>NC_089647.1:57826200-59101200 GCF_037042795.1 Molothrus aeneus | reverse complement strand
TGCAAATGTGTTAATGCTCTGACCTCAAAACTGAGAGACCAAAGATAACTGAGAGCCTAGATAATGATCAAGAATCTGGTGAGGCACTGCTCATCCTGAACAGGCCCTCCAAAAAACAGGACTCCCCCCTCCTAAATAGCAACAAAGTGAGATATCAAGGACTTCTATCACAGTAATATTATTTTGCTTGTCTTCTAATAATAATTTGAGGTAAGAGTATTGCAATATGTTCGGCTTTCTGTCTGTTAAAACAATCTGTAATTTCACAAAGCACAGTATTTTTTAAATCTGTCATTTCTTGAATGAAAATATTTCAGTAATTGAATGCAAAATATGAAAAATGCTGAGACGCTTTTCTGGCCTGCAAGAAGTTAATAATAAATAAATTATAAATAATAACAATTAAATAGTTCAACAGTAGCTTCTATTTTTGTGATTTTAAGCATATATATTTCTCTTTAATGAATGTATAACTTTTAGTATTGCTTTCACTAATGTAACAATCCAGATTAAAAAATAAAAAATCACATATACTCAAACCCAGCACTACAATGCTACATACAGTTCTATGTTTAGCCAAATAAAATCCAGCTTCTTGTACATTGGACATTCCAGATGCTTAGAAAGCGCCTTTTGAATAAAGAGCAATATTTATTTTGTTAATATTTTTCCATGTTTTCTATTGTTTTCAAACCCCCCCAAAAAAGGATGGACACTATATATACCTCTAAGTGAAATAAATATTCTGCATGATTTTTATGGACAGGAAAGAATAAATGTACTACAGAAGTTGTGAAGGGTGCTCTAATTTGATGACTCTGTTTCTTACTTGCAGCAAAAGTAACTGCAAGTGTTTTATATGCATTTCAGTACAATGCCACGAAACAAAAATACAGTCTCACCCTATTTTCACTTTTGAAGGTTTCTCAAATGTTTGATCATCAAGTCATTTCAAACCTGTAGAATTGGCATCTTTAGTCTAAGGTGCAGTCTCTTTTCACTGAGTTTGTTATATTCTACCAGAAGACTGGTAACAAGAAGAGTTCTGTGTGAGTCTATGCTCCAATCTGTCCTGCCAGCATCTTTATCTGTAGCTTGCAGGAAATGACAGAGTGAGTTCTCACAGAGCTTGCAGATATCATCAAATTGTGACACGCTTGGGGTAGTGCTGCTGTAGTGCTGCTGTAGTGCTGCACTTGGCACAGGCTGCAGGAATGGACCAACCTTATGAAAATCAACAAGGACAACTGCAAACTCCTGTCTCTAAAAGGAAGAACTGATTGCACATAAGAGACTGACCAGCTGGGGAGTAGCTCTTGTGAAAAGGACATGGGGACCTCAGCGAGCCATGTGCTCAGTGTGGGCCAAAATTTTTCTTGGAAAATGGCCAGTAGTTCAAGATAAGTGATTGACCCCCTCTATGTATTACCTATTACACCATATGTAGAATACTGAGGCCAGCTTGTTGCTGCACTTTCCCCTTACCCCTGTCAAGGACAAAGAAGAGTTCAGCTTCTTCAGCAAAAAGGTAGAGCCAAGTTCTTCATGGGGTGCAGTGTGGGAGGACAAAAGACAATGGACATAAATTGAGTAGAAGATATAAGTTGAATATGACATACTCGTTCTATGGAAAAAACTTTTTACTATGAAGACAATAAAGGTCTTCAAGGGGTGGGACAGCAGTTTCCCAAAGAGACTGCAGTTTTTAACCTTGGAGTTTTAAAGATGCAGCTGGATAAAGACTTGCTTAATAACCTGGTCTGACCTCACAGCTAAAGCAGGTTTGATGTTGAACTAGAAACTGTCTGAAGTACCAACTAGCCGACAGTGTTCTGTGATTCTATGATGCTACTATATCTTTAAAAGTTCCTTAATATTCAGACTAATTGTCTACTTTTTCCAGTATCATGTTCCTGACTGGAATCAATGGTGGCTGCCTACACAGAAGTGGAAGAACATGGCAATTGTAGTAGTAGGGCAGCTCCAAGAAAGACTTCATAATCAGACTTTATGCCCGGATTCTCTTTTTGTTAACACTCCACCTATCAGATTCTCCCTACCACCCTAAAACTTTTCCCTGTTCTTTTGCAGTATCAAATGGCCAATGAAGGCCTCAAGTTAAAAGCAGAACAGAGTAAGAGGGCCCAGTAAATTATACTTTGCCTATGTATCCACCACAAATCATTTACAGCAAAGAGGTACTTGTCTCTTGTCTTGTAGTACTGAGACACTCAGTCTGATCTTCCATGTTCACTCATCAGAGAGCATCTGTATTTGCAGGCAGCTATCAGCTTTCATATTTGTAAAAATTTTAGATTCTCAATACCACCAAAGCAGTCAAAACTTAATTAAGACAATGTCTGAAAATCATGTGCACACGCACTCATCACTTAGCTGGGAAAGAAATAATTTTCTTAAGGCAAAAATGAGATTCAAAGTTTAATGTTGACTAAGTAAAGTGCAAATCCCAAAACTATAGATTAATAGTGATAAAACTGATAGCCAGGCTTTGCCCTTTAGCCAGATGCACATCTGTAAAGATACCGCCAATTTTTTTCTTGCAATCTTGCCAGGGAAGGGGAAAAAATACATTACCAGAATTTAACATGCTATATGATTTTGTGAATAACCCTTCAAGCTGTCAGTCTTGGTGCCAAAACTACTGTGCGACAGAATTAAGCAACAGGAGCATGGACTCATTTCAAGCCCAGGTTCTGAGCGATTTTAAATGCATGAGCTCCTTGTTGTGAAACAATCATTCCCTCTGAGGCTGTGTCCTCATCACTCCATGAACTGTGCTCATGGTGAATGTGCATTTACTTGTCCTGTAGCTAGTGTTCACATGCAAATTTCCAGGAGAACAGAACTCTCTCCTCCTTTCTTTACAGGATGCTGGCCTTGTAAGAAATAGAGCATCATAAAAACAGCTGAATTGGAGGGTTCAGCACTCAGGGCAAGAGCAATGAAAGAAAGTTAGAGACCAGATATCTTCTGATTCATGCACAGCCCATATACTTGTATCAGATAATGGCATAAAAAACCTTCCACATTCAAAAAGAAACTAAGAAACTTACAGCCATAGAAAGCTTAGGAACTTACAGTAATTTATGACCCATGCAAATATGGTTTTCCACCACCCAAATGTTTCACTTATTGTGGGATTTTTAATAGATCTTAGAAGTTAAATTCAGAATGAATTAAGGATGAGTAAGCAGTATACCAATTATATAGCAAAGTTCAGATTAATTTTCAATTCTTAAAGCTACATTCATCCATCATGTAGTTCATCACATCCAGATTCAGTTGTCTAAAAGTTACTTGTCTTAGTTAAAGCTGCATCCCTTTATACCACTGAGGCAAAACAGACAGCTCAAAATGAGATTTATCACCTTACAGGGATACCTATTTCTTTCTTATTGACTATAAAGTGGGAACTAAAATAATGAGTTGAAATTACAAAATTTGTGATTTCTGAAGTATGTACTTGGCAATTTGTTGACTTAGACAGTTTTTCCACACAACTGCTTTGATGTGTCTGTAAACCATAAGGTTAAAGAGTGAAGGAGAGATTGCAGCAGAAGAAAAAATATGGGTCTGCAGGGAACAGGAATGCTTTCAGGTAATATTGTCAGCAAACAAGGATTTTTTTCCAACTTTTAGATGAACATATTAGATGAGATAAAAGCATTCACAGCATCTCACTTAAATGAAGTTGAAAATGTTGCACTTATTTACTTCAGAATTGAAATTTCATTATCTATTTAAAACATCTGTTTTCTGTTGTTATGTGAAAATTACCATATAGTGGATTGTGAGACTGCTTTAACAAGCTCTGACAGCAGATCTGTGCCAGAGCTGGATGCTCATCAGTGAGTTGTGCTTGCATTGGGCAGCACAGGGTAGCTACAGTTAGTCCATCCTCAAATTCAGGGTCATGCTGAGAAGGGGAGTCCAGCAAGAGGCTTTTTTAACATATATCCTGTTGTATTGGGTCTGGCTGAGATGAGCTCATTTTCCCACAGCAGCCCTCGCAGTGCTGTGCTCTGCATTGGGAGCCAGAAGGGTGTTGGTAACACACCAAATTTTGGGTCCTGCTGAGCAGGGCTGGTACAGCATCAGTGCTGTTTCACCAACATTCCCTCAGCATTAAGCTGGGGCTGGGCAAGATCCTGGGATGGAACACATCTAGAACAGCTGACCCATATTAACCAAAGGGATATCCCATATCATAAGATGTCTGCTCAGACACAAAAGCTAACAGGAGGGGGTGGAATTCTTTATTTTCAGTGTTTGCCTTCTGGAGCAACCATGACATGTGCTGCAGTTCAGCTTCTTTGGAAGTGGTCAGACATTGCTTGCTGATGGAAAGTAGAGAAAATTTATTTTTTTTCTCTTTGCTTGTAGGCATGCAAACTTTCACTTTTGCTTTAGTAAACTGCCTTATCTCAGTCTACTGTTGTTTTCCATCTTATTTCCTCTCCCCTGTCCAGCAGAGGAGGCAAGCGACAGGAAACTTGGGGGAAAGAAACTGGCACCTCGTGTCCAGCCAAGGTCAATCAAACATGTCTATACAGAAATAGAGCAGAGAAATAAAACAGAATGAATTAGTATGTCATGTACGCCATCACAGAGTTCAAAAAACAGAAACCAGATGTATTTATAAGAAGGAGATAATATTTTTATTAGACCAAGTGGTAAAAAATTGGCAAGCTCTTGGACATGTTAGCACTCTGTATCAGTACTCTATTTTTCCAAATATAGGAATTTTTATATATATATGCAATATAGTTCCATTATTCTTAGCTTTGCTAACATACCTTCAGAGGAAGAAAATAATGGTGTTGCCAAAACTCAAGTCTTCCCATTATTCACAACAAATGATATCTTATTACTTAAAATCATAAAACTTCTATAAATAATAACACAGCTCTAGCTCAGTGAAAGAATGTTGTGTCATTAATGTCCAACTATACATCAGACACTGGCAAAACACAGATGAGTGAAAACCTCATCCTATTATTTGTTGCTAATTCATGAAATAATCCCCCCACACCAAATCCTACAAACAAACAAATAACAACAAGAAAAACAAAAACAAATAAAAAACAAACCAAAAACAAAACAACAAAACCCAAGAAACAACTTTGAGTCCTTTCTATTACTGTTAGCTAATTATTGGAGTATTTTCTCTGGATAACTGTTGGGAGTAAATGACAACACTTTGGCAGGGAGAGACTGCAGAGGTGGTTTTTGTGAGAAGGGGCTGGTTCCAGCAGACCTACCGCAGTACAAAACTGAGCCCCTCTGTAAAATTGTGGCACAACAGGAGAAATGTGAAAAGGGAAGAGGAAAGTGTGAGAAAACAGCCCTGTAGACAGCAATGTGAGAGAAGAAGGGGGAGGAGGTACTTCAGGCACAGGAACAGACATTTTCCCACATGCAGGGTCATGGAGGACCATGGTGGAGCAGGTATGATGCGCTGCAGCCCATGATGGACCCCACACCAGAGCAGCTAAACACTACCTAAATGGAGGGCCCGGTCTGGAGCAGAGGAAAGGTGTGAGGAGGGAGGAGCAGCACAGAGGAGCTCTTCCAGACTGACCCCAACCACCATTCCCCTTGCCACTGGAAGTTCATGGAGCTTCAGGAGGAGGAGGCTTAGAGGAGAGAGAACTTGGGAGTGAAGGAGTGAAGTTCAGATTTGAAATGGGATAGAAGGGAGCATTGTTTAAATGTTTGCATTTGTTTTCTCACCACACAACTCTACTTTTAGTTGGCAATGAATTAAATCAATTGTCCCCAAGCAGAGTCTGTTCTGCCCATAACAGTAATTGGTGAATAATTTCCCTTTTCTGTCTTGACACATAAGCTCTGACATTCCTATTATCTCCTCCTGTCCTGTGAGGAAGGGGAGCAAGTGAGTGGATGAGTTGTGTTTCTGGCCGAAGGTAACCCACCACAATAAATTACAGCAGATAAAGGTAACATTTGAAAAGCTTCACCCAAATTCCCAGATACTGACATTTATTACTAGTCTTAGAGACAAGCAACAGACAAGACTCACTAAGAGAGTTTAGAACACAGCTTGTCCTGAAATTACCTGTACAGGAAATTTATAAATTGCCATTATAACAGAATGAATTATTCATCTGTTTGTAACTAGCTTGTCTGTAACAAACAGAGCTGGTGCAAATAGGTTAGGTGAGATACATTAGAACTCTCAGAGGATATTTTGAATAGAATTTAGTTGTGCATAGAATTTACTTTCTTTATTCAACTACTTTTTTCCATTTATAGTGATAAACATCCATAGTTCCTGATCCTAGGAGAACCAAGATTTGTTTTTCACATTATCCATTAGAAATTCTGAAATCTCATATGAAAAAATCCTCTATGTGTTCCTCAGTAATTTTAGGAAAGGACCATATTACACACTTTAACTAACACCTAGCATTGTACTAACTCAAATCCATTTCCTGGTTCTCAGTAAATCCTCAGTCATCCTCTTTCTAAGGCTGTCTCTATTGCTCTTCAGAAATCTCATCAAAGGACTTTCCTCTCTCTTTTGACTAGGAAAGGTATTTAAGGTGTTTAAGTCTCTAAATACTTTAAAAAAAACCTTGGTCACAGGTGTATTCTTAGAAATAGAGATATCAGTACGCAGAATAAAAGGGAATTTGTACTATACTGAGACTTCTATATGAAAGTCCAGAAGGGAATCACAAGTTCCATTAAGGATGTTCTCAGAATGCATTACTTTTAAGAGGCACTGTAAAGCTACAGTCACTGATACTGTTCTGTTTGTTATTTGGTACAACTACTGACTTTTCTAAGCTACTGTTTATAATTTTAGGAGTCTCTAAAGTTATGCTTGCTCTACAATTTTTTTTCCAAGTTTTGCTCATATTTTAAAATTTCTTCACTAAGACAAGGAAAAATTTATATGTACTAACCATCAACATTTCAATATCAGCAAGCTACACTAGAAAACTGTGAAAGAGGAACCCTGTGTGAGTTGTGCTCACGTAACTTATGATTACAGAGGACAATTTTATCTTCAGTGCAGTACCTCAGTTCCTCAGAATTCTTATTTTACAGTAAGAAGTCTTAGCTTTGAAGAAGAAACTACTGCTAAAAAAATTATTTCATTTTGATGTCAAAGGGTGGACTGGTTCAATTGGTGTCCCAATTAGTTTAGATCAGTTATAACACCTATGTGATAGATCTATTACTAAAAGAGACCTGTGAAAAAGTAAATAACTTGGTTTTTTGGGGTTTTTTTGACTGATTTCCAATCATTGTGTACAGCACAGTGTACTATGCTTCCATTGCACTAAAGGAAGCAAAATTTTTACTATAAAATGTACTGAGAAACTGCACCTACCCATCTTCACTGCATACCCATAAAAAGTAATGATCAAACACAAATATTTGTGTAATGTCAGAAGACATAAAAGAGAATTTTGAAAGGGATTGTGGTGACAATGACTGTAGCTTGAAACATTCTAAATAAAAATGTAAACTGTTAATCACAATAGAAAGGAAAACATAAAATGCAGGTTGTTATTGAGAGACTGCCAAAAGACCAAATAAAGAATTTCAGGCTAAATGTCCCTTCCACACAGTATAGTGGAAACTATAAAATATCAAACATAATATGACAAAAAAGCATCTTTCACTACAAAAGCAAAGATCTAATATTCAAAACAGCAAAAAGGATGAAAAATCACCCTTTCAATCCAGATTGTGAAAAAAGTGTGTTCTTAGTGGTTAAAAATACTACTCTATGTTTCATGATTAGAGCTGGAGGAGCTTATCAACTCTAAGATGAAAGCACAAGTTTTTCATCTTTGGTACATGAAGATGGAGATGCAAAATTATGGTGCACCATTTTCCCCATCTCTAAATATGGGCTACAAGCATTTATCACCTTACAAGAGGTTTTGCAGCAGTTAAATCATTATTTGTTTTAATAATATGTATAAAGTCCAGCTATTTCTACTTCTATTCTCAAGTTACTGAGTAAACATTGTTTTATACTTGAGCCAACCTTTTGTTGAAAGTGCCATTGTACTATTTCAATTATCCATGGGTTTAATAGTAATGTTTTCATTGGCGTGAAGACATTCTTTGATAATAGGTACCACTTTCTGTTTTATTTATTTGGTTGACTAAATATTTACAGACGCAATAAAAATTAAGAAAATATAAGAATTAATAATTACAACAAAGGTTTTAAATTAGTGGAAATGAGAGCTTTATGCCGATACTAAATTTAGTATTTGGGCTAGACTTGGACCCAGCATTATGTGTATTGTTTTTAGAAAATATCAAGGGTTATGTGTGTCTTTAGTACAAATAAACATGTGGTTTTGACCCTCTTACTACATTAAAAGCTTCTTTATAAATCTTTGTGTCATAATATTTAAATCTTGTTACCTTGATAGGCTCAAAAGCAGCAGACAATTGTAATGTTATTAATCAATACTTCTAGCACAGCTGAGCATCTTAAGTCTTACAAATTTAGTCAGATTTAGTTACATGTAAATGCCATAAATTTCACTTATATCAATCTATTTGTACACTACAAATGGATAATATATTATCTTTACAGTGTCTGCTGATAATTTCCTAGAAATAAACTTTCATGAGTTTGGTGTGACTGCACCTAATAGTATTGAGTATTGGTGGCCTCTTTGTAAGAACTTGGATTTGAAAGATTCACACTTAGATTAATCCCACCTTTGCTTTTAGAAATACTTATTAAAAATACCAACACTAATGAGTTCAGTTGTGTTGTCACGTAAAAAACGAAGTGCAAGTAAAAGGAAACAAGGAGAGGGAATCTGCGTTTTCTAGAACTATAATATACCTATCACTGCATAATTTATTTTTAAGCATGTAAAAAAAAAGTCTTATCACTATGGCAGCAATAGAAAAAATATGTTTCTAGATGAGGGTACTTATGTATGCCCAAGCATGCAAGTAACTGAATGGAACATGTCTGTTCTTCTTTAGAATCTATTGATCTAAAATGATATTTAGATTTGTGCAAAAGAGTAATTTTATGTAAATGTAAACAAACAGAACTATCAGGCAGTTCTTTCTCAGAAACTAAAATTCTGAGATTTTTAGACAATAAAAGACACTGATGTGATGGGAACTTCCTCTGAATATTGGTCATCTGTCTTCGTCTGGAAGCAGGAAAAGAAATTAAAATTAGGTTCCAAAGTTAATAATAGGAGCACATATTGTAGCCCATTGGTACATTTCTTCCTTAGAGCTTGGTGAGATGATCAAACTGGTTCATCTCTCTCTTTGTCAGTTATTGTTTCAGAGTCCACTTTGAGCATAAGGAAATATCTAACTTGACACCAGATGAGATTCCGTTCCTTTATATCATATTTCCCTGTGTCATAAGTCCTGACAAAGAAATGGGAACTCTGTTTCATAACCAATGATTCTGCTAATAACCTCTTACACACATGTTGCAGGACATTTCTATTTTTTCACATTTAGCGACATGAATATAAATGTTAATTTTTTTTTTTTAAGTTTAAGGTCTCCTAACAGAAGTTTAATTCCATGCTGAAACAAAATTAAGACTTTAAGCAGTCTAGCAAAGGGACCTATTTTCTGAGGTAGACAGCAATATATCCAAGAAACACTTGCCACCAGCTCTGTGTTTAGATACTGGGGAGAGAAACAGAGAAGAGAAGTTAAATCAGATAAGCATAAGTGTCTTCTATGTGTCTTTCACAGCCCATTTAAACAGTAAAATATAAGGTTTATAAAATTCATCTACTAAATGTGATTTACTGACAAAACACTTGCTGAGGTAAGAAACTTCTTGTTTGAATGTGTGTTGGCACACGTATCATTGAGTAGTGTGTGTTCAGCTTTAGATAATTTGCTACAGAGGTCTTAGTGCTACTCCTGACAGATTTGAATTTTCAGATAGGAGATAAGGTTCATAATGGTTCTCATTTTAAGAGTCTGAGATGTAGCAGCTGCTCCTCCTCAGCCTACGTGAGGAGGCTGAAAAATTCAATATGAATAGCTAGCTGCCTGTTTCCTCAGCACAAAGAATAAACACATGCAAATAGTGATGTGTAAACTTCTGCATTGTCTCCACATCACCTACTATGTGCAGTTCAGTTTACTTCTGACGCAAGCAAGTTAGAAGTATAACAGCTCTATGCAAAAGGATTTAAAAGAGACTGAAATAATTTTCAGGCAGAAAAAGACAAAAAGGAAGAAGTTCTCTGGATCATTTATGCTACTGTTAGTATGTTAATCTGTCAACATGTCCAAAAATACTTTTAAACTAATTTGGAAGCTGTAGCAGATAAACATATCAGCATAGATCTCAGGCTCAGCAAAAGAATCCTACTTCTCAGTTATAGGAGTTTCCCAATGATGCCTTTGCATTTCACTTTTCAGAGCTTGGCTGATAAACTCTGAACAACCTCTGTTTCACCTCAGTGTGCTGTATACAGGATTTGTGTCATTAGTCTTTTGCTCAGTCTTTTTGTTTGATTCTTTTGTTTAATTTACTGAAGAGTTCTTTGTTTATGGGGAAAGATTACTATGGGTAAATAGAGGGAATGTTTCACTTAGTATTTATTTTTGATATTCAGAATGGCAATTTCATCAGTGGCTATTGTTTATACACTTCTTAAACAAAAATACTGCTTATGCTATCATTTGAGATTTCCAATGAAATTTTATCTTATATATGCAGAGATTTATATATAAATTGTAGTAAATTATTTTATTTATTAAATGTTTTATTTTTTAAATGTTTTATTTTACTGTTATTAAATGTTATAATCACATTATTGCAAGCAATATAATGAGCATAAGCTGTAATTATAAGTCATGATTTATAGCATATAACTATCCTGTTTCATATTGCATATTTAAAAATTATTACTTCCATCTATATTCATTTGACAGTAAAAGGTGTTCCCCCAAACTGTATTTCTATTAGAAATAGAATATTTAGTTTGAATTTCTAAAACTTTATTCTAAACTCTGAATTATGCTGTGAAATATGCTGACTGCTGGATCTAAGATAATAACAATAATTGTCATTTTGTGTGAAGATTTTCTTTCACAGAAGCTGGAATATTGACTTAAGTACACAACTACCTCTACTCCCTGCCGGTCTAGTTATTGAGCCACAGGTCTTGTTTAGAATGCTGTCATTATGGGTAAACATTTAAGAAAAGAATATTGTCAAAAGTCTTGTCTACATTATGTTTTTTTCCTATGGGTATTGTTGCACCAACATGCAGTATATTTACTTGCCTTAAAACACCCATACAGCTTTGACTTGGTTTCTAACTGGACTGAACACTGAAACAATGGAAATTCATGTTTCCCTAAAGAATAGAAGAAAGAAGAAGACTTTACTAAGTGACTGAATAAAAATTCAGGGACCTTAAGATCCTTTTTTAATTGTGTGTCCTAGAGCTGCACACAGTATTTCTGCTGAGGTTGCACCAATGCTGAGCACAACAAGAAAATCAACTCTTTTGACAGTCTGGTGGTGCTATGTCTGGTTTTCTCTCTTAGCAGACAGGGCTGACTCATATTGAGTGTCCTGTTGACCAGCACCTCCAGACCCTTTTCTGTAGGCTGCTTTCATGCCACTCCTCTTCCTTGAACTTGTACCTAGCATTACTCCATCCTTGGTGCAGAATCTGGCACTTCATCTAGTTAAATCTAATCCCTTTTTTTTAGACCACTGCTCCAATCTACCTGGAACCCTCTGAAAGATGTTGCTCTCTTGGAGGATCAAGAGCAGCTCCCATTTGGTATCATCAGCAAAACGTGCCAGTGATGCACTCAACTTCTGCATCCAGACTGTTGGTCAATATACAGAACAGGACAGACCCTAGAATTCAACCCAGAGGAACACCATGGATGATCATTCTCCAGACAGTTGGAGTCCCAGACTCTACAACCCTTTGAGCTCTGCCCTTCAGCAGTTCTTCACCCAGCACATCATGGACCTGCTTATCCAACAGCTGGACAGCTTGTGTGGAAGAAGGCTGTGAGGGAAAGTTTTAAAAGCCTTACTAAAATCCGGTAAAACACTGCCTTCCCTTCACCCACTTGACTGGGGACCTTAACACAGAAGGAAAAGAAATGTGTCCTGTCGGAGAGACCCACAAGGTGGAGCAGGAGAAGAGCATGACGAGGAAGGAGCAGCAGAACCAAAGATATGGACTGACCACAAACCCCATTCCTCATTCTGCATTGTCCAGAGTGAGAAGGTAGAAGAGTCATGACTGAAGATGAGCCTGAGAAAGAAGAGAGATATGGAAAATTTTTTAGACTCATTGTTTCTTATTATCCTCCTTTGATTATTTGGAAGCAAATTGAATTCATTTCCCCAAGTTGCTCCTGTTTTTGCCATGACAGTAAATACTGAGTGGTCTTCATGTTCTTATCTAAACCCATGAGCTCTTCATCATAATTTCCTCTTCTGTCATGTTAGAGCGGGAGTGATAGAATGATTTGATGGCATCTGGATACAGCCAAGGTAAAACCACCACAACATTAAAAAAAAAAAAAAAGGGAAAAAAAGTTTTCTGATTATCTAGAATGTACTATAGTACATCTCTAGAGTTAAACTTTTCTCACAGACCTCAAAAAAAGTTAATATATTAATCAGAGCTGCATGGTTTCTTGAACTTCCTGTTGAGTATCTTGGTATTCATCTAAGAAAGTAGAAGTTATTCAGTACTACATCCTATTTAGTATGAAATGTCCTTTCTGTTTTCCTAATATAACCCCTTTTTATCTAGATAGCTGAAATTCTGAAAATGCTCTGTCTGCATTTTCTCCATAAGGACTGAAATATATTTCCTGTGGCAGGTATTTGCTGGGAAGCTAGGCTAAATTCTTCATTGAGTCATTCCTCACACTTATTTATGTCCCTAATTTATGTATGATCCTTCCGATTGTTTTTTGGAGGTACTACTCTCTATTCATTTCATAGAGAGAATATTTAGACAAGACTTTCAAATTACAGGTGTAGCTTTCAGACAGGAAGATAAGGCAATAGTAACTTTTCTTACAGAATATAGGAAAGATATTGAGATCAAGATAAAGAAGCAGAAGTGAGATCATTGAGTGACAGTAAAGTTTTTCCTTTGTGTTTTTGCACTTTGACATTAGGAAAAATGAAAGACAACATAAAACCCCTCAACTTTCTTGAAGGTTCTTGGAGCCTGTGAAAGTTAAGCTAATTCAATCTTTAAGGGAAAATTTGAATATCACATCTGTCCCTTGTGTATGATAATGATTTTGACACTTATAAATAAAATGAACAGTGCAGTGCAGAATAATTGCTTATTTCCAAAAACTTCATAAAGATTTTTATTATGTATAGTTACCCTGTGTGCTTGGATGAGTGCTTTAAAGTCTCCCTCAGCAGGCATTGATACAGTAGACCATAGCAGCACTAAAAAAAAACCCATTATAGCCTATTATGTCAATGAACTGTGCATGAAGAACTTCCTTGGTAGTATTTATTGGTGCAATACACCATGACAACCGTAGAATGTGTGATAATGCATTTGATGGAGGAATCATAACAGTTATATTAAGATCTCATGGAAATTAAATAGCACTGTCCCATGCACTTCAACCAAAATCATAATAGCTCTAAAGTGTCTCCTGTGATCACCATGGAGGAAATTGAGAATAATTGTTACTGTGGCAGACCTGATCTTTGAGTATGAGGTTTTCCATTATATAATTTTTTTTTCAGTAAATGCTAAAAAAGTACATTTAAATGTACAACAAGTTTTAAATTAAAACTCCATAAACCATAAGATAGATTGGGGTTTTTTCTCCATATTTAACTAATTACCTTGCACCTTGAAGTATTATAGAGGTCTAAAAAGGCTGTGTGATCTTATTGACCATCTGTGCCATAATCGTCCCTAAATAGAAAAGCTGTGAAAAAACAATCAAACAAAAGCCAGGAACTACAGAACTAAGGCTTCTTACTCCTACTCTAATACGTCCTACATTCCTGGAGATTGCATTTGATTTTCTTCAGTTCTGGGCAGACTGGCTGGTAAAATACTGAACTGACTCTGGACAAGCCATTCATAAGCCTCTCCTTTTTAACCTCTTCATGAGAAGGTGGAGGATTGTGCAGTTTTCATGAAGGAGTTGCTAATTAGCTAAGTGTAAACTTAGCATAACTTTCCAGTAGAAACTCTTTCAAACTCCTGTTTTAATAAGAACTAAGACTCAGTGGTTTTTTTTTCTCCACAAATGCCCTATGTGGAGTTCCTAAAAAGAAATTAGGTTTCCCAAATCATTAGTCACTTCTGAAGCTTTCTCATACCTGCACTGCTGTAGGGAAAAGTGAACAAAGGTTATATGGTTCTTCCTCACAGCCAGAGCAAGAGCCATTAGAGATGTTATTCTTTATAACAGCTCTTAGGGAAGACTGCTGTAAAGGACAAATTCTGCAGTGAGATTGAAATGTCAGGCTGTTATATGCAGTTCCTCAAGTATACAGAAACAGCACATAAAAAAATTCTGGCCATATTGGAAGAAACACCTGTGATTTTTTTCAAACGGAACATTTCCTTTCAGAGAATGGAAAAAAAAAACCCCAACCAATAAACACTAATTGATATTTTTATTCTACTCATATAATCCTTTATGTGAAATACTGAGGTAAAATTATTCACCCTTTCTTTGCTTTTGTTTTTATAAAGTTTTTTTATGTTGTGCAGGTTGGTACTGTTCAGAATATTTTTGCATAGGCAGCTTGCCCTTTTTTGGTTTGTTTTTTTTTTTCCTTCTCAATAGAAAGGATATTTCACAGTGAGATCTAGCTTTACTTCTGCTCTAAATTCATTTACATATCTGCAAAGTGGGTGAAAAATAATTTCATCGCTTGGTTGGTTAAAATTTGTGAGCAGTCTGTGCATGAATAACCAAAGTCTGAGACAGTGGATAATCAGAGTAAAAATACATTTTAAAAAAATAACAATTCACTAACTTTTAAAAATTATTAATTATACATTAGATAATGGGAAAAAGCTATGAAGCAGCTAAGTGTGTACAACATATTTTGCAAAATTCACTTCTGCATTCATATTACTCAAGTTAATCTGGGAATAAATCTATTCCCCAAATTGAAACAATTTTTTTTGATACAGCAAAAGGTTTCTGTATGGAAACCACTGCTGAAAGCCTCTGTTTGTTAACTGCAAGACAGTGCCTTGGGAATAAAGTGATATGTTTTTTCAGTCGGAAGTTGAGAGCTCCCTATAGCCAGGCTTGTAGAAATTCAGGCTCTCTTTAACTGTGGAGTGTACAAAGGATGCAGTGAAGGAACAGAAGTATTTTTATAATATGGTTTTTTAAAAATACATGTTCTTTCAGAAGTTGTCAAAAAATAATTGAAGCCACCTCTGTAATTTGATAAAAGAAATAATTTGTTGTGCTATTAATGTCTGTTTTGATAACAAAAAATCTGAACTAAAATTAATCCATTCTTTTAAATTAGTTCATTCTGAGAAAAATCAAGCTATATATAATTTATGGTTTTATTCAAAATATTATCCAGCATTTGAAGGGGTTAAGTAAAATCCAAAAACTAAAATAAAAACAAAGTTGTTCTTTCAGGATGGCCTCTCCTCTATATTCTTAAATATCGGCCCTAAATGGACTTTTAAAAGAAAGGACAATAATCCTATGTAACATCTTTTGTAGACCATAAAATAGCATCAAAATATTATTCTGAAAATTGAAAAAGAAAGTAGCAATTACAGTTTAATCATCCCTGTTACAGAGCTTCTATTCTACTTGCTTATTTCCACATGCTGCACTTATTGCCTAGAACACCACTGTTTCCTACACCATCATAAAATAAAAATAAATATAAAATATATGCAACTGGCAAATGGACTTGGTTTTGAAATACTTACAGATTTCATGTTGCTTACCAAAGATGTAGGGGAGAAAACAGTTCTGTGCTTTTTGTGACTCCCTAAAGAATCCTTGTAGAAAATTCAATGCAAATGTTATTCTATTTTTATGTCACATACTGTGCTCATAATAAGTGAACAAATTATTGATTTTCAGCAGGGAGATTATTTAAAACACTTATTCTGTGCTTTCTGGATTAGTACTAACCATAAGCATGAAGAGCAGTCTTATTTAAAATGTGTAACTTATTATGTCACTGGAGAAACTGCTGAGTTTACAGTAACATGCTGCTGACATTTGATATCACTGCCCTGGCCCTTATATTTAAAACAAGTGAAATATTTATAAGATTTCGACATATGATTTTACAATAGTGTAGTTTAAAATTACTATATATATTTCAGGTCATCAAGTGTTTCACCTGTAGGACTCACAGCTGTAAAAATTAAAATCATATTACCATCAGAAATGCCAATAACTCATTATAGGTGGGACAAGGCGGATTCAAAAAACCCCCTGGTTATCAGTTTGCATGGAAGAGCAGAAAGAGAAGCATATTTCTCAAGATATAGAGGCTCTGAAGTGCTGAAACACAGAGGATGATGAAGCTTGCAAGTGCCATCTCCTCCTGCATTTCATTTTCCTCGATACCCAGTTTTCCAGCCACATTCACAAACTGATGCCTTCCCTTGCTTTAGGCCCATGCAGTCAGCTACACCTCACCTGCACCTCAACCTCTAAATCCTCCTGATAAAGAAAATTCCCATGGCCTGGTCACCCACTGCAAACCTATTAACTATGTTTGTTGCTGACTCACAGCATACATTAATTAAATAAATTCTATGAGAGGTGAGCAGTTTTCACAACTATTGCAAAGTTTGGGACTCTTGTCAGAATAATGGTTTTGCTGGTCTATAGTAGTCACACCTCAAAAAATGTGAGGCAGAATAATTTTAGACTGAAAGATCAGAAGCATTCTTAGACATTTTACAGTAGAAATGTGCAATGGTGCATTAGTGCCACAATCAGAAGTACATGAAAGACACATTGGTTGTATGAGTGAGGATTGATCACTTCTACTTGTTGTCTTTTCTGCAATTCAATATAAGGACACATCAAGGTACATTTAAATGTACAGGCAATTGTCTATTGCAAGGAAGTCTGTCTCTAATTCTACCTAATAAAAAAGAAATGCTAGCAAGGGCAATCCTCTGTTAGTTCATTCTGCAACAGGTGGGACCTGTTTTATTTTTATTGACAAACTCTCTCCACTGAACAAGAATTTATGTGTATAAAAGTGTTTTGAAACCATATCATGTGTCTCAAATTAGATTGCAGATGTTGAAATATAACATAATACAATTCCCTGCTCTCCAGATTTTCTTCCCTCATGTTTCTATGAAAGGACAGACTCGAATTAACACCAGTGAAGGTCATGAGTCACCTATTTCATGTAGTAGTATCTGTCAGGAGAGAAATTTTTTCGGATAATTCAGTCTATGTGTGTGAAATGTAATCTGTGTAATTTCTGACCACTGAAGTTGAAATTATGTTGAGAGGTAATCTTTTTAATGCAGACATTGATATTGCTTCCTATTAATTCTGTTAAGTGATGTGGTAAGAGAGACTCTCCAAAGATTACTTTGAACCTTTGTGTGATCAACACAAAAATATTAGTAGGATATTTCAACATTTTACCTTATGATTCTATTATTCATTTGCACATAACTACAAAAGTGGAAGCCACATCCAAGCTTTTCTATTCGAATATGACATTGTTTGATATATTTGGTCCCTTTATTTCTCTTGTAAAAACAAACTGCCCATCCTCAGACATCCAGTTGACTAAATGCTGCAGCTACATTATTTTCTGCATTAAATGACATCAAGTTTGAATACACTTATAAAAATTTGTATTTAAAGGATATCAAAAGCCAGACCCTAATGGCTTTTGTTAGTTGTCACTCATGGTTTTAACTTGCTCTCTTTCAATATGATGCCATCTTTATTAAAAGGAAGTTATGGATTATTAAAATACGCATATAAAAAAGGAAGGATACAAGTGTTTGGTAGAGAAGGAGTAGAAGCTTTATTCTGTTTTATTCCCACTGACAACTTGCCATTTGTTCCTGAGACAAGGGATTTCTCTAATTATTATTAATAAAATGGAAGGAATAAGAGAGGTTACCATCTACATTTTTAAGTAGACTTTTTGTCAGCCTGAAAATGAAAACCAATACCAAAATCAAACACAACACTTGTACCCCACTACATCAGTCATTAGTTCACAATCTGTGGTGAAGAAAGCATAATGAAATTTTTCTGAATGTGTTAAAATTTCTCCTAATGGTTAAATTGTCATTTGTATTTCAAGTTTTAAAAAATAATTTTTGCTCTTTGTTGAGTGCTCAATGTCATCTTTCCTTTTGTTAGAAAGTAAATTGAATAACTCAAAGAAGCTTGTGCAGAAATGTTTGTTCCTTTGTTCAGTCCCAGAATGTTGGGAATACAGATAGCCTCCTTTCTTTGCAAGAGCAAGTGTAATAGCTTTGACAAGAACATGAGAAGGATAGTTGTGAGCAAAGACAAAATGCAAATAATATGGCTTAGGGCCTGGTTAGGGAACAACTAGCACAAGTGTGAGCTACTATTGCCGTCTCAAGCTTTGCTGAAGTAATTTCAAACTTCAAAATATTTATTTTGGAATTGATTTGAAAAAAAAAAGTCTGAAAAATAAAATAAAATTGGGCTACTTGCCAGTACTTTGCTGATTATATGATGAAACATGAAACAACTCTCTCCTGAATTCAGAAGAGATAAGCTTGAGGTGCTTTTTAGTAGAATTTCCAAAATGAGTGCTTTCCCTAATTGGGCAAGGCATTAATATCTTATTACGTACAAATAGCAAAATCTTTATGAAATCATTTTGACTTTTCTTTCTTCTCCTTTGAAATCACACAAAAATAACTAGCACAAAAATTTATGGGAATTTTGGCACATAAACTGCCAGATCCACAAACTGTAGGACTTCAAGGGATTTAGTTCAGACTATCAGTAATTTGCATACTTCGTATCACCTATTATCTAAAAACAACAAAATCTGTTTATTTTTCCTCTTGTATCATCTTGAGGTAGAGATGCTGCATGATGGTTGGCCTGGAGCTTATCACAATGAATAAGTACAATGGTCAAGATTATTTTACCTAAGCCTTGCTCATAGTTCAGCTGCCAGTTCCTCTAGCCAGTCCCAGGGCTTTACAGACCTGCAAAATTTGCTTAGGCAGCAATTTCAATAAGAAGGAAAGGAAAAGGAAAAAGCCAGAAAGCAAACAGCATTTTGTTTAAAATAGGAGCACAGATTAGATTCTAGCAGCACCAAAACCTACATTGCTGATAACACTGCCAGTACAGAAACAAATAATCATTTTGGGAGACGTGATTTAATTTTCCTTCCCTAAACAGCTCCAAAAGAATAAGAATATCTTAGGTACCTTCTTCCTTTTTATCTCTTGTGACAGAAAGCTTCATGGGTTTCTAAGCCGTTCCTTCTGTCCCCCAGACTTTGTCAGGGTTGGTGAGACAGCAGAGGTGGAAGGTACACAGAAGAGTGTTGACAGCTCTGCTTGGCTGCGTTATTTTTCCCCACGTGTAATACCTGCGATGTCGCATTGATATAACTTTCTTTTCGCGGGACTCCTCCATTTCCTGAGTTGTACTGACTGCCCTTCAAAATCACAGCCTGGAGGTAAATCAGCAGTGTATACTGGGCCTATTTTAAACAAAACTACCAGAAAGATGCCTCATGAAAGCATTCTGTGTGGTAACACCCTGCCAAAAATGGGCCATCCTGCTCAAGAAACAAGCTTTGTCAAGTCTGACTACATTTCAAGAACGTAGAATTATGATATTGCCCTCCTTCATGGCAAATCCTGCTTATCGCAATCTCTTGGTGAGGTGCTCCACATTCTGTGATCCAACAGCTCAGAACTAACACTGTTTTATTTTAAACTGTAATCTAAATTATAACTGCTTCAGGGATCACTTCAAACTATGATTACAGGTTGCACTACCAAAAATCAGTGATACAGGTGTTAAATTACCATGATAATGGTCTCCTGGTGCAGAGAAACAACCCAGAATATATTTCAGCTCCATTTTCATAACACTTCTGAAGATTCTTTTGCATGGAAGTGAGTGAATTCTTCCTGTTTTCAGAAGCATAAACAGCTGGTGACCTCCTTTCTCTCTGCATTATCTTACAGCATTTTAACTTTAGTGGAGATTGCAAATAATTATCATAATAATTATATTTATTACAGCACTGCAGAGCTGATTTGGAACTCATCAGGTAATATGAATTACTTTTAAAATGAAGACTTAGGATTAGCCACCAGAAAAAAAAAAGCTGTGAAAGTCATTTAATAAATGTTTAGATAGATGTATTGTTTATCTACTGAAATAGTCACATCTAGGTCTTTTATATATATAAAGAGGAAATAAAGAATTTAATGAGCACTATGCTCCTGCCTTTTTTTTTCTAATTGCTTTACTATGAGATGAATTTTCATCCAAGACCTTCTACTAACTGCAAGTAAAGTTGAAGGTGCCTACTCTGGATCCAGACATAGTCATAAGATGATTCTCCTTCACACTGTCAACAAGGCAGTACTTAATGGTAGGCTTGACTGCAGGGTCAGTCCAGTCCAGTTGTGGAGAAAGGAGCACTGTTGTGGAACAGCTAAAACCCCACAAAATCACAAGTATTTACTCTGCACTGGGTGGTTTCAGAGGGAAGGGAAGGAGAGAGATAAAGGCCCTTAGTCTGATAAATCCATGTTCAGTGTTAGCTGGCTCCACAATATTTCAACTGAACTGCTTTCAACACCTGAATAAGCACCATTGCCTGTGCAGAGCACAGCCACCACCATTTTATGTGCCCTGATACATCTCTGCTCTATCCATATGGATAAGTTAAATGTCTCTGGCTAAATGTCACCGCTGAGGTGACTGGTGTGGGACAGCCCTAGTTTTTGCGCTATTATCCATATAACAACAGTGTTTCTTTAAACATGCAAACAACCTGCTGTCCTAGCTGGCTCAAATTCCCCAGCCTGGTGAAATAAAAGGGAATACTGTCAAGTGGCCAAAATTATTCCTGAGAGTTTCCATCAATTTGGCAGCAAGAGAGCGAGGGTCTTGGGGTCACTTTCAGGTTTTACTGTCCATGCCCAGACTCCCTCAGGGATTCCACCTACCCTGATCACTTCCTTTTTAACCCCAGTTGAACTGGTAGAAACTTTTTACAGTTGCTGCTAGACCTGCTGCTGAGCAAGAGCCTGAAAAGACATTTTTTGCACCAAAATCTCTCATGAGAATAAATCCCTACATTGAATTCAGACTAATTAATGTACATAGATGCAGCTACTATTTGGTGAAGCAACAATGGAATGCAATCCTATTTCTTATTTTCTTTCAATAATTCTTTCAAAAATTTTTAAATATATTAAAAGCACAAAGAGGTTTAGAGATCATTCTGTTGCTTGATGAGGTCAGGTGCCTCACAAGTAAGTCTCTAACACTGATGATGGACACTGGGCCACCTGGAACCTTGTTTTGAAAGACTATAACTAGGACAATGAACTCCCAGATGAATCTGAACTTGTTTGAGACTTGCTGTTCCATCTGGATGCACATGGGGCCTCATGGGAGCCATCCCAAGGTACTGAAAGAGACTGGTGATGTTACTGCAGGGCCTCTCTCTGTTATTTCTCAATCATCTTCAGAGTCTGCATTTCCCCCTGGAATGCAGGTTGGCAAATGTTTGTGACAATCTTCAAGAGGGGTAAGAATGAAGACCCTGATAATTACAGTCCTGTCAGTCTCCCTTCAGTGGTAAAATTATGCAGTTACCGACATTTACTGAAAAACACTTGAAAGACAGCACAATCTTTAGTTATAGCAAGGTTAATGAGGGGAAATCCTGCTCAACAAATGTAATTTCCTTTCATGACAAGGGACCCACACAGTTGATCAAGGGAAGCCAGTTAAAGTGTTTTATTTTAGCAAAGCTTTTGATTCTGTCTCTCGTAGAATTTTTCTGGACATGAGATCTATTCAGCTTAAAGACGAGAAAGGGTGGCCTGATCAGAGTCAAAATGTCCTCAAGGTGGGCTGTAGAAGGGGAGCTGCTGATCTCCTCTCTCTGGTGTCCAGCGATGGGATTTGAGGAAATGGAAGGAAGCTGCACCAGTGAAAGTTCAGCTGGGACATTAGGAAAAGGTTCTTCACTGAGAAGGTGGTCAGTCACTGAAAGAGGGTCCCCATCGAAGTGGTCATGGTCCCAAGCCTGGAAGATGTTCTTAGCCATGTGATTTAGTTTTTAGTCCTGTGAGGAACAGGAAGTTGAAATCACTGTTCCTTATGGATCCCTTCCAGTATGAGTTATTCTGTGTCTGCTTTAGAAACCAATGTGGAAACTACACTGATGTTCCAAGACTTAGGTTTTATAAAGCCTGAAATGTAAAAATAGGTTTCATGCTAACCATGAATTATTATAAGCCATTTACTCCTAGTTTTCTTTTGCCAATATGAATTTCTAACGATATAATACTGTTTTGTAATACTTCTACATTTGCATACTTACTATGAAGGTGTTCCCCTTGCTTATAATTGGCACTGAAATTTTAAGTCCCTGTATTATCCATGAACAAGGTGATGTAATAATACCAATTTAATTCTTCAGAAGATGGACACAAAATTGAGTGTGTTGCTGTCTGTGGAAGTGTTTATCCAATTTAAGCTTATTCTCACTGAGGTCATTTCAGTCTATTGAATAGCTCATAATGCAGAAAGCAAGACAGACTTAACAAGGGAAAGAAAGAAGATTAAAAAGAAAAAGAAGGATTACTTAAAGAAGATGTTCTGTGGTGAGGAGGAAGCTTTGAACCTTGTAAACTGTGAGGTTTGACTTACAACTCAGCATACTGTACTCATGTATCACATATGTACATGTACAAATATTGGCACCACTGAGTTAGTGGCCATCAATATATTCTGAACACTCAGAACACTCAGTAGCAGAATTTATAATTCAGCTATTTTCAGAATAATAACTAAAGAAATTTAATCTTTAATTAAGGAACTTTAAAACACATCTTTTCTTCTAATAGGCAGCACCTGCAGCGCATGAAAATGATTTGCTGGGATTACTAGATTTTTCTAATATTACAGAGACAATTGACTGCACCCATATGCACATTTAATGTGTCTTTCAATGAACAAAAACAAAGAATTTTTAAGGTGATTCATTAATGAAAAAAGAGGGAAAATATTCAGTAATGCATTATAAACATAGTTAATGATTTTAGAAGAGATAAACGCCAGTGCTGGACAAGATAATAAAGATTGCCGACTTAATGGCTTTGGCCTTCAGAATATTTAACATAAAACCATTTGGTAAAAATTACTTCAATGACATATCTAGATGATACTTTATCTTGAGCTGAATACCATAAATTTTTCTATTTCTATGAGTTTATGGGTATGCCACAGAATGCTAAATTTTTTCGTCCAGTTTCTCACACTGGCACAAATAAAATATTCACTATTTTTTATTCTGTTATAAGGAAAACAGCTGGGTTTAGTTCAGATTTCTAGATCTAAATCTGTCCAGTGACAACATATATTACAGCACTTGGAAACAACTATTGCAGTATATTTACTCAGACTGCATTGAATGTAAGGGCCTGGTTACTATTAAGGATAATTCATATTTGTAAGATTTTGAAAGCAGAGGAACTCCCATGACAGAGAATACGAATGGGAACAATAATGGTTTGTGAATTACATAGCATTTACTATCCTATGCACCTAAGAGCCATAAAAATTTACATTAAACCTTAAATAAAGTTTCTATGAAGTAAATTGTTTTGTTATTCCTACTTTATAAATGAGGAAACTGAGGCCCAAAAAGAGAAATTAATTTTCTGAATGGCACATATAAATTATTTCAGCAAATCAATACAGGCCTATAGTTTAAGCTCATAAATTTGAATCTTATTTAAACACTGAGAAATAAATATCACATGCTTTGTTTCATTAAATTACATGTTTTGTTATTGTTATTGTTGTTGTTGCTGTTATTAGAAGGAAAGTAAAGTTTATTACTGGAAAAGTAAGGTTTTCTCAATTATAAATAAAAAATTCTCCAGAGAATCAGCAATGATAAAACTGAAGTCTTAATACATGATGGAAACCCCTGAAGCTATTCCCAAACTTTCAGAAAATTCTAGCATACTACTCGTTCCATCCTGTAATAAAATACAAGCATGACATGCAGGTATAAAAACCACAATTTATAACTTAATTTCCATTTTCCCAAGTATTCTTGCAGGTCATCTAGCAAATGGTTGAAAGCTAAGTTAACAATTCCTGCAGTTTAGCAAGGAGAGGATAAGACAGAAGTCAAACAAGTAAAACTTTTGTAATCACTGATTTCTCACCTTAAGGGAAGGATGCTAGTGGCCAGAAGCACTGCTCAGAGAAAAAGTGATCTGCTACACAATATTCTGTGCACTCTTTCTTTGCAGCGAGTGGGAAAAATTAGGAATTGTTCCTATAAATCAACAACTGTGAATCAGAAGTTGAAGCAACCTTGCAGACTGATGCCTTCTAGGATTTTAGCTCAGTCCTCCAAGAGTAGGCATTGGCATTTCAATGAAATGCTAGATAAAGTCTTGCTCTCTGTAGAAAGATCACCACAAGCCAAAGACAGATAGAATGTGAACAAGCACTGTGCAAGTTCCCAGTGCAGCTTGTCAATGTGATTTATTCCTGATTAGCAAAATTTTGCATTTCAGTTCTTCTCATCAATGCAAAATGCTAGATATCCTCTGTTACTCCAAAGAAAAGCAATATTTAATGCATTAACTCTGTATCTGCTTTCTTTCTGGTCATCTCCCAAAGTTCCATCAAAGTCTTAGTACTGACGTTGAACAAATCTTCACATGGAAGCACATGGATATCAAATATAGCAAATATGTTCTAAGTTGGGTTGTATTTGAAAGATTAATAAAGGTACAACTTTTTCTTTTGAAGGCTTCTGTTGTCTCTGAACAAAACAACACATAGCAAAAAGACTGTTTTTCACTTGATAAAATAAATATTTAAATATCTAATGTATTTAAGATAATACTAGCCATCTAAACTGCCTGAACAAGAGTTTTAACAATACAAGAAGATAATGTTGTGGCTTTTTTCTTTCCCTGGTGCAAAACCTAGCGAGGTTATTGGCCATTTCTGGCATGACCTGTCATACCAATTGCAGATTAACTTAATGGGTTTATCTGCTTTCATGTGAAAGCAAACTTTAATAGAATTTAGGTATTTCAATCTTCCAACACCAAAGTTACTGTGATTGTTTTAGTGTCTTGCCAATTAGTCAGAATTTTATCTGCTTTTGTAAAACAAAGATGCCTCTTACACATTTTTTCACTGGCTCATACCTGCTGAATTCTTTACTTTTATCCTTACTTACCTGTGTGCAGTTACTAATTGTTTCTTATGACTTCATTGGTGTACTTCAGCTGAGAAGGAAATTCAATACTTTTTGTGATTGAAATATTCTATAGATTTATTTGCCCCATATTTTCTGTTCTTTTCCTAATAACTGATTTTAGAACAGTCACTGCTGACCTAAATGCTTATAGCTTTTTTTCTGCCCCATTTCTTTTATCAATGCCCACTCCATCAATTTATAGTGCTTCATAAGGGTGTTTTTATAAAAGTTTTTTACAATTTATTACATTTATTTTAATCTTTATTTTAAATAATTAATTACAATAATTTTTCATTATTATTACATTTTTTCAAATATATATATTGCAGTTCCTTTAAGCAGATGTACCAGGAAAGGTCACATTTTATGAAAACTACTTGTACTGCCAATGATTGTTTACGTTATTCCCACTATTATGTACATAACTTGCTAGAGATGTTAAAAAGGCACTGATACTTTCTGCCATACATGGGAAGATTTTATATATATATATATATATATATACACATACACACATATACACATAAAATATGTGAAAAAAATATTCTACCTCATGTGAAGTAGAAAGCATCCGTGCTTGGTATTTCTCAACCAGTTTGCACAGTTTTCCTGTATGTAAAAATATGTATGTTGCATGATATCTGGCTCACCACCTCCAAGAAAAATACATTGCACATCAAATAGTCTGCAACAAAAATACAGTAGTTTACAACCCGTGTCAACAAATAATGCCTTCCTTGGGGCATGAATGTCTGAGCTAGAGCATAGGCAGTTCTTTTATTCTGTAAAGCAAATGCTTTTAAGCATGTCTCACATCCATTTCTATATAATTACGAGAAACAAAGCAACACAAAATTGTGAACATTATGAAATGCTAATTAAAAGTAATAGACACAAGATAACAAATCAGCAATTCAACACCATTTTTGCTTTGAACTAGTTGGTGTTGTCCCTCTAATTAATACCATGTCATGTTTTCATGCTTCATGTATCCAATTGCTGTGCCAAGTCTTCATCCATTCAACCACTTCCCTCAGGGGTTAACAATTTTAGTCTCTGTGTATTTTGAACGATAATGTTTGTATTCTAAATTCAAAGGGCATTTTCATCATTATTTTGAGTTCTATATGAGCTAGCTCTCTTTTTGTTTTTAACAAGATAAAAGTATACCTGTGGTTTTACTGAAACTATATAAATTCCTGATATCTTATTTTGCTAAATCCTTGAGCTAATTTTATTCACATACTAGCAAGTGCTTTGGTCAGAGACACAAATATTTGCAGACATACATGCAAAGCTGTTCCAACACTGTTTCAACAGCTAGTAAAATATTTCATTTCTTACATGGAAAACATAAACATTCTAGTCTTACATAAAGTGGTGGAATCTTTGTCCATGAACCTGCATAAGAAGGTAAGTGTTTGAAGGTTTATGCACTCTATGAGATAAAAATGTAACAATATAAAACACCACAAGATGATAAAAAGAGACATTTAAGCAGACAAATTACAGAGGGCAATGAGGACATAAGATTATATAATTCTAGTACCAAATTGGATGTAATCTTAATAAGGGCATATGAATATAATGCCCACCATAAGAGAAAATTCTGATCCTCATACTCAAAGCAAAAGCATGTTCAGTGTGATGTTTCCCCATGGGCAGGCAGGTGTTCAGCCATCCCCAGGAAAGCAGGGCTTCATCTTGTGTAAAGGTAACTTGGAAAAAAAAATGCCATCACTTTGGAAGGACTCTCCTTCTTCCTCCACCTTTATATGCTGAGCATGGTGCCATATGGCCTGGAATATACATCCTTTTTGTCAGTGGGGGTCAGCTGCCTCAAATAAGTCCCCTTCCAACTTTTTGCACACCCCTAATCTACTCACTTGGTCAGGTGGGGTAAGATGCAGAAAAGACCTTGACTCCAGCACAAATTCAAAATATAGTCCCATGCTGGCTACTATGAAAATAATTATCTCAGCCAAAATCATCATATGATTCAAAAGCAGAAGGGAGTGCATGATTTAGTGAGCAGTATCCAGCTGAGTAGCAACGTATTTTGTCTTGTTGTGCTTTAGAAAGTTCAAAATAAAAGAAAAAGGCACCTAGAGGAAAGGGACAGGTAGATGTAAAAGAGGAGGAAAGACAGTTGAGGGGAAAGAATCAGTAGAACTAGGACACCCAGAGGGAGAGTCTGGTCCACACAATTCTAGGTATCACCCCAATGAGAAATATCAGAGTAGACTTCCTTTTATACCCTGCTACAGCAAGTCACCCAGTATTGCTGGCTTTTAAGGTAGTTCTGTCAGATTGGGAAAAATGTTAGGATGTATATGTCACTGTATACTCTACATCATGAATTCATGTGAACGTGTAGAAAAATCTCTGTCTTTTTCTAAAGGCATACATGTATTTATACCTGTATATATACATTTATATGCATGGACGTATAAAAAAACTGCATAATCAGTTTTCTCTCAGCTTCTGTAGAGAACAATTCCATTTATGAAAGACATCTAAGATTAGAAAGGCACCTCTCTCTTCCATTAACTGTGGTGAAGAAAAATTACTAGTTTTACTAGATACCTAAAAATTTCATAGTTCAACTTAATTGTAAGCATATAAACTGAGTTCTGACTCTTAATTAGGCAAATTTGTACATCTGTATTTTTACTTAAATAGTTATGAAATAACAGCTTTAATTTCTGCTCAGTAGCTAGGAATAATTGTACAGGATTAATGAATTTGCACTGGTGTAAAAGAAGAACCAGAATTCAGAAGCATAAGTTATCATTTCTGTTCTTATGCTGTTGTTCACAAATAGATTTCTTCTGTTTCATTAAAGTTGTTCTTGTATTAAAAGTGCAAAAAATCAGCTATAGTGTTTTGTGGAATGTTTTAGTGGAAATCCGATTAATTACTTGTATAGCTATTTTTTCCACTTATATGTCTTTGCAATAAAAATTTGCTGTTTTTCTTTCTTTTCTATTTCTGAATATAATCCAGAAGTCTAAGTGCATATCAGCTATCATACACATTAAGAAACAAACCTACAAAGAAGTCATCATAGCATAGGAGGAAGCACAGGCTAAATACAGTTGAAACTGGACCATGATAATACTGAGATAAACTCTTCTGTACAATTCATCAAATTTTGTGATGATAGCTATATTAGAAATCAGTTGTCAACCACTATAGGTTTTCCAATGAGTACATGTTTAAATCAGAGTTAAAATGAAAAGCTAAATGGAAAGTGAGCAGAAATAACAAGACAAAACTTACTGCTTGAACTGATCATTGCTACTACACTTCAAAAAATAAATGGCTTATAGCAAGGATTCTGCCTCCTGTTCTTACACCTTTATTTGGGAGCCCTACAGAGAGATGTACTGTTTTCTGAGCACTGAGAGGGATAAGGAAAGGATAATTTTATAGTGCCTTGACACAGAAAACCTCAAAGAAAAAAGGAAACAAAAAAACCCCAACAAATAATGCACATGCAGAACCTAAAGAGCTCTCCTGAAGGCACTGGAAAGACCAAATCTCACAGACACATTACCTCGATGCTGAGCAGACAACACTGTCCAACTGTTGATGGCATAATGCAATGGGAAAACAGTGCATTTCTATTTAGGATTCACACATCTGCCTCAGAGGGAAACCTTGTGCTACTGTACTACTTTTGTATCAATATCTGGCATTTGCAACTGGGTGCAATGCAGATAATTCCTAAACAGCTTTCAGAGTGTCCCATAGTCCACAGAGTGCAGAGTTGCAGCTGACAGTAATGCCAAATTGGGTCCCTAAAGCAGAAGAGTGACTGTATCTGCAGTAACCAGCCTGGCCTCTTATAACTCAGATGTAACACCAGAAATGTGCTAAATTAAATATGGAGCTGAAAACATTTCTTTTTATAATAAAACAATACAAATATTTTACCTGTAAAGAAAATAAAGTGTTTCACAGATTGAAGTACTTCATTTCAAAGATGTTTTAAACTGAGCCAGAGTTTTGAGCCAATGATATAAATCCATTTTGTCTTGCCTATACTGTCCTATTGTATTGCCATCACCACTTTATCACATATAGATGCAGTAGCAAAAGCTGAAGACCAGATGAAGCTAAACTGAAGATGCAATAAAAATAGGAACTAATGATTGGTTGAGATCCCTGCATTTCAACTGGTGGTAGCTTGTCAGAAAAGTGAATGCTACACCCTGACAGAAACAAAGTTTTTCTTTAGATTTGATTGTACTGCTTTTATCTTAGTTTATTTTTTAATAGCTTGCCATAAAAACCCAAGCTAAAATAAATGTGTTATGCAAAGCCACAGAGACATCAAAACAAAATGGAAGTTGTTTATATAACAACTGCAGCAAAATTGAGAATGCATGTTGAGTCAAATGTACCAGAGCAGGAGACAATTCTTTTTTGTGTTCAGAGAGGCTTGAAAAATTTTTTGAGTTAAATGTTCAAGCATTTGCACAACAACAAATCATTCTAGATTTTAGAAATGTCTGAAGCTATTATTCTCAGTTCTGCCCCTCAAATTACCCCAAATTCTCTGTTTCATATATTGCACATCAGTGCTCTGCAAACTAAAAGGGACAAAACCAGCTTCATTTCCTACTATTTTTTTAGTCTTTATTCTTTTCAGCCCCATTGCAACCAGATGGCCTAAACTTAAATACAGTGGAAACCAAGAATAGAAGTTTCTGTAGAAACTCTTAACTCTAACCATTCATGCTGTTGACTTGGTTTTCTCTTACCTGGTTACCAACTCTTAGACAACCATAAATTAATTTCGAGGATTTGGGTGTATGCTTATCTTTACAGACTGTCATAATCACCACTAACTTCTGAAATTTTTTTCTCATTATCTTAGCTTTTTGTAGGTGGAGAAACAGTTTAACAGGGTCAATACTATATTCACAGTCACAATGGCTTAGGTAGAGGATCACTGCTAGAACTTGCAAATACTTATTTTACAAATGGGAATTCACAATATAACAGCTGAAAAATGTAATCTGTTGCAAATTTCTTATATATACTTCCCTTCAATAGGCAAATTGTCATGAGCACTTCCCAAAAAGCTACGAAGATACAGAACTGAAAATGCTTTTCTTAACACTTACACCCTCTTCTCATTTAAAGCTGCTTTTGCCTAGAGTTTGATTTATATTCTACATTTAAAAATTTCTGGGAAGAGATTTCATCCCATCAGCACCACTTACATGCTGGTAATTTGACTAGCAAAAAAAAAAGGAAATCAGTCATCAAGCCATACCAGTAAATATTTTGAAAATAAAGGATAGATGATTCTGACAAAGATAAAAATAATAGGTTTTCATAGCAGTAAAATAAAAATCCTGAAATATCATCATGTGGAATGAGGTGTTAAATTCAGTTGGGTAATTTGACCTTTGTTTTTGATGGTAGACTTGGCAGTCCATGGTCCCACTGTGAACTCCTTCTCAATGTTATGGTTTAGAAAGAATAACCAGGAGCTTACTTCTGATGTCAAAGGGTTCCCTTACTCAAAGAGAGATTCACCAATTATCCCCCATCAGATTCTGATTTTTTTTCCTTCATATAAGAGCTGCAGGTCACAGAGAATCTGCATTTCTAATAAGAATTTAATCATTGTAAACCGTACTGTTTTCTTCAATCTAATTTGGTTTTTAAATACTTTGGAAAATTTTTATATTTTAGTTAATGCAATTGGCCTTAAGCTTAGCCTTGCAGACATCTTCCATATACACATGCTTCCCTTCTTATCTCTCCAAGGAAAGATCCTCTAACTGCAACAAATTATTTGCCATTGAAATATGGGTATTCACAATGAACCAGCTAAGTTCAAAAAGGTTATGACTTCTGACACATAAACTAAACCTGTCGATTGGGAAAGGATGGAGGTGTTGAGAAAACTGTGATAGAGAAAAAATGCAACTTGCTCATCCTTGTGACAGACTCATTTTGTGGGCATCCCCATCTGCAGCACAGCTATCTGTGCTTTTTATTTACAGGTATTTCCTTTTTGGTCATTGTAGTGTAGTTTCCAAGTGCATTATTTTATCACCAACAAGGGTCTTCAACTTTTTCCAACATGTGAACCATATTTTCAGAAAGTGATTTTCTAATGGATGCTTTTCTTATCTGTGATCAATTGCAGACTTAGGACAACAAGTTTTTTACAGGGATAAAGAGGTTAACCAAGCTCATATGCAATTGAGGTATACATGTTTAATCCTTATAAAACCAGTGGGCCATACTGTCTGATTCTGTTCATTATTTAATCTCTCACTCCTGTCTGCTCTACTTCCTCCTCTTTCCTTGCTCCCTATATCCTGAATTTGCACCATCTAATCTCTGTCTCCCTTTCATTCTTAGTGTCTTTTGGTTTTTTTCTCTCCAGTTGCAGAAATGGAATAAAAACACCTTTTTTTTCTCCCTTCTGTTATTTCATCTGTGTGCCAGAGCTTTTGATAAATAAAATACCTGAATACATGGAGGAAAAAAGGTTTAAAGGAGGCCTTCTCGCTGTGCAGTTCTCTGGATAAATATGCTTTAGAAAGCTTTTTTCTCTGAGTGTTTATTCAAAGATAATTTATTATGTTATTAAGGAAACAAAGCCATCAAACCTGCATTTTCATTACTCTCAGTGATTTTATCTGAGTCTTCAGACTATCGGTAAGTACTATGGTAACTCCAAGTATATAACTAAGTAATTCAAGGTAAATAAAGTAATGATTCTCTCACAGTTCAAAATGAGATTCCCCTGAGTTCAAATCAGAGCAGGAGTCTATCTCAGCAGCTTTGGAGGAAATAATCTCTCCTCACTGGTACTCTGGGGAGCCACGTCAGAGTAGCTCTCTAAGCTAGGCACTAGGTTCACAGAACAGGTTCTGCCCAAGGCATGAACAAGCTCATGGGTCAGGCCCTGGAGCTATGAGTTGTGCACAGTATGAAAGAAGGACGTACCACATGTTAGTTTTTCTATCCTAAGGAAAGGGTTATTATATAGACTGACAGACTACTAAAATGAGGTGAGCACAAAGGATTTCATAACACAGTACAGAGTTCTGCTTCAGAAGAAATCCCCAATGGTTTTGCTATGGATTTGTCAGAGGGTGATCATGGCTAAAAAAGGTCTAAATCAAGCAGAAAAGGTATCTGGCAAAGGCATGGCAGAGGAATAGTAAGCAACAGGCAGAGCACTGAAACAATTGCAGTGGGAATGATGTAGAATTTCTTGATGCACGCCCAACCCAGGTGTGTGATAGCTGTAGCGCCTGATGTGTTTTCATCACTGCACCCTCTTCACACTGGCTCTGCAAACTCTAGCCTCAGGGCCTGCCCCTGTGAGCTCAAGCACTGAGCTGCACCCTTTCTGTGAACAAAAAGACTTGAAAAACTGTAAAGGAAGTATCAAGTATATCTCATGGTCAATAAAAGATCAAAAATTAAAGTATGTTAAACTAGTTACTATGTATAGATTGATATTTACAGAATCATTTTAATTAATAATTAGGCTGCATTTGTGACTATTAAAACCTCTATTAAATTATTATATTTTTATATAAAATCATGCTTTTTCATCTAATTTAATTTTATGTGAGTAAACAAGGAAAAATAAATTGTTGGCAATTTTAATTCAAAGAAAACTACCTTTCCATAGCCACTGCATGCCAGCTCATTTGTAACTCTTCCCACTCATTCATAAGACAGTGTGATACCATGTTCTGGGAATTAGTTGTATGCAACATGATACAGCAAATATATTCAATAACAGTATTGGACAAAATTTTGTTGTCATCACTTCAGTCATGGGTAAATAAGAGAATAATTTCATCTGGTGTATTTGTCATTGTGATCAATGCCATTATTAATCACATCTAGAGCATTATACTTAATTTGGCTTCTACCCTAAAGGGCTTTCCTTTCCCTTTTCCTTTTGTTAGTTGGGTGGTTGCTGGTCAGAGAGTATTCCTACTTCTTGCTGTCTTTGATTTGTGTGGAAGAAAAGGCTCTGATGCGGGTCTGAAATCTGCCATATGCATTGTGATTGCATCCAACAGAGCTGTGACTCCACGGACTTGTCCATCAAGCACGGGCTGCAGTACCTACAAAGGGATGCTAATTAAAGACCCATTATAGGTACACCCCTTGATGTACAGGGAGCCAAGACAAGAAAATTCACATCTGTAGTCTCCCACTGAAACAATACTTTATATAATACTGGCAACAAAAAAATTACTATATAAAGTGGAGAGAATGTGTAGAAAGTGTGATTTAAAACTAGATAAGCAGAGAAATATTTTGGTTGAAAAAGACCCTTAAGGTCTTCAAGTCCAGCCACTAACAACACTTTCAAGCCCTAAGCACCATGTCTACACATCTTTTTAATACTTGCGGGGTTGGTGATTCAACCACTTCCCTGGGAAGCCTGTTCTGATGCTTGACAACCCTTTCAGTGAAGAAATTTTTCCTAGAATCAAATCTAAAACCCTCCTGGCACAAGTTGAGGATGTTTTTTCTTGTCCCATCACTTCTTACTTGTGAGAAACAGAGACATTCACCTCACTCTAACCTCCTTTCAGGTAGTTGTAGAGAGAGATAAGGTCTCCTGTCAGCCTCCTTTTCTCCAGACTAATTTACAGACTGTCATGAATGAAAAGAATTTTGTCCAGAATATTTAGCTTCTCATCCTTATAAAACACAGAGAATTTAATATATTAACTATTGTACACATAACAAAAATTACATTTGTCTACTCTTTTTCAGAAAGGAATTGGGTTTTTTGATCCAGAACTAAAGGAGTAGGAGAACTCCCTTTTGAGTTTATTCTGTGCGAGCCTCTTCAAAAGCAGTCTCTTAACAGGCCTTGGGAGAATTCTCTACAGGGATAAGAGCAATTCAAAACTCTCTGAGAACTCCAGGAAGACAGACGTGTTCCTAAGGAAAGTCTATTAGCATCTTTTGACAAGTGAGGGAAACTAAGCTGTCCTAGGCCATATCTACCTAAATGTTGTACAGTGCTTTCTAATTTGGGACATTTTGGTCAAAATATTCATCCTGAAATATTGGAGTGATGTTCTTTCTCAGAATATGGTGACCAATGTCATTACAACGTCCATAGATGAGGAAAAGCAAAGATAAGATGTATCTCCATTCAGGAATAAAGGCATAAAGCTTTAGTGATGTGGACTCATTTCTGCCCCCGTATATATGGTTCCTCTCTTGAGTGTACTTTGGAAACTTCTTTCAGATAAACACAGGAATGAAAGGGCTATGTGTTGAAGTGCAGTAATGACAAGAAATAGTGTTGAAAAATATGTTTGTTACCCGATAAAGAATGAATGCAGCATGAAGGCAGTTAGGACAATGAATATTTGAGAGAAAACAAAAAACAGGAGCCTAGACCAGGCCCTATATCAACAGCATCTACATAAAACATCAGATCTCTTCATACATCCACAGACACTTCCCTTCCTAGGAGAGGGAGCCAAACCTCTGGGTGGTGCTCTCATAGAGAGAATAGATGAGCACACACAGTAGTTGAACAATATCCTCATAACCTGAATACTCAAGAAAGCAAGATCTCACCAGCAAGAAAGATCAGCAATGGAGTACCTTTTTCTTGCCATTAAATTGGCAAGATAGATCACAAGTGATACTTTTTACTACTATTAATTTCTATTAATATTTTATAAATTTACTTTTGCTTTACTATATGACCCTCTCTTCCTATAAAAGATTGGGGTTTTTTGAATGGCTAAAGAAATATTTTCCCTCTTGAAAAAACAAATAAAACAAAACAATACAAAAAACAACCAACCAACCAACCAAAAAACTCTAAAAAAAACAACAACTAAAAACAACAACAAAAACCAAAACCAAACCAAACTAAAAAAAACCAAAACCAAAAACAAAAAAAACAAACAAACCAAAAAACCCCAAAAAACAAGCCATCAAACCAAACCAAAGAGCCACACACTCAGACCAAAAAGCAAGAGCTACTCTATCTTCTTACTTCTCCTGATGAGAAGAGAGGCTTCTATTACTGAAGTTTTTCTCTTTTTTCTTATATAAAACTTTTCTCTAAGTTTTTCTCTTATAGACTCCCTGAAAGAGGCATTTTAGAATTTAAAAACCTCTGTTGTAATTGTCAAAAAGATTAGATTTTAAATTTTTTCCCATTATTTTGTGTAGCATTACCTTCAGGCTTTGGATCTGGTTAAGAATTTATCTTCTACTCTAAAGAACCCCTTGACATTTCATGTTGTCTATTTGTGTAACAATTTATAAAGAAGGATGCCACTGCTTTTAAGCAAGAAGGCATCTATTTCACACACAAGATTAACTTCCAGGTTGGCGGGCTGAGGAGAGATTTTATGTTCATTTTAAACTTAAACTACACAGAAATCAGTTACAGAGTCCACCTGCAATAATTAGATGAGGGAGCTTGAAGCTGCCACACAGATCTCTGTCCTGTTGCACATTAATTTGCTGTTGTCATAAAGGTAGACTTGAGATTTCCCCACTTCCAGCAGCTTGTTCCTGTTTTCTCACTGCTATTTGCCATTCTTTCAGTAATATCAGTACCACTTGTTATGGTACTGAAATATAATTGGAACCATTTTAGTACTCTTTGTTTAAAAAACAGAAGAAAACAAAAACAAACAAACAAACAAACATACAAAACCTCAGAGATTAGCACAAATATAAAATGAGCACTTGGGAACAGGCATAAATCTCATGAACTAAGTCAAATTCCAAAAGCAGTATTATATTTGGTGACATCCTAGAATGTATATTCATGTTCCAGCAGCTCTGAAGATTCCAGTATCACATTGTCACCTCAACCCTTCAAATTTTCTGGTCATACATATTTAGCATTGAAGGTGCAAAAAGAAAAAGAAAAGTACATTATTGCAGGTTGCATGTTGTCCTTTTGTGGTGGGTTGACATGGGCCGCCCTTTCTTCAATGTGCTCCCCCCCAAAGTGCCACCTTCTTGGCTGAAGGGCTTAGACATGCCCTGTGATAGCTCTGCTGGTCTTGGCTGGACTTGCCCATGTCTGGCACCAGAGAGCTCCAGCCTGTCTTCACAAAGGCCACCCCTGCAGCCCATTTTCTGCCAAAATTTTGTCACCAACAGAAAATACAGTTACCCATAAGCTAGCAGGAGAAAAAATAAACAAAAAAGGAATAAAAGAAAATACAAATATATGGAAAAATTGGTTGGGGGAATTTTCTTTGTTGTTGCAAATTGATACTTAGCACTATATTGTCAAAAATATTTAAAATAGTGAATTGAGTGCAAAGATTTGACAGGTCCGGAGGTTTGGCGTTGTTTCACGTATTTTTTCACTCCATTTTGTTAGTAGTGCCATTTCTTTTGTCCCTTGTGCAGTGCAAATACACCATTGATTCCTCATAAAAAGGAGTCCTTTCCTTATTACAAGCTTTACTGGGCTTTAGGCAGAATTGTACTCCCTGTCCCTTGTAATTCTGGCTTGTGTTAACTGATGGGTATGGGTCCCTGAGAGCCACTGCATGGTCCGTGCTCTAACAGTCATCAGCAACTCATCAGCAAGAAGAGTAAATTTGGCTTTTGCAAGTAAATTCTGCCTCCTGATTGTAATAGGCACTGTTACTTTAATGCAATCACAAGACCAGAGTAATAAGGATTAGGACAATTTCTCTGGATTTTGTAAAGGAAGTTGCATATTAATTATTTGCACTAGAATATAATTACTTCTTTCACTTACTAAACTCCAGATATTATAACTCTTCAAATCACTTGAGGTAGGTTGAAGACTTTACCTAAGGTAAAAGGCCTTATGAAGGCCAGCCTGGATGGGCCTTTGAGTAGCCTGATCCAGTGGTCATATCATGGCCCATGGCAATGGGCATGGGGTGTTGGAGCTAAATGATCTTTAGGGTCCCTTCCACCTCAAATCATTCTCTGATTATATGATTCAATGACATCAGGAAAGTGTCTGTCACCTATAATTTGGAATTTTTTTCCTCATTTTCTAGACTTCAAATATAAGCCTTAGCTTTGCAAAAACATCTTTCTCCTACTTTTAAGTGTTTTGCATTTCCAATTCCTTTTACCATAAAAATATATTTTGCGTTACACAGCTCTTCTTTTCACCTTTATGGATCAATTAGGTTATGCCTCTTCTGTGTTCCCAGACAAGTGCCAGTGAAGCAATTTCCAAGCAAACACAGTAGTTAAGAGCTCTTGGCATTTTCCCCAAGTATTGCTAAAAAGATAGATACAGAGGACCTTAAGAAAGATGAAGCTGGGTTAAATATGATCTGCCTACAATTAAATATTTTTAAGATAATGAGGGGAGACAACTGGTGTTAGAAATTTGCTATTCATTATTTTAGTGATGAGTTAAGTAAAAAATAATAAAAATACAAAGACTTCCTGTACTGTAGAACAAATCAAGTAATCAGAAAAATCCCAGAGGTGATAAAAAGATAATAATTGATTCCAATCTACTCCAGTATTTTCTAGGACCAACCAAAAACAGGCTTCAGCCTGGCCAATATTGAACTACAAGAGTTTGCCAATTTAATACACTTAAGACTATTTATTAAAGCCGTATGGAATTTTTCAGTGAAATTTCTGAAATATCTGTATTGCCCAAACTGTAGTTCCATTCCAATGGTTATTTAATTATCCATACAGAAAGGAACAAGCTAGTATAAATGAAGAGAGGATACTTACCCCCACAGCAAATAAAATTCTGCTATGGTGTTCACTAGGCTATGGAAAAAATTCCAAAAAAGTGTCTTTAACTTTTATTTCTCACATTGTAGAAAAATAATCAGATCCTTTGATTACTGGAAATGTCAAGGTGAGTTTCTCTTTCACCATAAAATCCAGCCTGCATTGGAAGAGTTTCATGAATTTGCATTTCCTAATGGAAGCCTTTTTCACTGTGAAACTGGTAGTGTATTTTAGTTCAGAGCATTAAGCAAGAACATGTGACTTGCAGCATCAAGGACTATTCATAAAGAATACATCAGTTGTTTGTAGAATACGTCAGCATTTACAGAACTAGCTTGGGTTTTGGATTCCTACTACATATATCACCGGCACTGAGTTTCTCAGAAAAGCTCTTAAGAAGTATTTATGTGCCTGACTCCTAAATACAACCTTTCTGGATCCATTTACTATACGATTCAGAGCTTTTCAGGGCAACTTCAAGAGCAAAATAACATCATGTTTTAACTTGTCAGTGGCAGAGTGCCCTCCAGCCTAGTGTGAGTTAATTCCCTCTGGAAGGTCTCGCTTAGCTGGTACCCCTGGGAGCAAGTTCCTTACAACCCAATCCCTCTGGATTTATTGGAGATTGACAATACTCTCTAAACCTCCAGAAATTATGTAGTAACAGATCTTTTCAACTCATGCACTTCTTAGTGGGCACTAGTGATCTATACCTCCCTTTCTCAGTGGGTGGATTTATGTTCAATATTGAAAAGAAAAGAACCAGTGTAAAAGGGCTTCTTTCAGAGCAGCTTCAGAGCATCAAGTGGGTAGAAACAGCCTGAACACAATCACAGGGAGACCACAGGCTGGGTTTGATGAAAGTTGTAGCAGCTGTTGCCAGTCAGGAGTTTGGAAGGATTGCATCAGGTGGATTGTCCTCAGTTTTGGGGGTATTGTAAGACTGCTTGGGGGAAAGCGTGGCCTGGAACGATTATGCTTAATGCTAAGCCAGAGAAATCCTCTCTTCACGCCACTGCACTGGAGTGTCCTTAGGGGCTGCATTAAGAACTGACTGTGCCTGGGTAATTTATAGATGTAGTTTGGTGTGACCTTAATACCAACAGAGAACTAGAATATGCAATCTAATTTAATTTTGAGTCTTGTAAGACTTTGCAGTAGACAAAGAAGTGTAGTATTTAGCTGGCAAATGAGGCCTAAACCTGTGGAAAATCAAGTCAGTGAATTTCTTAATGACATTTTCCACTTCCCCAGCGACCTTTATCTGATGGCCTAAAAGCACTTTACAAAAACATAACATTTCTTACAACCAAAATTAGTCAGAAGATTATGTTATTTTGTTTCTTTCCCCATGGAAAATGTTGGCTTCTTGCTGAAAAATTAAAACTCAGAAACCTCCTGACTAAAAACTTTTGACTTGAAACAAAAACTCTAGGTTCAAAGACTTTGTTGAAGATTTTTTGTGAAGTCATATCTGCAACCCCTAATTCTCCACTTCTGTTGTGTGGACTGTGCTTGGTGTTAAAACTGTACCTTCTGTTTTGTTCCATGTTCTCCACTTCCTCAGAATAAAGCTCTAGCAGGCTCTTGGCCATCTCTGACTATGCTGCATAAGAACAGAAGTGATAAATCATGAGAAGGTGCTATTTCATACTCAGAATCACTTTGCACTTTCACATGAGCACAGCTTCAAGATAGTTATTTAAGATATTAGAAAAATTCCTTATATAGTTGGATGCCAGTGGTAGTAGTCAACAGGATTATAGTGACTCACCCTAAATACCTCCAGAGCATCCTTGAGAAAACTGAGGCAGTCTTATAAAACATGCTATGTAGGTTTCTTGGCTGATTATTATAGCACTTAATCCTTTGGCTCTGAGGGAATGAGGTGCAATGACTGCCATGAACTATCTTTTTATGTGACAAAGGTCTGCCAGCCCAATCTCTCACTTTTACCACTTTGCCACTTATGGATGTATAGTCTGGCTTATGTCTGGCCCGTGGGATTTTTGTCCAAGATCACTGCAGCTCAGTGGTGAAGAAAGAAATAGCCTCACTGCACTTATCAGATACCCACATTCCACCATGCACATTTTAAGATTGCTTATGTATTTTGTGTAGTCAAATGAAATAAAACAATAAAAAACCAATGCAGAATTGGAAAATGCTGATGAATAAATTAAAGAATAGAACTGAATGGGATGCTTCAGTCAGAAGGAATATACATTATCTAGTCTAGTCATCATGGTCAGTCTGACTGACCAATTCAGGGCTGAGCAAAAATTAAAGTATTTTGTTAAAGGTGTTGTTCAAATGTCACTTAAAGGCTTGACTGTCTTGGGGCATTGACCACCTCTCTAGGAACCATGTTACCGTGTTACCGTGTGTGACGACTCTCTTGGTAAAGAAATGCTTCCTAATGTTCCATCTGAACCTCTCTTAGTGCAGCTTCAAACCAGTCCCATGTATTTTATCACTGGATAGCAGGGAGAAAGGATCAGCTCTGCCTCTCCACTTCCCCTCCTCAGAAAGCTGTAAGAGGAGATAACCCTCAGCCTAGCCTCCTTTTCCCAAATGAGACAAGCCCAAAGTTTTCAGCTGCTCCTCATAGAACACTCCTTCCAGTCATTTCACTTGCCTTGTTGCACTTCTCTGGACATATTCAAGGACCTTTACAGCCTTCTGAAGTTATGGGACCCAGAATTGCACAGAGTATTCAAACTGTGGGCTCTGACATTGCCAGAATTAGCTAGTATCTGGAAAAAAAAAACCCCAACAACAAAATTGAAGGAATCTGTACAAAAGTTATTCAAAGACCACAAAGAGGCTGATGAAAGGTATTAAGAGAATGAGCATAACTGAAGAGATGATGTAACACAGTAGAAAACACAGTGATCTGCTAGGAGTAGCAAAGATGTGAAATGAAAGGAAAATTGCAGAAGAGGTTAAGATAAGTAACAATGGGTTTTTTTTCTCTTCAAGAACATATTGAACGAGAGGTCATTGGAAGAATTCTAAGAGCCAGCCTGGATAATTCACTGACTGAAGAGACAGACATAACTAAAGCACAATCAAATGAATTCTTTGTCTCTGTGTTCACACATAAGGTTTTGGGATGGCTGTCAGAAACAGACATAAATTTCCCAGGAGAGGAAGAAAAAATATCGAAGGAGGTACCATTCAACCAGAACAGGTGATCAAGGAATTAGAACATCTGAAGCATAACAGATCTCCAAGACCTGGAAATATTCCCTAGACATTTCTAAAGAGAGTTGCAAAATAATGGGAGAAACATTTCCAGACGGAGATGAAACCTTTTTGAAAACAAGGACAACATGACTAGACTATATGAACAAATACAATTTGGACTAAATAAGGACAAAACCTGCTTCATTCTGCTCCAGTGGGTGTGGAAAGTGCAATCACAGCTAAATCAGCACGGTATTCCCACAGCATAAGCTCAGTGAAACCACTGTAGAAAGGAATTTACTCACTCAGAATATAAAAATCATTTGAATTTTTTTAGAGTTTTTTATTTCTTTGTGTTTAGGAGGAGTTATACATTCCAAATCAGTAAGACTTACTGAGCATAGAATTCAACTGACCAAAGGGAGATTTTTTCACTTGCACTAGTTTCTTGCTTGTCAGTAAATCTTTTGTTCAAACATGAAGGCAGAGGGTGTTAATCAGAATGTGCTTTTGCTATATCTGTCTCTTCAATCAGTAAATTGCATCTTAGCTGGCTGCTGTGTCTGAAATAGTCTACAGACAGTGAAAAAAAAGCAGGTACTTCTAGGGCTTGTGTCCAGTCAGCCTGGAGCAGACCGCTAAAATTGACCAGTTGGAGCACACCTGATGAGTGTGTCTAGTTCTCTCATTTGTCACCGAATACATTTGCAAATAGTAGCTCACATGTACATATCTACATTATAGATGTCAGAAGGTGGGTAAGATAATTCCTGCTGCAAAAATTTTGAAGCTATAAAGAGTTTCATGGGCAAATGTTAATTCAGCCAAAAGCTATTCCTCTATTCTTAGATCTTGCTGATGTGGTTCCTCATCCTATACTATCTAGGCTGTGAAAAATCATAAATTTCATACTTAAAATGATACTAGCATGTAAGAAAATATTATTCTAGTGAAGCAACTTCTCATCACAGATCAGAACTGTTAGCAGGGGAATCAGTCACAATGTCTATTTCAGCCATTTTGTGCCTGTCTGGTAACATGTTTGGGTGCTGGTCATTATCATCTATGGTACTAAATTTTAGAATATCCTCTGGCATGAGTTTGGTCTTCTCCCTCTAGCAGCTTTTGGGAAGAATTCACAATTTATTTACCTACAATGTCTACAAATGCCCCTGAATTCCTGTGTACAGATAGCCAGAAATATCAGACTACAGGATACATTATGGAAAATTACACTTTAAAACAAACAGTGACAATATTATTTCATTTGGAAGAGGCATTGGTGAAGACTATGTTTGGTTCTCATTTTATTTGAACCAGCTTGAGCAGTGTCTTTGGAACGCAACAATGAGAACATCCCCTTTTATTATGCAGCACAAGCTGGCATCTGCTGTGCTTGTGAACTCCAGAAGGGTCACTGTTATTGGGTCACTCCAAAGGGCATATTCAATGACAAGAACAAAGGCAAAATCCAGATTATAGTGGACAAAGTTGGGAGAGTGAAGACAAAGCAGTGGGAGTCAGCAGCCAGTGTCTCTTTTTTTTGCCCCCTCCTGCAGTTTCCTTTATTATGTTTTCTGAGTTGTGTATTCACCCTGATGGCTTTTCACTTCAGCCACTCTATTAAAATGTTCTCCATTGTTCATCTTCTGTATGGAAGTGAGTGGAAAAGGATTTCCATGCTCTGTAGCTCCAACTGCATCACTTCTGTGTGTGCCCCAAACAAAGATCAATGTACCACGGAATCTGCATAATTATATCCTCTCTGACAGTGGATTAGGGAGACAAGGCAGGCTCTCCTTGTCTCAGAGGAGCAGCTTGAGTGCAGCACACCACAAAGGAGACAACTGCAGGTTGTGTATGTATTTTTCATGTACACAAAATAAAATATGCAAATTAGATTTTACCTGAAGTGTCACCAAAGGAAAGAGGAAAAACTTCAGAGACAAAAAAATCACAGTCATGTTTTTTTGCAAAATCATATACTTCCCTCCTGTGTTGTTTCAGAAATTTAAGAAAACACAACTGTAGTTTTTACTTTTGTGAAAGCTGTCGTCTTTCTTTTCTGTATTTAAAACTTTCTCTAACAGATTCACAATTAGAAGGGAAATGGAACAGATATATAGAGAAACTATTGTTTTTCTTCAATACCTCTTTTCAAAAATACAGATAAAGGAAGGATTTCACTCTAAACTGTCACAATAAAATGCTACAAAAAGCTCAGAAACAGGATATCCATATTGATAGGAAGGCTAGTACAGCCAAGAAGTACATCTCCATAGAATCCTGCAAGTACAGCTTCCATGTTGTTGCTAGCATTTTCTTCCAAAATAAATTTTCAAAAAAAGTATGTTTGTTGGATTACCTTCAAATAGAAGCTGAAAGGTAAATGCTTACCCTAAGCATAGTCAATCTTGTAAGGCAGAAAAATGATGCAATAAATGAGAGTTTAAAATACTCAGATTCCTTCAAGATAATTGTTCAAGTACTTGCAGGGTCAATTCATCCATTATCCCTCTCAAGTATAGCTGAGTTTCGTGTAGCATAGGGTTATAGAACTCTGATATGGAACCCCAACAGCTCATGGCTTCTGTTCATGTACACTGGGGAAACAAGGGGGTTTATTTCATAAGCAAAATATTTTCACTTTGCTGAAATTTGCTATCTTACCCATCTTCTCTCATAGACTGTATGTAATTTCCTCTTTAGTCAGGAATCAGTCTTCACCTTTTGCATGTGAAGAAAAAAAGTTTTGTGGATTCTACAACTGCAGAGAGTTCAAATAAAATGCAACTGAAAGTCTGCATCTTCATCCTTTTTCCTACATCTCTCCTTATGAAGCAAAAGTATCCTATCCTCACCTAAGTCAATAACAAAAGTCCTTCTTGACATCACAGTGGTATGGTTTTGCCCACTGAAAATACAAAAGTGCATGAAACTCACTTTACATTTCTACTATTTATCTGTCATTGTATAAAAATAGATACTAATAAATATTTCTTAGCATTGACTTAGAGAATAATTTCATGTTAGCTTTTGCAGGCTTTAGTTGGTAGCACTAGAGTGTTGATCTTTTTCCAGCTGTTGCAGCTATTCACGATTTTGGGTACTGGAAATCAAAGAGGAAATGTTTCTGGTAAATGTAATAAATAAAGGTAATGGTGCAAAGCTGTGAGAGGGCACTAACATAAGTCTTGAGGAATGCACACCAGCAAAAAAACACTTGAAAAATCAATAGAAAGGTCTCACCTTTCTTCAGACATCTAAGTGAGCAATACTTTGAAGGGAAAGAACATAATTTGAAAAAGTCACTATGATGGTCCTGTGGCTTTTTCAAGTGGGGATATAAAATAATATACCTTATTCTGAGCAAAGTTTTCAAAATGCAAAAGCCTTCTCCTATTTTCTGCTGCTTGCAGAGTCATGTTGAAGCACTTACAGCAAATTTCCGATGGATTTTGCAGTCAGAGTCTGCCATCAGTTCATGTATTTTTAGCAAAATACACTGGTGATAGCAGACTGCGCATAAACTATTACAAAGGAATTTGCTGCTCTCTGAGAGTGACTCTTCTCTCTATGCCTCACAATACTTTTCTTCTGGCTTAGTTGCAACAACAATAATGAGACAAGTATGCACATCAATTTAGCCTATATAGTAAAGAATTTTATTTTAGTTTTTTATCATTTTGGTTGTAATTGATTTTTCCTTGTCCCTGAAATTTACACATTTGTTGAAACATATTGGTGAGACTAGGACTGATGCTACACCACTGAGCACTGAAGAGAAATGAGACAACTCACAGTAAATCTTATCTTCAATGGTAAAGTGTTATGCAAAATGTTTTACAAATGCAAGTTCAGAACATCTAAATTTTGAATTTTAGCCACTTATGGAAGAAAAAAAATTAAAAGGGTTTAGGCATCTGATTTCCTAAGAAATCAAGTGGAATGGAAATATTGGTGTTGAAATACCTTTAAATCTTTGTGCAGAAGATTTTAAGAAAAATCAGTGAACAAGAGGACCATAAAGCACTGTGAAAATATTTTTACTGGCTTTTTATCTCCCAGTTAATATGTCCTGGTTTTTCCATCTTCTAGATTTTTTCCCTTTTTCTTTCATAATGTAACTTATAATCCTCAAATTCTTATATCAAACTGAAAGTATTCAATAGGGATGCTATCAAATAGACTCCTGTAGGATTTGAGATTTCAATAATCTTTAAATTATTTTCTCTCACAGCATTCTGTTGTGGGAGAAAGATGTATTTTGCACTTCACACATGGAATACTACAGCATTGAGAATCTAATGATATCGTGGGAGGAGTGGGAGCTTCGGACAAGCCCTGCCTTAGCCTCGGATTTTGGCAACAGCTTAAATTTTAAAAAATCACTCTGGCCTGCAGGTTCCTATGATGGCAAATCAGGAATATTTATAAAAATGAATTTGTAATAAACTATGAAGAAATAACAGATGAAAGACCTTAATCAGAATTTCTCACTACACAGTATAAAACTTAAGGAACTACTATTTGATTACAGCCCAACATAAAACAGTGCACGACACTGAGGTACCAATATTAAAGCCAGCGAAAGAAATTTTATTGATTAGGAGTCAAATGTAACTTACCACCAAAACCACAATAACATACACAGAGCCCTTTCACTTCAACCCTGGGCAGTAACCACAAAGCAGGTATCCCTACCCACAGGAGAAACTCCACATATTTCCAGGGAAGGTGTAGAAGATTTCTGCTCTCTGGAAGTTTGGTGTTGTTTCTACAGTCTTAAAGTGAGGTGTCTGTTGGTCAGAAATCCAGCTTATCTTTCCAGATCTCACTTCAGCTGTGAGATATTTATTGGCAGTTGGGAGATGCCAGACCTGTGTTAACCCCATGGCACCAAAATCACTCACTGTAAGACAGCTTGTCCTGTTTGAGTTATCTCACCGGTCAGCAAGCAATCAATAAGCTCTTGGTGGGGCCTGAGATGCCCTGCTACAAATTAATGGAGCAAAAACATAATTCAGGCATCTAACATCAAATACACATGCAGTTTAGAAATCATCATCCCCATGTCTTTATCCTTAAGACTCCCCCTCAGAATATCTTAGAAATTCCCAAATTTCAATGATTCTTTACTTTGTGACCTTTAACAAAATCTTTGTAGGCAACTGAAGCTGAATTGTAACACATGTACTTTAGACACTCAAATTATAACATTTTTGAGCAACACAGCACCTAGACATTAAATAAAGCCATTCAGAGGCACCAGCCATTCTTTCCCTTAAATTCCATGGGGAATTTGATCTTACAGATGCTCTAGGAGCAAGACAAATGTGCATATTAAGCGTCTTGTACAGAGGACAGAACTTGAAATCAAACCTAACTGGAAGAACAAAGATTAATTTTTAACACTGGCATGGTCAGTTTTGTGATTGGGTTTGTTCAGGTTTTTTTCAGAGCTGGCTCTCAGATCTTGCTTTCTGACTTTATTAGTTCATCTAGTTAGGGAATAAATAAATGCAAATTATGAAGTGTATAGTTAGGCTCATGAAGTTTAAGCACTTATATTAGCCAGGCCTTTTGTCAGTTAGAACGAAATGTACCTCAGTATATTTCCAGTTATTTTTTAACTGCAATTTTAATTAACTCACAATAACTTTTATTATTTTAAAGGAATATGTCATGAGGTATAAATGAATGATGGAGGTAGATGGAAAATATTATAGTGGAAGATCAGTGGGATTTCAGAGGCCTTTTTCCCCAGTGAGGTGGCATCTATGCATTAGTTTCACAATTTTATTCCTCTCTCTCTCTCTCTCCCTTTCTCAGATGATCCTAAAGTCCCACATGCTATTACACATTAATTCCCACTTTGCCAATTATGCCTTCAGAATGTGAACATACTGTTCTGAGAAGTTCATTGTTTTTTTTCCTAGTAATAATAATTTACAATTACATAGGCAATAATAATGTTTCTTAAATTCCTCCACGCTTTACATATTTTAACAGCCTTTCTGAGTTAGAAAGCCTGCATACTTATACCTCATAAAATCTGAATCAGAGCTAGAGCATGTGCCTGCTTTTGCTTTACTGAAATTTGGAGTTTTTCTGCTGGTTTCCACAAGAAAACAGTTTGAGGCCCAACTGTGGATAAAAGAAATCTTTCTTTAGCCAGTACATCTCAACCAGTCCATAATAACCTGTTGGGGTGAGAAAAGTTCAAGCCAAAAGCTGTTGATTTCCCTGGAGCCAATCAAAATGATAGATGCAGTGGTGGAAGATCACAGCTGACTGGGTTTAGTCCTCTCATCACTAGCTGCAGATGGCATGCAATTTAGGGATGCCCATTTGGTAAAATTTACCAGTTTCTCTGGAGATCACACATATGGGTTTGCATTTAAAAAAACAATTGTATCAGGAATAGCATTTTAAACAGCAGATGTAAGTATTAACAGTGAAAGAATGCCCAAAAAGCCAAATATATCCACACCAGAGAATGAAAAGAACATGTGTTATGTTTTACAGAACTCCATTTGACATTTTAACTTTTTTAAAAAAAAGGACAGAAAATGACCATAAAAATGGTCAACTTGCCAAATTTCATAAATTAGATACAAGCCTTTTTCTTTACAGTTTATGGCCTTTGGGCATTTGACATAATCTTTTTTTCCAACTTTGTATTTCAAAAGCACAATCTCAAATCTTCACAGAGCAAAGAGGAATTCAAGAGAATCTTGAAGAGAATTATGAGTTGGGCTGATATTTTTGTTTGCTTTGAATTCTGGATTTAGCTAAAAGGAAACACACAAACAGATTATTTACTGTAATCTTTCCTTAATTCAGAGCAGATCTTTTTTAGCGTTTAGACTTTGACCAAATGACTGGTGCAGAATTTCAGACACTTGCATGAATAAAATAAAGTCAAATATTAATCATTAATCCTACAAAGTTATCTTATCAGTAAAACAGCTGTCAAGGTAAATCATAATACTGAACAAAGATAGTTAAAGAAACAGTTATGTTCATTATAAAAATCCACCAAAAAAAAATCTCAATTTATATAACAGCATCAAAATCACTTTTGAACGTAATCTGTTTTCCTTTTTTCTGTTTAAGTGTAGATATGGATATTTCCTAATGAGAAGCAGCTGTGTCTTCAACAACGTAGGCTATTAAGTCTCTCTAAGCTAACACTACAAATGAGAAGATAACATAACTGAGAGGCTGGGTTTGAACATGTACACTTCGCTGCAAGTAGTCCTTCACTGGACACTACTGTATGTATTCTTTTTCTCAGTCTCCTGATTTAAATAACCTGGGCTACAAGAAGACGTGGTAATTATGACATCAGAAAGCAATATTCATAAGTTACATAACTTTTGAAAATGATAGGATTTGGTTTGGTTTTATTTGTGAGGTAGAAAGATGGGAAATTAATGTACTACAGATTCAGTGAATGTGAAATTGGTTTTTACAAAGGAGAAAAAAATTATCACAGTAATGAAATATTTATAGCACCATTATGAAAGGAAAACCACGAACAAGCAGCAATAGGACCTTTAGTATTCCATAATATGTAGGCAAATCAGTTGCTGTCATCCATTTCTGCTATGTTGATATGTATATTTCTACCTAAAGCATTTTCACCTTAACCTATTGCATTGAAAAACTGCTAACAACTTTTGAGCATGCTAAATCCTGTAAGTAGTCATCATGTGCCTAGGCAGAGATAAAAGCATTTCTGTGGCAAGAAAAAAAAAAAGAAAAAAAAGTGTAAAAGTCTAAAGACATTAAAAAAAGCTATTTACAACTTTTACTGTTTTTGTTGAACCAAAGAAAAAAATAAGTGTTAGAAAAGATTATTTTTAAAGAGGATAACTCAAGTGGCAAAAACATACAGGCTTCTCAATTTAATACAAACCAGATTCTGAGGACCATTACAGATACTACAATATAATCTGTACAATCAAGTTAAAAAAAGATAATGTTTTGAGAGAACAACTAAATTAATTTAATATCTGATTTCAGTTAGCTTCTTCTGTTGACAATAAATAAATAAGATTAGAACATACTGTGTTGTTCTTTTTTCTCTTTTTTTTTATTTTTCAGGTTTGGCTTTTTTTTCCCTTCTTAAATACTTTTGGCCAGATATGCAGCTGGCAAGGACTGGAGGAGACAATGCAGCCTGAGCCTGGGGCTGGGTCACTTAATGTTAAGTCACTCTCAGACTGAGATAAAACCAAATGTGTAAGGCTATGAATAAGTCAGGGATAAGAAAGACAAATAGTGACACACATTACAGTTAGTCAAAACTGTTAATAAATAAAGATTGCACATTTGAATTTACACAAAAATAATAGCTTTTTATTAATTCAGAACTTTGTAATATAGACAGCCTCATAATGATTAATCTATAATATTATTACTTTTTTAATAAGCTGTTTAGGATCTTTTGCAAAATATGAAAAGAACTGATGTGACAGTGAACTTCAGAGCCTTTTGTTAATGAAGAATGATATAATCAAGGGAAACAAACTCATTGTCTTGAAGGCACCAAGCAGTCTGGGAGTACCTCATAGGTCACAACAAACAGAGCATACGACAGACAAGGAAGTAGGATTCCTAGGCTTTAGAATCTTGCTAAAAATGCTTTTAAGATTTGTTAGAATGTATTCAGTTATGTCCTCAAATGCATAATTTCCATGTCAGAAAGGGAGGTAATTCGCAAATCAATATTGGAGGGAGACCTTGTGGGATAATTGAAGGAGCTGAAGGGAAAGGAAGCAGAGCAACAGTGAGAGCCTCTGTAAGCATCCCTCACTACACCAAGGACAACATGAACTGTGCCTGTCAATACCTAGGATGTTTTTGGTGTGCAGCTGTTTGTGAAGGGGATATCTTGAGCTTTTATTTGCTGAAAGAACTGGGACTACCAGTGGGATTATCCATTACAGTTGTACCATTGACTTCAGCTGAAGTTTTGTTCTACACTCTCAACTGGCCATATACAAATGAGAATCTAAGTGCTTAAAATGGAATGTCAACAAAATTTAGATACTAAAAATGCAATCACAGTTTAGCTTGCATCTGATCTCATAGGTGACCCAACATCCACAGATATCTCCCTGTTAGATTATCAACTCTCCTATTTGTCTAGGCACAGGTTCATCCTCCCTACATCAACATGAAAATTAGGCACTTAACCACCTTAGTTATCCTCTTTAAAAAACTGGTGACATATAGATATGTACAGAAAACAAGTCAGAATCCTAAGCTTTAGATTTTCTGTGTTCTAGAACAGCTCAGTTTTAAAGTGGCTGGAAAATTTATCACACCTCAGAGCTGGTATTCAGATGTTAATCTTTCCTGCTATAGTCTTTCCTACTATAGTCTTTCCTACTATGTTCATATTAATGGTTCAATTCAGAAGCTTTCTACAGAGCATGTGTAACACATCCCATTAGGATTTGTTTCATCCCAAAAGATAGAGCCGGAGCTTCATCCTTAGTTTATAATGGGCTAAACCCTCTTTTCCCTATAAAGCAGGACACATGAGCTGAAATTCTATCAAGTCTGGTAACTTTCTATCACAATTCAGTCATGACCCAACCCGAGGTCCCTAACTAATGGGATATAGTCTTTCTGAAATATTGGTACAGACATTCTTACTGTCGACACTGATCGGGAAGAAATTCAAGGTTCATTGGCACTGACAGTATTTATTATATGTCACTTACACTTACACCACCTCTTTTCATACAATTTTTTCCAACATGAGGCACCAGTAATATGAGGCTGCTTAGCATCTTTTCATCGATTAGATCAATATCAACATCCAGACTATTGTAGACTGTTAAACCAGATGAGAGATGTTTTAAAGAGAAAAAAAGGAGCAGATTTGAAAATTGTTGGTGATAGGTACAGCACAAATTTTTTTTACTATTAAATATAGACTGAGGGAGATAAAACTGAGAGAACTGGTTAATAAATAGAAAACATGAGGATTAAAAAAATGCCAACACATTAACAGAGAGGGGCTCCAAGGTTTCACATTAAACTCCATGTTTTTTAATAAATTTTATTAATGATCTGAAAGAGAAGATTGTGCAGTGAGGTAAAAAAAATGACACAAAGTTGGCAGTCAAGACTAGAAGGTATTGCAAAAATCATTAGCAAAGGAAATGCACCTGATATTCAGTTTTAGGCTTCCTAGCTTCACAGATGATAATTGCTTCAAAACTACCTAAATCAATTGCCTATACTGGATGAAGTAGGAAGAATGTGCTGCAGTGCATTTCCATGACTTCGGATTTGTTTTTGTCCCAGCTGGAACACGGGAACTTTGCAGACCCAGGAAAGTCTGTAAATAAGTCAATGAAACACTTGCATCAAAAATGTCACCAAGTTATTTGGATGAATAGCATGATACTAATTCATGTGGTAAAAGCTAAGAAATCTTTCCATAAATCAGTAGTGTGGTCTTCCAGCAAGTGTTGTACAAATTATCATCCATCAGAAAGATTATTTGGGAATTAAAGTGTGTAGAAGAAAGGCAGCAATAACCAGAATTCAGAAAAAAAACCAAACCAAAACAAAACAAAAAAACCCAAAAAGGTAAGTTTGGCAGAGGAAGGGCAATACCAAAAACGAGCAGAGAATTAGCTTGCATATTAAATTTGTGTCATCGGTGCATTAATAGGTTTTAATATCCTGGAGCAGTCTCACCTGGCTGCTCCACTGCCACTTTGACCACATGCCCAGAAGCCAAATTTGACCTCTGTCTTGGACCTCCAAACACTGTCTGGGCTATGTTATAGGGGTTCCTGTCTCTAGCCTGGCCACCAGGATTGATCCCATTCTCATGAATGTCTCATGGATGAATCCCGTAGATGTACTCTCTGTCTTAACTCAGAGGCTGTCTCTGTCCCATGTCTTGCTGCCTCTGGTGGGAGCCTGTGGATGTATGCTGGAGCTGATGGATTGATTGCCATATTGGGAGCTAATGATGGACATTACAGAGCCTGTAACTCTGCCCACTGTGCTCCAGCCCTGTAGGACTGCATCCCATAGAGAGAGCTCTACTTGCTCTAGGGTCTCCATGGCTGCCTTCTGGGCTCCCGTTACTTCAGGAAGCAGCCATTCCTTATTCATCTGGGAAGTGAATTTTTAGATGTCTATCTTTAAAACAGCAAAATTAGTCTGAAACCCCTTGTTTAGTCTACAAAATAACCTTGTTCACAGTAGTCCTGTAATGGAAAACATCTGGAACTGACACTGTCTTGGCTGACCTGAGCATCTAGATACTGCTCACCTAAACCCATTTGTTCTGCTGGACTTCACTTGTAAACCAGCACCACAGTAACACAGTCTGGCAGGGGTGAAGACTTGGTTGGCTAGCATTTGAGATGCTAGAGAAGAAAGAGTCTCTGGTAAAATGAATAACTCGGTCTCCAGAGCAGGGTCTGAAAAGTGTGTGCTAAACTAGGCTTTATATCAGTCATTTTGAATAATGATAATAGTCAATGAACATCATCCCCAGCTTTGCATTAAATGAGTGAGAGGGTTGATTATGTCAATGAAGACAGTGCCACAGGAGGAGTTCCGGTTGCTGTAAATGATAGATATAGATTGTGCCTTAGCTTTGGGTGTTTAGTGATTCTGTTCTCTTGAAATGAGTGTTTTTTAAATGGATAAATTGAGTGTCCTTGAGAACAGTCAGGGAAAGATTGGTTCCACCTATGTGTGGACATCTAAACATAAAACTGATTTAAAGCAACCTTATTACTGTCATTTTGCAACTTTGTATTGTTTGATTTTTGCATCCTTTACGATTATCTTTCAGATACAATTTTTTCCTACAACATATTCAATATGCAGACGAACCATTATCTGTTAACATCCTGAATTGTATTCTAAAATGTGAAACAGATTTCCTCTTCCTATTATTGTACAGTAAGGAAGAATCCCAGCCATTGCTAATATCCATCACATAATGCATTATATACTCTTTTCTTTTCTGTCTTCATATGCTTATCTCTTGATGAAATGTAACACTTCTTGTAAATATGATCCTCCATGGTCTCTTTTTCTGAATCGCTCACATTTATAGCAAAACATTAAGGTCATATGAGGAGTTACAGTGCAGAAAACAATTCATATCTTGTTTACTCCTAGCTTTTTCTTTTACTTTCAGGCAACTTTATGTATCTGACACTCTTCAACTTGTTTATTTTGCAACACCATTGCATCTTTCACAGCTGTCTCTGTGGAAATCTTAATTGCAGGTTTTAAGGTTAAGTTTTTGCTTTTAAAAGCTGCCTCTTTGAGTGCTCATTACCATGCAGAGTGGGCAACAAATCTCTTTGGGTATCACTCCAGTTATCAACAGACTGGCAGGATTCAACCACTCACCTCAGCTTTACTATGCTGACTACAGTACACTCACTTTTTGACTGAAATTAGTTGGGAAAAACAAGGCATTACAAACAACAAGGTGTATGCTTTAACTCATAAAGAAAGACAAATTATTTTCTTACTTTTTCTGTCAAAAATCTTTCATTTATTTTAAACTCTTTCTGAGTGCCTGAATCAGTTTACCTTATCCAAAAAATCAAATTGGGGTTGGGCACAACCCTCTCTCATAATGTGGTGCAGATAATACTGAACTAGTCAGAGTTCCCATCCCAATCCTTCAAAATCTCACCAATCCCAACATCTGAAAATGAAGCTACTCACCAGACTTGTATCCTTAGTTTCACCCGCACACTGGAGGCAATGCTCCACACTCACCCGTGGAGCCCCAACCCAACCCCAAAGTGGCCACCAGAGAGGAAGTCCCACCTGGGGGAAGGTCCCAGGAGGGCCAAAGGCTACTTGAACTGAAGCATGAGACAAGTGTAAGTCTTCACACTGCCTCCTCTTGGAAGTTATGTCAGCTGAACACCACTGGAACCAGCAGTGATAGCTATGTTTGTTCTTTCCATATCTTTTCTGTCTTATTCTCTTTCTCTTTCTATTAATTCCCTCTTTGCAGAGTTTTGAGTAACTGAAAATTGGGCAGGCTTGGAGTTTGCTAAGTTGAATGGGCTGAGTGAATGGTTTCAGATGTGTTCTATGTTGATTGAATGCTTTATGTTGATTTAAGCTTTTGTCAAAGTTGTCTGATTTTCTGAAGTTACCAATAAAATTTCTGGTTGTTTTGACCCCTTGAGAATATCTTGTTGGTATTTCTTCCATGAAGCTAATTCAGAATACATAAAAACCACACAAGCCCTTTTAAGAGGCTCTTTAAGTGACTTTTATGAGGGTCTTACACAAGGATAAGGAAAATAATATGTAGAAATGACTAACTCTGAACAGTCTGGACACAAATCACTGTACTTGGCCCTGGAGAACAAGGATGACTCCCTTGCAGTGTGTAACTACTGCTGTCTTAATATCATCTAAGCTAGGCTGATAGAAATCAACAAAGTCAAATTTAAGTCATTATGTTCAGTGAAAAAAATACAGAAACGTTCATTGTAATTTACTTAAGATAGAACAATGGTTGAGTTTTACGCAGAAAGAAATATGCAACATAAACATAAATCTGTATATATTTATTTGTACAAAACCAGTTTCTCACACCATCAGTAGAGGTAGTTTTCATTCAAGCAACTTGCATGGGCACTCTGGGAGCATATATAGTTTATTGGTTTATATTTCTTCAATGAATGAATCCATCTCAAGTGGGAGATAAATAGGTTTAGTATTGAATACAGTCTGCAAGGTGGCATATGTGAAAATCCTACAGGTCTTCCAAGAACATTAGTGTTCTCATAGCAGAAAAAAAGAGATGACTCATTTAGACCAATATCCCGTAGACTGCAGTGAATGATTAGAGGAAGATGTCGAAGATGACAAGGATAAGTGACATTTTTTCTGGTCTTGCTTTCCTGCTAAGGCATCAACTGTCTAGGGCTTCTAGAATTTTATCCAGACCTTTGTCTTTAGCAAGTACAGAAAGAACTTCAATTTCTCAACATTTTTGGCACTTTATGAAATTTCTCAAGTTTCTATGAAAATAAAAATAATTTTTGAGTACACACTATATGAAAAAATACTTCTTTTTGACCTTTATAGCACTACTCTTTATCTGCTGAGGTGCTTGTTAGATCTTGAGTTATGAACAATTACAAATAAAGTTCCCTATTCATTTACTATATATTTTTTATTATTTTAGCATATTCTTTATGTATGTGTGTTTGACTGTTTGCCTTCTTTTCCTAAATCAGTTTTTCTGGATACCCATTAATTTACAATTGTTGTAGATTACATTTTCCCCATTCTTTTTTAGAGGGGCAATTACGAACCTTAAATTTCAAAATCTGAGGGATATATCCTACAACAGGTATCTACAGGAGCTGAACTTTGATCTGATCTGAACTACCTCTCTCAAGACAGCTGCTTGCTGTCTTGAGACAGCATAGCATAACAACCACAGGAACTCAGGGGATCAGTTTCCCATCACTTCTCTGACCCTGAAGAATTTGGGCACTGGTTCTCTTTTCAGATCACTGCACACACTTGAGGCTGCAGTTCTCATTTCCAGGCTTTCTTCTGAGACTCAGTAAATGCAGCTGCGCTGGAGCTTGCAGCTTCCATAGGTTTTCTGGTTTCAGAGTTTTTCCCAGTCTTCTGGGTATCCTGAAATACAGGTCTTTAAGAACTTTCTGGCTTAAAGGAAAAGATAAATATTTTACAGAAATGAACTTTATAAAATAAAAATAGTTATCTATAACTTCTTCCATTATGACAGGAAAGAGATGATGGTCAGGTTTCTTGTAAACCCATGTCCATCATCACTAATGATCACTTTTAACAGACAGGTCAAAGACTTCCATGAAGTAGGGATGAAGAATATCTTCTCTCAAATCTCCAGAAAAGAACCCCTTTGATAAGTTTTGTCATGACTGGTCAAGACAAGGAGAAACATTTTCTGTCAGTATTGCTTAAGAAGAGTAACCTGACTGGCAGGAAGACCGCTGCAGGTAGCATTAGGCATAAGACTATTCACAAGGTGAAATGTAGCATAGTAGCTTGAAATGATTTAGTATAATCCTTAACAAATACACCTTTGAAATACTAAAGGTTTTTGTTCTATAAATCGTGTTCCTTCTGGTTTCTGTGAAGTATCTTTTCCTCATGATCCTCTTACTCCTTATCAGCCTGGATTCAAAAATACTGTTCTTGAACTTCCAGCATGGGGTATCTGCTGAAGATATTACTTCAAGTATTTTGCACTAAGACATTCTTCTCCCATCTACCCCACACACCCCTCTTTCACAGGCAAAGACTTGTTAGCAGCATTGTGGGATCCAAAGGGCATCACAGAGATTGTAGAAGACACCTGAGGCTGAGGGATTTGTGTCCCATGAGACCAGTAAATTCTTGAAGGACATATCTAGCTGTGAAAAAAGCAAATGTGAGCCAACCTGTCCCTTAGGGTGCTGGACTGGCCTCAATCCTATCTTATCTAGCAATATTGACATAGGGTACATTATGTGGGTTAGAGAAATATAGACAAGTGAACTTAGAGAAGAATGAGTTTTCTGTAATACTGGATGGCAGTAGCCTCAAATGGAATCCTTTAGTCCCCATATGATACTATGCCCTACCACATAATGAAAGATTATTTCTTTTTAAGATAATTTTGAAATGGAATGAATGGGAAAAAATGAAACACCCACAAAATGCCTAAACATTTTCTTTGACATCTGTGTGTTTATGTACTCTTTGTACAGGCTTAAACTGCTGGTGATAACAGACGTTCAAAACCTAAATTATACAAAGAGCAGGGTACTATAAAAAGCACAACTAAAAAAGAATCCCTAAGGATTAGTATAAATAATGATGTACTTGTGTTGCATAAGCAAATATACTGGTCAAATATTTATGAACAGAGTAAATAAGCCCATCCAGAATCTTTGTTTAAAAGAAAAAAAGTGTCAAGAAGCTTTCCATGTAGCACTCCGATTATCTGAATCTGTGAACCTCCTGATTTTCTGGATCAGAGCAGAAATCTGTTTAACATGGTGTTTTATTCTGACATGTCCAGTGCCAAATGTTTCAGTGGAAGTAGCAGTAGTTCCCTAGAGTGAAAAGTTACTGAATAAGCCGCTCATTAAAGAGTTTTCCTCCTGCCTTTTATAATTTGGAAATAGCAGCATGTTCCAAGGTATGAGTGTACCATAGATTCATCAGAGCTGAGGCTGGAAAATATTCGTGTATGCGATCTAGTCTGACCTTTTGCATATTGCAAAGACTTCTTCTTTAATCTTTCTATCAAGTCAATAAATAGCATAACAAAATCACCAGATTTTTGTACTTTTGATCCTATTTTGTAGAAAGGAAAATGTTCTTTATCTAAGTAAATGAGTTAAACTCTTCTGTTGGAGTAGACTGTAGTTTCTTTTTATTATGATTATTTTGTTTTTAAGGAACATTGGTTGGTATGGTTGAGTAATCATGTCATTATTATTTTAAATTATAATTTCAATGTTGTCTGCTTAATGTTCACTGATTGTTCCCACTGAATGCACATGATGAACAAAATTTTTCAAAAGTGACTGATTATTTTGCAAGACTAGAAGCTATTTATTTAGGGAAATCTCTGTCATTTACATTTCTGCACAGAAAATTTCCAGAAGCTAATTCATCTTCCCAAAATTGTTTTAAAAGACCTTATTCCAGAAGTCTACAATGCCATCTGCCAGAAATAAAGATTGTTTCCTGAAATAAGGTGAAAAAATCCTATATGGCTCTAAGAGTTGTGTCAGAAGTCTGAAAAGAAAGGCCAAAAGGCAGTCTGTTTCTGATAAAGCCAACGGTGAAAAATCGTTCTTCATTTGCAGACAGAATATGCTCTGAAAGCTTTATACAAAATGAAAATGCACCTTGTGTTGTTGAGTAATAAATTTATTTTGTTCACAGTCCATTTCTTTCTGTAGTACAATGTTAAAGGAAATAAGTGCACGGTTCATCCCATGTGGCATGCTAGGGCCCATATTGTTCCAGACAAAGGATGTATTTGCATCAGGATCAAATATTACCAGCAAAAACCTCTGACATGCATTTTTATCCACATTCTAGATCTAATGCTAGCCTGGAAATAATTTGATATACAGGAAAGGTACTAAGGAAAGGAAGAAGCTGCCTGCTTTTATGACCAAAAAACAAACCACAGGTGGATGGAAGAAGAGTAAGGAAAAAATTGATAAACATCTGAAAGTTTGATAAAAAGTTCCTGAAGGTTTTTCAGTTTTTGTCTACAGAAGAAAGAAATTTGATGTAGTATGTAAGGCAGAGAGCAGCTGTAAAATTTCTAAGCACTTGAACCCCTTCTTTGGGTGCTAGATGGAAATGTAATTGCATGACTAAAGAGGGCCTTTTACATAATTAATACAAATAACACATATGCACTTATGTTAATTTATCCTTTTCTGTCTTGCAGTCTTTTGTTGTTATTGTTGTTTTTTGGGTTTTTTTTTTGTTTAAGAAATTGTTTATTCTCAGGGTGAAAAAATGTTGTATTTCTGAAGTATTTTTTCACCATAATATTAACACATCTTTTGGACAGTTCATTAAAGTTTCAAGAAGTAGTCATGCAAATTAGCCTAAATATCTTATTTTGCCTTGCCACCATATTCCTGTTAAAATAGATCACATCATTACATTAATTCATCACTCTGTGGCTGTAAGGTTCCATGATTCCGGAAATAGTAAACACTTGTGGAATCTACAATAATTGAGAGCAACAATAAATTACATTTTAAGTGCTCACAAGGTGAGAACAAGGCACTTCATGACTCTTCATACACCCTTGTTAGGAATGTTGCCAAACTGGAAGAATGCACAGGTTGATATAGAAGGTGCTATGAGTGCTTTTGTGCTGGAGGAACCCAGTGATTTTTTTAGAGACACCTCTCCTATATTTTTTAAACAAACAAACAAACAAAAGAAGAAAGTGAAAATAGATTTCCTTGGGTAGAGATTTGGGCTAAAACCTCTAATATACGATGCATTTGTATTCCAATTTGATAATTTAAAAGGTGGCCTGGATAGATGCTTCATTTCTTTTGGGGTCCAGGCAGGACGAAATCCTGCATTTAGCTGCAGCTTCCTACAGAAAAATGTCTCGCAGCAAGGCACAGCATCAATAACTTAACATTGAATATTGCAAATAAAGCAGCTGTTGCCTAATTTATCAACATACACCTATTATATAGAGCTGGTAGAAAAAACATTATAGAACAACTGTCTGCTTTTAACAATTTTTTTTCACAGTTCCACCCTTATGCGATGCAATTCAAGGAGTTGAAAAAGTTTGCCTTTGGCTTTAACAGAACATATTAGCAACACACAATTTTTGGAGTATACTCTAGCTGGAAATTCCATGACTTGGTCTTGAAAAATTCAATTTGCAAAACCTACTCGATCTTCTCTTGCCATAATAAAGATATCAACTTAATCACATGCTAAATGAATTTTGTGTTGCTCCTTTGGGTTAGCTTTGCTAGTGTTCCACTATGCCTGGAACCAGATAATTTTGACCGGCAAAGTCCCAGGGGATCATAGGTACCTCTTACCTGTGTAGTAACCAAGATGGGAAGAACTTGATCACTCATTCTAGGAGATGATGACAGGAGGCCCAGGACTGGCAGGGCCTCATCTTTGCTTTCCCACCCTTGCTCCTTCATCTACTTTCCATGGGTTTGTCCAAATCCAGTGCCTCAGGCAGCACTGACCACAGCAGCTTGTCTTCCTCAAGGATACTCTTGGCATGTTGGGGTTCAGGTCACTTTGGGAACGAGAGGGACAAAAGACTGCCACCACCTTTCATCCTCCTTCCAGACCATGGAGGCCACGAAGAGCCCCCATTTCCTTCTTTATCACCCGTGGAGCATTAAGAATGAAAAAGATATATCCTGTATCTAAAAAGTCTTGTTCTTATAGAAAGATTTGGGGTGGATTTTTGCCTTCTGATGGTTCTTCTCTCTAACTGTACTGCTGTAGGTGGCTCTAGCTGAGTGGGCTAAGAAGCAGATAGCAATAATTATTGAAGACATTATACAGGAAGCATTACAATAAAATTATATTTTAAAAATGTGAATGCTAGACTGAATGCAAATTACATTTCTAAGGTGCACAGGTCCATCTAGAGTATGGTCATATATTATCAGGTGACTAAGCTACACCTTGAGAAAACATAATAGACACAGAGATCCACTTTGAGATATTCTGAGTGGAAATTGCTTCCCCTTTTATTCTCTCAGCAAAGAAGACAAACGGCTTTGGAAGAAATTTTGAAAGGTTTTGTCCTATAAAGATAAAGGCCTCCCACAATCCAAGGCCTCCCACATATCTTGTTTCTTCTCTTTGCAGCTGACATGATTTGGTAAATTATTAAGTTCGCTAAATTCTGAAGCTATTGAAACAAACTATCAGGCAGAAATATTACCACAACATGGTTTTCGGTAAGGAAGTCTGTTATTGTCTCTCCCTGGATCTTCCTATCACTCTTCCTCTTGTCTTAAAAAACTAATTCATGTTGTGCGGTGAGAAAAAAAAGACAGAGAAAAAGTTAACCATGAGGTGATGGTACAGGAAATCTGAGATTCTGGATACCCAGAAAATGCATGGTTCTGGATATCCATTTGTATTTAATTAAATTCAGTTTTCCAGATGTTAACTGCATTCAGTGAGACCTATTAGCAGAAACTGGACTGTATGCTCAGAGTTCTGACTTAACAAAAGTACCTTTGATTTCCTGAAAAATACAGTTTAGTGAGAAAAAAAATTAAATTTAGACATGCTGAGCTTATACTTGGTCTAATGAAGAAATCCTTGAAAGCGATGACTGAATATAAAGCAGAAATAGCTTGTTTAGTCATTTCAGGTTTAGAATAAAGCTTTGTCTAATTTTTGTCTGAGTTTGATTTTGGTGAGGAATTGGAAAGTTCAGGAAGTTTCTGCTATCAGTTATTCTCTCTCTTTCCTTGTTGACAATGAGACTTAAATGCTGTTGTGCCCAGTTGTGGTGGTTTGATCTGGCTAAATGCTGGGTGCCCAAGAAAGCTGCTCTACCACTTCTCAACTGGACAGGGGAGAGAAAAAAATAAAAGGCTCCTGTTAGAAGATAAGGACAGGGAGAGATCATTCACAATTACCATCAGGGTCAAAACAGAGCCAAATTTGAGAAATTAATTGAATTTAATACCAATCAAAATCAGTGTACGACAATGAGAAGTAAAACAGGACTTAAAAGCACCTTCTCAGACTCAACTTTATTCCTGAATCTCTATTTCCTTCCCCTCAGCTCCCTTCATCGCCCCTGAGATGGGCAATGGGGGTTGCAATCAATTCATCACATGCTGCTTTTGCTGCTGCTTTGCCCTCTAGGAGAAGAGTCCTTCCCCCTTCTCAAGCATGTCATTCCTCTCATGAGAGACAGTCCTCCACAAACTTCTCCGACGGGAATTCTTCCTATGGGCTATAGCTCACCCCTCCATTAGATCCTCCTGAATTCCATTTTTATCTCTCTTAAACTGAGTAGTCCTAAACTGGATGTAGTATTTTATATGCAGCTCACTGGTGCTAAGTAGAAGGGAAGAATAACTTCTGTGGATCTTGTGGCCAGTTTGTTATCAGTACATATTGTATATAACAGTTGCATACTCAGTATGTAGTTTGTCTTATTCAGAAAGAAAGAGAGTTGTGGAATTGCTTCCAACCTTGTGTACACCATAATCCTCAAGCTCTCTTTAGAAGGGCTTGAACTCACCTAGTCCCTTCCTAACCTCTGTTAATGTGTGGTATCCTTTCTCCCTTGGTTCAGATAATTTTGCTTGTTCTTATGGAACCTCAAGAGTTTTCTTTTCTCTGTTACTGAAGTTTATTGCAATCTCTTTGGGAGAGTTACAACATTTTTCATGGCCACAGTTACTCTTTCCAATTTATTTCAGCTGCAGATGTTCTAAGTGCAGTTTGTGTTACTACCAAGGTCACTGAAAATGTTGAACTCTACATGTCCTACCATGGACTTCTATGGTTCTGAACATCTCTCTGATCTCCAGAAAGACATTTAACCATTGGTCATTGCTGTGGCTGAGTCCAGTTAATATTCAAACCTCGAAACAAACCCACCTAACTATTTTCTCAACACATACTTCTTCATCTGTGGAGAATGACAAAAAACTCACTAAAGTCAAGAAATTTCATATACCATATTGTCTTGTCCTATACCCATCATTAAAGTGCATAGTGATAAAAGATTTTTTATGCACACTTTACTCTTGAAAAATCCGTGTTGAGTATTCCTGATTACTGTTCTTGTTTTTCCCTTACTTGGATGTGGATATGAATTCCAAGAGCATGTGTTTCTTGATATTCCCAGGGACTGAGACCAGCCAAAGTTTCTTTGATTCTATGATTAACTCCTGAGCTGTCTTTAGGCTCTCCTTAAAAATCACCTAGCTTTCCTTGACATCCTTGTTCTTCATGGAAGCTACCCAAAGAATTCCCAAGCAACATCCTGAATTAGAAGAAATATACAATTGTAAAGTTCAGAGTCCAAAATGTGCTGCTTGCCTTCCCATTTCACCTCCAGGTCCTTAACTTAATCATTTTGGAGATGCTGCAATTCAAGCCAGATCTAAGACTGCCAGCAGATCTTTTCTATTTGGGAGTAGAACACTATCCCATGTCATCCCAGCCAACACTTGCATTAGAAGATATGCTAGAAGTATAAATACACCATTCCTGGAGAGCTTTAACTTTTCCCCAAGGATATGAAATCCTTTCCTGGCTAGTATAATTACATTGCCTGTAATAAGGATGCGTGGTTAATAAGAGACAGAATTTTACATGGTTATAAACTACTGTTATTCTCTCTCACCAGTGTTCCAAGAGATACATTTCATGGCTAAATGCAAAGAAGTTTTTTACCTATTAATTACATCCACACAGGGCAGCGTGGTCACACAGGGCAGTGTGTGCAGTACAGCTATTTGTGTGTTTGCTTTCTAATATTCTGTAAATAATTTTCATTCACATAGTAACTGTACAAACATTTATTATAATGAATATACCTGAATGAACAGAAAAAGTAATTTTCTCAAAGAGCTTCAACTTATTCCTGAAGATAGGAAATATTTTTTTGGCTAATATAATAATTCAAATTGAAATCTGGTCCAAAAATCCACAGAAGTAAATATAGTTTGTCTACAAAAACTGCCTTTGAGCCATTAATAATCAGTGACATATTGTTTTACTTGCAATCCAAAAAGAAGCAGCTCAAGGCAAGACAAGCTCTCCATTCTTTCCCAAACCAGGATGGCAGTAGAAATGTGGCTTTGGATGAACCCACTTGGAGCAGCAGTAACAGTTTCTTCCACTTCTGGTAGCAATGTAATAGATGCTCAAGGCTGCAGAAAACCACAGTTGACATAACATTTGGAAGGAGTCCATATAAACTTAGAACATAATGTTTAATTTTTCTTAGTACAAGAAGAAGGAGAATGAGGGGTTCCACTACAAGCTCTGAAAAGGCAAGGAACTTATTGAGTGGAATAGTTTTTACTAATATTGATTAATTTAATGTTGACATGGAAGAAAAGGACAGTATCCCTGGTAAACTATCTAGTTTAGTTAGCAGGGTTTTACTTAGTACTGTTTTCCTTGGAGATGTCCCAAGAATTGGTTGGGGTGAGCTCCACTTAGTTGATTGGATCTGGCACAACTATATCATGTAGTAAAATATTTTTTATGTACACTGAAAATTCAGACTGTAGCTAAAATGTAAATCTCTCACAATCATATATACTCTAAAAAATCTCAGTGTCTGTCATCATAGAAATTATAGTGCCTTAAAGAAGCTATAAAAATATAATGTGTGAGAAAAATTTGCAAAATAATTCGGATTAGTAATGTGGACAGAAGCAAATAGATCTCTTATACCGAAATGCTAAATATAATCCAGACTTTTTATTGTGGTAAAACAAGGGCATTTTAAATATTTATCTATATTTCAAAAATATTTCTTCATTATGGAAATACAAGCAAAAACCATTCACAGGGAAATAGATGATGTCTAGATGCCATTTCAATATTTGTAATTTAATGGATGCTCCAAAATGTGAATAAAGATGCCCAGATAAGAATGATGAACTTTTGATTAGCTAACCATGTAGTAATATAAAATTTTTCCCTTGTTATACATGAATACATCTATGAAAAAGGTTTGACTCAGAATGTAGTTTAGCTGAATCTGTGCAACTCGGTTTTAAATCTTTTACCTTCCTGTGGTTCTTCTCCTTGAGTGCATGTGTGTTGCTAGATTTTAAATTTTAATTTTCACATTCCATTAAAGGATAGGCACCTTTTTCATGATGCCAGTTTCCTTAGTTACTTAGAAAGTCAGAAGAGAACATATTTCCTAATATTATTTAAAACAAAAACCTTGGTTCATAATAGGGACTTTACTGTCACACTCATTCATGTTCTACTGTGAGTGTCAGATGCTAGTTTTTATATGTATCCTGAGATAGAAATCAAGCATAATCAAATGGTTTTATACAGATTTTTGTGTGCAACAAAATTATGAATGATCTTGAATATTGTACACAGAAGTCAATTAATTATCTTAAATAAAAACAAGTAGTTACAGTGATATACTACCTATTTATCTAAAATTCTATTAAAACAATCTTCTTCCTGCCAGAAAATTTGACTTTGAAAAATCCATAGTTTAAGCAACTATCTGAATCATATAACAAGACTCAATTACACCAGTTGGTATTGACTGATATATTTGGTAATGTAATAGAGATGCCAACCCTGACAAAATTTGTTAGTTTGAAAATAGGGCAAAATGCCATTTTATTGCAAAGCTAATGAAAAATATTGCTTACAGAATGATGAGACCCATCAAGTAGATTTATAGCATACGAAATTTGTAAGATCTCAAATATTTCAGAGAGATTGGAAGGGCAATATGACTATTGTCTACTCAGTATAATGAACCAAAGAAAATGGAGCTTTGACATTCAGACTTGTATGATAGAGGACTAGAAACTTTCTGAATAGTAGAACTCTTAAAGAGAGCAGGTTGTTTCTTGAGCTTACACAGATGCTGCCGTAGTTGGGCCACCACCTGGATGTTTTGCAAGCTCCACAATTCAAAAAGATACTGCTTGGGGGGATTAAAGACTGTGAGTTGGATTCAGTGAACCCAAATCCCAGCAGAAGTTTGGCAGAGGAATGAGTCAGTTCCTGGGATGCCAGCATTAATGGCTGAGGTCCAGACACTAATCTCAGATGCACGGCACGTGTCGCCTCCTATCTCGATTAAGCCACGTCTGTGGCTTGCACACACAGTGCATAACAGCAGATTTTCTAGGGCATATGCTGCTTCCAGTGCCATACGTTTTAGTTTAAAATCTGGTCCATAAGGTATGAGTATTTTGTTGGTTTTTTTTTTCCTTCAGTTGTTTGATGAAGAAATAAAAACAAAAGAAAAAGAAAGCAAAAATTTATTAACAGCACTCACCCTTGATTTACCCCTCTGATTTCTTCATCTTCTAATCCCCTCCTTCAAAAGGATTCAATCAGAACCACACCAAAGATGCAAAGAAATTAAAGTAATAATAGAAGCAGCACAGAAAGATTATTTTCCTTCATTTGTTCTTCTGTATATGTGAGACATGACAGGATTCGATAAACTCACAAGTATTTACTCTTTAAGCTAATTCTGCAGTGTTGTAAAACATGCAAACTGCAGGCTAGAGAGAAATAAGAGAGTCAGCATAGCAAAACTCGATTAGAAAGTTTGATTTGATTATCTGTTCCTTATTTGCATCACACTGCTGTTTCATTCCGAGCTACCTGACTGGAATATTTTCACTGCAATCTGAGTGTGGAAACCAAAGCTATCAGCAGAATAACAGGCTGCAGGAAGCACAGTGTTTTATGCTGGAACATTCCAGCACACTAATTGCTGCTTTGACAATTATACTCCAAACATTTTCTTGCTTCATTTAATCTCTTGGTTTCCAGTTGAAAATGTCCAGAAACAATGCAGTTGAGCTTGAAGATGAGAAATGGGAGACTGAGTGGCTGAAAGGTACCGTATGAGTGGATTGATGCAGTGCCTTATTGTACTGGCCTTGAACTGTACAAACTTCATGGTGAATTCAGCCCGATTAAGGAGAGTGAGAATCAATCAGTTTCAGATGGCTCTAAAAATTGCAGTAAAAGGGAAGATGGTGGTCTATTCATTGTCTAAGACCTACATGGAAGACCCTCTTGTGTAATAATAATTAAAAAGACTCAACTAGAAGGGTTAGTTTGAAAAACAAGGAAGAAAACCACCTGACCCTTCAGTTCTTAGAAGAAAGCACATTAACTAAATGATTGATTTTTGCTTAAATTTTTTCTTCTTTTTTTTCTTTTCCTTATTTCTCAGCAAGTATTGATCTCATTCTCTGTATTGCATTAAACACCCCAAAGTATTATCAATTGCATACTTAGCCCAGATTGGGAGAGCTAAGTGTGAGACACATTTTAAAAAGTCCAATCATATCAATTTTCACTTTTTGATAAGCTATTTTTAAGCTTTCACATTAAATCAGGACAGGCACGAGAAAACAAGCTACTTTTGGCTACTTTTAAATGAAAGTTTGTACAGGTTACATGCCAATTTTTAAAAACATGTGCATGTTTTGCTTGTGTATAACCACCATAAAAGAAATAAAAAGTTAAAAGGAAAAGGACACAACTCTGCTTCTGAGATGACGTAACAAAGAATGATCTTTACTGTCACTGTCCCTGATTTACAGAAATTTCTCTTTTGCACACTGGAATCGTATATAATCTAGATGAGATTGGTAGGGCCAGAAATCTTAATTTATTTATTGTATATGCATAATGCCAGCCACCTCCTGTTTTCATTACACCAATCTAATGCCAGCCATTTCCTGTTTTCATTAGACCATTGTAATACTAGACTCCTACTGTTCTCATTAGTGCAGGACTGTGTAATGGCAACCACCTCATGTTTTCATTATAACAGAACTGTATGGTGCCAGCTGCCACATATTTTACTTTACAGAAGAGCATTTGAATAGTCCATATCTTTTTCAAGAGAATATATACAGAGATGTCAAGGACCCTAGGGGTCTAAGGCCCCTGAGAAAATGATGGGAAACACCCTTCCTGACAATTTTGTTGCTGGAAGAATAGCAGTGTTAACACAGTATGGAGAGAGAAGAGGTTAAAGGCTGGGGTTAAACTGTTGTGGAACAGGTTTAAATTCTAGGAACTGCCTTTCTGATCCATAACGTATCTGATCTTCCTGAAGAAAATAAAAAGGTGGTTGCAATAGTTCAAGGTCTGGATTAGAATAATAGGGAAATGCAAGTCAAATTCCTGGCTCCAGTACACATTGCCTGTGCAGACCATAACCTATAAATTCTGTCATATTACTCCAGTTGTGACTGGTCTAGAGATAATAAGATTTTCATTATCTGAAATATTGTTTTGTTTAGTTTTGCTTTGCTTTGCTTCTGTAATACTTTTTCAGTATGAAACATTTCCCTGCTTATCAGTAGTGCTTAAAAAGAAGCTGTAACTCCTTCTCTAGGGTCATCCAATGCTATTGTGATGATATTAAATAGTACTAAGTTCTGCCTGATGACACAAAATTTTTCAATTGAGACTTCTTAAAAATACAGTCTGAAAGCTGAAAGGGTTCTGTTACTAAGGTACAGTTAAGTTGTTCTTACACTGCAGAACATTAGGGCTATACTTATTTTTGTAATAGGTATCAGCATAAAATTTCCTCTAAATAAAAAAAAATATATATAAGACACTGTCAAAGTTTTTTTCTGAAAGAGTTTTCTGTATTATTATAAAAGGTTTATACCTAGATGCTCAGGTTTCTGTTCATATTGAATGTAATATAGATGTCAAAAAAACCCTTCAAAATATCCCAGAGTCATTGCTCTGTAAAAGCTATGTAACTTCTGTGTGGATACCTTGTAACATCACTGCAAAAACACACCTGGTTTACATAAGGGGACTGCAGCCTCAGTCCTATAACGAATGAATGAACTGCATATTAGTCATGAGGTAGAGCTACCACATCTACTGGTACACACACATCTGCTGCCTCTACTCTGAAGCCTTGGGAGCTTCAAATGCTTGGTATCACAACCAGAAAAAGCACTACAGTGAAGGCTATTACTCTGTACCTGACCAAAATTATCACTTCTGCACAGTGACTTTGATTTTAATTATTTGTGTGATGTCAGCTTGTCATGTTTTATCGGTTGTATGTTTTAATGATTTATAGCTTCCCTGCAGCTCAGGAGAGGAAAAGAAAAGCTCTTTGGACATGTATTATGAAAATAAAATTTTCCTGTTACTCTAAATGCTGGTTGTGGTGGGTTGACCTTGGCTGCAGTCCAGGTGCCCCACCAAACTGCCCTAACAGTCCCCTCTCCAGGAGAGCAGGAGAAGGAGAAAATAAAATGCAAAAAATCCTCATGGGAAAAGATAAGAGCAGTTTAAAATAGCAAAAGAAAGACTGTGTGCATTAGCAAAGGAAAACAAAAGGTTTTTTTTTACTTCCCATCAGCAGCTGATGTCCAGTCCCTTTCTGGGAAGTAGGACTTCAGTACATGCAGCAGTTGCTCCAGAAGACAAATGTCATAAATAATGAATCCCTCCCTACTGCCTCCTCCTTTCTCCCAGCTTTCATGTCTAAGATATCATAGAGACTACCCCTTTGGTCATCTGTCCTGGCTATGTCCAGTGCCAAGGTCTTTCCCATCCCCAGAGTATTGTTGGGGGTGGGAGTGTGCATGGAATGCTGGGGAGGCAGCACTGATGCTGTGCCAGCCCTGCTCAGCAGCAGCCAAAACAGTGGTGTGTTACCAACACCTTTCCAGCTACCAGTGCAGAGCACAGCACTGCGAGGGCTGCTGTGAGGAAAATGAACTCCATCTCAGCCAGACAAATACCCTGGAACTTACACTCATTTGTCTGGGAGAAAAGAGTCCTTCAAAAGTGTTTTTGTTAGGTGTTTCCAGTCTTGATGGAAAAGCTGTGTTTTCAAGAAAAGGAGAGTGTTCTTTGTCATTCTCAGATTGCTGTATTATTAACATCACTGAATAGAGTAATTGACAGATGTGTATAAGTGTTGCTAAAATGATTAAAAGCTCTGGAAATCATAACCTGTCAGTGTTCCCTGGGAAACAAAGACCTTTCCATCTGTTAGGGGACTCTGTAAAGGATTGTTATGAGTCACCTTTAAAATGACAGCTGTCACCCTTAGGATTTGAGCCTCAAAGGAAGTGGAAAAACATAATGAAATACATATAAAATGTCAATCAAAATATCCTTAATTTGTTATTATTTTGATCACCTCACTCTGGGTGGGGTGTGATAACTTGTAATTTTTCTGTGATCTCTAGTGTCTGGATTAGGTCCAAGTCAATAGGAAAAGAGTTATGTTTAGCAATGTTATAGTTTGATAAAGCACCATATCCCTGCATATGTCTTTGCAGATTTTCTGTCACAGTCTTCACAATGAATAAAATTTTACAAGGATAATGGCATGTGATAGCAGCACATTTGAAAATTACTTCTGAGTTGTGGAAACCCAATAGAATGGAAACTGAGTGATGGAACTGAAGGATGTGAGGGGGTTGGTACACTTTTAGTTCACTTGAAAAGATGGTATACTCTACATGTACCACTACCACCTTCCCCTTTTATATTTGTTTTAGTAAAATGTAAGTGATTTGTCATTTCTCTGCTTGTGCCATTTTTCCTGTTTCTGATATGTTTTCTGAACCAAGGCAGGTGGAGTCATAACATTTTCTGTGAAATAAAATGAATTCTGTTATGCTAATGGACCACTAAGAACTGAATTAGATTAAGCAGTGGTGGTAAATCACCAATTATACTGCTTTTTTTTTTTCGTAGCAAGATTTCAGCAGAAATAAAATTCAGTGGTAGTCACCACTAGAGGAGAAAGCCTGGGGCTGTTGATGTGCTTTACTGAATTTAGTATACATTTTACCACTACTCAGATGCAGTCTTTAAAACCAAGGATGCTGAGCAAAGTGCTTTGAGTCAGCTGGTAACACAGTATATTAATTACAGCTCATAATAACTTCCATTTTTACATAATTGTTGCATGGTTGTACATGTTATGCCAAATAAAATCCTCAATCTTGACTGGTGATTGTGATTAATATTTATGTTGCTGTTAAAAATGAACATGCTTTTAGCTTCACTGATGCTGAAGATTTTCTGGATTATTTATAAAATGCAACAAAAGTAATAACTAAAGAAATTCCCAAACTTAGGAAACAGGTGGTTCTTCAAATAGAGCTCTGATTTTTTATCTGTCTGCAAGAAAGCATTCTCTGCTAACACACACAGGCATTGAACCAGGATTGGTCTTTCTCCAGACCACCCTTCAAGGCTTGGAAGTGTCAACTAGCATTTACTAGTATGCCTTATAAACACTCGGGATGAAGGAAATAAAGTGAATGAGGGGAGCTGGCATGCACTTACAAGAAGCTATGGGATTCAAGATTTGGCAGCTGCACCTGGTGGCTCTTTGCAGTTATGTGTTGTCATTGCCCATGGAAGCTTGAAATTTTTCCAGGCAGGAGGTGATGTGAACATCACCTTAGACTACAGGAATTACTGGTTATCAGCAGAGCTGTCTCAAGTTTACATTCTTGATCCCACAGTAAGCTTGGCAAATCTCCATGAAAGCTTTTTGTACAAGAGTGTTTGAATCAGACGTCCTCCAATTGTTTGTACTTCTCCTCCTGTTGCCATAATATGATGGGCCCCTGACATTTCACCTCTGCTAAAGGGATAAGTTGTAATAGGAACTGGATGTCTGCCTAAAGCATAGTATTCGTTTTCCTTCTCTATCTTGATTTCTACTGCCAGACACTTTAATACTGCAGCTGCAATGGTTTTACAATTTAGGAGTGCACAGAAGGTTATTAATAAGTGCAGAAGTAGGAATCTTTTAAAAGAGATGATTCATTTGGAAATTAAAGGACTGACTGTGCTTGCTGTCATTATACACACTTTTTTTTTTTCTTTTTCAAAAAGTGGGTGTTCTTTTCCTTTAGGAGGATTGCTATGTCTTACTTTGGCATATCCAAAAAGATGTAGTAACAAAATTGACCTTCTGTCCATATTGGATCCCTAAACAGACTCTGCTAAGGTAACATTGGAGCACTGAGTGGCAGTGTGGCAGTGGACTGGTATATACTAGGGAGCTTGGTTCACTTACACTGGTTGATGGAGGTGCAGAAAATTATTATGGAAGCATAATTACCAGCCTCTGGAGTATCTTCCAGAAGAAGACAGTACAAAAGAAACCTAGAGTCTGAACAGAACCCGTATTGTGGTACTCTCCACTAGCACTACAACCCTTAAACTGAGGCAGAGCCACAGCGCTTTTAAGAAGCTTATCTTGTGGTCAAAGATAAAGGCTTATTAACAGTTGCTAATCTCTGTTCTAAATCTCTTATAATGTAGCAGTACTATAATGGTGCTAAAATAGTTTCACATGCATTCTTCTCTGCTGAATTTACTATATTCACATGGTATTCTACAAATCTTTATTAAATTATATAGGAGTGCTTATACTACTTTTGTTCTCAATTTAAAATGAGGCACAAGGGAATACAGAATCATTCATATAGCCAATGCATCTTCAAGCATAGAGACTCAAAGTGTAATCAGAGTAAATACAATTTCTCATCTGGTCTAAGATGAGGTAAGTCCCTAAGCATATACTCATAATGAAATACCACTACTTTGAACTGCATTATAGTTAGAGGATGTTAAATGTATTAGTTATCCAGAATACACATATCAGATTTTTTTTCTCATAATTTCAGTATAAAAAATCCCCAAATAAATGATTTTTCACTGAAGATGAAAAGGCTATATGTTTAGTTATCAAGAAAATATTCTTATTTAGAGCTGACTAGTTTATTGCAATACTCCTAATGAGATTCCCCATGGAACTCACAATAGTGAATGAAGAATTTGTTCATAAAAATATAAGTATTTTAATCGGAAAATAAAAACATTGTTTTAATATAGTTCAGCAACTTTAATTAATTTTTAAATCAAAGAATTTAAAGAAACAAATTGAGGTCTTATCTACAAATATTATGATGAATATCTTTTATTACATGATAAGTAGTGTGAAAACAAGAATTCTACTCTAAATTCCCTACATTAGATAAATTTTCAGTGTAAAGAATTTCAAATTGACATATAAAAAGAAAGCAGTGGTGATGAAGAGGGTCAGTTGTAGAAATCATTACTGCATGTAGCACCATAATTGATGCCTGTTGTAAAATGCTTAAAAAATATATGCATGGAACATTATCCTGTAGACAGTAATAACATAAATAGATGTCATTTCCTGATGGTCAGACACCTATGGTGTTTTTATTTCAAAGCTGATGCCAGTCTAGTGATCCATTTTTATAGCTCTCAAATCAAACCATTGAAAAGACTGTGTGACTGTGACTGCCCTCACAAAGATGGAAAATGTACATGTATTGCAAAATGTAATCACAAATTTGTTAAGGAGTATTTCTTGTTGCTGACATTTCTATACTGCTACAGCAATCAATTGATTTCCAGATAAAACTTCGGTGTTGCTTTTAATTTGGAAAACACTGAGGATTACTGGCCAACTGTTCTCCTAGTTCTTTGGTAGCAGTTCAGTTGGTGCGCTATAAAAAAGTTTCCATAGAGTTAGTATTCAAAGTATCAAATAAAATGTTTACAGAAATGGAATTTTCATTTTTCCTTTCCTCCATAGATCAACATCTGAATCTGCTGTCCAATCATCTATGTTTCAAGCTAGTCCTAAACTATTACCTCTTACCAAGATAAATTTCAGAATGTTTCCAGACATTTTGGAGTCTTGCCCAAATCAAAGGTATTATCTCTAATGTAAAGAACCTAAAGCGGGAAACCATGTCAAAACACCATTTTCACAAAGTAACAAAGGGCCCAACATATGACTAGTCTGTATTTAGGAAAAAAAATATTAAAAAAATATTAAAAATAATTTGTGTCCCAGACAGAGAAAAATGTTTCCCCAAAATTTGAACTAAATATTTTCATAAGCCAGGCATTATCGGGAACCATCAACAATAAATAAACCAAAACGCTGAGCTATTTTCCCTGAATCATAACATATGCATTATGGAGTATGCATCTTGGAAAATTCTTAGATGGCTCATTAATTCCCTGATCCATTTCTTCATGCACTACTGAAACTAAGGTGACCTTTCACAAATCAAACTATGCGTACAGCAGACAGTTGTCCTTTCTACTGGAGAAATTTCATTTTTAGGGAAACATGACTAACTGAAGAAACAAGCTTTCAGCTGCCTTCATGTCTTAGACTCAATAAAGGATAAGGATAGGGTATTTATCCCATGAGTGAGCACCCTGAAGCAGTAATACGTGGTTGGCTTAAAGGAGATCTAAGAATCTCTGTTTGACGGACTGGCCACTTTCCAAATGAGAAATCAATGACTGTGTTCTGGGTAAAGAAAAGCCAGGATGGTTTATGACTTGTTCTACATATACTGTGGATCCAGCCAAGCTCTGAATCACACACACTTGAAGACAGTAAAAGTAACATCCCCTGTCCAGTGAGGTCATTAGCAGCATAAGGTACATTCTGTCAGGACTCTGCACAACAATGACTTGCTAGATTTTAGAAATTAGCCTGCAGAAAGACAGATATATGTATCCAGAAAAAGGGGAGATAACCTTGTTGGGTTTCAGTGCCTGAGATGGGCAGCTAACTAGATGCAGGCTGGTTTTTGTTTCTGGAGAGGAGACTTGTAAAAAAAATGAAATGTCTAAAAAGTAATTCTGTCTGCAGGAATAGCACACACCTTTATAATACCTGTAGTGTTCTGAACAAACTGAAATTCTATTTAGCTGTCAAAAGCAATGTCTATATACTTAATTACTTTTAAAAACACCAAAACAAACAAACAAAACTCAAAAAACTCCCCACTGAAAAAAAGAAAACCAAAAACACCTAAAAATTCTGGTTTACAGGATTTACACTATTGGGTATGTCATTGCTACAGTCACACAGGAGCAGACGGAGAGGGCCACACATTCTGAGGGATTGACCATAATCCTCAAATACATCAAAACCCAACCGAACAAAAGAGGTTTAAGAAAGTGTTAAATTATAACAAACTCATAATACCAGACATAGGACTGAGTAATACTTTTCCGAGCAATTTGTCATTGTTTACAGCAACATGAATAAAATTACTCACACTCCTAAGAAAGACACAATTAAAAAAGTTAAAAAGCAAAAACCAATTCCTTGCATTCTTCAGGTTGTCCTCCACTTCTATAATCAAGCAGTGTTTTGATCTCTCCTGCTAGGCTGACAATCTTTAAGAACTTACAGCCTCACTCCATTTATAATGTTTCTGGTGAACTCACACCAGTTTACTAAACCAAAATATCCTTTATTCAGCTCCATGTTTCTATGAGCAAATAACAGCCTGTAGGGATTCAGTGCATCAGCTGCTTAAAAGATAAACCTACCCAGCTTGATGAAAACTCTTCTCCACTTTCCTGTTGAGAGAAAACGGTTACACATTTCTAATAAATGAAGCAGGAACTGTCATTTTTTTGGCAAACTGATAACTAGCTGTAACAGCCGCATTGCCACAAGTTGCTTTTCCAAAGTAATTACCATCAGGCTCCCTGTGGTATGCAGTGTTTAACACATTTCTTCTGTGTTAATGAATGCAAAAGCAGGCAACACCACTATTAGTAATCGCTTTTTATTCGTAGTCCTCATTTTCCAGATAGGTCACATTAAACACAGCCATTAAACAATAGCGGTTGAGAAAAATCCATACAATGTATGCTGCTTTTGTTTGGTTTTTTTGTGTCATTCACCAGTCATTGGTGCAACTTTGAGCCATATGGGGAGACAGGGGCTGATAAATGAGAATGCCAACCTGTATCACAATTGGGCCAGAGAAGTCAAAACCTTAATCAGATTTCATTCAATTACACTTCAAGTCAACAAATCTTGATAGCCAAAACTCCCATTTAAATTAATGCAATAATAACTGCTGCCTGATGTCAAAAGAAAGCAATTAAACAATAATGAGTGGGTGTATGTTATGCTAGGCTTCAGACTCCTCCTTGACCTCAGCAATTTCCCTTCCATTTGACAGCAAGCAACATGAAAGCTTGTTTGAATGGTGTATCTTGCTCCACTATGAACAAAGTTTGACTTCTAGGGGTAACTTGGATTGGAAAACCTCTATCTTTAAGTGGTAAATCATGGTTCAAGAGAATCCTGATAAATATGCCAATTAAAGGAAAAAAAGTGAAAAAAGAAAGGTCTGATTTTGAGATCTGATTTGATTGGCCAATCGTATAAGGAACTCCCAGTTGCTGGCTTGTTTTAATTAAAAAAAGATACAGAATGCCTTATTTGCTATTCACAGTGTACAGTACAAATTTATTAGTTGCTTTACTTGCCACTCTTAGCTTCAACTTTCCTTTTATACTCTTGTGACAGATATTTCCTTTCAGTCTTATAAAGCATGTGTGTAAAAAATGAGAGAAATAACTCATAAACTTTATCTTTCATTCCTGCCTCTTTCTCCAATGGTGATAGTAGAGATATCACGAAGAAAAAAAACACTTTAAAATCTTTTGTGTGCAGTATGTCCTTCACACACAATCATGTTAATTTTGACTGAACCAGCAAAACTCACATTGTATAAGCTCTGCTGGTTTAGTGGTTCATTATGTATCCATTCTAAATTGTGAAATAATTTTTTTAACCTGGGATAATCTTATACTGGGAAGCAGTATGCCAGAGTTCTACAAAACAAGGCAGTTGAAAGACAAATTAAATAAAAGCAAGATTTCCTAAACTCTTCTATAAAGCTGTGAGTCATGAATTCTGAATACCTCAGAGTGGTAAATAAATAATCACTACTAAATACAGATAATGTGTTAAACAGCTAAAGCTAGTAAATCACTAGTGACAGAGAGCCTTAAGGTAAATTCCTCTTACATTGGCACAGCCCTTTCTCAGAATGTTGTGGTTTTTATGTCTTCGGAAACATACAATGAATTGTACAATTGGTTACTCAGTGTTAAAATCATTTATAAAATACACAAATCTCCATCACTTGACTGCATTTACATACTGGCGTAGATTTTGCTGAATAATGGATTTCACTGGCAGAGCTAAAGACTTGGTGCACAGACACTGAAGTGATGGGCACCACAGAAATACGTAGAAGAGACTGATCAAACAATAAGAATCCTCTCCACTATGGAATTTCAAGCTATCAAGCTATCAAGCAAAACCAATCTCGGGTCTCCTGGCCAAAAAGAAAAAAAAAAGGAAACAAAATTATATAACACAGACAACACCACGTTTTAGATACATAAATTGTCCAAAACATGGAGAGTAGCTTGATAAGACATGTACAAGATCCTTCCTTTTGCATGTACTTGTAGACATTTTTTAACAGGAGCTAAAAGCAAACTAAACTGTCAGAATTGGTGTTTCCCAAAGACAATTCATTGTAGGACTGACTAGCTAAAATCACCATTTAAATGCAATCCTTAGGCCAAAATAGGCTGTTGGGTAAACTTTTGTTTTTGCACTGATAAAAAAAATATGGCTTGTGGTATTTCAGATTGCCAACCCTTTTTATAAATGTTTTTATAGTACAGATTAAATTTAAGATAACAAATTAATAGTTTTTAAACAATGTGCCCTAGTGGTATTTCCAGCAGAGTATCTAAAGTATATAAGGGACAAATCCTGAGCTAAACATTTTATTCTTCTGTTTCTTCTTGTACTGTTTAAATTCATTTGTTCTTTTCCAAGTTTCATTCAATTTTGAATTGTTCAAATGCAATAAAAACATTCTTAAGAAACAATAATAAAAAGTAGAAGCTACATCCCAAGTTATTTTAAGTTATTCTGCAAATATTATTCAGATCAAAGGAAAACCTGACTAAAAACACCCCCCAGAATAAGCAGTATTTATCTAGAACTGCAGTAAGCTACTGCACATTCTAAATAATCAGATAAAATACTGCTCATGCCACATTGGCACTGACATGATTTTCAGCTCTATAAACTTAACATCAAAACTTTTTAAATGGTGGCATCTCTGAAGAATTCAATCAAATATCCTACATTGAACAGGCTGGCTGCATGTGTTGGGGAAAAAAAAAACCAAACCCAAGGAGGTTCCAGATGTTGGTTTGAGTATAATTTTCGTTATTAAACATGGGCTTGCAATAGAAGCTTCTACAAGGACTTGCACATAACCATGACTGATGGATGTATTTGTAGGCTGTTCAGTTAGCTCCATCAGCTCACTCAAACATATTTTGAACAGATTATGTACTGCAGTACTTCGTAGACCATACATTAAACAAGAGACTTTGCTCTGAGGCGCTGCTTCCCATATTCCATGGGGAAAAGGAAGCAGGAAAAAACAAAACTCATAGAGTTCGACAGCTACTGAGGCAACACTTGCCATTTACAATATAAGCCCAAATATTTTTGCAACACAACTATATATTAATTTAATAAAATACACAATATAGCTCTTATACACTCAACAATTTGGCTCATATGCACTGAATCTGCAATAAATCAATAAAAATATGTCATTTGATGTAAACACACTGAATCTTCTTACATTTGCACATTTAAATGACCATGTGATTTTTGTGGATGTCTGACATTTTCACTTTCCTGAGCTATTTTAGTGTCCACAAATGAATAAAAAAGTGTTAATAATGTTAATTTCTTTTCTGTATTACCGTTACGGTAACTCTTTTTTTCCAAAACTTTATTTCATTTCCTTTTCTTTTTTTTTAACTTATCACTAACTATTTATAGCTTTGTTGGACACTAAAATGCTAAATAGATATTAAAATCTTTTTTTTTTCATTTTATCAAGTGAATTAGCTTATGTGTGTGCAGGACAAGATGGACTATATAATTTTACATTTAACCTTAATATGATATGTAGTGTTTCATTAATGATGAGGATATGTTTTCTTGAATAATGATCTGGAATGGTTCTTTTTGTGTTACTGTTCTTTTTTTTCTTTTTTTTTTCGTATTTCATATTTGTGGCAGATAATTTCGTACATAAATGTTTACCACAAATGAATGTTAATGTTTGGTGTCGCTTGGACTACTACAAGAACTCTTTATAGGACTTTCAGTAGAAGCCTGTGGTGGCTGCTGGAAATTCACCACAGATCAGCATTATTCAACCCTGTTTTTCTTGGGGTTTATACGTAAACAGTAAAGTCAGCATCAGCTATTGAGGACAGTCTTAAAGTATCAGACGTATTTCCATTCCATCTTTCTCACACCTTCCTATCAGATTGTCAAAATGGCACTGTCTTTCCTTCTTTCATTTTGTTCTTGGTGTACTTGACTCTGTCCTAATGAAAGTTTGGTCACAATGAAACCAGTGTTATCTGTCAAAAAGAAAGAGCAGTGAAAAGAACATACTTGTGGGCACTTCAGATGTTCACTAAAAGCCTTAAAGCAGCATTGGTCTTCCTTCATTCCTGTAATTCTGTTACAACCAGGGAATTTATTTATTTACTTTCAATCAGCAGAAGAGGAATGCAACTGCCAGCCTGTCCTTATTCTCCCCCTTACTTTCTGATGGCCACAGGGTCACTTCCCCGACAGTCCTGCAAGAGCTTGTCTATTTCTCTCACAACTTCCTCGGCATCCACCGACTCCCTGCCTAGATCCCGGGCTGAACGGTCTAACTGCTCCAGAACAGAGTCCATCTCACTGGAGTCTCGGCTCACTCGGGAGTGCACGTCTGCAAAGGCCCTAGCCATCTGATCTGATGCAATGAAGGAAGAGTCCTTTGACTGTTTACTGGGCGATAGATACTGACTGTCAGTTGACAAGTACTGGCTGCTTGGTTCAGCCAAGGCTCCTGATTTCACTTCACAACCATCCAGTGGTCCTTTTGTTGAGGTGCAAGGCTCAATGCATGTCTTGGTTGGGCTGCTCGATGCTGAGGGAACCTCCTGAAGCAGAGGACTCAGGGCACGTTTGGCTTTTAAGTAAGGTTTAACATTGGCAATGAGAATAGTGTGCTCTCTCTTGTCTTTCCCAAATGTACAAAAAGTCTTTTTCCCAGTGGGATTCACAGTTTCATATGTCTCAGTCTCAACGTTAGCTTCAACTGTGGGTACAAAGAGATTTGTGCGATAATCTGCATTCTCAGCCTGACTGGCTGCAGGGAACTGTGGCATCCAACACCTGTCAGAATGACCAAGCACTCTGCATTCATCTGTGCAGTTAACACATTCTTCTTGTTCTGCAAAACAAAGCAGAAAGAGAAAAAACTCTAATTATAAGTGGATTTATTTAGTCTAATGAATAGGCGATGATCATCACGTGATGGGCTTACTTGACATCTGGTTTCTTAATTATGGAGAAAAAGAAGAAGCTGTAATTAAAATATTTCAGAAGGTTTGCATAAACCTGTTAGTTGAGACAATAGATTTATTTAACTCTGTTCTCCACATATTAAAGCATTCACACAGCCCAATGGAAGTATAAAGGGGTCATTAGAGACTCATTCTCAATGGAATTGAGCTTCATCTGTAAATTAATCTGCTGTAGGAATCTTTTAGGCTTTATTCTGTAAAACTCATGCTAGAAAAGAGTGAACAGTACTTAGGGAACTCAAAAGGAATTATAAGGATTAATTTTTCAAATCAAATGACTGAGCAATGACTGCCTTTCTGGAAATACAAACACTTCATAAAAATCAGCAAGCTGTTTTTTCCCTTTTGTCACCTCCATTTCATTTGTAATTGTTATGTTGTGTGACAGTCACAAAATAAAAAAAGGTTTCTTGAAAAGCCTACTTTTCCTGCTGAGAACAGAGAACTAGAATCTTCCATCAGTATGCATTAAATATAAGCTTGTCAAAAAGCGCATATTGCAATTTTATTAGACATGAGTATGGATCATATAATCAGTTTTCTCCTTTTTTGTTTTGGTGCAACTAAGTGAAAATGGATTTGCTCAATACATACAATTTGGAAGAATGACAAATGGTGACACACTATTTGAACTGATGATGTCTTCAGATAGGATTTCTATATTCCTATTTCTTTCAAAGAATATAGTTAAATGAGATTCCCTTGCTGCGCTTTTCTCAGAACAGAAGTTTTGGCATTTCTTATTCTACAATTCAATGAAAACTTTCTGTTTTAAAAACCTTGGCTTAAGTGTCATTTGCATTAAATATGTTACATTAGGGCCAATATTTACTGTCTTATAATTGTACTCACAACTCTAAACAACTATCAGGAATAAGAAAAATAATAAATAGTATAAATCCTTTTATTATCTCTAGGTTTCAGTTAACTATATATTGATCTTAATAATTTTTCTTTCATAAAATAGGCATATGGGTTCAATACTCTTTTTTTGAGGAATTTAGTATTTAAAAAGTGCATGGAATTCCATTTAGACCAAAAACTGTTAGCATACCTTTAAATATAAGGATGAAACACACATACAGACATGCAGAACAAGTCTTCAGAAAAGCAGAACAAACATGTTTAGCCAAAGGTAGGGAGAATTTAAGCAATCATCATCTTTCTAAATTAAAAAATAAATTCCTAGTAATCTTATATCATCACCTGATTATTGAATGATTGCACTGCAGAAACATGACAAAAGAAACACCAAAGATGATCTAAGGGAATCCAAGAGTATAAACCATTTTTCACATTTCTAAAAAGATATGAATAAATAGGACTTTAATTAAACTAAAATTGTATTATGTGACAGTGATGTTAACCTGCGATAATTTGCTCAGAACTGATATTTTTAGTGGTACAGTAGTATGAAAAAGTGTCATTCTGTATATGAGCTCCCTTCCTTGAAGGCTTTAAAATCTAAGTCTGGTGTAAACCCTGAAAAAATACCAAAAGCAAGCGAGAATTAGGTACAGGGACAACGGAACAAAGTGATTGTTGAGTAAAAGGATGTAATATAGGGGCCTTGTACATGAAATTCATAGAGGTGAGCCAGCCTCAGCCGTGTATCTGGAAAAACCATGGAATATGTCTTCCTGGAAGATATATCAAAACATATGGAAGATGGGGAGGTGATTAGATACAGACAACAACGCTTCATTGAGGACAGATTGTGTCTGACTAATCTGGTGGCTTTCTAGGATGGATTGAATGCATCAGTGGACACGGCAAAGTCTTTTGTAAGGCCTTTGATATGGTCAAATATTGATATGGCCACAATATTCTTGGTGCTAAATTGGAGATTGATGGATTTGATCATGGATTGTCAGATCAATAAGGTAGTGGCTGGATGGTCACATGCAAACAGCTGCAGTCAATGCCTCAAAGTCCAAGTGGAAACCATAATGAGAGGTGTCCCTCCAGGGTCCACACTCAGGCAAACATTATTTATTATCTGCATTAATGAGATGGACAATGGAACTGAGTGCACCCTAGAATCACAACAAGCTGAGTGGTGCATCTGGTTTCCTGGAGGGAAAAAATTCCATCAGAGGGACTGACAGGCTTGATAGGTGGGGGCACATGAACATCATGAAGTTCAACAAGGCCAAGTGCAAGGTCCTGTACCTGAGTTGGAGAAGTCAGTATCAATACAGAATGGGGGATGAACAGATTGAGAGCAGACCAGTTGAGAAGGATTGGGGCTACTGGTAGATGAAAAGTTGGACAGCCCAGACTGATGTGAGCACAGGCTGCCAATTGTTGACTGATGTTATGCACAGGCTGCAAAAACTAAAAGAAAGCATTAATCTGCTTTCTTTTAGTTTGTACATGAGGTGGAAGCTCTTTGATGTGAGAGTAGGGAGACAATGGAACAGATGTCCTAGAGAAATTGTTGATGTCCCATCACTTGGAGATTTCAAAGTCAGGTTGGACAGGACCTTGAGCAACCTGATCCAGTGAGGGACATTCCTGCCCATGGCATATATTTCAAGGTTCATTCTGACACAAACCATTCAATGATTCTATGATCTCCGAAGAAAACTAATCCACATGCTGATTTTAGTATCCAATAAAAACTAAAATTATGATGAAAAGCAGGAATAAAATAACACCAACCTTAGGACTGTAACAAAGTGGCAGAACTGAAAAGATTTTGAGGAAGAAATTTAAGTTTGTTGCGTTTGATTTTACTTCACTTGAATGAGATGGCATTGGTATGCATAACCACAGGGACAACATATGTGTGGCAATTGCTTAATGAAATGGGAGCCATACAAATGAAGGACATAGCTATACACCTCATTCCACCCATTAGTTCACCTCCACTAAAGTTCTCTTTATCTAGTTTTCTGGAGTTTCTACAGCATCAAACAGCTGCTGCTTTAAAACAGCCAAGGGAAACTGCTACTCTCTATCTCTAAAAAAAAAATCCCCAAACAACCAAACTACCTCCTCCTGCTCCAAAAAAAAAAAAATCACTCAGAAACATCAAACTCCACAAAACAAACCAAATCAATGTATTTTTAAAAACACCTTCATCTTCCTGATCCTTCAGAGTAGACTTGTGGCAAGTTCAGCCTCTAACTTTTAAAGTGGACTTACAGAAATAGGAGAAATAGGTGCTTTCTTCAGGATTTTCCCTAGCAGTACCTGAAGTTATTTTTTCTCTCATATAGAATTCATGACAATTCTGAGTCAAGGCTTTCTGGCACTGTTAAAAGTTTACCTAAACAACTAATCAGCTTCCCAACTAACTTTTATGTTGTAAGCTTAACTATCCTTTGTATGGATATTTGTAAACAATTTTGTTGCTTTATAACAAAAGACAAAAATAAAACTCTGCTGCACATTAGCTACCATAAAATGCTCAGAATTGCACAATCAATGGAGCAGTACTTTTCTCTGCTCCTCTCTTTTCAATTACTCTATCAAAGCAAAGCAAGATCCCTCTTTACTCTTTCCTTTCTCACAAAAAATAACCCAAACATTACAGTCTATTTCATTATACCACAAAAAAGCCATCTGTAGCAGGAAAATTCTTTCTGTCTTTCAAGTAGTAGTTCTATGTCATATTATCTTAAAATAAATTAAATAAATATTCATATATATATATATATGTAATCCTCTGCTCTGTACATTGACAACACACATATATATCTATATGAAATATAGGACTAGGAAATTCTATTTTCACACTGACTCTTTCTAAAACTCAACTGAACTGTATTTCTTTAAAAAAATAAATATTCCCTGAACTAAGATTGAAACAAACAAGCTGGGATTAAAGGTAAAGTTCAGAGAAGTACTCAGTCACTGGAAATAAGTACTGCAAACTTATTCAGTAGGTATTCTGTTCTTGCCAAAAGCTATGCTTTGAGATTTTCAACACTCATTAGGTTAATTTATTACAACCAAGTTATGTTTGAAGATTTATATTTTTAGCTCTCACACACATGCATACACATACACTGGTATGAGGAGGGGTCCGTCACAGGGTTTAAATTATTCATTACTGCCAACAAAAATACAAAGTTTGTTGGCAATCTCTAATTAAAAAAGATATATATCTATAGCATATATATGTTATGTATATATTGCATGCTCTATTTTCTTTCCCCTTCCCATTTCCTGTATTTTTTAAAGCAATTTTTATACTTGCATTTCTACTCATTGTATTGAATAACTTTCCATTTCTGCACCCTGGACATGGTAGCAGTGACTGAATTAAATATTAATCCAAAAAACCAGCAAAAAATACACTGAATGACCTTGACTGGAAACCCACCTGCTTTGCATGAGCTTTGTTTCTCTAGCCCTCAAAATCTCTGGCTTTGCATTTCATTCTTTAATATCACATCATAGGGAATGGATTTTGAGTATTGATTATCATACATTATAAGCTGCTTGTCTCACCATTAGCCTGTAATTTTGACTGCTACAGCTACCACACAACGAAGAAAGTCAAACAGGGATTTTTGTACTAGTAGAAGAAACTACAAACACGAAGTGAACTATCACCACCAAGGGCCAAATTAGTACATATAGAGAAAATAGAATCAATTTAAAGGTAAATATATAAATATATATATGTAAAATAGGTTATATGCTGTGCTGTTCAGCAAGATGTGCTGGTAGAGTGATATGCACCATCAGTCTTTATCTCTGTGCTTGTCTCCCTCTCATTGAAAATAAACCCTTAACAGTGCATGTGTGTACAATAAACAGAAGCAGTCTAGAGGTTTTCCCAACTCTCTGGAGCTTTAAGGGTAAACAGTCAGAAGTGCTTTATGCACTTAGGGGAGAACATACACTAAAATAGAACTGCTAAATTATCAGCTGTAGAAAGAAAAGGAAACAAGATATCTGTAAACAACAGTCGCCTAGATAGGAAACATATTCTGGATGGAAATTCAGAGATGGTGTAGGATGAGAGTTATACTGGCAACATATAAAATGTAATGCAAGGTATGTATTTTGGCAAAGCAGTATCTTATATATTTTATTCTATTAGCAGATGAGTTATATTTAATATCTGCCTTCTGTAGCAATCTAAGAGAAAAAGATTCTTTTATTGTGGTATCTGCAATTTCCTGCACTTTCTTTATAAATACTGAACAAAATTAATTGTGAGTACTGATTTCACCCTAAATATATTGCATTATGAAGTTAATTAATTAATGCTTTAGATAACTGGCTCTTTTCAATGGCTAAAACAGATATGTTATTTTGACTCACTAATTATATGAAATTTGCATAATGATAAAAAACAGGAAGCTCAAGAATTATTTTTTTAAGCAGTAACTCAATGGAAAAATCAAGTCAATAAATATAATGTTTTTTGCAATTTAACTAGTCCCTAATTATTTAAATTATACATACATAGAAAGCAAAAAAGCAAATTTAAAGTAAACATCAGCAGCCAAACAATTCTAAGAAATATTTTATGTACTACACTTATAGGATAATGAACATTATAGTCTATATTGAAGTACTCCATACAATATAATACTAAATGTCAACATTCCCATATATGGGAAATCAGAGTATAAATATATGTATACACACATATACATATATGCTTTTATATATATTTATGTAAATAAATGAATCTATGTGTATTTAAAGTCTGATTACCCCTATAAAAAGGTCTGGATATATAAATAGGCATAGACTTAGACCAACAGCTAGATCTATGCCATCCTATTCCTCACAAAACCTGTAAATTATTTTATCAAATTTTATTTGGAGTTAAACAAAGCAGACAGAGTAAGATCATTATGATTTATAAGATTTGAACTGATTGTCATTCAAGTGCATTCCTTCCTAAGAACTTCTCACTCACAAAAAACTCAAAAATGTATCTTTTTATTGCCATTTGTTCATCTACTAAAGACTAAATAAGAATATGTCTAGCTAAGTGCATGACTAAGTGCATGTTATTTTTAATTGTCCTAGGAAAGTCTATCATTCAGACATCCTTTTTTCTTTTTCAATGGGGGATGTCTTGTTTTTTGCTATTGCATAAACACCTTCTTCTAACTGACTATTTTTTAAAATTCCTTTCTATGAATGTGGAAGCTAAAAATAAGCCTTAATTGTCAGGGATGCTTCATAGGTTGATTCCATTGACTGAAATGACTATCAACAAACAGGTCCAAATAAAAAATAAACCAGAGGACCTATTTCAAAATATATGCTGCCTTTTTTTTGAAAGCATGCAGTTTCTCAATACCTCCACTCTTTAAATGCTCTATTCTTCATTGTGTTACAGTGAATAGTAAAAGCACATCTTTGATGACCCTTTTTTTTCATGACAAAGATCTGTCTGTGAATGAATACATATACACTGACTTGTGTAGATCAGCCTTGATGTTGTGAATTTTTGTTCATTATTTGAAAGTATTTCCATTTAGAATTTACTCAGTTACAAAACAAAGTGTAAAATTCTCTGCAGCTTATATTTCCCTGGTCTAACTAAAAACACAGTATTCTTGACTCTGAGGGTGGTGAGGTACTGGAACAGGTTGTCTCATTCCTGGAAGTGTCCAAGGCCAGGCTGGATGGGGTTTTGAGCAACCTGGTTTAGTGGATGGTGTCCCTGCCCATGACAGGGCAGTTGGAACTAGATGATCTTTAAGATCCTTTACAACTCAAACCATTCCATGATTTTATTTAAAAAACCTCCACCAACACCAGTACTTGTTTTAGACTAATAAAATAATTCTATGCTTCATATTTTCAATACCTTAAATAGATATGAAAGATCTGTATTTTCTGTACATATGTGTAAGCAGATGGACAATAAATGCCACATAATATCTAACAGAGGATGTAATTAACTCCGCTTTTCAGAACTTCAGTAATTCCTAAAATATGTCCAGAAAACCTTACAGAACTTACATTAAACGGTGACTTACTTTTTTTTTCTTTTTTTTTCTTTTTTTTTTTTAATTGAGACAGGCAATAGCCTTTACTAAAGAACTGGAAAGGCTATAAGTGGATATTTATTACAGGAGACAAATAATGTGTGCTTTGGCATGTCCTAAACACTGGGTCTATATGACATTTCTATTGAGAACAATCAGCTAAAGCACTACCTCTGTGGTTGGATTTCTGTTTAATTACAATTGATTTTGACATAAATGAGCAGAGATAAACAAATACTTCTATACTTCTCTTGCTGTTATTAAACAGAGCTGTCTCCTATCTGAGTATTTATATTGGCTTGTCTGTTTAAAGGCTCCTTTCAGTCAGGAAAAGCAATTATGTAGCTCAGATTAGCAAAATAACTGGCAGTAGAACAAGAGTGGACTGCCACATTTGTAAACCTCTTGGATCTATGTTTTTCTCCTCATATTATAAATACAAGTTTCTGAGGTTTATAATCCTTACACATTTTCCCACAGGTGATGCTGGGTTTTTGTTTAGTTGGCTTTGTTTGCTTGTTTTCTAGATACAGGATAAAGACAATATATGTTTTTTATTGTTATGACATAAAACACTTCAAAAGCCATAAAAGCATGATGACCTATGGATTTAATTCTAGTTCACATTTGTCCTAGACAATAAATATTGGAGGAATATTTCAGGATTACAGGGAGCACCATGAAAAATTTAAAACATTTCTTACAGAAGTATGCTTTAATTAAATGATTACAATTTAATGACAATCACATATTTTTATTAAAAACAATATAAGAGAAAGAAAATATTTGTGTTACCTGAAAATTTTCCATCCTCACAGCGGGCTGGTCCACAGATCCCAACAATGGGTCTTTGGCCTCTGCCTTGCTGTTCTGGAGGCAAATCAGACCTGTGAGTCACAGACAGGGATAGGCTCTGCTTCCAAAATTCACAACACTGTCAAAACTTCTGCAACAGAAAAACAGCTTCTACCTGTGACCCAGACACTGCTCATGGCCCTTGAAACTTTTCGCTAATTTTCTCAGTGGTACAAACACACAATTCTATATTTGGCAGTAAACTGAAAACATCTAACTAGTAAAAAGTATGTCCCATTTCTTCCTAATAGAGGAGAAAGAAGAAAATGGACACCCAGTCTTGATTTCCGCTATTTGCCTATAAGTTGGCTGGCCCTGACTCTAATTTGCAGTGAAAAGACCATACAACAGTCATGAAACAGTCATTTTGACCTCTTCCCCATCCCACATAAGAAAGTCTTCCTGGCCCAGGGCTGCAGGTAGAAAATGCACAAAGGCTAGATGAGCCAGCCCTGCACTTAGCTGAGAAGCTACTGGGAAACTTTAGCAATATGACACATTGATAGTTTTAAACTCTAAATCTTTGTTGTAGAGCCCCAAGCTGTTTCCTGAGAAAGAAGGAAAACTAAACTGCGATAATTAACAGAAGAGGACAGCCTCATGGATCTTTCAGAAAGCACATTTTTAACATTTTTAACATTTTCACTCTTGATCAAGGCAGTGCAAAAGATATTACAGTGGCATTGTTTCAGCACTAGCATCTACAAAAGCAATGATTCTTAAATCTGAAACTTAATTGAATCTGTGTAATCATTTGCACAATTTGCATGATATTCACATTCTTTTTACTAACTTTATTGTGAGCTAGTCATAATTATAGTATCAATGATTTCCATATCTAATTTGCAGCACTTAGTAAATGCTGCATATTGTAGTGCGGCAATGCTTATAATCCAGTCATTAACCAGGACCATTGTGAGCCCGCCTATACAAATATTAACAGATTGTAGAGTTAGAGACAAAAGGTAACAAGTGATTATGACAAACAAAAGCAATGAATGGGAAGAAAAGACAACATTAATGAAAATATAATCATGCTGTTGACATTTCCTAAAAATACCAATATAAAAGCTCCATAATTTCAAGGAGCTATCTCCATCTGTCAGACCATCAAGCCACCAGTGATGAGCTATATGTTACACCACTGAACTTTCCTTAAGAGTTGCCAATTATCTCAGTGTAGAAATCTTTAATTAGAAGGTACCAAGCTTTTCGCTTTGCAAGCTTGCCTCAAATTTGGATATAATAACTTGTTTACAGATATTGACTGAGGAGGGTGCCACTGAGGAGAGAGACATGAAAGGTTTCTGAAGAAATCTCAATGTTCTTTTGATGGCTCTGTTTACATCCTGACTGTAGGTAGACTCTGTTTAATGGAAGTCTGTCAGCCCCTGTGTAGGAGCCTGGTTTTGTCCGAAACAAAATCAATGCAGTAACGCTCTTCAAATGGTACCTGTTTTCCTTTGCAAAATCTCATAAAAACAATTACAAAGGCTGCATGGATGCTGAACCATTCAAAATCTGAATGGCCACTTTGGTGAAAGAGAGTATTTTTCCTCCCCATTCCTGCTAGTATGCCTGGATTTACATTCAAAACCTCTTTTAACAGCCATAATGAGACCATGTGGGTTTTATACTGACAGATGGAAAATCCTACTGGGCATCATAGTCTGCTTCAAGGGTTGATGTCGTAAGCAGGTCATATACTTTGGACTTCACGGAAGGTTTACAATGCACCTGACAGAATAGGAGGAAGAACACTTTTCATGTTGCTGCTCTCAGAAAAAACTTTAGGTTGTCTAGACATCTTAAGGAGCTCTCACTTGGACATAGAGATGCAGAAATATCTTCTTACAAAAGAAAGACACTTTTAAGAGTTTTGTGTAGAGTCCTCCCCATGCTAAGTAATGTATTCATTATCATACAGTTAGAGGGTCCCTTAGACTATTATTTAGAAGATTTCTGGTGTGTTGTTAGCACTTTCCAAAGAGATTTGCAGAATGGGCTTACCCTATTAATTAAGTTTCATAATGCTATCCTACTTAACTTTCTGCCTGGATAGTGCTCCAATTAGATCAATCAGAAAGGATAATTAAGGATGTCTTTTTCAATTCTGACTCTCTAAATATAACCAGTTTGGCAAAGAGAATTATACATGTAAACAGATTCAGTACCACATTTTCAGATTCTCCATGAACAGTGAATTAATTTCTGAAAGACACTTACTGAAGATATCTAAAGAATATACACATCTTCCTTTTCCCAGATCCTTCATCAGAACTCTTAAGTTACAGATAACCTTCTTATATTTCAAGGATTGAGGAGATTATAGATATTAACACCACTAATACAGAAGAATCTCTTCTACTAGTTACTTTTATGTGCAGCAGTTCAGCTGCTCAACTGAGACTCACCTTTTTACTTGTCAACTTTTCATTTGTTATAGCTTCAATTTCTGAACTGATGTCAGACTACTTTGATGCAACAAAAGACAGCTTTAAGAAAAATTGTCAATTTGGGGAATTATTTCCAAAGATGTTGTCATTATGTGTTCCTTGTTTTCACTAATATCTTCACTTTTTAAGCCTGGTAAGTATTGGAAGCTATTTTTCTGGTGTCTAGCAACCGCTAATCTGAGCCATGTTCTTACAAAAAGTGTATTCTAGTCTTGGAGATAGACTTAAAAGCTAATTACAGATATCACCACCAAGTAAGATGCAGTCAGGGTAATTTCTGTTAGCTGTGCCCTCATCTTACTTATCTGAACACCCTACAAAGGAAATCAGCAGTGAGGCATTAGATAAGTTAAACACTGTTCTGGTAAAGCAAGTAAAAGATGCAGCTGCTAAATTTAAAGCTGCAGGAGGATTCAGAATAAGCCAGTTAACATCAATCTATTGACATTCCTTAAGAAAATCTTTACTCTGTAGAGATGATGAAGATACTACATCCCTAGAAATGGGGAAAACCTGCTATAAAATGCAGTAAAACCTACTCTAGGTATGGATCATTGTCAATTTTCTCAGGGTATTTAAAGGAATCTTTTAATTTACTGGAACTCATCACTATAATATTTACTTCATTTAGGGTTTAATGTATGTTTTACAACATTATTTTAATGGGTTCCCCTACTCCCAGGCTTATTGTTTTAATGCAGAAAAAAGGCAAGAGGCCTGCACAGTTATTATTAGCTTGAATTCTAATTATCACAGATAATGGAAGCAGAGAAATCTGAGCCCCAATACCTAATGCATGATTCTTCAAAAATAGCTTCTGGGTTTCCTAATAAAAATCGTAACTTTGCTTTGTTTTTCTTTAAGAAGAAGAATTTCTTTAATTCCCAAGGAGATAAAAATAAAGCACCATATCTAAAAGTAAGGCTCAGCCTGACCTTGAACAAATTCTGTAAGGAATTAAGGTGAGAAAAATTTTTCTTATGGGAAAGAAAATCAAACATTTTTGTTGTTGTTTTGTTTCCACCTGTTACACAGGTGCCTGTGCTAAGGTGTGGTATGTATACCACTTCTCAGGTACCTAAGAAACAGTCTAGCAGAGCTCTAAACTTATTTGTAAGCTCTCAAGTGACTCTGCAGTTCCAGCTGAAGATGGATACAAGGCAGCTAATTTGCTACCACCAAGGGAAAATGTTATAACACAAAAACATTCCCTCCCTTAGCTTCAAAACTGTCGAGTGCCTAGGGAGCCTGACTATTTGTAGAGCTGATACTATGCATATGCTTCCCCTGTAACTGTTACATGCATACATCTGGCATCTGTCTCTGTGTTAAACATACTTAATTGTCCCCACTATTGCTGTGTAGAAATCCTCTAACCTAGATGGGTAATGTGAAAGAAATAAATTAAAGGGTTGAGATGAATTTTTTTTTTGTAGCATTATTTTTGCATTATTGGCAAGATTTCCAATGAACTCTGTACTATGGCTATAATAAAAATATTTTAGCTGTGCCTTCTTATAACTTTGGGTAGAGATTATGTTTTTGTCTTCGCATGACATTTGCACTTTGAATAAATCTTTTAATCAAATAGTGTTGTTTTAACTGGAACTCTTTTTTTTCTATTTATTCTTCCTTTATTTTTTTCCTGTCTTGGTTGTTTATGACCCCTCTTTTATCCACATCAGACTTCAGAGCTTTTAATCACTTGCTAGACATAGCTGAACAGATTTTGAAGATATGCCATTTTTTTAGGTGTTATTGGGGTACTCTACGTGGTATTACATTATTCAGATCGCTGTTGCCAGCAGAGTCAAGACTCAGGCAAAGAACTTGATTTCAGATTTCAATATATTTTTAAAAGATCAAAGAGCATGGAAAATCTTGTTCTTTGGTTAGACAGACCATGCAGAACAGTAATATTCTGAAAGATGGAGGTAGCTGCATAGAACTAATACTAAATTGAAGGCCTTTTGAAGTTACTTTTACCTTTGTGTCAATGTTCATCTCAAAATCCTCCAGCAAAGTAAAAAAATGCTTTTAATTGAGAAAACACACAGAAATGAGTTCTTCCAGTAAAATAAGAAGAGAAAATAAAACAAAAATAAAGTTACTGGTTTGACATCTGAAATTAGTCATGATAGCAAAGATGAAATGTCCTCAAGGTCCTTCTTCTACTAGGATTTATTTCTTTGAGCAAGACTGTAAAGCATAGACTTTCCTAATGCAACTGTACCTGCCCAAGTCTATTTAGAACTCAAAGTAAAGCTATTCCTACAGCTGAGATCTTCTGAAGAGCTTGACTTCCTCCTAGCATGTGCATTAAACCCTAGGAAATAGGAAGACAGGCCACAGGTTTTTCACCTCTCCTGTTAAAACTTTTACTATCATGCAACAAGCAAACTAGAGAGTGCTTCCATTTAAACTCCTGTGTAAGGGAGAGTTCTTGTCAGTCAAGGAACTGAATAAAAGCTCACAGGATGTAGATTCTGACGCTGTGTATTAGTTTCATCAGTGACATAGCACATAGCAGCAGCTATAAACAGAATAATTTCATTCAACAAACAGAGAAAGTCATAATCTAATTTTTGACAACTCAAATTAGTCTAAAATTCTTATGTCATCTCTGGAGATAATGGAGAGGAATGGTTTCAGAGAGCCATTTAGAATGCCACTGAAAAGATCCAGACCTAGGACTCTCCATACACAGGTCTATCTATCTTCACATGCACAGAGTTGATGTCCTGAAGTTGTCTTTGTCTGTGTTAGGGATATATATCAGCTGGTCTGCCTTTTCCTATAAGCTAAGATTTTCAGCACTCAGAAAATTGTCTGCTTTGTGTCTAAGAGCCCAATATTTCCTAAAGTAATGTAGGTGGGATTGACATATGTAACTCAGCAACATGAGTCCCCCTTACAACAATGTGCTCCTAATGAACATTGTCCTACCATTGGTAAGAAAATAGTCCCTTTGCAAACTAATAGCTAAGTGATTCCATGCACACATAAATCCTGGGAAATCCACAGAATATTTGTCAGATCAAGTTTCATGGTATTTTTCCACTGAGCTATTTTCAGGAAAAAGCAAACAAATTTCCTTCTTCCCTTGTACTGTGATAAGCATGCTTATAACAAGCTACTGCTTTTTTTTTTACAGAATTAAGACTTGTGACAAATTGCTGCACTTTGAATGCCTGAAGGAACACATTGGGATCTGATGTTCTTCATTGAGGAAAATTGTAGCTGATCCAGACCCCTCTCGCAGTTACAGCCCTGACTCCAAGTTCATACCAGGAGCATAGCAGGGAGTGACTGTGCTGATGTATAGATTCTTCCACAATTACAAAGGATATTTGACATGGAGTGAAGTGGCATTTTATTTTAATTCCAGAAATTTAGCAAGAGAAATCCAGATGTGATGGTCAACTCTGTCTCCAGAGCAAGCCAGCCTAATGTTGCCAACTTAACCAGAACAGCATCCTTTCTCCTGAAGGAATCTGGGGGCAGAGCCAAATCTTCTGTCCAGCCATACCTTGCTTTTTGCAGCACAGGCTCTGCTGGCTCACAGACCTAGCTGAATCCTAAACACAGCAGAGTACTGGACAACTTGTAAATCTATTGATATAGAGCAGCATATTTGGAATTCCCACAAGATGCTGATTCCATTCTCAGAAATCTCATCTCAAATTTTTTTTTAAAGGCTGAGTGGGACTGAGCTCTTTCATTCATTAAATCTGTTGCTTTCAAAATCAGCTCAAGTATTCCTTCTTTAAATAAATTCTCAGCTAGCATTTGGCATGTACTTTTTCATTCAACATCATTAAGTTGGTATCTCAGAGAGCCAAACTATGGTGATAAACAACTGTCAACACCTTTGTTCATAAAATACCAGTCACAGTCCTCTGAAAAACTAATACACTTACTTAGCAGTTATTTTTTTCTTTAAACATAATCAAGAGGAAAACCAATGATGGTAATCCTGTAAGTGTATCTGCATTATCAAATGATCTTATGAAATTTTACCACAGCTAGACTTAGGTACTACAGCTTATTGGTCTTCATGATATACAAATAAATTCAATTCCAGCTTGATGTTACAAATGATCCTCAATTCGTTCATTTGCAGTTCATTGCACCTGCACTTCAAGAGGTTTTTCAGAGCCTCTACTCAACAGAGAAGTAAGGCTAATACTCACAAGATACACTGAGATAGAATCTGTCAGGGTAGATATTTTCATGTTTAGACATGGGTTTTTTGGTAGCTAAGGGCTATTAAAAAGTAAATAATTATATTAAGAAAAAGTGGAACTAGTATGGGAAAATAAAGGGCAATTCTTAGGCTAAACACTGAATAAAAATCAGACTTATGTAAGTCTGATTTTAAAGACAAAAAACAAAAGAGAAGAAATAATATATTAAATTTAAATGTTTATGTAAACCATCTTCCCTAAAGTTTCCTATGACTAATTCATTAGAAATTAATTTGTTTGAAATCTTTATTTGAAAAAATCATATCTAAAGTAATATATTTATTTTGCTTACTGTGAAAATCTGTTTTCTAAAACAATCAGCAAATGTTGTTCTGGAATGTAATTGTCTATTAGATTTCAAAGAGGTAATCAAAGAGGGGTAAAAACACAGGATAAATCTTTTTACACAAAGAGGGATATTTATATTTCAGTCACTTTTTATTTTCTGACTTTGGAGAAGAAAATGCAGCATTTTCTATATGCTTTCAGTGTCCCAGTTAGCCTGCTCCAACTATGATGACAACATGCATCTTTGATGACATGGATGAATACATCTAAAATTCAAGGCTTCCTCCTAGCAAAACTGTAATCCAGTACAGAAGGTCAATGACAGCCTGCCTTTTAAGGCCAACTCTTTGTGAGTAGTAAAGCAGCATTTTTTTGTTAGGATTTTTCCCTCTGCTTTGCTATCTGATTTCTGCAGGGACATGCATCTATTTACCACACTAAATCCTGTTGTTCATCATCTTTTGCATGTAACATATTCTTTATTCATTTACTACAAGTAGACAAACAGAACTGGCTTTTTTGTCAGCAGTCTCCAAAGACATAGTCAATGCAGATCTAGCTAATCCCTCCTACTTATTGTTCAGCAATCAGTGTCTGCCAATAGGATTTGGGAATCCCAAAAGACAATGTTTAAAGGGAAGGGTTAAATTCAGCTTGTGTAATGCTATTCTCTGTTCGTGGGATAATTCATTATATTCAAGGAATCTGTTCCATGGAGGGACCAAAGGCTGCCAATTAAAATAAATTAAACTGGATGGACAGCCATTTGAGTGAGTGAGATTTCTGCCATGATCTGAAGCAACTTTATTAATGGTGAGAAGCTATGTTGGTAGAGACAGTTCTTTTAATCTGCTCCAAAGGCCCTCATATTTCTTGCAGAAAGTTGCATTTGGGAGGTCTAGAGTTAAGCTCCCTGAGAAGCAAGGATATTAAGAGAAACCTGCTGGGGTACTTTATTTAACATTAAAGTGAATTTATCAGCTGCTCCCAACTTTTTGAGAGACTAATTGAATTATCAAAGGCTGCAATGGGAAATGTAAAGCCTTCTGAGAACAGATTTGTAATATAGATAAAATCCTTAACTCATGTCATGTGATTATCTTAAAATGTAGAAACAGCCCGGGTGCTAAAACACACCTGAATTTTAGATTTCTTTTGCCTGTGTAAAGCCTCCCTCGACCCACCAAAATTATGGGAAAAGTCAAATGTTTGGAACAGGAAAAAAGACAAAATTATTTTAAAACATCTATTCTGTGTCCCCTATCAATGTCTTCAGGTATGCTAGGTGGTCACTAGGGTAAGGTCTGTCAAATTTGCTGCTCAGCTGTTTACAGCATAAATTTTAATATTTCAGTTTCAAAGGCTTTCAGAAAGAGTATGCAATATTCCTCATTTTCAGTGAGACCACACATGACTAAAATCAAAGATGAATTCATCATCTTAATGAACTTGGGCATATAATAGGGATGAAAAATCTGTTATTAGCCTAGACAATTATTTAATCTGTGAAGGCTCAACCTTGCTTAATATTTGCAAGATAATTATCTGAAAATGTATTTTTATTTTTTAATATGTCACTTCCATATACATATTGGTGTGGAATTGTGGAACAGATCCTGGCAAAAGAGACCAGTGCTTGGGAGTGTGTGAGTTTGAAAACGTTAAGGAACAAAGGCCACTTATTGCATCCCACAGGCATTTTGCAAGTGATTGCTTTCATATACATAAATAGTAATGTTCACAGGGATGTTGTTGGATTTATATCATAAAGCCAAAGCTTTTTCTACAATACCTAAATTATCTCAAGTACTTAATTACCCTACTAACAATTATAAATAATTATAAAAATACCTATAAATGGAGAAAAAACGCCATGTTAAAATTGAAACTATGAGTAAAGCTTTCAATACTTGCACGGCAGAACAAAAGATATGCAACTAATTTTGCACCTGTTAGCCTCCTATGCTTCAATCAACTGCAGTTACAACAACCTGGAGGAAAACACTGCATGAAGAGGTGAAAAGAGATGATTCTAAGAAGTGTGAATACAATTGTATATACACACTAAATTCATTTCAGAGTTCAAGGACATTTGTTAAAATGCTTTCTCTTACCAAGCAGCTTTAAAAGTATTTGAGAAAAAGCAGATAAAGAATCACAAATAGTGGATAATTTAATAAGATGCTATAAGACATCAGAAAGAACATACACTGCAATCTTATTCAATGATAAAAGAGCATCCTCTCCCATGAATACAACTGGTGATAATTGCAAGTAATTAGTAACTATACCAGGAACCAACAGCTTATTTCTTATGCACAAAGCAAAGCAGTCCGAACACATGCTGAATTGTTTGCATTGTCCCTTTTATGGGGACCTTTATTCATTTTTTATTTATCTCCCTTTTTATTTATCTCCCTTTTATGGAAACCCTTTTATTTATCATCCTCTTATGGAGACCTCTTAGAGAAGTGCAGAATACATCATTCAGTAAAGTGGACCTGGGAACAGATCAGGAGGATATCCCTACTTTTTTCTTATAAATAGAAATATTCTGGTTTTATGAGAAGGGAAAGAGAGGTACAACAGCCCCCTGAATTCAATTAATGTGTATTCTTTCAATATATGCAAATCAAGTGTCTTTCCAGAGTTCCAAGAGCCTCAGAAGTAAGTGTGCTTGTCCCTGATTTTTGGAGAGTCATTTCACTGACAATTACAGATTTCATAGAATATTCTGGGTTGAAAGGGACCCACAAGGATCTTTGAGTTCAATTCTTAAGTGAATGGCCCGTACATGGATCGAACCCAAAACATTTGCATTATTAGCACCATGTTCTGAACAACTTCACAAATCTTAGCGGCCCACATCTTTTAACTTTCCACCTGTAACCAAAGAGAAATTGAACTTTTTCGAAATTTTGAATATTTTTTGCAAGGTTGGGTGGGGCTTTGAGCAACCTGGTCTAGTGCAAGGTTACTCTGTCCCTGGCAGGGGGGTTGAAAGTCAATGGATCTTATCTTCAAGGTCCCTTCCAGTACAAGGTATTCGATGATTCCCTGATTCTATGCTGTTTGTCCCACTAAAATGTGTATTTGTGACAGGTGTGTCGTCCTTGAGCTGCTCCAAGGGGCTGTTAATGTTCCTGTGCTTGTTTCTGTCCCTTAGACTGGTTTCTGTTGCACTGCCTACAAAGATAATATGGTTATAATATCACATAGTGCCATGAGCAGTGGAACTAATTAAAGCTTCTCTTCTGAAAATTTTTATATTGACTAACATGTCTTGGAAGACACAGTCTGCTTGAAGCTTTCTAAGTAACTGAGGCTTTGTTAATGACTCTCTTCAGTCAAGAGGCTTCAGCATCTAATAATCTGTGACATTAGTTTTCCACTGATATTGAACTCTTAAATAGTCCATTACAGCTGTCTATATCCACAAAATTCGTGGAAACTTACTTTTCAGTCCTGCGTCCTTGGATAGATACTGGTTCAGAAGTTATGGGTAATCAGGGAAATGTGCAGATGCAGAATGTAATTTCATGGGTTTATTACTAAAAACCCTGAAAAAATATCTAAAAAAAATCAGGTCATTCTTTCCATAACTGTTCTTGAAAGACTGATTTCCCTACATAGGATTTCTTTTTTTTTCCTTGAATATCTGGAACAGACTTAGGAGATCATTAATGGTACCATAAACTGTTTACTGTCAAAGTTTTTCAAATATGGCTAAGAAAATCAATGTAAAATATGTTTAAATGACTGCTCATGGAGAAGCAGATTATCCTGATTATCCTGAAGAAACCCAATAATTATTAGATTAACCTGAAACAAATCACCAAAATATCCAGATTGACTCTGAACTAACTCAGCCACTTCCACTCGATGTGCAGTAGTGTTCTGTTTACAGGTACACACATTTACACCTTGGCAAGGAATGTCAGAGTTACATAGCACCAGATTCTGATCCTTGTATGCCTCTGAGGAAGGTGTCCATGAGTGAGATAGCATATGGATTTCTACTTAAGAGAATCAAGATCGTGTGCAGGCCAATGTAGCTATTTACAGTTGATCTAAATCCCTAATTAGGTGTATGAATATGGATCAAACTGGCACTCCAAATATCTAAATATAGATTTAGGTTACTATATTTTGGCAAAAATACTTGGTTCCCTACCCTAAATACAGTCTTCTGTAACAAGACACTTCACAAAGAATTTTGTCAGTGATTATGAGCAGAGCTACAGAAGTGGCTTCCAATTGGTTTCTTTTTGTTTCTGTGTTAGGCAAAGTCCTATTTTGATTAATCACTCCTGCTATAAAAATGTGCTATTTTTTTCATAGCAGTTTTCAAGAAAGCTGTCTTGAAATTTCTTGGAAGACATGCTCCAGCTTGTTGTGCCCATCTGTGTTACATCACGTAACAACACACTCACACATGATCAATGAAAACCATACCATCCTACACAAGTCAAGAAGGAACTAATTTAATTCACTTAAAAATTCCTATCCCTTCCATAAAAAAAAGGTCTCCTAGTGCTACTTTAAAAAATGAAAAGATTACAGATTAGCTTCTGTACTCACGCTTGGAGCAAAGGACAAGAAAGAAATTTCAAGAGATAACAGGACAAAACTTAACCCCAAGAGGCCAACATATTTCTATCAGAGCAAAACATAAGTATTAGTGGGAAGAAAAAAACAAAATCTGAAGAAATACTTCTGCTAAGAAGCAATTCCATCCTCCAGCGTGAATTATATTATAGACCTCCAGCCAACAATAAATATCACTTTTTGGATACACTTTTAATTAAGTACCATCCAAGATCAGTTCACCCAAAGAAGGAAAATTTATTAATAAAAATGTTCAGGCCAACAATCTTTAAACCTAGCAAGCTTAAGCATGCCATTTTCTACATGAGAAAAAAAAACTTTTAAAATGGAGATTTTGTAATTGTCAATATAAAGAATTCAAAGCACAAGCAAAAATTTACATGTACATAATATGTGATAACAAGCATGAAATAAAGGGAATGTAGGGTATATACCTGCTTTGTCTAAAGGCAACATCCTATTAAAACCAAAATAAAATCAAAAAGGAACCTATGATCATAAAAAACATATAGCCTGCCTCATAAAACATTTTAAGCTAAACTTTTAGTTTCTCTAAATTGTGCTGGTTAAATTCAGCTGTGTTAGGTATGGCTTTGTTTGATTGTTTTGGATTTTTTCCCCAGCTGATATTAAATAAAACTAGAAAATAAAATGTTATTTGTCTAATAAGCTCTACACAAGATTGCATTTCAGCACATTTTAACTTGAAGACTGTTTTACCAACATTGGTTCTGTCATAAATATATAGCCAAATTACATGGCTCTAATCACTTCCATAATGTCTAGTAAAGAAGTAATTCTTTTTGGTGGGAAGAAAAAATAATGTAGCAAATTTTAATGGATATCCAAAAGTGGGCTCTGGCTAAGGTCTAACTGAAGTTGTTCCACACATCCAGAGTTTTAGTCAAAAGGAGGTGGGCTGAAATAAAAATAGCAGGATGTTTTATCCTATGCACGTCTAGAGGATCTCCTTTTAGGAATAAATTTTGATATCTGTGGTGATGAACAGCAGAAATACCTTCTGAAAAGTATGTTTGCTTTAATGAAATATAAGCTATTGCCAAATATGTAAATGAAATATGTTATTAATAAATTTTTTTTTAATATTTTATTAATCAGTCTTTTGTTTCTCAACTTGATCTTCTGTTTTTTTCAGCCCATGTTTCTCTTATTCTATTCCTTCTGCAAAATGTGTAATGTTCTATCAATGCTATTTAGAGAGCTGGCATATGGTTTTCTGAAGTCACCACAATTTTATTTTTCCATTGAGAAAAAAATATCCAAAACTAAAAATAAAAAATAGAATTAATCTCCAAATCTCAACAAAAACCTGAATGGTTACCATCTTTAGTTATTTTAGTTTGAATATTTTAATGAATTCTGGGGGTTTCCTTCGCAAAGTAAAGATTAAATAAATTCATAATTGTATACTGACTGCAGCTACATGACAACAAATGAGAGTCAATCATATTCACTCACATAAGCAAAAAGCAGTAGTGTTTCAAGCTTTATGGTTTTGGTCAGGTATAGAATTTCTCTCAGCATGAACAGGCAGGTTGTAAATGAAAAACTTTCTCATTGTCAGCTGAAATTTGTGTCTTTCAGTAAAGTAGGTAATAATAAGACAAAATATTTCATGCTTTAGCAAAAACTGCCTTTTCAATACATTTAGACTAGGTAGTAATGAGCTATATTGTTCAGGGTTTCATCTGTTAAAAAAACTGGGAAGTCATTCTTCTGCCCTGCTCTCAGGTATTAAGTCCGTACATTTTTTATGTTGACAGTTCAGCTTCAGGCTATAAAATAGAAGAACCTGTTCTACATCTACTATTTAAAACAGGAGCAGAAAAACTAAGCCTCCATCAATCTGCTGTCTTTGTCTTATGGCTTATCTGTGGCAAAAAATGAATCATAAGAAAGGTTTGTTCTGGTTCTACAGACAGATCCATCACCCTACCAGTACCGTGAACCATGCATTCCTGAAGAGATTAGTACTAATGGTGTAGCTGGGAATTTAAACCTAATATAACATCAAACTACTGCCATTCACTTGCAATATGTAATAAGAATGTATTTAGAGAAAGCACACACACACAGCACACCCAAAGTAATATGGGTTCACATGGTCATTTTTATACATTTTTACTTCTTTCAAGTAGCATGCTTTCCTTTAGACCTCTATCAGGGCCAAAACGAAAGACAGTGATATCATTTTGAACATGTTTTTTATGTCGAAGTCTCCTAAATGCAAAATTAATACAAATATGCAGTTTCTTCACCAAATTATTTGTAAGGTCTTCAAAAAATAACTGTCTATCAAGCTCCGATATGTGATTTTTTAAGCTGCAGCTTTTCAAAAAACAAACCCTACACATCTTTATAATCTCACATGTAAATTTTGGATCACGTGAGAAGACGGCTAACAGATGAAGTATTTGCTCACCTGAAAGAAGCAGATCAACAGACTAAAGTCTACTTGTGATGGTATGTAGGGTGAGGATAGCAATGGAAAGCAAAGTCGGGAATAATAATAATAATAATAATGCTTGAAAAATAAAATATTTTTAGTTAACATGAAGAAAATTAAACTTCGGAGAAAGGATTCATTTCACATCTGAATCCCTCTTCCAAAATGGTCTCTGATTTAATCTTAATCCTGTGAATAGTCATGTCTGAAAAAGTGTGGTAGCAGTTGCAATAAAGCACAAGATTCTTTCAGTCAAAGGCCACTGCAGAATGTATTCAGGAATAATTCTCACAGGTAACTCTGACTCTCACAGGTAATAATCAGGGTAAAATGGAGCATACAGTGTAGCAGTGATGCAAATGATTTAGTGTAGTGCCTACATGTGGTTTCAGCCCCTTTTTTTAGATAGCTCTATCCAGAAATTTCTTAATGCAGTTGGACCCAGTACCAGAAAATATCAACTAAGTGGAGAAAAAAAAATCGAGACATTATTAAAAAATTATAGTTCTGTTGGCTTTAAGACATGACACTAGTGTGAGAAACAGAAAACATACAAGTATAGTTTGATGGCATTTATTCTGTAAAGATTGTGAAAAATATATCTTGTATGGATTATCTGGATACTTGCAGAGAATGAAAAATACAGCTAATTACATAAGCTATCAACAACTTCCCATGAAAAGAGCTTATAGGGTTTCTGACCTGATATGATATTCATTTAATCTAATTTATGAAACTGCTTGAGGAAACATTCAGCTGCTTTCTTGAAAGACTGACTTGGGGATTATTGGAGCTGTATAATTGTTCAACTGATCAGACTTAAAAAGAAACATTTTGTTTTACATTAATCTTGCAGAAATGGGCAATGAATTTGAGAAATAGATTGCTGTCTAAAAGTCTTGCCAAAAAATGTCTAGCTGTGAGCAACCACAACTATTTTTTTCTAACAGTCTCATTTTCTTACTTTCAATCTTTATTCAACATCTGTTGTCTCCCCTCCTCTGTAACATAATTATGCAGAAATCCAGCATAAAACAGGTTGAGCACTTAATAACAGGCAGCTTAAACATTTTTTCCCATTGATGTACTGCAGATGTTTCCTTCTTCTTCTTCTTTTCCTTTGGCTTCTCATCTAATTTATATACATTTCTATCCTGATCTGGAATATGGTCTCATAACATGTGGAAGCACCTGAAAGTAAGTCTGGAAAATGCACGTGTTTATAAGGCTTTTATTGGATATGTAGCACATTTAGCAGGAAAGCAGAGTTTGTCCAGATATTGTTGAAGGAATTTGACTGAGATCAGTAGTCTGCCACAACAAGAAAGACTTCAGACCTTTTAAAGATATTCTGTAAAAAGGCTTGTAGTCTTTCAGCACATATTTATGAATATGTATTATTTTTCCAAGATAAATTCACTTTGCTTTTTTATTTGACATAAACTTATCTCAAAAGTAGCCATGGCTCCATGATAATTATACCTCATTTTACAAACACTAAATTTCAGTAATTAGAACTCGACATCTAGCTTAAACAAGATGGCAAAATCTTATACTGTCAGATATTCAAAACTTCCACTAAAATATAAGGGTTCCTCCATACAGAGGAACAGATAAAAGATGCTGTTTTCCCCTTAATTTCCAAAGGATATTCTTATTAGGATAAATAAAGGATTCTAATTTATCTGGAATTAAAAAAATGTTTAAACCTGTTGAGACTAACTTTGGAAAAAGTACAACAATTCTAGGAAATCTTCAGTTCACACAAAGGAAAACAAGATGATGCAAATTACAAAAGACAATACTATGCAGAATTAGAATTGATTTCATTTTATGTGGTACATGTAAATAAAACACAGTGAGTGTAATTGAATGTACAACCTATTGTAATTAGAAGATTCTATATTCAGGTTCACATAAACACTGTAATTGGAATTATTCCTTCAATGTTGATTGAGTTTATATGAGATGAATCCTAGCAAGCCTGGTAAGGAAAAACTCTTTCCCTATGGGCTTAATAATGTCTAACTGCTCCTGTTTGAAAACTGAGGACTGGACAACTTGGAGTTTTTATTCATACTGTCACTGATTTAGTTCTATATTCTTGGTATGGCAGAAAACTATTGAATATTTTCCATTTATTCTGGATGCCTGTGCAAAAATGTTGATTTTAACATTTTTCAGCCTGTCTGCTGCATGAATTTTTTACATTTATTTGCACTCCATATTTAATGTATTATATACAATATGGATGAGATACTACCCTTTGTTACTGAGACACCACATAATCTGATGGCTGCTGCTGAAGGAAAAATATTATTTGCTTTCATTTTTCTCACAAGACATGATGAATAGTTAAAAATTAGCCCAGAAGACACATGTAAATTCCTAGTTTATCTATGAAACATTTATTCTTTAAGAGGTCAAAAACCTGCAGCTTCTAAACTGTTGTTTTAAAGTTAAAGAGAAATTCTGCCATTGCATAATGGCATACCTTGTAAAGTAAGTTTGACAAAGATGAATAAAAGGATGTTTCTTAACTAAATATGAGTTTTAAAGAAATCTGAAGCATTAGTATCTTTTTGAGGGGCAAAATTACATTTAGGAAAGTTACAGATTATGAAATTATTTAATTTTCCTTTGTTTCTCTGAATGATGGCTAGTTTGTCTCCAAGGTAGAAATTTAGCAATCATTTTCAACTTAAAAAGAAATCACAAAGAACAAAAGACTAAAACCAGAAAAAAAAAAACCAACAAAAACCAAAGTCTAATTTCAAATGTCGCTTTTTCAAAAGGTAGGAAAAACCATTTGATATTTTTTAACAGCTATCTAATGCTAGAAACTGCTTTAATAATGAAAGATTACATGGATAGCTTTTGTAATGTGCCCAGTCAAGTTAGCCATAAATATGTGCATACAAAACAGAAAAATTCTTTTGTAATGCAAAATATTACTTTGTGAAAAAATATTATTTTCATGAAGGAGTTATTCAGTATACTTGAAAGGCCTAGCTTGATAGTTGCACTTTTAAATTATCGAAGTTGCAGAAAACTCTTGTTGTTCCACATCGTCCTCGCCTGCCCCCAGCAAAGGAATCAAAGCAGAAGAGGAAGACTGGAAGCAGAAGTATGTGGGAAGAAACTGAAAGACATCCTGCATCCAGCATATCCCAAAATTGCCCTGGAAATCTGCTTAGAACTACCTGCCATGGATTGTGTTGAAACTTACAGTGCCCTTACGCATGCCTAGAAAATTTGGATTCTTGGAATTAATCCGTCCAGACTGCAATTAAATGAAGTTTATTAGATTAATTGGGGGGTGGGGAGGGAAGAAAAGTGAGAAAGAGAAAATAAAAACCATGTACCAGTATTTTCAATACAAACACAGAGAGCTCTTTCATATTGGATTGACAAGACTGTCCTATGTTTATGGTAGAGATTTTCTGTACACCACCATCATACCTGAAGGAAGCCTACAAGATGGAGAGACAATTTGCAAAAGCATGTAATGACAGGACAAGGAGGAATTTCTTCAAACTGAAAGAGAGTAGCTGAATTTAGATATTAGGAAGAAAATCTTCACTGTGAGGGTGGTGAGGCACTGGCACAGGTTACCCAGAGAAGTTGTGGATGTCCCAACCCTGGAAGTGCTCAAGGACAGGTTGGATACGGCTCTGAGAAACCTGGTTCAGTGGCAGTGTCCCTGCCCATGGCAGGGTGGTTAGAAGTTTTATAATTTTTAAGAGCCATCCTAAACCATTTTATGATATTGTGTAAAGCATATTTTACATGGGTTTAATTTGTCTGTTCTTTTATTTCCCTTCTCTTTCAATACATGACATTCAAGATTTTTTCCTAGCATTCACCAACAGCAGGGCTGTTGTAATGGCTGTTAAGTAATGTTTCTTGTACAACAGTAAAAATATAATTACTACATATACACAAGATCACTGCAAGGTTCTACCAAGACAAGATATTTCTCAGAATAATGTCTTCCTGTCTTTGTGGAGGGAATTTTTCCTGACTTTAAAATATGCTTTTTACAAAGTTGACAAGCCTTAGTTAAGGTTTGCTGATATTTAATTTAAATTCTTTTCAAATTTCAATATTTGTGCTGTTCTATGTATTCTGATAATTGCCTTCCTCCTCATGAGACCTGATTTGTTTTCTTACCTCCAGATTTCACCACTTTAGAGTTTTCTCACAATGTTGTCAAAGTTCCCAGGAAAAAAGTTTTATCTGGTGTCTGCTGCTTGAATCTTTAGTCTTGTAAATACAACATTCTGCGCAACACTGTTTTTACAATTTTAATATTATAAAATATGTATTTATATACAGAAAAAGCTGTTCTGGTATGGTAATTTAAAATAACACTGCCCATTAATCTTTTAATAAATAACAGAAAAATAAGTAAATTGATATGCTGTTTATAATTGAATCATGCAAGGTAGGTGTCTACCAAAAGTCTCAAATTTCAATATAGCTATTCACAAAAAAAATAAAAGAAATTCATCCCTAAGTAAATGTTAATCCAAAAAGTCTGAATTATGCCCTTTGCAGCTCAGGAAGACAAATAATGTTGATGGAAGGTGGCTGGTTCCAATCCTAGCTGGAACAGACATTCAAATAAGTCATCTCTCTTTTTTTTGCAAAATGAGTATTCTAAAAAATACTGAGATTCACCAACTCTATCCAGTCATCTAAATCTTGAGTAAGTTCAAGAAGATGTTAATTATATAAAAAAAAATCTTAGCAAACTTAATATTCTTGGAATCTCAGTCTGGACTTGGGTCAAGGATTAGACTTGGCAGTACACTGGGTGTTATTCTAAAGAGAAAGATAAGACATTAATTATTCTTATACTTCTCCACTTCAATGTTGTTGAATATTGTCAACAATGAGATCTGTCTATCTTCCTCAATCTAGGGAGAATGTGCTATACCTTTATGTCAGAAATGAGTAATAGTACCTAAGACCCACACTTGTGGTGAACAGTATAATTATCAGTGTACCTTCAGGTCTTACCTAAATATGATCATTTGATCATATATCATGTATATTACCTGATATAATTCACATGATATGGACTAAAAAGTGAACAGCTTGCATTAGATGACAGCTTTTTCTGTCTTTATCTCAGGAAAATGATGCTACCTTCACTGGGGAGATACGTGGAAAACATCAGCTTATGAAGGCATATTTACTAGTTCAGCAGAGCAAATGGTCTTAAAAGACTCACAAAGGTATTGTGAAACTCTCACAACTATATTCTAGTCTCCTGGGCTGAAATTCTACCAGTATAAAGAATAAAATAATCTGTGTTCTGGGAGGGCTACATTGCTTAGATATGTAAATTGAGAAGTTGCCCTTTTTATGCTCCCTACCTAGTCTGTGGAAAAAGAGAGGCTCTGTCAAAGAGAATTTCAGTATAAATCCTTAATATAGAAATTCAAACACTCTTTAAGTAAGCTCCCTCTGTCTTCTTTTTTTTTTTTTTCCCCTTTGTCTACCAAAACTTAGGAACAAGAATCTTTAACCTCATGAACTTTATCAATAAAGCAAAATGCATTGCATCAATACTGGGAGATGCATGTATTGAGAGCAGCCCTGCTGAGAGGGACTTGGAGTTTCTGATGGATGAAAAAGTGGGCATGACCTAGCCATGTGCACTCACAGCCCAGAAAGCCAATGGTATCCTGGGCTGCATCCTGGTAGCCTGTGGCCAGCAGGACAAAGGAGGACATTCTGTCCCTCTACCCCACTCTCATGACACCCCACCTGGAGTGCTGTGTCCAGCTCTGGTATTCTCAGCACAAGAAAGACATGGACCTGTTAGAGAGGGTTTAGAGGTGACCCCCAAAAAAGTCACAGAGCACCTCTCCTGTGAGGACAGGCTGAAAGAGTTGGGTCCGTTCAGCCTGCAAGAATAGAAGGCTCTGATGACGCCTTACAGCAACCTGTCAGAAGGGGGTTTATAGGAGACATGGAGAAAGACTTTTTATCAGGGCCTGTGGTGACAGAACCATGGTCCAATGGTTTAAAACAGAAAGAAGATATGTTCAGATTAGATGTAAGGATTTTTTCACAACGAGGGTGTTGAGTCCTGCTTTTGTTAGAGAGGTTAGGTTAGATGATCTATACATGTCCTTTCCTACCCACATCATTCTAAGATTCTTTGATTACATATGACATGTTTCTTAACTTTTATGTTCTTCAGTTTTCTGTATGACATGCCATAGTTCAACCAGAACTACAAATTTTAATTAGAATTTGAGTCCTTTAGGACATAGACTACCAAAACTGCATTAATTTAATGATGCACTCATCTGTTTTCTCCTTCTAGAGAGAAAATGAGAGAACTTAAGTCAAGAGCTTAATATACTGCTGGGAGGTACTCAGAGACTGCTGTGATGAGTATCAACAGAATGAACAGAAATATCTAATAGATAATAAAAGCAGTGAAGAAAAAGGTTGACTTTCAGAGCTACCTGCTCTTTTCATGATAACTTGGCAGTATGTGTGCACATATATATATTTATAGCATGATTTCTTCAGAAATAGATACATGACTTCTAGTTCCAAATTGAAAATATGGCCAAAAGGCCTGGATGCTTTTAAGTTACTGCATTTTGCAAGAACAAACAGGAATGCAAATTGTGAGCATGAAATAGCTAACATGAACAAAACCAGCAACCAACCATCCTGCTGGATGGCAGCACACATGAATGAAGACAGCATGAAGATTATTATATAAAAGATAAAGAATGAGGTGGATCACAGGGTGCAGTCACTGTTACTGTTCTTCTTGTTGGACTCTTTTTTTGAAGAGTAAATTTAAGAACTAATCTGAAAAAAAACAAACCCAAAACCAAATCCAACCAAAACATTAAAAGATGGTTAGGGCAGAAAATATTTGGGGCCATTAACCTTGAGACAGAGCTGTCTTTGCCTTAAGCAGTCTTTGTGCTTTTATAACGTGAGCCATCAGTGTTCATTTCGAGACTGAGATGAAAATACAAACACATTTCACTCATGGACTAGTACTCATGTTTTGTTAAAGGACTAAGTTAGTCACTGACATAGACTTGCTTTCCTGACGAACTTTAAGAGAGAGTGCAATTATTCAAATGTGAAAACACTATAGAATTTTTTTTCTCGTGTATTCCAGAAATTTAGGCTGTTTCCAGGGTGATTATGGAGTCACCTTCAAGTGTATTGCCCTAATCTATACAGAACTGCCAAGAAGTTGCAAACTTAGACTTCTACAATAAGAAAATCACATTGCTGTAAACAAGGACAATAGAGTATGTACAATACTTACTGGAAATTAAAAAAAAAAAAAAGATTAGAAGTAATGTTTCTGATCAGAGGGCAGTGTTGTGGTTTAACCCCACACGACAACTAAGCACCACTCAACTTTGTTCAGTCACTCCCCACTGCAGCAGGATGATGGAGAGAATTGGAGAAAAAAAAGTGAGAAAATATGTGGGTTGAGATAAAAGCAGTTTAATGGGTCAGAAAATGAAAATAAATTGATATGTAATGCAGCTCCTCACCACTCAATGACTGGTGCCCAGCCAGTTCCCGAGCAGCGGCCCCTGGCCAGCTTTCCCCACAGACTATATGCTAAGCATTCTGCCATACAGTATGGAATATCCTCATGCCAGTTTGGGTCACCTGTCCTGGCTATGCTCCTGCCCAGCTTCTTGTATGCTTCCAGCCTTCTCCTTTGTGAGAAGATGGAAAGTCCTTGATTTTGTGTAAGCACGACTTAGCAAAACTAAAAACATCAGTGTGTTATCAACATTATTCTCGTACTAAAAACAAAACACAGCATCACACCAGCTACTAGGAAGATAATGAACTCTTTCCATGCCAAAAGCAGGATAGGGAGTCAAACTAATGGAATGAGGTTAGCCAGAAAAAATAAAAATAAGAAAGGTAAAACTGTGTAGGGAAAAGTGGTGAAAAGATTAAAAATACATATCTTATGCAAAATGAGACAAAAGGTGATCAAAAGGAAAAATGCTAATTATAAGATCAGAGGTAGAAACAACATACCCTAATTAAAACGTAATTAGAGGAAAAGTCAAATAACAAGGTGAAAAACAGTATGTGACTATAAGGAATGATTTAAAGTAATAAATAAGAAAGATTGAAAAGGTGATACTGTAAGAAAAAGCTATGCAACTCCAAAACACACAAAATAGAGGGAATGTTAAAATGCTGTGGGGGAAATGTCATGACTGGATCAAAGGATTCTGGTAAAAGTCACACAAGTGTGAATAAGAATAATGATGAAGATAACTGTACAGATTTTTTAAAAAAATAAAAGTCAGGAACTAAGAACTGCTATGATGGAAACAAAATAAAAAAATCACAGAAAGAACAATTTGATCCACTTGAAAATACCACTAATATCTCTGCAATCTGACTAAATGTATATTTCCTAATACATATTTTAGTGCCCATCAATAGCAGATAAAGTATTATGCAGAAATGCATGCATAATACTAACACAAGCCTAAACCATTCAGCTGTATCACAAATAATAATTATCTGGGACACTAAAAGATCATGGCAAAAGCTAATCTAATAAGTCTTCCATTATCCTTTAATACTTTAAAACTGTGCCGTGAGCTAAACAGTTGTCAAAATTGAGTTCTGTTTACACCGAGCTGAGTATCAGTGAAACAGAGATCACTGCTGAGCTCTAATTACAAAAACAAATTGTTCTCTCTGTAATCGAGCTGCAAAGGTTAGTCTGCTTCTCCTTCTGCCTGTCCTCCACTCCCCCAACAGATTTTATTGGAGACACAAAGATGGATGAAAGATCATATGTCATTTGTTGATCAGATAGAAATTGTATGAGAAGGGACAAAATACAACTCCACCAGATAACACTGATTAGCTACAGCCTTGCAGGGATGAGGTCACAGAGAGCCCAGGTGACTACTTTAACCCAGATATTGTATTTCATTTTAACTCAGCTAATGTCATACTCCCTTTTCTCCAAAGTGCAGTGGCTACCAGATAAGTGCAGTTCTTGGCTATCCTCCTTCTGAAGGGAAGTACAGACGGCAGAATTTAACCAAAGAGGCACAGGGAGTGTCCACTACTCAGGTTCACATGGACTTCCCTCCTCCATGATGTACGTGTAAGAACTGCAGTTGTACACACTCCACCTTATGCAGACGTGAGCTAGCTAAACATTTGTGGAAAGCTGACTGGTGTGCAAGTCTGCATCAGGACTGAGGTCAGATTTTGTACAGTGAAGTTCTGCCCATATGAATGTCCAACACGAATGGAAGTAAGAGAGCTCACTGATTATCATGTCTTCTAAGTTTTTATTCATTCCTGATGGGAAGAGTTAGGGTTCTATTTGTTTTGCTGCAACAAAGTCTTACATTCACGGGCAGTTTGATATCCAGCTCCCCACTTCCCTCTCGCCAATAATTTCCTCTATCACAATCTCAGGTTAGATAGTGTCTGGCACCAATACAGATTTTTCATGTCTGAATATAAAATGCTGATGGTGTACTAATAGCCATGGTTTCCTGTGCCACCACATCTCGATATGCAATTCACTTGTTGAAAGAAATGCTGTTACAATGCAACTAGATATAACACTGCTCCACAGCAGGCATCATTGTGGTGAGAATAGCCCATCGCAGTCAGATGGTAAAAATTTGTTTTACACAAGCCAGTCTCAGCTTGTTCACTGTCAGAGAAAATACATTTTGCATCATCACTTACGTTGTTTTCCTTATCTGGCATGATAGCTACAATCTATATTTCTCAGCTCTGTGCCCCAAGGACTGAAAGTATCAAAGTAGAAGGAAAGAAAATATGCTAATAAAAATGCAGTACCAACCCATCTCATGAACAGAGCCAGAGTCATCTTTGATTTCCAACATGCTTACAGCTCTTTCCAAGAGAGCTGCTAAATTACTTCTTTAAAAAACTGAAAGTAGGTATGAGAAAAACTTATTTTATGAATAACTGCTACCTAATACACACAGCCTAGCTCAGAGAAGAATACTGTTTCATTATGGCTAGTACTCACTTTTGCATCTAGAAGTCAAATCAAAAGAAAGGTTCCTGAGAAACTTTATTATGATGGCAAATCATACTATTCCTTTGAATGATGAATTACTAAAATGAAAACAAAAACCAAAAAAGGCAATTAAATCTACTTAATTCAACATTCTACAAAACTCACCAGATCTAAAAATCTAAGGCTCATTTAAAGCAAATGGAGTGGGTCATTAACAGCTTATTGAAGATGTCAATCAACTGGAGATGTGGTAAGAATTTAAACACATGTATGTACTGGCAGTCTTCATGCCTGATTTTTTTTTCTTTTTGCTCTACTACAGAGAAAATTTCTTTCTTGCACCCTGTTGGAACTAGAAACTCCTCCTAATGCAGATTTGTAATTCATTTATAATGTATCTCCTTTAATACTACAGATGTTTAAAAACTTCATGCCTTAGAGTGGAATGTCTACTTACTTTATCTAGGCTAATTAAATAAAATTTTTTTCTGCTATTATGAACTTCAGATTTTTAAGACATATGACCAGGTGTATTGCAATGGCATGTGTATTTTATTTGTAAAAAATGAATTTTATAGATTTAGAATCTTTAAAATTCTTTTAATTTGTTTGTGTGTAGTATAAGTTGGAATTTTCTGTGGGAAAATAATTATTTCACAGTAGTTATTTACAGCTTGCAAGAAAAATGCATTATTGTTTGATATACCTCTAAAAATTTTAAATGGTAGAATAGAAAGTCATCAATTTGAAAAAAATAAAAATTGACCAGAAATATGCACTACTTTCTCAGCCTGGAATGATGAAGTTTGGGGTATTTACAAACTAAATGGGACTTGTAATCTGGGTAGATCTGTAAAACAAACATAAATCACTACATAATGAATAATAGTGGAATTTCTAATATCTTATCTGTAAGTAAATTTTATAAATAAAATATGTACTTTTAAATGCAAAGTAATACATACACATTCATATTAAGAGTTTTATGTCTCATCATTTACACAATGATAGTTTCCATCTTGCTGTATATCTGGCTTGGTAACTGGAAAATCTAACCTACTGCTTAAACTTTAGGGCTATGCTTTTTTGCATATGCAGAATGAACATTCACTCATTCTGTGTGCCAAACAAGAAGCTTACATAAGAAAGATAAAAAAACCCAAAATTGCAGATAATGTAACTAGTTTGTAACTAGTTGGAGATTATCTTGCAACATGCCTATATGTAGCACAAATTATTCAAAGGGTTTGATTATTTTATAAGATATAGGGAAATATTTTTCTTTTTTTTCTCGCATGTTGCAGCATCTGTGGAAAAACACATAAAAATCTCTGTGTCAAGACGTGCCTAGTTTCAGAAAGCTGTTTAACCTGCAACAGGCTAAAGTGACTGCCCACTTCTTCATTTGCTCAGATGTTTTGATGATGATTTGCTCAATATTTTTACTCAAGTGTGGGAAAAATCCATGGCATTTGTCATCTTTTTGTGTTGCTTTAAGCAGTTTTGCAGTGTGGATTCATAATTTTTTGGGTTAGGAAATATCCCTAGTGAGATCTACCTTCTGACTGAAGCAAGCTTCTCCTTTCTTTAGGCTGTGGTTTTACAATATGTAAAACGAACCCAGATAATTCCTGCCTGGAATCTACTCATTGTTTCTACCTGGTTTCAATTTTACAGTGAGTAGGTTCAAGTGCCTAAAAGAACATTAAAAAAAAAAAAATTAGTTCACCTTCCTGAACCAACTTGCTGAGGGAACATAAGTCCTCAGTTTTTTAAAATTCTCATCTACAGAATGGAGAATGCACTGTATGGAACAAGGATGGTTAATTGATTTAAACCAGATAAAATTGTGAAAATAAGTTTCTAATTTTGAAGGGACTATAAGAGATCCCATCCTTGCTATCAGGATCTAATACTTACGAACAGTTACTTGTATTTTTATTGCTCCTTTTAATGTTAAAAGTTTCCTTCTTTTGAACACATTCATGCCCTTCTAGCATTGATCCTTCCTGGGAGCTTTAGTTGCAAGCCTGCCCACATGCATTACAAAGACAGTGTAAGTGGAGCTGCTATGGGCCACAAACTCACGGACCCCAGTCTTATATATTCTGGAGTAGTGTCACAAAATCTGAAGGGTAAAGAACAGCTTATTCAAGGTCAGAGAGATGAAGAAGAATGTGATGCTGAAAGAAAAATCAACATTCTGAATATCTGTATGTTAGGAATATTTTCTGTTTCCTTAAATTATATACCCTAACCTTACTCAAGTAGTTCAAAGTCTCAAGATCTCATCAGACATCCTTCTCATCAGAGAAAGGAACTGAAATTCCTTGGTTTTACTTCAATAAGCATTGTCCTTTTTTTTAATGCCAGATTGGATAGCAATCATTGATGTGATAAACTTGTCTTGCTCATATGGTTTTACTTAGAATTATACAGAAAACAGGCAAGGACACAAGCACAGAACAAAAAAAGTTAATTGTTTAAGAGGACAAGCTATCTCAACCTGTCATATCAAGAACTCATATTTTCCATTGGTTCTCCATTTATTTTCAATGCCAGTTCAAGAACCTGGCCATAATATTTACGGCTTTGCTGAGCAGGATGTATCTGAGGATAATTCTCTGTTCACTGCACAATGAGACAACTGTGTCCATCTAGGTCACTCTCATGAGCATGAAGCTCTCAAGACTAGAAGAAAAATGTTCTCAGTTGATGTCTGTCATTTGATGGAAAAGACACATCACAAGAAATAAACAGGAGCTCCAGTCAGATTCTCCTGCACTGAGGAAACAATCAAAGAAAAATAAGTGAAGTAAACAAACACAGAAGTTTAAATGCAGTAAATAAAGCAGCCACATCTGTTAGCTACAGGTTGGAAAGTCAAGCCTCTCATTAACACCTCCATGGCTACATCAAACTTGCATTGTGTGGATCTGCTGGGATACACCATGCCTACTGCTCCCCATCCACATATCAAATTCCCACTCTTCTAATGAAAATCAGGGTCCAGTGAGATAAAATTATTTCAACAGAGTTATGGGGTCACATCCAGGACACTTTCCCAGTAAACAGTTGAGCACAGGCAACTCTCACATCGATATCTAAATGTCTGAGGTAGATGGCTCTCGCAAGCTGCAAGAAGAGGCACCTGGCACCTGGAATTGTGATTAAAGGTTAGGTAAGATCTGAATCCTATGGACTTCAGCATACTGTTCTTAACAAAATAATGCCCTGTACCTTTTTTTGTCTTTTCACAAGAAATATGACTTTTTTTTTTTTTTTACATTCTAAAGCTTTTCACAAGGAAACAGGATGGATTTTGTTTCCTTTTATATAAAACTACTGTCTTTTTCTTTTCTTTTTTTTTTTTTCCTGAACTCACCCTCCTTGCGCACTATTCCTTGAAGTATTTGGAAGAGCTCCTTTGGAATGAAACCCATTTCTGCTGGATAGAACAAATGGCAGGATATACTTGAAGAGTTACACGGCTGGCAGTCACCGCTGAGAGTAAAGCATATAATGCTTACTCTCAGCATGCATCAGGGTGGAATTCAAGCTCAGCTGAACAGAGTTGCAGGTATCTTTGTCTACCTTTGAGCTGTTCAACCTGACAGAGCAGTGTACCATAACTTTACATTCAGACCTGTTTTGTTCTTTTCAGTAAGGAAATCCTGAATACAGCATTGATGGCATCGCTCGTTTGAATCAGCAAGCAAGCTATTAACAGGACATGTCTGGGTCAAATATTCCACAAGTTTCAGTTGTTACATTAACCTCTTTGTAAAACTGAAATGGAAAGAAGTTATCTTTTCCTAAGGTTCCAGATGATGGAATTTTAAATAAATATATATTGTAATTGAATGAGAATTGGAGGAAAAAAAATGTTAAGCCCCTTAGATAAACTGCGAGACTCCTATTCTTGTCTGAGAACATGAGTGACACTCTGTGGAGCTCAAAATGTTGATTCCTTTTCTATGGATTCTTTAGCCGAATCTGGCTTAATAAGTGTAAAACTGCCAGAGCAGAAAACTGTCTAGAGTAAAAGCTGTACCTGTAATTTCCATGCAGCTGGAGTTGTGCTGAGCCCACCTTTGGCCTGATCCAGCTCTCATGTTGCAGACATAATTCAGAAGTCAGCATAGCCAGGATTCATGGCTGTGTGTTCCTTCTTCTTAGCATAATGTTCTTTTTGGATTTTACCTTGAACCTTTACAGAAATTCTGTGAAATGGACTCTTGGTGGTTACACAAGGAGGTGACTTTTCTGTACTGCAGGGTAAAAGAGACTACAAGCTATGCCTGTGGCCAGGCTATTGAGCTCAGTTTCAGGGTCAGAGAATCCCTGACATCGGAGTGCCATGGTTTATTTGCAAAAAGTAAGAGTATGAAGGTGTTACTGATAGGATCTGAGCAATAGGTGAATGAGGATGCATTACCAACATGCTTCTCTCAGGTATAATGACCTTGTGTTAACCAGATTCAACCAAGAAGCTGCAGCAATCCCTACAAAGCTATGGCAGCCTAGTCAGGAGCTACAGCAACCCAAACAGATTCCACTGCAGCCCATAAAAGAGGTTTGAACATCAGGTGGAAAAGCATCTCAAGGCATTTCTTTGATGAAAAACCTCCATAGTGAATACCAGAGCACATAAAAGCACACCTACTTCTGTCTGAGGCTACACAGAAACAGTCTGAAAAATTAAAGAAGACAGATAAAGAAGATTTGCTCAATTGCATCAAACCACTAAGTAGATATTCTTATACTCTTCTTGTTTTACTCTTTTCATTACTTGTTTTTCTAATTCTTATTCAGATCTAAAATGTCCTGATTCTCTTTACTCTTACTCACTTTGACACTTTGGATTAACTTGGATTTAAGCTCAGGGGAAGTGACTGACTGTACTTTAAGACTAAATAAAGATTAAAAAAATAGCTCTGCAAGGTTAATTTAGACAAGTTTTCACATGTGCCTCACTGTGTAAAAATAGAAAAAAATCAAAAATTTGTGCTAAATTGAGGGAAAAATGGTAATAATAATGTTTGCATTCCTAAGCAGAATTTTGCCACAATACAGTGTGAAAGATCTCTAAAAGTGTTTTTCCAAGGGTGAGGAGAGTCGAAATGACAAGAGGATAATGTACAAGGAATTTGGAAAATTGTGTAACAAGGGAACAATAAAAATATCATTGTTGCCTTTGATATGTGATATTACCAAGGAAAAAATGGACATTGTCTGTATATGTACGTAAAAAGGTTATCCTTAGTTGCCAAAACTCCCAGGAAGAGTGAGAATAAAAACCAGAAGGAGCTGAAAATAGGAAATTGGTGGCAGTCATCAAAGACAACCAATATATGGTGTGGGTATTTTTTCCATTAAAAAAGGAAGTACAACATTGAATTTTACTTGAACATTAGTTACAGGTATAACTATCAAGTCTCTCTCATAAAAATTCATTATGAAGAGGCAGACTTGAGTCAATTGAATCACAAGCAAGACATAAAATTCAAGATGAAAAAGAGACAGCTAAGGATCTCTCTATATTGATTTGGAATAAATGTGTCTCCTTTTTTTCTTTTCTCTCTTACTGAGAAAGAGAGAAAAGAAAGGCCTTAGAAAGAACTGAAAATGACATCACATTTCTGCAGCATTTCCACATTTCTGTAGAGATTCTGCTTCTACTTTCTGAATTTTAGATGCCAAAGCTCATATACTCTTTTGGATTGAAAATTGGTAAGGGGAAGGTATATTAAATACCAACCAAGGAAATGTTTGTTATGAATGGTGCATATTCAAGAAGACTAGGCATTATGCAAACCAAAGGCTGGTGACATTTGAATTGTCTATGATAATGTTTTTTAGATTGAAGTCAAGTGACAGGTATAGAAAAGCTAGTAATCTCAGATAAGTTATCAAGTAGAGTGAAGTCACAAACTGTAAAGTGAAAAAGGTAAAAAAATAGGGCAGAGTAAATGTTGGTCATATTCGGAGAGGGAATTGCAAAGAAAAATTTCAGCAAATAAAATCCTAATTGAACAGGGAATGTAAAAATTGGTAACCAGACTAAAATCAAGTATTTACTTGATTCTAAGCTTTTTTTTTAAAGCCTAAAGGATTAGAACTACAGCAGCTGGTTGTAAGAGAGGAATGTGATGCAAAAGATGCCTCAAAAAGGTAATAGGAAGAAAACAGCCAGTGTAACACAGCATAATTATAATTCCAAGATACAAATTACATAGGAATGATGAAGTACAATGCACTTATAACAACTAGTCAAAGAGTTCAGGAGAGGATAAACAGTGCTTACTTGATTTATTTTTTAGCATTCAACAGCCAGGTGGAAAAAGTAACTATAAGTTACACTGTAATGCTGGCCACTAAGCTCTCAAATTTAACATCTACAGAAAAGAGAAAAAGGAAAGGAAAAAAAAAAAGCTACAGTATCATTTAACTAAAAAAAATGGGAGCTACCTGAACATGACAAAGCTTTTTGAAAAGAAATTGAAGAGGGCAACTAAAAGACTAAATCCTTGCAGACAGCATGACAGACTGCCTAAAGATACTATATTAGGAGTCCAGAGAAACTGTATACCACTTATCAAAAACGCTTTTGAAGGACAAAAAAACAGCCAGCATGGCGAAATAGCAGACTGAAGAAAGCCATGTAAAAAGCCAGAGTAAAAAGATACTTTGAAAAAAGTCAAAATTGTGAGAAAATTAGGATGAGAAAAAGGAATTAAGTACAACACATGAAATGTTACAATATTGTAAGGAAGTATGAAAAAGCTTTTGAGGATTATTTGTTCATGACACAGAAATTAATGAGGACTTTCATCAAAAAAATCAGAAAAAATGAAAATCTGCCAGAGGATCAGTGAGGCTAACAGAGAATCTGCACATACAGAGTGCTGAAAGAAAATAAGGTCATAAGTACCCACTCCTAAAAAAAATAATAATTAAAAAAAAAAGTAAAAAAAAAACTTTTGGAAAGAAGAAACCCAGGGTGATTCCTACAATGCAGATATTTTGGGGATAGAAATGAGTCATTAAAACTGACTAGAACTAAAAGATTAATAGAGTAAAATTACTCCTAACAAATCAGCAGACCATATGGAATCCAAATATGAAATTTGAGCATTGTAACAGCATCACTTAAATTAGCTTTGGTATCAAACAAAAGTGAATAGCAAAATCTGAGACTGTGAAGAGTTGCAGATAGATGTCATGCAATTGAAAAAGTAGTAATTGGCACATGAGATTCAGTGTCAATAAATGCAGGTAATATACATGATGGAAAATAGTAACAACTCTCAATACCCAAGCAAGGGACTCTAAAACTAATCTCTGTATTAGTCTGGACAGCTAAATGAAGATGTCAGCTCATAATTCATCAGCAGAGCAGTTAGAAAAAGAAGGTATTTTGGAAAAGAATAAAGATTAAACCACAGAACATTACTCTTTTAATCCATAGCTACTGTGTCTAGACTTCTGTATTCAGATCTGCTCATGCCATGTTCAAAAGAATATAATAGTACTGAAAAGACAAAAAAGATGATCAAAGTTATGAAAAGGCTTTCATAAGAGAAGAGATTTAATAGACTAACATTTTTCAGCTTGAAGAAGACACAACAAAGGGAAAATATGAAAAGATTTTTGAATCGTGATTGTCACTGAGAAGACTAATAGGAAACAATTATTTACTGTTCCTCCTAAAGCAAGAACTAGGCACTGCCAGTGAAATTATCAGGTGGCAGGTTTCAATCAAAAGCAGTGTGTTTGTACACACACCAAAGTTGTAGAGATTGTCGTACAGGACAAGTTAAGTGTCTGTAACACAAAATCACAAAACAAAAATCCTCACAGGGCTGACAAAAAATGTCCTTTTTTTTTTTTATTTTCTTGCATTCTTTCGTTTAGTCTCTTAATTGTAATTGTCCTGAAGTCTCTGTGCAAACGCTGGAGTAACAGGAAATTCCACAAGGTGACTCAGATGTGGCATTTGGGTGGATGATTGAATTACCTTCAGCTGCTGTAAGTGAAGGACAAACACATACTACTGTTGTCCTAGACTGCACAATGAGTCAGTCTGTTACTCCATGTGTAACTTCCACACCTCAACCCTTTTTAGGTGGGGTTGTTTTCAAACGCTTTTAAAGCCCTACAGATTAATATCTTATGTACCAAAGAAAATGTTTAAATCAGTGTGGTAGTTGCTGAATCAGTGCTTGCACTGCACCTTCCCAGCAATTTTTATTACTCTTGCTTTCATATCCATTATTCTGAATGTCAGGGAGCTATTTTTAAGTACTAGCTTAGTTCAGTTTAATAAAAGATATTAAATTATCTGTACCAAAAAATTAAAATAATTCCTTATTAAGAATTTAGTATCATAAAATCAAATGCATATGTAGCTACCAGCATGACTGCCCCAGACAAGCTACATTTTACAATCTACACTGGAATGGTGACATAGAAAAAGAAAGATGAGACCCAAATTATGAGAAGTCACAGAAGGAATACAGTTAAAAATTTCATATGTCCAATAGAAAATTTACCTGCCTTTTCATTAATTCTTTTATATGTCCAATATTATTACTAAGTTACTGCTTTAAGCTTAAAGTCCCTCCTTTTGAAAATTGCTAGTATTTTTTCCAGGAATATAATAATCATAATATTGAATTCTTATCTTTCTCAGAGTGAAATTTTCTGATGGTAGTAAATAAAAAACTTAGGTAATTTTCAAAAAGCTGAGCGATCTAAACCCCAAATCAGAAATAATATTAAGGGTTAAATTGGCCTGTATTAGCTCTATTGATACAAGGCAAGGTAGAGAGATATTAAAAGCTGTGCAAGGATGTAAACTGAAGAAATTGTTACACTATTTATAGTAATAAACACTTTGGATTTTCTGTTCTGTAAAATATATAAACTTAGAATATTTTGTGAACTACAAATTTAGCTGTAAATAGCAAAGCATAAAGTATTATATGGGACCTTAATCTAAATTATATTTCCCTTAATTTCTGAAATACCAATATGTAGTCATTTAAAACTTTCTAATTAATATTTTCACAAGAAATCATTATTTTTTATCTTAAAATGGGGAGGATTTGTTTGTTTTATAAATTACTTCTCTATTTTCTCATTCTTTGCAGAAGTAGTTAAATACTGGAGAAACCAAAAAAAATTTTTTTTTTTTTTGTGGGTAAAAAACTGAACCATCAGAAGAAAATACTCAAATTTCCCAAAGAAAAGGGACTGCCTTGAGAGAGAGTGAAAAATAATCCAGATAGGATGGTTACTCTGTTACTTGTTTTTACGTTAACAAAGCTGAAAGAGCAAACACAAAAGCAGAATACAGTCGTAAGTATTTGAGTGATGTACAGTATAGAGGATTTATTTTCTAAGATAGTTCTGAGAGGCACTTACAGAGTTAAATAGTCATTATTAGGGTTAATCTGTACATGAGAAGGTGTGTAACATATTCCTGACAACAGTGTTCAGTTTGCCAAAAATGCAGTTCAATCTTTCTCTGTGTGAGCCTTGCAAGACAGCAGACTATGTTCTCTATCAATAACGCTGATGCTGAATAGCAACTTGTGAGACCAGATCTATATTGTGAAGCATTGCTGGCAAAGATATGTCATCTAGAAGTGTGAAAAATATATATGACAACCCCGTTTCTCACAGCTATTTGGCAGAAAACTGACATTCATGTAGTTATATGAATATATATTTATTTTAGTTTATCTCTTTCAGGGGCACAGTGCAGAAAGGTTAGAAGCACACTTCTTTGTGCCAGCATGTGCAGCACCGCCAGCAGCTGGCTCTGCTGATGGAGCTGAGAGGAGAGTGGCAGGTGTACTCATGCAGATAAAGCTCACCTTGCCATCATAGCGGCACACCCTACAGTGGGTGTGATAAAATGGGATAGAATTAAAGTTTCTTAAACAAATATTTACTTAGATTTAATAGGATTGCTCCTGTATGTTTATGAAATGCCAGTTGATTCTTAAATGTATTTGCTGGGGATTAACAGCTATTCCAGAATCCATTGTTATTTAATGAACATACAAGAACTGTCTTAGATGTTATAAGGAGCTAGGCTTAAAAAGTTCATGAATTACTTCCATTCACCAAATGATAAAAATTTACTGAAGATTAACATTATGTAAGGAACAGATATGTTACACAGAGATCAATCCTTAAATTAATATATTTCTTCATCCCTTGGTATTTAATTAAATTAAAATAGTTCCAGCAGTCACATAAATAGGTTAATTTATTTTGATTTTAAGAAGTCCATATAATCCAAGACCACGACTTCTTTTCTTGTGAGTCTTTTCAGTAAGGCATTTCAGCACATAGGGCTTTTTAGAAGGTTGATCTCAGATTCTAATTTTAAACCTCCAACACACCATACTCCATTGCTTCTGGCACTACCAATTTGGCCATATAAATCCAAACCAAAAGCCAAGTAGATAAATATTTAAGTGAAGCATAAAAAATAATGCACCTTACACAGTTGCCTGGTTTTGTGAGAGAAAAAACAGTTCCCATCTGCAAATATGTGGAAGAGAGAATAACAGGCATGCAAACAGAAATCATATTTCTGCCATGGAAGAGAGATTCAACACCTCTACAGCATGACTGATGAAATGGGAAAGATTTGCTAAATAAATTTGTGATGATGTCTCCAGAATAAATTTGGGCTGGAACAATTAACACCTCTAACACAAATAAGAAACACAGAAGCCCAAAACTTGTAATAAACAATAGTCAGTCTGCAAAAAGCTCATTCCCTCAAAACCTGCAAAGAAATTCTTCTTTCATAGGTTTAGGTATATACAGTTATTTATATCAGTTAGTCATCTTTTACTGACAGTAAAGAGGATGTGATTCATCTTAAACAGATCAAAAGAATCATACTCTGGAAGTACCTCACACTCCTCAGCAGTTCTAGAGAGCTCATCAGCTAATTAACTATAAAGAATTAGGGCAACTAGCTCAGGTGGAGGTGAGATAGTAGGTGAAATGATAGGGACAATGTTCCTGAGAACATGTGGCTGTTCTTTTCTTCAACAGGGTTAGAAAATGTAGAGGTTTGGGAAGCATTCTGTTCCTTTTTTTTGTAACTAACAAAACCCTCAGGTCTGTCCATATTGTTGTATTTATAGAAGGCTAAAAATCTAGAAGAAAACCAGTGCCTTAGTTTCAAATCTATTTTGGAAATGTAAAATTCAGTCTAAATGAAGATGCCATTAACTAGAATATCCTGTATTTCATTAAGATTTTGAAGCGTACTTTTAGCTGTCTTAAACATTTTTCTTAATTTTTTTTCTATTTTCCAGAGTATTATGTTCACACATCTAAAGGAAAAATATCATCCAAGTTTTGTGAAAACTTATTTTTTTAATACAAAGGCTTATGCAAAAAAATTATATTACCTGACACTGAATCAAAAAAGCAAAGATATATTTTGTAAATTTATAACAAAAAAAAATAGCATACTGTGTTGATTAAATATGGGCAAGGTAGTACAGTTCTGCTGACCATGATAAATTTCTGCAAAAAAGCAAGCACTTTTCTGATATGAAATATTTCCAGTTTAGAAATATCTAAATACAGCTCGATTCTAGAAAAAAATACAAATTTTTATCACTTTTCGGCAGAGAATTAAATTTAACAAAAAACCACTAACTCAAACAGTTTCTTTCTTCCTATGAAATCTGAATGTTATGTTTGCTTGTTTGGTTTTCTTTTCTCCTCTGTGTTACACATTATGTTCCCACCCCCTTAACATCTAAGTTAATATTTTTTTTCTTTTTCTTCCTTTAACTCTCACTCTGTGAGAAGTTTCCATACTTATGCATATCAGAAAAAGACATTTAATAAGTTCACAATAAATCTGAGCCTCTACTGACATCTGAATCTACGTCTTTAAAGAATTTAACGTAATCTTTAGGTTCTAAGTAGCAATGAAGTTCTCAGGCTTTAAATACTGGTGTATTTTGAGGCTTTAAATACTGGTTTATTTTGCCATACCTATGAGGGTTACACATCTCCTGAAATCACTGTAAAATAATGGTGAATTAGTAATTGAGGTAAAATTTCTCAATAACAAAAGGAAGGTGAGTTCACACTAATCAGTAACAGTCCAGACGGTGTTTGGGAGGCTCTTTTCTTGTGCCAAAATTTTAGCAACATATTTCTGCTATTCTCCATAAACTAAGAAAAAAAGTGAATGCACAGAAAAAAACCATATAAAAATATAAAGGAATGAAAATATTCATTAATAATAAAGAATGAATAAACAGACTATAAATGTAACAAAAATAAAAATATTGTCAATACTTTTGTATAAAAAAAAGGTATCCATAAGAAAAATTCACAATTTTATATGCCATAGGTTTAAACACCTTCTGGGATTTTATTTTCACTGTCAATATAATGAAGAAAACAAATTTTGAGAGAAGTTTTATTTTGGAGGTCCAAATTACTTGACTTATTTTTTTATTGCAAACATGAATGCCAAAATAATTTTGTTTTGTTTTGTTTTGTCTGGGTGTTTTGTTGTTGTTGGGTCTTTTTGGGTTGTTCTATTTTTTGGTTGGTTGGGGTTTTTTTGGTTTTTGGGTTTTTTGGGTTAGTTTGTTTGTTTTTTGTTTTTGTTTGGTTGTATTTTTTAAAATAATTTTAATGGTCCAGTTCAGCAATGGCTCTGGTTATTCATGTACTCTGGTAATCCTGAGAAGCAAAAAAGCAGAAGACCAGCAAGTAAAGCTGAGTTTAAAGCTTTCCTTACAGCAGTAGCTTCAATGTTCACTGTAGCTTTGTGTCTCCATCCTTGTCTACTCATGTACTTCCCCTCAAAAAGAAGCAATTTATGTGAACTTTTCTAACAAAAACAAAATACCATAAGGATAAGGGACAGAATCCTTGCTTCAAATCAAATTAGCAATGCTGAAAAGAAATATGACTAGTTAAAACTAATCAGACATGAAATGCAGGAATATTCCATAAAGTGCAGGAATATCCCACAGAGTGCAGGGATATTCATATTCAGCAGCACACACAGATCCAGTATACACTTCCCAGGGCCATGAAGGTTACAGATGTGCTGCAAAAGTCTCTCCACAGGGTCAGAGCAGACACAGTTCTGTTTCTGTTTTCTTTTTTATGTTTGATTTGCACCTTTTGAAAGGTTGTTTGGGCTCTGTAGCTGTCTAGAGATCTTGTCTCTAAACTGCATTTTTTATGTAAGAACTGTATTCATTTGTTCAAATAAAAATTGGGTCAGATAGTGCTATACATTATTAAATAGATATTTTAAAACTTTATTTGTAAAGTACCACTTTACAATTATATACTCTATTTTATTCTGACAGCTTTTGCCTCGGAATTATTATTCTTTCTAAAACAACCTTTATGAAAATATTGAGTGTTTTTTGCAAATAGATTTGTGAATTTTTCTCATAGTGGCATTTTTAAAACAAGCAAGCATAAAATTAAATTTTCTATAATGTTAGGATTTATATAGATTACAAAATTTGGTTTTCAGCGATATCATTAATGATGTCTTATTTTTGTATTTATAAGTATGTATGTGGACATATATAGACATGTATACTACATATGTACAATACAATATTAATAAAACTGCATTAATAATAATACATAATAAAAGACTGTTCATTTTTTATATGTAATTACATTAACATCCCCACTAATTTGTATAAACAATTTATGAATTAAAAAAACCTGGAAGAATAGGGTCCTAAATTTAAAAAAAATACTGATACTTTTCTTAAATAAAGGGGTATTATCTGTGCCACAGTGTGACTTGGTTATACTGGGCATATGCTCTTCTCCATTTCACTCTGCAGAGGGGAGCAGATGGAATTAAATATAGCTTGGCATGCGGCACAGGGGCAGCCATGGAGCACTATTTTTTAGTACCATGCAGGCATTACCAGCTCTATATACATTCGAGATGAAACACAAAAAAGGGCATGTCACCTTCAGGAAAGGGTAGTAGTCAGGAACATCTGTTATACATGCAGTGCTCCCTGTAGAAAGAACTGAAACATGATGAAATATGCATCAAAAGTTCCCTGTGCACTGAGGTACATTAAGTCCCTTTCAAACCATATGAAACCCACTTGGGGGAGGGAGGTTATTTGAGTGCAGCAGCTGGAATAGGAGAAAGCAGCAGCAGGGAATGGAAACCAGCTGTTCTGCCATTCTGGAGATCCAGTTGGGCAGTAGGTGCACAGAGGCTGATCCATGGCACTGTGTATCACTGGAGTACAGAGACTTTGTCTACAGAGACACAGACTCACTAAGTTCCATTGGTTAATTGTTCTGCAGCTCTGTCTCTCAGCCAAGACCATGCTAAGTGCTGCATATTATTGTTGGGAAGCACTAATAATCCACACTCCCTGCAATTCTCTAACATGGTGAGTTCTTCAAGATGAAGATGTTCACAGAGAAGACAATGAGGAACAGATCAGAGCAAATATTTTCTTTCAGTATGTTTTACTCAGGATTGGACAGTGCAATACATCCCCATATTTCATTCTGGCACCATAAAAAGCAGGACTAGAGTGGATCCTCTGGCCCTGGACAGTTTAAAATAAATGTAGATTATCACTGACAAATGTGTATTTAATCTGTTTTAAAAATCTCCAGGAAAGGGTATTCTTTAACTTACAGGGATAGTCTACTACAGTGCCTACACCTCTTTATTATAAAGTTCTGTCTCAAATGTAACTTAAATACTTCTCCCAGAAAATTAAACAAAAATAAAAGAAAATGCAAGCACTATCCTGTTTATAACAACTTTATATACACAAAGACCTTTATTATGCTTCACTCCAGTCCTTGTTCATTTAAACACACACAGATTCTAAACAAACACTTCTTTCAAACTTCACCTACAGGCAATGTTTCACAAACCTTTATTTTCTGCTGTTATTATACCTCTTTTTTGATTTTTAATCCTTCCAGATCTATCTCTAACATATGCCCACAAACTGCATGCTGTAGATGTATCCCTAATTAGAGCATGCTGCAACTCAGGCCCAAATTAAAATAAACCACATTTCCCCCTCTGGAAGCCATGGCATAGAAGAAAAGTAGTATGTAAACAGAAAAAAGGCCATGAAAAGGACAGTCTCTATTAGCGTGCACAGATATTAGGAGATACTCTTTGTTCCAGAAGAACAAAATACAATTAGTAGTATTCCAGCTAAAGCATTGCTGAATGGAATAATTAACTCCTGTCTCTTATTTAAGACACTTCTCTTTTGTCTTCCCCAGCTGGACATAGAACTATTGATAAATACAATAATTCAGATTTCCAACTAATATGTGTCATCTAATAATATGTGTCATCTTCATGGGAACTCCATCTGCAGAACATTGCTTCTTTTTGATGAAAAGAATGTGGCTGCAATATGCAATGGGATTTTGTTAAATCTTGTCCACTATTGTGGTTTATCATATCAGTATTTTCTGTTGACTTAATAAGAGGAGATACATAAATCATAAAATGATGATTTCAAATGATGAGAGAATATGGATTTATTTTCCTTCTCTATATTATTGAATAAACACACATACCTTCATATGTATGGGGTTTTTTTTAATACTCTAATTCTATGTAAGCTTAATTAAAAGAAACCTGTAAGTACACCATTCAAGGACATTTTCAGACACAGAGCAAGAGGAAGGAATAGACTCTCTAGTTCTGTTACAATAGTTTCCTTGATATTAAGTATTCATCCAATATATGAATATATGCCCTAAAATATTCATTAACAAAAGTAAGCACAAGTAGTGAACATCCATTTATCACCCAGGGAAATGCATAAAACCTGATACTATGAAAACTATTTATTTTCTGATTTCCTTGTTTCAAAAGTTGTTGATCTTTCTATGCCCCCACTTTTCTTTCAATTTATAAAAAGAATCTGAAAAGAAGAAATGTTAGCTGAAGATAATGATTTTGACATAGAAGGACCTCATCTTACTGAGAACTGCAAATCCTTCCCTTGCTCTTCTGGTGGGAATAAAGTGAAAAGATAACTTATGGATTCTAAGCCTTTCAAGAACAAACTGCAGTACAATAACTGTGCTCAGCCCCAGGAAAGGCAGTGTCAAAACAGAAAGTACAGCAAGGATGTAATGAGATTTCCACTAGTGACAGGGGAGGGATATTCTGCTTTGTTGCCTCTGAAGTAAAGCGGAAAGATGAGCACCAACAGCTACAGCACCAAATATTAGAATCTCAGATACGAGACTTATGGTAATAGACTTGTGATCTTGAAGTGCATGGTATGAATTAATTTGCAAATAAGCTCATCAAAGAAAACTCTTCTGAAATTTATGAATACTTTTATTGGTGTAGTCATGAACTTTTCAGATGTTAGTAAGGGCATTATCTAAATTGATTCGATAGTGAAGCATCCAATGAAAACAAAACAGGTCCAAAATACACATAATTTTCAACTACTGAAGTATTTTTAAATTATAAAATAGTAGAAATAATATGGAGGAGAAATGAAATTACCTAAAAATGTAGCATGACACACCAAATGGTGCATAGATGAAGTTGTGCTGAATGGCTGTAATCCCTCTCTGCCACAGTGACATATTTGTGTCTACTGATGGAGAAAGCTCTTTCTGTATGTTTTGAAAGTCAGTTATAAAAATTTTCCCCCTTATCTTTGGCTAAATGCATTAATTGTGGGATATGCTGCTCACAAAATTTCACAGCTACCAGATATGTGATGGCAATAATCTGCCAGGTGATGAAATATGTACCTGATTAAAACCCCAGTTTGGCAGAACACAGCACCGGTTGAAATGCAGCATAATGGGCAATTACAGGCAGCAATAATAGGCTAAAGCAATCTGATGCAAACTGTATTCACTGTCACTTCAGCTGCTAGAATGTTTGCACCACTCTTCTATTTTGTGTCAACAAAATAGAGGCAGAGAAGTCATGAAGCATTAAGTGAATATAGCCCTTCTCCTGTAGGATGCCACTTCACTTCTTTTTCTGACTTTCCTGTTCATTTAGGACAAAAATTTTCTTCCTCACACATCTCCTTCATTATCTGTATAGCATTGCTTGAAAACCAAAGCTGCTTGTGTACTTCTGAGAAGAGCACACTGGTGAAGCTGTGCCTGGGAGCCCTCCCACCTATAACGAGGAAGCACCAAACAAAGTGGATTCTGCTTTGAAACTGTCACACAGCTTCAATCATAAATCTCAACTTGGTATAAAAATACCTGAAATCTAAAAGATGAACTTAAATTGACTGGTAGACTAGGAGATTGTCTAAGAATAGAAGCTAAACCATGAGAGATATTCAACATAATACTCTGAGTGAAAAAAAGTTGGCAGATATGAGAGTTTTCGTTTTATTTTGTCTAAATCCATAATATAATTTGCTGTAGACATTATACAGCAAAAGATATGTCATAGATTACTAGGTATTAACATGAGAAAAGCTGACAATCATCTGTACAGCAAAGGCAACTGACCTGCATTTTTCTCTGTAGTTCATTAACTTTGGTTACAAGGGAGAATATAATTCTGATCTCTCAAAAAAAGGGAACTATTGAATAGTTGCACAGTCTAGCTCAGCCCAGGTAACAAAATCTTGCAAAAGTATTAGATCATCTTAAAATGCTTGAGATCAAGACACTTAGAACATTTGAAACTTTTTATAAGTTTCTTCTGACTAAAAGTGAAATATAAATTTAAGAGTTTAATCCCAATCGAAGATTCAATATCACTATTCACAAAGACTTATAAGTAGTATGAAACCAATAATAATGCTGGTAATTCTCATATATTTAGAAGTAATGTTTCACTGAACCAAGTAATCACAGCAGAAAAAAGGAAAGAAGTAATGTCAGTGGCTGCAGTGTCATATTGAACTTGCTATGCACACCAGAGTAGATGTCAAAGAATTATTTTTCATAAAGCTCTGCACTTCTACCTACATTTAAATCTTAAAATCTCATCAGTAGAATAAGGCTAAAATCAAATATCTCTTATTGATAACTAATTTGGTCAATCAGAAACAGTTACATTACAGATAAGTTTTCTTTGACCTATGCTAGTCCTCATCTAGGATCATACATGTGCTTCCACAAAACACAAAACCAAAAGAAAAGATGAGAAAAATATATAGAAAAGAACAAAAAAGAAGCAGAAAATGCAAGACTCAATACCTCATTTTGTGTGGGCTTCACCTAAAAATTTCCAGAATTTACAGTTCTAGAAACAGATTCTACGACTGAGACATACCAAAAAAAAGGAAAGAGACCCTCAATACAATTAAGTTGCTCTTAGAGCTTTCCTGGAAATCAATTCATCAGGTGAAATTGGAAAATGGATACTGTGTGCAAGTAAACAGCAAGTTAGCATCATACCTGACCATATTAGAAGTTAGCAAGTAAGAAAGGATGGTAGTGCTGGACATAAAGACTATTAAGTGGTGTCAGAGCAAGAAGAGCAGTCTGACAGATATTCGGAGCACAGAGAGAATGTGATAGATGTTCTGTCCAGATGAGAAAACCTATGTGAGGAAGCATTGTTGAACAAAAGATTTCACATGTTTTGCCAGCTCCTGGAGACTCCCAGCCTCCATCAGTTTCTTAGAAAAGGCCATCACCAGTTTTGCAAACTTTGAAAAGAAATATTTCTCCACAATCTTCCTATTATCTCATTAAGCTGGTGTATTCATAAAAGAACTCATCATTCCCAATGGCATGGAAAGCATTGGTGGTGATGTCAGACAGCAGAAATGTGCTTGATTAACTTTCTGCACTTATCAGTCTAGACTGATTCTAACTCAGTTAAACAGAATGGATTTTAATTATCCAAAAGACTCTAGCAAGATTATGCCAAGAAAATTAATGGATAGCCCAGAAAAATTGTGGTAAAAAATTTTTGCAATTTCTGCTCTGCTGCAGATTGATAATGCAGGATACTTGATTTCTAGGATGAGTCTTGTTTAGAAACGGAGACTGCAAATGAACAAGTTACTACAGACTTGTTATGTGAACACATTCAGTGGGCAAACACAAAGGGTAACAAACTGTTCATAGAGAGTCTCTAGAACTGATATAATTTTTATCTCTAAGACTTACATGCAGAACTGCATAAGTTGTGATGCAAATGTATTTTTGTTGTGATGAAGACCTATTATATTTTCAAATTACACTTAGTATCACTTTTTTCATGTAGATACATTACATTTCTTCATACTAGTAACAACACCCTACACAAAAATGATGCTCTTTTACAGAAAAGCCTGATGGGCAGCCTTAGTCCTAGAGGAGACCCTGACAACTATGCTATGAAGAGTTTAATTTCACCCTTCCTCCAAGCAGTTGCTTCTGGTTATTTTCTTTATTCTCAGGATCCACACTATTGTTAATGAGGCAACAGCAAATGTAGAAATGGCTCTTCTATGGGATGCAGCTGTGAATGGCAAGAAACTGTGTTGAAAGAAAGATGTAACGCACAGTGATATAGCAAAAATTCAACAAAGCTACTGAATTTGGAGATATTTAATCCCTTGAAGTTTTTTTGACAAACACATGAAAGTGTAGATTTACAATGGAACAAGAAAACACAGACAGAAAAAAAAAAAAACAGAACAAAAGAAAAAGAAACTAAAAATTCCTGGGGAAATCTAACAAAGACAATAATTTATGAGTAACTACAGAAAAGTCCATAACTTGGTATTCTTTACTGATTATAAGGTAAGCATATGCAGGATTCACTAAGTATAAAATTAACATCTTGCTGTTTTACTGCTCCCTTGTAGATATTATTGTTTATGTTTTATGGGTTATGATATAATTTCCAGCTTTGGATAACTTTAAAGAAATATAGATTATTGATGTTATTCTTAAACCATACCATACAAAACAATTGTTATTTAAATGCAAAAAGTGAATATTACATGCTACAATAGACGTGTTCAAAACTAATAATTCTTGTAAGACTTCTGTGTAGGGTGATCTCAAACTGTCCAAACTAGTGATAGGGTTTAAAGTATCAGCAATAGAAGTGGAAAAAAAGACAGGTAAACAAGTCTAATTTATCCAAAACCATTATATTAAAAGAGTAGCAGGCATATGGAAAAAGCTGTTTAGTAAGACAGCTGATTAAGATAGCACAAGTAGGCTTAAGAGACTATAAGAGATATTCTTATGCAGAAGGTGGCTTGGATATAACAGCAAGTGAGTATAAGGCTGAGATAACTAAAGTGGGACGTGCTTATTGTAACATAAGACTTACTGTCATGATAATTTTTACAGTTTGGGGGGGTTTTCTGCTTTCATCAAGGCCATTCTATAAGCATTTCATTAATTATCAAATTAATTATATCTAATTTACATTGTCTTTCTCATTTGTGAAAATGTTTAAAATCACTACCAGACAAAACTTGCTATCAGGATATATTTTCCTTGAAATCAAATATTTCAATAGTAAACTGACAGGCTCTATCATTCACTGTTTTCATTAATTAAATGAAAATCATAAAGTAAGTTTGACTGCTTTCCATCTCATGCTGAAATCAGAAGAGATCTTGTCTACAAAAAATTATTTTTGTAAAATTTCCTACTTTGTTACTGAGAGAAGCACAATTGCTGTAGTGCTGCCAACACACTTTTTATCACAGTATGGCCTTTTAATTTGGGCTAGAGTGGCTCAAAACTGTAGTCAAAACACTGGTGCAATCAGAATTCTTATTACTGCCATGGGCAGAATTGGATGCCTGACAATAGTGTTTGGAATTACATGAAGAATATGTCAAACTTAAGTCATTTTTTAATTAGGATTCTCACATCGAGATCCTAACTTCATAGTTAATCCAGATGATTTTTCAATAATTTCCTAAGATTTAATTATTAGTGTTGTTCTAATAGTAGAAGCTAAAGTATTTTAAATATCTTTAAAAGACAATAATCAAGCCTAGAACATGGCTACAAAATAGCGAATTCCCATCCCTGTATATAATCCAGAATGATGACAGAAACACAACTTCTGATATTGCTTCAGGCATTGCTGGAGACAATTGTTTCTAGCAAGCTTTCCATCTCCTTTTCCCAGAAAACAATTTTTCTCTAAAGAAAAATTAAATTATTTTTCTACCCTAATCACATATATCATATTTCTTACCCTCCTTCAACTTGGCTTATGACTAGAGAAAACAATTTTATTTATCTTCTTTCAAAAGAGAAATATTACATTGGGCTAAGAACCCTAATCATACTAAGCTCAATGACAAGTAATCATTGATTTCATTGGGAACATCACATAGCACCACATTTGTTACTGCGATGACCTGAAATCTCATAAGGTGCTTGATGCAGGTTCAGTTTTCATACTACAACAATGATTTTATTACAGCACACTAGAGACAGAAGAGTTCATTCAAGCAAACAAATTTATATCATTACTATTCGTAATTATATTTGGAGGAAAGAAAAATATTTTAAAAAATGGAAAAAATAGTTTGTCTCTCTATCCCCATTATTTATTTTCTTCAGCAAAGAAATTCACATAAACAGCCACTGCTGTAGATCAGTGGCTGACAGTACTTAACGTCCACAATTCAATATATATTTCAGATGAACATGAAGAATTCATCTGAGTGATTGGAATAAATTTTCCTTGATGAATAGGGCAGCTCAACTAGGTATAATGACAAATGTAAACCTTCATCTAACTCTTTGCATTTTAATGAAATTAAGCAATGGGAATGGTTGGCATAATGTGCTTACTAGATTGCATATATTTTGACCAGAATTGAGTTTGATGCTGCTGGACAAACTGCAGTATTATGAACACTGGCCATACGGTCCTTTTCTTAAAAAACAGTAAGTTCTAATCTGAATACTAGATAGTTTCCTAGTGAAACTTTAAAAATTTGAAAGCTCTTTCATTGCTATACTTGATAGATGGAAATCCAGAATTTTTTTCTTCATGTCACACAAAACTGAGAGAATAAGACATATGTTCCAATAGCTTCTTTAAAAAAAAAATCCTGCACTGCATCTTTATACAGATCAATGTCCAATTATAAGCAGGGAGTTGCTGTGGCAAAAGGTCAGGAAAAAATAATCTTTCCAGCATTTATTACTTGGAAAATAAGGTCACATATAAGGTCAACCTCCAAATGTATAAAGAATAAATTATACTTCAGCATTCTAAATATTCTGCACTGCAAAAATTATATTGCAATCTCAACATAATCAGAAAAATGAAGTTGAATATGTATTTCCTTATGACTGTACTACACATCAGACTAAGCTAAGAGGTGAAAAACCGAGGTCCAATTAATCAACAATTAATAAAAAGCTTATCGGATATTTCTGCTTAATTAGAAATATAACTTCTTATTAAGGCTGACTGATTTACTAATTTCCTAACTATCTTTAACACTGAGACACCCTCCCCACAACAAAGTAAAATAATGGAAAACATACAAAACATTTAAAAATCATTCAGTGATGCACTTCTTTATTGCTTACAGCATGGAAGCAAAACATAAAGGCAGAGAATGCTCAAGTGCTTTGTCTGTCTGATTCTCTAAAAAAAAGAAGTGCATCCTTGGAAATAAAAAACCTCCTAATTAGATAAAACACATCTGAAAAAAAAAGAATTGGACACAGTTTGAGGAAATAATTATGCTTGTTTGTCAGAATGAATGTTGGCAGAGAACTTTGTCATTGTCCTGATCTAAGTCATTTTGCTGTTTCACAGACAGTCTCAATCTTTGCTACCTTCACAGGATGTGAATGAAAGTACACTGAAAATAAGATTTTATTAGTATTAGTATATAAGACACTTCTTACGGTAGTCTTAATTGTGGAATCAACCTTATAAATAGGAAAATGCATCCATGAAATGAAAACCTCTTCTGATTCATTTTTACTCTTGTCTTTTATGCAAAGCATTTTCTTTTCCTCTTCTCCAAACTACATGAGGAATATAAATGACTGGTGTTCTTTTATCTGTTGCAGTTGTGTCTAGTTTGAATTTCTAAATCAGGCTTTGACAGAAGGATTGTATATAATATATCACAGGCAATGCCAGTGGTGATAGAGTATATCCTAATCCTTTTCAAAAGTACTAATTTTTTTTTTTTTTTAATCTGCCTTGGACACTTGTGGTTTCATTTTATGTTCATTCTGAAAGATACTGTGTTCTTTTTTCTGGGCTAATGACAAGATTTACTGTTTTCTCTGATAATAATATCAGCGGTTTACTCCTTTCTGATAAACCACAACTGCAATACTAATAGGTTGATAATGAGGTTTTAGACTTTACGCTTTTGTAGGCATTGCAGACTTCACTCACCTTGTTCAAGTGGCTGGCTTTTAGTTGAAGTAGTTTTCATCTTGAGTGCCTCCCTAACAGACATGTCACAGCAGGAGCCTTTGTTAGTGTCTTGGTCACTGTCAGCCTGATCACTGTCCCCATGCCCGCTGTCCCTCAAGCTGGCTCTTTCTGGATCCTTGAACGTGGAGCTACTGAAAAACATATTGAAAAAAAAGAAAAAAAAAGAAAAAAAAGAGAGAGAGAGTGTTGTATTTACTTGTTCTAAGTTGAATTGTACTCTCTGGCAAAGCAATTTTGACAAGAATGCAAATGGGGAAGCCAAGAAAGTTATTTAATAGGCCTTACCTTTGAACAAACTGCTGCCTGCTGCCCATGTAATTGGGCTCTGCGGGAAAATTGTCTGTCTGTGAAAGAGAAGGAAAAAAATACGTATAGTTGTACACTGGACAAATCTCCTGCAGAGCAACAAGATTTCCTAGAGGAGAAATGATTAATAATTCAAAAATTCCCTTAATCTTCAGATTTGTACATTTTAATTAAATTGGAAAATGCTGGCATGTAATTATGTGCTCAGAACAATTAAATGATTCCGGTCCACAAATTACCTGCTAAAGTAAACAATGAAGCTCCAATAAGTGGCATTCTCTGTTAGTAACCTGACAGATGACTCTGTTTATGTTTTTTCATTAGATAGATATTAAGACTGATGGTTATTGAAAATGAGAGAAAAAAATAACTCTTGCATATTAAAAAAAGTGAATTATTCAATAATACTAATTTTTAATCATAATTACATCATCTACTGGGATTCTGAAGCTCTTGCTGCTGTAATACAGTTTTGTATGCTGCTATATTACACTTGAATTGAAAAAAATAAACAAAAAATCAAGAAAATTGATGGCTGATTAGCTGTGGGGTTTCTCAGATGCTACTGGAAAAATGCAAGTATGAAAATATTTGGATTTCCTCTCTTTAATTTTCATCAGTATTAATATCTATTTCAGAATAATGAGAACCACACATGCAAATGAGAATATTGAATGATCACTGCTGACAAGTAGTTTTTAAAAGAAGACACTTTCATTAAGTCTGTCATGTATATTTTTAGCAGCACGAGCCAAGTAACTGTAGAAGCAGAAGTATTAAAAGGATCCAGACCAACATGGAGTCCTGCCAAAGGGAACTGAATTCCCCTTGTATCATTAGCTGAAGTTCTTTGGGAGAAAGAGAGACTGCATCATTCAGAAAACTCCGCATACTGTACATTCACGCACGTCACTTCTCCTTGCAGCTGACCTAGCGACAGAGCTTCTACTGTTTTCTGCATCACTTCACATCACACCACTCTGCTCCGCAGCAGCTCCGGCTTTCGCAGCAGCATCCAGCGGATCAGTATCCGTAACACGGCCAGCACTCAATTAATGGAGCTGAGGGCCTGAGATTTAATGTCACGCAGCAAGTGTTTACACAGGTGACGGGGATCTTAGATATTTGGACTTCCCTGCCACTCCCCACTCCCCATTTTTTTATCTTTGTTTTGGTTTTATCAGTAGGAGGTAATTAGAAATACTTGCTACTTCTTGTATGGTTGGAGTATTTGAGCTTGGAAAAGAGGCAAAAAGTTTTATCCAGAATTTAAGTCACTGCTGTTTGCAACAGAAATTGGGCAGACACCTGTTACTCCCAAGGGACTTGTGAAATAGATGTGTTTGTATACCATGGATGTATTTGTGTTTTAGAGAAGGGGTGGAAAATATAGAACCATCTTCCGTTCAGCATGTATGTCAATGTACACTGCACTTTCTTCTAGTTTCTAAATCCTTTTGTTCAAAAAATAAGATTATAACACATACTATATTCACATCCATCCTAGCTTTAGTATATGCAATTAGAATAAAAGTTCATCTTCACATTTAGTATGTATCAAGTTAGAAAAAACAAATGTTGGAAACAACAAAAAAGGAGGTATATTTCAGCATTCTTATGTGTATTTCTCAAATGCAGCACATCATATTTTTGAAGCAGCTATAATTCTGCTGTTTCTTTTCTTCTTACAAGTTTCAAGCTAATATCTCTCTTTTGTGCAGCAAAAAGAGATATATATATACACTCATATACAACCACTATGGCACTTACCGAACCCAGCACTTATCAACCTGAATAAGCCTTTACAACTGCAGGACTCATGTCTCTTTTTTATGTCTAATATCTCAAATAGAGATATCCAGGAAAACTGACCTTATGCTTTTACTTACGTAAGACATCTGTCTCCTCTTAAACACAGCTGCTACCAGAATCAACATTTCCATTTTTCATTACATTGGCAGTCAAAATGCCTGCTATAAACTGCTTTTTCATTCATTCTCTACCATTAGAAGTCAGACTTTTGTCCTGAAAATAATTATAACTTCTCCTTTTTGATGGTTCTAAGAACTTAACTGTAAACTGGACCACTGTAAGAACTAGTCGTTCTTTTTGTCTCTGCTTTTTCATAGCAAAAGAGCATTTCATGCATCCTGATGAGCCAATACACAGATATTAAAATAGAAAATATGACCACATCTTAGCTGCTGAGAAATTCTGCATTTATGGTAATCATTAAAGACCTTTAATGATCTAGATAATAATTTTACCAATTATTTTCATATTGTATTTTGCTTCTATGAAGCAAATTTTGCAATACTATGAATTGGGTGCCATGTCACAGCAAGTTCATTATTACAAAAGAACAAATGTAAGTACTTGATGATCATATACAGACACAGAGCTCAGAGTTGAATACTGTTCTTTCTGCACTAAAAGCATTAGTCCTTCTTCTATGAATTATGAAGGTATGATGCTTGTGTTGAGCTGTAACAGTCCTCTGAGATACGGGCAGCAAAGGGAGAACTGTTTCATGTATGAAAATATCTATTAAATTTGTGATAAATAAAATAAAATCATTTTAAGGTTTGGCAGTTTGGAGGAATCTTAGAAATGTAAACATCTGCTTCACAATGGATGAGAGAGACGAATGTCTAACATGTCTAACTCCCTTAAAATCTTTTTTTTTTTTGTTTAATCCCAGTTGAAGTGAGAGGTCATATACTTAAATTTTTACACTTTAACATTTATGGAAGTGATATTACACATTCCAGCTCATGAATTAATCATACCTCTTTAAATTGCATAGCTGTAACTCAAAGAAACAAATACTACCTAAAAAGTCTAAAAACCCTCTTGTTCTTCTCTGGATATACAGCCCTTTCTAGGACAACAAAATTACCAAAACTTCAGACTTCCAGATTAAAGGTAGGTTACAGTTCACCTGCAGAAAACCACCTAAATTCTAGTCAGCTACTCTAGCTAATCAGCCAAAATCCCTCAATGTGCCTTCGAGAAATACAAACTATCCCATTTGGTCATCTAGTGTCAGGTACATCATACTCCTGGGGAACATTATTGGCATGGGTGAATCTTGACAACCAGCAAGATGTCCAGTGCAATAGTTAAAGCTAAATAAGATGCATCAGATCAGAAGTGAATTGCCTGGAATTGCAGTTTGTTGCTAAATAACCAAAAATTATTCAAATGCCAGCATCGTTAACTTTCTGAAGAACAAAATAAAACAGATTCCACCCTCGTTCTCACTCTCCCTCCAAAAAAATCTCCGGGAACAATCTGTCTCCAAAAGTCACCAGAGTTAAACAGTAAAGAAATGTGATTTTTTTTATCTCTGTGATTCAAGACTGAGGGCTGGAGTATCAACTAGATCACCAGCAGCTACCACAGCACAGGTTCTCCAGTAGCAGGACAAATGTTATCTAAAATTAAAAAAAAAAAAGCAGTAATGTCCACTGCCACCAGAAAACTAAAGTCTGTGATACCAACCTAACTGTCCAAAGCCACTTTAGAGAAGTGGCCCTGGTTTTATGGCTCATTTTCACAGATTAGTGGAACCAGCTAATTTCCAACAAGAGTATGCTGTTAAACCATTCAACAGGTATTCTTTTTTAACAGTTGCTGTAACAGACCTTTAGAAATATTTTCTTCTACCTATCTGTTCTAATATGTGACTCTGGATCAAATATGAAATTTTATGAACACCGTCATTAGTGTAATGTTGCAGAAAAATGTCTGAGGATTTCTGTACAAGCATTTGATACAGCTTTCTCAGAAGTTGAAGCTCATTAAAAAAAGCCATTTAAAAAGAGGTCAGAATGCATAGGAACCTTTCAAAAGCTGCAAAAATTTAAAAAGAAAGGGTTACATCCTTTCAGAAAATATACAGTTTTTGTTACCTTTTACTTCAGTGAATTGAAGAGAAGGAAAATAAAAGAAGAGGCAAATTAAACCTGTGAAAAATATACTTTTCATAGAATCATAGAACAGTCTGGGTTGGAAAAGACCTTAAATTTCATCTCTCCATAATGGATAGGGATACCCATTCTCTCCCCAAAAAGGGTAGGGATACCTTGCACCAGTTCAGCTTGCTCAAAGACCCATCCAACTTGGTGTTGAACACCCCCAGGGATGGAGCACCCAGAACTTCCCTAGGTAACTTGAGCTGGTTGGATTTTCTGGTATGGAATTTCAAAAGCAACAATATAATTGCTAAAGTTCAATAATGGGACTCGGAAAATCATTAACTGGACAGTGTTTTCATGAACAGCACATAGAATATCTTTCCAAGTGCATCAACTGTCAACAAAACTATTCAGTCGATTGTGCCTGTCAGGACTTGTATATTATGACCACACGAGGACCTAGATAAACTAAATTGTTGCCAAGTATAGGTCTCACATGGTATATTTGGAATACTAAATTTTATAGATTCAGAAATAAAACCATTCGAAAGTTTGAAAGTCAACTGTTAAGTTTCTACTAATTAATTCTGGAATGGCTATAGTTTCCAAAAGTTTAATTTAGAGAAAGGATAATGAAAAATTATAGCCAAGAACAGAGTATGAGAAACAAATTCTTCATAGGATCCATTAACCTTAAATAAACCCATAAGAAAAAAAACAGTAAAAACCTCATCACTGGAAACAGCTTGAACCAGCCTAGGCCAAGCATTACACAATGAATTATGAAGAATATTTTTAGCAATGGGCTATATTAATCTCTTTTCCTTTTTTTATCTTTTCATAAATTCATATTCACAAGGTATATGTGTTTACTTCTGTTGAAATATTATGCTATTTTTATAGATACAAAGGAGTCCTACTGTGGCTCTGCACTCACTATTTTTTTTTAAATTCAGGATTAGAATTACAGCACCGTAATAATCAATCAGGTTTCAAAAAATCTGCTATTGCTCATTAAGAGAACAGTACACAACTTCACAAGTCTTCTGCTTTCAAGAATTGCTGCAAAAAGCAGACTGTTTCTTAAAAATTAGAGGTTCGTCACTATTTTTCTCTTTCTCTTTACTTTTTAATAAAAACATTTTTATGCCACAGTTTTGAGGATTTCTAGCAATATTTGGTGTATTCCATACTGTTTGAATAAAATTAGAGATTTTTTTTTAAAAAAGAATTTGCAACTCAACAGGTCTGTCTATTAGAAAAAAAAAATCATCAATGCCTACAAAGAAAAAGAGGAGGTCAGAAAGAAAGAGACAGGGACAGAGAGAGAAATTCAATATATAAGTATTCTTGACAAATTATGCCTAGAAATAATTGTCATATAAGGGAAAGATGTACTCTAAAATATGAAAAAAAAGACTTAGACATTAATCAGATTTATGAATATTAGACGACTAGAATATTCATAATTTTTTCTGAGAATTACAAGAAGAAGTATCACATTTTCTGAAATTATTTAATGCAGCTCCATTTTATGTAGGTGCTCATACCTGGAACTATAATAAAGCAAAATGTCTTTGCTGACTCTAACTTCTTTTTAATTAAACATTAAATGCAAAAATGAAATGAAACATCTCTCACCTTTATCAGACTGCCACTTAATATCTAATTCAAGCATCTTCTGTGCCTTTTCTTTAAAAGCTGAATTCCAAGTATTCACCCTTCCCCCATGAAACAAAGATCTTATATAATGGCAATCTCTTCTGGAGGCAAAAGAATTGTATTCTGCCAAATTGAGTTTTGAAAGAGCAGACAATTGTCTTCATTTTGTTAGGAACAGTGTGGGTTCAACATAGTACAATTTTTCGCAAAGACTTCTCAGTATAAGACTACCAGTGAGTGTGTATAGCTAGCCTGAAAAAGTAGTTTTTGCTTCCACAAGATTTACTTCATTAAGAAAATTCGCTATCCCAATAGCAAAAACAAACAACAACAAAACCAAAAACTGGCCATAAACCTCTCCTAGGTTATTCTACTCCTTTCAAGGACAAAATTAAATAGGCTATTAAAAAAAAACATATTATCCCACTATGTGCTCTCCGCTCTCATTCCTTTGAAAATGCTTTTGATATATAATTTATATGACTTGTACATATTTGGGAAATTTCACACTTGCTGCAAGATGTGTATTTTGGTGTTAAAAGTCCTACAGTGTGTTTATGTGAATTTTTGACATATAGAGCATTCTTCAAAAGCACATTGAAAACACAGGGCAGTAAAAACAGTCAAATGCACAAGGCAAAATCATTCATGAAGCTGCTGTACTCTCTCTTAAAGTGTTGGCTTGTGGCTCATGTTTTCTCTTCCTCTTGAAAGAGAAAAGCAAAACTGTGAGAGGAACAGGTCTTGAGCTCTTCAGTCAATTGCACAGTGACTTCTGAAAAGTGAAACTCTGAGGACAGACACTACCATCCTCTCCCATAAGCAAAGGAATGCAGGTCTCCCTGTATAAATGCCTAATCCTGTTTTCACTTAGCAGGTACCATATTTGTTACCAAAATAAATTATTGTTGATTTATTGATTAGGGTGTCATACTAAGCCACTGTAGATTATTTCAGTTGTTTTCACTATTTGTTTAATGAAATTAACTATTTTTTTAATTTTTACAAGAGTTTATTCTGCAATGCATAAGACACTAAAGATGGCAGAAGCCTGGGCTGTGGGAATTTAACAAAGTGCAAGAATTAGAAATCACAAGGCCCAGACAAGGTTCCTCTCATCTCACTGATGACTGCACCAAGTCAGAAGACTGAAGAAGCTAAAAAGGTCACTACAGAATGACAGAATTTTAAGTGATCCTGGTAAAAAAAGTAGACCTGAGTGACATTCAAAAGATGAGGTGAGACCAGACCCACATCAGACTTTCTGATATGAAATAAAAGATTTAAGCATTTCAGGAACAAGCTTGTCTCTTTGTCGGCAGGGAAGTCAGCTCAACAGAAGCCTTCAGCTTCTCTACCAGTGCAGGATGTGTGTTTAAGGTCAGACATCTCTCTCTAAGAAAGATATGAAGAAGAAAAACTATGGAAACTAAACCCAAAACTTTCTCCCATGGAAAAGGGAATCAAGATTTTCCAGACCAAACTCAAATTGCTGGGTTTTTTACAATGAATTCAGGTTTCTGAGACTTATTTTATTTGGCACTGGAGAAACATGAAGTGCAATGAAATTAGCATGATCCCAGAAGAGAATGTGGAAAGTTGTCAAATGTGACTATGAAAAAGGAATTGTAATATGAGTTCTGAAGTTGTACTACATTTTGGAGAAGATGCAAGATAAGAATGTAGGAAGAAGTGCCAAACATCACACCACAGAAAGAGCTCAAGCTGAAAGTACAATAACATTATCACAGCGTCAATAAATAAACATAATGAAATTCATGACACATTATTGCATTGCTCTGCACTGCCGCTATTCATTTAAAAATGATGAACACATTTAAAATAATTCACAACTTGTCAAATGCCTGTGAGAGCTGCAGTTAGACTAGTGTTGTAACAAGCATTTGTGAAGGTCTTACAAGAGAGCTTTATACAACTTATAGCAAAGTAAAGATGGAAGTATGGGAAGACAAAACAATAACTGCACCTGAATCTGCTAGTACAGTTGCATTCAATAAATTTACACTGCTCACCAATGATATGTACTTACTGAAGCTACTCTGTCAATAAAAACCACATTAAGAACCTTTTGAAAGAGCTTCCCTGTCAATTAGGATGTAGATACATTCTATCGCTCCAGTTTTCCTGTCAATTTAATATACTGGATCATATTAACAGTACTGGCTTGTCAATAAGGCAAATCCGAATCCTATTAATAGAGTTACAGTGCCAATATAATCGGCTTCCCATTTATTGAGCTTCCCAGTATTTGGGAAAGCTGTGAAATGGGATTATAAGGTTAGGTTACATACATCTGTCTCTATATTACATAAATATTTCAGGAATTATGTCCTGTTGTGTAAAGAAATACATGTAACCACTTTTTTCCATTACAAAAACTTCAGATGACAGAATAGTATAATAGTTTGCCATTGCTGAGAAAACATTAAATTATCCTCATTTATCACATTGTTTCCTGCTTTCACTAAGTAAAACTGCTCTTTTATTACACAGTCTACTTGTGTGCCACACATATAGAACTGCTAAGAGATGTAGGCACTTCACCCACCCCGCTCTCCAAACACCCCCCCCCAATCCCAAAAGATCATATCTGCTTCAGAACACAAAAGGAAAGAGATAAAATATATTTTGGAAACAAAATACAAAGCACTCCACAGTTTCGATCTGTATTTAGCCCTTGTGCTGTGCTGTATAGTCTTTGTGGAAATGAAACATGTAAGTATAATTCTAGTGTAACAGAAATCCCCAGAAATAATTACTAAAAGGTATTAGTTCATGAATTAAAAAATAGCAGAAATTCAGCAAACCTTCTATTTAATAGAAATCTTAATGAAGTTGAACATTAGTTGCTTTTAACCACATTCAATATGAAATAACTACTTTCACTGGATTAGTACAACATACAAGAGACCGTTAAACCTGATTATATATTAAAAAAAAGCAAAGAAAAGAAAAAAGTAAGTGCATTAAAATATACTGGGTATTCTCTTACCAAATTACCTCTCTAAGTCTGACTTGAAAATATGGATTTAAGAAAACATGGTTCAAAAATGACAGTTAAGGGTCAATGAATCAAGCTGCCCATTATATTTTCTGGTAGCAGATGGGTGCAATGAAACCTAATGATTGAATTTGAAACGCTTTAATGCTCCTTTTATCTATGGCTCCCACCATGTTGAGTCTACCTTGGTATTCCTAACAGATACTATGTTTACTGCATAACAGACTCAATTACAATTAGCTAACTTGAATGAAATCTGCACTTATCACAATATCCAGCTTATTCTAAGAATATCATACCATGAACTCAAAATAACAATACACATAGGAGTGTGTCTTTGATAGCATTTGTTGGTTGGATTTCTTTTGATTTTTCATGTTAAATATGAAGTCTAGAATTTATAGGAAATTTAAAAATAAAGGGAAAACTTTTGAAATATTGCCTTGAAATGTAAGGATATGATCAAAGTATTTGTTTAGAATTTAAAAATGTTTAGAACCCATTTCTCTGCATAAGAACAACTGTATTCTTTCTTTCTTTCTTTCTTTCTTTCTTTCTTTCTTTCTTTCTTTCTTTCTTTCTTTCTTTCTTCTTTTCTCTCTCTTTCTCTCTCTCTTTCTGTCTTTCACATTCAATGTTGATCTCCTGGCTTTTTTTTTTTTAATTTTGAGACAAATCTGAAAGTTCTTACTTAGCAGAAATTCTCAGTGAAGCCAGTGAATTTTTTTCCTATTCTTACCACTGCTTATTTCCTGTTTCTAAGAGCAACATAACACAAATGTTTTCTGAACAGATAAAAGCTTATAAACACCACAGTACTAGATGGTGGAGAAGGAGAACAAATTATGGCCTTTAGAAACTGTTAATCTGTTTTGTACTTATCATATTTAGTAAGGAGAAAACAGAGACACTGGATATTTAAAATCTGTTAACTTTGTGTTAACATCTATCCAGTATGTTTACCTTTTTCTGTCCAACCCACACTCACACTAAAGGCAACAATAAAACTCCCACAAAGCCATGACCTGAGGTCCAGTGAAATCAATGGGTGTTTTCAAACTGATTTCAATAGCCCTTGGATCAGTCTGCTTACTTCAATTACCAGCTAAGTGAGCCTTTACATGGTGTGCTACATTCCCACAGATACATATGTTGTATGCTGAAGAAAGTTGCATTTGAACAGATTTGTAATGGCAGTGACGGGGAAAGGTGATTAGCTAGGCAGCAAATGCTGTATGCGGCACGAAATTCCAGTTCTGTGTTTCTTCCCTACTGAGTGAAAGAAATTAGCAACAAAGATGGAGCAGGATTTGGTTCTGAAGCCACCCTGCCTGCACAGAAAACACACACAAAGAGGAAACACTGAAGCTTTCTTCCTAGGTGGCGATCAGAAAAAAAGGGGTAAATCTAGATCACCTCCTTTTCTTTAAAGCTGCCGCCTTATCCCCTTTTTCTTTCTAAAATCCTACACCAGAAAAGCAATGATTCCCTTAAATTCCCTAGGAATTCAGAAAAATATCACAGATGTTAATACTTACATTTCAAGTTTTTGTTTAATTTCTTATTTAGGTCATGCAACTCTTTCTTTCAACTTTTTTCTTAAAAATACTCAACAAGTTATTTTCTAAACATTTTGTGACAAGATACAAAGCCCTACTTTCACACAAATACCTTTGCATAATTATTTCCTCTAAGCACTAGGAAAGCACTAAATATGCTGCCAAAATAATGGCTGAATTTATGACAGAATAGTAGATCATCAAGCTTTACAGACTCACACGGCCATGCAAGGAGATTTTCAACTGTAAAATGGTGATGAGTTGATTTATTATTTGTGACATAAGATAAATAATTTAGGCTTGCACAAATTTAGCAAGAGGTTCTGTCCCTAAATATATTTTAAAGTCATAACAGTCATGTGTCTATGATGAGGTACCTCATAAAATGGAAAGTTTGAATACACCATTACACCATGAGCATAGTAGTGGTGGTCAAGTAGACTTGGACAGAAAAAAAAAAATAAGGCTATTCTTATACAGGGCTCTGTGCATGCATCCACAACTCTGTCACTTCAGTGTTAACTTACAGTCTTCTGATACTACTGTATATTAAATTGATTCAAAACAAGTAAAATAAAAATTTGCTACCTTTCTTTATAGGATCACCTCATCTAGGACACAACACCCACTTAACACAGGTAATCTCTAACTTCATAGGCATTTAAAAGCTGACTTTGACCTGTAAGTTCTTAAAAGACTGGGAAAAAAATGTTCTGGATTGCCCTTCTCATTATGGCTTGCCATATCAAGACTCTGAAATCAGATCTTTCTGTAAAATTAAGAAGATCCACATAAGATATTTTCTTTGCAAAGATTCCAGGATTAGATAAAGTCATCGTTCTGTTCCAAAGCAGTGTTGGTTTGTCAATATCTAGGACACTGCTTCAGGTTTCACCGGGGATAGAGTGACTGAACATGAATGCTAATATTTGACTGAGGGGTTTGTTAGAACACAGGGATTTAATTATGGACTTCCTCTCTAATTAGCAGGATGCTCAGCACCAGTATGTGAGCACTTTTTTCCAAAGTGGAATGCATCAAACATCAACTCAATGATGCATATATATTTTACTTTTTAAAATTTTATTTATGACCTCTCAAAGAAATTAGTTAATGAAATCTTCTCTAAATAATGCCCACATCACAGATGTCCCCAAGTTGACATTCAGAAGTGGCATATGTGGAAACCTCTTTCAAATGGGGAAAAGAAAACAAAACACTCCTGGTGCAGTGCAAGAAAGTTCAAACAAAAGTTCATGCAAAATGTAAAATAAATAACTTGGGATTGTTCATACTGCTCTTCCTGGATACTCAAACCAGATCATATGTAACACAGACTAATGCTGCTCCCTGCAGGTGGATCATGAGCCCATGTGAAGCCACACCAACTTCCAACTTCACTGGAATTCAATATGGAGTTAGGTGCTTAGCTGCAGAGAGTGATCTCCAGGAGCACCGCCTTTGCATGCAATTCATGTACTCATATGCTCTCAAAACTTGTTTACAGGTAGAAAAACACACTGGAAGATGAATTATTTCCATGGGAATTTGTTAATTTATATAATTTCAGGGCCATCTTTGTTTACAGGTGTTTCATGCATTGTGTTATTTGGAATAAAACAAAAGCGATAAAATATTAAGGAACTACCTGCGGCTTTATTAATGTCTTGATAAATTCCTAAGAATTATTAAACTTGAATTTCTTTGGTGTTTTTATTTAACTCTTTTGAGGCATAAAGCAATAAAATACAAAATATCCTTCTAAGCAATGCTAAAATCAACAGCAAAATCATCCACTTTCCATGAAAACAGAAGTGGTATCTTGCTCCTAGGATGCTGTGGATCACACTTAGGCACAGAGACTTTGCAAGGCAGTGGTAAAGCATCCCAGCCCTAAGGGTTTATAGTAGCATTCCTTCTTTAACCTTAGCCACAGGATAATAACCATCACCAATATAATGATAGTCCAAGCTACCAGTAACCTTAAGAATGTGCAAGGAATAGACTGGCAGGAATTAATCTGCCATTTCATATATCTGCCCAAGGGAAGCATTGTAATTGCAAAAATTTACTTTTAGACTGCTGAGACTCATAGTAATTATGTTTCTTTTTTAATAGAAATAGCCACAGGTAGTAACAAATTGGGTTTTGAGATGGGGAACTGGGCATGCATTCTAACCCAAATTACTGTGTAATTGTCTTTATTATAAAACACTATAGAAAACCCAAAACTTAAATCAGAACAAAAACTTTTCCTTAAAAATGTTCTCCTCCCATGGCTATTCAGCATGTGTGCCTATTTCTTCATTCACAGGTATCAGCAAGATAAGTATTACTGCAAGTGATTTATCTAAATATTTTTGCAATTGCTAAGCAAAATTCCCAAAGCTTACATTTGTTTAATAGAAACAGCTTCTTCTTGCTTTACAAGTAGGTCAAAATCTGGAAATCCAGATATTCATTCCTAAGTTTCCTTTGCCAATATCAGGGGATGAAGGAAAGTCTATTTGTTGTCTATACATATATTAAATGAACTGAAATTGAAGTTCTCTTCAAAATTCTGGTAGGTTGTTTGAAATAAATGAGCCCAGGAAAATACTTAAAATTAGTTATTTCACGCTTGAAGGAATTATTATTTTGTTAAGTCACATTGTTGCAATAATGAGAGATATACTTTTGGGAAAGATCATGTATGTGATGGCAAATGAATACATAATAAAATAAATTGATACAGTTGCTTCTGCCCCTTGCAATACTATCACCTGTTACACCTGAAAAGAAGCTACATGTGGTTTAAATAGACAAAATACATGTTCAGATTTAGACAAAATTTAGACTGTATATTGAAAGACATAACAGACAACATCTTGTTTTCACCTCCTTTTCACCCAACAGCTACAAAGCTGACTGATATATTTCTCGCCTTGGAGTTATGAGATGCAAATTATCATGTGCTTTTTAATAACTAATGCAGGCTATGGAATCAGTTAAGTGCTGCTTCTTTTCACATGTTGCATGAATTATACTTCCTTTTAATCATCACTCTCAATCCTGAAGTTTGATAGCAGGATTCCATCACGAAGTGGAAAATTAGGTCCTTCCTTACCAATACTCTTGCCTCAGGAAAAAAAATGACAACATCATTTGTCTCTAAACTTGATGCTTTCTAGTTTGCAGCAAAAGGTGCATGTTGACAGCATCTTCCAAAACACTGCTACACAGCTCTGTACAGATCATACACAATATTAAAAAAAAAATAAAAATAGATGCACATTGCTCATTAATAATGCTTTTTATCCATCTAGATGGATCTTTTGATTCCATTCTGCTCTCTTTTCTGAATATATCCATGTATGCATGTGTACACACAGTTGCATATCTGGCCCATAGCCTAGAAATATAATAGTTTCTAAGCTGTCTGTCTGTCATTTTAAAAAGGCTTTTAATTTCATTATTTCCCAAGCACTCTGAATTCCACTGTATCCTTATTGTCATTTGATCCACTGAAATGTTGAAGAGATCACAGAAGAACACACTTGGTACTTTACAGCTGTGGCTGGATAATCTGGCTCATGATCATCAAAACTGGATTGTTTTTATGATCTTCAAATCTGCATATCAAATTACTCAAGTCTCTGCAAGAAAGCAAGACATCAGGACTATCTCAACAGAATACGAGAAAATGTAGTTGGAGGCTAAGTGAAACTAACAGCTTTTGCAGCTTTGCAGCATTCTTAAAGCAAAGGAGAGAAGCAACAGGGAGCAGTTCAGGTAACACAGAATAACAGATTCTGGGCTGAATTCGGCACATACTTATGCACATCAGCAACCCCACGCCTGTAAATGATCCATTTAATTTTATGTTTCTAATTTTATGTTGACTTAGATTAAAATGATCACTGATTACGTGTTTTAAGGATCCTACCCTGAAAGAAATATTATTAATTTAATTATACATATATATGTATATTTCCACAGGCCTCAAAATTACTCATGCACTGACAAAGGACATGCTTTTTTCTAGATTTGCACAAAAAGAGCATTTTTGACTCTGCTGGCAGCCACTCAAGTGCTGAATCTGAGGTACATCGTTAAGACAATGTTCTTTTCTTTGTTACTTTTAAAATTTTATAGAATTTAAATATTTTCATTAAGAATTAATGAACATTTGTTTAGCCCACCTCAGCTTACCTTTTTTTAAACTGATTCCTAGCTAAACAATCATAAGTGGTTGCTTAGCAATCAGCGAAGAGTGAGACAGAAATATAGTAAGTAAAGAAACTGACTGACATGTTCTGTGTTTGAATCATAGTATTCAGTAAAAACAACAGAATAACACCAAGAGAAGTCTTAAACAAAATTCTCTTAATAAAAGAATACACAAAACTGTCTTTGGGAACAAATTATGCATTTAAAAGCTACAAATTGTTATTCACATGTCTGTCGCTATAAAATATTCCTGTAGTTATTATTAAAAATACATTAAAATCCTTCAAATGTTCATGAAACCATTATTTACCTTTTGTTTTAATTCAATTGTCAACTGTGCTTCCAATGATTTTAAAAACAGTATATATCTACAAAGCAAGCAAGAGTTTACAGCTTTGAAGACTTGAAATTGATTTTTAATGCACCAGCTTTCAAACACTACAAAGGCTGCTCTCTGCTGATAAAGACAGTAAACAAGAAATTGTCCTTTAAATGTTCCCTTTAATGTTTTTCTTTAATTAAAAATCAATCAAAAAACATTGCCACATAAAAAAATTAAAATTAAGACATTAAAAATGCTTTATGTTTTTGACACACAACACAGTCAAACTAGAATGAAAACTTATGATGTTACTTTTGTTTACTTGTATTAGTTTAGACTTTTTTTGCATTGTAAACATTGTTAATCAAAACATAAAAGCATGTAAAAGTAGTTTATCACTTAACTCAGGTCTCTTTATAGAGTAGAAATGTTAAAAATATGATGAAATTAAACTAGAAATTATAAAAGTATTAAAGTAAAATACTTTTAAAACATTTAAAGATTATTTTAATACAGTTCTATCCTCTAATCGGATGGAAGCTTATTTATGTAGATTAGTTACATCTAGAGTCTCATTTATCTAACCTGTATTTATTCTTTGATCACAAAGCTTGTTAACTTAAATGGCCTTTTATTGTTATGATTCATTTTCCCATGATTATGTGGTTTAACTGTCTGATTTTTTTTTGTTTTAATAGATATATGCACATGCACCAATGATATTCAACAGTACTATGCTGGATGCTCAATGAAATGTAAGAGCCATTTCAACATAATAAAAGTGCCTGGAAGTGTTCCAGGAAAAGGCCTGGAAATATGAATAATCAGAGTGTCACTAGAACTAGTCCAGGCAATACACACATGTCATACCCAGATCAGTAGATGGTCTGAACCACCCTCTGAAAATAGCTCTGCATGACTATCACTGCAAGAACAAAGTGTCGAGTAGAGGTCTCACCCACACAGCTGAAATGATGCGTTTACATCCCATGACAAGACTTTTCCTTTCCCTTTGGAGTTCTCCTTTGGCAGGCCGCAGGGACTGCAGCACAAAGCCACCCAGCAGGGAACAGGATGAGATTAGGAACTTTTCTGTTACGGGTTAAAGTACTTTATGAATGTGAGAAACTCTGATCTGATACATATGCCACAAAGCCAGTAGAAAGGTCCATGGCTAAAATCAAATATCTTAATTTGAAGGACTTAACATGCCTAGATTGCTTATACTTTATTCTATTGAAAATAGACCAGTATGGGACTGAGACTGTCTTGAGGGTTGGAAAAGGAGATACACCCTCAGTAAACCAAAGTGAGATATAAATTGATCTTTATGCTGTTCCTCTGGACAAATAACACTAGAACCTGACTGAAACTATAGAGTTTTGTCTTTGTATGTAGAGGGACTCCTCAGTTTTCAGGACAAAAAAAAAGAGATTTCAAGCAAGTAAATGAATTGATCTGGTACCTTTCCCTACAGGTAATACCACTCCCGAGTGGAAGCAAGCCAGTAGGAGAAAGAGATGGTTCTTGTGTGACCTTATTAAGAAGGAAATGTATCAGTAGCCTGTGGGATTTAGCTAGAAAATATATGACTGCTCAAGAAGGTTATTTAAAGCACTGTCTAATATCCTAATTAACAGGGACATTCATAAGAATTTGCTTCTTCTTGAATGTAGTACTTAATACTGAGAATTTTATCAAAACTGCTTAATAATTTACTTTTTTTTCTTTCTCATAGGATTTACAGTAATTAATCCAGAATCTTCTTCTGTTTAAAAAAAAAAAAAAGTCAACAGCAGCAGACTGAAAAACAGAGGTTGCTCTATGACAAATAGATTAGTAGGGCTTAGAATGCACCCTGGCTAAGAATTATGGCAGCTGCACATTACTCTGTTTCATCTCATCAACAAAAGCAGTGACTTGTTAATATCCTTGATGCTCCATTAAAAACTTAACAAATAAAACACTTAAACTCAAGGAACTTTTTTCCTCAGTAATTTTACCACTCTCTTTCTAGTACTTTTTTTCTATTACTTTTCTTTTTCCTCTTTTTTCTATTAAGGCAAGAGCCTGCAGTCCCCTGAGAGTTTTACTTGTTTCCTGTATTTTTGAACACTTAAGCACTAATTTTACCACTTCTCTTACAGCTGAAGTAGCCATACAATTGAAAGCATAAAGCTTTCAGGCTGTCTGCTGCAAAAATTTGCCCCAACTGCTCCACACTGACCTTTTGGCATCAGAGGATTGCTTCTATATTTTAAAGATAAAAACAGAGCTGTGTTTCTGCTCTGGTCAACAAATCCCTGTTTAAGTTCTCATCACTGAATTTTTTTTACCTATTGGAAAACATTAATACTAGTGTCAAAATGCCTTTTCTTCATACATGCAGGTGCTCCTCAGGCTTGAAGAAGTATCTGAAGAATTCTGCCATGCAACATATATGTTTTCTTCAGATAAAACCAAAACCAAATAACAACCCATATACATGTAGAACGACTGCCTTGCCTGGCAAAACCTAAAACTAATTTGAGACTTTTAACTTTTGCAGAAACAACAAAAGAAAGAACAAATTAGCCATGATACTTGGAAACATATATGTAAATATTAGCTGATATGTTAATGCTTCCTGAGGAAGTGAAGAGAAAGAAAAAAAAATACTGGGGAAAAAAGACAAAAAAATACTGTTGTTTTTTTTTTAATTAAATCACAGCTGGTTCACATCCAGATGTTGTGACTTGGGAGGAATTTTTTAATGATACTTTTCTCTTACCAGAGAAACCAGATTGTATCTATGCTTTCTTAATGCCAAGTAATATTTGTGAATATTTCACACATACCTATTGCTAATTTTCCATGTAAAAATATTTAATAAGTTTTAATAATAATGCTGCATTATTCACAGTTTCAGAAATATATGAAAACATGTGGCAGCATATGTTCAGCAATACGTTCAATGGAGTATTTGATTTCTTTTCCACTGTACACACGATTGTTCTGGGTTAACCATCAGACTTGATGGTTTACCATTGGAATCCTGAAAGTATTGCGCAACCTAAGCCACTCTATGATGCTGATTTACACTTCACATCATAGTTGCAAAAACATCTAAATTCCAGTCCCATTAATTGTTTGTAAAGATGGCATAAGAAAAAAAAAAAAAAAAACCCAAAAAAAACCCCACCAAAACACTAAAACCTCAAAATGAAGGGCCCAATCATTCTATTCTTAGCTGCATTCCATAGAGGTCTCGTCAGGATTCACTCTTGAACCACCAAAATCATTTATGAAGTCAAAATTATGCTATTGACCGAATTATGAGTAAGAACTGCCTTTTATCAACATGGGGAAGGATAATAGAATCTTGAGAAAATATGTTGTTATAGATAACTCTTCAAAGGATTGATCAGTCATTGAAATTGCACTGATAATCAGAAAATTGTAGGGATCTTTCCAGCTAAGTTTAGGTAGTGACAGAGAACACAAAGATGTAGAAAGCTCAGACATCTTTAAGAGCAGTTGAGAGCTGTGACACTCAATCTTATATAACTTGTTTCATGTCTTTTATAAAACAGCAAGTTCTACAGAGATATTATTATACTTATTTTTTTGTTAACAAGAATTTCTGTTCTGGAAAGACTGTTTCTTTTTCATAATATGTATATTCCACTTTAGATTCTTAATTTGTTTTTTTCTCTATTTTTTTTTTAATTGTTCTTTATTACAGTTCTTCATCTTGGAAAGTTCTTTAGATTTCAAATAGACCTGTATATCAAGAATGACCCTTCTAAAATAATAGTGCTATAAATATCACCAGTAAAGAACTCAGATCAAGACCAGAACAGATGTAACACAAAAAAGCAGTTCAATTCTGCTTCCTCTGTCTATTTCAGGAGCCTGTGCACATGCCACAGTGAGTGGTGTGTTGCCAGATCTGGTCCTAAAATGTATGTGTTTTGTGCCTCTATACTATGCAGTGCACATTGACCAAAAAAAAATTAATCAAAGCTTCATGGACGCATAGGAAAGGTTTCGCTCTGAAATTTTTACGGAGTCAACTCTAGAATGGACTTCATCCAGTGAATGAAACTAAAGCTGCAGAACAATGCAACACCTTGTTCGCAAATGTGCAATGTACAAAACCAGACTGTACACAAAACTGCAGACTGTATTAACAAAAAGCAAGCATTCAAAGGAATTCTTTTTGCAAAACATCTAGCCTTGCAAAATACTATTAAAGCCACAATAATGATACCTAGGCAGGTAGTTCGAGAATTGCATGTCACAACTTAGTGTCTTTAGATACAGCCCTAGAATATGCAGCTGGGAATCTCTGGAATATATAGAGTACAAACCTGCAAACTTGCAAATGTTTAGTGCTCTAGTATCCTCTTGATGAAAAATGTTACCTTGTACTAGTTCTAGTGAGAACAGAGAATAATATTTCTCAGTTGAAGTAGGAGATATAAAAAAACATATATATCTCTGTTTTCAGATGGGAATTTAAATCGCTGAGGATGAGTGCAACTTCTCTGATCAAAGCTGCTTTCTCCTTATATGCAGCAGCTGCAGATTTCCTTTTGTAATCTTGAAATTTCTGAGCAGAAGTTTCTCAAAGTATGAAATAGCTTATTTAAGACAGAGCAGCACTAATATGGCTCATGGGTTTTTTATTTCCCTTGAAGACTCTGTCTTCTTAGGTATTACCAGACACCTGGAGATGAAGCTGCACTGGGACTTGACACTAATCTATTGTCACATCATAAACATAAGGTGCCTGAAGTATTAAGAATGATCTGTACTTTATCTTGAAATGCTGTGGGAGTGCCTGGTACAGCAGATAGAGCGATCCCCAGCTTGAGAGCTTCTTTCTGCACATTCATTTTTAGCTGTTGTTTAACAAAAGCTGTGACCACCTCTTTTTTTATTCACACCCACCTTATTCCTGATACATTTACAAAACTCCCCAATTACACCACAAGTATAGCAATAAATAATTTCTAGGATGATCAACGCTACTCTTGCATATTGCAGACAGTTTTCTACACTACAGATATTTCACGCTGAGGAATCTATTTCTGGAAGCTACTTGTGTATAGAAACTATTTGTTTTCCTTTATCCATCTACTCTTACCTATTGAAAATCAGCAAGAAGAAGTGATTTGTTCACACAGGGAAAGGCAAACTAACTAACTCAAAATTTTGGTAGGAGAGATACACCTATATGTATGTTTGTACTTTTTTTTTTTTTCTGATGTCTGCACTTCAAAATAAAGCAAAAAATTCTGTTTCTTTTAGTCAAATGAGTAGGTCACCAGAATGAGATAAGCCAAATTTTCTTTAAGGTCTAGAGTGACCAGAAATCTTCTTTCAGCCATGTTGAGTTTCCATTTTCTCCTGCTTTCCTTCTTCCCAATAAAAATTAATAGTTTGGCTCTTAAGTGATTCAAAAGTCACGTGGAATTTTGACCCTGGCAATGAGAATTGTACAGCACTGCCCAATATTTAAATATTTGTAACAGACTTTTGCTTGAAAGCACTGTTTCTAAAGTATCTTTAGAAAATGATTGCTGAAGATAAGAACAACAGAACATGGGTTGGTGAAGTGTAAATGTGTAACTTCCCAGTATGTTACCAAACACTTTTCTTAATGCACATCAATCTCAGATGCACATCAAATCACAAATTATCAGTTTTCAGAGGGCCTAAAAACTTGCAAGTCTCTTGTACCAATAAAAGTTGAATGTATACAGCATCCTCATCTGTCCAGCCAACATTTTATACTTATATGTACGCATGCATGTTTAAATTATTCCACTTTTATGGTACTGAAGAAGTTAATAGACTCATATATAAGTAGTACAGGCAACTGTGGTACATAGGTGGATGCTGCAAAGTAATGAGCAAACACACAAGCTGTCAAATTGTGTGATTAGTGTGTAACAGAAGTCACTTAAAGAGAGGCAAGATTGCACCACTCTTACCCATATCAGGAAGTATTTCATTCAACTGGTGGTCCTTTTGGGTCAGTCTGAAAGCCCTAGTCACTAAGTAACACTTTACTCCACAGGTATTTGTTGATTTAAATTGTGCTATCTGTATAGTAAAATACTTTCATGAGAAATTAGGGAACCATAAGGCTCATTGACTTCCCTAGATCTTATTGGGAAGTGAAAGGAAAAAAAATATGCACTCCTAATAAGAGTGAGAAAATTTGAATCTTACTGAGAAAGAAATTATTTATTTGCTATTAAATATTTATAGAATCAATTGGAGGTACTAAGTAATAATATAATATTTAGCGTGTATATACATTTCCGTATAGTACGTACATATATATATACACACACATATATGTATGTATATATAACGTTTTAAAGATTATTGTGCCATTAAACATTTGCCAAGAAAACGAGAATGAAGAAATGCAGTTCCATTGTATGAATTACATAGTATGGGATTATCATGTTTCAAAAATATATCTGTAAAAACTAATCAGAACATTTGTTAGAGAACCCTTACACAATTGTTAACCTTCCCTTTACTGAGGTACTGAAGAAAACTGCTTAACTGGATTGATTAACTAAAAGAGATGATAAAGCAGCTGGATTTTATTTTTTTTCCCACTGCCTACACCCTTGACTCCTAACTGTGCAAGTTGCATATGCAGACACAGGTTTCTTGGAGTGATTCAAGATATAGTACATCCAGAGAGAGGGCTGATCCTTTACTATTTCTTCTTAAGTCTGCAGTTTAAATTTTACATGAGGCAGAAGTACAGGACCAGACATAAAGTAGTGCCTACATTCTAAATGCAAATTTTATATAAAATTTACTCCAGGGATGTGGAGATGGAGAATACAAAATGTATTTTAGTAATGCAAAAGTACAGTGAAGAGGATCAATTTTCCCCTCTAGCTACTTTAAATCTGAGCCTTTTCTAAATAGAAACCAAGTACACTGTTTCTTACTGTGTCTGTTTTGCCAATACAACTACAAAATATAGTATCAGTAAGTATGTTTGAACAGGCTGTACACTAGGTAGAACCAAATGTTTTCTAATCTACTGACTGGACCATGAAAACCTCCAAAACACTCTGTGTAGACAATGAGGGAAAATAAGACCAACATTAGATATATATGTTATGAGGAGTTTCAGTTAGCATTTTCCATAGTTGTCATAATGAAAATTCTTATAGAAACCACAACACACTTTTTAAGGGAGGAAATTCCTCTTTTAGCTTTATATAGATTTCAGGGAAAAAAAATCATGATTGATGTTATACAGTGAACACTGTAAAAAAGAAGGAATCATATTTTCCATAGGGATTTACACTACAAGTGAAACTTTACTATTCAGTAGCATCAATACATTAATTAATTGCTTTATATAGACATTACATGGTTGTAGGAAAGTATAATTTTCTGTCTTTTAGTAACTATTACACTTGTCAGTAGGAAAAAAAAGTGGAGTGTTTATTTTTTAGCTTTCTGACAACTCCATTTTACAGTAAAAAAAAAAAGTTGACATTACTTAAACAAGTGTCATGGAAAGTTATTTGTTTTTTAAAGCATGAGTAATAAATCAAATTATCTCTGGTTGTGCCCTAACCTAAACTCTTTCCTAAAGTGTCACTTTTAGTTAAAATCAATTTCAGATTTTAAGTATTGCTCTGCTCACCTAATTGATAGCAACACAAATTCATGATAGGCATAAAATGAAATTGTTTCTGTGTCACAAGTCAATAGCTTCTTGAGGATTAGTTTACAGTGACCTTGTACAGGCAGGTTTTTTTTTTTCTTTTTTTTCCCCAGTTATACATGTTCAATTTCCAGGTCATCGATTACTTGAATTTTGGTTCTTCAATCTGTCAATTACCACTGGCCATTTCTATTCAGCTTAAAGTATTAGATACACCTGGCAAGTAGAACATTTGGTGTTCACAGATCACAGGGCATGGTAACTCCAAGGTATTATGAATCTTCTTTAGGTACATCAAGTGACTACAGTGCAACTTCTTTCCCACTAGCTGCATACACAAAATGAGTCTGTGTCAGTTCTGATACACTCAGCTCATTCCCCTATGACTCAGAACAGCATATCAGGAGAAGCACAGGATAAAACAGATATGACATTTCAAATATATTTAATAGTCATTATCCAGAGCCTGCTTTCAATCTGAACGTTAAAAATCACTTTGGAACATACCTGTAGTGTTTGAACATTAAGCTGCATTAATCATGAAGTAATACTTTAAATTAAATCAACTGGAGCCAATTTCTGCCCTCACCTTCACTCTGCAAGTTCACTGCTCTGAAATAAATCTTCTGAGTTTCAACTTTAAACTACCTGCTAAAAATTAAGTCATTCTTTGATTAGTATCCTATATCCAATGGTCCAAATTCTGCCATTTCTCACATTCACAAAAGTCAGTAGAGGACAGTGTGGATATGATTGGCAGCAGAATGCAGCCCGGCGACAATTTCTAAATGAGCTTTGGTAGAAGACAGAGTGTGTAAGTCTTTCACTATAAAACAATCATCAATGTTGACTCAGGCTACTGGAAATCTGACTAGTTGTTTTGTTGGTTTATGACAGGATGTGAGTTTTGTTAACATTTGGAGGTAGGAGGAAGTTACCACATACATTTTCTTTCTATTTGACTAAGCAGAATTTTCAGCACTGAAAAATTGGTTGTTTATGGGGAGAGGAGGAGGCAATGGGGCCCCAGTGATACTGTCAAAAAATATATTTATGGATATATATTCTGAAGAAGGAAATTTAAAAAAAATTAAAACATACATCTTGGAATGATAGCTCATATTTATATACAAGATTGGAGGGCTATAATACACTGTTGCAATAGATGTCCTCAGTGTGCAATTTCTTCCCTGTCCTAGTAGTTACTGCAGGTGGTAGGACCAGTTGCCCTCCCTCTTCTCCACCCCAAACCAAAGAGTAGTGAAACCTGTGGAAGTGCCTACCTCTGTCTGACAGTCTCCTGGGAAAATCCCCCAGCATGCCTCAAATGAGCTAAATGCCTGCCCACACACTCACATGCACCTCTTTGGCGCTGCCGTAACTCTGTCTGTGTTTCACTGGGCGTTTTCTTTTGAATCAAATGGGAAACATCAATGAGACAGCAGAACCAGACCCACCAGATGTTGTCTGGTTCCACTTCCATTAAGTCCACCTCTCTTTAGTGACTTGTGTTGGTTCCTACAGTGGTGCCTTACAGCAGATTGCACTGCAGACAAAAGGGAAAATTAAACCAGTGTCTAAAGTGAGGTCCAGGGTATTCTAAAAGTCTCCTACCTGAATTATGGACATCCGGCTCGGGGGAGCCTCGCTGGCGTTAGTCCCTTGCCCTGTGAAGCTGGTGTGGCAGCCCACATGTCCCTGGGGTACAGTCAGGTTGTTGGAGGCGGGCTTCAGGTACATCACCTCAGACCTGGGAGAGCTGAGGGGCAGGCGGGTCTGGTAGTCAAAGTACATGGGTGAGGTGGCCAGGGATGGGCTGCTCACCACGTTCATGACATTGAGGGGACCCCGGCTGTCCTCGCCCTCACTGGGCACCAGCATAATGTCATTCTTGCTGATCTTCTTCTTCTTGCCCTTGCCCCCTCCACTGCCACTGCCTCCTCCTCCCCCGCCACTGCCTCCCCCTCCTCCCAGCTGAGGGTGGCTATACTCGGCAATTCGACAATTATAGGTGCGGATCTCCTTGTTCTCTCGCTTGCACTTCACAGCAATAGTGATCATGGCAGCCAGCAAGATGATGGAGACAGTGCTCAGTGTCACAATCAGCGGCAGTGACAAGTCCCAGTGCGGCCGCCGATGCTGCTCGCCGTTCACCTGCGGCTCGCCAGCCTCGGGCAGGGGCCCCGCCAAGGCCCTGACTATGAGCTTGGCCACAGCGGAGAGGCTGGGCTTGCCATGGTCACTGACTTTTACCACCAGTTCAGCCACAGGGCTGAGCTCCTCCCAGTAGGGGTGCAAGGTGCGTATCTCACCACTGGTGGGGTCCATCTCAAAGAGGTGCTCCTCATTGCCTTCCACAATCTCATACGTGAGGCGCCCACTCTCCCCAAAGTCACTGTCCAGGGCGCGGACGGTGCCCACGGGGTAGCCCACCCCAGCATTGCGTGGCACCTGCAGCTCAGCAGTGTCATTGATGAGGGCAGGCAGGACTATGAGGGGTGCATTATCGTTGACATCGAGCACGGTGACGCGCACTGTGGCATTGCTTTCACGGTGGGGTGAACCTGAGTCTTTGGCCAGCACGCGGAACTCAAAGTGCTTTGTCTGCTCATAATTGAAGCTCCTCAGAGCGTAAATAGCACCATTTGTGGGGTTGACAGAGACATAGGTGTAGATGGAGACATCTCCCACATGCCCAGGCAGAATGGAGTAAGACACTGTCCCATTTTGGCCCAAGTCAGGATCCTGGGCCAAGACTGAGCCCAGGTACTCTCCAGGGATGTTGTTCTCAGGCACCTGCAACACATAAAGATTCTTGCTGAAGCGGGGTGGGTTGTCATTCTCATCAAGAATCCGGACAGAAAATGACTTGGTGGAGTTAAGTGGGGGATTGCCCCCATCACGTGCCACGATGGTCACATTGTACTCATCCTGCGTCTCACGGTCCAGGGGTCGGTCGGTGACCACAGTGTAGAAGTTGTCATAGTTCTCCTCCAGGGTGAAAGGAACGGCACCAGGCCCGCCGCCACCGCCCAGCACCCGGCACTGGAGCTGCCCGTTCTTGCCTGAGTCACGGTCGGTGACCCGCACCAGGGCAATGACAGTGCCTGGTGGGGCAGCCTCACTCAGAGCTCCCTGGCGAACGGAGACAAAGCCAATGGTGGGAGCATTGTCGTTGCGGTCGATGAGGCGGACAGTGACCTTGCAGTGAGCAGGGATAGGATTTGGCCCCAGGTCCCGAGCTTGGACATCAATCTCAATGAGGCCACTCTCTTCATAGTCCAGGTTACCCTTGACACGGATGAGGCCGCTCTGTGGGTCGATGCTAAACAGGTCACGGACGCGCTCAGGTGCATAGCCACTGAAGGAGTAGAGCACCTCTCCATTGGTACCCTCATCAGCATCAGTGGCGTTGAGGTCGATGACTGCCGTGCCTAGTGGCGCGTTCTCTGGCAGCTCTACCACGTAGGAGGCTGCCTCAAAGATGGGGCTGTTGTCATTGGAGTCAATGAGGCGCACATTGATCTGTACCGTGCCTGAGCGTGGTGGGTCACCACCATCCAATGCCGTCAGCACCAGGGTGTGGTGACTCTGCTCCTCACGGTCTAATGGCTTCTGGATCACCAGCTCCGGAAACTTTGTGCCATCACCACGGGACTTCACATCGAGGGAGAAGAGGCCGTAGTCATCACGAGTGAGAAGGTAGGTGCGCAGACCATTGTCCCCAGCATCTGGGTCGTGGGCGCTGGTGAGGGGGAAGCGGGTGCCTGGTGCAGCATTTTCGGAAATGTCCATGTCCACTTGGTCAGAGGGGAATGATGGTGCGTTGTCGTTCAGGTCCTGAATCTCCACTTTGATCATGCAGATCTCCTGGTCATTGGCGAACACCTCGAGGGACAGCTGGCACTTGGCACTGCGCCGGCACAGCGCCTCACGGTCAATGCGCTGCTTGGTGTAGAGCAGCCCGCTCTCCCCGTCCACGTCCAGGAGGTGCGGGGCTGAATTCTCCAGCACCCGGAAGGTGGACTTGGGGCCGCGGCCGCCCCCGGGGCCGCCGCCGGGAACGCCACGCTCCGCGGGCAGCATCCCGCCTCCCGGCGCGCCTGCCGCCAGCCGCGCATCGCGCCCGATGTTCCCGATGACCGTGCCCGCTCCCTGCTCCTCCGGCACCGAGTAATTCAGGTTCTTCAGCGATAGGGCGGGAGCCCAGCAGAAGAAGAAGCAACAAATGGAAAGGTACATCCCCGAGCAGGGGTGGGGGCAGCAGGAGCAGCAGCGATGACCAGGGTTATCCCCGTCTTCTTTGCCTCCTGCGCTGGGGTTGCTCTTCCTCCTCTGACGGCTCCTTCTTTCCTTCCTTTTTGGTTTTGATTTTTTTTCCCCCTTCTCTTTCCCCACCCCTATATTTCAAGTTCTTGAACCTGTTGCTCTAAAACATCTGCAGAGACACAGGATGAGAGGCAGCAAATAGACCATGTAGCTCAGAGGGAGGGAGCAATCGGGGGGGTCGGGGGGAGGGGAGGGAGCAGCTTCGGCAGCGTTTCAGCAAGAGCTTGCCGTGCTTACAGTCCTCTCGCAGTTACTTCGTCTGTCCAACTTCGGCAGTGGGAGGGTTTCAAAAATCAGAAAATTTGCAAAAGATCTTCTCCTCCGGGCAGGCGATGTGTTCCGGATCCTTGAATCCCCGCAGATGAACAAAGAATAATAAAAATAATAACAATAATAAAAAAGCCGGCGGCAGTGGTTGTTGTTCTAAAAACGATCAGAAATATTTCTTAAATATGTGTATTTATATATACATAGAAGAAGAGTATGGTCACAGGTCTGTAGCAGAGGTAAAAAAGCTTATTTGCTACTCATCGCTTGTGATGCGATTGATGGAGTGGAGGGGTAGGAGAGAGACAGAAGGGGAAAAAAAAGTCTCAGCTTGTTGTTGAAGCCCTCTTCGTGTGCAGTGAGCGGCAGTGAAATGTCTGACTGCACCGCGGGGTTGTTGGTTTTCAGGGAGTGTTTTGCTGCATTTAGAGATCTAATCTTGCATTGCTTGCGGCGGAGAGCTGCATCTCGCTGCCGTCGGTATTTCCCCCCTCTCTGTCTCGTACACCCTGGGTCACTGTTTCCTTCCCGAATCAGAGGGAGAGGGAATGAGGATTGCAGGGCAAGAGGGGAAAACAAAACACATTAAAAAAAAAGCCCAAAACCCAAACCACTCCGCCCCCTCCCGCAAAAACTAGTGTTCGGATTTACAGCTTCCTTTCTCCCCCTTTACTACCAGCCTCCCACCCGTCGTTTTGGGGTGAAAAATTTAAGAAACCCACCAGTTCACCTTCATCTCTAACAGTAAATATATATTTTGAGAGAAAGCTCAATCAGCAGCACGCTTGGGTTTCTTTAAGACAGGCCAGTAGCCGCCGCCACCACCACATCCTTTCTCTCCGTGTATCTATGCGTGTGTGCGTATGCGTGTCTGAGGAGCTGCACTTTTCTCGATGCAGTTTAATTCCAGTTTGCTTTTCTCTCCAGCCGAGAGGAAAGCAACAGGCAACCCATAGCTGGACGCATAGATTTATTAAAAAAAAAAAAAAAAAAAAAAAAAAAAAAAGAAGCAAGAGAGGGGGTGGGAGGGCGGGGGAAGAAAGAAAAGCCACCACACATACACACACACACACACACACTCTCTCTCTCTCTTTTTCTTAGTCTCGCTAAAAGGGAAACAGTCTCTGTATTCACAGGGCTGCGCTATCAAGTGCCTCTTCTTTCTATTCAGCGTCTCCTTCCAATGACACTGCCTCCTAGCCCTCTTCATTTAGGGGAGGTGAGAAGAGGAGGAAAAACAATCCTGGCGATGAATAAAGTGGGAGATCTTTTAATCGATTAACTCGCGTATATTAAAACCTATACAGTTCCGCGATCAGTGTGATGCATTTTTTGCAGTCCTTTCAAAGCTTTAACAGTCTCTCTGAGCATCTTGGTACAGGGGAGAAGAGCGGCAGCAATGCCAGATGCGTTGCCCCTCTCTGATATACACCTTTCCTAGTGATACAGTGTATAGGTAAATACTGGGGAAGGGTAACAAAATATTATTTCAGGTTCTTTTAACAACCTGAAATAAATGAATGGCAAATCCAGAAATGCAGGTGTTTCAATCTGCTTGGATGAGTCAGATCCAGCGGAACAAATCACATTCACTATCGCCTCATGTTCCTCCCTTCACAGATATTAGTTGCAGCTTCTTCCTAACGCTTCTCTGACTCACTCTATAGACAGGAAAGAAATTAATCAGATTTATATTTTGGAAAGGAAGGAGGGAAGAAAGAAGGGGAAAAAAAAGAAAAAAAAAAAAAAAGGAGAAGGTGGGGGTGTCGGATCCAGCTACACTTTTACTATACCTCTTTCTCCGGGAGACTGAGGATCAGGAAAACAAGGCTGTTATCCACTCACTGGCACAGAGGCGCGTCTGTCTCCTGCTTTGCTGAGTGTTTTTAACCACCTTTCCTCAGTGTTATGTGTGAAATATATCAGAGATCTTTCACATTAAAAGAAAAAATAAAACGCAATAAAAACATAGGTTTCCAATACATAGCTCACAGATCTAGTTCCGAGTCTCAGTTCTGCACTGTTTTTTCTCCTTTATTTGAGTCCGGACCCAAAGTACACAGTTAATTCTGCAAAGTGTGGCAAGGAGGCTTTCAAACGCAAAAGAAGAAAAAACAATTATTCTTCTCTGCCTCATTGATGGGTGGCCCCTTGCAAACAGACGGTCGCCAGTCTTAGCCAGGCAGCACGCGAAGCGAACGCCGATCCCCGATAAACCAGATCCATTTCACCAGCCGCCCGCAGGTAAGTGGAGAATTCAGTGAAAATTCAACAGTTGGAGCCGCGCTCTGCCTCGCTCGCTCGCTCTCTCTCTCCCCCCCTCCTCGCCTCCCTCACTGCAGCACTCGCGGGGCCGCCGCGCCGCGCCACGCTCACCCAGCGCCGCTCTCCGACTGCCGCTATTCACCTCACGCCGCGGCTTAAACATTGATACGGATTCCCCGCCAGCCAATGGGCGGCGGCGGCGCCGGCCGGCCCCGGCGCGGCCCGGCCAATGGGAGGAGGCGGGCGGGGGGCGGGGCCGCGGCGGGCGCTGGGTGCCATTGATTAGATCGGCTCCGAGGGGGACGCGGGGCGCACGGGCGGCTCGCGCGGGCTGCGGTGTCTGGCCGCTCGCGCACCGCAGCGCCGCGACCCCGGCCCCTCACCCCTGCCTCCCCCTCACCCCTGCCTCCCCGCCGCCCTTGTTTGTTTATTTATTTGTTTGTGAGACGCGTTAACAAGTCCTTCGCGTTGACGGGTGGGGAAGTAGGGGGGACGCGGCGCTGCCGAAGTCGCCCAGAGCACCGCGAGGGCGAGAGCTTGGCTCCGCCGCGCGGTCCCCGAGTGACCGCTGGCCCGGGATGCGCGGCGGGAGAAGGGACGTGTGGGTGGGGAGACACCCCCCGCCACCTCCGCCCCGGCCCTGCGGGAGCCGCCCCGAGCGGGTCTCGCCCTCCCCGAGGGGCAATTCCCGACGGCGGGAGCGCATCCCCTGCCGGCGGGGAGCGAGGCGCTGGCAGCCGCGCCGTGAGGGGCCGGGGGCCGCAGCGGCGCCCGCCCCCGCCCCCGGCGCGCAAGGGAGGCTCCCGGCCGGGGGCGGCGGTGGCGGGGGGCGGACTGAGACTGGAAAGGTGCGTGCTCGGATTGCCGGAGGGCCGGTCTCGACCCGTGCGTACGGAAATGAAGCTGCCATTTGTGACGAGCGTGTAAGTAGCAAGAATCACTTAGGGAAAAGGAGGAAAAAAAATATATTAAAAAAAAAAAAGGAAGAAAATCAACTCTGGAGCACTTACAAGACGCTCCTGAATTATTTTAGGAGCGTCTCTTAAAAGAGTCAGTTAAGGCAGCTGCTCGTTTGCCTTGCTCAATAGAATAACCTTCAGCCCTGAGTTATTATGTCCATAAATATAATATGACTTGGAAAAAGTCTTGCAGATTTATAAATTCAAATGAATGTTCTTTCCAGACCCATCTCGTCCTGAGGACCTCTTTGTAGCTGTGAAACAGATAGTTTGCCATCAAGAGCGAGTCTGCTAGTAACCGTTATAGAACTAATGCCGTGTTAAAATGCAGTGTATAAATAAACTATACATACATTAGTGGCAGCAGAAAACCACTACTCTCAGCCGAGCCAACTTTCTGTGTGAGAGCGACGGACAGATGAAATAAAGGATATGTTTACAAAATGGGCTTTGCTTTCTGCATGAGGGCTTCAGATTGGCTGAGGGAATTTGGCGTGCTCGGCTAAGTCACGTATTTGGAGAAGTTCCCTATAAAAGCAGCACAGTATTAAAAGTGGAACAAACACCAGCGTAAGCCCCTGAGCCATCAGGAGACCTCGGCTAACTGCAACTCGAGTCCTCTGCTTTCCTCTCCTTATTCTGCAGTTTATGCCAAACCTTTAGGATGTCTTAGGATGTCCAGAGATTTTTCCACGCCAGTTCTGCTAATTGAGGGGGGGGAAGAAAAGGGTCATTGCAATTATGTAATGGCTCCCTCTAGCGTGCCAGAGGTACTGCTGCATTTGGGGTATATCCCGTGTCCGTGCATCCTGCGGGGCGTGAGTGTGTGTGTACGTGTCTGTGTACATACATACCGTGGGCTGCACACTGTGCCTAAGTGTGTGCACATGTGGTAACAATAGTTTCCTTTCAGAGCATGAAAACACCAGCAGGAGTTAAAAAAAAATTAAAATAGTTTGTATTACGGTGGCATATAATACGTAATATATTTCTGACAATGTTTGTCATGTTTAGTTTAAAAAACAGCCTCAAAACCCAGGATGAATTTTCCTTTTTTTTTTTTTTTTTTTTTTTTTTGGAGGAGGCTAGTGTCTTCATCACTTTTTTTTTTTCTTCAGCCTGGTGAGTACTTTTTTTTTATATGACTCAGCATTACACAATAAATGCTCTTACTCCAGAGTGAATTCAATACATTTGAGGGCACTCTGCAGTTTGTAAAACAAGTACTTGGGACTCTGAATTAAGGGAAAAACTATATAACCCTTTATACAAGTAACTCGAGTCTTTGCTTGTAAAATTTGTCTTTTTTTATCAAACATCTTGCAGCTTACAACAATCCATTGATCCCAATGACGTGCATGGAATACTTAGAGGAAAAATAAAATCTGAAACACTAGCACTGGATCTTCAAACCTCTGACTGAGTGTCAGGTGATAATGATAAATGAAACTCCTTGCTCTACAAGTCACTTGGTTTTGTGGTGTTAAGTTGAGCAGAGCTGCATGTTAATACTTATTCTCAGGTATGGCTGATTATTAATTATTTCTAATGATTTCTTGGAAATCATGCCATCTTCACATCTTTACAAATTGTGGCTCTTAAACCCAATAAAGACTTAGATGCCTAACTGGAAAAATACACATTAAAAAATCACGCCTGCTCATGAATATAAGGCTGATGTTTGTTGCATCAGACAGTTTATAACAACAAAATGGCATTTATTGATTTTAATCCACCTGTGCAAGTAATGAATATTTTATTAGTTTGATGATTTTACAGTATATCTATAATACTTTTTCGTCAATTTTTTAGCACACATTACATATTTGGTAGCTTAGACTGGCATCATAATTTCATATTCATTCATCAGAAATTGTTGTATTTTTCACAAAGAAGAGTTGGAAATTAAATGTATGATGGTAATGCACATGAATGCAATTAATACCTATATGTTGTGCCATGTCACTATATGTGGAATATACAGTTTGTATTTGTTGCTGAAAAAACAAACAAAAAAGAAAACAAAATAAAAAAAGTGCTTATTAACAGCTTGGAGAGAAAGCTGGTCTGTGGAGAGGCTAATACATAGAAAAATCACAAATCCTTAATAATAGAAATACACCCATAGAAGACTTGTACTTTCTGCCAAATCAATAAAAGCACATTAAATACTCTGTGAAGGAGAAGCTCAACAGAGGAGCAAAGTCCAATATAACAGCCCTAACAATTAACTATGTATGGAGTTAAATTATGCTTTGGAATGCTACTTTTCAGTACTTTAAATGTTTGTTTATTGGAAGGCATAGTTTGATGTTAACCTAAATAACAAGTAGTAACAGAACACATCTCCAAACATTTTTTTAAATTTATTGAAAACATAACAACTGTATTCAGGGGTTTTTTTTTTGTGAAGTGTTCATGATGAAATCCAGTACTTTATTATTCTATCTTTAGCAAAGACAGGTAAACCTTTCTTCTTTCAAAAAATAAAAAAAGGGAAATAAATAAGAAATACCCTCCGTCAGAAGTGTTGAAATGAAAATCTATTGTCTTGGTAGGGAGGGTGCTTAAGCATAGCAGAGAAGTCTCAGAACAAATAATCCCTAAACAACTAAAAGAAAATAGGAAGGCAAGGAAAAGATCAATATAGTTAAATGTCAAGGTTCAGTATTTAAGGTATTTGAGCCTAAAATGTATCATCGGGAAAGCCCAAATCCAATCAGCTTGAGAACAATAGAAAGAAGTAAAATTAGAAAGGCCAAGGAGCAAATTTGAGGAACAAATAATCCATATGTAAGACAATTAATTACCTGCTAATAAACAAACATGTGCTTTACCTGTGTGAGGAAGCCATGACAAAACTGTCCAGCCTATTATTTAGCCATAGCTGTAGCCCAAAAAGTACTGCAGCGAAATTATATTTCTGTACTCTAATACTCATAGAAAATGAAAAAATTTCCTCAGGTCAGCTTCTTTTTCGTAAAAAAGATGAGATGTGGGCTTGTTTAAGGTGTCAGTAATGATATTCTTAAAGAGCAGAAAGCATCTAACTAGATGGTAGTCATCAAGCATTCTTACAGAATCTGAAAATGAGGTAAATGAACTGTTAAAAATATGCAGCCATTAATATCAGCTACTATGTTTGAGGATTAAAACGTACAAAATCTGTTTCTCTTTTAAAAAGACTAAAAGGGTGATCAACAAATTGTGGTGTGGAAAGATTTATTTTTTGTAGCAGTAGTACAAAATGGATTAAAATAACAATTAAAAATAGAAATTATATTATTATTTAATTATTATTTATTATATATTATTTATAATTATTAAAAATAGAAACTATATTTCTATTTCTATGCTAAACATGACTGATTGCATTTAGAGAAATGTAAGAGAAGTACTGTTCAGAAACTCAATGAAATCAATAGAAACCATTCCACCAATTTGATCCATCCCATAGTAGCAAAGTAGTACAACTTGCATAGACAAAGACTACTTTCTGTTTGTTAGTATTGTTTCAAAGTTGTAACAGATCAACAGATGAAACCCCTTTTGTTGCTCTGTATGTAAGCAGTTTTATGTCAATTTAATTGCGAGGTCACACCAGCAAGACATGTTCAAGAGAGAATTACTGAGAAAGGGAATACAAAATAACAGGGCAGTAGGTAAAGGCAAGAGAGGGTAAGTGTCTGCAAATGATGTTAGTGGGCTAATGGGAGGATAGGACCCAAGAAGAACGAGGAGTAAGAAAAGGCTGCTGAAGCAGGGCACAGTACTATTTAAAAGGCTTCAGGCAAACTGAATTAGTGAGTAGGAACTTAGTGTGAAATTCTCACTGAAATAGTTGAAACCTATGGCTTCTATGTAGCCAGGAATATTATGGTTACAGTTGTACCTGTGTCATTTTGGAAACACAAAACATACACCCACAAGCATTTATTTGGCTTACAGTAAGGGTGAGTTTTAGGCCAGATGTGAGGTCTTAGGATCTGTATTCTTATGCCTCTTTTCAGCCACATTATTTAATGATTATTTAGTACAATATACAGAAACATTTCTCGCTTTTTTTTTTACACTGAAAACAGGTCACACCGAGATAAAACCCAGCGTGTTTCAAACAGACTAAGAAGTTTTCTTAATGAGTTTTTAAAAAACAATTTCTTTAAGAGCAATTGAAATACTGAAAACTGGTTTCCTACAGGTGTGTCTTTTAATTTTCTCTCTGCCACTAGTACCAGATTCCTCCTGTGTCTGATGGTTGCCCTGCAGCTATGAGTGGCTGGCTGAGAGGGACATGCTGCTGGGCCAGGCAGCAGCTGCCTGGAAAGGTACAACAGCTACCTTTACTTCTCTCAGGGTATCAATTTATATTGCATACATACCCAGTCACTGAAATGAAATTTAAACTAAAACCACCTTAAACCATTGGCAAATTTGATTGAAATTGCCCAGCAGCTCTGGGCAGAATGATGAAGAGACAGAGACACTCAGATAATGGTTAAGGGGGCTGGTGTTTTTACTTGCATAGCTTCCTTTAAAAAAATGAAAACATTTTAAAATAAAACACTTTAGCCATTTGATTATAGCATGATGCCAGTGCTGGAGTAGGACATGGCATAGTGATATGATCGTATTACTTGGCGTGTTAACATAATGCATGCACTGCCCGTAGCAGTGAGATAGGAATATACTGTAAATACAGACACTAGATCTTGTGAAAAAGTAAAGGAAATATCTCTGTTTTCAAACAGAGGATATTCTCCAAAGCATTTTAAAACTTTTTTGAAGCAAATATTGTATGGATTTTTCTCAAACCTGACAATTTTTGTTTGCACGGTAAATTACATCAAAACATATAGAGATGAACAATATGCTTTACTTCACTGAATAATGAAATATTTCACTGATGAAAATCTGTTTTGTGAATTCTTTGTGACAAGTTTGTTAGAGATTAGAACACATAGACCTGTCAATAATATAATGATTTAAATATTTGTTTAGACAGTTATAAACATAATTAAATTTTTTAAATACTTGGTTTAGTAGATGGAATTAATTTGATTGCAGTTATTGCTAACGGTTAATGTCTCCTATATCTTTCAAAGATTATGTGGCAGGACAGGACAAGTTTTCATTGTCTTGTTCCCCTTTGGCTTAGGCTGTACTCTGGAAATATTGTGCCTTCCTTGGGAATTGTCAAATAAGGAAATTTAATGCAGGATAAAAAGGAGAAGGAGGAAGGGGGAAAGAAAACAAAATCAGAAGTGAGTAGAAACTCCAATAAATGCTGAGAAAAGCAGGGAACAGAACTACTCTATAACATCTCAGAAGAGAAGGAAAGAAAATATTTTCTTGGGCTTGGGGAGCGGACTGTGCATAATCTGCAAACCTGCAGAGCTGCCAGACTGGGACCATGCATGGACAAGAAGACCTGGCATTTTACATCAGCATGAGCCAGTGGATGTTCATCTGCACCTTTTCTATTCTGTCTTATTTTGGATGTTTTGTCAAGCTTTGCTTTGGGTAGTATCTTATCTTTGAGATTTAAAACTTTCTTGGGAGTGCTGATAGTGCTAGCTTTAAGGAAAAGGTAGAAGCAGATCAAACTCAAAGATCTGGCTAAATGATTTATATTTTACAGACAGAAGTACTGATAGAGGACAAAGTTGGAGAAGCCAAAATCATAGAATCACAGAATGATTTGAGGTGGAAGGGACCTTAAAATTATCTAGTTCCAGCACCCCTGCCATGGGTACAGACACATTTCACTGGATCAGGTTGCTCAAAATCCCATCCAGCCAGGCCTTGACTGCTTCCATGAATGGGGATCAGCAAGTTCTCTGATCCACCTGTACCAGTGCCCCATAACCCTCACAGTAAAGATTTTTTCCTAATACCTAATCTGAACCTACTCTCTTTCGTTTTAACGCCATTCCCCCTTGTTCTGTCACTGTAGGCCTTTGTAGTCAAAGTAACATTTCTAAACATATTTGATTATATCAAAGATCAGGGAAATCAAAGAAAATGGAGACCCTAACCTTAAATTCTTGATAAATAAAAGACACTAAAATTCTTGATAAGTATATTTCATGAGAGCTGTTTAAGGGCAAAATCATGTGCTGGAACTCTAAGAAAAATATCCTACCTTTAAGGTTATTCTCAGTGAGATTTGGTATGGAACAAATATTTTCCTTCTCTTCATTAAAAAGAACAATATATCAGACAAAATTATGGACCCAACAGCATCTAAGAAAGGTACTGGATATTTCTCATGCTTCTTGTGCAGGAAGGTCCGTAAGAATATCATTATATTAATATTATTAATAGTAATTAATACATTGGAATTCACTGAAATCTCAATACAGCTTTTCACTGAATCTCTTCTCTCTTCTCGTATTTCAGTATTACAATTTCTTAGGAGCTAATGTTTACTGGCTGTAGCCAAAGAAGTGTGGTAATGTTCAATGCATCACTTTTTCCTCACAGAGCACTGCTTAGAGATTAAAAACTGTAACATCAGTCAGACATGTGAGTATCAATAATTTTCATGTGAAGGAAGACTAGTGTCTTCAGAGCTGATGCTGCCACCTCCCAGTATTGGTAGAAAGCAGAAGATTGAGGAAGACTCCAGAATAATTCACATGTAAAGTACTAGGTAATCCTGATCCACAGAAATTCACCAGGTGGGATGAAGATAAAACTTTAAAACTTTTGAATTCTAAGTGCAGCTGGAAATCAAGTTCCAGTTCGCTGAAGAGAGTAAGCCTGAACTATAAGTGCCAAGTAATCCATGTAGATCAATTTGCAGGAGATGAAGTTCATACTGGAAACAAAACCAGTAACAACAACAACAAAGGAGTTAAGCCAGATTTCTGGTAATTAATTATTTCCATTTTTTTTTTTCATTTTAGTTTTTCTAAGCTAGCATTTTGCACCGCCTGACAAAATTTCAAACTCTCCTAAGGGTGTATAAAATTTCTTATACATTGGACACTAAAGATTCTACAAGCTAAATTTACCTGTTATGCAACCCTTCTGTTTCCAAAGTATTCTTATTTAGTTATGCAGTTAGTAGCTCTGCTTTAAACATGACTGATTGCAACTCTGTAAACAATTCTGTTGCTAAATCTCTCAGAGAGATGGAATCCCATTTACTCTCTCCTAGCTGCAATTTCAGAAGATTAGAAGGAAAAAAACAAAACCTAAAGTAAAAACAAAGAACCCAAAACAAGTAATGAAACTGTCTTTGCACCCTATCCCAAAAGTTCGGGGACACAACTAGGAATAAATTATGATAACAAAAAAAAAATCTGTGAGTCAAGTTTTACATTTGTATGCCTTTTAAAAGGGAGCAACATCTTTAGACTTTTTGTAGTAGGAATAAAACTGGATGGTTGGTTTCAATAGATGTGTAAGCTGGCAAAGAAAACTTTCTTTGCCAGCTTACACATCTATTGAAACTAACTATCCAGTTTTGTTCCTACTAACCCTTTTCATTTGTATACTCCTGTGTGAGCTCCAACATAAATAAAACTTGTAAACAGCAGACTATGGGTAAGCTTTCAAAATGTTGTGTGGCATTTTGCCCACATATCTGTCAAGTAAAAGGTTAGAATCTTCACTTTTTAAAGAAAAACATACCAATTAGCAGCAAGGCAAGGCTGTCTAGAGCATGAGGTTTTCAAAGTTTGACACGTCTGTAGGTGCAACATAAGCCATTTATTTGTACGAAGCTCCCTTTCATCTCCGGATGGTAAGAGAGAATCCAGGGAGGAGTCCACCTATGAGGAATTTGCTCTCAGGAGTTACAAAATGAGGTATATCTACAACTGGGTGACAGGGTAGGAGATTATTGTTTTGCCTTGTTTGACTACCAAATTGAGGTTTCTATACTGGTTTCAGTGGCATAATCACCAAATAGGATTGTCAAATACTCTTATCCCCATTGTGCAGGAAAATAAGGGAGACTTGAGGGCTTGCTTCCTGGCATGGGCTAGTGTGACTTCAGGTCACAGCAAAAGCTGGAGAGTGATGACAGCAGCCTGTGAGGGGCCACTGGTCCCTGTCCTGATGGGGCATTGGCAGCTGGTGCTCAAGGCCATGCAGGACTTTGGCTTCATCCCCTCAACACATTGGCTATCTGAGATAAGCTGAACTGACAGTTGGCTGCCAGCACAGAGCAGTAGGGGTTTGTGCCCCCCTTAGAGCCAGGGGTAAGAGAGGAAATAATGTTTCTAAAAGTCATAATTCCCTTCTCTGTTTGCTCCTGGGATGGTTCTGCTATGCATCCCCCTTTCTGCAGGCAAACTGTTGTCTTACAGTCTTGTCATAAGTGATTAGTCAGAAGCCAGTGCTATAAAAAAGCCAGAACAGAATGTAATAACCAAGGTGCAAAATTAACATTTAAAAAATCCTAAAACATGCTGCAATAACAAAAACAGATCCTAAAATTAAAATATGAAATACTGTGTCCTTCAGACCACTAAAAATGCTTAGTGAATTTTTCTATCTTTAATAAAGATATATAAAACAGGCTTGATTTTTTAAAAATTGTTTAATGTCCATGTCCTGGAAATTTGGTTCTTTAAGGCATCTTAATGATGAGTACATAAATATGTTGGATAAGCTATGCAAAAAATAAAGTAAGACAAACAAACAAAGAAATCTATGCAAATATAAATCTTGGGTAGTGTTTCTGTCATTAATGTTGATGTGTTAGGTACCAAAACAGGTTTAGTTTTATGTAAGAAAGTGTATTCATGGCTGCTACCCTGAGGAATTTAGTGTCAGTAAATTAACATGAATGAATTGCTACAATTTTATGTTTTATTATAATTTCTAAAATTGTTAGCAGACTTAACAGTTCTACATACATCTAGAGATAACGTCTGAATTGCAAATAAATCACTACAAAATATATGTTGCAGACAGTTTTATTTAATGTGCAGAGGCATTTAAAGGGCTAACTTCTGCCATTTGCCTATTTCACTAAGCATATCCACTGTGGTGTATAAAGGAAAGTCTACTATATTGGGAGGGGTAATGTTTTAAGGTAAGATTTGTTTTACATTACAGGTATTTAATTTAGAGCTAATGAGTCAGTTGCGTTACTAAAACAGCATAGTTATTTTAAATACATTTATTTAGACATAGGGATTATATAATTAGGGTTTTTATCCTTGTTTTACTCTGTATTTCTTAATAGCTAGTTCCCGTTTAACATGTAGTAACTCATATCAAACCTAAATGAAATGCTTTTTGGAGGATTGTTCTTTAAATCTTTACCAAAGAAGTAAAATTTGCTTTTTTAATTAAAAACTTATTTGAAAAGACAAACTAAGCACATGTAAGCATTTCTAAGGCACAAGAACACACCATTTTGTTATAGTGAATGATGATCAGGATCACTTATATCCTGTTTGTGTAATGCTCTAAACACACCCTCACTGCCAGGGAAGCTCTGTTTGCCAGGGTACTACAGGGCATGCATAATGCTCGCTGCCACCTGACATGTGAGGGCACAAGGCCTGTCTCAGAGCACACCAGCCAAGTTCAACATCTCACCCTTATCTGTAGGTGCTTAATGACTCAGGGTATCAAAAAGACCGAGTCTGTTGTGACGACTGGTTGACAGTTTTGGGGTTTTGTCTCATTAGAACAGTCTGACATAAATACAGTTTATCTGGAGAGGGACTGACATCTTTGGTGGACAGACTTGATACAGTGGAATGAAATCTCATGAGAAACAATGACCATTTTACACCTCAGGAAGTTTCTGCTTCAATTGCAAGGCTTTTCTCTTTACTTAGCTTGCTTTAATGAAAATATATGCAAAATTGTATGTAGGTAATTTCAATTTATAAAGATGAAGCAGGTCACACACTTCTATTTCAAGCAAGGGTGCCAGAACAAAATTAAAGTAGATTAATTTGTAGTTCTTGGTGCACTAGTATTAGATGTTCTCATCCTACAGTGATGAATGTCTATCAAAAAACCTGCATGTTGGAGAAGACCACATATGACCACAAGAAAGATAAAATAATTGCTAATATGAGGTGTCAAACTGCATGAAATGTATTAGGTCACAAAAATGTCCTAAATCAGATATTATTGAACTCTTATTATAATACATAATAATACAGAAAACTGCTGAAGAAATGCATTTTCAATTGCTTTGCTGTTTTCTTCTCTAATGTGGTGTTCCTGATCATTGTCTCTAATTTTTAAAGGCTGTAGTCATGTTAGTATAGCACTCCTTCAGCAGACATAAATTGTCTCTATGATATTATGACTGTAGTCCTGATTCTGCTCTTGCAGACCAAGTAGCTGCTTATTGCATTTTCTGACTAAAAGTTCATCAAAGCATAACCAGATTTCAGCCTTCATCTGTTTGATCCTGATAGCATTTGGCTCATATGATGCAAAAATCACCCAAGTCCCCATGCAATTGAATTTCTAAAGAAAAACAATTATTCATGAACTTTTAATCACAACTTCTTTCAGGGGTTTTTGATTGGGTTTTTTTTAACGAATGAGTGAGGAGAATCTCAAAGTTTTGCTTGTGACTTTTCTAAAGCATTTCATGTAGCAAGCTCTTTGGTTTGCAGATTTTATGAGAAAGAATTCACAAACAGGGGCCATTGTGTATTGTCATGGAGTAAACAGCAGCTTTCTCAAACAACTGGCTACAGTCCCAAGGGAATTGGACCCAAACCTCTGAAAAGCCACTTATCATAGAGTAAATGCATGAAAGAAAAATCTCAAAAATTCACAGAAAGATTTTGAAACACCTCAAGAGATCGAATTATTGTCTATGCTGTCTAGCTCAAAGAGTTTAAAATAAGATACAATACAATATTACACCTGGCAGATCTAAACAATACATCACTAAATGCCCACATACTCAAAGTGTAGGGCTTCTACTAAGTAGTGAGTAAATTTGAATATTAAAGTAAATTTGAATATTAATCTCTTTATTATGTTTGGAGACATTATTCTATTTCAATATGTTCATTTAGAGTTGAAGCTGTGGATGCTCTCTGGTAGATTCTAATACATGTCGTCCTTCCAGTCGGTGGACCAAAAAAGAAAAATGACAATAATTAGTGTTCACGCCTTATCACATAGAGGGAACAAAGATGGTTGCTACACAGAGTTAGACAAATACCAATATGTTGGGGGACTTACTGTTGTGCATAAATGGCATGAATTTAAAATTATTAAATCTCTTCATAGCTGGCTATAGTGTAACCAAGGCCTAGGACTTACCCTTCTGAACAGAACAAATTCTCATTGGGTTTAACAGGTCTTTTCCAGTATTAAACATATTTATGCAATTAATTAGGAAGAACGATGATAAAAACATGACCTTTTTTACTTCTGTGAAGTAAATATCAGGTGTCAATATTAACAGTAATGCAGCTAACATTTCTAATGCATCAAGACAACTATTTGGAATATTGACCTATGGGATAAACAAGTATTGAGATTTTGTCATCCCTTCTAAATGTCACATCACTGAAAATCACACAGGGAGAAAATTGGAATGTTAAACGGAAAGCTGCTGTGTTCCACAGTAACAAGGAAACTGAGACCCATGGGCTAAACAACAGTGCTTGACTATTGTAATTTCCTTCCTTCCTTCCTTCCTTCCTTCCTTCCTTCCTTCCTTCCTTCCTTCCTTCCTTCCTTCCTTCCTTCCTTCCTTCCTTCCTTCCTTCCTTCCTTCCTTCCTTCCTTCCTTCCTTCCTTCCTTCCTTCCTTCCTTCCTTCCTTCCTTCCTTCCTTCCTTCCTTCCTTCCTTCCTTCCTTCCCTCCTTCCTCCCTCCCTATAGAATTTTGCCATTCACTATGGACACAGTAAAAGTACACACTGTGGTACTCCAAAGAAAGGTGATTTTTTTAAATCTTAGTATAGATGAGCACGACAATGATTTTGGAGTTACTAATTTGTAAGATTTCTACCATACCAGCCAGTAAAAAATTATCCTATTAAAAGGTAATGAAAGTTATTTAAAATTAAGTATGTAAACATACTTGGCTGCCACACTGAAATTCTGCTTCAATTTGGTTCAGAGATACACTGAAAAAGAAAAGATAGTCTGTTTCAGTGAAATTTGAATTTTTAATTTCCTTTTTCAAATACAGTACTTGCAATCAAAATATTTAGATTTGGTCATTATCAACACTAACTCACTAGCACCATGAAGTGGGAGTAGAATCTCTGGTACATTTTTACTAAAACCAGTGCAATTACACCTGACATTAGCAGGTGTGGTCGAATTTAACAACAAGTTTTCATTATAGGTGTCAATATTTCTAGCATTGTTGTTGTATTTCAAAGAAAGAATAATAAAAAGAACTTCTACCAACACTGTTAGAGCAGATAGATGAAGTTGGCATGTGTCTCCAGATGTGTGGAGTATGTGTCACAAATGTGAAAGCATGTCTGAGTTTAAGCAGCTAGTGACCAGTGTTGTATGTTGAGCTCTCAATCAGATTAATTCCTATATCACTGTATAATGACACATTTTTATCTCTTTTGCTGTTAAAATTACTTTGATAAATTGGAGAGGGGGATTGTTTTCCCACATTTGGTAGCATCAGATACAGAATTTTTAATTTTTTTTTTTTCTCATTTGTATACTCATTACAGTTTAAGAAGCATACATCTAATTAATCAAGTTAATTACATATCAAGATGCAAATCTTATGTGGCCAGGAATTTTTTGTTATTTCTTTTGTTAGTTCATTTCATAGCTAAACTAAAAGAAATTTATCACATACACTGCATTTGCTTCAGAAAGAGTTACTGATTTGCTGCTGCAAGTTTTTCTTTCAATTTCCCACTGCTTCTATCAATAAAACTGATAGCAGTTGCCCTTAGATGTTTCTGGTATTATAACACCATCAACAGTAAAGATTTACAAACATTAATTTAACTGACAATAGATTATAGAATCTTGTTGCTAATAGCTGAATTATGGAGAAGATTTGTGTGATAAGCAAGCTGAAATGCCCCTTGCCTGAGGAAACTCCTAAGAATAAAAGGTTCTGTTGTATTTGTGGGGTTTTTTGTTTGTTTGTTTGTTTTTTAAGGAGGGGAGAAATCAAACTGCTGCCATAAACTTTTGCCCAACATTTTTTTTGTGCTTTACAGATTTAGGTGTATCTGTAGAAGCTGTTTTGTTGAAAGGCACCATATTTATTTCAAAATTAATGGATGGCTCAAGACTCTTGTGAGAAAGTCACAGAGCTCATATAGTTTTTCAGGGGTCACATCTTAATGAGAATCAAAAGTTTACTCAACCATAAAGTTCAGGCTGTGGTTTAAATACATACCAGCTGGTTGTGGTCAGCTTTCAAAAGAAAGGCAACCTGATGAAGGAATCAAATTTGTCAATTATATCTGACTCACACATAGTAACCACTATTCCTTTCCTTTCCTGCACTATAAATCTGAAGAAGAGAATTGGAGACATTTCTGTTGTTTACTTAGTATGAATATATTTAAATGCTACTTTGTATATTTATTTACAATGTGATGCAAGTGGATGAAGTAAATTTTGTAATTATTTTGTCAACTTCATTGTTATACCTGCAACTTCACAAACACCTCATATTTTCAAAAACAAGCCCTTTCTCCAAAGCACTCATAAACAGATTTACACAGAATGAGCAAAGAAACATGAAAGAGGAGTGTTAAGTTGGTTGGCAGGTTAGAGCAGAGAGGATATTTTAGGCACTGTAAACAGCTTTGGGAATAGAAAAAGGAAGTCATGCATGAGATATGGATACACACAGTAATCAGGACTGTATCAGAACCAGGAAGGAGTAAGGATTCAGTCCACTTGTGGAGTAAGGCAGACTCTTGCAAAGCCTCAAAATTGAAGAGGAGAAATTTGACATTGTAGAGTAAAGAGACAGTAAACCACCCAAGGGACTGAGAGAGGACTTGACATGATCAAAGTCATGAACAAGAAAGATAACCTTGGCTACAGTGTTTGGAGTGGACTGGAGGAGAGAGGTTAGAAGGAAGAAGGTTACAGTGGCTAAGAGGTCACGGCAGGTGAGAGATAATGGAGGCATGAAGCAGGCAGGAACAGAAGATGAATAACTGAAGAAACTGTAGATAAGTCAGAAGAGATGATTTGTCCAAGGAGCCCAAATTCAGATATTTGAAAGTTGATTATGTTAAAAAAAAAGTAGTCAACACTTCTGCTACATTTATGTACTATCCTATGCTGCAGCCAACTTACTGTAGAAAAAGTTGGAAAGCTTTCTAGATCACCTATATTGTTATCTGTCTCTATACATTCATGTGTATTGATAGAGAGCTATTTTTATATTTTGACTGTAGAGAAGGAATATGGAAATCAGGTGATGCAAGTTTATTTTGCTGAATCTACTATTGATTAGGCCTGTGATCTTGGATAGTTGTTTTCTGTTTGCTGTGCTCCAGTTTCTCTGTCTGTACAGCAGTGAAAGCAGTTCTTTCCTTTCTTTGTAAATTTATAGATGAAAAAAAAGACTTAGAATTCTCTGTAGAACTCAACTCAGTTAGGAGATGCCATCCAGCCACTCCACATGAACATCTTCACAACCATTACTTGGGTAGCAATGGTCCTTTTGTAGTGGCAGCATCCCAGTGCCTGATACTAGGATGGGTGGGTCCAGATGTGTTTTCAGTTGCAAGAAAGTTGAAAATGACTGTGCCTAAGTAGGTAGTTTTGACTGGAGGTGTCACAGCTCACTGGTGTCTGAAGCCATCAGAACCAAAATATATTTGCAGACACACTTCACCTACCATTTGGCTCTGTGGATTACATGTGGCTTTGAAACATATGCTGTCAAAAGACAGTGATGGCATTCTTCTCTGAGAATGCTTCATTCAACATGCCAAAGGGCTTTTTAATATATTGGTAAAATAAGACATAAAGCAGACAAAATACTTGTTGGGAATTTCACTCCAATATATTTGGAGTGTCACAATTCTAGTTCAGAAAAACTGCAGACATCAAATGATCATGCCATAGAAGACAGAAAGAAAAAATATAGCTAGCAGATTAAACATAAGCCTAGGAAAAAAGAGCACCTCAGCAGTAAACACAAACATAATAATGACTATAATTTTTGCTAAATCATACTTGCATTCTTCACTGATGAGTAAAAGTAAAAAAGAGTAGAAGCTGGTAAAGAATGTTCTTTCCTCTGAGGCACTTCTGCCTTTACAGTGTTCTTTGTACTGCTGGTACTGAAGCGAAGACCCCAAGGGGATGAGGAAAAGGGACAAGGTCCTTCAATATAGTGCTGTATGTGGCTATAGCTGCCAGTTTTCACCAGCTGAAATTCTGAATTCCAGAATTCCTGTGGAGATAATCTCTATGGCTTACTCCTCCTGGTTTTCTCCTTGTAAGCTATGAGTATAAAAACCTGTTTGTAGCATCCACTGTTCAGATAAATCAATATTTAGAAAAAAAAATGAGATTAATGGCATTTTAAACATTAACTGCACATTAAAAGAATGGTCCAGTAAATAATATCTTTTGAATTTACTATAGGAAATCATGCTGCTAGAGAGCAGAAAATTCTTAGAGGGATAAAGATCACTCAGGAAGAGATCTTTCTAATGTGGTAAAAGAATATAATACAGAAAAAAATCTGTTGAACATGTAAGATAAACTTTTTGACTTCCTAAATTAAATCGTTGCCATTTGCTGCTGAGACAATTAGCAGGTGTCATTTAGAAGACACAATAGATTATGTACCCAATTACTTTCTCTTTTTAGACAACAGTTTGCAGTCACAAGAACGTGTGAGGAGTTTTAATCAAAGATTAGAACTTTTTAATTAAATACGACCGTATGTGACTAGTCATTTGACATTAATTACTGTTTTAGTTGGATTCCTTTTGATTTGTAAAAGGCCCTGAGCACTGCAAAAATTATGTCACATCATAGAAACTGCTGATTATTAAAACAAAAAGTTTTCTTCATCAGCCCATCACTCTCCTGAAAAAGAAATGTAATTTCAAAAGTGAAGCGGCTGGCTTAGAGGAGACCAATGAGTTTTGAAAGCAAAATAGCAGATGGTACTTCAGCTGACTTCCCTTAGAAGGGACAGTCTGAAGGCACTTAGTCGTAATGATTGATAAGGTCTTCTGTCAATGCTCAGCAAAACTTTCAAGGGGCTAAACAGCTGGCATGAGGTTCATGTGGAGTTTTAACTAGCTGACTACCCTTTGGGGTGTCTTAAAGCTAACTAGCATCCCTGATATTAATAGAGGACATCAGTCAAAATGAAACGCTCTTGCACAAACTGATCTGAGACTTCAAGTAATATTTTAATTTGTTGGCCTGCAGAGAGGAGGATAAATGTTAGCAGTGTCCTTGTGAGATAACTTTAAATTCAAGTCCAATGGTGGCATCAGTATTTGCGAGTCCTTTTGTGATTTTGGCTTTTTCATACACTCCACTTATTCAGAGTAGAGTGGGAACAATGACAATGAAAATCCTTATCTGAACAGCCTGCAGAAAGAGAAGGAGGGAAAAAAAAAGAGAGATATAAAAGGAGTAGGAATAATTCTTAGCTCATGTAAAGATTAGGGGTGAACTTCACACAAACACATACTCGGAATCACTGTGCGTTTCGTGGTGAACTTTTAGAAAGATTTGTCAGTCTGAAGGTGAATTAAGAAAGCCCTAACCTGTAGTGGCACAGTGCAGTTTCTGAACATGGGGCTTGAGTGCATGTATCTGTAGCTCTTTTCTTAGCCTACTGAAGTGGTGCTCAGTGCCAAGCGGCAGGGTTTGTCTAACAGAGCTTGTTCCTGGAGACAACAGCTTGCCTGAAACTCATAGTGGGCAATTAATATCTCACAGAGAAAGTTTGGGAATGTTTGAACCAATGATAGTCTGATTGCCAGTTCTGGACTTGTGTGTCCCTGTTTTGCTACAGTCTTATCAATATTCACAAGTTTTAAATTGGCAAAGCAATTAAAAGCCATTTTTGGATCCCAAATTTAAAATACTCTATGCACTGAGACTCCTTTGTGGGCAGAAGTATTGACATGATAGAAGGAAATAATATTACTTGGAACTAGCTAATCTCCACAAATTGATACTGGATTTACATGCAAGTCTGCTCCTTCCGGCTGTCAGCACAGGAGGTTAATCTGCAGTTTGAGTAATAGTTAAACGGGGTAAATTTACTCAATGGAAAATTGAAGCCTATTTTATAACCTGGTCTGAAACTCAACAGATCAGAGTTCATTTCTGTAGCAGTCTTCCTATATGACTGTGAAAGAAACATCTTTCAATTTCTTTGTAACTCAATTTTCTAACTATAGAAAGATAGCAATGCCTTTCTGCTTCACTTAGTAGATGGTAGGACTCTGAAAAGTTATCTGTTACTGGCATTGGTGCAGTGCCTGCGACAAACAGATGCTCCTAAATACTGTTGTTATTTCTACCATAAATTGTATTTATGCCTATTTTTCTAGTTTAGCCTCCAGCCTGCTACAGTCTGAAAATCACTATGGAAACTGTGGTAGTAAATGTGGTATTTAGCAACAGCTCTTCATACCATGCCTAGGTTAATTTTTTTCCTAAAATGATCTGAATCACTGTGTATTTCCTATAGGAGTGCAACCTCTCCTTTCCTGGACAGAATAGTTCATTCCATTCAGATAAAAAGATTTCATTTAAAGTGAAAAAAACTATCAGTTGTGTATGAAGACCAGCACTGTTAGAAACCTTAGCTATAGAATGAATGAAAAAATGTGTGCTCTATTATTGAAGAAATATTATTTTTCAAGGGAAAAAAAACACTGAGGAGAAACACAAAATTATCATAGCATTTTGTATTCACTGCATCAGTTATTTCCCAAAGAAAGCCTATCAGTTAAAATGATGAATTTTAACCTTTACCAATTCTTCTAGAGAACATTCAATTTATATTCTTCAGGCACTTTGCTACTTGTTCACCATACTGATGCAAAATTATTGTTTTTGTAATATTTATAAAGATCTAGTTACAAGTTTTCAAGGACATATTTAACTTTTTTTTCCCCAAATCCAAACCCTTTAGTATAAGTTAAGAAACAAATGGAATGAAAGTTAACATATGGTATACTTATATGCCTTAATACATTATTATTTAAATAAAGTATTATATTGAACACAAGTCTGGTGATCAATAGAAAATACAAAGGTCATATTATCACAGAGCACAGAAAGCTTTAAGAGATGAATACCAATGAATAAACATTTCTGCATAGAATCCTTTTTCCTCATTTCTCCTATGAGATCAAATAATGCCCATATGAAATCAATGGTTTCAAACTCCCTTTATGAAATCAATGCTGTAACTGCTGTTGGCAGAACTAAACTTGAAAAAACAAGCTAGCAAACAAAGAAACAAAAAGCCCCTGGTCTGAATATAGGTTCAAATATTAAGTTTTGTTTAATTTGTGTCTCAAACAATTTCTGTAGCCGTGGAGGTAATCTTTCTTTAGCCACTTTAGGACTTTAGGCACCATTTTTAAGAGAGCAGTAGTTTTAAAAATTAATACTGCAGCCCTTGATTACTGCTGCAGTGTTGCAGAATTAGATGCTCTCCTTGCTCTGCAGTCTAAGGGTGTATTGGGTGTTAGGCCTGGGATGCAAAACTGCCAGCACACTGAACAAGGAGATGGTGTGTAAGAGGGCCATGAAGAAACGGGATGACCTAGATATTTACTTGCCTTCTGTTTAGACCATTTTTGTAGAGTCAGGTTAACAATTGTAAATTCTTAAGATAATTTTCTTTTACTTTTTCTTCTCCTTATTTTCTATTAATTAACTTTTCAAAATTATGTTGCCGTTCCTTCAAAATGAGTGGGCCATGTGGATCTCTATAGGGGATTTTAGATTTTTTCTGGAGAGCAATATGAGTAAGCACAGGGGTAGGAAGGGCAGGGGTTTGCCAAAGGTGAGAGAGAAGTAGGAGGCAGTGAGAGTTACAGCAATGAATTGGTACCCTGCAGGTCAGGAATACTGAAAGCATTGTTAGAGACTTCAGGGATAACAGAAGCAGTGTCCCTACTAACTACAGAGGACTGTGGCATTTGCTCCAGCTGGGAAGCTTCAAGAATGAGTGAAATAAAATACAGAAGCAAGGACCTACCTCTAAGATCACAGAGGAACTAAATGGAGAGAAAATGGTTTCATTTATAAGTTAATTATTAATTGAACATATTTTTAATCATCCTAGTAATTTTGAGTCTTTCTGAACAAAAATCTAGCTATCCTTGTTGAAAGAATTGATGAAGCCTGTATTTTCAGTTTCTTTCAGAGAGGTCATTCTAGCAGAAAGATCTAGACTGGTCCTCCTCAAAGATTTGGCTGATTTGGAGTCCTGCCAAGGTTTTTGTAGATATTCCAGTATATCTGAAATACTCAGAATGTGTTTCAGGCTTTGCTGCGAAGCACACTGAGTAGTCTCTGTTTTATGAAATTTTAATCTAATTATCAAGACACCTACCAGTTTAATGCTGTGAGAAGTTTGGTGTTAATATGCATGGCCTCCGGCAAGAGCTTAGTTATAAGCGGGATATTACCAGTGGAAATGTTAGTCACCTCCTAAGTGATATCAGAGATTTGCAAATATCACTGGTACAAAACCTTCCCACGTGGAGACCTAAAGCAGTTGTTGTAGCCTAAGAATAAGCTCCAAAGGAAAGCTTGTGTGCTAGTATATGCTATTTGCTGTATCCCAGGAACAGATTTTTGCTGAATTAGACACCTAAGAACAGAATATATAGATACTGGAGTATTAAACAGAGAGATTTCAAGATCAGTCAATTTGAAATTATAAAAATAGATGTCTGAACACCCTTTCCCTTCCAGTTTGAGAAGGTAACTCTGAGACACACTTAGCTGCCTGCATGAGGCTGGACCTCACGTAGGAGTCTGCCTTTCATATGACTAGCTCAATGTTTAGAGCAATTGCCACAACAGCTAGAGATTTGCAATAAAACCTAGTTCTCCTACTATGTAAGGCACTGCACTGAGTAGAGAAGAGTCAGATTTGCATTCTGGTCCATAGTCTTGCCATCACCATAACTTTTTTAATCTAATGGCACTTTAATGTAAATTGGGTAGGGAAGTCAGTGCCCAGTTCCCCCTGCTACTGAGTACTTCAAGCACTGTGCTGTATTTTTCCACTGCTGTTGTATGTAAGTGTAGAATTCTTGCTTGGCACCCAAGCTCTTCTGAAGAAAAAGTCTTACTTAAGTATGCCTTGGTTCTTTCCTAAAGTTAGTTTGTATTAAGTTTGAGAACCTGCCTTAGAATGAACAGCAGTTGATTTGACTATCAATCATTTAAATAAATTTTTGAGAAAAGTTAATGTGTATTTTCTCTATATTTCATTGTGCAGTAGGGAAAAAACCCTTTCTGTGACAATGACAAAATTGCACAGATCCATTTTAAGCTTGGCTAACTGACACAGGAAATATTCTATATCTGTAAGTAGATAGCCAGCAATTTATTCATCCACATTAGAATGAACAAGAAAATGAAATAAAAATTCCCCTGCAGAATTAACGGAAGTTCTCAGTTTGACAGAGGGGATGAAACTATAAGACAATAACATTGAACATAGTGATTTTCTACTGCATTTACCTCAGGCAATAGCACAGTGATATTTAAACAAGTTAGTAATTATATGAAAGATGTCAAATAAAAAACATTCAAAATTCAAATTTATATAAAACTTTGTGAGATATTTTAGGGCTTCTAACTTGTAAAAGTAGGTAACTCAAATTCAAAGACAATTCTTTTTACGGGATATCGTAAGAGTTGTGGGTGTTGCTGGTACATCTTTGGTAAAAAATGAAGAGTTCTTAAACAGATTTACTCTGATGTCTCTCATTACATGTCAAAGTCAGTACATCACTTTATCTCTAGGGAGATGTTTCACCCTGTATTTTTGCCAGTGTTTGTAATTATTAAAGGGATAGATAAAGAGTACGTTTTAATCCCTGATATGGGGTACACAGAAGACAGGTGATGAATTGTGCCCTGCACTTTAGGCGGTGCAAGTAAGAAAAGTCTGCAGCTGTTCTAAAGTACCCCATCTGAAATGTTTGTAGTGCAGAGTGCTTGAATTAATGGTTTCACTCCACAGATTGATCCCCATTGTACTATATTGCTTCCTAACATAGACATACCTTCTAATCCCTAAGTCTTCCACCAATCTATTGCAAAGTCATTAAATTTACAAATATTGTTCACGGGCTGCTACTGAGTTTGTAACTTTTATTTAAAAATAAGAAATAAAGAAAATGTCATATTTTCTTCTTTTTGTAAGCTGCTAAATTTGTGTCAGATACAACTAAATAAACAGGGTCTCTCAGTGACATCCAGGCAGTGGTGTATCAGAGCTGCCACCTGTTTGCACATCTGATTAGGGTTTTTTCCTCATGACAATCTCTTCTGCAATTTGGATTATTGTCTGAAAATACTTCTGTGAATGAAAACAACAGTCATTCATGCTTTAGAAAAAAAGAGTTTATGTTAGAAGGAAAAGTATTAAGATCCAGGAACATCATTGATGGGAAATTTATTTGTATTCCTTCGAGGTCGTTGATATAAACATCATAACAGCATTGTGAGGGATCACCAGTTCAATGGAAGATCATAATCTGAGTAAATTTTAGAATATTGTGGATAACTACAGTGTTGAAAGATAAAAAAATAGTTGTATCAAGTGCAGTGTCATTATCTTAGAGGACAATAAAGTGGGAGGTAAATCAGATGCAAGAGAAAAACAGAAGCATGATCTAGCTGTAATAGTCTACCAGGGAGCAAGACTCCCTCACGAAGCAATTACAAACCTACTATGTATCAGGTCAAATTACTCAAACTGTAGAAACAGATAAATAGTAATGTCTCCATACAATGACCCCTAAGTTTAAAATTTTAATTTGTATTTAAATCCTACAAACTGCTGAAAATATTCTTATATTCTAAACATTTTGCAGGATTCCTTTTTTCTGAGAAGCAGATGGCTTGGAGTCTTGAGATTCTTCTTTTCTTGAAGAAGTAGAATTTCTCATGGAAATACCAACTGAATTTCTCTATCAGCGTAAAAGAACTAGGAATATAAATATTTGATGTATAGATTGTTGAAGGAAAAAAAAAGCATAGCTCATGTGCTAGAGGCAAAGGGATAAGAAGAGAACCACTGTCCTCACTATCCTCCTTTGCTTTTCATCTGCATCACTATCATGCTTTGCTTTTCATCTGCTGGCCCAAATAATTTAAAACTGCAATAACAAGTAAACTCATATGTGTGCTAATTCCATGTAGGAGAAAACCACCAAAAATGAACATAAATAGTGGTTAGGTCATCTGTCATTTGTTGTGTATCCTTCTCCCTTCACCCTTAGACCAGGAAACCCCTGTATGCCAACTACGAATAAACAAAAGACACAGTCAAAAATATGTGGAGTAAGAATTAATTATCAAATTAGAGCTCTCATTATTCATTTGTAAACAAAAGACTTGGAGTGAAAAAGAGCTAATGTTTGAATTTCAGTAATGAAGACACAGCCAGTAGGAGTGACATCTTCCACCTACACAGCCTTGTCAGCCTTGGTGCATCTAAAATATGTATAATTCAGAGCTCTGCAATAACATTTCTCTCCAATAGATTTCTAGGCTGTCTAACATCAAGCCAGTATCAAGAGGTTAGGAACTACTGTCATGCATGAGGTGAGTCATTTGCTGCTGAGATCTTGAAATTAAGACTAGTCATTTACGCATATATTTTTGGCAGCTTTAACTGTTCCTGTATCACAATCCAGAACTCTAGGAGAAAGAATCTCTCAGCTTACCCAGCAGACACTTCACTGTTCCCTGCATACTCACTGTGGCATTCCTCACAAAACAGAATGAATTGTGTTTGTTCAACAGAGCAAAGCCTTCAGGCTAGCCCAAATTGTCAGTGTCTCAGAGAAATTCTTTGGAGTCATCTTGCCATGAACATTTTATCTTTTTTAGAGGTAGGGGACTTTTCCTCTTGTGAACAAATCTTATTGTTCCCTGATTTGGAACAGCAAGGTTCAAAAAGAGAATATGTTTCAAAGAGCTGCAGCCTGTAGGCAAGTGGACAAGCAATAAAACCCTGCTTATTCCCACCTCAACAATTGTTAACACTAGTTGAAGTCAGGCAGTACCTAACCTAAGTGATTTTTTAGTTGTATTATGTTGCATGCAAATGATAGAGTATTGCTAGAAAACTCGGAAATAGTTTTCACTGCTAACTTGTGAATAGATAATCATAGAATCATATAATCATTTGATTAGAACGGACCATAAAGTTAATCTGGTTCCAACTCCCCTACCGTTGGCAGGGACACCTTCCCCTACACCAGTTGCTCAAAACCCCATCCAACCTGGTGTGTTGCCCCTAATTTGTAAAACCTATTGCTCTTTATGTCTCTGTTTAGATTTCTTTCTCTTTCATGTCTTTTCTTCATCACAATTTTTTGTGGTACTTATTTTCTCCTTTTTCCAGAATTAAAATCTTTACTAGGTAGTCCAGAAGAGGCTAGGTTGAGCACTAGAAATACTGTAAAGGAATATTTCCAACCCAAGCAAGTAAATATTTTCCAGCTTTGAAATTATATGAATGCATATTTACTGAAAGTACTTTGTCAAACATGACATCAAGTAGAAAATATTGAATAAAAGATATATTTTGTTTGGACTCAAATGTTGTGATATTTAAGACATTCCTCATTTTAGTTTATTTTATTTTATTCTAAAATTGTCTAATACATTATTTCACAAGCATTAACATAAAACTTTTATTGGAAGCTACTAATTACTCCTTTCAGATAACCACATGGGGCCATAATTAAAAATGGTAATCCATTTCAAAATGTACATGTGTATAATGAAAACACAATTCAAATGTGTTGTCAGATAACTGGATTTTAATACTTAAGCTTAAGGAAATAGATATATTTTCTAAAACAATTCTCAGAGAGCATGATATTTCTCGATGTTGCAGTTATTCTCCGCTATCCAGCAGTGAAAACAATAATTATTATCAGTTCTTCATGTTCTTAGGGTTGGCATTGGTATTTGTTTGCATGAAGAATGCAACCATGCAAAAGCACAGTAGCACTTTAGAGGAAGAGAGGCTGCCAAAGTCTCTGGTGAGGCTTGCCAAAAAACCACTCACAGTAGGGTGTCTCTACTAGCTCTCTCTGTGTATATAGGTCCTGCTCTTAAGGATTATCACCTGCTACTGAATAGAACTATTCATTGAGGCTGAGGGAGTGTCTGAAATAGTCTCAAACCTTTCAAAATTGCAAAGTTGCCAACACTCTCTCTTTTCTCAGGAGTCGCCTGATTCTTGGTTAACTTGGTCTTGGTGCCATGTTAATACTACTATCCAGCCTTGGAACTGGAGTCAGCTTATAGCCAGACAGGTTAAATTTGGGATAGATGCCTGTGCATCTTTACATCTATCTATGGATGTATGTCCTCAGTCTTTCAATGTATGTTAAAAAAAAAAAAAATCAGTCTTCACAGAAAATTCTGTTCCGCTTATGCTGTTATCCTTCTTTTTTTATTTTACATGAGACAAGGTTAATTGAGCCCAAAATGAAAATGGTATCCTGAACTCAGATAAATGTCATTCAGCTGAGAGTAAGTAGCTAGTTCCCATGAATAAATTCTTGTTCTGATGTTAAAGAATTCAGATTAAAAGAGTGAGATGCTGATTTTAAAAGCCTAAACACCTTGGGGGGATAAACACCAAAGGGAATGATTTTGAAAAGTGATAAATTGCACTTCCTGCCTTTTGAACTGTAGGCTGGCTGCAAACCATTGGTCTACTAAGAGATTTTTAAATCTTAAAGCAATTGATTCCTCCTCTGTACAACAGTGGCCTGAATCACTAAGCTTTGTGACTACCTGAAACAGCATCACAATTTGGTGAGGACAGTTGCTGAAAAATGTTTGCTTTGGGTCTTGAAATTAAGCCATTGTAACTGGAAAAGAGCATAGAGAATGTTTTCTGACTGTCCTTTGGGTGGGACAGAAATTAATTTCTCTATGTCAGAATACAAATGTATTGCCTATGCCATTTGGTTGTGAGGAATTTAGTTCTAGAAATAAAGACCTGAAATAAAAAACATCATATTTAATTCTTCCAGCTAAACTAAGAGGGAGTTACCCATAAACATTCTATCTATTCCAATACCCTACCTCTTGCTTCATGGAGGTTCCACCTACGTCTGCAGGCAGGTGGAACATCCTCTTTCCTGTGGCTGCTGTTAAATTTATGTTAAAAAAAACCCAAAACAAACAAACAAACAAAAAAAAAAACCCAGCAAACAACATAGCAGTATTTTCAGACTTTCCTGGAGAAGTAGCTCACTGACTTACTATCTCTTGATTAAGCCTGGACTATAATCTGGGCAATGGGCATATATCTTCAGTATCCAGGGCTGAACAAGTATGGCCACTTTTAGCAGTAGTAAACTTTAAGCCTCACAGGAAGGCATTTTATAGATTTAGGTATATAGTAAGGATTAACAAGTGCTGAAAAGAGATGACCTAGATAATGATCTGGGCTCTAGTCAAGTTTGGGCTTCTAAATCTTAATTTAGACTAACCTTAAGTGATCCCTAAATTCTTTCCATTTCACTTTAGGCCTAAATTTTATATTGAATCTGGCCCATAAGTTCTAGCTCTTTTTTAGATCTGGCTTGTGATGTTAGGCCCTTAAACAGACTTTTTTCCTTTGAGTTTTGAACCTTTTTTTTTTTTTTAATGTTTCTGCATGGAAAGCATCTGTGATGATTTATATATTTTTGTAGTAATCCCCTAATTCATTAGGAGCTGTTTCTCCATTCAGAGGATTACTATGTAAATATATGTGCATAAATCTAGGGAAGTTAACTTTTAAAAGGGACAGACACTTGGATTTAGAACCATTTTTATTTGTAGTGTTGTTTCCAGCTATGATAAATAAAGGTCTGAATTGCAGCAGAAAATGTGGAAATCAAGACCCTTATCCTGCTCTGAATTCCAAGTGGGCAGGAGGTTTGCTGACGGCTCAGTGCAGGATCAGAGCCCTAAAATCTGAACTTACAAGGGCTGACTTTTTTTATTCTGCAGTGTTCAAATGGACTGCTTAAAAACCCTATAAATGCTTCATCTAGACAGCAGGGCACCATTTCAGGAACTGATTGCCCATTATAGTACTGACAATAAAACAGGAAAATACCCCAAGGGAGAAGGAGCAGGGCCTTATGACTTTCCCATTGAACTCAATGTGAAACTTATAATTTCCTGGCCCCACTTTGCACAATGTGTCAGTTTTCAGTGGCCATTGCATTATGCTCCTAAATCTCTTTCAAGGAAATCTGAAACGAGGGGCCTTAATACAGTGGAAAATGAGAGAAAATCATGGCAGAAATCTGAGTTCATATATACTAAAGAATATATATTTTTTCTTTATATTTTTTCCCCTCTCCCCCAGGATTAATCAGCTAGAAGTAATACTCCTTTGATTTAAATTTTCTGTGCTAGATTGTGAAAATGTGCTTGCAACACAGAGAAGTTAATATGTCTGTTTAAAAGATCTTTTAAGGTTATTTTTTGTTAGAGATATTTTTAAAGAATCTCTGAAACAATATATTCAGGGAGAACAAATCAGACTCGTACACAGACTCATACATTCTCCCTTTGTACATCACAGCCAAGAAACCAATATATATACCATGCCTCCCCACGATGAATCTTCTCTGTGAAACTTGCAACACTTTGGTAGCAGAGAGCACCTGTCTGGATAATGTGAAGGGATAAGGGAGTATGTTAAACAAGGGCAGAGGGAATTGGGGAGGGATGCAGGAGACACAGATCTAATTGAAGCAAAGCATTTTATTAATCTAGAGTGCTGTCTCTAGGCATGCCTAAAATCTAAATAATGATATTGAACTTCAAAGGCCCTATTCTCCATTCCTTGTGCACTCACTACTCCTGTTTAAGTCAATGGAACTTCTAAGTGGATAAAAATGCAGAATCATACTGTGAATAAGATGTTAAGAATCAATTAGCAATAAAATGCTGCTTACAAGAAAAAAAAAAGACAAAATCTTAATGTCTGTTTGGTCAATTCGTTTCTATCTATTAGTAGCATGAGTAGCTTGAACATCAAGGTGTGTGATTTTGACCCTCTAGAGAACCATCTAAAAGCCTGGATTGCTTTTGAGACTGTATTTTTTTTACAAATGATTTATTCCAGTAGTCTACTCTGCTGCTGTTGGACAGTCAGCTTACATAGCACATCAAGGATAGTACAAAGTTGTGCAGCTTCTCAGGTGGGCTCAGGGATTTAGCTTGTGTGTTTTAAAACTCCTCTGTTGTTTCATCATCTTTGCATATTGAATTATGTTAATTTCACTAAGTAAACATTAATTACTTGATGGTTTCAATGGTTTCATGCTTTGAAGCTGTAAGGTATTCTGAAAGTGATCATTATTAATTATAATATGTACTATTGCTAGTTTATCTATTTTTTTAAAAGTCAAAGAGACATTTATCCTCTCTTCCTTAAAGGCAAGCACTTAGAGAGAGCCAATCCAGTTCTCCATGTGCCCTTTCAAGGGCTGTGCATGAGGATGTCATTTACTGGGACACAGTGTGAAATACTGTTGCACCCAAAGCTCAGTTATTTTCACAACCCCATATCCAAGACATTTCTCATTTTTGCCTTCCTCTAGCAATATCATCAAAATGGACAACCTAGCACTCAGCTCTCTGAAAAGTGGAAAAAAGGTTCTTGTCTACTTTTGTGAGTAATTTCATATATTAGGTAGAAGGTAATCACTGAATATTCTTTGGGCCACCATACTGAGCATGATGTCACATGGTCTGGAATCTCCTCTTGGTCATTTGTGATCACCTGTCCTGGCCGTGTCCCCTCCCAACCTCCCATACACACCCAGCCCCCTTGCCAGTGTGGCAGTACAAACAGAAAAGGCCTTGGCTCTGTGTAAGCCCTGCTCAGCAATAACAAAAACATCTCTGTATTATCAAGCCTGTTTTCAGCACAAATGCAAACATAACCCCATATCAGCCACCGTGAAGGAAGCTAACTACTCCAGCTAAAAACAGCATAGTGTCTTTCTTAATAGCATTTAAATATTAAAATAAGCAGGAAAATTCTGATATTGATTTAAATTTTAAAGTTTTTGTGGCAGATTGTTTTAGAACCCTTTTTTGTCATTAATGAAGCTTAGTTAGCCTGCAGAGGTTGGCATAATGCATTGCTAATAATTGGCCACTTTTTTAAAAATAGTATTTCATGGAGAAATGGGAGTTCATCCAAATCAATAGAATTTCTGAGAAGATGTCTCTTTTAATTAAATTGATTAGGTTTCACGATCACAACAAACAGGAGGAGAAATTATTAAGATTTATTTGCTTTGTTTCATAACTAAACCACATTAAACCAAAATTGCTTTCTATATGAACTGATGTGTTTGGTGTCCAGGCACAGGCAGTGGGGTCTCCAGGGACCACTGTGAGGACTGCCCAGGGCTGCCCCAAGCTGCATACAGCTGGATCCAGGTAGCTCCAACCCACCCACACAGGGCACAGAGCACAGCTGGGTCCTGCAGCCAGGGGCTCTATGGCACCTTGGGCAAGACATGTTTAAGAAAGGGTAGAAAGTGTTGCACAGCAGCTGTGTGAGAGAGGAGTGAGAACATATGAGAGGAACAGCCCTGCAGACACCCAGGTCAGTGCAGAAGGAGACGACAGAGCTGCTCCAAGCACTTGAGTTGACACTCCCCTGCAGCCCCTGGTGCAGACCATGGTGAGGCAGCTGTGCCCCTGCAGCCCGTGGAGGACCACAGGGAAGAGAAGATCCACATTATAGCCAATGGAGGACTCCATGCCAGGGCAGGTGGATGTGTCATGGAGAAAGTTCAAACTGCTGGGAGCCATACTAGAACTGCAGAAAAGCAGGTGGAGAAAGGAGTGACACACAGGAGCTGCTATGGGCTGACCCCACCCCTCCATTCCCTGCCTCACACGCTGCTCAGCATGAGGAGGTGGTCCAATAGTCAGGAATGAGAAAGAGAGTTTGGACCTTGAAAAAAAGGAGATTGGGAGGGAGGAAGGGGGATTGGTTTGCTTTTGTTTCTGAGTAACTGAGTCTATTTTTAATTGGCAATAAATTAAACTTCCTCAAGTAAAATCTGTGTTGGCTGTGATTATGAACCCTTGTGCAAACTGACCTAGAAGAGACTAGACAAAGCTAAAGTAGGTATTTATTAAGAGGCCTTCATAGATCCAACTTGGGCAGCACAATCCAAAATGGCCACAAAATGGATGATCAGTCATGGGGTCTCACACTTCTATAAGTTTTGGTCCATTAGCATATTGGAGTTAATTGTCCAATTACAGCCTTAGCCCATGGAGTCCCATCCTTCTTGTTTTCTCTCTTCAGTCCACTGTTGTTTATGCTCTTGGGCCTTAGATCTGGATCAGATGTCCTTGGGTCCCCAGATAGAGGAGTAATTGCTTTGTCTACCTATTCTGTGAAGAGAGCTTACTATGCCCTAATATGCACCCTAGACTTTCAGACTAAAGCAGAACAGAAGCTGAAAGATATAAAAGCTAAAACCTGAGGCATCAGTCTATTTTTAATTAGCAATAAATTAAACTTCCTCAAGTAAAATCTGTGTTGGCTGTGATCGTAATTGGTGAATAATCTTGCCTTCATCTTAACCTATGGGATTTTTCATCTTATTTTCCCCCCATCCTGCTGAGGAGAGGAAGTCAGAAAGTGGTTGTGTGGGCACCTGGCAGCCAACCAAAGTAAATCCACAATAAAATTCAATATTTTTATCTTAAAAAAACCCAAAATTTGGGGATTTTTACTGATTTCTATGATTATAGGAACGTTTTTCTTTATTCATAAAAAAAATAAAATCTATCTTTTTTATCTCTCTCTTTTTTCCTCTTTTCTTTTGTCCCCTCCTGAAATCTTTTCTTCAGTATTCTCTAAACAGCTTGTTATTCAATTATTCATGTGCCTGCACTTGGGAATTTCATTCTGGTTTCAGACCTCTGTTGCCTTCTTCACATTAGAGGGCAGAGAATCACATCTCTGATCTTCAAATTTCAGTGGTCTTCCATATACCATTGAAAGAATGAAAAAAAAATCCTTTCCCTTTGCTCTCAGTGTCAAAAGAGCGGCTGTTGTTTCACCAACCTTTCTCTTCTTAGAGTAAAACACACTGGAAATGTATTGGAAAGTGCTTCTTTACCAAATGCTCTTCTCTGCTAACTTTTTCTCAGGGGAGACAAGGGAGGTAAAAAAGCTGCTAATGCTAACTTTCTGAAATATTTCTGTAAGCAAAACATCTAAGAATAGTACAGCAGTATTTGTTAGCCAAAAAGGCATTGTGGAACTAAAAGAGTTCCCTAAACTGAATATATTATTTTACTATCACAGCTGACATTTCCATACTTGATGCTTTTTAGGTACAACCTGACCAAAAGTTTTTATGCAATAATTATCATAATATGCACAATTAAACAATCCTGTGAAGCTAATGAGTCCATTTTAATGGATGAACACATTCTTTGGTCTGTGCTGCAGCTGAACCTTATTTAATAACAAAGATGCTTCTTTATCTACAGGTAAGTTCAGCACCACTAATGGACACTTATTAATATCATGTGATAGGAAACTGAGGAGGAGGAAGTGAAAAAAATTATCATTACCTTTTAAACTACAAAGAATATATCAGGGATGCCAGCAGGGATGGGATGAAGCTAATGACACACATGGAACAAACCACTGCATTCAAAACATTTTATCGACATTGATGTATGTCCTGGCTATGTGGAGATTACAGTATAGAGAGAAGTTCCCATGAAGGTAAATTGGAGAAGACTGTATGCTGGGAAAGAAGCTCCATCAGAGAAAAGTTGCCTGTGGTAGGTGAAATGTATGAGCAGGAACAGGTGTACTGAAAAGTTGTAGCTAAGGTCAGCAGTGGGGTTTTTTTTATTAAAGATTGTTGGAGTTTTTCTCATGTGGCAGTAGGTCACAAAAAATGAGAGCAAGGCTGCTGGGGTCTGGTGCTGGGGGATAAAGTGGTAAGACATTTTCATTGGAAAATTCTTTTGACATCTTTCAGGGCCAGTAAGAATTCTAAACTTAGTCATAACTGTTATTAGGCTAAAAGATTCACTGCAGATGAAAAAAAAATAAAATAAATCAGCCTATAATGCAGTTCCATTCTAATGAAATTTCTCTGTTTTTGTTAATGTTTGCTTAATGTCTACTAACACAGTAGATGTGTTGTGGAGTAATAACTACTTAAATTAGAAGACATAATAGAATGTCACTTATAGTTTTTTTAATGATTTTATGCTACTATTTGGATATATAAAGAAGTAATACTTATACAGTTGCTTTTTGGACATCAGACTCCATTACAACAAGTAGATAACTAATTAAAGCTGGTGGTCTGTTGTTTTTGCTCTGCATTTTTCTATTAGTTTTCCTCATTGAGTTCTGGCCCAGATTTTTTTTCACAGATTAGCAGTCTGAAACAAGCATCTGCTTGGAGAAAGCAAGAAGAAAATAGATATCAAAAACAGGGAAGAATTTAAATACACCCAGTGATACAATGCACTAAGTGCCTTAGACTATATTCATAATTCTTTAAACTCATGGAAATCTGCTTCACAGATTCTTTTAGTAGTTGAAGGTGTGCATACTCTGGCTGTCTAGCACTGAGCACATTGATACTGAGGTCAGGGCTGAACTTCCTTGTGATTGTTATTTGTGTCCAGCAGTAGAGAAGTTTTTCATGCAAAATACTTTTAGACACTCAGTCAAGAAGACACAGTATACCCTACTACCATCCTGGGTAAATTGGCACATTATACAGGTGTGTACAATTATGCTGAATATTAGAAGCAGACATTGTGTCTGGAATTATCTGGGACTTCTCACCCCACAGCATTCTTGACATTTGGAAACAGAAACATTCTCTGGTCCAAAGTACTTTCTACTCTGCATTATTTGGAAAAATGAAGAATGCATCTTTTCAGAAAGTGTATTAAAGAATCCTATTAGAGAATGGTGTTCTATTTTTCTCCCTTCTATCTTATGAAATCATAAAATATTTAATCTAATATTCAGTTTTTGTGGCACATCTGTTTTGAATTGCTTATGAGTTGCACAAAATTCCTGAGATGAGGAGTGCTCTAAAGAACATTTATTTACTCCTTATCCCAACTCAGGCCTTGAGAGACAGGAGCTCTGCATTTCTCTATAATATGTTGAGACAATGTAGAGCCAAAGGAGAATTTCAAACCCTGGAGTCTGAGCTATTTCAATGGTTCACTGTCAGCTGTTTGAGCAGTTTGCCCAGATTAGTTGGATTTCTTTGCTGCAGAATCTAAATACTGTCACAGATGGAGTAAGGATCCTTAATTTTTTCACTGGAAAGAAGTAGTTCTTTTTAGAAAGATAGAATTTTAATAGCTTGATCTTCTCAAAGGCAAACTAGCAGCAAAAACTTAAATTTAAATTATTGGCATTTCTACAACTGGAGGTAATGGTAAGATCAATCATGATAGTTGAACATGAGAATTTATGCAATATATTTGAAGTTCTACACATAAGCATTGTGCACTGACAAATACTATTACTAAACAAAAACTATATGCAGGACACAAAGTACTCTTTAAAGAAAAAGGTTTCAGTTCTTTTCTTTTGTTATACAAAATGTAAAAAATTGCCATTCATTTAATAATTTTTCAGCCTGCTTAAATGTCTTTCCCATTTATTATTAGACTTGCTATGAAAAAGAATTCTAGATGATAAAAACATTTGTTCTGTTTTTAATGAGGGATTCTTAATTTAGAACAGCATTTAATTCTAACTAATGTTGAATTAATACAAGTTTTTAAAAATTTTCTGGAATATGATGCCTTCTTTGTAAAGTTTTGTCACATCAGTGATAAATATTTGACTTTTTTTCTTGTAGCTTTTATTCTTTTTTTTTTACAAGCCCCAAAAGTTATTGAAAATAATCTGTAGCTGGAAAATACGAGCAGAAGCTTCTCGTTTCCTTTGTCCATGCACATCAACCCACTGCACATGGGATTGTGATTTTCTGTGACTCCATAGAGGATTCCATATGACTGTCATATATCTCTTTGAGTGTCCAACTACTTAATCTATTTAGTATTATCAATAACTAGGAGGGTTTTTTATGTAATGAAGTCTTTCCCACATCCATCAAGATATTATTAGAATAAGTGATTCATCTCTCATTATGTTTTGTATCAGCTCTTCATATTCGCTGATCTATTTTCTGATTTTACTCTTCCCAGTGCTCACCAAAAAATACAACACTACATTTTCAGCAATAGCAGTGGTTGTCTGCATTTAAGTGTTACTATTTATTGTGTTTGCCGTAACTACTCTTGGAAGATAATGCTCATTAAAGTTCTCATTCCAAACTTGCTAAACTTTCTTATACATTGAGGAATATAATTTTACGTGTATAATTGTTGTTAAGTGACCATACATGGATTTCCAGCAATTTAGTGAATACTAAGAAAATATGGATGTTATATAAAAGTAAATTGCTCAAAAGCTGGATGAAAAGCAAGTATGATTTTAAGAAACTGCTCAATGGTAAAAAATTACTAGAAAAGTTATGTTCTCAATACAATTTATTTTCAATAGAAATTGTAACATTATGAGACCTGTTTATTAATGATCATTTAGAAAAAGAAGAAACTAGCCTTCAAAGAATTGAAACAAAATGAAAAATAGAAAGTTTTCTGGGATATCAAAGTATATATTTTTTTCAGTACCCTGCTGTCATCACTTTCTTTTTGAATCTCTGTTTACTTTAGAATCACATTTACTTTTTTTCATTCTGTAGATCTCTTTTTCCTAGTTTGCAAATTTACCTAAATTTAGCAGAAACACAAAAATCAGAGTGATCAAAAGAATTACCCCCTTCTGTCTCAGCTTGGACAGTATCTGCAGCTGTTATTATACATGTGAAAGTGAAGCTTGTAAAGAGGAACTGGTTTTGTTTCCTGTATAAATAACAAGTAAGCTCACCAGTGGAATTAAAATCTTTAAGAGGAAAGTAAAATTTTAAGCCAGCATAATGAAATTGCAATAGACTTTTCAGTACCTTTCCACTGTATTTTTTGTCAATATTTTAAGCCATAAATCTTGCAGCTGTTGCTATTTAAATGCAAATCCCTCAATGGGAAATTAATATGAAACATATAAAAGAAGCAAGTGGTCATAACTGCACAAAATTAATGAAATTCTAACTGAACACTTTTCTTTAAGAATCTTTTTCTTTAAGAGACTTTCAGATTTCCAAGTCAAAAAAAAGAATAGGCCTTAGGTGTTTGTTTCACATCAGTGAAATTTACTCTGGGTAATTAATTAGCGAAACCACACTATTGTCAAGAAAGATTGTCAAGAAAGATATTTGTTGTTTGCATAGAAAATAAAGATATATATTTTCAGATATTTTGGCTGTCCTTTCTAGTTATTAACCAAGAGTCAGAAAATATCTGGTAAATCAGTACTTAAAGTAGATTAAGTAAGACGTGAAATACACACATGAATGAAGGAGTAGGATTTTAACTTTCCTTGTTGCAGAGATTTTTGTTACTAATGTACTTTGTCTTTCATTTGATGAAAACAAGCAAGGTAAAGCAAGGAGTAAAGGCCTTGATAAGGAACAGTAACTTCAATTGCAGTTATAAACCAATTTCAGTATTTTCTATTATCTTGTCTATAAAGCCATGTTTTCTTATTACAGTTTCAAAAAAATTAATCAGGGAAGAATTTACCAAAATTATCAGGCCATATCTACTCTCAATTAGTTTTAAGAATAAACAAGGCATTCGTTTTTATTGTAACTCAGTGCTGGCACCAAAGTAATATGAAATGAGAATACAGGATTAAATGTATTCAGCTATAATAACCTATACTCCAAAATTATGAACAAGTTATGGTGATTTATTTAATTTAAAGTGTATTTGTATTTTAATTTTACCCTTTCCTTTACATCCAAGTTTAACTTTTGTTATCGTCACATTTACCCTGTCTTTAATTTTCAAAATGTCAAACCCAAGAACTCTTATTTGACTTAGAAATAACACTGGATTGGAATTCTATATGATTGCACACTGAAAATATTTCTATTAACGCTACCCTTCTAATTCAGAAAAGTGGTTTTTAAACACTTTGTTATTGAAGAGTTTGTTAGTTGTTGACCTTTACAGTTTCCCTGATTGGGTCATAAATAAAACTAGCTTTCTAATGGAGATCTAAAATTCAAACTGAGATTTGAAATTCTTTTTTTTGACCAGTCACCATGTCCCACTTAAAAAAAATTCTCTAGTTAATTTTCCATTATCTTCCTCCCAGTGTGCCTGTGTATTTCAGCAGGCTAAGTGAGTCAAAGGGAAGTTTCATGTAGACATACAACAGTGTTTGACCTTGAAATGGAATCCTATTGTGGTCACATCACTGCTGATGACTTGCAGATAGAAAAACAGGCATGGCATGTTGAGGAGGAAAGAAGAAGGGTGAGATCAACTGTAGTGAAATTAAGTGAAGAGAGAATGTTCTTCGTAGTTGTTTGAACCTCAAAGAAATACTCAAGTGTTTCCTTAAATGTGTGATTATACTTAAATTTTAAATTAATATTTAATATATTTTCTTCCTTTTTTTTTACTTATACAGTCTACATTGCTTGTTTTCTGATACTCTTCAAGAATGGAGCAACAGGATTACACTTAAAGACCTGTAATTCCACTTATGTCAGAAAATAGCCTCCAGATGAACTCTATTTTCCAAAATTTGCATTGATGGCAGTTGATCAGAAGCATAGAAAACACCCAAATTTCTCCTATTTTAATGGACACTGCACACCTTCCCCCCTCCCAACACTTCATTTCTATTTCTTGCTTACCCTCAAGAGGACTTTTACTTTTCAGGATCTGGCCTTTCCACTATCATTTGCACACCATATTTAGCTGAGAGTGCAAATATTATCATCCTCTAAGGTTACTTGCATTTGCATGCCAAGGTTGTATTGTAAAATGACATTTAGCAGCATTTACTTTTTTGGCTGCCATTTCTTCATCTTGCATAATACATTTTTCTTACATCACAAGATGAGGCCCAGGAAAATTGTAGAGTTGGAATACACCTGTGGGATGACAGTGTGACAGACAGCTGTGAAATAAATGCAGACTTCTGGTGAGCAGGTTCAGCTGCAACTCCTTAAAATGGCATTTTATAATATGGCAGGCTTAAATGGTAGACTGTTGAACAGCCACAGAAAAAAAACATTACATCATGCAAAGACTGTAGTACAAGCAGAAAAATGACAACAGTGTGCAAAGCTGCAGCTGATCCTACTTGCCATATGGGATGTCACTCACTGTAATAACACTTACATTCCTTCCATAAGTGCCCTTAAATATCAAGGAGTGAATAAGGCATTATGCAAATTGCAAAAGGAATTTGTAATCATATACATTATGAACTTTGTACTTTCAGGAATTATTTTACTCTTACACTAACAGAATACTCTTTAAAAATGTGCATATCTGAGAATATTCCCACAACTCAATAATTTAAAATTTGCCTGTGCAAATGGCTAGAAGCAAGGCTTCCTTAGTCAATATAAAACAAACAAAAAAAAAGTCCCAAACCATGGACCCAAGAACAAATAGCTACTATAATTTCTCTCCCTCTCTTCTTTCAAGATATGGTGATTTTCACACAAATACACTTTCCATATGTTTATGTACATTTTTGAGAGTATTCTGTTCTTAGAGATCCTGATGAGAAACCAGATAAGTTGTTTGGAGAATGATAATTTAGTCTTTATCTCAGATGTATGGTAAACTGTTCAGCTATTCATTGTTTCTCACAATGCAAAATCTAGAGAGCCCTCAATGCAAGTTTCATACAGCAGTTTTGGAATAAACAAAGGAAGTACTTTGTCATATCACGCCTGTAATTAAATTGTGGAACTCATTGCTGCAAGATGTTTCAGGAGCCAACAGTGTAATTAGAATCCTAAAAGGACTGTGGTCAGCCCCATTTTCTCTATTGAACACAGAAGTCTGGAGCCTTCATCTCAGGTAGTCCCTCGGGCTCTTACTGCTGCAAGTGCATGCCAGGAGCAAGGACAGTCTGGGCATGCCCATCCCTCATACTCAGGACTGTTGAGGGAAGGATCTTGGACCTGGTGAATCCTTGTCCTGAGAAGATCTGCTTTATGGTAACTACATTGGACTGAATTCAGGTCCAGCACTGCAGTAATTATTTCCTGTGTCATTCCCTGAATGCCAGAAAAAGGGAAAACAGGAAGGAAAAAAAAATTACCTGAATTTGTTATTTTTTTCTTTTTTTCTGTCCCTCAAAAAATACCAAACCAAGCTGAGTATTAGGTAAACATAAATCATGAGGTTTCTTATTCTTTTAAGAATAGATGAGTTTCTAGACATAAGCAAGTCGCTTTCTGTTCTAGCAGTCTATAAGGGACAAATTCAGTGCTTTATTCATTATGTGAACAAAGGATTGCTTTGACATTGTTTTCTGATTTTAATATCTTCATATACCCCACACTTCCTTTGTGTGGAACTAACCTTGTCCTGTGGAGTCATGAACAGAGATAGGAAGTTAAATATATTTTTTACAGTTTACTAACATCTTCCCTGATAGGGAAGTATTTTATCATCAGTAACTTTATGAGAAATCAACCCTTCTCCTAATTTTAAAGGTAGTTTTTCTGTCTGTATACTGTCACTTGAGCAGAAATCTTACAGGTTTATCTGTAATATTCTTTAGTACCTTTGTGACATAGCTAGTGTGACAAATCAGTTAATGTGCACCACTAAGAAAATCCTGCAGCAACAGAAAAAAAAAGCAACTTGGCTATACAAGTTTTTTCTGTTTCTAGATTATACAGAATTATTGTTCTCTAGGTGTCATTTAGGGAAGCTAAAGTGGTTTGAGGTTAGGATCCGAGATCTTATGAGGTCACACTGGGTGAGACGTTCAGCATACATCGTCACTTCTGAGGTGGTTCCTATAGGATGATGTCTACTACATTTTCATTTCAATTTGGTAGATTTTGCATTTTTGTTTCTTTAACTTTGCAATTGAGTGGAATATATACCAATGAAAGGTAGATCTCAGTGTAGGAAATGTCAATCCTATGAACAGGAGTTGGGACATTGTTTTTTTTCCTACTGACTGACAGATCAAATTCCTTATGAGACTACTGTTAGTCAGTAAACATCCAAATGCTTCTCTTCACACTTTTCATGTCCTTACTCTCTGTGTGGCTTATGGGAACTTCACTCATTTCAACTTCTTCCCACAGCTTTTATGACCCTGATAATTTTCTCTGATCAGTTTGTAGGATTATATTTTTCTACAAGCTATTTCCTCTGAAATGACAGGTTTCTTCTGCCAACATTTCTGTCATCACTAATAAAGGATAGCACTGGTTTAGTATTCCACAGTTTAGTACAGTATCATTTGTTTTCTCTCTCTGTTCCTCCTTGGTAATACACTGAGCCAGAGCAACTGACCTGATGGTTTCATCATCTGGGATTTCAGACCTGTCTTTTTAGTCACAGTACTTGTAGTATCTGGGGATCAGGGTCAATATCAGTCCTTGGCAGAGTTTTTACATTTCAGGGTACTGTCTCGTCTGCCTGATTTACAGATAGTTTCTCAGGAGCTGACAAGAGTGAGCTTCAAGTAAATTTTCTTCAGCTGTAACACTGGAAGCAAATGTTAGTCAGAGCAAGCAGATTATCTAAACAGAGCCTGATGAGTCTGTGTCCCTGCTCATTGATCTTTCTTAATCCACGTTTGCTTAATTCGTTCTAATCCATGACCTTTGCTCCCACTTTAGCTTTGCAGTGTCCCACATTCTGCAGCACATCAGACCACAGCAGAGTGTCAGTGCATTCTTCAGAAAATTGTCATCCTTGGCCATTGTCAAAGAGAGGTGACCTGGGCAGCAGCCAGGTTAACTGGGTTTCTTTACAGAAGATTAAAATAATAACAACTGTAAAAGGATTATACCATGTAAAGATTAGAGTTCTCTCCCTATGTCGGTGTGCCAATGATTTCTTCTGTTTTAAAAATTGTCTTTGAAAGGATAAAATAAATGGCAATTGAATGATAAAATATAGCCAATGCATCAGCTATTATATACTAGTATCAGAGAATAGCTTTGTGATAACAATATCACCAGAAATAAAAAAATTAGCTCATAGCTTGTAATGCAAAAGTTTGTAAAACATGCAGAAAGCTGGAAGCTTTGGTGAAACAAAAGTATTATTTTTACTGAAAGACTAAAAGACAGGGATGAACAACTTTGAATTTTTTATATGGATTCCACTAATTAACATAAAGTAGCTTTTTCATTACAAGGTTTCTTGCATATTAGAACAAAACACTAAAATATTGTATTATATAAAAGCTTTTCAGGTGACCTTCAACCTTGGAAATGCAGATAAGTTTTACTTCAGAGTAGAACTGTGAGTCACTATATACAGATGACCTAAAACAAGAAAAGTTTTATTGGGGCCTTTTGTTTGTCTGGTTTTTTTTTGTTTTCATAGACATGCTTTGTATTCTTTAGCATCCATTTGAGATACACTCCTTGGAATCTCATAAGTTATATACTCTTCTACCTGCCTTCATTTGCACAGTGTATCATATACAAAATGATTGCGTAGCTTCAAGTCTCTCCAGTGTCCTTTAAACAGGTATTAACTTATGCATCTTTAAGCATATTGAACTTACTAAGAATGAGACTGGGCCAACATAAATTGAAATGGACAATTAGAAGAAACACAGGTAGAGCCAGAACAAAGGAACAACAAATGTAGATAAAAATGTTTGACAAAATGGTTCTGAAGAGTTACATGCAACAGCTCTGCAAGCCCTGGGGTAGTTGCACAGTAACTTGAACACATAGTACTTCATGTAGCAAATAGAAAATGACACTTGCCAGAATCTGACCTTGACAGAAACATTTGAGTAATATTTGTAGCATGATCAAACAACTTCCTTATTATTTTAGGCAGTAAGAGGTTTTCTAGAAAGCTCTGTCTGCTAGTTTTTATTATGCTCTGTGTTTTCATAAATAGAAGAAGATGTATGTTGGAAATATATGGCATTTAGTTTTTTACCTTTTTTATGTAGGTTCTTGTTTGGGCTGCACTGGATGATTTTCTGAGCAGTTACAAATATGAATTTCTTTACTTTTTCAGGGAAACATTATTGTTTTAAGACAGAAAACTGAGGCACAAAGAAAATTAAATTAAGATCTTTAAAGGTATTTAAGAATCTAGAAAACACACTGGTCAGAATTGAGAAGTTTCAGTCTAAGAAAATGGCAGGATGGCAGACACTCCATTCAAGATAAATTATCTTTTTCAACTTAATATCCTGTTACTACACATGCCAAGCAGATTCACCAGATTGCTTGTGCTGGGCAGAAAGGATATGCAAGATTTACGAGTAATATTTAGGCTGGCAGAGATCACAGATGTAAATTCTTCTGCACTGTATCCTCTTGGTTAAATCACTTTTCCAAGAAAAAATTCATCTGCCATATTAGCATAGAGGACCTCCAACTCTGTCTCTTGGAAAAGGAGGAGTTAGGTGATGAATTTGGGGGTCCCTTACCACTAAGCCTCTTTTTTATTTTGTGCTCAAGAATAGAAACATCATGACACCAAAAGAAAAGTAAGGGAGAAGAAACTTGGGCATGCACTGGGCATGCATTCTTATTTCTGCTACCTACTACTATTGCCTTATTTCTATTGCCTGGGAACTGTGAGGACAAGCCTGTCTTTTAGTTTCTTTTCCCCAGCATTCAAATCTTTGAGAGCTAATAAAAAATTCATAAAAAACCAACCAGATCAGGTTTTATAATTGCTCAGGTCTATGCTCTGGCCTTTAAACTGCCATATCAGTTTTCCCCTTGACTCATTTACTTCCCCCATGATTCTCAAAATCTCAGCTAAATATTGGGGGTATCTCAGAAGCTGATGTGGTGGGGTCCCTTTATTGTTTTGCATTCCCACATGGTCTGTAATCTGAAAGGTAAATGCCTTGGTGGGATCTCTATTGCTTGGATAGAAGTCATAGTACCCCTTTCTTCCATTTCCTTCTTAGCTCCTGCCACACCGGCTGATTCTGGTCTTGGGATTTTTTTTGGTTGATTGAGTGGGTATTGTTAATTTTTTTTTCGCCCCTGGAATACCTGCCATTGCTATGAATTGCAATTGGCATGGTTATCCCTGAGATATAAAGACAAGCAAGAGTGAGGGTTGTAGCACATAATCACCTCACTCAGGTACCCAACCATCTATAGATGTTAAAATCAAGGACTTAATAATTAAGACTGGAGGTGCCTTAGGTTTTTCCATAGTTAGTACAGCAAAACAGGCTTCTCCAGAGACAGTGTCTCTCACTGGGAGTGAAAGGGTCTCCAGAGAGATTCTATATTCAACCTCTTAAACTCAGGTTTTATTTTTTTCTAAAAAGAAAAAATATAATTTTAAACTTTATTAGACATTTGAATCTAGGTGAAATGAATTTGACATTTTTATATTTATTTTGCATTAACTATCCTACTATTGATCCTTATAGAAATGTGTGATTCCAGTGTCCTTCTTGTAGCTCATTAGTGTTATTTAAATATGAGGTAATTTGTTCCTCCTGCTCAATTTCGGTCTTAGAGTACTGACTGCCCATGGTTTAAAAATATTTGTTTGCAAGTTCTCTTCTGACCCGAGCACTTCCTTCCTAAATTAAATCCAAATATGTTTCTCTGGATTGCATACCCCAACAAATGGTTTTTTACAGATTAGAGGGGTTTTGCTCTCCCTGCCCTGCCCAGTCCATTATTGTCTACCAAGCTGGGGAACTTCCTACCCTCCCATGTCCTTCGTCACTGCCTCAAAATATGTGATACATGGGCACCTTTTAATGCTATAAAAAAACATTCAGGTGAGCCAAAACACAATGCTCTCATTATTTCTGACATGTTATTTAAACTTCTTTCCTCAAACCTCAAATCAATAATTATATCTATACACCACACACACTGACACAGTCAGACCAACAGAAATACAAATATGTATTTATATACACACTCCCTCTCTCTCTTTTTATTTAAAAATGGTTTGTATAAACTATGTGAGGCCCAGAGAGGATCTAAAGGATCTAAAGGATCTAAAGCCAAGAACTCCTCATGCAAATCCAACTAATCTGCCCTAGAGGAGACTATTTCTGAGACTGGCTGCCAGGCTTCCCCTCCCTGGGGTGGATGCAGTTAGGAGAGCAGATCTAGTCTGATTTACTACAAATTGTACCCACAACTTTTCTCTATTACATTATATTGCATGTCACCAGGCTGTTATTTTGTTCTTCTTTTTCTGTTTTTTATTTCATGTACCTTTCTCATCATTTTACTGTGAGCTCTTTAGGGCATGGCTTATTTTTACAAAAGACTTGTAGAGCCCCTTTCCATTAAGCAAGACCATCAAAGCAATGTATTAGTCCCAAAAAATATACTGGAAACTGCTTTAATTAACCAAAATAAATATATTTATAATACATTAGACATAATTTATTTGAGGAAAAAAGTGCCTTAAAAGATACAAAGGCTAGAAGTTTGGTTTTTTTTGGGGGGTAGGGTTGTATTATTGGTTGTTTTTTCTTAATAATCTCTGAGGAAAATTTATGTTATACTTCATTATTCACAATCTTATTAATAAATATTTCCTTTAAAAGATCTTTATGGATGTGTACATACATTGAACATGAATGCATGTAGGGCTGAGGAAATACAAGTTCTTAATAATGGATTTCTTTTGAGCATACTGGAACCATAACCTAAATTTTTGCATTCTTAGGGCAACAACAAACGAAGGCAAACAATGACATTTGCAACAAAGTTAAAAATATGAGACACCTCTTCTGTCTGCATACTCTTTGGAAAATATTAGCTAATTATATTTAACATAGAATGAGAACATAATTCCTGCTGTTTTGACAAGTAACAAATTGCATATTATCGCTTTGTAAATAATATTATTAAAAACAGTTGTCCTTGTCTGTAGTCTCTTCTTTGTAAGAAAAAATTAATTTGAGGCCCGTCATTCACAAGATGTGCATTAGAATATCAAAGCAGCAGTCTGAAGATGCTGAAAACTGAAAATCCTGTACACCCTCTGCACAGAGGGAGAAATTTGGTGTTGTAATAAGAAGATAAAAGTAAAGGTTTGTGAAGTCTATGGTAGCAGCATGATCCCTTGTGATAATCAGATTTTCAGTCATGATTAATTTGACTCAGTTATTCTATTAATAATATCTTGACTATAATCTAAGTATAATATTGGTTTCCATTGAGAAATAGAAATTGTACATTATTAAGCATTTTTATTTTTTATTAGTTTACTAATTAAACTGTATTGCTCGTCTTTTTTATTCCTAAAAAATTCCATGGAGAGATTAATTTTAATTCTTCATGTTTAAACACATCATCTTTCATCCAAAGATCCAAAGGTGCTTCACAGTACAAATACTAATTTGTACTCTATGAATGATCTCACAGCAGTCCAATGAGATATATTACTAGCTGTTATTTTTTAAAGCTGTTTTTCAAAGTACAATGTTCACATCCTTCAACAGGATATAATAACATGAGCATCTACATGTTTGCAGAGTTCTTTTCAAGTCAAGGGACAGCACTTGCTGGTAGCACAAAGATTCGATCCATGCAGTAACCTTACTGAAAGATAATAACTCACACTAAAAATAGGAAGGTTTTTTTCCATTAATTTCAAAGGGGTCGAGTTTTCATTTAATAATAGATAATGTTAGGAGTGTCAGAGACAGATACAGAAAAGGAACAGTCAAAATCATCAGGTATTCTATCTACCAGTGAGATGCAGAACGCACTCAAAGAGAAGTTTGATATGTAGGTTAAAGTTGTTTCCCAATTGCATTCTTAATGTTTGTTTTCTGTTAAAAAAAAAAAAGTGTGTTAGAGCATTGCTTCCTCCAAACATGAGGCCAGACCAAATGCTGGATCAGTTTAGATCCTTAAAGCTAAGAAACAGCCCAGCAGTAAGAACCTGCTTTCATGGAGACGATGCAGTGGAGACCTCTGTTGATTAAATGTCATTGTTGTAACCACACTTCAGAATTGATGAGCAGTCAAATGAGCCATGACAGTGAGAGTGACTACAGGAAGTTAATAGACTGCTACCATACATGGCATTTACTTTTTTATATTCAGGTACATAAAAAAAGCACAGCTAAGTTTTACTTTTATTTAAACCATCTAGAGTAATTTATTTTTCACTTTTTTTTGTCCAGCTAGAATGCATGGAGCTCTACCTGGGGATGGATGAGGAACTGACTGAGACCTTATGGATCAGGATTAAAGAGAGGGGAGGGAGAGGTGATATTATAATGGGCATCTGCCACAGGCCATATCACCAGCAAGACTGACCAGATGAGCCCCTGTATAGATAAATAGGAGTGTCATAATTCCTGGTCTGAATGGGGAATTCCAACCAGCCTAATGTCTGTTGTAGCGACAACTTAGCCAGGCATAAGCAATCCAGAAGGTTACTGAAATGCATTGATGACAGCTTCCTTCTCCAAGTAATAGTGGGGCTATGAGGAGAGGTGCTTTGGGGGACCTTAATCTCACCAGCAAGGGCAGGTTGCTGGGGAATGTGAAGTTCAAAGAAAGCCTCATATGGAGTGATGATGAAAAGGTGGAAATTGAGATCCTTAGGGTAGGGAGCAGGTTGTGCAGCAAGCTGACTGCCTGTCAGCCTCACCTCCACAACTGGAAAGGTGATGGAACAATTCATCCCAGATATGATCTATAGGCACGTAGAGAAAAAGAAGGGCACAGAAGTGGACAGTGAGGGGGATTGAGAATTGGCTGAATGGTAGGTCTCACAGGGCAGTGGTCAGTGACACAGAGTCTAGCTTAAGGCCTGGAACTTCCAGTGTTCCGCAGCATTCAGTACTGGATCCAGTCTTGTTCCACTTAATCATCAAAGACTTGGATGAAGGGGCAGAGCACAGCCTCAGCAAGTTTGCAGATGATACAGAACTGGAGGGAGTGGCTGACACACCAGAAAGTTGTTCTGTTCAGTGAGACCTGAACAGGCTGGAGAGGAACCCAGCCAAATCCATCAAAGGCAAATTTGGGGTCCTGCACCTGGTTAGGAGCAACCCCAGGCACCAGGACAGGCTGGGGGTTGACCTGCTGGAATGCAGTTCTGTGGAGAAGGACTGGGGGGGTCCTGGTGGACGACAAAATGTGTGCGAGCCAGCAGTGTGCCCAAGTGGCCAAGAAGGCCAATTTTTTCTGGGCTGCATTAGGAAGAGCATTGCCAGCAGGTCGAGGGAGTTGATTCTGCCTCTCTACTCAGCCCTAGTGAGGCCTCACCCAGACTGCTGTGTCCAACTTTGTGCTCCCCATTCCAGAAAAGGAAAGAGAAAGAAAAGGAACTGTGGCAGAGAGCCCAGCAGAGGGCTCTGAAGACGATTAGGGGACTGGAGCATCTCCCTCAGGCTGAGGGAGTTGGGCCCTATTTAGCCTGGAGAAGAGGCAACTGAGAGGGATCTTATAAATGCATTTAAATGGCAGAAGTCAAGAACTCTGAACCAAATTCTCTTCAATGGTGCCCAGTGACAGGACAAGGGGCAACAGGCACAAACTGAAACATAGGAAGTGTCATCTGAATATAAGGAAAAATTTTTCACTATGAGAGTGACAGACATGTTCTCATGGAACATGCTGCCCAGAGTGGTTGTAGATTCTGCTCCTCTGGAGATACTCAAAACCAGCCTGTGCAGCCTGCTCTAGCAGGGAAGCTGAACTAGATGATCTCCAGAAGCCCCTTTCCATCCCAACCACCCTTATGAATCAGTGTAAAATACATGACTAAGAAAAAGATGTATACCTAAAACAAGGTCCTTGGGTACAGGGCTTTCCTTAGGGTATTGCTTAAGGCTCTCTCACTGGAATCAGAGATCAGGTGCTTGGCAACTCAAAGGACTGAGTCAATTATGTTAAAAAAAGGCAGTGGAACATTCATAAAGTGCATGTAACAGCTGCATGAAATGGCAATATGCTATTATTACAAGGAAAATAAAATGGATCATTATAAATGAAACATGCAGAGGATTGTTATCAGAAGAACAATTGTTATGTATTGAGCCATCAGAAACACCCACTTGGAAATCCTTAACAAAATGCTTAACGTTTTATAAATAGAATTTCTAGGGAATTTAGAGATCAATACAACTGTCTAGCCACCTTCCACCTGTCTGGAACTGCCTTCCAATAAGAGTAAAAGAGGGAAACAATTTAAGTAGCTTTAAAGTGGAGCTTAATACATTTTTGAATGGATTATAGGAAACAGGAAATGCCTATTAGAGCAGAGAATAGGAATCAATGGCCTGGGAGGCCTTTCAGTATCATATCTTGTGCTCAAGAAACCTTTTTTTGTTGCCTTTTCTCTGGTAAGCATAGATTCATCACAGAAGACAGGTTTTAACAAAACACCCTGTTGTTAAGAAATTGTTCTAGCTAATAGCGGTGTTTTGTGAGCATTTACTCTTCAAGCAATTCTAATATTAACCCTGTTGTAGTGAAATAGGAATGCATACTTCATGAGTCACTGCTTGTAATCACCAGCAGAAACGTCTAAGATCAATAGCTAACATGCAGCAGGGCCTTACAGTGAATTAGGAGCAGTGTGAAAACAGCAGTTGCTCTTCAATGTGCCTGTGCCAATTGAAATCAGACGAAATTTGTCCATTTATTTTCCTTGGTCACAACTAGAATTTACATATACACTCTCAGTAGGAAGCCTATTAAAAACCAAATAATTTCTGGGGTTAAATCTGTGTTTATTCATCCGCCTTACATGCACCTCCAAGGAATATCTACGCTCAGAAAGAGGAGAAGAAGCCCTCAAGGTCAAGTGGGGATCCAAGGGAATTCTTCCTTTTCTAGCTGAAGAACAGGGAAAAAAAAACAATCAATGCAAATTCTTCTTGGCTGATGTGCTGCAAGTTTCTCATTATGGTAATTAGTGACGCATGAACACTGTTAGACTTTGCTGCATGTTACATCCCTTAATGCTCACTATCTAGTAGTAGTGCCCAGGGGCCCTAATAGGAGCACTGAGCTGATGCAGCACAGCTGGGAGGCTGACAGGGCTGCAGGAGGAGGAAATGCTGCTGCTGGTCTTGTAAAGGGACCCAGGCATCTCTTGTTCCCTCCAACTCCTCTAGGGGCTCCGGGCACTGAAGGGAGCAAAACAATCACCCTTGTTGGGCTCAAGAGCTGTGTGCACATGGTGCTGCACATGGGGACCTTGACTGTGATGTGGGAGTCCTCTCCTTGCACTATTTGTAATAAATAATCTCTCATCCTTGAAAAAGACCTTATAATGGATGTGAGGAGTAATGTGAAAAGTATTCTTTTTTTATCTGGTTCTAAACATTTCAGTTGTCTTTCAGAAGCAGGTCACCCACTTGTAAACGTGGCCCTTGTTATATTGCCAGGGACAAAGAGAGTTTGGACAATCTGCTGTGTAAAGACTGAATGCACATGTTTAAGCTGCCTGAGGGCTGCTTTAACTTATCTTACCGATTTCTCTGAAACTCGAGGAGAGAGGAGGCTCTATAATAAAACTGATTAATTCTGTTTATCTTATTTTTCCCTTTGCCACTTCTGAACAGCCACCAAACCCTCTGTTTGGGTTGACCTGCAGGAAAACAGTTCTGTGGGAGACTGGGGGACAACAAGATGTCTATGAGCCAGCAGTGTGTCTGCTGTTTTTTAGGTATTAAAAGCGTTTTACCAAAATACTTTTCTGAAATACTTGATGTACACATCACGTAGGTTAGAGAAACTGTGCATCAAATGCTTGGCTGAAGATTAGAAAACTGTTTTATCTCTTAGTCTTAGTTAATTGAAACTTCATTTCTAAGCTTATGCTTGGTACTCTAATACCAGTGTTAGAAGACTTTTAAGTCTTTTAAGACTTAATCTTTTAAGTCTAACTATTTACCTAGTCTCTCCTAATGTCAGGGAGGCAGAAGGCATCATCAAAGATTTATCTCATTCCGTAACAGACATATAAGACATTTCAGATAAACTATGCTCATGAAGTTCTGTTTTGTTCTGCTAGGTCTAGGCTCAATAGGTTACTATGTCTAATGTTAAAATGCATAGGTTAGACAGAATGGATTGCACAGTATAAAGCAGGGAAATGTGACTTATATGCTTCACCCAATAAGGGTGAAATAAAATGCTGGGATTTAAAGGAAAGATTTGCCTAGATGCTGTCAACCACAAGCAGATGGTTGGCATTTGAATGTAAATGTAATATAAAGAAATAGTAGCCAAAAATATCGGTTTGTATCGCGTGCAAATTTGTGTTTCAGCAGATAGACATAATGAGTCAATAATAAGAAATTATGTATCTGATAAAATGGTCAGCTTAATATGTAAAATCAGGCAGAATGAGAATTTTTGTGCATTATGTGCTCCTGAAATGATGAAATAACTGTTATCAGGGTGTTGGTTGTACAGCTACTCTTTCTATTTTAAACTACAAAAAAAAAACCCCTAAAATAAAGCAGCCAACAAACAAAAAACCCCAAAAACCAAAACCAACCACCCCAAAATTAAACCCTACAAGCCCAAACATACCAAATAAACAAATCTCTGGTATTACATAGTTAACACTTTATGTATTTTCACTTTTTTTTTAAATGAACTCATTTTATCATCACATGCCTTTATACTGTATCAATTCAGAACCAGTCATTCAAACCCAGAAAATTCTCTCAATGTGCATGACACATGGTAAACTTACCTGAACATATTTAATGAAGAAAAATGTTCAGTTTTGAATGTACACTATGAAGTTGGTGGCTTTTTCTATGTTAGGTAATAGCTTCAAAATGCACCTTAACACTTCTATCTGATTAGTATGAATGATTCAATAAAAATACCTTAACTGCATAGAAACTGGAGATGATATAGCCTAACCCAGCTGTCATGCAATTTATAAATACAGAAGCAACTACCCACATCTGTTCTCCTATTTTCTTTTTTCAATTTAAGAGGGAAATTGACCTTACAATCTTCAACGTGACTTCAGGTCATTGTTATTAGTGATGAGAAAATGCTGTGCTCTTCTTTTGACTGAGTCTGGCAAACCTCCCAGATATTTTACAATCACAGAATAAAAGCTCTGAAATGCTGCACAATATTTTTTTTTTCAGGTTTAGGCACTTGTTGTAGTAGCATGTACATCTGGCAAATAAAAATCATTTGCAGGAAGTCTGTGGGCTTTTTTCTTTTAAAAAAGAAAGGTTTTCTTTGAAACCTTGAATTCTAAAATAACTTGGCTGTAATAAATTACTAGGTGTTCCTTTTAGGCAAAGCAGTTACTAATTTCAATTTAGGGATCAAGGGTAAAGGAACAGTATTACTATTTTTCAATTGTCAGGAATAACAAGTGTATGTAAAATTAAAGTTGACTTGAAGCTCATTCTCAAGAAAGCACAGATCCACAAAAGTATGGAGTATGGACAGTATCCACAGAGGTATGGAGATTTCTATTCTCCCTGCATGAAGGAAAGAGAAAATCCAGCTTTTAGCAGTATAATTGCTGTTAACTACAGTATAATCCTGTTTAAATTTTTTGATGTCCAAGTTAAAAAAATCAACAGTTTAAGTACACCAATAAAAGAATTTTGTCGTAATTCAGAAGCATCCCACAGATCTCCATAGGAACTTGTTTGACTTCTTATCCTCTATCTGCAGGAATTCAGAATCCATGCATGAGTCTTGATGTTTAATACAATAACTGGCAGACAATGAGGACTGAAATAAAAATTGATGCTGTTTATATTCAGACGGGATACAAGGATGCTGCTCCTGGGACCTATGTTCTAATCTCCACTTTTTTAAACCGTTCTGTTTCACATGGTATTAATAGAGAAAGGTATCTCTCAAGTATTAGCTGGTTAATATAGCACACACACGTGATTTTTGAACTGGGATTGGGATTGAAGTTTCCAGTTTTTCCTCAACACTTAGGCAAGTGAATCATGCTTAGAAACTTTCTGGAGTAAAATGAATATTTAACAATCCTTAAGACAGACAATGATTGCAAGAAAAAGGTACTCTTTTTCTTTCCATTAAATTGATTGTTGTTTAGGGAGAAATTGATAAATTTAAGCAGAAATGCTAAATCAAATTTTCATTCAGTGATAAAGATCAGAAATTTAACAATACAAAACCACAACCTGCTTTTTTGTTATTTTTTGTTGTTGTTGTGGTTAAGCAAATATGTCATCTAAACTGGTTGTATTACAAAGTCTTGACAATTTTGTTAGAAAACAACATAAGCTACTTCAGATGTCACAGCATTCCTGTATTTGTCCCTCAAGGAAAAGGGGGGGAGAGTAAGACATACTGTAGATATTGAGGAAAGCAGATTGATTTGCCATAGGCAAAATTTTATGGCTCTTTAACCAAACCCCTTGGAGAAAAGCTGGATAAACAGATAGGCTTTGTGGCATAATTTTAAGACTTAACAGATTCAGTGCTGTTGAACTGTAGGGGTAGCAAGACCAAGGATTCTTTTTTGTTGAAAAAAATCTGGAGTCATCACAACTAGTCATCTCCCATTATAAAATAGGTTTGCCACCTATCTAAAATATGGAGGCAGAAAATTGCATGGTGTCATCCAGGAACTTATTCATATAAGCTTAGGCAGAGGTGGGAAAAATATTTATTATCCAGTTATTTTCCAGAAAAGTTTTATTATGATCATGAAATGTAGTAGTAATGTAGCAATATAGACAACCCCTTAAAATTACAAAAATAAAAACATTATTATAAACATCATATTGCTTTCACTGAATGACTCCAGATGCTGACAGTTTACCATAACAATGCCCCCACACATCCTCCAAGAAATTAAATGTGAAGTGTGAAGTAGAAGGAGGCAAATCAAGAAGTTAAAAAAGTCAGAACCAGACCTGCTCCATATGGTCTTCATTGTTCTACTACTATTTTGGATAACAGATTTGAATATTCAGAGTCAGAAATGTTTTAAATTTTTTTCCTGTTTAATGTTCTTGTACTGGGAAGCAATGGAAAAAAACCCAAGCCAACATAAAAAGTGTGATGATATCACTTAACATTTTTCACAGAGTCACAGATATGTAATTTTCAATTGTTTAGTCACAGAGAGCTGGTTGCTTGGGCAACACAATAGATTTGAAATTTAGATTCCTTGATTCTGCAACAAATATTCTGTGTAATCCAGGAATAGTCACAAGTATTTAATTGTCCATCTGTTAACTTTCTTTCATTACACCTTTGGTATTTCTTTTCTTCAGGTCTATGGCAGTGGGTTTTTTTGTTTCTTTGGGCTTTTTTGTGTGTGTTTTATGTTTGTTTTTTTGTTTCTTTGGTTTTGCTTTATTTTCTGTGGGCTTGGCTTTTTTTTTGTTTTGGTACAAGACTGATTAGGAAGATGATTTGCTGTTGATTAGCTTTAGAAAGTGCACAGAGGAAGAGTAGATGTCTGTTTGATTGTCATCAGGTGTTCCATCAATACCTCTGAACATCCTATTCTGCAGCCATTCTCAAATGTTTTTGCTAGTGAACAATGTTTTTGAAAGTCAGGATTTGAAGGAAACGCCTCTATTTTTCTTACATCTTCCCCAACAAGGATCTGTTTTGCCTTGAATGCAGACATGAGGTTTCTATTTTAGTAATGACAGTGACAGTAAACTAAAAGATGATAAAATTTGCAACTCAAGTATTTATTACTGAACTATACTAGGACAAAGAAGCAGATTCTTAAAAAAAATTAGGAAAAACAATGGTTCTTATTTTAAAAAAAATCTTCAAAGACAATCAAAATAAAATAAAAAGAATATTTTTATAATGCAGGCCTTCAATAGGGTTTTTATAGAATTTGAGATAATTAATGTCCACTTTTTTATTACCAAAAGGAAAATCAAATGCAATATGTTCAAAGGAAGTAGAATGAAGGATCTATCATTAAGTGAATGAGACACTTTGATTATCCATGGGTCATTAGTTCAATATGCTTTAATGGCTCCTAAAGAGCTGTTGCACATTCTGAGAGTACTTACTGACTGACTTAGCTTATAAATGCATCAATACAAAGAAAAAAAATATCAATATCAGAAAATCATCTTGGTAGGTCTACAGCTGATTCAGAATATTTATGTCTACTTTTCAGTTATTATAGTCATAAAATACCTATGTTTTATTCATGGCACCAGCTATTGGTCATGGTGACATGACACAGTCATTTGAAATTGTTAGTCTTTCTACATTTTTTTAAATTTATATCACATAAAATCCAAGTTGTCAACCTGCAGAAATTAAATTGGCTCTTTTAATGTGTAGCTTATGTGCATTTTAAATGGCCATATGTAGAATAATAGTCCAGAAAATTCCTGCTCACTAACTTGGGAACATTTAAGGGTCTTTGCTTTTCAGTGTTTTAGAGGCTTCTGTCCTTTTTCTGTGGGAGATTACTTAGACACTAGCATTGATACTATTGGCAATACAAGCCAAATTTTTCCTGTAATCTTGTGTTGCTTCACATGAATGTGAAACATATTTCAATCTGGAACCTCATATACTTTATTAACTTTTTCTTTTTCATCTCTTCTGACTGACCCCCAGATCCTTCTTCTACAGTTATTCCACTGGTACATACATATAGTACATTCAAGCTCACCAAAAAATATTATTGTTTTTCCTTTCCAGTTCCTTGTATGTCCATTCCTGCCCTAAAAAATTAATTAGCCATCCTGTTATTAAACAGGATGGCTAATTAATGAAAACACCTTAGCTGGGGCAAACACGCATAGCTACATGCCTTCATGAAATATAAAAGATAGAATTAGCATATTTTCTAGATAAAATAAGGCAGCAATTGCACACTGAAGTGGTAGGAATGTTTCCATGGGATCATATGTCTGAATTTGGAAAGGGCCTCAAGAAGCCATTTATTTCAATCTCGTGCTTGGAGGAGGATCAGCTCTGAGACCAGACAAGGTTACTCAAAACTTTGTGTAGTTGAACCTTGAAGATCTTCAAGAATGGACGCATGACTTCTTTAGACAACCTGTTTCCCCATTTCACTGTCTCCATCATAAAAAAGTTTTCCCTGACATGCAGCCTGAACCTCTCTTGTTTCAAATTACACCTACTGTCTCTTGTCTCCGCTCTCACACAGCTGTGAAGCACCTGGCTCCATCCTCTTCATTTACTTCCACATAAGAAAGGGAGGACTGCTGTTGGCTCTCCCCAAAGTTATCACTTCTCCAGTAGGAACAAGCACAGTTCCCTCAGCCTGCATTATTTTGATACTATTAACTAGATTTTTAAAATTTGTAAATACGTTCAGTAAACCTTACTTTTAAAATCATTGGATTAGCATGCAACAGCCTTAGGCTTAGATTCAACAAATGATTTATGAGCCTACCTGCTGTGAAAGCTATTACCATCTAATGTTAGCAGTTAGAAGTTGAAAGCATAAATATTTTGTTGGATCCGGGCCACGGCATTTTCCTTGCTTGTTCTCACTTTGCCCTTAGTCATACATCTACCCCAATTACAGTTAATTTCATATTATACTCTATTCATGCAATCTTTTTCCCATATGTCCTTTTTATTCATACAAAGTAATGCACTGGCTCCTGAAAGCATGTGTAGCCTCAATCAGCAATACATGATTTGGCCTCAGCTTAGTAGGCACCCAAAGGACATCTATAAATTCCTTATTACGTCTCTTCTCTCCAAGTTCTGCAAACTTCTTGTTCTTCCTCAGCAGTTCATCAGCTCCTTGTTCCTGTCTCAAAGGAGGTATCATTTTAATATTTTTTTATCATTAGCACTTCTCCAAGTCTCTTGTCTTTTATCCCTAAGACTATTTCCCTCAAATCTATCAATCAGAGAGCAATTATTCCTTCTACTTTGTACCTGTGTAGCTATTACTAGTTGCTTTCTCAATCCTGGATCTTCTTACACAGATTTCTCTAGGACAGCTTATATGAAATCAGCCAGAATAAGTGGCCATCAAGTCATCTTCAGTGGTTGTCAAGTGTCATGGCCTTTCAAGAAGTATGCCTTATGTCCTTCCTATTTACTGTAGGAGAAAGGGACCTTAATTGCTCCACTTATTAGCCAGCCAAGAAAAAGGGATGCTCTGCAACAGCAGTGTGCAGTTGTTGTGAGTAGGACCCTACCTTCTCTTCCCCCGCAACTGAAACGGAGGTGTTACCAGCTGGAAGAGGCAGGATAGAAATGTGATTGATACAGCATACAGTATAAATATCCTGGATTATTATGGTAAAGAAAGGGCAAAGGAAGGAGGGAAAAAAACTATGGCTTTTTTTGTTTATTTGTTTTAAGCATGGAGTTTTTTTTAATCAGACAATGTACTTTTTATGTCTGAATATGAAAACACATTTTAGTACCACCATCACATCCTCCCTTTTTGATACTAAAGCTGACTTCCATTTTCTCTCTGCATGGTTGCACAGTCCAAAATCTGAACCTTCTCCTTCAGTTTTTACTTGCTTTTAACTCCTCTGTTCTGACTTGAAAAGGAAATTTTCTATGTTACTCCAGGTATCAGCTGAATTGGTGTAGTAGTCCTTCTCTCTCCTACTACTCTATACTGGTTGCTGATTACCACACTGAAGTTAGACATGTACCTTGGGATAGCTAGCCTTTTTTCCTTTTCCCAACAAAATATATAACAGTTGCCTTCTGTGGAAGGAAGGATTGTGAGTTTTTTATTTCCCTTACTTTATGACAGGGTCTGTCTGCACAAAAAGAATGGCCAGATCCATGAAGTAATTACATGCCCTCTTGCCCAGGTATTCAGGAGCAACTGAGAAAGGACCAGAGATGAGAAGGATCCCCATTATCCCTAAATGGAAGACATATTTTACACTAGCAAAGATATAATGCTAGTTAAATTCTCCTTAGAAAAATGTGGAGACAAGGCAGAGTAATAAGGTATTATCCATGGAAAAGAATATAGGTTCAATTCACAAGCTAGATTTCCAACTTTTTCACTCCTTTTTCCCAGTACATTTTTCATTTAATTTCAAACCGCTTAATTGAAAGAGCATGCTTTTGTCACTCTGGCCTGTATTTTTGTGCAGGCTTTGTATGGTACAGTTGATACTAGCCCAGTGTGAACTGCTGTTGTCTACTAAAGAGGCAAAGAGTACTGTGATGATGTTTGTTTCTGCTGAGATTTAATGGCTATTTGACTTGGCAGCTGCTTTCTAAGACATGGTTCTAGCAGGGGATCTCTCCATTTCAGCAGCCACTGTATAGGCTTCCTCTCTGGTACCAAGTGTCAAACATCTGCTCTCCTCTTATCTTTCCCTTCCAGTTTCCCCTGTCTCTGGCATAGTTTACTGCGGGACAGAAATCTCCTATTTACCCCTTCAGGATTGTGACAGAAGCTTTTTCTTTGTCAGGCCCACTATGACTAGGAATGTGTAGATATTTCAGAAAACACGGGGAACTACTGTGGCATGCACTTTCCGTCTTTGCCTATTGCATTCCTACTGTTGCTTTCCCCTCCAAAATGATCCTTCAAGTGCCAGGAGTGATCCTGACAGTGCCACAGGCACCATCACCTGCTGAAAGGATGAGTCAGCTCCAATATTCTAATAGTACTTATTTTTGCACCCATTTGGCTGTATTTTCACTCCAGTTCACTTACCCATTTCCTAACACACTGCATTATTCTACTCTAATTCTGTCTTCCCTCCCCATACAGCTTATTAAAATGGAGCCCAGGACAATTAGTTGTGCATTTAGTTTTTAATTTTTGCTAGTTCAACAGAGAGTTTAATAGAAAGGGTTTACCAGCTTAAACTTCTATATCTTTTCTCTAAGGGTCTGTCTACAGGATCCAATTAATATTTTGCATTACTTGGTCCCTACCTTGCTATTGATAATTTTCTCTCAACTTCTCTACCCTATTTTTGAGTAGTAATTTCATTCAATATACCTTAACTTTTGTGAGCAAACCTCTAAATGGAAATATATCTGTGTACTTTATGAGGAGAAAAATAGGTTCAGCTGTATGTAAAGATTTTAGTTTCATGCTTCTTCAGGAATTTTTACAATTGCTTCCTTAGCCCATACTTAATCTTCAGCTAATTAAGTCATCAAAAAGACTTGTAAAGAAATAAAATACTATATTTGCTTGCAGTTTATGACAGCATTTGAGGGCTTTTATAAATATATGAGACTCCATTACATTCTATTAGCAGAAAGAACTCTGTCCTCTATACTTCTGTTTAGGGCTGTCATTTGGATCAATGGCTGTTGTCCAGTAAACCAATATATGTGAAGGCTCCCATCTTTGATAGGCTCAGGCATCTAAGCGTTCATTGAAATATAACAGGCAGACTTTCAGATCTTAAGTTTTCATAAGTAAAAACCTGTGTTCTGCAAAAAAAAAAATCTGAGTAGGAGTTTATGATACTTAAATGCTGTTATGCATGCATCCAGTCATAGAGTTAGACATAGACACTGGAGGTAATGGTGAAGTGCTGAGCAGATGGGAGAAGAGGACATATGTGCCTAAGTGGGTTGTGCAGAAGGGGTTAAAGAAGTGTGTCGTGGGCCAAGAATTGATTTGAGAATAGTGGGGCATCATGCTGCCTCATTGTTTCTTAATGTCAAATTATAGCCTTGACTGATAGATACAGCAACACTTTCCAGTGTCTGGCATTTATTTTGCTGACATTTTAGAGTGTAGACAGACAACTTTCCTGAGATCTAGTGTGGAGTCTAAACTTTTGATGAGAAATGTCATAAATCTTCAAAAGAGCTCTGGAAAGGACCCCACATATTCTGAAGGAATCCACTTCAAGTGAATCATTCTGAGATACAACCTATTAGTTCTGTAGAAGAAAAAATAAAAAAGCACACACACTCTTTTCTCTTTTTTTTTTAGATTCTTCCTTTTCTGCATGGGTTTTCCTCATGAAGAAAAAAAGGCGTGCCATGACTCTCTAGTGACTGGTCACTGTTGCTCTCTGGCTTTCATGGGAAGGAGCTGGTGTCAACTCCTTAATAAATTCTGATGTTTCAAGTAGATAAATTATAATCTAGGAAAAGAATGCAATGGAGCTATTCCTCTGCTAACTAGCCAGAGCAAGGGTAAAAATAATAGTTAGGTAATTACTGCTTTAATTTTATGTCAGAAACTTTATTCAATATTTTTTATGTTAAATTCATGTGCATTTTTCTTTGTTCAGCTCAAAGATAAATTTACAGAGAAAATTATTTGTTTTAGAAGTGTTTAAATGAAGACATAAGGAATGGTCACCATGATTACAAAAGGAAAACATTTCCCAGATATTTTGGCATCCTCCTTAATTGTGGAGGAAGATCAGTATTAGAATTAGTTTCAATATTAGATTAGAATTAGAATCAGTATTAAATGCCTATGTGATATTATTCATGAGAAAAAGAATGCACACAGGAACTAAACTCATCCATAGAATTTTAATGCACTTTTAAAACTTAATTTTTTGATCTATTCTCTTCTGAAGACAGCATAGCAAAAGGATGGGTTCACTAACACTGAACTTGCTGGAAATGCTCTACAGAATCTTGCACTGTGCTTGTTCAGAGACAAGGACTAGTTTTGGACTTAAATGGAGAGCTCTATAGTGTTTTTAGAGGCCAGCTCATTGAATTTCTTTCTCTTTTATCTGAAGAAGAAGACACAGACATGGTACTTACAACAAAGTCTGTGGGAAGATCCACCAACATCTGCTGGCAAAAAAATCTCAGCAAAGAACCAGACAGCAGGGAAATGTCTGTCTCTACTTTTGCTGGCCAGATTGCACGTAAAATTCACATAGACACAGCATATAGATAAGGCAGGGGACGCACATGTACTCCAGAAGTTGGTTTGTCTATTGACGTTGCCTCTGTAGCAGTCTCATCCTGACCGTGTGCCAAATAGCTCCTGGCAGATGCTCGGCTCAGTGAGCCTACACTGCTTAGCAGCTACAGTTTAGCAAATCCTTGTAAGAGGCAGAGTCAGACTGTGAAGCTATTGGTTCAGAGGGGATCTAGCTTCAAAGGCAGATGATTATTCCATTAAGAAGCGACAGCTACAGGTTCAAACGAGGAAAGCCAGTCTTGTGCAAACCATGCTGATCTTTGGCACAAGAGACAACCAATTAGTCCCAAACCATGATATGGCAATCAAAAATATGATCCCAAAGGGAATTATAAGAGTTGTCTTTCAGGAGGAGAAGCAAGTTCTCCAAAAATGCTCAGATGCTTATCTACACTGTAGGAATATTGCATGCTATAAACGGGATTTGGGAAAGTGATACAAAGTCATATCATGTGGAGCTCTTGGCTCCAGTTGCTTCGTGTGTAACACATAGGTTATAATAAATTGTTAGTATATGGCACACGATAACTGTCCTGGTTCTGGGCAGGACAGGGTTAATTTTTACAGCGGCCAGGAGGGGGCATGGCCAGGACCCCACAGGTTATTCTATAGCACCTCCCGTCATTTCTGGGGTTGGGGTAAGGGCTCTCTTCAGGGCCAGGATATTGCTGGACTCCACAGTGAGAATTTGCATGTGAATCGCTTGCCGCTCCTGTACACTTTTGTTGCAAAATTGTTGCTGTTAGTGTTCATTTTCTTACCTCACTGCTGTTCATAGTAAATTGGTCTTTCATCAACACATGATCACAAAAGATATGTGAGTATGTTTTTAACCTCCAATTCTTCTCTCTAGCCCACTGCAGGGGGAAGAGGGGGAGCAGGGGAGAGTGAGCAAGCAGCACATGGTTTGGAGTGCTTTCAGTGGGAACACCAAATTGAGAAATACCATGGCTAAACCATCATAATATTTTTACACACAGTTCAGGATTTTTTAAAAAATACACAGCTGATTTTTGGCAATGATGCCAGGCTGTTCTGCAGGATGTCAATTACTGTTTTTGGAAACTTCCACTGGTAGAAATTCCACAATATTCCAAGACAAATTTCACCCTCTCTACAGACCAAAATTGTGCCTAAACAGTAGCTTTCTGCAATTTAGGAGCATAATGATTGTCTTTGCTACACAGACAAGGAATTTTCCTTAATTTGCAACCTTTCATATATTTCAGGACTGAAATGTTTTTGGATAACAAGTCTCCCTAGATTCATCTTTTCTTATATATTTACTCAGGCCTGGTGAGATAGCCAAATGGAGTCTCTACATCCTGTCAGGCTGGAATTCTTTTCACCTGCATAAACCTAAATGTGTCTGTCACATCTCTGACACACACACACAGAGCTGAAACGCTGTATTTATAGACAGTACAAAGTCATGGGAATCCATAAGGGTCACTGGAAATGTAAGGTCTGATTTAGCTGCCCACACATCGGTGCCTAATGTCATCTGAAATACCCCATGTATCCGAACGATCCAGATGGGACTGCCAGGTATGACACAACACCTGTGGGAAACCTGGGCTCTCCTGAAGTGGCATCTGGGTCCAACCCAGTGTAGTGTAGAGGGCTGTTTGTTTGACAATGTGTCTATGCCGAATTTCAGGTGAGCTGAGCAGCCCTCTGGACTCCACTGGCTAGAGTTATTTAAGACTCTGCCTCTTGCCCACACACACAGATGCCAAGGGCCATTTGAGATGCTGTAGCACACCTGAGCCATGCAGATGTGACCTCAGGATATGACACTAGGCCAATAGTGACATCTTCTTCTATGGGCTATGTCGAACTGTGCTAGACACCAACTATGAGTAGCTAAGCCAGATGGGTACTTTGGTATTTGTTAGCAACACTGCTGTCTAACTCATTGATTTCAATATTGTAAATGTGATCATTTATATCTACTTTAAAGTGTTATTTTGCTCTTGTCCCATTTTGAATTGCGCTCTATTTACTTTTTTACTATTTTCTCCTCTTGGAAATCATTTTAAATTCCAACCCTGTACTTCAATATGCTTTGATCTGTTCTGAGTTTAGTATAATTTGTAAATTTAATAAATATTGCCTCTATTTCAGTGTCCATATAATTAATGGAAATATTAAATTATTCCAGTTTCAGAGCAGACATCTGTGGAACACCACTTGACACTACCTCCTGTTTTGACTCCATCACACAACAATCTGTTTTTTCAGTATTAATCTCTAGCTAATTGTATAGGTAACTCACAATATTTTGATGAATTTTCACTCATTTGTAGTGAGAATATGATGTGTGGCAGTGTCACATACACTATTCGCATTATGGTATATGACAATAAAACTTTTTTCTCCCTTACTACAGATTGAAGTTTCTTTGAAACTGCATAATTAGTTCTTGAATCTGTTTTGGCTGCTATGTAGCCTCTTGATCTCTTCTGTATCCTTACCAACAGACAGTCTGTCCAAAAAGTTTTCTGAGGTTTAAAATATAATGATAGCCCTATAACACTCTGAATATTCCTTCTTCTAAGTAATGATTTTGACTTGTTAATAATCTGGAGACTTGACTGTCCTGCACTAATATTTTTTTTATTGCTTCACCAAGGTGAAGTCTCTCAGGGTAAATTTCACCAGGTCTAGATGAATAATTTACAAACTAGGAGGATATTACGTCTTTTTTCAAATATTTGAACTTCATTTGAGTGTTGGTTTGGGTTTTTTTTTAAGATAAGGGACTTTTAAAAGACATCTTTTGTTTGTTCTTCCCAGTGTAAATACTATCATTGCACAAACAACAAGCAAAGATTGACTCTAAAATAAGTCTGAAAGGATGGTTTATGATTTATCCTTAATTATTTATTGACAGATGTTTATCAACTTGATTAACAGTATTAATATTTTTAACAGATTAGCCATGTTTCATTTTAAACATAAATCAAGGGTCCTTATGTACTACAAGTGAGGTATTGGAGGAAATAACTACCCTGCTAAAAGTATTCTCTGTATCAGCATTCTGAAATAACAAGCTTGTAAGTTGTAAGAAGCATTGCATACTGAACTAATGCTAAGGCTGGGCCAGGCTTCCTTTAGTTTTTGTAGAACAAAGAAAGAAAGTACAAGAAGAAACTAAGACAGAAATGCCAAGCTGTAATAAAATGGTTTTATCAAAACAGAGCTGTCTGGTGCATACCAGATTCTCCTAAAGATGAAATACAAATAAACAAACAACTGCAGATAACACTACATCATCTAAGCAGACTGGAAAACAAACTGTTGTATGGTCTGGACAGTCTGTTATACAGACTCAAGACAGATCATAAACAAAAACAAGCTTCTGCAATTTCAAAGGAAAAGCTGAGCCATTATATATGTTTTCGAATTTCAATATGCAGAAAAAAGAAATATGTTATTAACTCTTGCTGCATATAAACCTCTGGAAGCATCTTGATAAAAGGAAATCCTTCTGTCCCATTTGGATATGAATAAAGAGAAAAGAAATTCAAACTAAATTTCTATTACATAAATATTGGGTAGATTAATTTGAAAATACTGTCTTTCAAGGTGAACTTTGGGGAGCTGAATATTTCATTCATAAGGAAGGAATCACCCATAGGTGATTTTTGTTCAGAAGTGACACAAGTGATTTTCACATTATATTGTCACAAACAAGCTGCTCAAGTTACTCCAAAATTTCTTGGTAAATGCAACATACTGTACATAAATAACCATAAGCTGTTGGGAGGAACTGGAAGAGCTTAATTCCCATTCTGTATGAGCCCTATCTGTTATAATATTTAAGAACTTTCACAGATAAGCTACTCAGTATGTATCAAGTTTTTAATCTCCTTGGAAAAAGGGAAGAAAAATATGTGTAATATTTTCCTGAATGAAATCTGAAATACCTATCTGCATTACAAGGTACTGTGAATATTAACAGAATTAGAAAATTCACTGGAAAATTCACAAAATGAATTGTTTCAGTGAACAAGTATCAAGAAGCTTCTCTTCTTGCACTCATGTGATCATTTGGTTATTTTACATTAAGTAGTTTTGAGAAAGTTGTTTTTGAACTTGCAACTCTCTAAATGACTTAAAAATTTCATTTAAAAACTTTCTAATATTTGCATGGGTTATTTGGCTTTCAGAGAGGGAGACTAGAGGCAGTACTCAGAATATTTTTATCTCAGTTTATTTCTTTATAACACATTTTGTCATTCGAGTCATAACATAGGTGTGGAGAAAAAAGTTTGTGAAACTTTTTATAATGAGAACCTCAGTTCCCAAGCTTTCCAGTCATTTATGACAAAATGATGAGGAAAAACAGAAACCCAGCTCATGGAAGAGAGAGAGAAATAGAAGGATGTAAAGCTAAACCGATTCCTTTTTCTTTTAGAATATGTGGTTGGGCACATTTTTGTTTAAAGCAAACAAACAATATCTAGTTTTCAGAAAATTTTTAAAATATTAAAAATATGTGTGAAAGAGAATTGTTGTACTCCACCTTGCCCTATAACTGAGATTAGGAAATTTATTTGACTACTGTAACATAGTCCTAATTAGAACATGTGCTCTAAGAGAGAATGCAAGTAAGCCAAGAATAAAGTTTTTCAGATAAAGTGTTTTTTTTTCACAGCCCAAAAGACAAATAGAGAAACAAGCTTAAAATAACGTCTGTGTATTATTTAATATGTATGATGTAATATAAAATATTATTTATATTGTGAAATTATTATTGTTGTTTTATAATTTTGCTGGATTAACATGAAAACTGTAAATAAAAAAGGGGATTATATATCATCAAGGAATTTCAATAAATATTAGAATAAGCTTCGTTTTAAGCACATGTTTTTTCTTGAATTTTTTTTTTGAAGATGCTTTCCTATGATATTTAGTGTCTGCATATGGAACAAATGAAAAAAAAATTAACAGTATATTTTCAGCATAAAGGCAAACAATTTTTAATATAATCGGCATAGAAGTAATTCAATAACTGCTTATTTGCCTATCTTCTTGATGGCTGAACTCTGCTGAACTTCTGATTGATGTTTTTTGACTGTTTTGATCAGCATAAACCTGGCCTTGATTAATGAAGATATACAAAGGAAGCACAATTTCCTGTTGGGATTCAAGATTTACTACACTAGAAATTTAGAAAAAATGTAGCACCTTATAATATGAATGAGATTCATTAATATTTTATTATTTCTTGTTACATTTTAGCATCCTATGATAAATCCATCAATTAACCTTTGCTAGGCCTAATAGGTTTCATTTAAATTTTGTAATTTCATATTTGTCTTGAAATTGCATGCTTATAAATATGCTAAACTTTGTGATTTATCTAAACAATCTGAAGTTAATGATTGCATAAGATGCATGCTACAGGTAACTGATGAATTACCTTTATTTAGAATTTTTATTTTATACTTTACTCAGTCTAGTGTTCACAAACCTTGCAGTGTTTTCACACTATCTAGGTTTATCTGCTTTATTTGACTGCTGACAAAGTATGGAATTTTAATCTGTTATTGTAACAGTTTGAAATGAAGAGAAATTTCTGTTATACTTTTATTGCTGCCTAAGTTGCTGCCAGAAAATCTGATTGAAAGTATTGAGAAAGCAGCCATGAAGAGGAAAGTGCAAGCAATCTTCCATTCTCTGTATTATGGCCTGACACATATTAGATCAGTGTCTTTTTGTGCAACAGACAGTCTGCCATAATGAATACCAATTTCATGCATGTTACACACAGGCAAGTCTCATTGCTCACCTTTTTCCTACAGTTTTCTTAAAAATCCAACTGGATTATGAAGTCTACATTCTTAGGATGAAGTAAAAAGACATTTTACTCAAATGTCCCCTGGAAAAGGCTTAAAACTTAGAAATAAATTCCTTTGAAAAAATTAACAACTTCTTTTATGGAAAGGAAACTCAGATGTGCAGACTGAAGAGCCACCACTTTGCACTGCTAACAGGTCTCTGACTGGAATGATAAGGGGATCAGGACTTGCCAGCCAGCCACAGAGACATTTACCAAGCAATTTAGATGCAGCCTTACTTACTGAACTCCACATTAAATGTAGATAGATTTTTTTTGCTCCATATATTTTGACTGCATGTTCTCCAGGGCTGTGCACAGAAATATGACAAGCAATTCAGGTGCCTGACATGGGTAACTCGTGTCTTTTTAGATGCCATACAGTGAATAAAAACATCCCCTGCGGAGTGGCAGGTGTGGCACAGGGGCTAACAGTGACTCCCATCTTTTGCAGGGGCATCAGGTAGCCAGATGAATTTTTTTGGGTGTCTGTAAGAGCATCAAGTACCTCTGTTCAGTCTCCTGTATCTCCTCACCCATGAAGAATATTAGATAACATTTTCCTTCCGTAGATATGACTGCTTCCGCTTTTCCTGTTTCCATTTACATTTGTGATGTTACATTTGTTTGCTGCAGAGTGATCATTGTGTCACATTAGGTCTCACTGTGATCCTACTGTTATCAGGAGCCACACAATGTCTAAGTTGAGATGCATTAACTCCCATCCAGATAATTTTCTTACTGCCAAACAATTTGAGTATGAGAATGGAAGAAACCAAACTCCTCCCTCCCTGCCCCCCCTCCCAAGAAGAAAATAGAAAATACTTTGTAGCTAAGAGCCTTATTGCTGAGGTAGAGCAGCTTCTTCCACAAAAATATTTTCATCCCAAGATGCTTAGTACATGGCATGAAAGTCTGATTTGAAGCTGATTTGGGCTAGGCTTTCTCCCCGTGGTTTTAAATAGATGCATATTTATGGAGCTGTTCAGAAAAAGCAATATGTGTTGCACATATATTCTGATTCTTATGTTTCTCCTTGCAAAGGAGAAGTCCCAGTCTGACTCACTGTGTTTTCCACATATTTTGCCTAAGTGACACAGAACATATACAGCATAGTAACTTGTATATATAAGCATAGTAACTGCTGACTTACTTTGCAAAACAAATGCTTTCAAATAGTTACCTAACCACCTTCTTCACAGACCATGAAACTACCTCTAGGAACCTAATTTTAACTTTTCATATCTGGTGATTATACCCATCCCTGTGTAACTCTATTGTTACTGAAGTGCAATGAAGTAAATAATTCTTTACTAATGTCTACTTTTTACACAGAGTTTAAATTTCATGTTCAATAGGACCCACTGTTGGACAACTTTATCTTCTGGTCACAGACAGCTCCAAGTGCATGTCCCAGAGGAGCAGTATCCAGGAGGCCTAACTTCTAGCAACATTCCTGACGTCGGTCTGTCTGGTTACCTTGGCAAATCATTTCACCATCCTGTGCTTCAGTTTCTCCGTTTGTTAAAAGAGGGACACACACATTTGTTGAGAGCTTTGACAAAGATTTTATTATTCTGTAGACTAGTAGCATGTCAAGACCAGTCTTTCACGTACCAGAGAAAAGTTCTAAGCATTTTTTAGATGACTATACCTGTACTGCCTGTTATACTGAAATTTGCAAAACTGAAAGGAAATTAGGATCACTGTTTTCTCTTTCACCCTGAATGTTGTAAAAACAACTTATTTCTCAGAGGTGAGAGAAAAAGCAAAGCTAATCAACAGGAATGGTTTTAAGTTTGACATCTTGAAAGAGTACCTAAATTAAAAGGATAAATTAGCTGAATTTCTAGAATCTAAGTTACAACACAACTTAATCAAAGAAAAACTGTGTGGAAGTCTTGCATTTAACATCAGTTCAGTTTTGAGATTTTTTGCATGTTATCAACAGAATTTTTATGCTGCTATTGCTTTTGTCATATTTATAAGAAATTCCAGGAGATCATGGTTTTATAATGAGTGCAAGACAAAAATGTGCATTGGCCCCAAATCCTTTCTGTTTTATGTGGCTTCTCCACAGCGACTTTGCATTTTACTGCTTTTCAACAAGTTTTATGTAAAAGTCTAAATTTAAGACATAAAAGTTAAGCAAACTATAATTAAAACAATTTCTCTTTTAACATTTTTTGTAAGTAATGTAGTGCAATTTTCTAGGAAAAACAATCTACGCTGTTATTCTCAATAGTGTGTTTAACTGTCTCATCCATAACTAAATTTAGATGTCACTGCTAAAATTGGTTATTTTAGATCACAGTCACTGTGCAAAGGAGTGATTTTAGTACTGCCTCCACATAATGTTTCAACAGAAGCTTCCTCCACAGGACATGTAACCAGATGCATTAAATTATAGTTTACACAGGATACAAATAATTCCTTCCTGACTGCAGCATGGTATCAGAGTATACCCCTCAAAGAGAGATCTGATTAGCCTTATCGTTATCTCAGCCACTGTAGTTAAAAATATTATTAGTGGGTATAATATTATCTGTCTGTACTTTTAAGACATGGTTGAAACCTATTCTTTCATTATTTTCTGCAGCACAGATTTTTTTTTTTTTTTGCTAAGACTATTTGGTGTAAAAGCATGCTTTATAAAACATTGCAGATTTGTCTTCTATTTTCCTTTTATTGTGATATTGTGGTGTTTAAATATACTGGGAGACAAGCCAGATTATAGTAACTGTTTTTTGATCTTTTTCCCTAATGTTTTATGTTGTTTAGATAGCCTGATTCCGTTCCTTTTCAATATTTCTCTTTTCCTGACTAAATAATTTAACCATTTCCATGCTTTCATTACACGTAAAATCTGCTATACATCTCAGACACCTTTACTGACCCTAGCTAGACCTATTTCATTCCCAAAAGTGTCTTAATATCTTTATGTATAAACTAGTTTAGCATAAAAAGCATAATGATTTCTGAGTGGCTGTTGCAGGCCACGCAGTCAATGGTCTGTGAACTCAAGTTTCTCTAAGAAAAAAACACAAATGGTTAGGTCATAGTAGCTGTGAAATAAAGTATTGGAACATCTGAATTGTAATAGTACTGTCATTGTATATTTTTTCCTTTCAGTAAACCCACTTTGAACTTTTAAAGTTTTGCACTATTTCCTGTGAGATCTCTAACAAAATTGTCAGTGTCTGCTGATTCCATGATCTGCAAAAAATAAATTTAAAGTGAGTACTGACATGGTAGCTGCTAAAAATTCCTTTCTTCAGTGCTCTTTGAAGAGGACAGTAATTCAGATCATCTTGCAAATGAAAAGTGGTATGCCTTTAATCAAAGAAGCGAGAGTGCCACCACAAAAATACATTGTTTTGGGATAGTTAAATCAGTTGTACCTGGTCTAGCATTTAAAGATCAGCTTTATGGTTTCTGTGATCAGGTTTTGTGGGAGCATATAAAGGGCAGAGTGAAAGACATTTATGCCTAAAATGAGAGTTGGGTAATCTGAGGCCTCCTATCTTAGAAACCATGGACTGACAGAAATCACCTGGGTCAGCTACTGTTGCAACTGTGCAGGTTCCTCTAGGCTTGATTCTCTCAACTGCTCAAGCATTTCTGCACACACCCAGCCCTGGGTACTTGGCATCCTCCAGCTAAAGAACCAGCTCCAGAAGCCAGGGCTGGACTTTGTCCTAATTACAGATGTAGGCATGGACACTGCATAAAGATGCACAAAGAAGCCTGTGATAATATGACTTCTTTAAAATAAATTGAGGGAGAAAAAAAAAAATGCAACGAACTAAAACTAGTCTCAGAATTTGTTTAGGCTGAGTTACCAAGCTGATCTAAAATTTCATGAATTGGGATTTAAAAGTGCCCATTTCTTCCTCAGGGCAAATTAAGGGAGCTTTTGAAGGTCAAGATATAGATGTCTTCCTTTGACCAAATCATCCCTAAGTGCTAGAGACACATGTGGCTCACTAGAAATATTTGGCACACATTTTGGCACTGTGTCTCTCAGGTAGCATAAGTAAATCTATTAACTTTATTTAGTCAAATTACAGTTATGGGCATACCCAAGAAATTTAGCTGAAGTCATATTTTAAAAAGCAAAGAAAACATAACTGTGGTGGTTGCTCCTGTCTCTCATGTAATGGATTAACATTTTCTTCAGCCCAAATGCTTATAAAAATATATTTTCAAGACACATGGAAAGTTTCCAAGTATCAGACATAGGACAGTATGCACCAGAAAGTGCTGGAAAAAGTAAGAATGATAAAATAATGCCACTCTGAAAAATTCAAAGTAATTTTGAAAGATTCATTGCACTAGATATGAAAAGTAACAGAATGACAACAATCATGAGCAAACATAGCATTAAAGCTTTTAAAACCTGTCCTATAATAAACCTATAATACCAGGTTTATTTTTGAATATTAAAGAAATAAAAAAAGCCCTGAGGCAGGATATAGAAATTAAAGAGAGTACCACTTCCTAAACAGGCATTTTTAATAGACCTCTAGGTTATTCTTTTGCTCTGGTCATGGTGTGGAATTTCTGAATAGGCTTCCAGGCCTTAGCATGAAAGTAATTTCCAGAACAAAGTAAATCCTTCTCTTGTCCTGGCCTTCATTATTTTCTTTTGGTCAACAGGTAGCTCAGAAGGTTGACTTTTGGATTGCCCCTCTACTGTTCCTGATGTTGATGTTCAACCATATAGGCAGAGCAGATGAATTCCAAGTACCTTGAAAGAACGTATTGCAATTCAAATACCTGGTCATAAAGTGACACCTCAGCATGACAAAAATTGTATTCTTCCCTTCCAAAAATAGTTGCATAATTGGTATATCTTAATACTTTTCTGTGCAGGATTATAAAAGGAATGGGTTTATTTTCTTGTTCAGTATTGAAGCTGAAAAGGTGCCACATAGATATTCAGCAATTTCAACTAATTTGCTTAGATTGTTTAAAAAAAATAAAAATTAAAAGAAAAAATATTGGTCTTGTGAAAAGATTGAAAAATTCCTTAAGGTGATTTATTTCTGTCTTCCCTACCTTGTATATTTGTATAGCAGTCTGTGCAAAATAGGAAATATTAAGGTAATAAAGTTCCTAATCGAAGTTGTATCACAGAAGTGACAGTCATGAGAATGAGACAGAGAGAAAGAAAAAGAATAATTACCTGATGCTGTAATTATTATTACTAGTTAGACTGCTTTACATTCTGAGAGATTATAAAGAAACAAAGAAATAAATTATGTCTATAGAAATAATTACCACTAATTCATAAGAGGAGGAACTCAGAGGTGAAGACAGTTATAAGGCTGATCTTTTGCATTTTTCTTACAAACAACATACCAAGAAATCCCTTTCTACCATTTCTAAGACTGCCAAATACTTTTTCTCTGCTCTTCTTTGGAAGAGTTTGGCTACCACAGTTTGTCTATCACAGTCTATTTTGGGTACTCAATATTACTGCAGAATATTTTCCAAACTAATTGCGCCACATTGCTCATTGGGAAAATTCACACTCTTTTCAGATAATTTCGTCTGACCCAGAGCGCCACAGCCTGCTAGTGAATTAAAGACCTACATGAATGTTCTCTGGAACAAAAGGGGATAAGTGCCTCGTAAATGCTCAAGTCTGAACTGCTAAGCTCTTGCTTCCTGAACTGAGGGAAAATGGCCACTGCTTTTTTAGGAATGACCCTGGGTCTCTTCTAACTTCCAAATATGGACCTGACATAAATGTCCCAGACTACACCATTCAAGGGACAATATTCTCACTTTCAATAAAAGAGATGATTGAATTCCAGAACAGTGATGAGTTCTGTGGATTCTTTTAATTCATTAGGACAGACAGAATTGCTGCTGATTCTCCCTACTGTTCAGCTCAATACTTTGTGAAAAACCAACAGACACAGTTAGTTCTAAAGAACCATTTAAAAGAAATAATGATCTTTCTCAAGGCACCAAAATTTTTCATGGTGCCAGGGAGGCTGGGAGGCTGCAAAAGGGGAACCTCCTTAGAGAGTTATACATTAAAGACTGTTTTCCAGTCTGAAATGTGAGTGAACTACATTATTTGTGCAAATTTCTTTTAAACTAGCAGTTCTGGGAGACTTTGTTGAACTCAGGGACATGAGCTACTACTTTTGAACTAAATTCTAATATATGCTCTCTTCCTCTTCTCATTGTAAAGATAAGAGCAGAGAGGAGGAATTAGATATTTTTTTTCTTTTTGGAGTAGATGGTGTCACTGAAGTTAACTTCTCAGTCAAATTCCTGGTATATGAAGGCAAAAAATTAATGTCACACAATGCAGTGACTCACCTCCTTTACACTGCTTTACTTAATCTTGAACATCCCCTCAAGACAAGCTAGGAAAGTTCTCTATTTTCAGAAATATGAAATCAGAAAGGATTTTGTTTAAACTAGTTTTTCGTATTTTTGTTTGTTTGTTTGTTTTCCCAGTAAGAATGGAGTAGAGAGAAATAAGTCTTTAAGGATTATGATCCTTGATTTCAGCATCATTATGAGCTGGTGAATGGAAAGAGGGCAGCTGGATTTAAATAAATTAGACTGATACAAAAGGCACAGAAAAAGAAAAAAAACCAAACTCCTAAATCTTAAAAACTCTTAAAATACGCTTTAAAACTCAGTGTAGTTGAAATCCAAAGAAACAGAGAAACATGAACACAAATATGCTGTTGACTTACAGGTGATTTTTTTTTTCTGTAGATGGTTTTGAGAATCCTGGAATTTCCAGATCGTATATCTAACACTGATAGATATTCTGGGAGTAAAAGAAAAGTATTCTTAAATATTATAGAATAACCAGAAAACCTATTTTGACAAGTATACATAGGTCTGAATTTCAGTAACCTTCACATGTTCTAAGTGAGCCTTCAGCATTCCTAATAACAAGTTCTCAATCGCCCTATTAAAAATTCAGGTTCTTATGCTTCAGGAGATCTTTAGTTTGGAAATTTAAATTATGTCTAAATGCTTTTCTTGCAATCATTAAACAATTTTTCCTGTATTTCCTGTTGAAGGAGTATTCAGCAACACCTTGAATTACCCTCTACTCCTGAACATTTAGTGAGTCTTGAACTTGAGTGTGATTTAGATTTTCCTGGCACTATATGTGTCATGCTATTGTAAATAAATTGCTGCTTTAACTTTACTACTGCACAAAGTTGAATGTCAGAAAACCATATTTGCATTTATACACAGAATAATTACACGCCGATGCAAACAGTAATTAGGGATACTAGTGAAAAATGTTAACCAAGAGTTCATGTGTTTGCAGAAATAAAGATGAAATCAATAAGAACAAGCAATGAAAAAGATGCTGAATGTTTATTGTCTTTTGTGTAAGGTGAAGAACTGAAAAAAATTACAAAATATCTGTAATGTTTTTCAACCAGGTATCCAAATTAATTCTTACCTGGTGAAATTATAATATATTCTCTTTAATTTTTTTTTTAGGTCACTAAAAACACAATGAAGAGCTGGAGATCTTGACTGACTTAATGTATTTAAATTCCTCTGATGGACAACTGGATTTGAAGTGCTTGGGATTACAATCAAAATTAATTTGATGGTTCAGCTCAGGCTTCAATGGATTACAGAAAGAAAGTCATCAACTTCATATTACTGTAAAAAACTGTGATCTCCTTCCATGTTTAGAAGAAGTCCATCTTTTGATCCCAGAAAGAATGCAGAAAAGGAATTAATATCAACCTTCATTCAGTAGAGTCTGTTTTGTGAGCAGCCACTGAAGAAACATTTACACATATCAACTTCACAAGATGCAAATCATAATTTTACAATGCTGAAATGAAATGTTGATATGTAAGATGTTAGAAAAAATGTTTCTGCTGTTCTTGCCCCTTTTCTCCTTTTGTTTTCTGATGCTTTTAGAATCCTGCATCTGTACATGGAACTGTTTCAAGTATGGGTGATACTGCAGCTAAAAAATGAAAACTTTGAGACAGTAGTAGATACCAATTTTAAGAAGCAGATTGGCTTCAGCAGTGCCCATGTTTTTCCTTCATAATATGTCTTCACTATCTGTAAGTATGACATTTTCTGGCAGGAGTTTTTGTGGTAATAGATAATACTAAGCTAATAGAAGGGGATAGTCATGTAAAGTGAGTTCACTAACATAATTCACATTTTCAATCAGGCAAAAACAGCAGTGTCGACATAACTTCAATTCAATATGATTCCTGTTTTGAATGTCAAGTACTCAACAAATGTCTCACAAGTAACTATTCTTAGAAACTGTATGCCACATCACTACGTAAAGATATATAGGAGAAAACAGTTGCAGCTCTTAATTAACTCATAAACAAAAAACTGAAGCAAAACCCTTCTAATGGGATTGATAAGAACTGTGACTTCAGCTTTAATTTTTAGAAACTGGACTTTTTTTGTTTTGCTGTGATACCTATAAAATTTCATTTTCTGTGTTTTGAAGGTACCAAGCTGACCAAACTATGAGTTTAGCCTATATATGCAGCAACTCAGCCATAGATGCTTTTTAGCTGCTTGCATCAAAGTAGGATCCTTGATATCAGAAATCCTGGGAAACTTAGATCTGGGAGTTTTTGTTCTAAGCATTTGTTTTGGTTCTAACTTATGGAGGGCTGATGAATACAATGTACACAGTACATTATAATTCTCTGTGTACAATTCTCTGTGTATAATTCTCTGATTAATATCTCTGTGTACTGAAGCAGAATGATGTCCAGCTCGAGATGATGTGAAGATGATGTGACTTCGGTTCACTTAGGTGAATCCACCATGAAAGCTCAAAATCACTTAGGGGAGTTAAACACAAATGATATTTCTGTTTACTAGTCTTTCTAATCCTCAAAGGATTCCTGGGATTTCAATTTTCTCTGAAGACATTTGATTATTGCTCTACCACATCAAGAATCTGATTTGAATATATAAGGGTTGAATTGCAGAATCAGAGGGAGGGTATTCTGTGTATTTGTTGATGAACTAGGCATGCCAAAGATCAGCCTCACTGACCATATTCATAAATGAAGGCAAGGAGAAAGAATCATAGAATGGGTAAGGTTGGACCACAGTGGGTCATCTCCCTGCTCAAGCAGGGTCATGCTAGAGCACATGGCACAGGATTGCATTCAGACGGTTCTTGAATCTCTCCAGTCAGGGACACTCCACAACTTCTCTGGGCAATCTGTTCCAGGGCTCAGTCACTGCACAGTAAGGAAGTCTTTCCTCATGGAGGTGGAACTTTCTGTGCATCATTTCTGTCCATTGCCCCTTACCCTATTGCCTGCCACCATGGAGAAGATCCTGGCTTCATCCTCTTGACACGCTCCCTTCAGTTACTTGGAGACATCGATGAGGTGCCCTCTCAGTTGTCTCTTCTTGAGACAGAACAGGCCCAATTGCCTTAGACTTTCCTCATAAGAAGATGCAGATGGATGCAGAAGGTACAGAAGTAACTCTTCAGTTACACCATTTCCAAACAACAGGACTTTACAGAGTCATTGAATTGCAATAAATTGTGTTCCAGAAGAGAGCACAGAGCTGTGATGGGCCACAGGTACATTTTTTCTTTATATGCCCTTCCTGACAGATATAAAAAATGAGAATAAAACCTGCAGCCACAAAAAATGGCCAGAATGACTTATATTACTTGAAGTCATGACATGGTCTCTTTTAGGCCTGGAAAAATTTTCCGGCTTTCACATGAACTCAGTATGTTCAGATAAGGATAGACTGGAAAAGGCATTTGAAAGTTAGTATTTGATATCCCTAGATTTCTGAATGGATATTTTTAGTTGTTGTATTTACTTCTGATTATACACCTTGTATCTGAAGTCAGTTCCAGTCAACAGCAGCTTCAATGCCAGCAGATTTATGGAAAGCCAGATACTGCTGGTCTTAATGTCAGTCTCCTAATCAGAATACCCTCCAAAATGAACTTTCATGTCTTTAGCTCCTGATTTTAGGACAAGCATCAGAATGACCAATTTTCATTCAACAGCAGCCACAAGTAAGCCTATGTTTACAGGCTGCATTTTAGTATTCAGTGTTACTTAGAACACAATTTCCTAGTAAGAAGATCTGAGCTAGATTTGTTACTAAGTGAACATAGAGGACATCTTCAGTAAAAATATAGTGACAAATAAAACATGCTGTCAGCTAAATCTTCATTTTATGGGATAGAAAGAGATTATCTGTCTAGGTCCTCTGATGATAGCATTCTGTAGAAGGCCATAGGCCTTGTGATTGCCATGGGCTTTTATAGCCACTGTAGCAGTTTAGACAGGACACAAGAATACATTGACAATGAACCCCATGAACACATTTGAATGACATGAAAGCATTTTGCTGTTTTTGCAAGCCTAAGAGCTTTGCTCAGATTTGTCTCTCCCTGCTCCTTCATAATGTGCATTTCTAAAACTGTAGATTGCTTCCCTATTGTATAACATATCCAGGTTGGTGTCTGCTCTCAGAACATATTAACACTCTTGTTCTGAAGCAGTTTTCAGGAAAACATTTTCTGACAAGAAGGCTATTTTTAAACTGGTGTGTTTTTCCTTCATTTATCTCTAATACAATGGACTGTATTATACCTTTTTGCTTCCAGCCTGTGCTTCTACATGCCATCTTCACACCATTCTCAGATTTTCTGTGAAAATAGCCAAGTCTTTCTGAGATCTGCTATTCAGGTCTTCCATGGAATAACAAATATACCTTTACACACACATCAATACAAAATTCAAGCAAAAGACAATTCAAGCAAAAGACAATGTTAGACTGCTAACAAATTGAGTGTTGTACAATACTGGTTCCTAAGGCCACAATTATCATACATTTAAATTACACTTATTTATAGCAGTGATGACCACATGAATTTTGTATTGGGTCTGTCTGAGATGGAGATAATGTTCCTTACAGGAGCCCTCACAGTGCTTTGTACCAATAGCCAGAAAGGTGTTGGTAACGCACCAGTGTTTTGGCTACTGCTGACCCATGCTGGCACAGCATCAATGCTGCCTCTCCCACATTTCCCACCAGTAGGCTGATGGTGGGCAAGAACTTGGGAGGGGAAATGACCAGGACAGCTGATCCAAATTGACTGAAGGGGTATCCCATACCATATGATGTATATTCAGCAACCAAATCTAAGGGAAAAGGGTAGGAGGGGGAAGTTTTGTCTGTCTTTCAGAGCAACTTTCACATCTACTGAAACCCTGTTTCCTGGGAAATGGCAGGGGAGTGGAAAATAAGTCTTTTGTTTTTGTCTGCTTTTTCTTTATCTTGATACATGATGGTATTTTTCTATCTTATTCTCTCCCTCTCCTGTCCTGCTGAGGAAAGGAATGATAGAGCAGCTTGAAGAGTATCTGGCATTAAGCCAAGGTCAACCCACCACGAGTATGGACAAATTTTCATCTCATTTTTGACATTATGTAATAATTCTGTAGATGAAGATTTTTCAAATAATCAGTTTCTCTTAATGTCATTGGACACTGGCTTTACAATAAAGAGCTGTTGATTTCATGTAAAATTAATCTCTGCCTAATATTGCTAGTAAAATAAACAAAATTATTTGTCTTTTGAAGCTTGAGACTTTGTAGAAGACCTTAATATATTATTTGAATTCAGAGAATATTCAGAGGCAGATCTCAACACTGTAAAGAAGATATATTTAAATGAAAAAAAGTATTACTTTTGATAAACCTTCAAGGGAGTTCATTTCAGAATAAATCTGTTCAGAACTATACCTGTTACCTGCCTAAATTTCTGTCTCTCAAAAACCTGATGCATGGTAATTTTCTTGTATTGTATGCTACATAGTAAAATGTGCATTCTTCTTAACACATAATTAGTTCTCTTGGGGCTTACACAAATTGCATTTCTTATACACCTGTGGCTAGCACAAAGTAAATTTGAGTATTGAAAGCCTTAGTATCATGTCAATCTCTACAAGCTGCCCACTTGTGATAAGCATAGACTTGCCCTTTGAATGTTTTATTGAGCTACTAAATAAATAAATTAATAAATCATCCTGCTCTGGAACTCAACATCCAAAGATGTATTAATTCTACATCTAAGATAAAACATGCAACCCATTGCAAACCATTTTATACAAATAAATTGATGTTTAAGATATTAATGCTGAGTTTGGAGATGAAAACTGCAAAATTGGGAAGTCTGATCTCTTGGGAGATTCACACAATGATAAATGCATAGAAAATTCTTATTTATGCTCACATGTTCACCCTTTAAGAGGAAGGCGTCTATATGTTTCCCCAGCTTGATTAGCATTAGATATTAAAGTAATTGCAGGATCAGTGTCAAAAGATTGGTAAAAGTTGTTTATCTGAGTAATAGTGGCATTTCTTTGGTTGAATGAAACCATGTACATGACATTTAGTTACTACATAAGGACCTCGTAATCACTACTCAGTCAAGCCAGAAAAGATGAAATGCTGTCAAGATCTTCAAAACAGAGTATGACTAATTAATTAAAATCTGTTGCCAGTTTTGAGGTTTAATCCCCAGGTTGGATGACTATTTTGTTCTATCTCAATGGATGACTGTTCTTGGCTAGATCGGGAAATTCCATGAAAAATTTCTTCTGTGCATTCAGCAGTGCCAGAGTGGGCTATAGGATCCATTTTTTTTAGATGACTGATTTAAACCAGACCTGAGAGAGGACTGAATTGCTTTGGTCTGTGTGAAACATGCCTTGTGATATATGGCTGTTGACAAATGAAAAGAAACATTAGAGCTACTTGTGTTTGCCATATCTTTTGGAAATTGCAGCCAAGTAATCTAGCATAGCTACACTCAACAGTTGAACTATTATCTTTATGGTAAGCTTAATTTTGTCTGATTTTAAAATGTTGTGGTTTTATGCCAATTAGGAGACAACCTTACAGGACAGTAAACTGTCACTTTGTTAAGTAACACTTTTTCTTTCTTTTCTTTTCTTATACACATTTTAAAAGTTGATTTCTTAGCTTATAATTGACAGTACACTTCTTTGTCTTCATCTTTCACCTTTTACATCATCACTGTGTGAACAGGGGCATACTGTGGGACCTGTACCCATGTGTTAGAGTAGTGGGATCAATAAGTAGGAAAAAAAAGACCATATATGCTAAAGCATGTGGGTAGGAAGCTTTTTTAATTGTTCACACTGCTATAAAAAATAATTCAGTCTTTTGGAGAAATTAGAGGAAATGCCTATTTGTTAGCTGTTAACACCATTTTGTTCTAAGAAGAAATGTGCAGAAACAGTGGTGGGAGAGGGGTAGAAAAAGGGAGAAGAGGATGGAAAGCAGAATTTTATTGGAAGGAGAAAGCTTTGTATTTCCTGGAATTCCTACAGAAATATATAAACCAGTAGCAGGTATTTAAAAATGTCTCCTGCTGTACTGCAGTAAGCAGATGATTTGTTTCAGTGCAGCTAATAGGCTTCTGTTTGCCCATCTTTTGGACTTTTTTCTAGAAATTAATTACATTCCATGATTTCTTTGTCCTCTTGGTCCCATTACACTGTGAGTTTGTTTTCTGGAAGGAGGAAAATGTGTGTGTCTGTGTTTGAGTATGGGGTTAGTCTGTCCTAAAATTTAACTGGAAATGGTCTTTGGATGCAATGGAGTTAGCTTTGGAGTACTGAAGTAAGTCCTGAAATTAGCTTGCTTTTATATATGTGTTTGAAATTTCTGTTGTTTTCATATCTAAAGTGGAAAACCTACTGACTGCATAAGTGATAGAATTTAAAAACTCTCTGTACCTGTATGGTGTGTGCATCTATGGGTAAGCTCTTTACTGCAGAGATAAATGAGTGAGATAAAGGACTTAGTGGAATTATGTTAATAAGAGATGATGGAACTGTTGGAGTAAATCCAAACTGAAATAATTTGACTTCCCCTAAACTGATTTGGAAAATAGTAAAAGAAACAAACAAATAAAAATAGGAGTAGAAGCAAATTAGTATTTTAAATTTTCAGTTAAAAAAGAAAGGAAAAGGCAAAAAAAAAGGATATGAGGTGGTTGAATGGGAACCACTGGAATGTATACAGCTGAGGAATGAGTGAATATAAGATAATCTGTCTGTGAATGGGGAAGAGAAGGGAAGAAAAACATAGAAACGCAAGTCCTTAGAAAAAGACCAAGTCTAGTAGGACTCAGCACTAATTTCTACTGGGATGTTTCTACTAATGAAAGGATGTTTTTAACTGTCTTCTGAAGTAGATAAGAGTTTTACTCATCATTTATCTGAAGCTGGTACTATTTCAGATCTTTTCTCTGATTAGACTCAATTTAGAATCAGATTTTGAGACTCAGTGTGTTTTAATCTAAATATCTGCCCAGGATACTCTGTGATTCTCTAAAGCATATTCTAAAAATGTCTTCTACTAAATATTCCACTTCATGTTGTCATTAACATATATTTGAATGGCTTGGACACAATTCATCTTCGTCTTAATGTCATCATTTTAAAATTTTTCATCCAAATCTGAGCTAGTCTCCCAGATTTTCTTTTTAATTGATTTAAAAAAAAAACCTGCACACAAAGATGACAGTTCATTTCATATTGAAATATACATTTTAAATATGCTAGATCTATTGCCCTCCAGTTTTGCCTGTTTACAGGATTAGAATCACTAATTGAAACTTTGGTAAAAAGCTCACTCAGACATATCTTTCCCTTTTTGTTTCATGATAATCAGTTCCTTTCTTTAATCAAACATAGGTTTAATTTTCAGGAATAAGGCTGATTTGGAGCTTCATATATTTTTTTTACATTTAATTTTATCTATTTCCTTCCCATCTGTTATAATTTAGATGTTTTCTGCTAAATGTTTTTCATTTTGTGTTTCCTCTTATTTCCTATATTTGTGCCATGAAATCACACTTTGAGAGAAGCTTCAAGTAAAAGTCATAGCATCTGAGCCTCTGAGGTGCAGTGAAGGCAAAGAAAACTGTAAGTCCAATAAAAATTCTATAATACAGAGTCTGTAGGATCTTAAATTAAAAATCCCAAAGGAATAATGTTAATTTAATGTACAAAATTCCAATAGAAGCTTCATAAGAAAGAAGTATTCTTTTCTAAATCCCGTTTCAAGGCAAACAGATCTTAAAAACTGAGAGCTATTACCTGTGGGTCTCTTGTGGATATATTGAGCTGGTATCTCAAGTTAAGTGTCTTCCTTTATGGAATATCTGGATGAGACTAAGATCTCATGTGTGGGCTGATGCATCCACAGTCTAATAAAGGTTTCTAAGCTCTTATGCTCCCAAAGAAAGTCCAAAACTCAGCATTTTTAAGAGAGGACATTTGTTTTATTTTTAATACATTTCCACTCTCATCACTCTACGTGCTTTTTAATAAAATATGTTCAACAAATCCTTCCATTTAACTGAAATGTTTAACTTATATGCTGTAGTGAATGTACCAGCTATCTTGACTTAAAAGATTTTATAATCCACCAATTTCTTAAGAATACCTCACCGATGTCCACTTCTGGTTTACTTCATCAGGGCAGTACAAAGAAAGCAGGGAACAACTATGTTATGTTTTCTGTAATTGTGTTCTACTTTCCTATTTTTCAATAATCTCAGAGAGGAATTGAATAAACAGATTGCAATGATTGAACATCACTGTCTAATTCCCTCATATTTTTTGCAATAAATTGCTCATTCAAAGTTTCTATTTAATGAGATGGTACCTACTATGAGAATATGTTATATGTCATTGCTGTACTTGTTTGAATAGAGATTTTTTTCTGAACTCCCAGCTGTGAAGGCCAGCTCTCTAATTCAAGTTTGAGACACTCATGTTTTCCATTCTATTAGTCTCTAAACTTTCAGCCATAAATTTAAGTGAAAACACAACTGGAGTTTATAGCTCTTGAGATAAAAATCTTATGCTGTTAAATTTCTTAGGTAAAGAACCATTTTCTGCTGCTGGGGGTGTGAAACTCAGGCAAGGCTGCTGCAAGGTGTTTGTCACTCTGCAGAGATGAGAAATTATTGATCTGCCCTTCATACGACAATGGAAATGGTGCACACTAGTTTCTATTCCTTTGATTCTGCAGTCCCAAGTTGCAGCCTGTGTTGCTGGCTCTAGTCTTGTGCTTCATACCTGAGGGACTGCAGGAATCACCAGCTGTTCAGTAAGTCACCCTCTTCTCACAGAGAAAGATGACTGATGTGAAACTTCTTGTGCAAGACAAATCAGCAGAAGGCAGTCAGACCACCTGAATTTAAGCCCATAACATCTGAAATGTCCATCCTGTTTCAATTTCCTGAAAGGGAATTCTAAAACTCAGCTCCAAAAGGGACTAAGATGAATAGTATGACCATCATTCCTTTTTGCAGTGGTTGAATTCAAGCTGGAAGACATTTCTGGATTTTTCTATTTTCTCTCAGTAGCTACTACTTCCTCATTCCTAGGCAGACTTCCAGAAGCTGTGAATTGCTGTGCATCATTAAACTGTCCATAACTGCATCAGCTACAGCTAATTAATGTTATGCTGTGTACACAAAAACATAGCTAATAGTACAGCATGTACTAACAAGCAACACAGATCACAGGCCTATGTAGGGCTTAACATCAGTCAATTGGTTCATTTTTTCCCAAACCATTTACTCCAACCTGCTAACACAGTACTCTACCATGTATTGTTTTAATTTCCATAGGTGAAACTTACTATAAGGGCAAATGAGGCAAGGAATTGATTTAAATTTCAACCTGACTTACCCTTTAAAAAAAAAACCAAAAACAAACCACCAAAAAAACCCACAAAAAAAAAAATCAAACCAAAATAGTTTGACTTCTATTTGTGAAAGGTATTTTTGGCATATATCTAAAATTCTTCTGCACAGAGGAAAACGAGACAAAAGGACAAATAGTAAAAGGCAATGCTGAGTGGGTTCTACTGAGGCCTAGTTTGAGATACAGGGACATACAGGGATGTAGGCTGTGTTCACAGTTTCAAAGGGAGAAGTGTGCGCCTGCTTTAGGGAAATACTAACTTGCATCTGCATTGTACTACATTTCAATGGAATCCCACTGCTCTGATAAAAAGGTGCTGTTCCACGGCCGCATTATCTCATTCGCTTTGAAAGGGAAAGCAGCGGACTCGATCAAAACAGGCCTCCCCATGGCTGCATTCTCAGAGCCGCTCTCGCAGCAGAAGCAGATGACGTGAGTGAGAATGGCTCTCTGCTAGGATTGTTAAATAAGTATCTGATAGAGAAAATGCTTCTCACCTCTTCTTTGTTTTCCAGCCTTACGAAAGAATTAGTAGTCCTGGCAACTATCAATAGCGTCCTTCAACTCTCCCTTCTCTCCACAGGTTTCTATGAAACTGCTCTCTGTGAAGACCATGATATTTTGTTAGACTCTTCCTGCCTTCTAGAAGTGAATAGTATGGTTAATTATGATTTTGTTGAATATACCAGGAAGTAATTTACTGTTTTTCTTCATATTCATGAACATAGATGATAAATTAATTTTATTGCTATAAATAGATCATGTTTTTATTTGACTTATTTAAATCCTGTCGGTAAGAAGACCTTGTGAATTATGCCAAAATTCCTAACTTAAAGATAAACAATGATTTCATTGAAAGTAAATTATTGTCTCAGAAATTTTGAGCCACCTAAGAGGTGCCCATCATCTTGCTGCACTGGAGTTCAGCTTAAGAATACCTAATTGTAAAATGTAATGTCAATGAAAAATACCACAAGATTGGAAATTGGAAAGTCTTCAATATCATTATGGCAAACAGGTTATACAAATTCAAGTAGATGGCAAATGTCTTAGTCCAAAGACCTGATAACAAAGATACTGTATGCTATAGGTAGGCATCTCTGAAAAAGTCACAACATTTCTCATAGCCATTAGGATTTCTTCCGTTGTATCCCTAAACACTTTCTCCTTCAGGAGGTTATAAAATCCTCTATGTCAGCTGTCTGTCTATTCAGACTGACTGCAAGAAAATGGAATAAAGGTGAGCAAAGATAAGTGAATAAGATGGAGGTTGGTTGGCTTTCATGCTGAAAATCCAAAGATATTCTTGATTTGGAGCTTCCAGGTTCCTGTTGGGAAAGTGATACAGAGTAGTTTGCTCACATGAATACAGCTGAGCTATGGCAGAAGATGTGTTGAATGTCTTGGAAATCAAGAGGAGACAGGTGGACAATAACTGTGAATGCTCTTACAAAATCCATGGATATTTTTCTCATAGGAGCTGGAACTCATCAGTGTAGAAAATGTCATCACAGATCTAATTAACACCAGCCAATATCCTACTTGGTAGCAGTACTAACCTATCCCATTACTTTCCTATTAATCAGTGTTCCTAATATACCACTCTTTAAGATCAAAAAGTTTAGGTCAAAAGCCAGAATCAAAGATTTCTGGGGTCATGGTGAATAATGTAACCTTTTCTGTATTTTCCAAAGTCAGGGAAAAATCTCTGTCAAATTTAATTTGCTCCAGTCAACCTTATTATGTGGTTAAAAGGCAGATATATAAGGCAGAGACTTGTAGGAAAATTTCTGACAGTAAGCAGAGGATGGAGCGTTAATGTTTACACTGTTCTTTCCAAATACTTGCAAGTTAGAAGCTTGTCTTCCACTGCATCCACTGCAGTCCGGCTTTGTTAAACTTTTTTTTCTTTTTCTTTTCTTTTTCTTTTCTTTTTCTTTTTCTTTTTCTTTTTCTTTTTCTTTTTATTTTTCTTTCTCTTTTTCTTTTTCTTTTTATTTTTATTTTTCTTTCTCTTTTTCTTTTTCTTTTTCTTTTTCTTTTTCTCTCTCTTTTTCTTTTTCTTTTTCTCTTTCTTTTTCTTTTTCTTTTTCTCTTTCTTTTTCTTTTTTTCTCTTTTTCTCTTTTTCTTTTTCTTTTTCTTTTTCTTTTTCTTTTTCTTTTTCTTTTTCTTTTTCTTTTTCTTTTTCTTTTTTTCTCTTTTTCTCTTTTTCTTTTTCTTTTTCTTTTTCTTTTTCTTTTTCTTTTTCTTTTTCTTTTTCTTTTTCTTTTTCTTTCTCTGTTCTTATACTGCCAACAAAGCAGATTGTTTATGAACTGTCTGCCTGAGTACACAGCTCATATACTTGCACTACTGTTGTGACTTTCATCCTGTGCACATTTGGAGAAAACTGCTGGCTGATTTTCACAAGTATGTCTCTCTAGCTATTGCATCTGATGCATGACTCAGGCTGTGTGATTTATACACAAGTTTATTTTTATACATTGCTGAACTTCTCATCTTTTGAGGGACAAATACAAAAATGAAAGAATTTCTTTACACAAAAAATTGACAAACCCAGAGTTGTACTTATGTTTGAATAAGTTCACAATACTTCTTAAGCAAACTTCAACGTTTGAAGCTCAAGTAAATTTGTTGGGTTTTTAGGGGCTTCTAGCTACTTCTCTGCAATAAGCAGAGAACCCTTATTGACTTCTGAGTTCTTGATTTATGACTTATATTAATATTTGTTTTAATTTTAAGAGATGCCAAATAAAAGGTGTAAATGGCATGTAGGTTTGAGGGCATATTACTTATAAAATCAATCTCTATTGAAATTGATTACATAGTCAGTGAAGGAGTTCTCAGTAATGAGTAGCTTGCAGACATGGTTTGTACTCAGACTTCCTAGGCCAAACAGTTACATTGTAAGTAATCAATTTTGCCTCAGTTTACTCTGCTTTCTGTAACATCCTATATGCTAAAAATACTTTATTGATTTGAGAAAGTAAAAAAAAAGAAAAAAAAAAGGTTAATGTTCAGTACCTCTAGAACTGTAATGAAGGTAAAGTACTTAGAAATTGTTATAATCTTCATGATTAAATTCATATAGTATTTATTTTTAAGTGATATTTTCCATTTTACTCATTTATCAATCTGTCTCTGAATGGCTTGTTCTTACATAAAGACAAACTTTAATTTGATCAGCTATAGCTAAATTTATTTAGTCCTTCCTCCAATCACCTAAATGAGTGTAACATATTGTTGTTAGATTGTCATATTGACAGCTGTACTGCTTCTCCAGGAGAGGAGGGAGAGAGGGAGAGAGAGAAAGAGAGAGAGAGAGAATGCTGACTTAACTTGTTTCAGAAGCAATGGAAAATCTTTTAGAAGATAATGATGAACTATAATGATAGGTAAGAGAGCAAGATACAAATTATCAAGTAGACTTTCAATTCAGGCTGCTTTGTAGACTTCATCAACACAACTGTCACGAAGAGGGCACAGAAAAGGTGAACACAGGTTCTCAGTGCTACCCTTTATCTCAGAAAAAATCTATTGCCCCACCTCAGAAAGATTATTTTTGTGTATGAGGAGCACTGAGTTATTTGCAGAGCTGATACATAGAGTGAATGACAGATTTACATACATGGTGAGACATTTGGGGTGATTTCATTTATAATGCTGGGGGGGAGCTGGATTAGTTCTGTGAGGAACTGAGAGTGCCCACAAACCAAGGGTACCAAGCAATTTATAGAGCCTCTGAGTCCTTGAACTGAATCTTTAATATTATGCCCAGCTACAGAAGGACAGGCAGGCTGGATTTGGGCTGAAATATATAAATGAGAAGGCAGGAAAACTGCTCTGCAGAGTGACCCTAACAAGACAGCTTCAGGTAGATGGTGTGAAAGGAGAAGATTCTTTCAGTAGAGGCAGACATTTTTGACCTCAGTCACAAAAGTCAGCTTCCAATTGTTGTGCAGTTATCCATCCACAGCATACTGATGCATATAAAGCACCTCTGATAAAAGGACTGGTGGTTTCCCACAAAAAAGAACCTGTAACCTCCCCTTCAATCCTCCCTAGTGATAACTCTCTGTTCAACCCTTTCTCATACCCATTGAGGCTATTCTCTTCTTGCTGCAGGACAAAGGTGTATTCCTTCCTGCCTTTCTCAGAGCCAGACACATAAGATTTTTCTGGCTGTTCACATGAACTCTGAACTAGATGATATTTCTATTAATCAAAAAAAAAGTATTGTTGGCTTTCCTTAGGCTTTGTCTGACCTCAGTCTTCAGCAGTAGGAGGTTATATCACAGATTTTGGAGAGAATAATCTTTACAGGGCATCCTCTTACCACCTACCTCCCACAACTCACTGATATTTTTTCTGCATGTGTATTACTTTCTAAGGGCTGCCTTTTATTTGGCTTTTGCTGAACTGCTGTCTGACTGATTCAATGATCTTTAGAGTTAACCTATCAAAGCAGTTAGGATAGTTAAATCAAAATTTACCAGCCTACTCAAATTTACTTGGTACATTACCTACCTAATGATTGTGCATTGCATACACTGTCTTAGCTTCTAATTCTGGAAGGTCATTTGAACACCAAAGAAATGTGAAATTGTTTATTGATTTCTTAATTATTCAGTGCTTATGGTTACTTCTTCATATTCCACTATATTGTGGTTGGGTTTTTTTTCCACTTGAAAGTTTAATAAACTGAAATATTAAAAACTAAACAAAAGAGTCTTTAATAACACAAAGGTCAGGACTGTTATTTTGAAACATTGCTATTCAAATAATAAATCTGTTAAATTCTCTTTGAGGGAATATTTCCTTATTCAAGTAGTTAGCTTTAATTTTGCATATTTATATAATTAATTGAGTGAATGCATATATATAATATGCATGCATATGTAGCAGGACTCATCTCTATCGGTCTGACTGTGATTAATTTCATTTTCCCACAGCAGCCCTCACAGTGCTGTTCTTTGCTCTGGTATTTGGAAAGGTGTTCATAGCACACCAGTATTTTGGCTCCTGCTAAGCAGAGCTGGCACAGCATCATTGCTGTCTCTCCAACATTCCAGCCTCAGCAGCAGGCTGGGACTGGGCAAGATCTTGGGAGGGGACATAGCCAGGACAACTGATCCAGACTGATCAAAGGAGTATTCCATACCATATAACGTCAGCTCAGATATAAAAGCTAAGAAAAAGGAAGCGACTTTCGTTACTTGTGACATTTCCTTCTGGAGTAACAGCTATATGTGCTGAAGCCTGCTTCTTGGAAAGGGGCTGGGCATCACTTGCTGGTGAGAAATAGAGAATAAAATGTTTTGCATTTTTCTTTTGTTTTAGAAAACTTATCTCGACCCATGATTTTTTTCCCATGTTACTTCCTGCTCCTGCCCCTGCTGAGGAGAGGAGTGACAGAGTGGCTTCGTGGGTAATCTGAGTCCAGACAAGGTCAATGCACTGGGGGTACTGGAGCAGAGTGCAGGGAGGAAAATCTTGAAGCTGAGGGTTATTGCAGAGTCAGGCTAAGACAGAAAGCATAGTGCTGAAGCAATGATGTTCCCTGTTGCTGTATGCAATTGTGAGGCAAACCTTACAATTTCACCTATGTTTGAATCTGAAGCGCACTGATCTTGATCAATGCTTTTTACAGAGCAACATGCATAAGTAGTGATAGCTGTTAAAGAAAACAGAATTCCTTTTTCAAAGAGGTTTCCAGCCCAGGTTTATATTCTTTTGCTATCTTGCATTCCTTACACTACTAATAGACCAATTTTATTGAAGAATCTTTTGTGCAACTGCTGAACAACTAGGCTATTATCCTAAAAATGCTCTGTTCAATTAGGAGTGTCCATTTGCTTATGTAAGCAGAGATGCTACTTTTTCCCCCTCTTCTTGATTACATTTAAGTTCATGGAATTTCAGTGACTCATAACCTTTCAAATATAAGAAATTGGACATTTACCACATTCTTTGTTTTATTAGCACAACAAATGGAATAATTTACACCAGCTAATTTATTTGACAACTTTCCTCCTACTTCTTTTTTTTAATTTTCCCATTTTCTTTATTATGTTAGGTAAAACTGGTCACACAGCAAATTATTTAATTGAATTTTATTGTGTATAGTTGAATGATGTTGATGATGTTGTTTTCATTTGAACCTCTAATTATAGCTTGCCTCATTGTTTCACATTCTAATTATCATCATACTTAAAAACATAAAGAAACAAACAAACAAAAAACCCAGCATTGTTTTCCTATACAATCAGTACTTATAGCAATTTTTCTCTATTGCAAGTAGGATGAATCAAAGGATGTCTTGGATTGTCATTGTCCAAAATAGCATGAAACTGTAAAACAATGTTTAGACAACTACATCATGCTAACCAATTTGCTGAATAGTGGTTCTCATGAAAGTAAGATATAATTTATATTGGACTGATCCAAATAACATTGCCAAAAGCAAACCTGGTCTCCAATATCCCTTCTATTCCATTTTTTGGTTCCTTACAGAATAGTCCTCTACAATTGCACTCTGCTGCCAAATTATGCACAATACTACTTTTGTGAAATGAACAAATGACACTGAGGGCTAATTTGAGGCCATTTAGATAATTTCACTTGTGACCCAAGACAGATTTAAGCCCAGGCCCTATGAAGGTAGCAGGCAAAAGTATTATCTTATGGTATTATGTATTGCTCCAGGTCAGGAAGATTTCAATAACATTAAAAAAATCTCCTAATATTGAAATATTAATAATTTACAAAACAGAAACCTCAGCTAATAGTCTCTGTTCATTTTCAATACCACTGTGACTTGTTGGCTATATTACAGAAATATGTTTTATCTGGTATAGCTTTTGTATATGTGTAGTAGGATACTGCTTTTCAAGAAGGCATCTGTATAATTTTGCCAGAGTTGCTATGCATTACAAAGTCTACAATTTTTAACTGATTTGCCTGACTAGTAGTCAGAGATTAGAGATCTGGTCCTCTAAAGCTCCCTAACTGTGGGACAATGGTCCACAGAGGTCTCACCTTATGTGTCAGCCATACACGTATGTTGTTGTGTTAAAGCAGACATTTAACTAAGGCATTAAGATGCCCATCTGTTCAAAACCCAAAAATTAGATATCTGGCTGAAGACTTGCAATTCCAGGCTAGCTAAACACCTGAGTCCTACAAAACCTGTACGGCATAGTGTATGCAGTGCTTTTGCATTTAGTAACCTGTTAGAGTAGCAAGGCATAATGGTCTGCATGTATGCATGCCTCTCGCTCAGGGCTGCAGTGAATATCTCTGTGAAATAGTTTTACAATCTGAGGAAGCTTTCTGTATTAAATCTTGGAAAAGCATCATGTTGCTTTTTTTCCCTTGAATGTTTTCTCTCTTTGCATTCGTTATTGAATGTTATGAAAATATAAAATAATTTTCTGCGTTGTTATTTTAATTAAGACCAGGAATGGTTTTTAGTTTTCCATGGTGCCACACATTGGGGTTTATCATGCAGTGTTTTAAAGTTCAAGAATTAGATAAATTTTGGATTTAAACTGGACTGAAAGATGGGCTACTGGAAAGTAGCAGATGAATATATGGTCTCTGCCACTAATCTGTGTTCTGCCTGATGTAAAACCCAGGAAATATTTACTGTTTTACCCATTTACTGTTTGTGTGTGACTGTTTTCCTGTGAGGGCCCACTTCTATTGGACCACGCTGCTCAGGAAAATAGGCAGAGCCAAATACAGGAGAAACCTCAGGTATCCTGCTGGACAATAAATTTATAAAAATTGGGCTACAGAACCAGGATACATTTTGCTGGCTTTGCTTAGGATTTGATGATCCTCTTTTCCTGACAGAATAGCATTTCAGGGTCAGAAAGGCACTGGGTTTTCAAAAAGTGTTGAAAGTCTGTTACTCAGGAGTGTTTTTAAGCTGTCATTTAAATGCCACGTTGTAAAATCATAAATTCAAATCTGCTGTGTCGGCATTGGACTTAATGGGTTGGGTTTTGGTCTCCTAAATAAGGACCTTGACAATATATTACACAGTGAAAAAGCCCCAGTACTATGATGGCTTCATTTCCTAACAGAAAAGAAATTCCTACCTCAGCCATGAAATCTAGATAAGATTTTTTTGAACTTCTCTGATCAAAATATCTGCATCTAATTAAAAAGCAAGAGTTCTAAATCATTTAATATAGATTAGATTGCATGTAACTCAATCCATAGCAAATTATTATTTCTTAATAGAACACTGGGTCTTGGCTAATAGTGCTCAATTCTCAATATATTTTTGCAAGGGAAAAGTGGTGGGTTTATCATTAGTAAAAGCAATTCTAGGGAAATGTTGGGAAGTATTTTTTATATATTATCAACAAAGTTACAGGGTACTTTTTTACAAAAAATATTTACATAATGACTCTGTTCAGTCAATAGAAAGCTCTGTAGTGATAAAAACTCCTAGAAGCATTAATAAAATATTTAAGTTGGGTTGACTAGAATCCGTAAAGAAGTTTTAGTAATTCCTTTATTCTTGTTGTCACCAAAGTAACATGTTTCTAATGTTTTTTTCTTTAGGTTTTAACTGAATTCTCAGTTTAAATATGTATTCAGTAAGATTTCTCAGCAGATAGGAAAAAATATGTACTTTTAATAAAAATTATTTTAAATATCCCAAGACATCATACAGGACTAAGGACTAAGGACATGAGATGAGAATGGTTCTTTGTACTATGCCCATTACTTTATTCCTTGTGTTTATTTTCTGTGCAAAGACATCAGGGCTAACATCAAGCACCTAAAATAATTGCTTAAGAAATGAACATTCTTATATACTATGGTTAATGGAGAAAGAAAGTATATCCCTTGCAGAGGTTATTCAGCCCACTGTGATCTCCTTGCTTTCTCCACTAAGTGTAGAAGGAATGTACCCAGCTAAATTAATTGCTTTAATTAGCTGCCTAAAACTAAACTATGCTGTTGAGTTTTGAGGATTGTTCTGGGAAGAATTTGCCAGGATAATCCTTGGGGGCTGCAATATTTCACTAATATAATACTTAGTTTAGTTAAAGAACAGTATTTAAATGTAAGAGATGCTGATTTTGCATATTTAATCTTTCTTTGATGTTACTATTCATAATTGGGATTTTTTGGTTGCTGTTTCTGTTTTTTATTCTTTACAACTAATTTTAAACCCTAAGACATTTCCAAGGAAAAAACTGTGGTCAGTGTACTACAGTCAGTGTAAAGTACTTTTACAAAGCTGTGGGATCAATATGACAGACTGCCCTGAATTACTTGTAGTAATTATTAGAGTTTAATTTGAAGGAAACAAAAGATGTTGAATTTATCTTCTTGACTTAAAGACCAGTTCTCCAGTTACTTTTGAATTACAAAGATTGGCAAGAGCTGGTAATGACAGTTAGTGCTTAATTTAGGATTGTAATGGTCAAAGTGCATGTCCAGAACACTAAATACAGTTCCTGAATTGCTAAAATGTGACTCAGTTGTATTCCAATCTTTATTCAATTTGTACTTTGGACAGGTAACTGAAATGGAGAGAAATAATGGCTATATGCTACATGGATAGTCCTCATTTTCTGGAGCCAATGAGAAATGGGTCTGGCAACTGGGAACAGCCAGTGCTTGTGTTCAGTTATATTACATGTCCACCCATAATAATGAATAATAGGAGTTTTAGCTAGTGTAGAACAACACTGTTATCTTTAGTGTTCTGGTACAAAAGTAATTTGTAAGAGCTATTGTCATGGCTTAACTCCAGCCAGCAATGAAGCCCCACATCAGTGCTCACTCACTCACTCACTCACTCACTCACTCACTCACTCACTCACTCACTCACTCACTCACTCACTCCCTCCCTCACACTCACTCCCACATACTGCAGTGGCAGGATGGAGCAGAGTCTAGGAAGAGTAAAAGTGAGAAAACTCATGGGTTGAGATAAAGAAAGTTTAATAGGCAAGGCAAAAGATGCACATGCAGACAAAGCAAAACAAGGCATTCATTCCCTATCTCCCATGGGCAGGCAGGTGTTCAGTCACCTGCAGAAAAGCATAGATCTGTCATGTGTAAGAGTGACTTAGGAAGACAGATGCCACCACTCTGAACATCTACCATTTCCTCCTTCTTTCCCAGCTTTATATGCTGAGCATGATGCCATATGATCTGGGATATCCCTTTGAGTTGGGCTCACCTGCTGTGGCTGTGTCTCCTTCCAGCTCCTTGTGCAACCCCAGCCTCTTCACTGGGAGAAGCAGAAAACGTCTGTACTCTGTGCAAGCACTGCTCAGCAGTAGCAAAAGAATCCCTGTGCTATCAACACTGTTTTCACCACAAATCCACAGCACAGCCCCATAACAGCTACTTTGAAGAAAATTAATTCTACCCCAGCAGAAATCAGAATTATTCCTAAGTATGATGGCTTATAGCACTTTACAGCAGAGCTGCTGGAGACTAAACCAGAATCCAGCACCTTGTTTCCAATAGGTAATCTTAAGATGAAAGTAGCACACATAATTTGCTTATCATAATGAAAGGCTATGTGGAGCAAATGAGTGTCTTTAGGACAAATGGTATCTCCATGTTGTTGAAGATCTGTGGCAGGTGAGCTACAAAGGGTCCATTATACTTTCCAAATAAATATTGGAAAATACCATAAAGCAGAATCAAACCTCACTCATATTTCCAAGGCCAGAAGTCTTAAGCAAAGGCAAATATGGATCAATTTTATTTTACACTCGAATAACATACAAATTTTCTGTGAAAACTGTTGTGTGCTATTCAAGTTTGTCTTCTTTTACTTGTTTGATTTTTAATCTGAGGTAATAATAATTTCTTTACCAGGGGAAAATATTTGTCTTCTAACACTTCTATGACAAGTTATTCTTTCTGAAAAAGGATAAGAGTTGAAATTCTAGAAAAAATTAAACTTTGCTGTGTTTGAAGACATGCCAGCCTCATAGAGGAAGAGAGATCACTCTGCTACTGAGAATGAAGAAAAAAAAGAAGCTAAATAAAAGATGTTTGCATAATGTTTTAATAGACAGGTTTCTTAGTGAGAGTGTGGTTTTTCTTTAACCTCTTGTGCTGTATAAAGAAAAGAGGAATTCAGTGCTAGACACACTGAAAACTGATTAACATTTGACTATTTACTTCCAGTTCATACAGTTAAGTATGTTGGCATTAAGCAGATAATGTACCTAATTACTTCTAGAAGGAAGTATGAATAATTTGATTCCTCCTTGGATGTTTGTACAATGTAAATTAAATAAAAAATTTTTTTTTAATGAATTCATGCAAATTTTGCTACTTTCATTTCAAAAAGTGTACATATACCCAAGAGAGGAATATCTTAAAGTATTTCAAAGTTAAAAAAAAGAAATAGGATGAAGACTATGTGTCCAAATCTATCAAGTACTTTCCACTGTCTTTTTGAAGATATAAACACATTTTCAGTTCTTATTCATCAAGAGGTTTAAGGATGTATTAATTATTTGTCTAAACTGGACATATTCTGCAACTTTTTGATCCAAAAATAAAACCGAAATCACATTAATTTACTGTTGCTTTCAAATATTGCTGTTGCAATAATATCAAGAAGCATGATATTTAAGGAGAGAAAAGGGGGAAAAAATCCCTCTTCACATTTTTCCTCCTCCATGTCATAGATGGGAACATACAGGACTAGAAAAAGGTGGATCTAGCTGTGACCCTGACACACTCTATCACCATAGACACATTACAAAAATTTCTGTAAGGTAAAGTCTTTGGAATGCATGCAGAAGCAAGGGATATTAGAAGACATTCAGAACTTAAATTGTAACACTGAGAATATTTATTATTCGACTTCTTTGTTCAGTGGTGTCTTGAAGCTCTGAATTTCTCTGCCTAAATCTGCTTTTGAATCTGATTTGTGAAGCTTTCTGAGATGTACCTGTAATGAATTAAGATGCTCAAAACGCTCTTGCTGCTAACCTTTTTATCTTTTAAGTTTTTTTACTCCAAACAGTAGAAAAATAGATGATAGTAAAATGTATCTTTATTTAATTTTTTTTTATTTCGAACTATGTAAAGACACAATTTACTTCTCTGCCAAAGAAAATGGTATCTCACATATCCTTATATTTATCTAATACAATAGCAGTGAGATTATTTACTGTTTCATCTAGGGGAATTCTCTGTCCATTTATTGCAAAAAAATTGTTGCAAAAAAGATTTATTTTCAAAATGATCAATAACAATTAGACACAACATTTCTATTATGATAGTCAGATATAGCTTTCCAAATTCAGTAAATAGTATGACTATCTCAGGGTTGAGTTTTTTTCAGACAGATTGAGCACTCAAAATTTTTTACTTTAATTAATGTATTGAAAAGTATATTGGCTAAGTGGCTAAGAGGGATTACATTCAGAAGCAGAATTTTGTATAGGAAATGGATAGCAAAAGAGATTCCTCAGACATCCAATCCTGAAGAACTTCAGGTTATAATAAATCAGCTTTTTTTTTTAAATTATCACACCTAATATATTTTTTGTTTTTTACACAATCATTTGATTATCATTAGAATTTGGCCACCAATCAGTCACAAAAAAGCGTTCTCCCTCTGTTCACTTTTTAGCTTTGCATTCTCAGGTTCCTACTTTACAAAGTATCTTGGCTTCAGTTTTGAAAATGAAAATATTCTCAGGAAGAAAGTCTTGCAACTGATCTGCATTCTCAAATGTATAATTTTCATTGGTAATTGTTTTCTTCCAAACCACAAATATCTTTATAAATTTAATGCAAGCTGAAATATGCTTTAGATTCAGAAGGAAAAGAAAAATATCTAACTGAATAAGGAAAATCTCAGGATACAAGAAACCCATGTTTAAATTACGACCAAGAATTAAGTTTCCACATCTCACATAAGAGTTAGTAGTTGTATCTTCAACAGAGTATTTGTTTACAAAGAAGAACAGTTACAGAACATTGTGTGGTTAAGCTACCCACTTTCAGAACTTCATTTATGTTTAATTATGTAAAATTTGTTGAGTTTCATTTTTATGCAAATGTGAAATTAAAAAACTCTAAAAACTTGAAGCTATTATGCAAATAGAAGTCTTGTTTTCCAGTTAACCTTATCAGGAATGAGGAAGGAATAAGCCTAAATTTGTGTTAAATAATGAGAAATGTGCTAGTGAAAAGCTTTTCTCAGATATGCTTATGTGTTTGCACTTTTTCTTCCATTTGAGGAATGGAGGAATTTTTTGTTGTTGTTGTTGTTTTTGTTTTTTTTTAAAAAATAAATTTTTCTTTTCAAAGATTATTTTTAGCTTGTTTCAATTCTATAACTGTGCCAGAAGTCAAGGGACATGTCAGCTACTCTCTGTGTCTGAAGATGCACCATTTGTAACTGATCTTTTCTGCTGGGGGAAAACCAGCCTCTCGGACCCCTGAATCTGGGTACTCCATCCCAGAACATTCATGTTCAAACTTCAGCCCATCCAAAGATCCTTCGCTCTGCTGCTGTAGTCACTAATGTAAAATACCTAGATATCCCATTTTATTTTATTGCCTAACTTTTACTCGAGAGCTGTAGTTTTCCTCTTATTTTCATTATGCTTTATAAAACAATAGAGTCAGTGTATTTGACATCATTAAAATGTTTCAGTGATAGTAGGAAAAAGAAAGTTAATATAAACCCATGATTCTAGAAACATTAACAAAATTTTGACTACTTTTTACTATTCAGTGATCTAATACATTTTTTAAACCAGAGCATCTTAAAAAATGAATGGTTATTGAATAACAATTTCAATTACATTAACTCTCCAGAAAAAGGGCACCTCTTATACAGACAAAGAGCTGTGCTGGATAACTATTTTGCATATGATCACACTCTGAAAGAGTTAGATCCTGAAATATTTTAAATGCATTACTGATTGCAGACAGATGCATTCTGACTCAGAACATTTCAGAGCTAATTGAAATACTGACATGGTGTTTAGGACAATGACCCTTCTAATTCTTGCAATCCAACCAGTTGGCCACAGCAAAAAGTCATACTGCATTAAAATATATCAGGATTTTCAAAGCTACAGTTTCCATTGTATAAAAAGCAAAGGAAAAGAAAGGGCAGTATTTTGCCAGAGCTTTAACTGTATTGTGTTTATTGCACTGCATATATTTCTATTTTATACCCACTTTTATTTAGTTGTAGTGATTGAACTTTGGTTATACTACTGCCCATTAAAATGGAGTACCATGCACATCATTCACTTCTAAATGCTGACATAAAACTTTCAAAATATGTGAAACATTTCTATTTAAAATAATAAATTGGAAAAACCCAACCAACACTGAACACCCTATACAAAGAATTCTGGGTAGAATTTCATCCAATATATATTTATAAGAATTATAAATCCTGTAAATCTTACACAGCTGTTAGCAAATAATTATAAAGTCAGATGGCAAAAATAACATTATTTTTCAGCACTTCTGTGATTCTTAAAATTCTTATCTTTATCTTGCTTTAATATTACCTTGTTTTCAAATGCGTTGGAAATTCAGAGCTTCAGGACTTCATTGGACTCCTGATTTTCTGAGGGATGCACATGCATGATATATAAAAAAACCCCTTAAATATATCAGGTAATAATATATTATCAATTCAACAACTGTGAGCAAAAAATACGGTTTATTAAACATTTGTAATTTCACCTTAATATTGTTATTCTTGAAGTCAGAAGTGGTTTAATAAGTCAGAGTTGTATAAAACATCTTGAGCACTTTTATACTGATATTGAAGAATTTGTTCTGCTGGAGAAAGCACAGAAAGTAAGACAAAACATCAGCAGAAAGAAAATCTAAGAAGTTAGTTTAGAACTAAGAAATCATTTTTTTTCATTTTGCCCCCTGATTTTAGCTCTATTATTTATGCAAATATTTGGTGATGGTGATGATGACGATGATGATAATGATAATAATAAGTAGGAACACACTGTCCTTAGGAAAACTATGAAAAAATAATAATATTAATAAAAGAACCCTTTTTTTATTTTTACTTTCTATAAAATTTTCTTGTCATTGTTATTCCAAGTTCAGTCTGTGGAATGGAAATTATTCCTGAGAGAAAATCTACTTGCAAACTTGGTAGTTGCCTTTCACTGCCACTCAGCCATCAAAAGTTGTGTTTTAAGACTTAGTATGCCCACTTCACAATATGTATTTTTAAATTCAGTTTCCTTCCAAGTAAAAGGTACCTGAAATTCAGGTGGGGAGAAATGGTGATTCAGTAAGCCTACTTTTGTGGAATGAATATATAAATCTTAATCTGAGTCATAATTCATAAATATTAATCTCTTTCCTTTGCACTAGAAGAATACTGAATATCAGTTTTTCTTAACTACTTAAAACCAGACAGAATATAAAGCATTAGAAACTGTTGATTTGAAGAAGTGATTTGTCTTAGCATCAGCCATCTTCTGCTGTATTTTATTAAATTCTCCTTTTATGACCCCAATAATTAGGAAACAACCTCTCAACAGCTGAAAAAACTAAATTCCCTTTAGTGAATTGCCACAATACTTGATTTTATGAATTAACTCCAGATCTAAAAGTTCAATAGTTTAATGAATTCCTATGTTCCTATACATATATTGCATATTTATTTACCTAAATTGTAAATTCAGCTTTAAGATAATAATACTCAAGTAGTCTATTTGAATGCAAAAATGAACTTGGCTAATTTAGAATAGCTTATTTAATCTATGCATCATTCATAATATATAGTGTACATCTTTACCAAATATAGGCTGTAATACTTTGAACAAAATACTTTTAAATTTGAAAAAGAAAACTAAGGAAACAGATGACCTTTCTCACGTGTTACTGAATTTCTCACTTCTTGTCAGTAAAATTCAACAGCTTTTAACATCATTCCAGTTGTTACCAACCAATTCTCTCCTACTTCTTCCAGAGAAATCTTGACTTTTATTTAATTTAAAATAAAAAAAAATCCCTCTCTCATTCCTATTGATTCCAAAGCAAAACAGAAAAGTTATTGCTTTTTTTTTTTTTTTTTTTGTTTGGTTGGGGTTTTTTTTTCCCCTTTTCAATACTGGGAAAACAGAATACAAGGAGTGGGAAGTGTTTCATATTAATTTTATAGCTCCTAAATTCTGATTGCTGCTGTGTTTATCTTTATTTTCAGAACACTGGTTTAGAAGATAATCCAAAGGAAGACGTATTTGCTTCATCTGTCGAGTCCATTATCCTGACTTCTTGAGAAATAATTAATTTGAAGGTGTATTAAGGTATTTCACTCAGCAGCTTTTGATCACTAGCAGATTATGAGTACTGTAAAGGCGGTTTGATTTGGACATTTTAGGTAAAAGAAAATTAAAAAGAGTTGGGATAACTCAAAGTACCTCTGTGAAGCTAGAAATCATTCCAGAATCATTTTCCTGTGCCATGGTATCATTTGCATGATCTACTGGCAGAACATTTATCCAGAAGAACTCTGTTTTAGGCCTTCATCAGAGTTCATCGGGCAGAGGTTTAAAATGTACAGGTTTAGTATGTCAGTGTTATGCCTTAGCCACCAGCACTGCTGCACAGCAGTGCTTCTTCTGCATTTTACTTTAGACAGTCACTGGATAGCAACGATAGAAATAGCTTAAGGAAAACAGCCTGCTCTCCTCTACATTGAATATTCTACCCATCTTTTGCAAACTGGGCTACTGCTTCCTTGAAAAATTCCTAGATCACATCTATATCCCCTCCCCACTATGTAAAAAGATGAGAACTGAAATATTCAAGCTTTGACTTGAGCAAGCATATTTATTTTGCCAGTGTTTTGGGTCCCAAACTGATTCTTCTTATTTCAGAAAAAAATACTTGGCCTATTGCATATCCAAAGTTACCAGTTAGGAATCTTTGGACAGAACCCCTTAGTCCCCTACAGAATCTCAAGTGCTTTGGTTTGTTTGGCAGGATTTTCCCATGCTTCTCTTTTCAGTTTAAGGTTCCTAATGTCACTTCAAAGGTACTTTATTATTATTCTTCTTCAAGCCTTTGGGAAAATGGGATTTTACAAACTTTTGTCTGCTTTGTTATTTTGTTGGGGTGTTTTTAGAAGAAGCCTTAGAGACATATGCATAAGAAACAGCTTTGCAAGGCTATAATTATCCTTTTTTTTGACATTTGAATTTGGGCATCTGTGAATCTATTTGTCCCATACCTTCATAGGGCTTAGAGATAACATGATTTCTTATATTACCCTTAAAATGCTCATTAAACTAGAGCTTTGCATTCAGAAAAGTATGATCTCTAATCAATATGCTGCCATTGCATAAGCAGTAGGTCACTTGTGGCCTCTTTCCAGATCTTTTCAAGTAGATCCCAACAACAGTCTCCTGAACACTGACATGCTTCTGGTGATTAAAACATGGAAATCCAAATATATAGGTGTCAGGCTGAAAGGCAACAGTGAGACTAAATTATGGTCTTCTCATATTTAAACACAGCATAACACTAGTAGCTGTGCTTTTTCCCATCTGTTTTACAAGAAAGAATTAAAAAGGAAAGTATTTGCTGTAGCTCCAGGTGCTTGCAATGCACCCACTTAACACAGATGGCAGAAGGCCTGCCTGTCAATGAGTAGAACTTCCTTTTCCAAGCAAACTAGAATTGCAGCTAAAATTGTATGGTTCTTGTTTTGCCTTTTTTTCCTCCTTTTTTTTTCTTTTTTTCTCACACTCTGCCCACAAGGGATAGGACATTTTCCTTACTGCGTATGATTTATGAAGTGCAGACTTTTTCTGATGCATGATATAGATAAAAGGCTGTCTTGAAGGAATTGTGCCTGTCTTCCACCTTAAAAATTCTCAAGGTTAAAATGCCTAAGAGATGACACCAAATTCTTACAGGAATTTCACTTGCAGGAAGCTATGTTACCCTGAATTTAGTTTTAATCTAGGTGAACACAGAATTTTAGGTATGGAAATGGCCACCCAAATTGCTAAATCCAGCTTTTGTTATTACAGAAAACCCCCCAACAATTCATATAGTACCTTCATAAATTCCTACACGAATCAATCAAAGTGGATTGCTCCCACATTTTTTTAATATGATTTTTCTGAAGTGGTTCTTCTGCTCACTTAGCTGCCAAGTTGTTAATAGCCTTGAAACATTAATTTAGTATTACATAAAAACTCAGAAGGCCTGCTCTGATTCCTTTCTAAGAATTCTGTTTAATTGCTCTGCTTTTGTATTGCCCCATGGTTCCAAAGGCTTCTCTGTTTCCTCTAACATTTTGTCAAGAAGAATGTAAAACTAAGGGCTGTTTTATCTTCTTACCAATGATGGTGTTCTCTTTCTCGTGAACAGGATTACTGCATCCTTAGCTCATCTCTGAACAAAGATCAGACTAACAAAATAAATTAAAGCAGAAATTACATGCTCTGAAAATCCACACAATGTTTGGAAATGCACACTTGGTGTGGGAGACTACACAAACTTTTAATATCTCTTCATATGTATTCATGTGTATGCAGCAGACTATAAATTGCCTCATTGACTATATCTAAGACATTTTTAAGTAGGTCTGGCCTGTTGTCCTGCTGATATAGCCTAAACTGCTGAAGACATTTTTGTTTCACACCACATATGTTACAGATCTTAGTCAATGTGGCTGCTCACTAACAGAGGGCAGCTCTTCTGTCAGCTCTCAGGCTTCTTCTTGTCCAGTGCTCCTTTGATATATTGCTCAGGGAACACTAATCAGAAACATGCAGTTTGCATAGAGGCAGCCAGATTACAAGAAGCCAATGGGTCTGTTTTTTGGATGATTATATGAGTTTTTTTTATCCTGTGATTGGCTACATAAATACACTGACATTTGGGGGCAGAGTAGAAGGTAAATTTGGAACTGCACAGGGTAGGATAAATTATTCTACTAGATTAAATATGCCTATGGCAGACTCTTTCCTTGGAAGCTAAAGAAGATATCAACTGATATGATGAAGAAGTACTACCAGCGATAACTAATGATTGACAGAATATTTGGAGACGATGGGAGATTGGTGTCCTCTGCATAAATAACAAAGGATAGGAAGCTAAATAGCCTGTTCCAAACCAGATCATTAAAAGGAATTAGAAATACAAATTAAGAGAGAGACTGAATTTTGGATTAAAAACTTGCTTCAATTATGCCATTTTAAAAAGTGAATAATTTAGTCGTTTGTGTTTCTTGTCTGGATTTTTTTTTCTTCTCAGCTAAGTCTCCAAAGAGCCCTCTACTGCAGTGTGGCATGTGGAAATCTTTTTCACACAGATTTCTGGTGCATACAAAAACACTTATTATATCATAAAACATAGCTTTGTAAACCCCTGGTGTGTGTCCTCTGCAAGGATAACGTTTGGACTATAAATTAAAAATGATCAGTGGTCAGTAGCTTTGCACACTGTCTTCGTATTTGCAACATACTGCTTGCTTGGCAGGGCATCTGCAACTGAAGGGAGACAGTTTTGCTTCTGCTTGAGGTCGTGTTCTGTCTGCATTATCAGTAGCTTTGTTACATTCAGCCAAACCCGTAGCTGAGGTCAGAGGTCCTCATTTCAACTACATCTGCTGCAACCATGCTAATTTACTCTGGACGTGAGTCCAGCCCTTTTGCTGGGTAGGGTCTGGATTCTTAGCATGTTTTTCCAATATTTGCTGAAAACTGAAAAAAAGGGAATATCCTGTAATTAATCTGCACATAGGTTCAGTTTTCCTTTCTCTGACAAAGCTATTTACAGTTATGATCATTATGCACATTGGTAAATTATCCAGACTGTGCAAGATCAATGACTCTAAATATAACAGGAGAACAGAAGCAATTTACAGTATAAAAAGAGGGAAATGCTCAATTTGGAAAGTTTATTAACAGAACTGTAATTATCAGATTTAATATTAGAAACAATACCAGCTATCTTTTTTGAAAGCCACAATTTATAGGTAGAATTGCCTACAATTTTTTTTAAGATTTAGAAAGTTTGAATAATTCAAAATTATTTTCCCTCAGCCTTCCCCTTTTAAATGGAAATATTTAAATGGAATTAAAGAGACAACATATTGCAAGCTTTATTCCAAGCTAAAATATACACAGGATTAGTATTCCGAAAGCAAATTGGTTCATAATTGTCTGAGTGCCTTACCACAGGAAGGTATCTTTCCTTCTCAAAAAAGTGTGATGTTCTTTATTCCTTTTACACAGGCATTCCATCTAACCTCTGCTTAAATTAAAACCCCACGCTGTCTTTCTCATAGGCACCATTTTCATCCTTTGTTCTGTATTCATCCCTGATCTCTTGAAGCTAAGATATTGAAAAGGATAAATTTGGCTTGATAGCAGTATGTGTAACGATGCTACTGTAGGTTGCTAGGATACCATTTGGTGGTCAACTGTCTCTGGTGCAGCTGCTCTTAACAGCCAGACTGACGGACACATTTGCTTTTATTGCCTTTAATGCTTGGGCTACAGAAAGTTTCCCTTCATCTATTACATTTTGACTTTTGCTAGGAGATAAGCTTAGAGACAAAGACATGGCAGAGGGAGAGAGATGTTGTTGTTTTGTTTTGTTTCAGTAACAAATGTGTTATCCTAATGAATTTAAAAAGAAACATCCCAGTCTCTGCAAGTTTTATAGCATTTAGTACATGAGCTAACACAAGATCTACTTCCATGTCCATTACAGCAGTTGAGAATCCTTCACTAATTTATTATGACTCTGCCACCACTTCTTGTCTTTTTCCCTCAGGATTTTGAGGGATAAAAGCAAAAGATGCAGCATGTTGAATTACATACCTGTGTGATTTAGTTGGTGGGGTCTAAAAGTTCATATGCTTTGTAGGATAAATATGAAGGGAATGTGTAAGAAATTCAAGCTTGACTTACTCAAGAAAAAAAATGCTTTTTTCCACAAGAACAAGTAGTTGTTACTTTTGTTTTGATAGAATTGCTTATGAAACTTTGAATTATGTTCCCAATTCCTGAGTGCTGAGCACTTCTAGAAATTAGTCAGCTTTACTGAGTCACAAAGTATGAGTATTTGCTACCTTAAATTTAGATGACATTTCTCAAAACAAACAAACAACCCCCAAAAACCCCACCAAAAAATGAAACCACAAAAAAAACCCACAACAAACAAAAAGCATCCTTCCCAGCTGGTAGCTTCCATTCCCCTCCTGATTTGATGTTCCTGTTTTCATTCACAAACTCTAGGTAATGGTCTCTGTTATGGAAACACAAGGAAGGAACACTATACCAAGAATACCAGGAGACTAAAACCTTGATATTCATATCAAGGTTTAAGATGTGAAGAACCTGATTATAATGTGTATTTCTTCTTTTGGAAAAAAAAAAAAACATCAACCAACCAAACCACACAATGTTCTCTACTAAATATATATTTGTTTTCCTAACTTAAGTCGATGGGAATTTTCAGTGAATTTTAGGCTGAGTCATATCTGAAATTTCTGTCTTAACTTCAATACCAAGAATTTAGAGAGTAAATATTTACATATTAAAAGTATTTCTCCCTATAGTATTTGTCCAGCCTAGGGAAAAATAATTATATTCACAGAACAACAGTTTAACTGAAAAATGGTCTTTATGCAAAGTTGTCATTACTAAACCTCCAGCAAAGGTGGAAGACATCTTGACAGTATCTGTGGTAGCAAATTTATGTACCTGACCATAGTCAATGCAGAAGAAGGAATTGCTCTAGAGTGTGATTTAGCTCACTTCTTTTAGGCATTTAACTGTAAAATGAGATGCATTGCACATATTTCTCCTGAAAGACTTTAAAAAGAACCCGAGGTTATAGACAACTATATTTAGTTAGATTAATATTAATCTTAATCTTTCTTGTAGGTTAACTTCCTAAACTAGTGATATTTGCTTCTCTCTATATTCAGAGGAAACAGAAAATTGCCTTCAGAGAAGAGTTCACCATGAGTTTTTTAGGTGTCTCAGAAAAGGATAAAACTCCCTTTGGAGATAGGTTTCGTTTTCATTTGACTGTAGTGGGAACCAGTATTGCAGCCTAGACTAAGTACCAGACTTTCAGAAGCCTAAGGTGAGGGGATAGGAATAGCAGCTTTAATGAATGTCTATTATTTTACAAAACAGCATATCCTGCAAAAGTAATGAGCCACAAGCAAATACTGGTAAATGTTGCAGAGGACACATGTTATTTGGGATAGCAGATGGGCAGCAGGTAACAGCTGATTAGGAAGTTACTCCCTAGTGTGTTCAAATATATCTGGACAGAAGGTGCACAAACAGTATTGTGGCGCACATGTGAACTCAATGAAAAATTCTGGCCACATGCAATGCTGCTGGCCAGTCTCTGGGATTCCTCTCTCCACATTCCTTTATGCCCAACACTGAATTCATGATTTCTAACATCTGCAAATTGTACTGGCAGTGTACATTGTTTTCTGGCAGCTATGGCTGCCAGTGAAGGACTGTGTACTTTGTTTAAGTCATGGAAAGTTTGATGAAGTTAGGTCAATGCAGTTTATTTTGAGAATTTCCTAGGTTTTTGGCTACTACTAATACAAATAATTCTAAAACCACCTCCAACAAAAACAAAAAATCAAGCTCTAGCCAGGTACCTTAAAATTTTATTGTGTTTCACAGACTTTTTTATAACCATTCAGATACTAGTAAACATCACCAAAGAGTTTAAAAGCCAAACCTAATATTACCAGTAATAAAGAAACCAAATGGTAAATTTTTGTGCTAACTTTAGTACATAGCTGTTCTGTGCAGCTGCTATTCTGTAGGATTTTCTATCTAGTTTCCAAGGGAGAGATCAAAAGCAAGTTTTGGTGTCATAATCCAGTTGCTTTCAACATCACCAGCACAAAGGTGGCAGTAAATCTACCTTATTTGGGTACAAACTCCTGCTACTGCTTCATCATTAGGAGGACACAGAGAAGGTATTTTGCATCAGTACACATATACCTGGGTCTTCAATCTTTTAAGGTGCAATGAACTTCAGCACTAACAGGTAAAAGAAGGAAGACTGTCTTTTAAGAACACTCGAATAACACCTTGGATCAAAATTTAATGCAATGAACACAGCCCTAGGTCATGTTGTGGAGTCCAAATGCTCTAAGTTACAAGGATGCTTGAAAATTTTTGTTGGCATTTTTCTTCCTAAACTCTAAAATTGAGTTTAAATTGATGAATACTTCCATTAACAACAAGAGCAACAAGTGTGTGTCTTATCAAATTGACTCACAAGTGCTTTTTGGGCTTTGTGTATTTTTTAACTAAAACTGGTATGTTTTGGGGTTTTTTCATAAAAATAAAATTTAGCACCAAAATTTTAAAAATAAAACAAGCATATTTTCCATGAAAAACAAGGCGGGGGGGAAATCTGGGTGTCTGGTTTGACTCTTTACTTGCAATAAAGTAGAACATTTTCACTCAACAGCACTGAGGAGGAGGCACTGCTGCAGTGTGAAATTTTGTGGCTGCTAACTGCTGAGGCCATCTTCACTTTTGAGCTGAGACCACAGCTAGGGAACAAGGAAAAGAGGAAGTTCTTAAGAAATTCTCTGACCTGAATTTTCCGTAAAAAGGATTTATGTGTCTATTGCTACCTTTATTTGGTGAAACACGATTTATACAAATGTCACTACAAAACCAGCTACATTGTTGACTTCTGCTTTCAGTTGGACACTGATTATTACAGCATAAGAGAGATGTGTTTATATTTTTTAAATGGTCAGCAGTGAATGCTGTGTAGTACAGGCATGGTTACAAGGATCTCAACACTGAAAAATATTCCTATAGCCCAAAGTCATGTACTTCCTATGGCAGAGGAGCCAAGAGCAGTTCACATACAGAAGATTTCTGTGTTCCTTAGACAGTTATTTATGAACTACTTTATTGTAGGATGAGCAGACAGCTGAGTCCTGAGAGACCTGCTGATGTTGGCTTAAACAGCCAGTGCTGGCTCATTTCCTCACTTCTGGTGCAGATCCAGAAGGCTTTCCACCAGGAGAGCTTGCCTGCAGCCATTCACATCACAGTTTCTGCAACAGATCCACACTTGAACTGTTCAGATGCCACAGGTTTGCCCATCTGGTAATGTTAAACCTATGGCTGTTGCTCCCACACTAAAACACAGCAATGACTTTCTCCACCCTTGACATCTTGCTGAGCTGGCTGTATCTGATAAAGCAATATCTGCTTATAGCAAGGGAATATGGATTCTGGCGAAAGCACTGGAACTCTTCATGAATCTGTCTCTGCCTGTGCCTCATTATTCAGCTTTATATCACCGCTGATCTCTGGATTGCACTGCTACTGATGTTTATGTCCCAACCTGTCAAAACTAGTGTCAGTTGTCTGCTTCTGGTGTTGCATACTTGCCATTGGTTCCTCTATCCTGTGGATAAACAGCCCTTTTGCGATTCAGCTGTATTAACAGAAAAGATTACCATTGCCAGTTCAGCCCTGCTGTTCCTTTTCCTTCTGCCTGACATTATTCTCCCCATTAGATCCCATTACACAAACACTGCTACAAGTATTCTGTAATTTGCATCAGTCAAAATGATCTGGACTATAGAAGATTTGGTATTTGCACATTTGAAAGTAACACAATTTCTTTTGATTAAAGTGTCTTCAGAATCAGCAACTGAGAGGAGGTAGCTTCTAACAAAAGTATGGTGATGGTCAGTTACGAGTGAGCTATGCCTGCTAGCTTAGACACAAATTTTATGCAGAATGTCTGTCAATTGTTAGCTTTGAAACAAATCCTATGTGTGATTTCATGTCACCCAAAAGTTTTCCTTGCATATTCACCATAGATATCTCTCCACTGACACACATATTTAGGAAAATATTTAATAAAAAAGTCCTGATTTAGACAGTGGCTTATTGTTTATAGAAGAACAATGCTGCATTTCCTCAAAACTGCATTGTCCACTTTGGAATCCATTTCTGTTTGGCATTTGATACTTTTGTTTTGGTCCTGTATAAAGCTGGAATATGTTAAGACATGGGTTGCAGCAATACCTAGATAAATTTGAATGCAGCCACCATGAACACAGGTACAATACTACAGGAGCAATATCTGATGATCTGTTTTGCTCATAGGAACAAATACCTGCGTTACCACTGAACCATGTTTACGTGACATGAGAGGTTGGCTATTTTTTTTAATCTCTGCTTAAAATAATTTTGGCGGCAGAACTCACTTGGCAATACTGAGGGATTTCTGTCTTCTTTCTGTTACACGAATGGCACAGTTGACTCAGAAAGAAACATAATTTGCTGTCTGTATAACACAACAAAAATCCCAATTTTTCCTTTGGAAGCTCTTTGTATAATAATAAGCCATAAAATCCATGCTTCTGGAACATGGATTTGTGGGACAGTTTGTATACTTGTACTTTTGGCTCCTCTCATCTTCACTAATCCAAAAATGTAGCTGTTAATCTCACACTGCTATTTTCAGTCATTATACCAAGTCTTCCTGTATTTAATCAGATTAAAGAATATTATCTTAGGCAAAAAAAATAACATATACTTTTGGTTATTGCAGAAATTTCCATATAATACTATGAGGTTGCTGATTTTTCTGCAGTATCACATTAAAGATACCTATATAGTAAATGAATAAAATTACTTTTCAGTAAGATTTTATACTTCTTTAGAGTACCAGTCAGTTTTAGAAAGCATCAATAGAAACATTCCATGAGATCTTAATAATTGTTCAAGACTAATTTAGAGGTGAAAACAGCAATACAAAGGCCACTGAGAGTGAGCAGTTATTTGCACAGTAAAATGAGTGTGTGTGTTTATTGCTTAGTCTAAAAATAACTGGTTCATTACCTTTAAATGTATCATTAACTTGATCATATTGTTAAAGTCAGATGTAAAAACAGATAAGGTATTTTTGGTTTATATTAGCTGTGCATGTATATATGCATGTTTACATTTAGCACCCTTGAAAGTGCAATGTGACTTCACATTCTACAGGAACCAGAAGTTTTTAGATGGTGAACAATGACAACAAACCTAGGACAGGAGAATAGGAACAATTTTGTTTTCTATTGGTAACTAACCCTAACCCTAACCCTTAATATTCATTAAAAGTCAAATACCAATACGAGGCTTCATAAATCCTGTGAGAGGGATTTTGCCTCTTTGTGATTTATGTAGTTTGCTCCTATGTGAACTAATGATAAAACTATTGACTTAAAATGCTTGAGATAATACTATGTGTGTTAATAGATCTTTAAACAGTATTTTTCTACCCTTCTCCATAACTATCAAATACCACCAAATATTTAGTCTTTTTGAGGAGACACCAAGATGATAGCTGGAAAGAGCTTTCTGTAGGGATGCCTTTAAGTTCCTGTGTCATGGAATAGACCAGATGGAAGAACTAAAGGAAATCCTTGTCTTCACAGAAGGGACTTAGATTAGCTGATATTTTTTGCTAACCTGTTCACTAGGGCCTGAGGGAGCAGAAGTTAAGTTACCTTTGGAAAGAGGTTCTTGCCCTCCCTTGTGTAAGTACCACTGTGACATATTTTGCAGAGAACTTTCAGAAGAATTAAATAGTGCTGACTTTGCTAGGGGCAGGCTGGATTAGGATTCAGAGACCTGTGAGATTCTCCCCTCAGTCTGCTGGCTGCTATTGTTATTTCCAGATCCAGACAATACCTGAGGACACATGAGTGTCCCAAAGATATGCACAACAGAAGTGATTTGCCATGTGCTAACACACAGACATCATGGCCTTTTCCAGCACCCACATAAACACCAGCAGTGCCCACATACACCTGAACACAGACAGCCCAAGATTCTGTTTCTTCTGCATCTTGCCAGGTTTGAAATTAATCAGTGAAACAGGCACACACTCCCATTTTCTTGATTGACAAAACCACCTCAGTTCATGGGCTTTAAGTCTGACATCCATGCTTGGACCTTGGGATGCTTAGCAAATTGTTGTCTCAAACCTTGGGTCAGATGCTAGTGGCCTCCTACACACGGGCTAATCCAAATCAACAGTCACTGCAGAATCATCCTCCAACACACATCTCATGGAGAGGAGATAACAAGAACACACAGAAAAAATACTGCAAAATTTTTCATTTCATTTAACTTCAGGGTTGGACCTTCTTTGAAGTGAATCCATAATAGGACAAGGTGTTATTGGCTTCATTTATATAAGCCTTATATCAAACTATGGGAGTACCAGGTCACAGTCACCCTGAAATTATGGGTTATATTACAAATGTGTGAAGTTCAATGATGACTGGTGAGTTAGTCTCCTCCAAACAGTGGCTGCCAGAGTAGCTGATCATATATAACATATTGAAATTAATTAATTAATTAATTAATTAGATTTAAAATAATTAAAAAGAGTGTCTCATTTTATATGAGGCTTTTGTGTGGACAGATAACTCTTGTGCATGCAGCTTCCCTTTTCCCCATTGTCTTTGTCAATAAGTTGCTCAGAATAAATGTCATACCCCAGAATGACCAAAAGAAAAAAGTTTTGCTTTGTAAAACTGTGCTTTGTAAAGATTTCAAAACTTGATCTCCATTACATGATGCTAAATAAGTCATTTATGAAGCAGAACCATAAATAGAAATTCCAGATCAGAAAAGGATAAACAGAATGGAAGTGATTAATGCATATCTTTTTGTTGCATACACTGATGCCTTAATCAGTTCCTTCTCATTTCTATTATAAAACAAACATCTGTGCACTTTTGTGCATTGTTGCCTCCATTTATGAAAATTTTAAAAGCAAAAATGTGTTTTGACATCATCACAGTCTTGAAGATGTATATAACAAGGTCACAAACTGTTATGAAGAAGTACATGGCATATGTAATTGAGAGTGGACTTCTAATTCTTTCACCAACTTGCACAAGAAAAATCCATGTACAAATGCACTACAAGAAATTTGGGGGATCACCATGTAAGTCTTTTGTCAAGTATTTGATTATGGTTTTTTTTTGGTTTTTTTTGTTTTTTTTTTAAATATTCAATGTTAACTTATCTAAAATACTGTTAAAGTACCATACATGTCCCAGCATAAGAGAGTGGAATGTCTCTGCAGTACAGGATGTTGGAACTCTTTTCCCTATCTGTGGAACTGTATGCCATCAACATTAGGATAAATTTCATGTTAGACTCTATGTTTTCCTTTACGCTTATTAGAGAAAATATATTTTTAAATATTTTCTGTATGTTTCTCTGAATCACTGTTCTGTAGTCAAAACAGTGCCTTTCATGTTTGGGATACATCTTCCCTCTTTGACACTTTTGGGAAGTCACATTGGTGAAGCATATTAAGGTGAAGAAATAGTCTGTGAAGGCAAAAAGGAATTAATCATGACACCAAGGCTAGTCAAAAGTTTGAATAAGTTTGAAGAAGGAAAGTGAGATATGCAGCATCTATGGATCTTTATAAACCTGTGCTGTGCATAAACTGCCTGACAATGTATCAGACACTATGTACTGAATGCAAAAGAGTGAATACAAAGCAGATGCGTCACAAACATTTAAAACTCAGATTTCTATCTTTCCAATCTCTTCTGAGTATAATCTTCTTGTAAAGGTAAGATTTATTCCACATTAGTTATTCAAAATAGCCCAGGAAAACTGTGGAGTTGGGTTGATGAATATACAACCTCGAGTTATAGATGATGAAATCATAAAATTAGCTTTCATTATTGAGTTCCAGTATTGAATCTTATGAACCTTCAAATCCACATGGTGCAGAACAGAAGGCAAATTTACATCAATTAATTGTTTTATGAAAACCTGATAAAGAAGCACTGTCCTTGAACCACTTAGATTAATGAACCTAAATAAAATACGTGCATGTATCTGTGTATATAATTCCATGTTAGGGGATATTAATGTCTGCCATCAATCACAAATCTGGTTACAGTTGATATGTGAAATTGCCTTCCCAGAGTCTAAATGAAAGAACAGTCTTATGTTTCTTTTGTGTAGAAAGAACTAAAGCAATAGAAGCCAGGTTTAAAAAAAAAATAAGGAAAGTATCACTGCAACATCTAGCAGCTGAGCATCTTCTCTAAACAGTTTCTCACTTTTTTTCTGTAAAAAAGAATACAAAAGAGATTGCTCACCCAAATATCTCACATAAGATAGCCAAGAACTTCATTATTGAAGAATCTGTTTATCTCTATTGTGTCAAAGCTGAGACTCCCAGCCACAGGTGGGATTCAGCTGCTCTAACATAGATAAATGTGTAGAGTCTTTCTATTTTTAAGACACTTTTATGAATAGTTAGGCCAGTTAAGTCATGAAAAAGGAGATTTCAACAGAGATACCGATGATATAATGAATTATCCTTCTATTGAAAATAATCTGACGGTGACATACTACTACTACTTTTGCACCTGTTACTAGGACAACCATAGTAAAGCAACTTTTAGTCTTTGTCTATTGTAAGAGTCCATATATGTCATTTTTTTTTTAAACTGCCTTTTCTCCTCAGTACTCTTACTTTCTCTTTCTGTCTTCCCACTAAACACTCAAGAAGGGTCCATCAGAGGACGATATGACAAAGTAGCATCTGCCTAGTAACTTTCAAGTACGTTCTACCTCCTCCCCTTCTCTTCAGTCCTGCAGTACAAGGATCATGGTTTAAATTTAGATGGTATCAGGACATGTTTGTCCAGATCCCAATTTTTGATTAACTGCTGTAACCACAGCTACTGCAAGAGGAGTCGACTTAAAAAAATATTTTATATATTGTGTATATATATTATGTGTATGAGCATGTCTGTGTGTTTCAACCTATCATACACATGCACATGTGTATATATATACATTTATGTTTAAAAGATATTTTGTTTTTTTTCTTGACAGGAAGGTACAAGCAGTGTGGTGCATAAAGTGATCAGAGCATAAAAGCAGGACACTAAATTCCTGACTTCAGAGACTTCTGTCAACCTCCTAGCTCCAAGATTAAGTTGTTTACACTGTTTCTTCCCTCATAGTGCTGTTTATTCTGTTTATTCATAACATAACTCTTTGGGTGCAAAGGACTGACTCTCACACTTACTCTAAGTTTAGAAGTCCAAGTACCTGCACCTGTGCCTGAGTTAGTCATTCTGACAGGAAGAAACAGGCAGCTCAAAGGTAGATGTTCACTTAGCAAGCAGCTATGCCTGATCATATGACCTTGAGTTTAGTTAGCAGCTCTTGAGCTTTAATTATTTATCAAAATGGGCAAACATGAGTTAACTGCTTTGGTAACAAACTACTTGTCACAGATGGCCATAAACAGTGCTGTAATACACATGTAATGAACATTATTCCTCAGATGTTGGAAAAACCATGCTCCAGAGCTGAAAGGTAACAACAGAAAGTCAGCAAATTGTGCCCAGTGGTTAAGCAATAAACAAGTGTGTATTTTGTTACTTAAAACTTGATTAGCTGGGGTTTCAGTGAGGTTTTGCTCAACCTGTATGACTAACATCCTAGATATTCACAGCCAAAAATCAGAGGAATAGCTATTCCTAAACCAGTGCCCTGAAGTAACCAAGTGGGGAATAATACTGCAATAACTTTTTCGGGATATTCTTTTTATCTGATTGATAATTTTCCAGAAATTTCAAGAAAATACTCTTCTATTAATCACACTGTCCAGGAGCCAGTCCCATAATGTGTTATTAGAAATATTTCTATATTTTTCTTCTGTCTTGCCTTCAATGAAAGGAAAGGCTGGACAGTGAAAATAACTATGAATTAATGCCAATTTACAGTGGGAGTTATTTATCTTATTTTTCCACGTACCAGATAAGTTAGCATCCGACTAAGAAATCTTATACAATCACCTCCTGGTAACACACTAGTTTCTAACTTTTGTTTTATATACAGATTTAAGAATTAGATTCTGACAGAAGAGATAGAGTTCCTCTATGACTCTCAATATATTCACTTAATCGTAGTAAATTAAGGTTTTCTTGGAGGCTTTTGTGTTTGCATGTCTTCTTTTTTCAGAGGGCAATTATTCTATGTAAAAATGCATGAGAAGTATCCGTAGTTGTGACCTCTCTGTCATTGGCACTTGCTGACAAATTTCTCAAAGGAATTCTGTCTACGGGTTTGGACTGAGGAAGGCTAAACTTGGTAAAAGGAAATCTATCACACAGTGAACTGTGCTTAGAGCTTGCCTATTATAAGACATGAAAAATAAATGGTTTTAGTATGAAGCACATTTTTTTACCTAAAGAATGACTTCGGGCATAATGGATTGCATTCAGGAATCTTCTGTTATTTCAGTCCATGTTTAATGTATTTGCTTTCATTTCTTGCCAAAATACAGTCCTAATTTTCAGCATTTGGTTTACTTTTAGTTGGAAAATAACATTTAGATATGCAGTGCATTTCACCCCTTCCAGGTTAAGCCTTCAAACTTGTATCATGTATTTGTCCACAACAGAAAGTAAGTTTTAAATTACCGAGAAACCTACATGATGTATTGTCAAAACACCTTGTGGGTGCTCAGGATAACATGCATTGGGCTCAGCCTTAAAGGATTCAGTGTTCAAAACAGTAACATAACTTACAAGGAATAAAAGAAATGGGTAAACAGAGAAAGCACTGGAATTGAAATACTTTGTCTGTGTAGTCCAAAATGCATTGCAGAGGAGAACAAAGGGGACACCATAGTCATTTTATGACCCAAAAATCCCATCAAATAAATTAAATAATAGCCATGGGAAGGCAGACTAGAGTGGTATATTACTTCTGTTTATTCAGACAACTAACATGCGTTGATATTGGAACTGAAGAGACAAAAATAGGATTAAAATGTAAAATAGCTTTTTCATATAGAAATTTAGAAAACCAACAATTATTGGATATTGGGAAACTGAAATACTAACCACTTTAGAGAGGAATCTTTGACAAAGGAGAAAAAATGTAGGAAGGCATTCTACAGTTTTCCAGAGCAGTAATTTCAGTCATTTAGCTTCAAACATCTTTTTCAATTTCGTAGAATCCAAGTAGTCATTCAATACAATTTTTACCAAGGCCTGAAGCCATAGGACAGGAATGAATGGCTTTAAATTAAAAGAGAATAGGTATAGGTTAGATGTTAGCTAGAAATTCTGTGCTAAGATGGTGGTGAGGCACTGGAAGAGGTTTTCCAGAGAAGCTGTGGATACACCATACCTGAAAGTGTTCAAGGAGATGTTGGATGGGTGTTTGAGCAACCTGGTCTGGTGGAAGGTGTCCGTGCCCATGGCAGGGGTGCTGGAACTAGACAATCCTTCATGTCCCTTCTGCCAAAATCTTTCGGCATTTGTATCATTGTAAAATTGTATGATTTTATATACCTGATTGCAATAAGATCTTATATAAAACCTGTCATGTATTTCATTAGTGAACATATATGGGCATCCCTATGTGTTAATACAGTCATGGATTCCCTCAAAACATGTGACAAGATTTTCCGTAAAACTGAGTCTGATATCTTTAGGAGTCTTGTCATTTAATACTGCTTTCCAAGTAAAAGCTGACTATTTTCAGTCTTGAAGGTGATAACAAAGTTAAATTTTTTTTAAAGTTAATCTGAGTGACTACTGGGGATAAATATATGTGATATTTTTTAAATCAAAAAATACCATAGATATCTCATTGACCAGTATGACAAAAACATTAACAATATTTGACATGATCTACTGTGGCCACAGTGTTGCAAAATACAGCAGAAAACATCTGCTGTCCTCCCTAATGTTAAATGAAATCCTTTCTATTGACTTTGGCATATGGTCTTTTTTGCACCTTGATTTGGAAAGAGGCATCTCCCTAATAATCCTAATGATAAGATCTTAACAATGGGAATTACTAGCTTGGGTAAGTTGTTGATAATGAATTGTTTATCTGTAATATTTAAGAATGGGCAGGAGAAAATTGGGGATGATGGGGTCCATCCCCATCAGACCTTGATAACATGTCAATAAAATCTTCCTGAGCCATATTTACCTCTTGTGCTAATGGCTGATGATGTTCACCAAGCCTGGCATTACATTAAGCAATAATAGCAGGTTTGCTTCTCAGTAGCGTGTATACTGTGCCTGCACAGTGTCCTTAGTAGGGATCCCCCTGGCTGCTAGCCAGAAGTGGCCATCATGAATTCATGATGAACAAACCCAGAGGAGCTGGAACCTTGAGCAGTGTCAGAGTGAAATATGTGTATGTGTCTGTGTGTGTGTGTGTGTGTGTGTGTGTGTGCATGCGCACGCACGTCTCAGAATACAAATCTTAGATTACAAGGTTGCTCTTCAGTCACTATAGCCATCCTGCTGAGCAAAAAAGGTTTTGATTGCATGTCACTGAGTGGTGCAGTTTTGTTCTTGCCACAACCCCACTGAAATTTCCTTGTGGCAAGGAATATACAAGACTAATGCCCTTTTTTCTGTCTTCTAACATCTAGCACCTAAATATTCTTGTCTTGTATTATATTAATAATGAATAGCCAACAAATTTCTTGCTTTGTAAAATATTGTTCTCCTAGACCTCCTCAGAGTTATATGCATGCATATTCACATGCACATGCACACACAGAGAATAAAAGCTATTGCAAATTTTCTGTTGAAATCCCTACCAGCTAAAAAAACCCATTAGAATTGCCATAGATAATAGGATTCAATATATCACCAACTCTGTTAATTCCTTTATGCTTAATAATACGAAATTGAAGACATATCTCTTCTATACCCCTTTCTCTCACCTCCTTAGCATCTTTGCTTGGTGCCTGTGGTGACACGTTTAAAACTTGTTTTATTATTGTTGTATGCATCAAGTAAGATACATCATGTAATGCAGAAACTCAACAATGGTTTTTCTCTGCTAAAAATTTTATTAAAAGTTACAGTTATTAGGAGCGGTTACCTGAATTTTGTTGTTGCTATTACTGGAAGCACCAAATGATGTGCTAATGTTTATGACCCAGGAAATTTGTGGGTTTCATGGGATTGGTTTCCTTAGAGGAAGTTATTAGTCTGGATATACATAAGTATTTAATTCTATTCCAACAGATTCAGTTAGTTTTTTATGAAACTAGATCAAGTTTGATTGTTTGTTTTGTTTTTTGGTTTTTTTCCTGGTATCTATAATAATTCGATTTTGCTTAAATCTCTGCACTGAAATTTTGAACACTAGTTGGCCTTTACTGTAGCTTTGAATGGTTTCTCCTTGGAAACCATTACAGGTCAGTTATGAATTATCAATGTGCTTGATATGCTGAAGAGAGTGCCTGTCACCATAAAATACATGCTACAGCAAGAGCATTAAAGGAAGAGTATGACATTGCATCAAAAGTCCATCTGTATATGATGGATGTCAGTATCATGATTTTTGGCTGTGGCCAAGAACAAATGTGTAGGTAAGATTATAATTACAGGGGAAACAGCCACATTCCTGAAGTGATGTGAATAAGCTCCTTTCTTTTGTCTTGTTATTTTTCTAATTTCTTCACACACACATGAACATACAAACAGCAAAACAAAACACAAAAGCAAACCAATGAAACAAATGACAAACAAACAATAAAAAAAAAAAAAACTACCCAAAAAGCCACACGCCCAAAAAAACAAACAAAAAAAGAACATAAAAAGGAGAGTACATTTAAAGATTGAGGTCAAAATAAAAAAAGTTTTGTTTTTTTTTTCTTTCTGAATATGCTTTTATACAGCCATATAATGATTACACATATGAGGAGATTTTATTTTCTGCAAGTTTTGTATAAAACTGTCCTTAGGTAAGCCTGAGGTCTTCATCTTTTTTTCTTTTCTTTTTTTTACTAGTTTTTTTTTTTTAATGCAAAGAGACCCATTTTGCAAGACTAGGAAATATTTTTTGGATTCCTTTCCCATATTGTCTCTCTTTTTCAGAAAAGAATACCAAAATACTGTGCTTTCAGCTAGGTGAAGAACTCCTTTATTTTTGTCTGCTCTTGAGTGTAATTCTTCAGAGAAACTATGTGTGAGTGTAAAGTGTTTTGGAATAGCCTAGTATCCTATGAAAATTCTAACTCAACATCCAAATGAAATCTTGTTGAAACCTTCCTATTCCCTCATGTTGTACATCTCGAATGCATGAAGGCACTTTGACATTGAAATGCCACAGTACTCCCTTATTTAGTGAAGTCGGCAACAGAGAAAATATTATGCCAGCTCTTTAAAGACAGGAGTGCTTCCCTCTCCACTTACACATGCAGTTCAAGTTGCAGTCACATAATTGGGTCTCTGAAATTGCCTCTCTTTCTCTTTCTTGAATCCCCATGCCCAAGTTAAGAACTACTATTAAAGGTCTCACTTTCATTCTCCAATTGCTTTTCTCTCTGAAAGCTTCACTGTGGATCCCTAGCAATTTTTTCCCTTTTATCTGTTGATTTTCAAGTGCATCAAGTCAAAGTCAGAGAGTACAAAGCTAACCTCTTTTTCAGGTTTTTCTTATGCATGAGGTTTGGGTATCTTATGGTATTTTAAAAATGCAAATCCATATATAATATTTAGCAAAATGTTGTGTTATCACTAATTATACAGTCTTATGCAATTACTATTTTTCAATCTATGTGCATACAATAGGATTCTCTCACTTGATATATTATTGCTCAAAACACTAGAAAAACAGAGACATGCTGAAGATATTTGGGGTCATAGTCTTTTTGGGTTCTCTGGATTTATATCAGCTGCATCTCTGCTCTTTTCAGCAAGGTAAACATGACTGACATCTGAGTTACAAAACAGATATATAGACAGATAGATTAACCCCTTGCCTTATAAGGACTGAGCCTACAGTAGTTTTGAACAAATTATTTTTCATCCATAGTTGTTGGTATCAATAGCTGTATTCATTGCACATGTGTGTGTTTGTGTGTGCTCTGTGGTTAAAAGACTATTATTTTTCAATATCAATATAGTTCGCCTTTCATAAAAGTGAGAAAGTATTTTTTTTCTTTTTATTTCAAAATTAAGCAAACCTTGTTAGATCACTCAAATAAGTAGGTTTTAGGGAAGCTGCATATTCAGCACTCTAAAAATCAGGTACTGGAGAAAAGTAAAATGTCTCTAAAAGCAACAATGGGTTTCATCTTTAAATAGTAATCTAAAAGGTAGGCATAGTTTTCTGAGCTGCCTCTATATTCATTGGAGAAAAATGAATGCTGCTAAATCTGTAATTTGTCTCAGTTATCTCAATGATGTAATGGCTTTGTGGACTCATAGAATCATAGAATGTTAAGAGTTTGCAATGGGCCCTAAAGATTGTCTAGTCTCAATCCACCCTGCCATGGGCAAGGGCACCTCCCTCTAGACCAAGTTACTCAATGCCTTATCCAACCTGACTTTGAATACTGCCAAAGTTTGGGAATACAAACCTCTCTGGGCAACCTGTTTTGGTGCCTCATCATCCTAACAGTAAAAAGTTCTTCCAAAATATCTAACACAAATTTCCTCTCTTTCAAGTGGTACCCATTGCTCCTTTTCCTATCACTGCAGGTGATAGAGTATCACCTCAGTTCCTGAGGGAGTGTCCTTCTCCAGCGTCCTTGTGCGTTCCTTTGGAAGTCTCCTTGCAACCTCTTCTCCATGCTCCTCAGCCTGGCTTCACAGATGACATGGTCCAGTCCTCTTAACAATTTTGTGACTTTCCTCTGGACCCACTCCAACAATTCCATGTCCTTCTTTTGTTGGGGGTGCCAGAGGTGGATGCAGCACTCCAGGTGGGATCCCACAAGAGCAGAGTAGAGGGGCAGAATCACCTCCTTTGACTTGCTGGCCATGCATTTGGTGTAGCCCAGGATAAATTTGGCTTTCTAGGTGAGATTTCCGGGCAATCTCACATATCAACTTTTTAATCAACTTTCACTCACTTGCACATCTCCATTTTTTGATGCTTGTTTCCTAGGCCGTATATGCCTAACAAATAGGCATATACGGTCTAGGAAACTGTAATGAATTTTGTTTCTCCCTGTTCTATAATTTCTGAGATCTCCCTTGTTCATCATCTTGAACCTTTGCTCTCCAGCACTATTGAACTCTACCATGAGTTGTGCTGTTTCTAGTTTAAAGGTCTCATCACTCTGAGACAGCCTTTTGCAAAGATTATCTTGGCTTGACTATTTAAGGAGCATGCCTTCTTCCTCTTCCAGTCCTCTGTCCTCAAAGTGGGTCTCATGGTTGTGAAAGCCAAATTCCTGTCAACGTCACCAGCTGTACAACCAGATTGTCGACCTGCAGGTGTTGATATTAATACAATTGTATGACTTTGGTATGACAGGACACTCAAAATCAGCCAGGGTTTTGAGGGTAGACATATTTAGATTTTCTTCAGTCCTAAGAAAGAATGATATTCAAACGGAACTTCATCTTTTTTTAGTAGACTAAAACATAGAATATATAACTCTGACTAAAGAAAAAAGAGTTTGCTTGAAGTAGTAAAATAAACCCTGATAGAGAGATCTCCTGGCTACCAGAACTTTATTTCCTCTGCTGTTAAACTGTTAGAGAGGTCTCTAACATGCTTTAGCTCAAATAGAATAGGCAGATGCCCTGCCAGTGCCCTAGTAAAGTTTGAATTTAGCACGAGTCAGACACATTTCTCAACAGACAACATGCCCCCAGCCTAACAATTTTGGAAGCTGGAGTGTATAATAGTATGTTCATGGGCCATTCCATGCCAAAGAAAGATTAGGGAGCATTTTTTTGCCCGTTTAAATGTGATAAAAATGATTAAGAAAAACAGAATAAAATGGGGGATGGGGAGGAGCATTAGGAACTATTTTTCTTCCACAGGCTGTGTCCTTGTAGACAGGTTCTGGCTCTTAGCCCAGCCACTGAAACTCAGGTTTTTCTAACTAAGAGAAACCATATTCACTTCTTCATAGTTTTTAGGAAATTATTTTCTAGCTGTCACTTCTTCAAATCCATTTCACAACCCATGCACAAAATGTTAACATTCAAATCTTTCTACATTTCTTGAGTCTTTCAAGCCTTTTCTCTTTGGACATGCTCATTTGCTCATTTATTCTCACCAGGATATTTCCACCCCTCGGGGTGGTTTTGGTTTTGTTTTGTTTTGCTGTTTGGTATTTTGTGGGTTTTTTTGGGTTTTGGTTTTGGTTTTCATATGTTCTGGAAGGTTCCATGTGTCTCAATGACTTCTTAAAGTATAATAATCCAGGAACATACAAAACATATTATACCTTTCCTCAAAGGAAAGGCACTATGCCTTGGGCACTATGCCCAAGTTAATTGGCTGATTCTCAACAGGGTTAGTTGACTTGGGCATAGCTCCATGGTGAGAAATATGTTGTCTTTGGTTCCAGAGCAACAGTCTTTGGGTCAACAAGTGATCTGCACAATACTGTCCTCAGCAGGGTAAAACCCTTTAGCCTACCATCAGAAATATGAGCTATTGCAACCATCCTGAAAAATTTGGCTGATTTTTGTCTTCTAACCCAATTAAAACCAGGTGACTTCTGCTGCATTTTCCTTTAGGCATGATATTTCCCAGTCTAATTCCATTAATCACTTTAGAAACCAGTTTGTGTGAAAGCTGAAGCATGAAATGTGCTGGCAAGGCATTGCAGCAGGTGCATAGCCACCATTCTCTATCATGTATAACTTTGCAGAGATGAGAAACTAACTAAAGACTTTGTTAAAATGATTATCTCTAATCCTGGATAGGGGGTAGTAGGCCAAAATTTTTCTCTCTGTTGAAGAAGAATCTTGTTAGATACTAATCCAAATTATTGATGGGTTATTTGAGGCTCATTCCCATAACTCCAGGCCTGGATTTTTGTGACAGATGGATGAGTTGACATTCTTGATAGGAGTAGTGCTCCCTGCAAATACATAGAATGCATACATGGTATTTCGCCTCTCTGAAATCTTGAATGTCTGTTTAGATGGCATTTTGCCTACTCACAAGCCAGTATAAAAGTCAAGCAATGGTAGGTTTATGTGGACAGTTGACATTACCCTGAAAATGTCACTTTTTTCCCAGGAATTCCTCATTCTGTGCCAGTATTACATATTGGCACCACATGTCTCTTTACACCTAATTACACGAGTTGACACTTACATGACAGAACAGAAATGTTTGATCTGTGGAGGCAAAGAAAGGTTGAAATCTATGGTTGCCCTTGCAAATACAGGTAACATGTTTTCAGACTTGCTGGAATGTCAGTATACAGGAGGAGTCATGACCCTTTCTCTCATGTTCAAGTAATTTTCCTAAAAGTTAACAATTGTCATTGTCTCATGTTTTGGCACAGATTAATGTATGATAAGACCTTCTACTAAGAAATCTATGTTATTATTGCATTAAACTTTTAAGGGGAAAAATCAGAAAGATAATTGTTCTGTTTCCTGTAAAATGGGGATAAGGAATAGTTTTCTGTTGTAAAATCCATCTGAAATAAAAAGCGAAGGTAATATAGCTAAATGTAGCACACAGATACCTATTTTGAGACTTCTGTATTCATGCTCATTCTTTTCTAGTGCGATTTTCTGTCTGATCTATGTACAGTCAAATAGAGGAAAAAAAGAGTGTTTAAAAACAATCCTGTACAGTTACCATTACACTTGTTTGTACAGTAGCAGGTCAGCAGCATTAGCATGTCCTTTTCTTCCTCTTTTTCTTACTAATCTCTTCTCTTCTCTTCTCTTCTCTTCTCTTCTCTTCTCTTCTCTTCTCTTCTCTTCTCTTCTCTTCTCTTCTCTTCTCTTCTCTTCTCTTCTCTTCTCTCTCCACGATGTTGACAATGTCTGCTATTTCCAGTGAAAGATTATGGCTGAAGACAATGATCCAGTTTAACTGAATAATTTTACAGGGAAATGACCAAAAATCCCAACCAATCATCCAGCCAACCAACAAAATGAATAGCTTGTATCTACTGCTCACCAGTTCAAAAGAGATCTATTTATTTGGATGCTCATACCCTCATTGCTTCAGCTAATTCTAATTCTGCAGTGAAGATGTAGCCATACTTAATCTACTTTAAATAATGATGACAGCATTAATATAGCAACAAATACAAATAAAAGTAATTATCTTCATGATCCAGTTGCTTTTGAAATTGTTCTCTTTCAATTTTGCTTCGCCCTTCCACTCCTCCCAAAGTCATCAAAGGAAAGTAAACAGGAGAGAGGAACATGTGTCTTACCTTTTCCCTTTTCCTAGTTTGTGGCATGGATTTACTACACAGAGGAATAGAACAACATCCTACAAAGTAGTAGCACAGTAAACAAATAATCTTAGTTCACACAACCCCTCCCAAAAACTTACTCTTACATCTGGGTATTCTCTCTAAAAGGCATGTAAACGTACAAATGTATTTTAAGAGCAAGCATTTAATATGGGTAGCAAGCAGCGACAATATGACTTTGTCTTAGAGGTCTATTGAAAAGTCAATATATAAGTTATAAAGAGCTTGCCTGCTACAGCTACAATTGTTTAAGAAGGAATTACTCTCATCCACTAAACACCTCGCATACCACTCTCATATGTGAAGCAGTCTTCAAGATTTTAATTTATTCTATCTAGAGGCATCAACTTGTATGCTCCTAATGACTGTTTAATCTAAACTAGTAGCTCAGAAATTCTCAATAGTTGATAAAGAGATTCAATTATTTACAGGCAGTGATTCAGATGGAAAGAATCACCTTCTAGAGGTGTTCTCTTTCTCTTCTGCATCTCTATAGGAGTCCTGTGATTTTTTGATTTTGCACTGTAGTGGAATTAGATGGCATGTAAGTTTCTGGGTTCATTCTTAGTTCAGTTCAGTAAAAGTAAATTAAGTTTGCCTAAATGACTTGCATTGCTTCCTTAAAACAATCTGGTTTATTTGGCCTGAAATGGGCCAGCAGTATTCATGAATCCAGTTATCACATCTGAAGTGAGGAGTGATAACTAACAGCTATGGAACTGTCATCTACTGAATAGCTCCAGCTGTTCTGTAAGACAGCATCTGGCTATGGAATTAACAAAAAAGAGGTATGAAAAAAAAGTCAAGAAATATTCTAAGTTATTCTCTTAGTTATTTTTGGGCATTTTTTGTTTCATATAATATGTGTAATGTAAAAAGGTGTTACTTTTCTAAGATGTTTAATATTTAGTAGTTAAGTTTAAAGGTCTAAGAAGACAAAATTAAATATGTATGATTTTGTGTAACTGACTTTTAAAGTCTCATGTATCTTGGTAAGTGAGGATAGACTGCTTATGCTTAAAATATTTTCTTTGTAATATATTTCTTCGCAATATTTTTTTTAATAACTTTATTAATTTCTCCGCTAATATCTTTAGCTTAAGGCTTCTGTAAAAATAACTTTAAGAAATGAAGGGAAACACCTCAAAAAACCATGCTAATATTTTCTCAGATAAGTATACACAAAGTTTCTGAAGATTGTCCTCTTTTGTGAGAAATATAATTGCTAGAAAGGTAACTCTCTAAACTGAAGAGTTAAAGAAAACTAAAGATGAAAAGGAAAAATGCTGTTTTGTGGGAGAAATATAGGTAGTATATCTTTTAAACTGCACAGGAGGTCAGATCAGACTGTATAGGTTGGGAAAAAATGGTGTCAAAAAGCACACTGATGAAATATAAGCTGCATGTCGCAGTGGTTCCTGTGGCTCCTCTGTGGTTCCTATGAAGTTCTAGGGAGTTCAGTGGTGTCTCTGTTCAAGGCAATAAGGATGAGAGATAAGTATTATGCTCAGCTCTGTGTCCTCCTGTATTCATTGTTCAGCTCTGAGGCCTCCAACATAAGAAGGCAGACTGTACAGCAGCCCTCCAGTACCTAAAGGGGGGCCATAAGAGAGCAGGAGAGGGACTTTTTGCAAGGGCAGTACTTACAGGACAAGGGAAAATGGCTTTAAACTTAAAATGAATAGATTTAGATTACATATGAGGTAGTAACTCTTCACTGTGAGGGTGGTGAGGCACTGAAACAGGTTGCACAGAGAAGTTTGGAATGCCTCCTCCCTGGAAGTCTTCAAGGTCAGTTTATATGGACCTTTGAGCAGCCTGGGCTAGTTTAAGGTGTTCCCTGCCTATGGCAGTAAAATTGGAACTAGATGAACTTTAAGGTCTTTTCCAACCCAAACCATTCTATGACGTTACAATTTTATGAAAGTACAAACACCCCCATTTCCAAGCCAGAGAATCACAGCTTATAAGAAGTGTTATCCTTCCTCGTTACAATAGTGTTTTCAGTGGATGTCTTGCTCTGCCCTTAGAGCATCAAGCTGGCTTTTTTTTAAACAAATCTCAGTTGGAAAAATGTTCCTCTTGTGACCTCACACTTGGCATTACAAGTGCTCCAAAAAACTTCTAAAGTGAAGCAAGTGAGCTACTGCAAGGTCTAGAGAGGAGTGAGATGAATGATATTTTGAGGGGCAAGCAATTTTTTATTAAAAAAATCTAAAGGTGACAAAAGCTTCTGGTGCAGAATTAAAGAGTGTGCTTTGAGAAGTACAGATGCATTTTTCTAGGATTTACAATGGATCAATAGTGGGTTGAGAGAAGAGAAAAAAATATTCAAAGCCACTGAAATACCATCACCTACATATTCATTAGAACACTTGCTGCTTCTTGGTATGATAATATATTGAAGCAATTCATACCTAACCTTTCCCCAAAACAGGCCATGCTCTTTAAAACCTAAAGCTGAATATGCACTAAAAAAATTGCACTGCTTCACTCTTTTCCCCTGAGAGTTACACTGAATCTGTATGGGAAGTTAATCTGTTTCACATTAATAACTATCTCCAGTTCTGGTGACACTGCTTAAATGTACTGCAAAGCATCACAGTGTTTTGAAGATACCCAATATTTATAAAAACTAATAAAAAGGCATGTTTTCTTCATTTGAAGAAGGAGGTAATACTAGATCATATTCCACAAGCTATCAACACACTATCAAGGACTACCAACTAGTGATTTTCCACTAGCATTTTTGTTTTTGGTGTTCATGATGTTAGTTTGTTTGAGAAACACCAGGGGTTTGGAAGGCTGAAGAGACTTCAAAATGCACCCATCAATTCCTTAACACATGTATAATCTTTAGAAACATGGAAAGAAAATATTAGCTACCAGATCAAAGTTTCATGAAACACCTATTTTCCTCACTTTAAAATTTCTTTTTGTTCTTACCAGATGTTCTTTCCAGGTTTCATGAAGAAAAGTGAAAACATCTAAGATGTGAAATTATCTTCACATCTCAAAATTTGTAATAGACCGTTTACTACCTACTGAAACTTTCCCGGGGCATTCATGACTAACAGAGGCATTCCTTGGGTCTGGAACCTCTGTGAGTGTCTCAAAAGTAGTTCTTCCTTTATCTGCAAGTGTTAGTTTGATGTGGTCACATTCAAATGCCAGAACCAAAATATTATTTCCCTCCTTCCAGTTTAATGAGTTGATCAGCTAAGTATGGAAATGGGAGCTGCCTTCAATTGACTGAAGTTTTCTGTTGTCAGCATAATCATATACTTGGCGTTAGATTTTTATTTTTCAGATTGTGATTAAGATGTTAAAATTTTATGTATATTGCTTATCTGAGCCAGCTTTCAGAATGTGATTAATTACCTTTTTACCTTTATCTTAGGTAGTGAGAAACTGGGACCATGGTCCAGCCTTGCATCCATCAATATTTTTCTCAATCTTATTTTTGGGCAACAACATATTAATCAAGGTCTAAATCAACTGCTCTGATATCTGCTTTTTGCTACAGATAGGTCCTTTTCTCTAATAGTGCTTCCAAACACTTAACACATGAAGATCTTAAAGGCATTAATAATGTGAGGCACTACTCCATGTTCCTGTTTCTAATTACTTATATATCCTCTGCAATCATAATGGTAGCTTTTACTCAGAATTCTAATTTTTAGTCTAGGTTGAAACAAAAGTTTCATATGAGAATTTCTGGCTTCAAATAATTTGGCAAGTTCATTTTGACTGTGCCTTTCTTGGACATTCTGCTTTGCTGAAGGAAGAGTAATTTTTCCCATTCACATATTAGCTACAGGAAGTGTCTTTAGAACTGCAAGAACCTAAATTTCCTCACACCCATTCACTAGAAGTTTATAAATATTTATCAAAATTAAGTATATTACCTTATCATAAGACAGTTTTTATAAATACGTTTCCATTCCTCTCTCAACGCAACATAAAAATATAATTTAGCATAAGAACTAGGCATTAATATGCAAAACTCGCAGCTTCTGTATGAGACAGATTTTTCTCTCATTTTTGCTACCTGGCTAATGATGAGCAGTAACCCATACAATTTTTCCAATATATGATTTCTTCCTTTTAGCACAGCTTGTTATCCACAGACCAAAGCTCGATGCTATCACAAGTTCAGAGTTACAAGTTCAGTGTCAGTGGCCTCAAGCATGGGAATGGATACTGGGCAGTTCTCTTACTTGTCAATTGTATTACTAACTTCTAATTTCTTTCTGGCTTCCACATGGCTGGGAAATTGGCTCTTCAGCACCCTTTGCCTCCACTTCATTTGCAAATGTCATCTGACTTAAGCTAGTTTAGGCACGGAAAATGGTCAAGTCACAGCACATAGGATTCCACAGGCTAATTTCTTTTTATTTCCTTCTCCCTGAGAAGCTTATTACAGCTAGTCAGTGTATGGTTTTATTGTGTCTCAGCATAGAAATACTATGTGGTCTTTTCCTTTAAAAACACAAGGAGACTAAGGACTGGGGAATTAGTGTTACCATAAAGTAGAGAGAATGAAAATATAACTTTGAGGATACTACTGTTTACCTTACTCCAGTAAATTTAGACTGGTAAATTCCTTGTTAGAAGAAAACAACTCTTAGTGTCTCTCTGTTGCTTTTATATCATGTGTGACTTGCCTGCAGGGGACGGCGTGAAATGTAACTTTATTTACTTTGTCTTAGGGAAAAATAGAGACCTGATTAAAGAGGAATAAAAGAAGAAAGGTCTCTCTGGGCTCTGTTCTGCAACATAACATCTCAGTGGTTGCTGGAATCACAAACTCTTTGGGTCCCTCACACTGTTAGTTATATATCTTCTTCTTTAGACCCAGGAGCACGGTTGAAAATCCAAGGAGCTTAGAAATGTTACCTTGAATCTGTTCCCTCAACAATGATGCAAGGAAAATGAACTGGCTTACTCTGTTTATTGCAAACCATATTCTGAAGTCTTCATTTACATCTGGCAATCATATAATTAAGCCAAATTCTGTGAATGTTTGTTATTTAGCTCCACATTCAGAGCTGGTGAGAGACAGCATTTGATATATATCAGATGCTCAACAGCCATAAAATACTCCACTGAAAAAAAATCCTAGTCCATGCCAAAGGTTTTGATAGTCAGTCTACTAATTGCAATTCATATTGATTGAAGTACATAGAAAGGACAATAAAGCACAAGTTATTTCTATTTCACACAGAAAACATCTGTTTTTTACAATTAAAATAATAATGTGGACAAGCATGCTAATTTTGCCCTGTTATCACATTATATACCTAGAGAAGGATACTTGTGCAATGGGATGTCAGTATATTCATATTGTAATATATTGCAGCTGGAAGTATCAATAGATGGCATAGGTTCTTCCCCAGGAACTGGAGTCTCTTCTGTGGCTACATAAAACCTTTGATTTATGCATTAGAATTTTCTAGTTGCTTAACAAAGAGAATGAGAAAAAAAAAGGAAAGAATTTATCTACAATTTGTACTTGGTTTATATGTTGGCTGATGAGGCTAATTTAACTAAATGATGAAAAACATGTCATCTCAAAGAGAATTTTAATGACACAATAGTAGAAAAATCTGTGTCTTTTTTAGAAAAGTTCCTCATAAATACCCTAGATTCTTTTTGAAAAAATATATTGTTCTCTTTAAGCTGTTAAGGAATCAAATAAATTTCTAATATTATAGAATTTAACTTAAAAACCCTCCACCTATTTTAGTGCTATTTTTTAAACTTGGAAATCACGAGGGTAAAAATGGGTGCAAAGCTGCTACGACATACATATAAAGTTTATTACTATTTTTTTCTTCCAAATTTTGAGATCTAATTTGTCTGCAAGACGGATGGTAGAAAATATTCTATTTCTTCTGTTTGCCTACAAGACAGATAATAGAAAATATTCTATTTCTTCAAATGTGTCCAGACTTCAAGGGAAAAAGGTGGTAGGAAACCCCAAGAAGTCATATTAAATGACAGAAGTAAACTAATATGATAATCTCCACTGCTAACCTCATGTCCGTACCAATTCTATTTCTAGGATAAGAAAATGATAGCATTGGTCCTCTAATAATATCAGGTAACTAGATCTAGTCTGATATTCAAAATTACTGATGACTAGAAGGATGCTTTTTATCTTTTTATGTTTTAATACTTTTAAAAAATTCTTTGCACATAATAATTTACATGTTTCAGAAAAGTTTAATTTTTAGTTCAAGGACCTGAGGCAGAACAGTTGACTCATCAGGGACTGTAATCATTGATTTCTGCACTAATAAGATCAGAATACAAGATGTCATTGAACCAGCTTTCTTGTTCACTCATGTTAGTCATCAGCCTAGTAATGATAATAGCAATAGAAAAATCTGATGGATAGTAATAGTAATAATAATGGTAAAATCATTACGTGGCTATGGCTCCAAAGTCAGGATGTGAATCCTGCACTCAAGAAGCCTCCTATATAAAGGTGCATTAAACTAGTGGCTGCACACACAACCTATTACCATGAAGAACCACATAACCATGAAGTGGAATGATTGTATTTGACTTTCCAGCTTCTATACCAAATGAATGTAATGCTAAGGGGTAAAACAACATTTGTGACTCAGCACCAGCCCTGTTCATGGGTACAGTACCTAAAGCCCACTGAAATGGTTTTCTTTCACAGTATAAAATCTATCAACAACAAATGAGTGGAAACTAAATTTTCTAGTATCTGGCTCTTTTATGCAGTATTTTCAAAGTGTTCATGAGTCAGAATGATTTAGCCATTCAGAATGACAGCAGTTTACATGCTATTAGCAAAGGAGTAGATGATTGTAGCAAGCTGCAAAACATCCAGCATATTACTTCTATCTCTATTTACTCTTACATGTCAGGTATTTCAGTGATTAGAAAGTTCAATTTCAAGAAGGCATCTGAAAATCCCAAGACTTTCACAGTGTTCTGTGAAATTTTCATGAGTTAGAGCTTGTGGGTAGTTTGTTGCTTAGCAAGAGACTTATATAACTGCAATCCATATCTCCAATAATCTGTTGTTATAATTAGCTCCAAAATATTAATTAACTTTATCCTCATCCCATTTTTATTTTACTATAAGAATATTGGCTTAGTAATAGACCACTTTAAAAAGTAGAAGCATTACTTATTTTCAAAAAAGACTTATGAAATATATATGCAGTGGAGAAACTATCCATTTTTTAGGAGAAAAATTCATAATCAAATTAAATTCATTCATCATTTACAAATACTAAATGGCTACTTAAGTTTAAAAAATTGAAGGAAAATATGAAATCCATTTTGAATGAGTGAGGTAATTTGCTGCATTTAAACAAAGCGAGGCAGGCATGGTAACAGAGAGATAAAGAACACTAACCATGTAATTTAAAAGTATATTTAGAAATTGCACAAAATAAGATGAAATTTCTTTATGCTTTGTTTTATATTTGTTTTTTTGTTTTTCTTTTTTCTTTTTTTTTTTTTTTTGTTGTTGTTGTTGCTTTTGGATTTTTTTCCTCAGTTTCAGTATTAGTGATGCATGGAAAACATTTTCTTGTGCATGATATTTTTTTTTCTTATGGTTAAAATCCATTGTTAGGTATTCCTATTATGGAAATAAAAACACCTGAATGGGGAATGTATGACCAAAGAAATATGTAAAACTTTAATTTCAATTAATAACTTTAATTAATAGAATTGGAACTCATGATAGCAATCGTAGGCATTCTCTTTCATGGAAAAAGAATGTCATGTCAATAAAAGCTGAGAGTTATGTAGGAAAATGAAATTAAATATAAATATATGCCTAATTTAAGCTTTGATACATAGCACATGAAATACAGTGGCCTGATGGCTCTATCTGAAAAAAATCAGACCACAGACAAATGACTAGCACTGTCCATTCTAGGTATATTTCTGGAGAGCAAACCAAATCCAGAGTTTTAAGGCCACCTGAAGATGAAACTGCACAACTTCTATAAGTGGGCCATCCAAAACTGATTATTTTTGTGTCATTTACAAAAGGAAAATATATCTGTTCTACACCTGGACAAGGTCATACCTTGTTATGATGGATCTATGACCAACTGTTTCAGACTCAAGAAGCTGTTCTTTTCAGGACTGCAGAAGTCAGGCTCAAGTTTTGCCAAAATCTTGGTAGATGAGTATGTACACGATTAAGTAAAGGACAAAAAGACCTTGATAATTTTGCAACCTTCCAAAGGTAATATTTGTGAAGTTCCTATATATATAACAGCTCCTACAAAGACAGACCTCACTAAGTATTATATACTTTCAAAGATATTTTATTTTTTATCTGCTGCATGAATGTTCTATCCTTTGTATCCTTTAGCAAGTGAATAATTGCTCATTAATAACAGGCTAGAAGAACAAAATGTAACTGAGAAGTCCTCTTGTTATGCAGTGTCTAAAAATTATATTTAACATAGAAAATGTTCTGCTGGCAGCTAAAAAGAGACATTATCTCTAAGTGCCTGAAAGCTCTTATCATGAAAAGACACCAGGTGAGTACTGTACAAGCTGGAAAAAGAGATGGACCCTGATGATAAAACTTCAAGTATAAATTTAAGCTGAGAAGTAGAAACAACAAATCTTAAGGAAAAAAACCAAAAAGAAATAAAGACTTGATAAGTGTTCTTGTGAAGGGTCTTGAGAAAGAGGCCTTGATACAGCAGGAAGATGTCTTACAGTTAGTCACAAGGATATACCCTTTCAACCAGAAAGTATGAACAGCACAGCAGCTGGTCTGTATTAAGGAAAGCTTCATGTAGGTAGACGAAACCATCCTTAAATGTACTATTTAGAAGCATATGTAAAATATATGATTCAGAAGACTGATATATAAGCAGTTAAGACACATATGTGGGCTAAAGAAGTTATAATCAGCATCAACTCTTATTCAAGCTTTAACTCTTTTAGCTATTTTAGGACAGCATAAGCTAAAGCTAGTAGAAAACTTATATGAATGAAACATCATAGTAGCACCATTGCAATGCACTGATTTTAAGTTTTAATGGTAACAACACAAACCAGGAGAATCCAGATGAATTACCAACAGAAATTACTGAAAATAAGATTAAAAACAAGAAAGGTACAAGGCTAAATAATTAGAAATTATTCTGATTTTAACAAGAAAGAGACTAAGAGAATTTTCAAATAGCAAAACATAAAGTCAGATTTCTGTTATAACAAAAATCTCAACTCATTATTTTGAGATTCTCATAGTCTTCATTCTGAAAACAAACTCTAGAAAAGCATATGTAAATTACCTATGCTGTATTTTTTTGCACCTCTTCCACAAACTTACTAGTAAAGAGTTGCCCATGATGGTAATTTGAGGGGGGTTTTTTTGTCTGTTTTTAAGCCTATAAATATTTAATATCTGTTTGGAACAAACAAAAATGTTTTTATCTTCCAAAAAAGTTCTTCTTGGACTATCATGACTGATTTCTCAATCTAATTTGATAATTTAAGATATTTTTGAGCTACTTTCCTATATTGGAACCTAGATTGAAAGTTAAAGTGAGGTGTAGGAATTAAAATAAATTTTTCAATTAGTAATATAGATTGAAACTAGAAAATGGACAATTCACTTGATGGAGGATAAATACATTATTTATAGAGTTATGGAAAATTCACATCTGAAACAACATTCATCAGAAAACTCAGCACAATGCTGAAAACTTTTTTAGCAAGTGAAGAAGGCTACAATTTTCAACAGATTGGAGTTTGAAACTGATGTAAATTTTTAACCCATGTATGGTTTATTTTTCTGACTTTGGGGCAGAGGTTGTATTCAGATCAGTTCTGATCTGGGAGTCCTGTTAGTCTAGTGCTGTTGAATGTTAGGTACTGCAATTTCCAATGAGATGCTAACATGGTGCTTTTTTAACTTATATAAATCTTAACCATATGTGAACATAATAGAGAAAGTGGGTAGACTCTACATATGGAAAATATTGGCATTTCATATATCTCACATACACTTATGCAATGAATTTTGCCATATGAAAATTCAACACAGTAACAAGCATGGGGTTTGCATTTTATGACAAAAAATCTGTTTCTGCTAAGATATTTTCAATTAAAAATATAATCCTTAAGACTTATGAATCTGTGACATATAAAACTAATTGCAGATAAGATGAGATTCAGGCAGGTAAGTTCTCAAAAGAAGTATAAACTAAAACAGAGAAATAAGCACATCTATTCTCCTTCACTGCTATATATAACAGCAACAATCTTAATTTACAGGACATTTTTCTAACAGAGATATTTCCTTCTTTGATTCCAGACATTTTTTTCTAGACAGAGTTGCTATCAATAGAAAGGAAAGAAGGAGTGGAAGAAAGTGTGTTTAATAAGCATCATCTAGAATTTTGGTAGTACTCTCCATTGAGGTTTGTCTCTGTCCCAGCTAGATTAGATTAGAATTTCTGATAACTATGATTTCCTCTAGTAATTCCTCATTTCACAAAATTAAAATTACAGAAAAATGTACATAATAGAGGAAGATCCTGAATGGATTTTTTTAGGCACACTGCAGACCCATTTTTATACACCAATTCCAGAGATTCATTAGTAATAATGATTATTATGTTGGCTAACGGTATTTCTACTTCATTGTAACTGTATAGTTATATATATATACTTCATTATAACTGTAGAAAGGTTAAATTTTATATCATGAAGACTTTTGGTAGAAGTTCACATTTTTTGGATGTAAATTTATCTGTTATCTCCTAAGTGAGGTTTACTTTACCTAACTTGGCATCTGCTCTGTTGATACCCACCCTAGAGCTAGTTAGTGATGTTACTTTTGTAATCACTACAGACAAGCAGATTCCTCTGATGCAATTCACTCCGCCCTGAGACCAAAAATGTACCTCTTTCTCTTCATTAAAGGTCTTCAGGTAGGTAAGATGCAGAATATGTGAAAATGGTATATAATTTTCATATGCTTTGCATATGCTTTTCTATCTGAACATACAGTGGAAGATTGGACTTATTGTGTTTCTTGCAGTCTGTGCAGCTGAAATCCTGAATTTATTGCTGACCGATGGGAAACAAAAAAAACTGTACTAAAAATTAATTTTTTTCTCTCACAGAAATATGATATTTGCTGCATCTATTTGATATTAAGGAAATAATTTAAATTTTCAGATTATATTTAAGATGCTACAATAAATGTCAGTTTTGCATCTTAAAATTAGAGTATTTCCTTGGTGCTAGTGACCCTAAGAACCTTAATGACTGGGTGAGAATCAGGGACCTGATTCCAAAGAAACATGAGCTCATATTTGTATATGTCATCTTTTAACGGCCTGATTTGTTCAATATTATTTATAGAACCTGATAATAAACAGTAAATATATCCAAGCAGGAGAGAGAGAAGAAGGAAAATAAATACTTATAAAATGTTTTAAGTCAGATGAAATAACATTCTTGCAGGCCTGAGTGCATTTCCATCATGGTATTTATTTATTTGAAGGTTAGTGCATAAATATATAAAGTTCAAAAGCTTTAGGCATCCTGAGCATGCTTAAACAAAATAAACCAAAAGAAACAGTAAGTTTAATATATGAGGTGAAAGTGTTTTGAAATACAGGAATCAAATTCTCCTTGCTTGGGGCAATGCAGATCTCTTTTCCTTTGGCTTATATGGGCACTAGTTGGAATCTAACTTAGAATGAGGACTATCCACCTTAAAAGTAATCTTTAAAGTTATTTTAGAAATACTGTTTATTTTCTACTGTGAAGTTTACTGATGAGGTATTATTTTCCATTATGATGAAGCAAAATGATTGTCTGTACTATGACTTTTCCAATTTTATTGCATACATCCAGAATGATCTGTACATTTATATATAACTTACTCATATTCTGAAAAAAAAAGCTGAGAAAATGTGCAACTACTTACTGTAATTTTATCAATTTTTCTTTTTTTTTTTTGTTATCTTTTATGGTAACAAGTCAATACTGAAGAAATAGGACTAACACAGCACGCATATTTTTTACTACTTCAACTGCAAACAGTAATCTACAAAAATATTTATTCCAAACTTTGGCTGTGGAAGTGCAAATACCTGTGAAAAAAATTAGACAAAACCTAAAATCTGTTTATATCACTCAGTATTTTTCATTCAAAAGCATATTTTTTTCCAGTAGACCAACATTTCCTCTGAGCTACTTTTCCTTTCTCTGCTTCCTCTTCCTGTGATTAACATGTTCAGCTAAGCTGTTACCTATTTACTTATGCACTGCCTCTTTGTAAGAGTGCCCTGATGCTGTTTCAGTGAGCAGACTTGAAAATAACTAATTGCAAACATCAGAGCAGGTGAACTAAAATATCTAATGAAGTCTCTGAAATATCAAAGAATAAGTGTCTGAGTGTCCCAGGAGGTTGATTGAGAGGTTAATAATCAACAAAATAGTGCCAGGGATGGTTCTTCAACACCAAAGCCAACTGACTTATTTGGTTGGACATGCCAAACTTTTGAAATTTCTATCTGCTTCCAAAACAAACAGGAGAGAGAAGTGGAATAGTCACATCCTCTTCTGTGAAAATCATCCAACCACACTGGGAATAATTTGGGGGAGGATGAAGTGGCCTAAACCAAAACAATACCACACAGAGACCTAATACAGAAATGGTAGAGATTACCAAATATTTCTACACCAGAAGTTTTTGAGATTTGATTTTCTAAGACATATCTGCTCATAGAAACCTAACATGTTCCATTAATGGAGATGACAGTGCCACTGGAAGAATTCAAACGTTATAAAAAACCAAAAAAATCATATTACATTTACTAGTGGCTATGTAAGAACTTCAGTGCTTCCACTGCCAATAGACAAAATATAAGGAGATTTTGTGTCTATGCACATTGCCTGGTGTTGTGTTTACAGAATGCAAAACCCTTATGCTGGGGAATAATAGTTCTGCTGTCCACCCTGCTGCAGTGGGGCAAGTGTAAGGCAGAATGAAAAATTTATGATCTCAAAGACAGAAAGCATATTCATGAGCAAGTAAATCTGCTGGGAAATATTAGACATGGTGGATTTTGGTGGAGGTTTTATTTTTCCTTTTGGTTTTAAAGTTTTGCGATTTTTTTTTTACTGATCATCTTTCTATGAAAAGAAGAAGCTGTTTAGATGAAATTTTAGCATCTAAAAATGTGTCAGTTTCAACAAAACTTTTTGACAGAATTTCAGTGTGGAAAGAGTCTAAATATTTTCATTGGGAAAATGAAATATTTTTATAGTGATTTTTTTTCTCTTTATAGTGAAAGAAAAAGAGTAAGAGAAGAAATACATATATGCATATGCCCTTGACAGAAAAGTGAAAAATGTCTGAGCAAATATGCAATTTGTTTTTTCTTTTGCACTTGAGGAAAAGTGAGAAATTATGGGAGAAACTAATAAGGAAGTAAATGAATTATAAAAAAAAGATGTGATAAAGGTGTCGAGGACATGAACATTCATGCCCATAGACTATTTTAGGCCTATTAGACTATTTAGACGTAAGGGAGCATCAATCAGAATTTCCCATGTGTGTGAAAACAAGGAAGCAAAATGTCCTTGTAGATAATTTTTTTTTATTTTTCCTGGATTGAATTTTCATCGCAGCCAAATGTCAGAATGGCTGGGCATCATCTGAATGAATGTTTCTTAATGACAAAACTACAAGTACCTGAAAATTTAATTTTGTTTAGATCTACTTGGCAAGATCTGAGCACATGGGCCTCTAAATCCTTTAAAATTGTTACGTTTGTATTTGCTAAACTTGAAAATTTGTCCCATGGCATTTCTTTATAATATTCAAAGTTTGTAACTGCATATTACAGAATTCTAAGTGATTTTGTATTTTGGTGGCACCCTGGTGAATGTTGATTTCTGTTCTCTGTACAGGAGCTTTACAGATCAGCATCCAAATTAAACATCACTGCAAACAGAAGCTATTCTATGGAGAGGCAGACGGTGACTACTTCTATAAATCTAACTTCTTCCAGGGAATGTCATTATAAAGCAGCACACTTACACACTTATCTCTCGTAGAGAACATCCAGAATGTTCAAACTATTCTTTTCACCCCACAGTCATCTGTTGAAATCCTCACACTTCTTCCAGGATGAAGAATGTCTCCTCTTTATGATGATCATTCCCTTTAGAACATGACTACTCAAATATCAGACTTGCAAAGACGTTAGAGAAACTAAAGGAATGGGTGAGAAAGAAATTCATCAATGTAAGGGTTCACATTCATCAACAAAAGTTTGTAAAAGTAAAGTTCGTAAAGTTTGATATACTTGTAGCAAGTGAAGTCTCTCTCTCTCTATAGATACTACAGCATAATTATGATATAAATTATTTCTATTTTGTACATATATATATTTTACTAAAGGCATAGAATATGAACTTTTCACTGTCAGACCTTAAACTATTTGATCATTGCACTGGCAGGTGCTAAAGTCCATTTATACAGAGCCATTCATCCAGAGGTACTTTGCACGTTGAATTAGGAATTTGTATCTGAATTCCGGTTGAATTACAATGATGTTATTTTGGAATATATTTTGTAATATATTTTTGTTTTGGAAAATTATTCCACTATTTACTCTGATATTTGCATTTATATCTTCAGTCTTTACAAAAGTGCTTTGGTTTGTTTACATTTGTGACTGGTATTTGATAAACAAGCCAATAAAATATTTTTATAATCCTGTTGTCTTTTGTGGGTTTAGAGTTCATATCTAGTCTTCATTCACTTTAATTGTGTAATTTTTAATTTATTTGTGCTTAAAATTTCTGATTGACTTCTTTTTAAAACATATTATGTCAATGAAATCAAGAAACAAAAGTTCTGTTAAATTGAATGTTGAAGTTCATATACTGGGAATAAAGAAAGGACATTACTGAAGAATTAGTTGCCTTTTTTCCTCTTTCATTTAAAAAGTCTAATGAAAAGTAAATATGGTAGAAAGAGCTGATGAGTGTCATCAGCATAGGGAGGCCAAAAGACTGCTGGATGAAGTTACAGAGCTCTTTCTGTAAGTTTGTGATATTTGGAAGTCCAGTGTAAGTTTCTGAACAGGTACCTTAGTCACTAAAACTCCATCCTTGAAGCAGCAGTTTTATTGATACATTTTGCTGTTTCTGGTTGACAACACTGCTTTCCAGTTGCACAGAGCAGTCCTGTCAAGTACTCAGCAGTGTGATCCTCTTAGTCTAAACCTGTTTCCAATATCACAAGCTTAGAGCTGAATAACTTCTGGTTTTGGTATTGTTTTAGGGATGTTTTTTCTCACTGTTGCAGGAAGAGATTAATTTGTAAGCCAGCTTTTTTTTTTTCCCTCTTTGACTAGGGAACACCTTAAATTAAGTCACTTATAAAACCCTTTTTTGAATGCAGTGGATGTCCTGGAAATATCACTATTCTATTATGAGAAAATAGAATCCAAATATGACACAGTGGGTAAGCCTGAAAACTGATCTTTTGATGCATAACTAATACACAGAGAAAAACCAGGTGGTGTTCTTATAAGTACAGCATGATAATGAGCTCATTACAAGGATCTTCAGTTTTGATGTCAGGGCTCTAAAGATACTGATCAATAATAAAGGCTTATTTTGTAGGAGTTCAAATACGATATTCAAATATGTATAACAGTGCAAATGTTTCTAAAATATCACAGGTTCTCCACCAGTCATTTTTAATTGTCTCACTAATCTTTACTTTTTTAAAAGTTAAGCATCTGGTCTAGAGACTATTTAGTGAAAATGTCACTTCCCCTGACACTGATTTTAGGATGGGACAAAAAACCTTTTTATCATATTTACTTCATCCCTTTGATCATAGAAAAAACCTTGATGCATGTTTTGTCAAAATCCAGCTAAAATGAAAATCATTGTCTTTCTAGATAATTTATCAAAGAAAAAGTCACATGAATTTTCTCACTAATTGTTTGCATGATGAATTTTCAGAAAGTAGCAGTATTAAATCTCATTTATGTGTATATAATGAGGCATGTGACTGGGAACTGAAAATGGATGCATTCAAAATTGAATGCTAAACATGATTATTGAAAATCTCAGTTAAACTAGAGATAAGTTTGTTCTGTTGTCATTCAATTTTCTGTATTAAGCTCAGCTGCTTGAAACATTCCTATTTGACAGTTTAGGTAAATGAGAAGTACAAACTTGATGGAAAGATCACATATAAAAATCTATTACCTTTTTTTACATGGGAGGTGTGATGACATTATATGTTTAGTTTCTTCTAGCCTTAAGAGTCCATAAAATAATTTCTAAAGCATGCTTTTTCTTTTAGACAAGAAAAAATTAATGTCAATTTGTCAAAGTGATATAATTTATATACAAATTATTCTGGCTCTACACAGTGATTGTATTGCTCATATTTTTTACTAAACCTTAATACTTCATAATCTACAAAAATATCTTTTTTCTGCTCTTTAGACATATTTAATTATATGAAGTTGATAATTTAATTTATTTTATGAGATTTAACAGTGATTTCAATCAATATGCAATATTTAAGGTCCTTTAATACGAGATATATATGTATAAAGACAATACAAAGTATTATACAGCATTATAATGATCCAGGCAGGGAGGAAAAAATCATCTACACATGTTCTAAGGGATTTTTTTAATATATATATTTATTATCTAATTATGCATTTTGGATGTTTCTTCTAGAGCATTAACAGACATGGGATTTGGCCATAATCTCCTTTAATCTAGAGGCATGGATATAACCTTTGAAAGCCTGGTCAGCTCCACAAATTTACTGGTGACCTTCTCTTCAGGTAAAAAAGTGCAAAAAGACAAACTGAAAAGCAATTATTGTAGGGCACTTTAAAAACACCTTTCCATAAAATGATGAGTGAATATGAAATCATCCTGATGACATCATCCATATAATGAAAGTTAAAGTATGGATCTGTTTTCTTGGAAAATACCTACAATATCTTCTTTAAATATCTGTCATAAATTTATTTTTAAAAAATCTAGGAAAGAGTTAGGCTGTTGATTTCTAATCCTGTAACGAAATTATTTCCTCAGTGTTACCTAAATGTTTTACAATGTCTAGTTGTCTTCAGCTGGAGAGGAGAGGAGAGGAGAGGAGAGGAGAGGAGAGGAGAGGAGAGGAGAGGAGAGGAGAGGAGAGGAGAGGAGAGGAGAGGAAAAGGACTAACATATTTGGCTTTCAACACCGAAATATTTCTGTTCTTAGTAACTCTGCTGAAAAGAGTCAAAGTTATTGAATTTCAAATTGCAGTTTAATTCATTACTCTCATTGAGACCATCTAAAGGCAAATCATAAATCAAAGCCATGATGATCTTTCGGATAGAAATGTTCTGGTTCTGTGACATCAGTCATAGCTGTAAAATGACTCTCAGATTTTTGCTTCTCTTTCTCATAGCAATATTAACCAGAAAGATTGAAATAAAACTCACTCCAGATGGAATATTAGTGTTTGATTTTTTTTTTCATTAGTAGAATTTATAAATCTTGGAAATGTCTTCAAAGTCAGAGCCTGTCATTTAGTTTGCAAGGAATGCAAATAAAACTAAAAGAATCTTCTCACACTTAATTTTTTTTTTTAGCTCAACTAGGGAAAGGAACATCCATTGTAGATTTATGCAAAATGTGATTTTGTTACACCAGTGAGATTAGCAATCAAAAAACTCTCATGAAGTTCAAAGAAGTATTCAAATTTCAGGTAATAATTACATAAGCTTTTCGAGTAGACTGAAGGATTTTCAAATTTCTGTACAGTTTTTGAAATATTATTCTTATGCCTTTTATTTGGACTTAGACCATCCTTCACAGGATTCATCAGGTGCTTTGAAAATGTTATGAGAACAAGATTATTAGCTATGTATGCCATCAGAACATGCCAAGAGGTTTATATCGTTTATATCCAACATTAATAGGTTACTCAGGTCTATTTACACATAGAAAAGAATCACTGTTTTTTAATGTAGAATTTCCTCTGTCATATCAAATAGGTAACTGAACAATTTTGCCAAAAAAATATTTCACATGAGCAGAAACTAGATTTTTGTTGAAAAGGTCTTTTCCCTTTAAATTCTATAATAAAGGACAGAAAACATTGCACATAATAATTGAATCTTTGAACACTAATCATATTAAGAGAGATTTAAACTATGTAATCTCCCTTTTGGACAGAAAAACTTATTTATTAGGGATTTATTTCCAGATTATTTACATCATCTTGTATTCAAGATACGTAGCTTATTTATGTTAAAACTGGTAATACTGATAAGGATATCTTAAGGATCTCAATCTATTATGTATCCTAAATAACAATTTTATATTTATCTGTATTGTTTTATATCATTCTTTAGGGAATTGTCATTATTGCTGAATCACTACAGTTTAAAACAGAAAAATAGCAAAAAAAACAAAAGTAGTAGCTCCTAAGTGCAGTTCCACATAACATCAAGAAAATCTTCTCTTGGAGAGATGTAAATTTTACCATGTTCATTGTTTGGATCTCATGTAACCAAACACAGACCAGTGGATTCTGAGCTGGTCATCCCAAGATCCTTTTAAAACCAATGGAAAGAGGCACTTATAGAGATTCTACTGGACTTGACCTTAAAATTGCTCCCTTCTCCTGGCACTACAAATGCAGGTTTGCTAATTTATCTATTTACCCAATTCTTTCTGAGCAATAAGTTGGACTGGAAATATTTGAGATTTGTACATGAAGATAAATCTTTGGCATAGACTCTGTGCCCTTACTTTATAAATAAGTGCAAGAGAGGATTTTTCATTCTCTAGAGGTATATTAGTTCTTTAAAATACTGTAGTTTTGCATGTTTTGTAATATTGAGAATCACTTGAAGCTATTTGAAAACATTGAAATATATAGTAAGGACCCCAGTCAACTTTCTTATGCCTAGGGCTTACAGTTGTTTGAGTGCCTGACTAAAGCTAGAGGTTATGAGCTATTGGCCTTTGAATTTGATTATTTGGTCCTAACACTTTTATCATTGCTGCTAAATAATTTCTTAAAAACACATCATGTATTATTAAGTAGTTCTAATCTCATAAAGATGAGAATTTCACTTTTTGTGTGAAGAAGCGATCATTTGGGATTTACAGCATTTGTTTTGAATTTTCAGAAGCCATTCATATATAGAATTATTTTTTCCTTGCCATTAACATAACAAATTCTTTTAAGGCTTCATATCAGAGGACTAAGAAAACAAGGCTAACTGTGACCCTAAAACTCTCAGCACCAGAAAAATGTTGCCTTCTGAACGTGCTTGTGCACACAGACACAGAAGGCAGTGGGATTGCTAATGAAACATTCCTGTGGCTCCCTAACATGCTTGGACCACTGTAGGTCCAACAGCTGTAAATACTTTCTCTTCTGAGGAGGTTGCAATGTACAGCAAGCCCTAGATACCTCAACAAAATTTGAAAAGGCAAATCGAAATGCAGAAAATGAAGGTGATTAGACTATTTTCTAGAAGGCACACAAGCCCCAACAAACTCATTCATACACAGAGATAATGTCCAGCTTCTGAACTTCCTTAAATGTTAATAGAAAGTGGGAGGTTGTGAGAGTTTTAAAAGGAAGTATAATTCATATCTGTGTTAATCTTATTCTTCCTTAGGTATCTCCTGATAACCATGGATGAAAACGGGATGCATGATATGCAGTTGTTCTTTGAGTTTTAACTGGTGACTGTGATTGGTAACCAGAATAAAAAGACCAGACAAATTCTGAAACAGATAACCAGAGATGCAATTCAGTCCTTCTGGCCTTGCCTATATATTTGGCACCCCAAACAATCCCGCTAAAGGTATTAAAAACACTTAAAAATTGTTATTGACCTAAGGGTTAAGTAGCAAATATTCACTATTCTGGAACTGAAATGAAGAGCTCTCATGTAAGTTACATATCTGACTGGATGCCTGCAGTGGGGCAGGTAAACGGTTTAGAGAACAGTATTTGTTCTCTGCCTTAAATGTGATATTAAATAATGAAACCTGCAGCATGGAGGAAGGATAAGGATAGCACTGTGCTGATGTAATGGGTCTGAGAAATAAAAAGTGTGTTCCTTTAGGTGCGCAAGCACTTTTTTTGTTTTGTTTTATTGTTTTAAACATTACACTGTAATACAATGGCAGATGTGAGGTAATTTGTAAATAACAATTATTAACAAGAGTAAGGAAAAACTAATGATGCAGTGTTCTTGGGTAAGTAGAAGTCTGGACAAATGATCTCTCATTATAAAAGCAAGAGAGCATAACAGCCTACACTTCCCAATCTTGAGACTAGCCTGAAACTTATTGCTAAAAAAAACCCAAACCCAGATATTGTCGAAAAAAAATAATTCCAACCCATTATCAGATCTCAGATTGAACATTTTCTTGATATTGAACCTGAGATTCTGAGATGCATTCTGAAAGATAGGAGAAGTGTTCAGGTCAGCCAAGCTCTTACTATTTCTTTGAAAGAAAATATTCTTATTCCAGGAGAAATTCTTGGAAACAATTCTAAAAAAAAAAGAAAGATTGGAGAACAAATTGCATCTCTTGCAGAAGGAGAAGCCTGTAAGAGTGAAGAACTCTGCCCTGGAACATGGATGACAAGGAAAAGAACTTTGATTATAAAGGACGCTTTGTCTTATTACATGGACAATGATTTTGACCTAAAGATTTGATTGTTGTTTGATATCATTAAAGAGTTGATGTTCTTCTGTTTGTTTTATGGCTTATATTTAATATGCCACTTAATGGACCTGCTGATTATACCTGTATGGAATGCATGAGGTTATTTTATGTGTACTGAAGTGCATTATGGCCACTTACTGGCACTTAGCAGTATTAGCTGCCTCACTGTAACTAATATTGACCTTTAGCTTCATATTGTGAAGAACTGAGGAACTGCCAAGACTCATTTTTTTTCCTTACAAAACAGAGAACAATCTGTTTCAGTAGTTGCACTTCCAAGTGCAAATTTAGCTTCAGTGTCCTCTGTTACCCCTGAAATTCACACACTGAAAAAAAGTGTGTGCTTGCAAATATAGTCCAAAAGGAGATTTATAATAAACTGTCCTGAGCTGTGTATTTGGTTGCTGTTTTAGTTCCCCCCTGCATGGGTTGTTTGCTAATAGTAGTAGTATGAGTAGTATTAGTACAAAAACCTCTTATCTGTACCTCCTGAGACTTTTGAGGCCAGTCTGGTGATATATTCTTTGGCTTAGATCACAATCTGAAACATTTCAGAGTAGGACCATTCATATGCAAATCCCTCAACTTATTCTGGAGGAATGTCTTTGCTAAACAGTGGCAGCATTTGAATTTTACAAAGTTCTTTGCCCTGGCTTAATTCTCTTTTTCTCTCCCTTTAAAAAGCAGTGTAAAGTATCAATAGTACAAACCACCGCAGGTTATATGTTCTAGAATTGAGATACTATGGCCTAAAAGATTATATAGTATACTGCACCAAAGAAAATATTCTGGGAGTAGAAGCCTGTCCTTTTGCTTGACATGACTCTTATAAAGTATATTTTTATTGTAAAAGCTGATTGAAATTTCATTTTTTTTCCTCACACTACAGTATCCTGTTTTATTACAGCCTATCTTTTTAGATGGGTATGGATTTTACTCAATTGGCTGCCCATAGTCATCTGCTTCCATTTTAGATATTTATTCTTGACGTCTTGTACTAGTTTTGTACCATATAGAGTTATTTTATTCCTAGGAGTTTCTATGGTGCTATGATCTGGATTTGTAATGAAAACAGTGTTGATAATGCAGGGATGTTTTAGCTACTGCTGAACAACTCTTTCACAATGTCAGTTTCTTGTTTATCACATTTTCCTACCAGCAATGGGGATGGCAATGCACAAGGAGTTGTGAGGGGACGCAGGCATGACAGCTGACCTCATCTTACTGAAGGGTTATCCCATTCCATATGGCATCATGCTCAGTAAATAAAACTGGGAGATGAAGGAAGAAGGGCAGATGTTGAGAGTGATGACCTTTGTCTTTCCACATCACCGTTACATGCCAGGAGATCCTTTTTCCTGGGAATGGCTGAATGCCTACCTGCCTGCCTGCCCATGGGAAATGGTGAATGAATTCTTTGTTTTGCTTTGTTTGTGCACATGGCTATTACTTCACCTATTAAAATATTTTTAATTAAACCCATGAATTTTCTAGCTTTTAACCCTCTGATTTTCTCCTTCAACCCTGTGTAGAGGATGAGGAAGGAGCTGTGTGGGGGTGAGCTGCAAGTGCAGAGTTAAGCCACAGACACATGCAGAGGACACATGCTCTTTTGAGTGGCACCAATGCTAGTAGCAGCACCTGGATGCTAAGCAGGACAGATTTGGGCATTTCAAGTGGAATTTCCAGGTGTGGAAAACTGAACACCTAATGTGCTTGGCCTGTATTCAGAGAAATTAAAACTTCTGGCTTGCTTTAGTCTGACCATTATCTTTTCAGAATCTTCACAGGAGGCTTCATGTGAACAAATAAATAAATAAAACATGTAGCAAATTATGAGGGAAAAAAACCCAAAACAACAAAATAACAACAAATAATCCCACAGCAATTCCATATGATTGTCTTTTTTGACATTTACATTGTATATTCTTTCAGAAGTGACTCATCTGTGCATCATTTGGATTAGGACATGGGTTCTCAGAGAAAAAAAATGTTTTCAAATTGAGTTTACTTACAATGAAATCCTATTTTGGGGGCAAGGGAGGAAGGGGAAGGAGGAGTTGGTCATGCTTGTATGCACCCAATTTGCAAATGTACACTTCTAATTGGTTTTGCACAACTTCTGGGTTAGGCAAAGGTCTCAGATAGCAGGATACTCATTAAACTGTTATTTGAAATTGCTTCCTCTGAAGAAAATAAGGAGGGGGTAAATCAAAATTGTAACCTTTGTTAGTAAATAGCAATGAACATTCTGGGAAACAGCTTTTAAAATAATTGGTTCAGTATGTTGATGTTTAGAAGAGAAAAGAAGTAAAAAACTCCTAAAGAAAAATGTTAAATGCTGAAAAACATATTCTTTTGTTTGTTTGTTTTTTTTCTTGTGGATGCTCTTGGACACTCAGAATGCTAATAACTAGTCATTTGCATTTGTGTAGTAGTTTTTCATCTGTGTACTTTTATTTTTGCAATAGAGGTCCTGGGAGACATGCAGAACTAAAATTTACTAAATATCAGCAAGACTTAGGATTTATGTTTGCCTCTTTTTATGAGGCAAAGAATTATTTGTGTAGGAATGTTTTTGGACTTTAAACCTTTACAGGTATCACCTTTTTACTTATGACTGTGGGCGTAGAGTGAAAGTATCTTTGCTGCTGTTAGTTTGGTGTGCTCCATTATTTGACACTAGCTGGTCATGAAGCAAAGGGTCATCAAAATATATTTTTTCATATTCTCTTCACAACTCACCCTGAAGGAACTCCATGGCATTATCAGCAAGAACACCAGAGAATCTCAGGTTAAAGATGTTACACCTGTCCTCCTGTTCATTCTTCCTACATGCAGAGTATTCTAAACTGGATTTATGCTGTTTGAACTATCAGATTAAATGGTATTCCATGATTTTGTAGTCAGTATCTTAAGGATAAACACATCTAGAACACCCTCATAGCTTATACTCCTTGCTCTAAATCAACAAGTGCAAAACTGTAATTGAGCTGCCTGAACTTAAAAGGAAAAAATGGGGGAAAATGGCAGCCAGGCATACACAATGTTTCAGAGTACCGAAATAGTCTGGAATGCCTCCATCCTTCCTTTGGTTCAAATTTATTCTTTGCAATTTATGGCATTCTTCCACAGAAGTAACATCAGAGGTAGTTATGTACACCAAAAAATGAAATATTAAGTAAAGGACTCTCTTAGTTATACATTCCTTTAATCCTGAGGCTGCAGAATTTCATTTATGTTCCATAGGTTTAATGCAAATCTAATCTAAGATACATTTCACCCATCATAAATTATCTTTAGGTGCTCTCCTGCAGCTCAAGTTCTAGGCTATTTCCTATTAACAAAATTTCTTCATCAGAAGTGCAGTTGTTCATGATCTTTTGCATGGGAAAGCATATAAATATAAAATTAACTACCATTTTAGGTCTATTACTGGAGTGTTAAGACTTCAGCAGGTGCAATAGGTTTCTAGGATAGATTTTATTTACAGCAATGTACAACACTTCTCTGGGATGGTCATTATCTGTATGAATACACCTAATGGCAGCAACAGTTGAGAAGATATTGAATTACATGACTGAATTAATTGCACCAGTAAATTAATTTTTAATCCTAGTCATATGTTGTATGGGCAGTCAAGGGAAATGCACAGCCACCCACAAAAGTCAGCTTTTGAGTTTTTTGTTTATTTGTTCTAAAGGCAGAAATTGACACTATTTTGTAATAAAGCCAACCTGCACGAATCTTGAATACACTGAACATTTATTTGCTATTTCTTCCATAATCTACACTAGGAAGAAAAATCAAATTATGGTTTCATTCATAGTTTTCCTCTGGCTCTGAGGTGTCTTCACCTACATTCCAGAGAGTTGTTACTTTGTTTCCAGGTATTATCATCTGAGACGCTGTACCACAGCATTAGAGAAGCTGACTCAAAAATTACCTCTATTATTCAGCAGAAGAAATAGTTTTCTCTCTGTCTCTTTGAAGGAATTCCTGGAAGCCAAATATACCTGGGTTTATAAAGCTTAGTCTCAGTTTATGAGACATCTAGATAACTGTAGGCATGATTAGTGATTCTCAAATGAAATATCTGCACATTCAATATCTCTGCTGTATTTACAAAGAAAATATAGTAGCAAAACTTCAATTACTAGTATGCTTTTGAAAAAAAAGTGAGGTAGAGTTACCTAAAATTCATGTCTATCTCTATGTGAAGAGTGCATATTATCAGACACATATTAGTTAAATGATTGCAATTGTTCAATTACTTATGAGAATTTTTATTGAATTTCAGATAGTTTAGGCTATGGTAAATACTTTAAATTCACACCTTATTAGATTTCTTTAATAAAAATTGAATTTAAAAGTAAAATTTTAGAAGGCTGAATGGGGATAGCTCTAAAAATAGCATTTTCAAATGTTAAAACATAAAACACTATAGCCTATGACCATTCATATTACACATTGTCTAATATCTCTGGTCAAGACAGCATCATGATAAGAACATGCATGCTTTATAAAAAATAAATATAAGAGTTTTTTATCCTGGATTCATATGTCTGCATTTTGTAAAATTATTCTCAAATTAAGAAGCCTCACATCACTGGTTTTCTGTGAAAATAATTCCTCTGAGTCTGCTTGTCAGTGTCTTAAAATGTAACCTATGACCATTCCTCAGTTATTTGGGAAATCAGTGTATTTATCCAGCTTCACAAGGGAAGTTTTATCAAAGATAATAATATAGGAAAATGCCTAAACTTAGAAAATGTAAGGTTCATATTACCATCAGAAATTAGTCTAAGCTAAAATATCTGGGATCCCTTAAAATCAGCTGCTAGGCTGTAGGTCTGTCCTCTGCTTCTAGGGTCTTTCATTTTCCGGGGCTTGATACACAACTGGGACACTCTCCTGACCCGACTCAGGTCAGGATCTCACTGTTTTCCTCTTTAATATACTGACATCCTAGCAGATCTATCCAGCTTAAACTGGGAACATACATTCAAAATGGCTAAAGCCAAGTAATCATTTACTGAACTACATAACTGAGGATTATAAGGACCTCAAACACCCATCTGGTTATTTCCTTAAAAAATGAATAAGAAGAATTTGTCAAAAATCAAAAATGCCTCAAATATCTATTAAGGAGGTTTTATTTGGTACTATACTTTTAAATGCCCAGAAAAGAAATCCCTTTATCTTCCATGGAAGGCCATTTTTGTGCACAAAACCTTATCATTTCAAAAGTGCTAAATTCTAATTTAAAATTTCTTCTCTAAAATTAAGCCAATTTATCTGTTGCACTGACCATGAAACACAATGGAGACTATGGAAAAAATGCCTTAGTGAGAAGCTACTTTTATGTATTTCTATTCATTTCTTTTTTTCTTTAAAAACTGTTCCTTTTATATACATTTTTCATGGAGATCGTAGCATTCTTGTGGCTGTCCTCTGGGCTCTCTTCTGTTTTCCTTTATCCTTAAACTATCTTCCCTGAAACTGGAAAGAGTACTCTGGCTGAGGCCCTTATCAGTGCTGAATAGAGTGGAAAAGTTTATTTCAAGTATCTCATTTACAATTTTATTTCTTTAACCATAGAGAAAAAAGGATTTAGTACATATCAAGACAGAGCATACAGCATGGTAATAACCTGTGTAATAGATCCACTCAGATAGGTTTCACCCAAGTCTTAAACAAGAAAATATTTTAAAGTGGCCCTAGCAGAACTTTCTACTGCACTTTCAGATGCTAAAGAATACTTTTGGGCAGCTTTGCAAGACCTTTGGTTCTTTGACTACAGTCATACCTTCCCTTTAAGGGTAGATGACCGTTGAATTTGATGACCCAATGATTTGATGATGACCCAAAAATTTTTTCCAGTTCAACTTTATACAGTTATATTATTATTCAGAAATTTCTGATCTATCAAAAAAACCGCAAAAACCCCTCAAAACTATTATCCTTGATAGACATGTATTTTACTATAGAAGAGTTTTTATTCCCTATACTTTTAGTATACATTATTAATATACATTTAGTATACATTAATATATACTATATTTTAAGACACTAGAAACTTTCTAGTGTCCTTTCATAATATAGGTTCATTTGTTGTTTTGATTTTCTGCACTGCAACAAAAGCAGCAGACAACAAGCCAACCAGATAAGAGAGGAATGTTGTCAAACAATACAGACATATTAGACTTTTTTTTGCACTCTCTATGGGTAGTTATCTAAAAGTTTTTCCAATGTTTACTGCATAGTGTACAATTATTTTCAGGTGTTCATTTCTGCACAGCTTGTTCTGCAGATGTCAATGGAAAACATGCAAGATTTTATTCATCCCAAACTCTTATTTAGATGGATATTGCTAAGAAGTTATTATTTTTCATAAATTTCTCATTGTATTTCTTTGCTTTTTACCTTCTGAAAGTCTGAGTGCTTTTCTAAAGATAATGGGTATACCACATAGAGGACCAAGACTGTCTGTCAAAGGAAAAGGTAATTACCATAAAATGTAATCATTAAGGAACAGTACAAACATACCTAACAGAAAAAACCCAGATGCCAAAGAGACTGTGAAATTCTGCTGCCTGTGGACTAGGCAAAGCATTTTCAGAAAGATAGATGAGAAATGTGTGCATACATAGAGAGTAACTTATTGCCCAAAGGTTTGGCAGATACAGAGTCAATTGTTTTCAGGCGCTGATGCTTCGTTAATTTGAATTTCTGCTGGGTCCTGCAGGTTCAAAGGGGGAATATTTTCTGCCCACAGGTATCAGAGATATGCATCTGCCACCCACCTGATCTCAGGGTGTACATTTGGTAAGCATAGAATGAGCCACCCACATTTGAATCACTGCTGGAAGGTGAATGTAGCACTTATCACCTCTGCAGAAGTTCTTGGGCATAAATTACCTCAGACAAGAAAATTGTATTTAAGAGTACTCAGACAGAATAATCCTTGGATACTGAAAAGATAAAAACTATATACATTCTGAATGCATACTTATAAAAATTAATTTAATTCCGGTCACCACTTTAAAGATTTTCTCCTAGCTAGGGAAGATATTAATGCCTCTTTTTCAAAAAATGAGAGTAAACCACTTATTCCTCATTAAATAGTGGGACTGAAACTACTTGTTTAAATCAAATGAAATTTTGAAAGCTGGGATTATAGGGTTGTCGCAGACATCTTTTAATGAAAATCCTTTCCTTAGGATTTTTTCCTCCTGAGAAGCTGAGAGATCTCAGGAACAAAAGGTAAACAGTGGTTTTCTGCTGCTGTGGAATGCAACAGGTGGATCTTTGATTGACCCATCTTGGATGTTTATAATTTATGGCCAATCCCAGCCCAGCTAGTTCGGACAGAGAGTCTGGGACAGCTGCCTTTGTTTTTTATTCTTTCTTTTCTATTCTTAGCTTAGCCTTCTGATGAAACTTTTCCTTCTATTCTGTTAGTATAGTTTTAATGTAATATATATCATAAAATAATAAATCAAGCCTTCTGAAATATGGAGTCAGATCCTCGTCTCTTCCCTCAACATAAGACCCCTGTGAACACCGTCACATAGGGTCTCCTGAAATCATTAGGTTGAGGTAGGGGTTTAAACCTAAGGTTATATGACAAAAACCAACTGCCTACACACAAAGGAGTTCAGAATCCCAACAGCAGAAGGGGCACCCCAAAAAATACCCTGGTGAACTATTCCAAGGTTTCTCACAAGGGTCTATTGGCTAGTCAAAGGCCATCTGCAGAAATCAGGGAAGCAATGGGAGGCATTATGGCAAGCTGGAACCCAAACTAAGGGCTACTGAGAACAAACATTCCACACATGCCCCTATGAGGGCTATCCCTGGAGAGCCTCAGCCCCATTATACAAACATGAAAAACATCATGAGGAGTCATGGGAATAACAGAATTATGGAATAATTAAGGTTGAAAAAGACATCCAAAATCATTGAGTTCAGCCTTTGACCATCATCTTGTCAACTAGATAATGGAACAAAGTGCCACATCCAATCATTTCTTGAACTTCCAAGCATGATGACTTAATCACTTCCCTAGGCAGTCCATTCCAATTCTTAAAAACTTTTTCCATAAATAAATTCTTCCTGAAATCCAACATGAACTTGCCTTGGTGCAGCTTGAGGGTTCTTCTCCTGTCACTGGTTACTTGGGAGAGGAGATTGATCTCCACATTGTTACAACCTCCTTTCAGGTGCTTGTAGAAAACCCTTCAGTCTCCTTTTCTCCAGACTAAACAACCCGAGCTTGCTCAGCCACTCTTCATATAACTGACTCCATTCATCAATTTCATTGTCTTTCTCTGGATTTGCTCCATCACTTCAATGTATTTCTTGAAGTGAAAGGCCCAAAACAGAACACAGTACATCGGTGCTCAGTACAGAAGGACAATCACTTCCCTGGTCCTTCTGGTCAAACTATTTCTGATACTAAATCATATCAGAACATCTCTTTGGATAACCATTCAAACTAATAGGGTTGTCACCTAGGTGTGTGAAACCTGGAGGATTCCTGTGAGTGAAAAGCAATTCAGCATGACACAGGGCTTATTCTGAGATATTTAGAGAAGGAAAGGAATGAGGAGGAACAAAAGTGAGGGATTTAAGTGACTTTGGGAGGAAGAAATGTGAATAGAGAACAAAGGGAATAAAAAGGCATGTTGTTTGCCTGGCTTTGTCTTGCACATAACCACCATGGTGCATCCTATCTTCTTATTAAATTCCTTTCTATTTTTTTTGTGTGTGAGGGTTCTTAGTCTGTGTATGTGGGAATGGAGAAGGGGAACAGAGGGGTATCGTCATGTGTGTTCAGAGTCAGACTAGGAGACACAAATGTGTCTGTGATGCAGCAAGAGGAACAAATACAGGTGTACAAGGAAATGTGGGATCTCTATAAATGATCAAGACAAAGCAGTTGGGAAGAAGTGGATGGATTTGTCTCTGAGGGTCAGCCTTTATGTCTATGAATTAGAGCGCAGGGATACTCACTAGGGGGACTGGGGAAGTCCTCAACAATTTTGTGTTTCTGCAATGGCCTATATCAGCAAAAAGAGTGGGACTGTAGCCTCAGGGCCTTAAATGTCCAGAAGCCAGCAGCTTGTGAGACTTTATGTGGTCCATGAACATTTACTCAACAGTGTCTGAGCCCAGCTGCTGGAAAGATCCACACTGTAACTATTTATGTATATACTGTCATCAGTGGACTTCCATCTCTCTCTGCCAGAGAGGGGGAAGGATGAGGCCATTGGCAGTGTCTGGCTTTTTGTGGCTCATCTGTTTGTGTGTGTCTAATCTGTGTGCCTGTTTGTGTATATATATGGATACACAAGATGGATGTGTGTGCTTGCTGAGAACACATCTGCAGCCTCACTGATGGTCAGACCTGGGGATATTGGAGAACATCTGCCCCACCTCTCTTCAGCTGTTGAATATATTTTCCTCTAACAGAAACTACACTATGCAGATAAATCAGAGAAAAACAACAGAGGCAAAGAAAAAGCATCAGGAACTAGAGCCTTTGATGCCCTTTCACTCAACCCTGACTCATATGTTCTTATTCTCTACCAAGGATTTTATTCTTGCATTTACATTTGTCAGAAATGACAGGTGACACAGTATGTCAGGTCTCTATGATCCCCTTTGTTGTAGTAGCTCTTAAAGCTTACACAAAATTTCTTTTGTAGAGAAATGTTAGGACAGAAATAGTCCACGTGCATCTGTGGAAAAAAAAGGTCAAGCAGTATTTAGCTTTCCATTACTAAGTTACTGAAGAAATTCCAAACAGAAAGAGACAAGCAAAAATTGCACATGTAAAGAAAGATACCGTTAAGTTTTTCAAGTTTCAGAGGACTTGTCTCTACTAGGAAGAAACTGTGTTCAGATATTAAGAATTTCCATTCCCCACCTCAACACCTGCCTGCAATCTAAACTTTGTTTAAATCATCTAACAGCCTAATTGAACTAATTTTTTGTAAGAATTAGGAGAGGCTTATTTGGATGAATAGGAGTCTTAGAGTCTAGTGCATGGGCACTAGAATTCAATTTTGTCTTCTACTTGACCTCTTCTTTGCCGTGTTCTGGGTCATTGCAACACAACCCTTGAAAACCTCATAGAACATCTCACGACATGCAGCATGTAGTCACAGACATTAAAATGTTACAGCAGCACTCAGAGGCAGACAGATGTATTATAGACTTTGGTTTTTTAAACACTTTGAACTGAAAATTCATACAAGTAATAATTACACGTTGTGTTTGCAGCAGCAGCACACACATCCTCCAGACGTGCAGGGCATGTGCCGTGTGGGTATCAGGAGCACGCTCCAGAGCAAGCTTGCTTTCACCTGCAGGGCTGCAAGGCACTTTGTGTCCCTCCATCTCAGGACCTGCATACAGCACCCTGCTCCTCTGTCATGCAGCAGCTACACTGATACTGATAATCACTGTCAGAGCGCAGGCTCTCATGCACAGACACTGTGTGCAGGAGCACAGTCCTAGATGGTTATGGGTAGTAAACCTGTGCTAAGCTCATGCATTCAGCTAAATCCTCTTTAACCTTTTTGCCCTCCTCAACAATAAAGTTAAAAATTGTTCTCTTTGGGGAGTGTTTCAGCGAATTCCTAGACTAGGAATCAGCAGGGGCATATTACAAAAGGAAACTGAAGTGTCTCTTGTCTTCTATCTCAGACAATACAGCTTTTTTTGTGTGGTCTTAAAAAGAATTGATATTCCTCTAAATGAAAATAATGGACGAGATGAAGAGGTCATTCAGCTGCAGGATTGCTGAGGATTGTTCCAGCTATAATAAAATTATGAAGTCTGTGTCTTTTGGCTTACTTATAAACCTTTTCTGAGCAAAAGAAGAGCAAGAGGTAGTAAAGTCAGATCCATGGCTGCAGAACAAGGTCTACTAAATGCAGTCTCAATGTGTTGCCTTCCTTTATCGGAGCTGTAGAAAGAGTTCTTTTGCTTTTGATAAGAAATAGTACTTACAGAAGTAAACTTACCATGTGAAGAGAGAAGACAGGCATGGGAAAATACTACCTCTGTTTTATAGGTAGAAAATCCCGAAAAAGTAACTTTTTTCCTATCTGTATACCACACCTAAGACAAAAATCTCATTTACTTCAGCCTGCAAATTTGTCTGTTTTGTCCAGAGACAGAAGGGTATAGGGGTTTTTGTCATCTTATCCAGTTCTGATTTGGCCCAGAGTAGTTCCATGAACTCCTTTCTGGAGCAGTACATCTCCAGCATATGTCTCACATGCCAGACAGAAACTCAAAGGCACTGTTTAGCCAGAATAATTGCTGGGCAAAATAGCACTCATTGGAGTGTATTAAGGATTTTGTAAAATGAAACTGCAATCCCAACTAAAACTCTACAAAATAAAGTCCAATATATTACTGTTCTGGAGAATAATGACTCTATATCTACTAGAGCTAAGAGTGTAATTTATCAGCATTAGCTTTGATGGGGCATCCAGTGCAGTGTGATTGATTTAAATGTGTAGATTTTTAATGTTTTGAACAGGTGGCTAACTTAAAACAACAGTTTAAACTTTTATAGCATCTTATCATGCTGAGGCAGCTCATGGTGTTTTACAATGACATTAAAATTAAAATTTAATCTATCCTGCAGAGTTAATAATTAGCTAATGTCAGTTAAAAGTCAATGAAAACAAATCAGTCTTAAACATAGGCTGAAAAAAGGAGAAAATAGGGATCTCCTGATGTCAAGAGGCAATGAGTTCTGCCAAGCAGATGCATGGCAGTGGAAAGAGCAAGCACCCTAAGTGACATTTCAGAGAGGGCTAAAATTTTAAAAGATTAGTTTTGATCTTGGCTGCTAGGCCTTTTTGTGTCTTCATTCACTTTGGATTTATATAGCACTGCAACAGTCCTTGGGGATGGGTTCAAGAGGTAAGTGGCCTATCTTTCAGCAGTCACTGGGATTCCACTTTTACTCTCTAGCCCAGTGCATTCCACGTTTGTTTCTGCAAAGTAACACAGTGACAAAAATGTAAAGATTACTCAGCATCTCACAGCCAGTTATTTGGATTTGAATTCCTTCCATCTAAATCCTACTTAAACAGTAGAAAAACAATCCCCTGACCTCTATGTTTTACAAAGAACAGGTGCCTGTTATTTTGAAAGGAGGGACATGTTGCATTAGTGCAGGAGAGGTTTCTGAGTTGTAAACCTCGTCTGACGTAAGTGCAGGATTTAAGTTTTGACCTTCGCTATTATATAAATCTTGCACAGCATGCTGTTTTTTCTGAATCCCATCTAATCCTCCCTGTGCATTGTATAGAGAGTCAAGGTATTTTACTAAAGGCTACGGATTGTACTTAAGAAATGAGTTTTGTTTCTGCTTTGAACTAGTCATTGGTGATTCATTTCATTCTCTGTAAACTACTGAGAGCTCCTAGGAAACTAGTTTACTATAGATCCCCAAGAACATGTTGAGACAGTTAACGTTACAAGGTCTCCTTGCAATGTAGCCTTCAGATCAACTGTCTTTTCCTTTTTCACCTGTAAAAAAAAGGGAATTATAGTGTTTTCATTCCTTATTAGTCTGATTCTTACTCTCATCACAAATACTACCTGTTACTTGCATGAAGCCATTTAATTACCTTTAGACTTGGTTAAAACTTCAAAGGAAAAGATTCAGAATATAGTGTGTTATCCTGCATTTGGTGTCTTAATCCAGCTAACAGATGTAATGAAAGATGACAGTATGGTTACTCACATGTATATTCCCAGAACATCTGGAGAATTTGCTTTTACTCCTTGTTGTTATGTATGCTAGCCCAATTAAGCCATCAGAGGTGTGGTACAGATTCTCAAACAATGCAGGTGTAGCTCACAGAATTGACTTGCACTCTTCTTCTGTGGCTCTGGCTGCAGCTTCTCGTGGATAGCAGGGTGGAGCACTACCAGATGCTGCTGATCACCAAGCAAAACAGGGGCAGCCAGATAAATAAGGATGCTGCCAACTCATAGAGGTGCATGTTTACAGTCCCCCCATGTCCCCTGCTGCAGGTTACTGCCATACTACTTTTCTTTTCCAGAAATGAGAGTATGTTTTAAGCACATGTAGAGAGAAATATGGGAAATGCTCTGTATTTACAAATTCTAAAATCCTACCATAAATCATCACATAGGCGTATGTTGGACAAGAAACCTCTGTGAAAAAAAACCCAGTGACTTCTATTTGTTCAGCAAAGTTGCTGCGTATCTTATGGATTAGTGCATATATTAGCAGGAAAATGCATGCAAAAGTATGTGCTGAAGAAAGAGCTCTCTGATTCTTGTCAAGCTGCCAATATTAACATTAGTCTTGTAAAATTTGGGCACCCTGTAGAGTTTTAATATGTCATCCCAAATACCTTGTTAGTATTAGAAAATGTAATTAATAATAAGTTCAATTAGGTCAAGAGAGAGATTGTATCTGTGAAGTGTCTGATGGCAAAATCTTAGCAAAAGGAGACAGCAAAAGGAGACAGGGAATATCAAACAGGATACATGAATGCATAATTAAGGGGTGACAGAGGTCAGCAATTAACACTTGGACATTTGTATTTCTTTCCTCAGGACAGGACAGTAGAATGAGAGGAGAAATTAAGTTCAAATCTGACACAGGAAAAAGACAAAGATACAGTTAATTTCAATTGTGCTTTAGAAACAATTTTAATATTCACGTTATGTTTTTTATTCCTTTTGTGTCATTCATTAGTGAACTGAAAAGATACAGATATGTTTTATCACTAAAGCATACACAGAGATTGATTTTTCTATGTGATAATTACAAGGACAAAATAAGTCAACATATTGAACAACTTAAGTACTATTTTCAGGTACTTGTAGTTTGGAAAGATATGTGTAGAAGGAGAGTTTGCTATAATTTAAAATGCTTATTAAATGTCAGTAGTTCTAATAAGTGATTGATATCTAATTAATGTGTCATATGTGATAATTTTTAAATGTTAATTAATGCCTAAAGACTTAATAAGTGCTGCTTGACCTATTAATTATGTTAGACAAAAAACTTACAGTAATTGTTTCCTAAATGAAATGCTTAAATAAAGTGTTTAAAGTGTTACCATACGATGTTAACATGGTGGCAGGCTGATTTTATATCAGCTTGTGATTCAGGGATAACCTTTGAACTTCTACTTCACATGTTCATGCAAAACAGAGCTGCACTGTTTCCAGTTTCATTGAAAGATTTACTGCCCTCTTCATTCTTTTGGAAGTGAGAAATTAATACTGTGGGCCAGAGCCTGCTGTAATTTAGCCAGGCACAGCAGAAGTGTTGCCTTTTGTGCCTATCAGCGCGGATCCGTCCCTGGCGGCGCTCAGCCTGACGTCTGGCTCTTGTTATCTCCTGAGCAGGCTGGCAATGGCCATATATTCTGGGGTCCATCCTCCCCTCACAGAGAGACGGGCTCTAAGAAAGATGCAGTCATTAAGCAAAGGGAAGGAGACAAAGTGTGGTCCAGTGCTTACTTGTAATAAAGGATGGAGGGCTGCTTCATGGATTTCCAGGTAGCTGGAAAAAAGCCTTGCCCCTTTTTTTAAAGATGCTATACCTTATTTGTTCTTGATCTCTCTGTAACAAAAACATAATATTTTCTTCCCATACCAGTGTTTTGAAATTTAAATCATTAAGCATTGTAAGGTGTTACTATGCGCTGATAGCTGGGAGCAATAAAAGACATCACAGTTTCTTTATAATTGCAGAAGAATAAAGTGATTACTGTTAGCAGAGTATTCATGGAAAGCTTGTGAATCTTCTCTGATTTATATTTATAATGATTATATATGCATATATATTTTATCAACTTCATTAATAAATAATATGATTTGTATCTAAATATATATATTTAATTTACTTGGTGCATAACTTATGAACATCTGCATCTTCGTATCTAAAGTTTAATAGGAAAAAAAGTCCTAATTTTTAAACTTCATTTTAAAACAATTGTATCTGGAATTTTAATATTAAAATTGAGAGCAATTTTTAAAGAACAGTACCTGGGTTCTGGAGGACTATATTTTTCAGGTACTTGTTTGGTCAATTAGTGCTTTAAATGAAAAAATAATGTAGATATTTGGAAGGTATTTGTCTTTTATGGCTGCTGTTCAACATATATTCCATGTTATGACCTTTGTTTCTTTTATTCTCTCCTAGCATGTGTGCTCCCTATCATGGCTGCCATGTTTGATGAAGCCATGTGAATTAACTCTTTACAAAGGTTCTATATTCTTTCTCAAAAAAGCACTTCACAGAAAAATATTCCAGTGAGCTATCAAGAATAGTATATCTTCCTCAAGGTTTAAGCTCAAAGATGAGCAGTTTCCTGTATGGATGCTGTCCTTCATTATTTATGGAATGTACTAAAAAGAGTGTACCCTTTGAAGCCAATATCCTGGTATTCTGACATGTGTATTCAGATACCATGTCCCTGTTTAATATGTTCTGACCCTGAATGTCCACCAGTTGTCAGCATCAGTGTGAGAAAATCAGGCAGGAACTGTAGTCTGATATAGAATGGCAATTTCTCACAATTTGTAGCATAACATGACCTATATTGGGTGATGATGAGGAAGGATTAGGTATAAAAATTTTCTAAGTGTATGAAAGATGTTTATTTACTTTATTATGGTACTACAAGATAGTTCATTATGATCATAGCTCTTTGAAAATATTTTGTCTCCTGGAGTGCTACTGGACATTGGCTTTCATAGAAATTTCCCTTTAATTGTCTACAATTTCTTTATAATTACTCTTGATATAATACTCCTTGGAATTCAGAATACCTTATTGCCAAGGACAGTATTGTAAAGAGGGAAGGAAGGAAGTGGCGGAAGTGGAGGAAGGAAGGAAGGAAGGAAGGAAGGAAGGAAGGAAGGAAGGAAGGAAGGAAGGAAGGAAGGAAGGAAGGAAGGAAGGAAGGAAGGAAGGAAGGAAGGAAGGAAGGAAAAGTGAAATATTTTCAGCCAAAAAGTAGTAGAGCAGAATTTCAACCAGACATAAAACCTGTGTGATTGACTAGAGGCAGACTCATGAATAAAGCTGTCTAAGTTAAAAACTAACAGCTCTGACAAATTTTTTGTTCTTTAACTTACTAATCAGGTTTTTTTTAGAAAGAACAATGAAATTTATTCCTGTCACATGTTCAGAATGATCAGAACTTTTTGCAACTTTAGCAAAGACTAGGTTTCTCACATTTTTTGTCTCCCTGAGAGAAATGTAGATGTATCAGTGACTTTCATGGCAAAGTATTGCAATCAGGAATCTCTAGTAGGATCATCAGCAGCTACAACAGTTACTAATGGAAGAAAACAATTTCCCAGAAGAAAAAAAAAGGTGTTTATTTAAGGTAAGGATGATTTATTATCTTGAGGTTACTGGGGTCCCTGTCAGTTGCACAAGTTTAAGTAAGAAGTAGCTCCATTTAAATCCCTGTTTACTTTGGATGGTTTTGCTCTAAGTAAGGTAAGAATTAGAACCCCTAAAAAATATTCTCTGTGGTGATATGGACTGAAAGAAGGTTTTCTTAGCATCCCTACTTAGTGAATATACAGATTACTCCAGGTGGTGGAAGAGTATAGAATATAAATACAGTCTGTGAAAGGAGAACAAAGATCAGGGAGAGTGTTTTTCCCACAGCTATCTAGAAACCAGTAAATAAAGAAGTAATCAGGCTTTTGTTTCTGTCCTCTATAGTTTTCTGCAGCCTGGAACTGCCACAAAAGTGATTGGATGCAGAAATGCAGTGCCACCTCTCTGCATGGATAACTTGCCCCTGATGTTTTTGCACAGATGTTTGGGTTAACTTGCAATTTCACACTGCATTCCAGGAGCCAGCAGTTACACAGGCCAGGGTAAGAGTTGGTTTGTTAGGAAACTACACAGGTACAGTGGGTCTAAGATAGTGCAAACCACTGTGTAACTCAAAAGACAGTGAGGAAATACTGTGGGATGTCTTGATATTAAAATCTTCACAGAGGTTCTGATATATGAATTGAACTAACAGTAACATAGTGGGCAAAGGAAAAATGCCACTATGAGAAAGGGTGAACTATTCCTTTTCCCTTCCTTATTAGGTTTCTCTCCTCCAATGAAAACCAATAGCATGTTTAACAACTATAACAGTGGTTCAAATTTGAACCCATAACTGCATTAAAAAAAAAAGAAGTAGTTTAATTTAAATGCTAGGTAAAACTTAAAATGACATGTATTTTGGCTCATGATTGAAATAAATAATAATTATTGTTTTGATTCCACTGTTCTTAGTGGCACACTAATGTTGGAATAGATTTTTGGCTGAACTTGTTGATAAGAACACTGTTCATTGATTTTGTTGATAGCTGTTTTGGTGTTCACCATTTTTCAAGTGTGCTATGTAATAAAGCTGGTCTGAAAACCTCGTGTGCTTATTGGATGCATGTGAAGTTATTTGAAAGTAGGTCAAATTATGTTCAGTTTATGGCCTAAAAACAGTGGCAGGGTGAAGTACCCACTCTGATGTTCCCAATTCAACTGTGCAGCTTATTTAAAAGGTACTATATGTGCAATAACTTAAAGATGAGTTGGTTGGTAAACTCAGCAGATTTGACTCAAGCTATCAGAAAATGAGTCCATAATATTTGACTGTTGGCAGGCAAGATATTACGACTTAGGAATGAATAATGAAAAATATTTCCAGGCTTCCTTTGGTTGTTTGGGACTCCTTAAGTCATTTTGGGGGAAAATAAATCAGCTTGAGTGTTATACAAGAGGTACAAATATTATTTTCAAGATGGTAGAACTAAATAAATTTGAAGTGGAAATAATGGAAGTCAGTGGAATAAACTATTTGTATGTAGATGGTCTAAGGATTTAGTCTTTGATAAAATAAGCAAAAATGCATAATTGGGTAAAAGTCTCTACCAGCAAAGTGGGCAAGCAAAAAGATAGTCAGGTTTCTTTGATTACACTGGTTGATCAAGCACATCTAACTCATAAATAAGTAATTAACAGTGACTTAAGTAATTAATAGTGACTAGCTTAAGCTTAATATGGTTTGGTTGAGTTTGTTGTTTTGTTTTATTTTAACTCAATTTAAACCCTGAAAGATGTAGCATAGAAATATCTCCCTGTACTTTCTGCTGACTAAACTGCTTGGAGTAATGTACAGAGCATGATGAGCAAAGACAGAAACACATAAAGCTTTAAAGCACATAAATTTTCTGTACACTTCTTTGTACAGAAGGTGACCAAACTCTATCTGGATGGATATATTTTTCTCTGTTATAGAAGGCACATGAACAATATTGAGTTCAAGACATAAAAGTTTTAGACCTCCTTCTCTAACTTATAGAGTAAGGAGTAAGAGTACAAGTAAGGAGTCATGGTAAGGAGCTTGCTCCTCATAGTTCTAAATAACATTAAAATACGCAACATAAAATTAAGCATTTTACTCCTGAAATTTTTTATAAATATTTATGTTTTACAATCTGAAATGTATTTTCATGTGTATTTCCTCAGATGTACTTTCATGACTGAATTCAACAAATAGATTAGGAAGATTTAGCTTCAGCTTTGGGATCTTTAAAATACTAAGGGAATTTTGAAACATCCTTTTAGTGAGAGTTGCTTTTTCCTCACCTAATCAATACTTGCAACTGGCTAGTAGTAAAAAAAACCAAACAAAAAAAACCCAAAAAAAGTTCTAGAAAGAGAAGAGGACATCTTTAGTAACAGTAGTTTTTACTTAGAAAACTAAATTTTCAACATCAGAGTTACATGTATAAAAGGATTGATATCATAGGAAGAAGCCAGAGGGAAGGAATGGGGAGATTAGGACATCCATAGATGCTGTAGCAAAAATGTGTATTATTAGAATATAAAATAAAAAAAAAAAAATCATGTAATAGTTGTTTCCTTTACAGCTCCACTCTCTTGTGAAATACATTCTTGAACGTGATACACTGCTAATTCTAACCTATGTGGAAATAATGCAGATCATTGCCTCACATATATAGAAACCTACCAGCATCTAATACAATTTCAGAATCAGAAAACCTGCTTCTGTGCACCTGGTTCCGCTTCATATTCCTGGCCCACCTGCAGTTCACCAGATGTTCTGCTATTTCATTGCTTGCATGTGTCTATGTGTACTTGATTGTGTTTACCAAAGAAAATGCTTTGAATAAAGTTATTGGAGACATTTACTTATTTCCCTGCTGAGTGACAAACCAGAGTAGAGATTTGAAGCAGATTTTCAGCATGCTCCTTCCTAGAAGTGATAAAAAAAAGAAACTTCACGTTAATAAGGGAATAAATGAGTCAATATTGTGTGCAACATAATATAAAAATTTACCAGTGTTCTGTGGCTTCACAAAATTCATATTTTATTGCTTTTACACAAAGTAAGAAATCAATAAACAAGGAAATAAAATTTATATAGAAGCTTCCAATTTGGAACTGTAGAAAGAGTTATATTCCTGAAAATTTCCTGAAAGAATTGAGAAAATGCCAATGAGATACTATATGAAAATGGAACAAATAGAAAAAAGAGTCTGGTATGCCTTAAGGTGCTAGAAAATGTATGATGAACTAGTTATATCAATATGCATGTGATTTTCTAAGGAGGTTAGTGTTGCTCTTTTAAAAAACCTTCTGGCTAGTAATTTTAATTTAGATTGCTACCTTAAAGGGAATATTATAAATAATTACAGTTCACAGTTAGATCCCAGATAAGTGCTGTACCACGAGGCATAAATATATTGAATAAAAGAGTACTAAGAACTTTTTTAGTCAATAAGGTCCAGATTGTCAATTACTGGCATTTGTAAGCACATTGGAATTCAGTGCCCCAAACAAATACACTGAAACTATGTTACTTGTCTTCATCTCTTGCTAGCTGCCACCCTTTCACAAAAGAACAGAAATCTGACTTATGTTAATATATCCTTTTCTTCTAAATTACCTTTTCTCTGTACCCTGAATGTTGATTAAAAAAAATCTCAAGGAATCTGTTCATATTTTTGAGATTTAATTTTGCTCTGTAATCCCAAAATATCCTCATTTCACACACAAGTATATCAGATAGAGCTTTCTAAACACAACCGGTTACGTCGATGCATTGATAGGCTACGACTAGCACTGCCGTACTGACCAGGGTCACATGCATTCACATCTCTATCTATTCCTGAAAGACAAAGTCCAGAAAGAGCATATGAGATACGTGTACCTCACCTCAAGACTTGCATTGTTGAAAATATCAGAAGTATTTCCACAGCAACTCTATTTGCACACAAGCCTGGGCTTGTGTGCAAATTGACCTGAAGGCTCCATGTAATGGAATAAATAATCCTGAATTCTATATTCATTATGTATATTTGCTGGCTTGTCCAGCCCAAGGCAAGAGTAGACAATGCTCAGTGTAGATTCTTCTGAAAACTTTGTTCACCTATTCAAGTGTAAATTTTGGGGTTTACTCTCAGGTTTTTTTTACTAGGAACAGATTTATTTACTGGACACTGCATATTTCATATCTGACAAAGGTACCCAAAGTGTCTGCTGTCAATTTCTTTTGTCTCTGTTCCTGTATCATCATGCTGTTTCTGCCAGCATGCTGACAAGAAAAATAATTTCCGATTTATTGCAAAACAGAAATCACTGAAACAATCACTCTAGTCAGTATGTGGTGAAAGTGAAAACAAAAACAAGGCACTGTCATTGTTGACATTAATTGCAGTATATCTACAAGATCCTTTCACCAGACACTTTTTTTCCCCCCCTTATGCCCTCTGAACTGTCTTAATTGTGCAGATATTTGGATTGGAAAGTTCAGAGCTCACTGAAAAAGCTCTGCTGTAACAGGTGACAACCCAGAACCCTTGTCCAGATTCCAGCCCCTTTTGCCCACTCCGTGGGTCCCCAACTCACTGACTGGTCTTATTGGGTGGTCTGTATCCACTCAGCACTCACACATTGAGCCCTTGGGCATCCCAAACTCATGGGTTCCCCAAATTCCTGTATGTGCCCTGGCCCACCTGATACCCCAGCCCTAATGTAAGGCACCTGCACTCCCTTGTAAAGTTTTTAACTTTTACAGATGCATATTTTACTCCTTTTCAGTGGTTATTCCAGCTTGAAATTTCTTATTGAATTACATATACATACCTATGGACATAAATTTAAATTCTTTAGGGAGAAATATCAATGCACTGAGACCCCTCCAGCTACCAACCCTTACAACTCCCACATGCAGGGACTTATGTGCTGATCTCCAGAGTCATTGGCATACAGAACTGGAGCCCTGTCACCCATGGCTGTTTTTCCATATCCTAGAACTTAGACCTTGCATTACTCATGCATGTGATAGAGTGAAATTATACAGAAAATGGAAAAAAAAAGCCTTAAGAATAAATATAGACTAGACTGCATTGGTTAAGCAGAGGGCTCAGGCAAATGAGTATTTATAATATAAACCTTTTTTTTTTCCTTTCTTCTATTCCTCCCCGCCTTTTTCCTTTCCTGATGCTTTTCTTTGTCTTACACAGGATTCTCCCCCTATGAATTCCCTAATGGCTGTGTATAGTCCCGCTGATCCCCCTGAAATATTCATCCTGTTTATTTTGTTTCCCCTTCTCATGAGTTTCAATGCCTGTATTCTCCTTCTACAAAATTTTACCTATATTTTTTTAATGACTCATTAATTAATGTTTGAGAAGTTTTGCTATAATTTATCATCTCCCTTACTTGTTTGATTACGATGTGTTTGTATGTCTTTATTGTTTTCTTTATTATTTATTCCCTGAAAATTTTCTTTATCTGATGACCTTAATGATCCTCTATTGGATTTGCACAGCAAGATCTTGGTAGTGAGTGGTACAGGGTAGCATCCGTAAGAAGATGCTAGAAGCTGCCTGTGTCTGAGAGCCAGTCCCAGGTGGGTCAAAGACAAATCTGCCACTGGCCAAGGCCAAGCCCATCAGCAATGATGGTAGTGCCACTCAGATAACAGAGTTAACAAAGGAAAAAAAACTCTGGAACACCAACTGAGGCCTCTGACACAGAAGTGAGAACATGTGAGAGGAGCAACCCTGCAGACACCCAGGTCATTGAAGGAGAAGGAGAAGGAGAAGGAGAAGGAGAAGGAGGAGAAGGAGAAGGAGAAGGAGAAGGAGAAGGAGAAGGAGAAGGAGAAGGAGAAGGAGAAGGAGAAGGAGAAGGAGAAGGAGAAGGAGGAGAAGGAGGAGAAGGAGGAGAAGGAGGAGAAGGAGAAGGAGTTGCTCCAGGCAGAGATTCCCCAGCAGCACATAGTGAAGGCCATGGAGATCCATGGTGGAGCAGAAATCACCTGCAGACCATCCACCTGTAGACCCTACACTGGAGCATGTGGGTGCCTGAAGGAGGCTAGGTCCCTTTGTATTCCTGAAGGCACCTGTGGACCCTGGCAGACCTGAACGCACAGGAGAGCAGCAGCCTGTTCCTCAGGGACTGCCGCTATGGGAGAGACTCACACTGGGACAGTTTGTGGAGAACTACAGCCCATGGAGAGGACTCATGTTGGAGAGTTTTGTAAAGGATTGCCTCATGCCAGGGGTATCCCATGCTGAAGCAGGAGAAGAGGGTGACAAGTCCTCCCTCTGAGGAAGAAGGATCAGCAAAGACAAAATGTGATTAACTGCCCCTCTTCCTTCTCCCCCTGTAGTGCTGTGAGGAAGAAGGTGATAGAGATTTCAGGAGTGAATTTAAGAAAGGAGGGGCGAGGGAAAAAGCATTTTAAACTTTAGTTCTTTATTTCTCATTGCCCTACTCTGATTTGATTTGTAATAAATTAAACTGATTTCCCCAGGTTGAGTCTGGTTTGGTGAGTAGTAAGACTGAGAGTGTATAAAGTTCAACAAACATTGATTTTCTGTGATTGTGTGTATGAAACCTGATTTTCTTTACCTCTTCTTGCACTTTTTTTACTAATTCATTTTTAGTGGCTCTCCTCTGGATTCATTTAAGCATGTCAATATCATCTGGTAATACTAGCAGATAATTTTGACCTTGTGATTCAAATGTGCATGGAAATCCTCTTAGTTATTTTACAATATTTAAATAATTTCTAATCCACCTTATTGAATTACACAGCACATGGACCATAGTGTCGACTCTAAACTCTGTTGTTTGTCATCCAGACAGGCTTCTTTTTTTAAATTTCCATATCTAGCTTTTGCATATAAAAATTAATTTAAAATCTTTCACTGTATATTTTTTTAAGCCTTGTGGTTTTTGTTGTTGTTGACATGAGCATCAGTAGCATCTCAGAAAACATCTGTTTTCCCCATCTCTGTTCTGCTACTTACATCATGGAAAAGGAACGATGCTGGCTGCAGATTCAAGGTGATTTATAGTGTCAGTGCATTACCCAAAGCTCTCACTGCATTGAACTACTACTTCCACATAGCCTAGTGTTCACTTGGGCTTTGAAAGCAATTTAGATGACAGGTGCAGGCTCTCTGCATGTGCCCCATACTGTGTGCAAACATAGCCTTAGGAAAAAATTCCCATAGTTCTGAAAAAAATATAATATAAGGATCTGAAGATGCACAGCAAGTCTCATTCTTTTCTCATCACTCATTTAAACATTTAAAAAATATGTTATAAAAATCCATATTAAATAATATTTAGTATACAAAAAGCTTTTAGGTATTTGCTATTTGACTCCACTCTATGACTACTACCATAATGAGACCTTGATCCACTGAAAATTCTGTGATTAAACTTCACTTAGAGGCACTTCAATTAAGTGAATAGATGCAGGTGTTCAAATGTATAAAAAAATGTCTAAACTCCAGCTATCATCCATAGAAACTACAGTTTGATTTATTTGGTAAACAGGGGTGAGTAGTTCAAGGTATCTAAGGTGTAGAACCAGCAGACAGGATTGTTGAAGAGCTGTGCCTGTCTGGAGCATGGTAAGCTGGAAAAGCATACAACATCTAAATGGCCATGCAAGTTTAGACACATGACTCAAGATATTTTGTATGTTTGTTTGTTTATTTTGTTGGTCATCTGAAACACTTTTTCAGTTCTGTTGGCACAAAGTCCATTTAAGGCCTATAATTTGATCTTTTTTGTAACAGCATGATTACAGCTGATTATTTTGCATGAGAAAATGTCAGGAAGCTGGCATCATTTATTCAGAACCAAGCTGCGAATACCCCTGAAGATGTATTAGGAACAGAATAATGAAATACCTTAAACATCGAAGAGAGCTGAGAAACTTGTCACCTTCGCAGAAGGTAGAATCTTCATAAGGTCGTAGGATAATTTGGATTGGAAGGGACCTCAGGAGTTCTCTATTCAAACCTACTCTTCAAAGAAGAGTCATCTTTGAAATCTGATCATGTGGCTCTGCATTTAAGTCTTAAAACTGTCCAAGGATGGAGACTGCTCAACCTCTAAGCAACCTGCTCCATGGCTGGGCTCTCCTTGGGGTGAAAAGGTTTCCCTTTACATCCAGTTGAAACACTTTTTCTTTCAACTTGTCTCTTGGCTCTCATCACACAGCACTATGAAGAGCCTGTCTTTATGTTCTGAAAACCCTACCCATGTGTATGGAAGGGGAGCTGTTAGATCTGCTCCAAAGCCATCTTCCCAAGGCTGAACGAGGAAGACTGTGTTGCTGCAAGAGTTATTACTTCCCAAATATGTGACTCTGCATTTGTTTTGTTTAACCTTAGGAGATTATTATCAACCCAGTCATCCCATAGTTTGTCTAGGTCTTTTCAAATGTCCTTTTTGTTGTCAAATATATCAGCTTGCTCTCCATGGTTGGTATCAAGATTGAAGAGTCCACTTCATTGTCTCTTCTGTCATGTCCAGTGAAGATGGTACATACAAAAGGTCTAGAGGTAGACTCTTACATTGCTCCACTTGTTACTGCCCTCCATGAATAGCCCAGCTTCTAATCAATTTTAATCGAATCAACTTTTTACCCACCTAGTTGAATACCCATTATGACTATAAAGACTCAATTTTGATGTGGGAAAATAGTGTTGAAAACCCTGCTAAGCTCAACATGAATGAAATCCACTTTCCAATAATTTAAAAATTCATGCATTTTGTCAGACAGACCTCTTGCAAATCCTTGCTGAGTGTTCCCAGTTACTTTCATGTGCTCACAAATATACTCCATGATTTTCCCTAGGCTGAAAATTAGGTTGACCAGAACATTGTTTTCTTTATTGACTCTTTGGCAAGAAATATTTTTTTTACAACCATTTACTCTTATTTCTTAATATTTAGGCATATAAATAACTTGAAATTACAAAGTTATGCCTTCTAAAGAGGACAAGCTGTTGTGATTGGCCAATGGAATAATAACAAGCACAGAACAATCAAAAGTTTAGGCAGAGGAACAATTACTAGCTATGATACTTTAAAGGAAAAAATCTAGTTCAGCTCCAGGTACAAGCAGGTCATACAATCTGGTTACAGGGCCTTGAAAATCATTGTGAAGAAGCTAGTGTTGAGTACTTTGAAATACCTGCAGTGAATATCAGCAAAACTCCAGCAACAGAATGTTTTGTGTTCAGGAAAATAATTTTTGGTGGCAAAAAAAAAATCGGATGGGGATGAAAGCAACTCATAAGAGAGAGAATAGTCTGTCAACATCCTACAGGGGTTTTTTGCCTCTTTGAAGGGGTGCCAAATACTTCATGAGGGTTCCAAATAAATCACAAAGAAAGAGGCGAAACAAGGCCAAAAAGAGACCTAATCCTCTACTGGTCAGATAACAGGGAAAAAATGCCTAACTTTGACAGCATAAACTGAACTTTGTGTCAGGAAAATTTTGTGCTGATTTCAGTGCATCAGAATATCAAGAAGACATTCTTTACCCAGGTTCACCTGAGGAAAGTCAAAAATATAATCTCATAGTCAGAAAATAATGCCCATCTGTTAGTATGATTGGAACAATATTAAATACTTCAAGACTGAAGTGATTCAAAATAGAGGATTTTATGGCTTAAGAAACTCCATCTTGCTTCTGAGACAGAATGCAATCAGGAGTTGTATTTGCACTCAGAGAATGATGTGGTCAAGTAAGCTCATTCTTCAGTTTTCAAGAAGGAAACTAAATGCATTAAAGATATTGAAAATGAGTATGACAATGTGTCTCTCCTGGTATGATGGATGAGTGTAAGAAGCTACAAACTGTTTAAGCATCATTTAAAGCCTGCCATAGTGGTTGGGAATTTGAATGCATGGTACTTGTCCTTGAATGCTTTGGAAAGCCATAATTTAGCTGTATGACAAAGTGGGTGGCAAAAGAAGAACAAAGGTTTCTACATAGAAATGTTTAGTGATGTAACTTCTCTGCCATAATGTTATATAACAAATTTCAGGGCTTGATGAATTGGAGAATGTAGGCTGCATTTCTACAAGGTCTACAGGTGCCTGGAGAAAAGTCACAAATCAAAAGCCAATTTAAAGAATATTAAACAATCTTCATGAGCCTTGGAACAAGTGGTCATCATTAATCAGGCTTGGAAGGCATATATGCAAATGCTGAAATGCCAGCTAAATTTTGTAATTAGTTTTCTTAGCATAGAGCAAGGGTGGATTTTTTTCATTTTTTTTCTTTTTTTTTTCTTTTTTTTTCTTTTTTTTTTTTTCTGACTACTAGCCAGCATGGACTCCATGAAACCAGAAAAATCTCAACAGGACTTTGAGATCAGATTTCTTGGCCTTCAGAAAAGAAAAAGAACAAACTATGACTGAAAAAAAAAAAAAGTCAGTTTCTGGAATTTCTTAAAACTGATTTAAAAATTAAACTAAAAATTATAATTTAAAATAAAATTAAATAAAGGAATATGCTGATTTATCTTATCCCCTATACCACTAATCAGGTGTTATTCACAGAACTTCCATGTTCCTCCCTGTGAACTTCAATGTTATTCTCTGTGAACCTTCATATTCCTCTCTGTCAGAAAACCAAACCTTTTGTTAGGTATTCAAATTTTGTTAGGTATTCAAAAATGATATTCTGATTTTAGAAATAACAGAGGACATGATGTAACACTTAAAAATGTACCCTACAGCTTCCTCATTAGAAATTCATACTTTTACCTCAATCTTTAATTAGAATTTAAAGCTGAATCCGAAGCAGTAGCTAGAGAAAAATTACAGCTAGATTTCCTGACCTTTAGCTGAAGTATCCCTTTCACCTGAAGGTTTGGTAACTTTTTTTTACTTTTCTGGAAAGGAAGAATTTGCTCTGGGTTAATGTAACTGTCTGCCTTGGGGCAAATTTTCAAAACATATATAGGTGTAAATATTCCATTTTTAAGGCTCTGCATTTCTTCAGACAAAATGGATGGCCAAAAATGGAGTTATCCAGTTTACACATTCAAAATTTGAGAGTCCACTTGGACAGACACATGGCATAGAACTAGGAAAGCATTCTGGGGATGGTAGTTTACAGACCATCCCCAGCAAAATATGTATTAGGCAGCTTGAAGTGATAAGAAAATAAATATAGATTGTTTCCTTGTAGGTGAGAGGAAGAAGAAATCAAAGTTTTTTAAAGTTTACAAGAAAAAAAAAGAAGATGTAATTACTGGAAATTGGACCAGCATATCCTATTTATTGAATCACTATTTCTTAAAGAAGACTAGAAAAAGGCCAAAAACAAGGCCAGGAATTTTTTTTTCCCAATACAGAAAGAGCAGGAGAACGAGTCAATATTAATCTAGCCTGTGGCTTATTTAAGAAATAATTTATCATTAAGTTAGTAAAAACTTAAAAGCTGACAGCTTTGAGAGCTTTTTTATTCCAAAAATAGTAAAAATTAATTGGTTACAATGACTGTTGAGGCACTTTTGCCCTAACTGTATACAAGTAAATTGTAGTAATCTACATCTAAGGTACTCTCATGGCCTGTGTTACATAACAACTTCAAGAGATAAGTAGCCCACTGGGACTACCTTCTAATTGATAATAAAAAGTGATTGAAGAGGTAAGGTAGGGTTTTATTATTAAGTTTAAAATTTAGATTATCTAATGACTGAATATCTGGAGTCAGGCAGATGAACCCCACCCTAGTCTGCAAGTAGACATCTGGAGAACAACAGTTGCACCAGATGCTGCAGAATTCTGCTTTACAAGCCAAATGAGAAAGCCTTGCCTCCAGACTTTGCTAGATCTGAAACTGTTGCAAAAGTCTGTACGAGCTTGAGGCATGACCTGAACCTGCATTAATATCTGAATTTAGACTGAGACTATTTTGTGGTATTCTTTTTATTTTTTTTCTCTTATAAGTGAGTTACATTTGTCTACAGTTACACCAAATTCTTTACTTTTAGAGAGGTACAAGGAGAAGGAAGCCTGATTAAGCCAATTTTCTCTGAATAATGGGTCTTGCAATTATGGAGTGTGTCTCCCGATGTCTGCTAGAAACTTTCCAAGTTCTTTCTATTTTCCCCCTCCTTTTTATAATATTGTCAAGGTCTTTTAAAGTAATGCAGAATAATTTAATGAGGTTTTTCATGGTCACTATTCTTCATTGTAGAGGTATATCTTGATATATGTTGTAATAAAATATAATCCTATTTCTTGCAAAAAGTGTGCTCTGGTAAAAACCATGTTCCTCCTGTACCATTGTCAAAAAATTAGCAATTAACCAGACTGCAAAGAACTTGCTCTTTGTACTTGTGCCATTTCTTAACATATTTTTTTCTCACAGGCTTTTAATACTTTTATTCTTAGTAATTTTAATCACTATATCCATGTCTGCTTTTTCATAAATTCCTGTCTGTTTTCCTAAGCAATACTCTGAGAAATGCTCATTATGGATTTTTTTTAGCTTTTATTTTCAACCATCCTGTAGAAAACATTGCCAAAGCAAAGTACAGATATTACTGTCATTTCTTTACTGTTGATAAAGTTCCACTTTTTCCCCTCCTTTGCTGTGCGTACAACCACAGGGGTATCCCTCTTGTATATTTTATAACCTGTCCTTGGCTGACGGACTACTGAGGGAAGTGCCTCAAAACTACATGGCAAATCAACCAGATAAAATAACTTATGATGTTGCAGTCAAGTTTTCACATAAAATTCTTGAGCTTCAGAGACCCCATGTAATGTGAACTTAAAATTAATTTATTGCATCCCCTCATATGATCTACACTTCATTTACATTTTCAGTATTCAATGCAAGGAATCTTTTAATGGAATTATGCCTATGTGATTCAAGATCTTTGGGTTTTAATTCTTTGTTTGTACATTTAAGATGGAATTATGGAAAAGGAATAAACCTCAAAACATATCTTTATTGTTGCTTCATTCTTGTGTGATAGCTGATTTTTTTTTGCCATTTGTGAGACCCTCTTATTGGATAAAATAGTTAAAAGGCAACAGTTGAAAACTCTAAAAACTGTCAAAAGCAAATAGAAACCTAAAGGGTCTCACCTCTGTTCTAAATAAATCCACATTACTTTTATTCTTCAGATCTTTTTTTTTTCTACTTAAATGTTACTGTTAAGAGGATCTAGAAGGTTAACATTTTACAAACAATGACCTCCAATTTCAAATTATTGTGGTTTTTTCTGTTCTGGATTGTCTAAATGAAGTTCTCTATATCCATTTCATTTGCTTCCATTTTCCTTAATTTTAGCGTGTCTATCAGAGACAGTTTCATCAGTGCATCCTAGTTCAGGTTATTGTTCTTGTTCCTTCTCCATTATGAACTACGACTATTTTCTGGAGGTTGTTACCTTCTGCATCTACCATCTTTTACCTTTATTATCTGACAGAACTTATTTGAAAAAGGAGAAGGATCAGGAAAGGCCTTTCAGCTTTCACATTTTCAGCATCATGTCTCATTTTTCATTTGGCTGGAAGGCTTCTTCTGTCCCTCTTTAAGAAATAATTTATCTTTATGCTTCTGAGAGGTAGCTTGTGAAACTGTCCACTGTTATATGTTGCTACAATGGCCTTAGGTCTTCTGTCTTTGCTCTATGTCCATACAGTGTCTCATCCTGTGGGATATCATCAGACTTCAGAAGCTTCTACTAAAGGCAATGGAAACAAAGTCCTATATACTATTTCCATCCTTTTAGTGATGGATGAAGTCAGAAGTAACCTTTGTTAGTCCACATAAATACTGGTCTCCCTACCTGCGTCTACTAAAATTATGTGGTTGCAGGTAATTAAGTGCAACATGCCACTTCAATCTAGCCTGGTGGTCACCAAGTTCCCTAATCATTCAGCCGTTTGGAGATTCTTATTTATAATTGTCACATGAAGAATCTTTTATTTTCAAATTACATTTGTTCAGTCTTTCCAGCCTGTCTCCTCGACCTTTTTACCTTCCTGCAGTGGCTAATCATGATCCCTTTGCAGGCAGAATTTTATGTCTGTTTATATCCCATGTAGCATGAGATAAACATCATCAAACCTCTTCTTTACAACTGCAAAAATAGAGACAGGACTGTGGTCCCAGTGTCATTGAACTTTCAGTTTCATGGTGAGCTGCATGCTAAATTAATTCCAAATATAATTTTCTTGGAATTCAACTCCGGCTTCCTTCCCCTTTACAATCATTATGGTTCAGTGAGAAAAATCCAAGGGAGCTTGAGTAACATGAGAGATGGAGATTTTTAAACTTCTGCCCTCTATATAGTTCTAGCCCTTCAACATTGATGTTCCACCAAGGACCATTCTTAGCATCACCTCACTAATCTTGCCCTGATGAAATGCATCTTAGGTTCTACATCTGCATTAGACAAGTTCATTAAATTTTGTGCAATGCTCAGACAGTGTGCTAATAGAGGGCATGTAAGTATGCAGATAGAGAGAAATACCTGCTTATTGCCTGAAAGAAGTCTAATCAGCCTAATTCTGGCAAAGTAGAATTTCTGTTCAGTCAGACTGGCTCCTTTTCTGAAGTAACCAAAAGAAGCAGAGCTACTGCTACTTTTGTGCCTCCTCTAGTCTTCAAAGTACCTGACACAGTGTTTTGCTTAGGATATTGATCCTATTTCTGAGAACATGAATATTGTGTTTGGCTCTCTACATGAAGACCTGACCTATAAAGTTTGGGGGGTTAATTTCATTTGTCAAGATTTAGTATAAGTTGAGTATTACATGTGATATACTTATTCACTTTTTGTAAAATTATGTGTACTCTATCCATCATGTGAGGTTTGATTTGAAGAGATTTGAACAGTTTGAGGTAGAGCAGCTATTTGGAGTGTAATTAAATTATCTCACTTCACTTCCCTGGAAACCTCAATTAGAAGAGAGATAATTCTGTTGCAAATGAAGTGTGTTTTGTTTATATGTAGAAGAAAGAAGAATAAATATGGAAGGAAAGCAGTTAGTGGTGTCTAATGATGTGTGGGGGAGTGTATGAAGCATACAAAACTGAGAATTTTCCGTTAAGAAGAGGGTGTTTTGTCTCAGATAATGGTTGTAATATGCATAATCCTTCAGGAATTACTATTATTATTAATTTGATAAGAAATAAGTTGATAACACTTCAGTTCCTTCTAGCAATTCTGTTATACTTACCTGATTAAAGTGTCAAACCATAGTGATGGGATATATCAGAGATTATGGTGTCACATTGGCAGTGAACATCTTCCTGTGGAAGGACTAACATGAGAGGATCTTTGTCATAGATCAGGCCTCTTTCTCTCCTATTCCATTAATATTAAAATGATTATTACTGTCATTTTAAGAGGAAAAGGGAAATTATTCCTCTTCAGGGAAGAGTCTTCTGAATTCCAGCAAACTAGAAACACAACACCATTTTGAGGAGGTATGAGAAGAATCCAAACTGTTTATCCCATTCTGAAACATAGCAGCCTCAGGACAATTAGTGCTCTTGAGTTACTTTCTTAGTCTTTGTATTCTCAAATTCTGTCACATATCTAGAGGAGTGAGCACTTTATAATGAGATGATATAGTTGAAAACTCCTGCAACTGGTGGGAGACCCACAGATACAGTGATCAGCAAAACATATGCAGTGATAACTGTAAAAAATGTGTCATTGCAATCTGAGCTGTATCTACACTGTGTGGTTAGTGCAAGCTGAATTTGCTTTCTATCTCTCTGCCCACTGCTGCCCTCCTATGAGTACCTGGAAACCATCTCTGGCAAAGAGGAGACAAACTGGAGTGAAAGTGTGTGAAAAGATGCACAAGCAGCTGAAGACCCAGCAGTACATTTGTACTGTACATGTACTGTACTTGGCTGTCTAAGACCTGTGTAAATGTTTTTCTAACCTTCTGTGCCAAGTTAAAGGCAAATAGAGCTTGCTTAATTCACAGGTATTTTAAACTAACTTGTGCTTTTCAGAGTTCCAGAGTTCTACGTTTATCAGATGAATATTTAATATAGGAGTAAAACAGAAAGGAAATATCCCTAGATGTAGTGGTTTACAATTATCTGCTTGACTTGAGACTGGAATAGCATGTGCTGAAGCCTTATATTGGTCCAGATGTAAAGTAAACTCCAGTGTGGAAACATCCTCAGTAGACAAGCCCCAGTATATGTGCATATATTTAATATATGCCTTTTCTTTCTCCTCCAGAATTGCACCTACTGAGTAGATCACAATAAAACTTCTTATTTCACCAATCTCAAGTTTAAATTTTATTTTGGTGTCTGGCTTTAGTAAAAGTCGGTCCTCAAATACTTGATATACTTTAAAGAATGATCTGCAAATTGCTACCAAACTTTATTATGATCAGACACAATTGTCAGAATACCACCAAAAAAGTGGATCTGAATTTAATGTTTGCCAGATTTAGTTTTATAATTCAAAAATTTCTGATGACTCTAAGAAAAGGGACTCATCCTGGTTATGCTGGCTGCAGAAGCATCTTTTTCTTATAATTCAAATAAACACAAATATGTGACTGCTCTGTATACAGACTGGTGGCTATTTGCTTATTCTTTATAATTGAATTGTAGAAAGCCCATTAAATATTACATTGTAAAAATTAATGTATATTTGTATATGAAAAATGCACCAGATACAGGCTTTCAGGGAAAAAATTCAAAAGTTTATTTGAGCTGACAGTAATGGAATTACTTTAGCAAAGTGGGTCCAGATTTTATTGTGCATTTCTGCCAGGACTGGATTTGTAAAACAAGATCATGATCTACTGTGAACCTGATACAATTTGGAAGGAGTTTATTACCCTCCATGCTGAGCTTGCTTTGTTTATTTGGGCCCTCATTTGTGTGGTGGACAACATTTTAAAATCTTGAACATTTTTAGCTCTGATGATCACCTTATAAAGGCAATCATCTGTCCTTCAGAATATGTCCTTCACATAGCCCAGATGAAAATTTGTCTCTTTTTAACCCTCCCCACATCTTTTAAAAAATCATTATAAAGCTAAGAATAACAGATGTACATAAAATTCCACTTAACCATTGCGCCGGTTTTGATAAAAGCCAGACTATTTGCTTTGTTCCCCTTAAAACTGACTTTCACAGCAGCATTCTGGAAGGATTTATCTCCTGAAACTCAGGCCATGAAATTCCCCAATTAAAATTCTTTCACTGCCTACCATCCCTTTGGTTGTGTTCAAGGTCCTTGTCTTCCCCATCAAGGCTGTACTTTCATTTCTGCTTAGTGTACTACTTATCTTGACTGCCCCCAAGATCCCCACCTAGGTGCCACTTCCAACCCTTCCTTCTACTTTTCTCTTTGTATTTTGTTCCTTCTACTTTTATCTTTGTATTTTGTTCCCATTTTCCTATGTTGGAACAGGAGCTGAAATTATTCCTTGGCAGAGGCACCTACGGTGCGTGAATGTCCCCACTCCTCAGCTGTGGTCCCCGCCCTTGCCTGCCTGTTCCTCTGGAGAGAAGAGTTTTACAGCCCCTTGCTTTTGCCACAGTGCATACTGGGAGGACTTTGAGAGCTGGAAGCACAATTCTCTGCAGCCTAATTTAAGAATGCTCTGTGGTTGGGAGTGAGAATTTCTCACATTCTTTTTGGACTGAGTTTAGGAAAAGATCATAGCACAAAAAGTCTCATGGATTACACAGACACTGCTTTAACTTCCATCAGATATTCCTTCAAGGTTTCACGCAGTGCTCTGGACCACTGAGGATTGCATGAGCTTTTAAAGTTCTGGGGATTTCATACAGCTTCAGCAGCAAATATTCATCATTCCCACATCTTCATTAAAAAAAAAAAAAAAGAAATCTTCAATTAAAATAGGCAATTTGCTTCAATGAAATGTAGGGTTTTCGTGGTTTGCTGGAGCTTCATATCAGGATGTAGCTTGCACATATTCCATATGTGGCATAATTTCAAAGAGACACTACGTGAATTGAAGATGAAAGTTTGTGTTTTAAATGTCTATCCCATGCTTGCTATCCATTGAAATAGGAGATATAAAGAGATGAACATTAGAGGGAAAAAACCTCTCTGGTTTGATAGCTTTTATTGAATTTATATTGCTGTACTTGAAGGGCAATTTTGTGCTTTCAGGTCACATCACAGCAAGATGATCTATCTATATCTATATACATATGGACATAGGAGAAATGTATACAAATTAAGGATCAGATATAATCAGGTTAAAATAGCCAGTTTGATCCAAAGTGGAATTAAAAATCTACCCATTGCCTTTAATTTAAAGTTAAATATGAGAGGCAGCTGCAAACTCTACCTGCTGTGAGCACGTTGTAGCAATTTGTCCAAGATAATGAAGTTTTTCACTTGCTTATTGCAAAGTTTTACTAATCTGGAAAACATTCATGAGGTACTGCAATTCCTTATTAATTAGAATAAATTTGATACGAGTGGTATTGCTGCAATCTGGAGAGAGGATGTGAGTGATTGAAATGTTTAGATCATGAATTACAACTTTTGCAGCAAGCCTGAGAGGATGAAGAAAAGAAGTCATGAGTTTATATATAGGAACAAGATCATGGCTTGACTTTTACACACAAGGTAATATGCTCATATATATCTACTTTTCTTTTCAGAAGTTTTAATTCCCCAGAATAAATCAAAATACAAAGTAAATGACTGAGAAAATAAACCTGAAATATACAAAGAAAAAATGTTCATTACTTAAAATAAATGTTTTTATTGCCAAAACAGTGTACTTCCAGTGTAAGGACAACAACTTTGGCTAAAGTCTACCTTACTGTCAGAGACTAAAAGAAGTTACCTTAAAGAGACCTGCAGTTTGTCTATCTTTGTTCTGTATATATCTGAATATATCAAGGAAATTATAGACATATTTTATTAGGCCAATTAAAACTAAATGAAGCAAACAAGGTAAGTATAACATTTAGGCTGAGAACAATCCAAAGGAAAAGAACTAAAAGGAGTCAGTGAATCAAATTCATTGAAGAATAAAGTACATGGATATAATAATGTACTGTTACATTTTTATGGGAAATGGCCCTTGTCAAATTTCATTTAATTCCTTGATGCTAGAAAAAATGTTGCTGCTAAAATTAGAAGTGTATATCTAATAATACTGGACATTTATCAGATGTTTGAAAGCATGATATTCTAGTTTAAAATACTATATAATATTAGTGTAGCATATGATATATGAATGAATGAATGAATGAATGAATGAATGAATGAATGAATGAATGAATGAAATAGCACTTCTCAAAAAAGTAGTTTCAAATGGTGTAACATCCTTGAACTCCTTCCCAACTGAGTTCTGTAGCAAAATCCAATTGCCTTTTAATAAATGTATCTGTGACAAACACAAGAAAACAAATACTCCTAAGGCAGATGTTAATGATGCTCTCTCTGGTTAGCGACCTCTGAGTTGTTTAGAAGCTGCCCACTTGAAATGTCCTCACACAGTAGGGATGGATATTGTTTTCCATTTCATGAATATTTCCTTCAGCTTTAATCAACATAAGAATACTAACGCATATTCTTAGGTTAATATTTTCATTGCACAAAACTGAAGGTCTATATGGCCATGAGAACACAAGAGAGAGTTAATGGATGCTATAGTGTTGCACAGGACAAAACAGCCAGTCGTGCAGTTTCATCTACACCACACTTGAAGATGGTTTCTAGAACAAAGTTTGAAGAAGCAGATACAAGTTTTGCCTTGGAGGCAGCTCATTAGTTTACTCCAGAAAGATCCTGACAGCCATTTAATTTTGCTATGGAACACTGAAAGCCTAATAATATTTACTAAACAACTCAATGAGTAGGAGTTGTATCTAGGAAAGTGGTATCCTAAAAATACTTTTAAAGGTGGTTTTGGTGGATTGACCCTGGCTGAATGCCAGGTGCCCACCAGAGACACTCCTTCACTCCCGTATTTAGCAGGACAGAGGGGAGAAAATATAATTCTCTTGACTCTTGTGGGTTGAGATAGGGGCAGGGAAAGATCACTCACCAGTTACTGTCATGGGCAAAACAGACTTGACTTAGGGAAGTTCATCTAATTTATTACCTATCAGATCAGACTAAGGAGAAATAAAATCTAAATCTTAAAACAGTTTCCACCCACTGGTCCCCCCAGCCCCTCCCTTCTTCCCAGGCTCAACATTTCTCCCAAATTCTCCCTCCAAGAGCAAGACGGGGGGATGTGGAATGGGGTTTGCAGTCTGTTTGTCACACAGCAGATTTTTTCTCTTTGAATTCTGTTATCTTAGAGTCACTACCAACATTGATAAGGAGTTATCTTGGCCAGTGAGGGGTCAGTCTTGGGCCCACATGGCATTGGCTCTGTTGGACACAGGGGAAGCTTCTGTCAGCTTCTTACAGAATCCACTGCTGTACCACCCTGCAACCTAAACCTTGCTGCACCTACCCAATCCAGAGGTATTGTGCAAAGATTTGAAAATGAATAACCAGGATAATGCTGTGCTAGCTTTTTCCTTATCAATAAAAAACTTAAGAAGTAACAAAAATAAATAGAGATTAGTACCACATTTTTTAATTTAAAACCTTTTTCTGAAAGAAAGAACAATCTGAAAAAAATCAAACCAGCATGGGCTTGGAGATGGGAGATAGAATATATTGCTTCATTAATCGCATGTTAACCTTTTGCCCATTATTTGATAGAATTCAAATGCAATCCCAGCATTAAGGCTTTAATTATTTGTTTTCTCGTACTTTCCAAGAAATAGAGGAACAAGGATCCAAAATAGCTTTCTAACAGCAGCACTGCAAAACAGACAAACTTCTAAATATTCTTAAAATTGTTTTATAAAGGTATGACAATTTTCTATGATAGCAAGTATCTGAAGTTGTTAAGCCAGACCCTTTTCAGTTCCATTTTTTTGTCCCAAAAGGTAAAGCATCAGGTAGAAAGAAACCCTATTATGTCCAAGAATAGCTTTATGCTTCAATTCATAGAGATTAAAAAAACGAAAAGCAAGAAAAATGTGGGTTTTTTCTCACAATCTCACTCAATGGTAAAAATAAATTACCCTGGTATATGAAATGTTTTCAGCTCTGTTGCTTCACACTGGAGAAGCAACGTATTTGAAAATACCCTGTTCATATCCCTTTACTTCATTAATTAATACTAAAATTCTTTGGTTTCAAATAGTTTCAGAACTGCTCATTTCTGGTACTTCTGCTTATAACAGAATCATGCTAAAGTTTTATTACTTTTTGCAAACAAATTTTCAGTACTTGAGTAGAACACTGAAACTGGCTTTGGAGAAGAAACACTCCACACAAAATGAAAATTCATTGTGAATAGTTTGAATCCAGATTTATACACTCCATAAAGATGTGTACACAGGGTAAAATAACAGAGACAGTTTCTAATTGCTCATTGAAATCAGCATGGTCCCATAACTACAGGCTGCAGGGCTCCAGCTCTTGACTTTTTAATCTGTTTCCTGAAGGTATCTATTTCTCATTGGAGGTGAGAGATGAATGTGTACCTGCTAAGTGCAAGGAGGATGGCAATGGAAATCAGTAGTGTTAATTAAATTACAAGAATTAACATATCCAGTATTTCTTCATCCTCTAAGCTTTTGCAATGAGAGTGAAGAATGTTTTATGATTCCATCCTTCTAACAGAATAATCTATATCCAAAATCTTTGCCAAGTCAAAGATGAAATTTTAACTAATTGTTCATTTGTTTGGGGCTCCTCCCTCTTTTTCAAAAGAATCAATGGTTTAAAAACACAAACTGAAGAGCAGATAAGAAAAATAAAAAGAACAAACTCCTTTTTATTAATCATAATGGAATCAAGCTTGGACCCTGCATTTTTGACCAGTAAGAAACCATCATTCCAGTCCCCAGAACAAAAGAGAATTAGTGGAAAACTTGTTCAAGAAAATAAGCAGAAAGAAAATTGCTTTTGGCTTCTTTTGGAGGGATATTTTGTTTCTTTATTTGTTTGGGTTTTTTTTTCTCACAGTTTTTAAAATATATTAATATTTCTCCTCACTGGTTTGCTTGTTTAACATTGTATCTGTAGCTGCAAAATTGATGAAATTTGGACAATTTTTTTAATACTTTAGAAGCAACTGTTGCTGAGAATTATGATGAATGTGTTCACATTGAAATATTGATGAATAGGAGATTGATAGATAAGACAGGCTTGTTATAATGAGGTACAGCATTTTCTTCTATCATATTTTATCCTCATTTCAGTGACACATTTGAGGTAGCTTTTAGGTTTCTTTACTTTTGGGGCCTTACCTACTTGGACAAATTGCATTGTTTCACCACTGTGGTACTTGGTGAAATTTTGCTTATATTTGTAATGTAACATTTTGAAATTTCTTTAAGGTAAAACAGACAAACAAAAAAGAGAATCTGAAATTCTAGGTCTTAGAGATTTCTCTTCACATTTACGTTTTACTTAGCATATGTTCCTCCATCTGTTTATTTTTGACTTTTCTTATTGAGGTTAATTATTGTTTTCCATCAGTTTTGATTTGTCCTTTTTTAAACAATTTTCTAACTGAGGCAGCTTTTACATTTTGGAACAAAATTTACACATTTATAAATACACAACACAAACTATTAGTCACTGATCTTACAGCAAGATTTAATATATTATAAAGCTATAATGGTCTTTGGTAATTCTGATAAACTTTTCATCTTTCACTGAACTCTGTTAACATGAAATTTGTAAGAACAAGGTTCACACTGATGTTAGTGGGATATACTAGAGAGGAGAGGATTGAAATTAGAGGTGCAAAATAACCTGTTATTGCAATTTTTTAAACAAACCAATAATCCTAACTACTTGCAAAATGCCAGCATGTTTCAAGAAGAACATCACTTTCTGAATCACTGCTTGACCTATTATTCAAAGATATCATATAATAAATTAACATAAAAATCAGTAGGTGAAACTTTTGAGCTGTATCCAAATTAGCATACAAGTGAGCTTTATTTCCTTAAATAGTCTGTGTCTTCTCTTGTGCGATATATGAAAGGCAGCTGTGGTAGATAAAAAATATAATAAAAAACCAATATTTTCAAATATCAGTGATGAGTAGTTAATTTGCAGTTTCAAACCAAATGAAACATTTTGTATTTATTACTCAGTTTGTTATATGAAGAAGTAAAGCCCTTAGATAAGGGATTTTTTTTCTTGCTGCTTGTTGCGCATTTCTATTTTTGACAGCAATCCATCTTCCAGAAAGAAACAATTGTTGTCTTAGTTGTTTTAGGACCAATGTGAAATGAGAACTGACACAAGAAACATAAAAGTACAATGAGATAATTAGATTTTATCAATCTTTTCTTTCTCTTTCTTAAAGCTTTCTGGGGCTTTCAATTATCAGCAAAATCTTTTTTTGCTTACCTTCAGGCAAGCTTTTTCCATCTCATTCATAAATGTTACTTTCTGTGCTGATCTCATAGCATAAATACATGCATTTACTCAATGCTCATCTTCTGACTGTTATAATTTTTAGGCCAGTATATGTTTTTTTTTCACCATCACAAAAAAAAAAAACCCAGTCTTGCTCCACTTGTGTAATCAACTATTTGACCTTCAATGACTTTTCCCCTTTCACACAGGTATTTAATTATTCCTGTTGTAAAAATATACTTGCTTTTATGATTCCTTGAAATGATGCTAAAGTGAATTCTGTCTAGTAGTATATTTGTTTCTTAGTCATTAAGCTGTGAATACTAAGAGAATTCAGAAACAGGATAAATTTCTGTGACTGTGAGTATTCAAAATTGAACTTTTGAATCTCCCAAAAAAGTCTTCTATTTGCTATATGAAAATGGTATGGACTGAATGCAAATTTTTGAAACACATGATCTAAACAGACTTAGCATATCCTAAATCCTTCAGTTAATAAAAACACAAGAAAGAGGAACACCAATTGCAAAGCTGTGCTTTGGTACACAAACTGCTTAGTCAGGAAAAAACTGGAGGCTTAATATACAAAACAGAGGGGCTGGTGCTAAAAAAATAAGATTCACAGAAGAAAACGGCTTTTAAAAGAAGTAGCATCAGAAAGGACATAGTGAAATCCTTATTTATGATCTGGCTAGAGGAAACAACCTGAAAATGAGGAAACATCTCAGAGATCACAAAGATGAATTAAGATGAAAGGTGGGAGACCCCAGAGAGGCACCCTGATGGATGACACCTGAGATTGGTAACTGTGACCAGAACTATAGCATGAGCTTATATAACTTGCTGCCCAACTTTCCCAGTTCTCGCTGTGGGGAAGAGCAGCTCAGTCCACTGAATGTAACACTGTGGGCTAGTGAGTCTCTCAGATAATTGATTACCTCTAATATCATTGTTTTTTAAAATAAATCACAGTATTGAGATCGACTGGCTGTTACTTATTTTTCTCTCCTGGGACAAGAATGAAAGACACAAGAGACTCTCAGAGTGCACTGTGTCCAGAAGTGGTGAGTAAATAGTCCAGAAATCAGATTTTTCAACCGGCAATTTCCATAAAATTTTCAGCCATTCAGGTCGAAGACCATTTTTTAAAAAAATGACAAAAAGAATTGGTTTGTCTATCTCAAACATCTAGCATTTGACAATGTTTTAGACTGATGCTTAACCCATTTTTATGTAGTGAATCCCTCCTTTATTATTAAGTAGGAGGAGACAACTATCCATATATTCCTAAAATCAGGTCCTTCGTTAGGTAAAATCCACACTGGATTTACCCCAATCCAACTACTTCTCTATAGAATATTTGTAGAAATTTGGCAAATACAGGAATATTGGTTCATTAACCATTAGTTTTGACTAAATACCATCCTCAGTAGCAAAATACAAAAAAAATGGCCATATGATGTTTAAAAAAGGACATTTTTTCCCTTGAGCCTTAGAACTGGTCAGTGCAGAAAAAACAAAACAAAACAAAAAAACAGGAAAACCAAGCCCAAAATAGAAAACAGCCAGCTACAGTCATAGCCATCTATAGGAACATCTGTTTCTTCTTGTCAGACTGATCAGAACCTGGTGAATAAAAAAGTGGAAGAACAATGGGTATGAGGTAGTTGTCAGTAAGCTAACACACTGCTGAAAGTCCATTATTTTCTAAGATGATCCTACTTTTTATGCCCTTGTCTTTAATGCCCCTCACAGATACTGAGAAGAATCAAGAAATTACAATTAAATTACTGAAGGACCTCTTAGATTTAAGGTGCTTCATTTCAGCCTAAATATTGAGCTTGTTCACACAGCATTCAAATATTGTATGAAGTATTATTTTGTTTTTGTTGATGATTAATAATGAGAGAAATGTTTTCAAAGATACATGACTTTTTTCAATATCTGTTTTTACTATATTTATCTTGGACTCAGAACTCAGAAAGTGATAAGAAAGCAAAACATTTATCTACATTATAAATATGACAATGTAATCAGCAAATTTTAAAAAAAAGCCACAACCCTACATGTAAAGAACTATTTTAAATAGTCTGTAGTTTTGTCTTCATAAAATCATACATTTATAGGATGGTTTAGGTTGGGAAGAGACCTTGAAAGGTCATTTAGTCCAACTCACCATCGATGAGGTGGGGCATTTTTCATTAGATTAGATTACTCAAAACACCATTTCATTCATCTTGAACACTTCTAGGGATGGGGCATTCACAACCTGTGTCAGTGTCTTCACCACCCTCTTGATAAAAAATATCTTCTGACCTAAACCTTCCACCTTTGGCTTTAAAACTGCTGCCCTTTGTTCTGTCACTACAGACCCTTGCAAAAGGACTCTGTCTTTCTCATAAGCCTCCCATGTATATTTAAAGACTTCAATATGGTCTTCCCAGAGCCTTCTCCAGTGAGGCAAAGTGGAAATTTTCCAGGGTAGAAATCCATTTTGATTTAGGTGAAATGTACATTTTTGAGTTGAGTCTGCAGTTAGAAACCACAGCTATTTAGCCTGACTGCAGAACCTAGGCTCAGTGATGTTGCTTCAGTGAAGGACAGAGATAAGGAGGGGAGACAGGGGATGATAGAGACAGACAGAGACTGCTGTGAGAGCAAGTCAGCCTGACCTAGAAATTCTTTCTGATAAAGAAGAACTAGCAGCAAATGTCATGCGAAATTCGTAAAATTAATATGTGTGAACCTATTGTGAAATTGTATGCATATGTATCTGAGAGGGGGATAAAAAGGGACCTAAGGTTCCCAGAGGTATGCATGCCTTTCAAGGAGAGTAATCTCCACATGCGTCCGGTACTGCAATAATAAACATACCAGTTTTACAACTTTCACAAAGTTGTGGAGTTTTTGGCTATCTCCGCAAAACACCAGAAGGCTGAACAATCCTGCCTCCATACGAGAGGTGTTCCATGGAAAATTTCCATAGCCCTTCTCTAGATCCTGTCTAAAAGGTCCCTGTCTTTCTTGGGCTGAGTACTTCTGAGCTGGATGCAGCGCTTCAGGTGAGGTCTCATGAGGGCAGAGTAGAGGGGGAGAATCCCCTCCCTTGCCCTGATGGCCATGCAGCTTTTAAAGCAGGCCAGGATAACACTGTTTTTCTGAGGTGCAAGTTCATAGTCTTGGCCCTTATTAAAATTTTTCATTTAACAGTATCTGCAGGTCCCTGTCCACACAGATACTCTCAATGCACCCATCCCTCAGCCTGTACTGATACCAGTGATGACCTCATCCCAAGTGGAGTTCCTTGCACTGATTGTCTCTAATCATTTCCCTGTCTTCTAAGCCTTGATATATCTTCCAGGACAATCTGTTCCACGAGCTCACTGGACACAGAGGTAAGAATGGTTGATCAAAATCCTCTTTTTAACCCTTTTAAACAAATGGTTGAAATGTTTTCCCTTTTTCCAGTTACTGAAGACTTTGCCTAACAGAAGTGAAAGATTTGCAATTAACAGACACCGGACAAAATTCCACTGTGCAGACTGTGGGAAAACCACAACAGGAACATGCCAGGCCTGGTGAGGCAAATCTGGGTAAACTGGACAGACAAAAATTCACACCATGGCAAACTGTGAGAAGGGAAGAAACTGCTTACACATATGCTATCCCGAGTTGTGGGAATGGTGTGAACACCTTGTGGATATCCAGGACATGGACTGTATAAAAGTTCTTCTCCAGAAGAACAATCTGGGGACCCCCAACACTGAGAGGAATAGAAGAAGAAAGGCCAGCAGGATGCCACAGAGAGCTATATGGTGGTGACTATCTTTCTTCTTAATAAGTCTGTCTCTCTTTTTCTTTACCCCCCAGCCCCATGCTTTATAGCTAAATAAAATCTGCTCTATTGATTTAGGCATAGTCTCATTTGCACCTTAATTTGGGCAGAGGCATCTTTTAATAATCAGTTCCTAGCATTATTTTAGGACAGCCTAACATTATTCCAGTGTATCATAACAGTAGGAAATTATTTCTGACCACAATCACACAAAAGTAGTTTAAACCAGAATATAGTATTATTCCTGTTTTTTGTTTCTCCTATAAATGCTGGAGAGGAAGCTGTGACCAGGAATCCCGTTTATAAGGAATAAGGCTTAATATCTTTGGGATGTGGCCAAGACCCTTACTTGTCCACACGGATATTGCCAAAAAAAATCACAAGATCACAAGAGAAGAAGGTGTATAAAATACAGACTGTAAGAAAAAAAAAAATAAAAAGAAGGAGAAAAAAGATTTTAAAAAATTTTACAATCTGCATTTTGTAGACGGGACACTGCAGCATAGAAATGGTAAGCATGGTAACCCAAAGGACACAGATCGTTCACACACACAGATATTTTAAAGGAACAGGTTTGTGGTATTGTGAGTGCCATAGCAACAGAGACACAGAAAACAGCAAAGACAGATGTTCTGCCAGTATAGGTCTCTCTTGGGTTAATAAACTCTCTTAAAAACTTGGATCTCTTTATATACTTTCACCCTCCTTATGAGAGTGACAGGACTATATCATCACATTAAACAGACAGAAACAGATGGTTAAATTTTGTTTATTAATTTCCATTTCTTTAGTTCCATGTTGGTAGTAGTTGATAGCTTAGCACCTGGTTTCTTGGAAAATAATTACAGGAAAGCATTACACTAACAAATCTGTCTACAAAAAGCCCCAAATGACTGACTGGGTAAACTGAGGTCTTGGCTATTAGTGCTCTTCACTGTCTCTCAGAAATTAAAAAAAAAAAAAAAAGAGCTAAAATTGTATATAAATAGCATATCTAAAATCTACCTAAATATTATATCTTATTTTTATGTTTCATTTTATTTACATTAAAGGGAGAAAGAAATTTGTGGGAGGAAATATGCTTTAAAGTAAACCTTGATAGAACATGGTTTTTTAGGCAAAATAGTTTTTTAACAAAAATCTCAATTAATTCAAACATTTCCATTGAGAACATTGGATACAAAAGAAAAAAAGGTATTTAAAAATTCTTGTTTAAATGAGAGAAAGAGAAAGCCAGAAAAAACCATATGTCTTTGTTACAAAGATCTACTTTTGCTAGGGGATATATTTGAAAACTTACATTGATTGTATTTTAATATCTATGCAAATTAAATAGGGTAAAAAAAAGTAATTTTTTCCCACTGTTACTTCCTCTAGCATCCTTCCACTCAGAATGTTGGTCCAGCATGGGAGAAGTGCAGAATGAATGAGGGTGACAATGTCTTTCCCAACTCATTAAAAGTTCATCCATTTTGAGCTCTGCAGGAAATATTTTGAGTTTAATTGGGGAGGAAGGAAAGTGTCTGCTTCTTTTTATGGAGAGATTTTTATTATATTTGAGTATTGAAAACTAGAGTAAAGAACTAAAAGATATATTGATGATAGCATTTTAATTATTATACTTATATAAAAGTCGTATTTGAAGTACTTACAGTTCATGCTTTTATTTATGCCTTATTACTACTAATTGAAAAAAGAAATCTCTCTTGCTGAAAAACAAACAAGTAAACAAACAAAATAATTTAAATTATTTAAATAGATAATTTAAAAAGACATCATCCAAAAATTCAAACCAAATCGTACCAAACCGCATTGTTTAAGAACTTTAGGAAGAATTGTCTGAATTTTCCTATATACACTGAAGTCAGCTCTCAAGTCTGTTGGTATTTCACTTCTCCTTGAGTAAATGACTGAAGAATATGAGATCATTCACAAATGCTCCCACTAAACAAGAAAAGCAGACACTTGCTGAATAATACTAAAAAAAAAAAAATTGCTTTCAATATTTTTTAAGGATCAATTAACCTCTTCCTCTCACTTTTTCCATCTACTCAAACTTGGAGTTTGTGAACTGTGGTTTAGCCCCAGCCTATAAAATAGCATCTGGAATTGAATAAATTAAAGCAGTCTGTCTCTTGCTACTGAGACTGGCAAGGGTATATTTGAAAAAACTAAACAGGAGAATAACAAGCATCAGACCTGCAGCAATCTTGACAGAACACTACAACCCTGATAGGCAGCCTGTGCAGAGGGGAGAGTACAAAGACAGTTACAAATGGCAAGGTGCACATTTATGAATGCCAATAAAATTCCCCTTCTGCTCTATCATCGTTTTAAGGTGCTGTTTTTCAAATAACCATTTCAGAAGTAGCTTTATAATTGCTTTCATTTTAAATACCTAAATTAAATATACATACATAAAGAAAAGAACATTTGTCTTTCACCTTTTTTCAGAAGCATGGCACTTTTTAAAGTACCATTGCTGATTTATAAGCAATATGACTGATTTTTAGTCATAGCTGTGATTTATAAGTCAGGACTTCATATACTCTGGTTATTAAGATCTATTTTATGAAACCCAGTTTATTTGTTAAAAAAGACTGATTTACTAGGTAGATTTATTGATCATGGCTTGGGAATATAAACCACAGTCTTGGTTCAATGTTATATTTATAAATTAGATGCTTAAATCAAATTCCAATTTTTATGTAATGGGATTGGTTCTAGAGATGTGCAAATAGTAATATATATCCAATCCCACTACTACCTGAAGATAATGATCTTGCTTTCACAAGTAATTTGGTTACTCACATCAATGAAAAAATCCTATCGTTAATCAGATGGATACAATTCAGAAAGTAACTCCATATCAAGGAGTGAGATAGAGAGAAATACTGACTTTCAGGCAGGAAATGAATAGTCTAATATGAAATATTGTAATACACAGATTTTGAACTCTCCTTTTTCAGAGTTTTAAAGTTGTTGAATCTGCTGGGACCATTGTTACCACTACAGCAAGAGAAACAGCTTTCATTTGCTTTTCATTTGCTGTCATTTGTCTCTTTCTTATTCTGAAAAAAAATACAGAAGTGATATTAAATTCCCCCTCTCCAGCTTCCACTCCTAACAATTATTCACTTTCTTTTGGAAGTCTTTATGTATTCAGGTTTCTTACATGCCCAGAAATACTAAGCATCTGATGGAAAGGTGTACCCAATGCTTGAAAAGTGCAAACAGTAAAGTCCAAGATGTTGTATAATTGAAGATTTTATGTTTTAGTCAAACTCATCTATCTGAAACAAATTGATAAAATTCTAGAAGTACTTTTCTGCCTCATTGTGCAGAGCCATAGCTTGGAGTGTCACATTTAGATATGCTGAAAGCAATATGGCTGAAAGGTGTATTTTCCAATCAGCTCTCAAGATAATCTTTGACTCCAGACATAGTAATATATGTAAACAAAAAGGAAACCTACAATGACAGTTTCTCCAAAACAGTGGAAAATGATCTTTTTCTCTTTAGCTGTGTCTTTCTATGTTAACCTTGTCCTGTTACTTCTTGCTAATTTCCCTAGTTCTGAAGGTATGTTGCTTGCAAAAAACAAAAAACAGAAAAAAATTCCATCCTTGAGCTTGACAGAGGAAGACTTGAGATGTTTCTGTGAGCTTGTTCAATACTCTTTGCATGCAGTTTCTTTTTAACTTATGACATGGTTCATAAAATCTACTTATATCCAGACTAAACAGAAATCTACCGTCAGAATGAAGTCTGTGTGTCATGTGCCAAAATCAGAGATAAAAAATTCTTAAAATATTGGAAACCAGACTGCTTTTCCTTTTGCTTTGTAGATGGACTTGATACACAGAGGGATAAAATGGATAAAATGCCTTCTGTTGTGACATTCCTCACATACTAAGTTCCTTGTGCCAAAGAAAAACACATGAGGAGGTAATGTCCTAGAGACTGCTTGACTATATTTTGAGTGGCATAGCAGAGTCCTTCTCAGCCCATCTACTCTCAAGATGTCCTTAGTGGAGCGTGTTTTCCTTTTGTGTTTCTCCAGGTTCTTTCGCCTTTCTCTGCAGAAATCCCAACACATCTGTTCAACAACCCTACCTCCAGCTGAGAAGAAGGTAGTGATGGATTGCAGTATCCTGCTTCACATTCTGTTAATTTTGGCATTGCCTTCCTCTTCACATTTAGAGTACAGTAATTTCAGATTAAATTTCCTCCACCATTTCATCCTCTTGTTGTATAAACCAAAATTGGAGTTCTTTGGTTTGACTTGAAGAAGCAGAAAGGCCCATGAATCCCTCTTTTTTAAGGTGATACGTTGAAGTGTTCTGCAGTCTAAATAAGAGGCAATACAGAGGCATAGAGTTGAGAAGACCCCCTTTAGAAGTTCAAAATTTGGGTGGCAGGTACACACTTGAGACTTATGGCAGACTATAGTCAGACTCATTTTGTGAAACACGCTATGAATGTTTTCGGTAACATTTCCCTCTGACAGTTGAAAAATGAAAATGGAGTTTCTTTTGAAAAAGGAATATGCAAAGTGGGACAGCACATGGTTCAAGCTGTTCTGTGTTCTGCTCTGTAAATAAAAAGTCCTTGTACAAGAACTGTCTCATATATCAGGTTTCTCCATAACCTACAGCTGTAAACTCCAGTAAAAATACTCTAATACTTCTTGAGCTTGTAATAACTCCTTTTCTCAAATGTAGAGTTCTTTATTTAAAATGTTCTTGAAACTGGTGATATTTGGAGATGTGGTAGTGACCTCCTCAGTCATTTTGAAGAGGTAGAAAACTCTGCCTGATTGATGCAGAGTTCTGAACCTATTAACAGTCTGACAGTCCTCCCACAGTAGTGAGATTTCTATTTGCATTCTGAAAATAGAGAAAGAAAATGAAGAAAGCAGATGACAGTGAAGAGTGACTTAATGAAAGAAAAAGGAGAATAGGAAAGGAAAACATATATGGTCTTTTGCCTGTTACATAAATGAGGAATTATTCGTTAGCCACATCAAGGCATGTAATGTCAAAGAATTAAGCACTATTTTCCAATGATAACTGTAGGGATACAAGACCTATTAAAAGAAAAAAAAATACTCCACCTTTCCTCTACAGGTTAGGAAAATGTTGCACATTATTGTGTTTTAGCTATGGAGAAAGCTAATTCCATCTCAGCCAGACCCAATGCATGATGCATATCTCTACAAGTGAATCACTCACTGAGCTTTAGCAGTTAATTACTGGGATTGGTTTAACTGTAGTAGTCATGAGAACACATTTCTTTATCCAGTTAGAACTATGTCCACAGAGCTTGCCACACTGTTTATGAAGAGGGGCATCTATTCTATTTTATAGGGCTGGAAGAGAATAAGGGCAACAGGAGAGGATGTTGCTATCAAGGAGAGAATTTCCAAGTTTCTAACACAGCTGCTCCTCCCTGAATGCACTCACCTTGTCACTTTTCCCCATGTACTGGCACAGAATAGTGTCACTCTTGGCAAGACCTGTGGTTTCAGGTGTGCCTAAAAACAGCAGTACCAAAGACAGCTGTTTTGTGGTAGAGACTTTCCTCTTTGTCTCTGAAGCCTTTAACACTGTCACCATTTGAGTTGAAAGGAAGCAGTGAGTTTGAAGTATTAGTTGTCATGTCATCATTGTAAACTTCTTATATTACTGCAGAGATGCATTTTAATATGAGAAGCCGAGACTTTATTAGATTTATCATGAGGAAAAACACAAGACAAAATAAATAATAAAACCAACATATAAAACAGAAAAATAGTGAGGGTGATGTAAATACCTGGCAAGACCAATAAGGTAAATCCCACAGGAGAAAAATATAAGGTAAGAAAATGAAGAGAAATTCTGTTGAAAGTACCTAGTAACAGAAGAATTATAGAAGTGCATAAGGTAAAAACTGGGGAGAAGAAGTCAAAATAACAAAAAGCTAGTGAGGGAATAGGAAGATAATGAAGTTAGGTACACCAACTGGAAATAATAAAACAAATCACTAAAGTAAGACAAATATTATTCTGAAAGAGAAGGAAAACTATGACAGCTGTTGGGAATAAAGGAATGACTTGAAATAAGACATGTTTATTGAAAATGTAGCAAACAGACTACTACATGAGACTTAATGCAGGCAAAGTGAAAACAAAAGGAGACATATTTTTAATTAGATAAGTGAAGCTGGGAGAGGTTTGACTGACAGACATTTGATTATACAAGTGAGACAATATCTAAACTTTAGACCAAGAGAATGTTTCAAGAGCAGCTTGAGATTTCTTCAAGTTAGCTCAGTGTTTTTCAAACTGTGATAGTGTGACTATTACAAAAAAAAAAAAGAAAAGAAAACAAAACAAAAAAACCCAGTTTGCCTATTTATAATATTAGAAAGGAAATAAAACAAAGCATGTGTGATCTGAAGGGTTTCACTGAAATATTCTTCCCTATGCTGAGTATGACTCCCACAGAGGACTCGTAAATACTTAGCCCACTGTTGCATTAGATTATTTATTTTACGTTAGTGACCAAAGGGGACTGTAAGGTCAGAACTCTTATTGCTCCACAGACTATTTACAGGCTTCTGAATGTGTGGGGGATGAGAGGATTCCCAAAAGCACCAGAAGACAGGCTGGGCATTGAAGCCAGCTGGAAAGGAGTTTAATAAACCGAAAAGTGTATAACCGCAGTATGGGTACATACTATGAAAGATAGCAGCTGTACAATTTAATGGTGCCAAGACTCTTAAAATCCATGTTATGTTCTGATCTGGTTAAGGGTACTTTTAAATCCCTTGGTGTTTCTAGGAACCTAACAAAAGAAAATAGCCACAGAAGATCAAATGTGGACAATCACAGCAGTCATACGAGAGCTCTTAGAGCTCACTCAGCTGAGCCTGATCCTTTTTACTGGGAGAAAAAGCCAAGAACAAGATCTTTCCTGCAGTCAAGTGGCATGCCCAAAACATATGCAAGAACCAATCTTTGTCCAAACCTTCCAGGAGAAAATCAGTTTTGAAGTGACAAAAGAGAAGAACATAATCCTTCAAAATATCAGAGCTAACAGGAATGGCTTTCACAATTGGAGGCTAAGGAAAGATTAAAGCATGAGTAAATGCTTCTTCCCTTTCTCCCTTGGAGCTAGCAAATACAATTGTACAGCAAGCCGCCTGCCAATTGTGCATACAATGAATACATTCAACAACATTGTCTGGTTCACTAATTTTTTGTGTATTATTTGTTTTAATCCAATGTATAATGAATTTAAACTTGTTCTGTGTGGTCATTACATAACACAGAATGGAAAGCAATGCTGAATAAGTGCCGACTGAGAAAAACGCCCAAGAGATCTCACAGCTGCTTTGATTTTGTCCAGTAACATTTTCATGGCCTGAATGCTTCTGAGTTTCAATCTGTTTTTCATTCTGTTTTTCATTTAAAAGTCTTAAAACCAACCAAAGATCTGTTTGCCTCTCTGAATATATGTTGCTTCATATCATCGCTACTCAAACAGCTGAGACCCAGCTGAGGCCAAGAGCCTCAGAATCTGTGCTTCATTGCAGGTCCTGGTGAACCTCATCGCACTGAGGGAGAGCAGATCCAAGTCAGCTTTTATCCAGAATGGGTCAGGAGATGCACAGAGTGAGCAACACAGTATCATCTGTTTTCATTACATACGTGTGTCATTATGTGCAACTTGCCCCCTGCCATCCTTCACATTAAAATGGTCCACCAAGTTAAAAGGCCCCTGTTCCTCCTATTTCTGAGAATATTCCAAGAGTTTAGCAGTTGAGACTCTTAGCTAAAATGCAAAATTGGATATCATCTTCCTGTGGTTTGCAGCAAGGTCTTAACCTTGAGTGTCATCTCATGCATTAATGTTATGACTATCAGGTAACCTTCATTTTCTACCCACCCTCCTGTATACAATATGTGCACCCCCTGACCACCCCCCTCACCTGACATACTCAGGAGGACTAACCTTTGATATTTTGTCTGCTTTAGCTTAGGTAAGCTCACCTGCAAACACAAGCCCACCTGCCATCTCTGTATTAATATTCAATAGATATGTACTTGCTCAAGTCCTGTACATCTCACTGGAATCATCTTACTGAATTTTAGTAGTCTACAAGGTACAAATGTATATCTTAGTGCACACCTTCAGAGTCTTCTTTAATAACCAATGAAGACAAATAGACTTTTCTAGGGTTTAATTTGTCTCTCTTTTGACATCTACTTACACCATGAATCTAAACTCACTAGTTCAGATTTTAACAGACATATGTTTTTGTTTTCTCTTCCTTTCATCTGAACTAAACAAACTCAGCTAGCCTCTTCTGCTCTATCTCTCCAGACATGAGCCTGAACCCAATGTGACAGATTTTTTGCATTTTGGCGAAGTAAGGCTCTGAACTACTTCTGTCTTTCTCTTCTATTTTTAATTTTTTTCCCCTTCTTGAGTGTACATTATGTTTTGTCTGTCAAAACTCTATACAGCCAAACCCATAACTTTGTATCACTGTTAAATTATCCGACATTTTGGGTTTCCATACACAGGTGAGGCCAAGGTTTTACCAATTAAACCAATCAGGTAGTTTGCTAATACGCTATGTAATCATCTGGTTTTCATTGCTAATATGATGCCTTTTGAATAAATAAATTATTCCTAGAGATCATTTGTTTTTACTATGGATTTTTCATATAGGGAAAATGACTTTTGATGTAATCCAATGTAATTGAAAACCCAGTTAGGCTGGTACTATGGAAAGACAGTATAGTTTTACTGTCCTAAAAAAAAAAAAAGAAGAAACATTTTAGCTGTGCAACAGCACAGTAATTGAATGAAGACTAAAATTTAAATGAGAATCACTATCAAGGGTTTTCTATATCTGCCCTAATGTCATCAATAATTTATGCTCTAATACAGAATATTGACTAAATTTCTTGTTGTGATATCTAGGTGACTTTCATTTCCTATGGAGTTCCTTATTTAATTTTTTTATGTGCAGTGTACTACAATAGAAATGAAGTTGTGTTTTGTCAGGAAATAAAAATAATATAGCAATCACATATTTTGATGCAAGAAGCACCAAAATACTGATTTCCCTTCCCTTCCCTTCCCTTCCCTTCCCTTCCCTTCCCTTCCCTTCCCTTCCCTTCCCTTCCCTTCCCTTCCCTTCCCTTCCCTTCCCTTCCCTTCCCTTTTGAAAACACCATCCCTCTGCTCATCATTCAGACTGGGATTCATCTTCAGCTTTTTCCTCTTCCATAGTTTATAGATTGTAACCATTTTTTTAATCCATTCACATTTTTGTATGATGTTTCAGGTGCTTAGCCTTTCCTTTTCTGCTGACTCCTTGAGCCCTCACTCTGAGGAACTACTGAAAAATCTGTTCTACCATTGAACATGAGGAGTGCATCCAAGTGGCCAAGAAATTGCTCTAGACACCAGAGCAGTGATTTCCCTGCAGCTTGTGTTGAAGACCATGGCAAGGCAGGCTGTCCCCCTGCAGCCCATGGAAGTCTGTTGTGGAACAGGTACAAGAACAGGTACCTGCCCAAGAGCAGGTGGATGTGCCTTGAAGAAAGATATGATGCCATGGGAGCAAGCTTCTGGCAAGACTGTTGGCCCCATAGAGAGAGGAGCCCATCCTGGAGCATGTTAGTGACCCTGCAAGGGATTCACATTGGACAGTTTGTTCCTGACGAACTACATCCCCTGCAAGTGACCCACACCGGAGTAATTTGAGAAATAGCAACAACCCATGAGAAGGAATTACATCGGAGAAGTTCTTGGAGGACTGTCTCCCATGGGAGGGATCCCACACTGTAGCAGGGGAAGCATATGAGGAGTCCTTCTCCTGAGGAGGAAGGAGCATCAGACACACCATGTGATGAACTGACCACAACTCCCACATTCTGTGCTCCCGCACCACTTGGGAAAAAGAGATAGAGAAAATTGGGAGTGAAGTTGAACCTGGGAAGAAAGGAGGGCTGGGAGGAGAGTTAAGATTTAGTTTTTATTTCTCATTGCCCTACTCTAATTTGATTGGTAATAAACTAAATTCATTTCCCCAGGCTGAGTCATTTTTTCCTGATGTGGTAATTGGTGAGTGATATTTCTGTGCCCTTATTTTGATCCACAAGCCTTTCATCATACTTTCTCTCTGTCTAGCTGAAAGAGGGGAGTCATGGAGCAGCTTTGGTGGACACCTGGCATCCATCCAGGGCCAACACATCACACCTCCACTGTTAGAAATAGGACAGAGTATTTGCTTTTAGTATCAAATCTCCTGGTTTTTTATCTGGAGAAAGTTCAAGTAACTTTATAGAAGAGTTTGAAGGCTTCTAGAGAAAGCTTCAAACAACAATAACAAATCCCTAAAGATACTGGAAAAAAATCTATTCTTGCTGTACACAGATCATGTTGGAAATTAGAAATTCTTCCTATGAATTTTTGTAAGACTAAGGAAAAACTGTTTAAACAGTGTTATATGAATAATAATCTATGAAACTGTATGGAGAAAGATAAAAAGAAGTCACTATATTCCAGAAAGAGAAAGAGAAATCTAGAATATACAATGCTATATCTGAATACATTTAAGCTTGAAAATAGAAAAGGTTTTGCTATTTGAATAGTGCCATTTTAGAATGGATGAGAAAACCTATACTTAAGATTGAGGTTGTGAAGTATTTGAAAGATATTAATGTTCCATAAAACCTGCAGGAGACAGGAAGGAAGACTAATACTCAATTGTTAAGTTCTACTCAAATATTATTATATTCCTACATAAGGTTGCTAAGTAAAAGCCAGTCTCATGTTGAATTTCATTGGAGCGACTCTAAATATCCTCTACCAGGAGACTGGTTTTCCCTCATCTCTTTTGTTTGAGGAGGGTCTGTCTTCACTGTTTCTGTGGCGTGCAGAGTCACAGAAAATTCTAGTTCTGTGTCGTGGCATTAATCCAACAGTTGCAAATGGCCATAAACTCTGATCCACTAAGAGCTGTATTGTTGTTACTTCTAAGGGCTTGGTCCATTGTGACCATAACAAACAATCAGAAAGGATTCTCTTATGTTTGAGGTGTTAAATTTATTATAGACACTACTATGGTCTGTTATTCAGATAATAGTAATATTTACTATGTGTCCAATTGAAAAGCAAATTACCTTAATTTACATAGGAGTATTCTGATGAATGAATGTTATGATGAACTATATTGCCTTCTCTCATTACTGAAAGAAGCTGTGATGGTCCACTATTCCATCATGTCAGAGGTACTCAAAGAAGAACAGCCTCCATCTTACATTTTTATTGGACTCCATCTTCTGTTCTGGGCTCTACCAAGTTCATGGGGAAATCAATGATATTGTTTGTCCTAAATTTTTATATATTTATTTTCTGCATTTTCTTTTCTTCAGTAAAAATAAAGCCTTACAGAAACTTGTAGTGTCATGAGTGTTTGGAAGCTTAATTAATAAAATTTTATGTTTTTCCATTAAATAGGTTGTAGAAATATTAATATTAAATACTCTATCACACTTGAAAGGCAGCCTCTTATTTTTTTTAAACTTATGCTGGTGCTTTACATTACATATGAGCACTTAAATGACTTTGCTAAGTGTTGAAAGGCATGCAAAAGTAACTGCTCAGTGCTTGGAACTGATTAAAAAAGTATGGTAAATATAATTCGAAATGTTTTATCAGTTACTGGAAGCTCTAGAAAGCAAATTCAATGGACTAACCTGTGCCCCTAACAATAATAAAAAAGAAAGACGCCACTGTAGTTGTTCACAGAATAATAAAAATTCTAAGTGTTTATTCTTTAGGAAGATTCTCATTTGGAACCGTGATGTTCATATGAATATATACTTGCAAGTAAACATGCACGAAATTTACTGAAATATGCTCTTTTTCTCTGGACTGTGTTAAGGAAGGCAAGTGTATCAAACACCATTTCATTCCTTCTGCAGAGATCATAGCTTGGAGCAAAGTCATAAAAAATAAAACCCAAATATTTTTTAAATTTTTTAATGCAGAAAGACAGTAGAACTAAATATTCTCATCTCTAACTAAGCATACTAAGAAATCACTTTTACAAAAAGTGGAAATGGAGCTTGAGATAACTTTAGAAGTGATAATATTTGAGATTTGGAAGTCAAGTGATAGAAATACATCCTGTTAGAGGCAAAAACGCCTAGTGTAACAGGACAATAGACTCTCTGCCAACTTAATCCTCTCTGAACTCCAAAGTCTTTAATGATTTCTACAACATGCCTATGTCTCTAACTTTTCTCTGTTTTCTATTTATAGACAAAGATATTTTTAATTTATCTACCATTTTTAGTGTTATGTGATAAAAAGCTTATCTACATATCCAGAAAGAAGCCCAGGGAGACAATGACACCTGGAGGTTGACAAATACTGTCCCACCAGTCACTGTCCCACACAATCCAACAAATCCAGAGGAGCATAATGATATGTGTCACAGCAGAAGGTGAAGGGAATCAAAATCATGGACTGAGGAAAAGGGTACTAACCCCATGTCCTTCTCAGCAAGATTGTTCTCAATCTGTTCATCCCCCAGCCTGCATTTGTGAGTAGCCTCCAGATGGACTTCTAGCCTCTGGTCACCATCCTTTCTCTTGTATCTGAACTTCTACTGCCTTCCACCCTTGCAAAGTCCTTCTGTCCGAGGTTCAAAATTTGGAGCTCAATAGAGAACCAACTGTTAAAAGGAATCTAGATGAACATCTAAAAGTCACTATTGTCAAAATCATGGCTGGCAGTAACATGATCACATATATTCATATTGCTGTACTTAAAATACATCAGTAAAGGGGCAGTAAATAGTTTGAAAAAAACCTTTTGGAAAAATCATACTGATTTTTGGAAAAAAAAATCCTTTTGAAAAAATCAAAGTGATATCTTTTAAGTGATCTAGCCATCACAGAGACTACCAGAGATTATATAAACTAATCACAGCATGGGACCAAGTTTTTCTGTCCTTATCAGTGATTTCAGGAAATGATACTTTTTACTTGTTAGGCACAGATCTCATAAGATTTTCATTCATTAATCACTGGAAAGTGATCTGACATTCATGAAGTAAAAATATGCAGTGATTAAGAAGAAAAAATACTTGGTCATGGGTGTAGTCAAGCAGTACAGATATAGAGGCAGTATTTCCCTTGTTTTGCAGAACCTTAACTTCTGCCAAGTGGTTTAAATCTACATTTACAAAATGCAGTTCTCAAGTTGTCTCATTTCTAAGCAGTCCTGCTTTATGTGCTTGTCCAATTGACTTGGGAGGACAGCAGGGCAATGTCACAGCAAAACCTTTCAGTGATTTGGTCTGGTAGAAAACAATTGTAAGTGGCGCTGAATCAAGTGAAGACAGAAGACAAAAGAAAGACAAGGAAGAAGGAAGCTTTTCCCTGTCTTTAGGGGGATTCTGTACTCTGAATCAGATTAGGACCACAGCTTCAGTGTAACAGCAATTGACAGGTGAAAGCATAAGAAAGGTGTAGATGGTTTTGCAGAGAGAACTCTCAGAAGCCAGATGTCAAAGTGAAAAGATCAGCATTCACAGTTGCATAGCTCTTTGATCTTTGCAAATTAGTAATTTATAAATATAGGTCAAACTTGTAAAATAAAAGCTTTCTCCTTCCTTTTGGGTCAATCTTGTGGAAAGAACAGTTTAAGTATAATGCTATTCTGTTTGTTAAGCCATGTATTATTTATCAGTAATAAATTAGGAATTTTAAACCAGCTACATTTACAACTCTTCAGTACCAGTCACATTTAACACATGTATCTTGAGAAAATTATATTTATAAAATCAGTTTTAATAATGTTGCTGCAGGAGTAAGGACAGGGTGTAACAACAGAAATGAATTAGAAATGCTCATGTATTATTGATACTGAATATATAATGCCTATCAGGAAAGGAACTGCAATAGTTTAATAAGATACTAGTCTATGGATATTGATGTGTCAATAACTCTCAAGTGATTGGTATATTCATTCATACCTCATTAAAGATTTACTGGTGTTTAATTCCATGCAGTATCAGACACATCTGGAAAAAGAGGAAAACTTTTAATAATATTTCCTCCTTTGTTTATTTTTGTTATAATATATCTAGTAATACTTTTTTAGGAAACTGTTTGTTGCTCAGACTGAAATGTTGTTCATAGTTTATTAAAGATTTATAGCTGTTTCATCCCAGAGGAACACTTGTATGATATGCATTATAGAATTCTAAAGAGTGCAAAGTAACAACAAAGAATAGCCCAATTCATTAATATGCTATTGTGTGATTTTACAGTATAACACTAACTACGGGACATGGCATTTATTCACTGAAAATGGGATAAATGCTTTTCATATTTTATTAAGTTTTCTGGGGAATTTAATTTCTAAACATTGTTGAGCCTGGCATTACTGACTGAAGATCTGCTGTGCCCATTCATTTTGGATAGAGTACCAAAGCAGCAGGGTGGTTAATGCCACACAAGAAAATCTGGTTTGCTTCTAGCCCTCTAGCCTTACTGCATGGATGACAGTCCAAGAAAGATTGTCAGTATGCAGGAGAAGAAAGGGGAAAACTAAAAGGAGAGAGATCTAAGTTAATTGGATTCCTTTTGTGAAAATTTGCGTGTGCTAAACTGCAACTTAAAGACAATGATACCAGGTACAGTGCACTAATGCAAATGAAAGTGCCCAAATCTGCAGTTCATAGGCTCTCAGGATGCAGTAGTGTGCCACAAAGCCTTTCAGGGGTTCTGAGAAGAAAAGCTATGTTTGGTATAGCTGTGAAATTAGAGGCTTTTTGTACTGAAATGTGCTTTTCATAGCGTGCTTTTAATAGTTTGTCATATATAACAGTTTTGTAAATCTATGAAAAATGAATATAAAATACTGACATCTTGATTGGTTATATTATAAATCTAATTTTTACTAAGTTCTCAAACACAAAAAATACCCGTACCAGGTGTAAGTCAGAAATCAACCTACTAGTGTTTCACTGCATATTTTATTAAACATGACAGATAAACCTCTTCCCTGCTCTCAACAGCCTTATTTGAATCTCTTCCTACACAAAAGAATATGCAGTATTTCTGTATGTGTAAGATCCAAAGAAAGAATTAATATATGCTTAGATACCTTTGTGAGTATGCAAAAACTTAGTGTCCTTCAATGACAACAAATAATGTTTGTCCTTCACTTTCTTTTTGTAATCCATTTTAGCTATGAACCTTTGTAGGTTTATGCAGATTTAATGCTTCTTTTCAGCTGCCATATATTAATTTCCAAAACAGTTAACAATTCAGCCTTCTAGCAGATCTCTGTATATTCTAAAGACTCAAGCTCATAAAAAAAAAGAAGAATTCTAAGCATCAAAAGTTAAGACTGAAAAAAGCAATTTTTACACAGTTTAGTAGTCTATAAAATGAGTAAGCAGATATCGTAAATAACTAATAGAACACTGAAACTTTTTTAGAACATAATGTATCTAGGCTAAAAAGTACTGCAGATATAACTCTTAGCAAATCTTTCAAAGCAACCTCAATTAATCTTAATTTTTACTGTAACATTTATCAGAATTAACTCAAGAAAGATTATATATGTGAGCTATTTATATGATAATGAAATTGTATAAAATCTGCCCTATGCACGAATCAAGCATTTATATTTGCTCATTTTCTTACTGTGTTTATTTTGCAATATTGTAATTTATTTTCATATGCCATATTTATAAATTAGGAAAAGCAATCTATAGGAATTTTTATCTGCAAAATGGTCCATACCATTAAGACTTTTATAGTTCTCAGTATAACCACATGTCAGATGTGTCAACTTAGGTAAGTTATAGTCTACTTTGTGCCTCCTTTTTTTGTTTCATCTCTAAAATGGGGGGGTTACTTCTATCCATGTTTATTGCATCTGAGACATTATGGGGATAAAAAAAAAAATCATAGTGGCTTTGTAGTTTTCAGATAGTATGCCAATGACTACATATCTCAGTTTAGATAGGTAAAGCACTAATTAACACATCTTATTTTTCACTTTTAAAAGTTGCATGTGTTGTCCTAGGTGAAAACACCTCTATTTTAAAACAGCATCCAGAACAAACTCCATATTCATTAACAAGGCAGCTGGTAAACCTTGCTGGTGGGAAAATAGACAATTAGAAACTTCACCAGTGCTGTTAATTTCAGTATTATTATTTGGCTGCTTCATGAGAATAAAAACTTCTTAATGGACTGAAAACTTCCTTTTCTTGGATAGTGCCAGTCATCACCCATGTGTGTGAGAAGGGATTCTTGGTCCCTCATTTTCCCACATTTGTGTGGCTGCTACATTTTCAATATCATGTTTGTAAAGTCATGGTGAACATGGGTAATGAAAAAGATGAGGCACAAAAATTGACTAAATATCAAACCTTTTTAGCTTTTTAGTAGATAGCAAAGGATGACCACATACAGTCCCAGAAGTGTCTCATAGACTAATCAGACAGCATCATACTAACACCAACATGGAAAACACGTACAGTGTCAAAGAATGTAAAATGAGAGCTGTTTTTTTTGTTCTGTCATACATGTTTATGTCTGTTATTATCTTAAAAAGTCACCTTCTTTTTCCCATGTGATCTTCTCCAAATTCCTAGATCATCATAGCAATGTCAGAAGCAGTTTCTAAGCTATTCCTTCAGAGACAGAATAATGAACAGTGTGGAAATACTTAAATACGCCATTACTGTGTGTTTCTTTCTCCATCATATCAAGGTCCTTCTGTGCTTTTTTGTAGAATTCCATTGTAAAAAATATTGGTTAATCAAGCTGGTCGCGGCTGAGTAACCAGCAATACTGTTGCTACATAAGTGCATTTGATCCAAGTAATATATAATAAAGCACAATATTTTTTACCATTGAATTTATGAGAGCATTTGTAAAGTTCTAGTAAAATCCCAGAACCACTGAAAAAACCCTTTTTTTTAAAAAATGGCTGCAAATGAGTAGTTAATTTTTGCTAGCCATGTTTGTTTAGTCTTGCAATAAACTACCAAGAGAAATAGAAATTCTTTGCTTATGAAGTTCAGCAAATGTCTCCAGAAGACATGGTAAGTCAATTACCATGACTAATTAACTGAGAGTGTTACCTCCTTCTTCAAAAACTTGTACATTCAGTGATATTAGATTTTTTCCCCTAGATTTCTAATTGAAGCTTGTTTAACTAACACAATTTGCTGATGCAGGGCATTGTGTTAGAAAGGAAGTATTATTTTTTTTAAAATTAATAACTTTTTAAATTATTATTAAAGTGATTTGAAAATGCTGATAATTATACCAGAATAAAGAGTTTTCAGAGCTTTGTTGGGTCAGGCTGCAACTCAGCACTCAGTTCTTCATGAAGGCAACAGAAATTTCTTTGCAAATCGTAGAATACAGGTTTATGATTTTTTCCCTATTAAAAATACTACTAAGAGAATTATTCTCTAGATTCTTTGGGCTTCACAAAATACACTTACTGACAAAAATCCCTCGCATCCCAGTACAAATGACAGGATTTATTTTAGTGTACTGGCAATAAAGTACCCTGTCCGCTAGGATAAGGTATCCGCCAGGCTAAGGCCCACAGAGGATCATTATTGTACTACCAAGTACAAGGTTTATTCTTAGTGCTCAAGAAAAGTTTTTGGTTTTGTTAATAATAGGCATTATTGACTACTTGAATAAATCTAGTTTGGTCATAGCTGACAAATATAAAATTTAGAGTGCACAAATCCTTACTTCCGATATTTAAGATATTTATAGTCTTAATATTTTAAACTTGATAATCATTCTCACACCATTTTAATAGAGGAAATGTATTACCTACAGTAATTACATATTATATAATTTAATAATATGATATGAAAGAATCAAAGTATTTATAGTGTGATAAGTCCTTTCCTTTCCTCTACCAACAGCCAAAATTTTGTTTGCCAAGAGCAAGTGTTTGTACAGGTATTTTGTAAGTTTATCCTGGTGTAAAATTTTACAGTTATATGAATATCTTAAACCATGGTAGAGATAATCATAATAGTCTTACTTCAGGCAGTGTCCTGATACTTAAGTAACTGCATAATCAGAAACACTCATATTTAAGAATTTTTCTTTTCACTAGCACCTGGCAGTGGAGCATCATCATAATTAATATAATTTTAAAACCTCAATAAAATTAAATATCTTCAAATTTCTATGTATTATATATTATATGTATATTCTGCTTAAGCTTTTAATTAGCTTTCTTCTTAATATTTGTGTGACCAATGCATTCATATACAAAGAAAAAAGTTTTGTAAAAATATGTAATTTGATGTCTCTGCAGGAGATTATCTAAGTCATAGTCATCACTATACTTCTGACATTCTCATTCCAATGCGTATGTCTTTACGAAAATAGACATAGCTTATTCTTTAGCCATACTTCATTGACGGAGTCTTGCTGAATTTACTGCATCATAAAACCATTTTCATATTCATATCTTCTATGTAGATGATTTTGAAAGTCCCTTAAATTTATCTTACATTCTAAAAAACACTATGGACAGATTGTTTCTAAGTGCCTGTTTTAATCCATTAAATTTAATTGCATTATTCCAGTTTTATATTTGAGTCAGGCTTCATCCTGGTTTTGGTTTTGCCTTTTTTTTTTTTAATGTATTGACCTGTTCCTTGGTCTTTGAAAAGTTTAATCACAGGTCAACTCTACCAGAACCTGGTAGTAAGAATAAAGAAAATGCTTCCCTCAAAATTTTTCAAATTCAAGGCCTGACACTCTTTAATTGTTCCTCTTGAATTAAATGTAGCTGCACCTAATGTGAAAGATTTGTAGACTGCAAGCTTATAATTTTACAGAATTTAACAAGCACAAACAAAAGTGATCTCATGCTAATAACATAACTGGACTATCAGCTTTTGTGCATTGAGCCTTGGTTGAAATTACTCCACTGCTTTTTGTCAATACTAAGAAATAGTGAACTGTGTTCCTGGGAGACTGAAAATCTGAATATTTATGAATATGGGAACAATTATAAAGATAAAAGCATCTCTTTCCTGATCACAGACTGCTCTCTTCGGGTAAAATAATAAAATAATGTTGCAACATAAAAAAGGCAGAGCTTGCTGAAGGTCAGCAAATGTGCTGCAGGCATTGAATTTGATAGTCACATCTGTCCACAGGGCAGACTGTTTCCAAACAGAATTTAAAAAGGCAGATACTCTACCATGGGGCATACGTACCACACACCTTCATTGGTATTAATTAATGTTTTCTTAGTTCTTTAAAAGTGAAACATTAATCAATTTTATATAATTATGGATTGCTTAATATTCTTGGGAATCCACGGTTAAATATTTGAATCTTGTTCAGAAAAGTTATTCTAAAATTGCAAGGTAAAGATGTTCATGATTTACCTGGCTCACTCACATCTGCTGTCTTCAAAAGGGAAGCTGTTTTAGTCTTCTCCTAATATTTTCATAGGCCAAGTAACCATTTGTCAGCTGATGTGCATATTTAGTTTTAAATTTTCCCTTCTGCTCTATTTTAGTACAAAATGAATACACAGAACTGTACCAAAGTGATACCACTGATGACTTTTTAATGATAAGGAGAGCCTGACACAAAGACTTTCTCAAAAAGACTTCGTGGTTATTTCTAGTGAGTACAATTTGACTTACTACTGAACCAACATTAATATCTAGGCCTTCTTTATTTTTTTTTATCTGTGCATTCTATGCACTTTATAAGATCTCTTTGCTCTGTTCTTAGTTTTCCATTGTGTTACCACATCTTAAAAATGGGTAGTTGAACGAGGGCAAGGCAGAAACTTTTTAATTTGTAGTGCTTTATTATATATATTGACAACACACTTTTTTGAATCCTTCATAGAATCACAGAATATGGTGAGTTGGAAGAGACTCAGAAGGATCCTGAGTTCAGCTCCTGGCCCTGCACAGCACCATTCCCAAGAGTTAAGCCCTGTTCCTGAGAGAATTGTCCAAATGCTTCTCGAGCTCTTCCAGGCTTGGTGCTGTGACCACTTCCGTGGGGAACGCTTTGGGTGAAGAGTTTTCCTGAAATCCATCCCAAATAATCTCCCATGACACAGCTTAATGCCTTTTGCTTGGGTCCTATGACTGGTCACAGGAGAGAAAAGATCAGCATCTGCTCCTTCACTTCCCCTCTTTACCTCACTACAGTTCAGCTTGTTGTGTTCCAGGTTCCACAGTTTTGGACTTCAGCTGTTGATACATGATCTCAGCAAACAACAATTTTGCAAATCACTCCTTGCTGGTTCCCCTGGTAATATGTGAACTATCAGGCAATGTTGTTTGTTTGTTTTTGTTTTGTTTTTTTGGTTTTTTTTCTATGTAATTGCTTGATTTGGTCCTCATGGAAGAAGATAGACATAGCAAGAGGAAAAAAAAATGTTAACATGAACAAGTAATTTAAAAGCTTTCTGAACAAATGTTTTCTTCCATTTCCTTTCTGCCTGTTGTGTTGATGGATTATTCTTTTTATCAAAAAGCAAAATATTCCATTATAAGCCATTAGAAGTATTTTATAAATACAGTGTGAAAACAGTTGATATTCTAAATTCATCAGTCATAAATGCATACCCAACCATCCAGAAAAGCAGTAAGACTAAATAAAAAAGGTGATAAATAGCTAAAAAGTTCTTAATCATACTTCTCTGTAGTCCTTCTTTTAGTCTCTTTTCTGTACTGGTGATATTAGAGCTGCACTTGTCCAACCAGGAACATTATACTTTGTCTCTCTCTCTCTCTCCATTCTCAATTTAATTCATGATTCAGTTATGCCCAGCAAGATAGAATTGTCTCATTTACCTACTGATATTAGTTAAAAACTTCTTACTAATTTGTGCAGTCAAACTTTCATTTCCCATTCCCATTCCCAATTCTTAAAATCCCCTGTATGTTTTCTGTGCTGGTGAACATGGTGCCCATTCAGTGAAAGAGGAAGGGAAGGAAAGAGGGTTCAGAAAAGGAGGAGAAATGGACATGACTGGATTTAGATTGAACAGACAGTTTCAATATGAATATTTGACTTTTGTTCATCTGTTTTTCCCGGTTCAGTTTTCTTGATGAGGCGACTCATGAGTGTGTTATTTGCTGCTTTGTGAGAAAAGTGGCATTGGTATTTTACTCTTCACACGATCAAATCTTAAACATAAAATATGCATAATCTCCTACATAAAAGAATCAATGCTCTACAGAGGACAAATGTACAATTTTAAGCAAAAATGTTTGAGAAGGTGATGTAAACGATGCATAAGAAATATAAGAAATTCATTTTCCAGGTGAAAAGGGAACTTAGTGAGGAGTAGTTGTGTTTTTAAGAGGGTTATGAAACCATTAATTCTGAAACATTTACTTAGAATTCAAAGGCAGTTCTTAATTTTCTTTTTTTGATTGCTAGTGGTGTTCTGGTTTGTCAAAGGAGTTTTATTTCAGTATAAGGCATTTAGAGATAACACAAAACCCAGCAGTAACATCTAATCATCACCATCCAAATATGTAGGCAGTATGAACACGTCCAGATACATACACATGGCTTCTGGAATATTCCCTATTGATATTCTTTCCTTAGGAGGATAAAATTTCTCAGAGACATCATCTCTGTTCCAAACTTGTTGGTGTAGGGTTCTAGTGAAGATAGACCACAAGACAGTGTATGCAAGGTTTTAGATTCCACAACAAAATGCTTATTGGATGGGGTAGAAAGAAGACTTTATTTCCTTGCAGAAATGATTACACTAACTGCTATGTCCCATACCTATTTATAGAACCCATCATGTTCTGAACACACAAATCCTTTACCTGTTCAAGGATTTAAAAGCCATGATTTGTGCCTCATGTTGGTAGGCAGACAAATCAGGAAACAGAGCAGCCTGGGACAGACTTGCTTAGTTACAGCTTAAGCACCTGGTAGCCTGCATTTGATGAGAAAGGATCACTTAGGTGGAGTGTATGCCACTGAAAATCATATAGTATTCTTGACATGTTCATTTTACAGTTTCATTGCAGTAATTTAGGGAGATAGAAGGTCATTTGAAAGTCTGCCTTTCTGTGACCTTCATCAACAATACATGGAAGAGACTATGAGTCTTGTCTGACACTTATATGATAAATGAGTAGCTCAAGCATTAATATATTTGTAAAGAATTTTGTTTTGGAGCTGCCAGTTGATATATGCAAAAAAACAGCAAAATATAATTTAAGGTATTTTTCATTGGATCTCCTAGAATTTCTTCTCTTTTTTAGAATAGATGTCAAAAGATCAATACATTTAAATAAAATATTCTGCACATGCTGCCTCTTCCTATTACAGTGAGTAATACATTAAAGTTTCTATGAGTTGCTGATCCATCCTGTAGAAGAACAAATTCTTCCACAAGCAATATGATTTTTTTTCTTATTTATGATCCAAGCAATCTGTCAATTTGAAAACTATGGAGCTAAGTCAGCAATAAAATTATATAAATATATACTTATTTCTATAATATCTATGTTTAATATGGCCATTATTTTTTGTGAGATTTTTCAGTTATTAACTCTAAGTTAGTTGGAGTCAAGGACTGAGAATAAAAGTAAGAGTAGAAGAAGGAAGGGAAAGAAGGATGTACATGTTTGTAAAGCAATTTAACAAAAATGTGATGGAAAGAAAGCATAGAAGAGCATAGGAAAGATAAGAAAAACATTTCTGGGAATTTCCCACTAACTGGGAATGTCAAAATCTCATATAGGACTTCTATATGGATAAGCAATTCTTCATTACATTTAGTACATTTTAAATTTTCTTTTTAGGTAAAGTGATGTTGACACCTTGATTGCTTTAACTTAAAATGTTCATTTTTTTCCTTTTCTTTCCTTAATCTGAAAGTCCTTTGCTGTGTGTAATCACCCTGCCATATGAAAGACACAAACTGAACCTACTTCAGTACTTTTCTTTAGCAGAAAATGGTGCAAATTAAACTGGTACAGAACAGTTATAGTGCTCAAACTGAACTCATTTAGACCCACTGTGAGCCTGACAGAAGGTTTAGAGGTGTCAGTTGATTTCTTTATCAAAAAAATATTTTGGACTTGTGCAAAATCTAATTCAGAACTAAATATAAGCAAAAGTATGAAATAAAATATCTCGTGAATAGAATTTTTTCTGGTATTCATTTACACTTAAAGATGTGTTGAAAGGGAAGAATACACTCTGCTTTTGACCATGGTCCTGTATTTCTGATTGATATAGAGGAAAAACAGAAGAAACAACCTCAATAAGTTGTCTGAAAAGAAGCATGTTAGTCATGGATTAAAATGAAAGCTATGACTTATAACATACTTTTTAATGTTATTTTTATAATGGTTTTTTAGGATTGCTAATCTTTCAGGTTAATGGGAAAGGAATTAAAAAAATCTTTAGATTATATTTGTAATTGGTTATTCACACAATGCACTCAGTAATGCACAGCCATGTCTTGCACCCAAGAAGAAAAGTAGAGTTCCTTGAATAAGTTTTCTGCCAGTGTGACCTATTACACTTATCTATGACATTAACTGTCTAAAAACACAGATAATTTTCTATGTAAGAGATATTTATATAGTTGGAGATGGCATTTGGAAACTTAGAACATTTGCCTGAGGGTAGATCTCATCTTAAGATAAATATACAGATAGAGCAAGTATGATTTTATTCCCTAAGTCAATAAATATGTATTTCCATAAGTCAAGGGCATTGAATCATTGGGTCAGTGCCCTAGAGGTCAGAGGCAGTTTGGAGCTCCTACACTGCAGTCTGGAGGCTAGTATTGTACCATTATGGAAAAAGATACTGTTAGATTAGTCAAGTCCTTTGGCTCTGCCTGTGAGCAACACATGGAAAAGTTTTGCAGATCACCTAGGGGTGGTCAATCACTTCACAGTTATTTCTACTGCCCACTGTAGTTAAGTCTAGATCATCACCTAAAGAATGAAGATTTCTCCTCTGCCTTTCCTCCCCACCCCCACCCTCCCACATTGCTCATATCTATGTATTTTAACGCGAGGAAGGACTTATGGGGTATTGGGATCATCTAGTCTGAAATTTTTCCTAAAGCAAAAGACCTGCAGATGTCAAGCCATGGTTACTTTGAGTCAAAACAAAATGTTTAGAAATACTTTCAGTCTTGAAAGAAATTAGATGAAATCAAGAATGTACAGTCTGATCTAACCCTTTACTACTGAATGATAACTAACGAAGTCATTTCTAATGTCAGTGTTCAGTTATTGACTGATTGCATCTCTTACCTAGCAAGTGGAAGAGCCTACTATTATCAGGATATTTTCTCTTTTTTTTTTTAATTATTTTATTTTTTAGGCCCTTTTATATTGTGAACAACTAATCTTTGATATTCTACTAAAAAAAAAAAAAAAACACCAAAAGAACAACTGAGAAGACTAGTTTTCTATATTCCTTCACAGTGAAGTAGACCTTCTGTAAATATCATTAAACTGGTCCATGAACTTAAAGAATGGATTAACATATTGTGTAAAAAATAACTTAAAGTAATAATTGAATTTTTACACATTTTGCATATGTACTGCTTACCAAGCCACGCTGTAAGGGGAATGTATGTACGATGTACGATCTATGTATAGATTGGGGAATGAGAGGCTGGAGAGCAGTGCCATGGAAAGGGACATGGATCTCCTGATCCATGGCAAGTTGAACATGAACCAGCAGTGCCCTGGCAGCCAGGAGGGCCAACCCTGTCCTGGGGGCATCAGGCACAGCATCCCCAGCTGGGCAAGGGAGGGGATTGTCCTGTTCTGCTCTGAGCTGGGGGAGCCTCACCTCAAGGCTGTGTGCAGTTTTGGATGCCACAATGTAAGAAAGACATGAAAATGTTAAGAGAGTGTCCAAAGGAGGGCAATGGACATGATGAAGGACTTTGAGGGAAAGCTGTATGAGGAGCAGTTGAGGTCACTTGGTCTGTTCAGCCTGGAGAAGAAGAGCTGAGGGGAGACGTCATTGCTGTCTGCAACTTCCTCATTAAAGGAAGAGAAAGGCCAGGCACTGATTTCCTCTCTGTGGTTACAGTGGTAGGACCCAAAGCAAAAAGGATGAAGCTGAGTTAGATGTTGTTTTATGTTGGATATTACAAAAAACTTCTTCACCCAGAGTGTGGTTAGGCATTGGAACGGGCTTCCCACAGAAGAGGTCACAGCACCAGCCTGACAGAGCTCAAGAAGCATTTGGACAATGCTCTCAGGCACATGGGGGGACTCTTGTGGAGGTTGCTGTGCAGGGCCAGGAGCTGGACTTTGACGATCCTTGTGGGTCCCTTCCAACTCAGTGTATTCTGTGATTCTCTCACTGTGTCAACAAATAAACCTCTTAAACACTGGATTAATTTTAAATACAATTCTTTAACAAGCATAACTGAGAAAAAAATTCTGTCAGACAGACAGATCATTGGTGGTAGAAGCCGGTATGTTTTCTTTACTTCCATAGTACTAGGGTGATGCACAACACCCTGGGGACCATTTCCATGTTTGCACAGAATTCCTGAAAGTTTAAGACTATGTAATTTTTAATGATTAACAAAATCAGACACTTACAAATCACGTGTACATCACTGCATCACTAGATTCTACCCTCACACAACAAAAACTGTGTAAACTTCATTTATCATGCAGTGAAAGTACAAGTCTGTGAGTGATGCTGACAGAATGGTAATATGTTTGACTGCAGCCATTCTCTAATCAAACAGCAGAAAAACCCTGGGGAAAAAATTAGATTGAACATTTTCCATTTCAAACTGGTTTTATACACTTGTCTCACAGAATACCACATGAGGATGGGAGCCTTAGAATTTATTATTATTGCAAACACTATTACAGATGTTTTCAAAAAGCCAGAAATGTGATGGCTGCATATAATATGAAAATGACCCTTTCCTCATTTTATGCCTAAATTTCTAATTGGCACTTTTCAGTCACAATAAATTAAAATTGCTAAATCTATTCCTGATTCATGGAATTCATTATTTATCTTTTACCATTTGGATTTACGGGGAAAGAAGAATATGTCTTTCTGTACATATTAACCTAATTTAGCCAACTAGCCAGAAATTAATTTGTTATAGTCATAAAACCTTGACAATGTACCAAGTATAAAATATTCCCATCTCACTTGCTTTAATGGCACAGACCTGTAACTTTTAGCACTGCCAAAATACTGATGGAGAAAAATTAAACCATGATAAATGCATTCTGTATCTTTTCAAGAGAGAATTCTTTCAGGATGGATGCTAAGACTCACTGATATTGTGCATTCTGGTATTAAAATTTTTGAATTGATGGTTTTCTTGGGAAGGCACTTAACTGCCTTTAATTTTTTTTTAGGTGATCACCTTCCTGCAAGTGCTGATATAAGTTTCTTGAAGACAAATGCTGTTGGCTTGGCACTGTCATAACAAATGCAGGGTTTTTATAATGTCTTCAGGCAGAACTGCTAATACATTGAGTTACAAGAATGCATCATTCAATGTCAGTGTATTGCCATGTAGTAAAAGGCCCTCCCAAACACATTAAACAGGTCTTTCTTCTTAGTTTCTTCTTTTCTTGGTAGTCTTCATGCTCTTTCTTTCACATTTACATAAACATTCACCCTTTGCATAGCTACACTTAAAAGTAGTCTAAATCTTTTTTGATAATTCAACTACAAACAAATCTTCTAGATCTCTTCTGAGGGAAGGGTTATATCTAGCAGCAGATGGACGAAGAATCCAGGCCTGGAAGGATTTCGAAATCTTTTTTACAATGAAGAACTAATAGGAATCCGAATGAAACTTATTCATGAAACAATTAATGAATTGTCAGTCCTATTCTTTTGGGAAATTAGAACCAGAGAGTATATTCACTTTTCATATTTGATAAAGGAAAATTCATGCTTCTATTGTGAACTCTATGGAAGAATTAAAAAAAAAAAGACAAAACCCACTTTTTGCTCTTAAAAAGCACAATTCTCCTATTCTCCTTACTTAATACCTAGTTATATTTAAGCTGTGAACAGCCTCCTTTTCAGAGGATCAGGAGTGATTTATATTTTAAAAGCCCCCAATAACTTCCTGTAGTTAAGCTATGGTTTTGGAATATATTTGAAATGAAAATTTCATAATGGAAAACTCCGTGAAGCTCAGTTCGCATTGAAATTTTCCTGTGGAGAATGAAAAACATTGATGGGATACCAGAAGCATGTAGGAGTTTAATGTTTCTGCACAGTGAGCACTGAATGGTTAAGGAATCAAGAAACAATACTGATATGATACAGCAGGAATTCTGAGAGATGTCTTCTACTTGCTCTTATCCCAACTCTTTACCTTCATTCTATCAATAAAACAAACATTTGCCAAGGATGACACAGCCTAATCTTTAATGTGTTATTTAACAAAAAGGTTCCAAATAAACTCTTAAAAGCTGTGATGTGTTTTGCCCACTTTTTGTGTCGCTTAGAAATTAAAAGTCTAGGACAGATTTACAATGTAATGTATATTCCATTTAGGAGTACAATTGTGATTTAGAATTATTTCTCATTATTTCCTGTATACATTAGTACAGTACTTGTTTTTATCTTTTTCTTCTATGGCAAGTTTTTTATCCTAGCCTGCAGATTTCTCAGCATGGTTCATATAATCCTGATGGCTGAAGATTTGTTTTGTTTTGCTTTTGCCTCTGGATGTTTTTATTAATTGTAAAAGCTATAAAGATGTTATGGAAGCTAGATACTCAAGCTGATAGAAAGTATATAGTTCAGTTATATTATTATTAGTAGTAATAGTAGTAGGATTAAGCATATAATAATTCGTCACCACACCACATCCTTGTGTAATGGTGTCACTGTCTATAAGCTGGCCATATTTCATGATATTTTTGGGGTCAGTCAGAATTTCTATGAATGAGATCTTGTTGTAATACAAAAAATGTTTTAAAATGAGAGGTGCTTTGAAGAGTCAGAACACATAGAATTATTTAATTGTGTTCCCTTCTAATGTTTTCCAAGCAGATTCATAGGATTTAAAGACAGGAGGATCTCAACTGATATTTCTCTGTTGTTACTGTAAATTTTCTTGGAAAATACAATTAGATGTTATCTCGGTTAACTTTAAAACTAAAGTGTCTATTTTGTAACAGCATCTAGTACAGTATGACATATTTTGTATACAGAACATATACAGAAATTATAACTTTGAGAGAACTTCTGCATATTTGGAATAATACAGAGTTTCTGGGACATGAGAGATAAAGTATTGTTTCTTTTTATAAATTTTTTTAAAGTTCTATATTAGGACTAAATTTAGATGTGAATATTTATAGCAAAACTTTCAATAGAGGACAAATCATACGAAAATGTCTCTTTTCTAAAGATAATTCTGTCATCTGTTTAAAAAAAAATTCTATTTGATATGTTCCATTTAGGCAGAAATTAAATTAATTAGTGGAGCACTGTTGAAACTATTCAGGTTTCTTTCCTGTCAATTATCTTTTCTTATGAATGTTTTTCATTAGATTATCTGAGAAGTAAAAACAAAATTAAAATAAAATAAAAACGGTGAGATCCATTCCCTGATTTAATCACAATGAAACAAATCAAGTTAATTCACCAGTCTAGGTCTCAGTAAACTGGGATATGGGTTGAATCTTATCTTACCTCAGCTGCTGGCTACAATATTAATCAATGCATAGGAAGTGCATTGAAATGCATTGTATTCCCAATATCTTTTATTTACAGGGCACTTCCAGAGTGTTGGAATGGTTTCAAAAGGGGAGAAAAACTGCTATTCTGCTATGAGGAATCTGCAAATGAATTTGACAATGACTGACTGAGGAAAGTGTGGATGAAATGGAATTCAAGGTAATGACTGAGATGATGTTTTAATAACTATTCTAACCTTCCTTTTCTCAAAAGCACTTCTTCCTGGCTTTTTTTTACCACTGCTAAATTTGACAGGAAGGAAGAGTCAAGTAAGTTCAATGGGTTCTGGAGAAGTAAATGTCGAAAGAGGTATCTTAAGTTAGAAGACCTGAGGTAAAGTCATAAATGTAAGTCATTCTGCAGGAGGATTTAGAGAAAAATGAAATTGAAAAGATTAAAATGGAATCAACTGATTTAATTGCCTGAAGCAGCAAAGAAATATGGGGAAAAACATGAGATCCTGTATGAGCTGTGAGAAGGAGATGATACAAAACATGGTTTGTAAAAACCATAGATGGTCTTAAATCTCTAACAAAGCTTAAATTGAAGCAGTGAAAATACCTAATATGCATACCTCCCAAGGGAGCAGAAAGTAGAGGAAACACTAAACTGTATTTCAGATAACTAATCAGTATTGCAGTCACTCAGCAATTGATGTTTTGCTATTTGAATAAACTTCTGTGAATTTAGGAAGAGGAATCAAATCAGCGTCATAAGTCATCCTAAGAACTTTGTATTTTTGTCTGTTCAAAACATGTAAGATGGATGTGCTCCAAGCTCAGACACAGAGTGCATGTGAATATATACAATGCATAATACATAATATTATGTATTATGTTGTGCATATATTCATATATAACCTGACATTGCAGCAGAATTTCCTTTGAATATTTTTGTATATTCTACCTTCAACAGTGATTGCCACTTTCAGATTGTGCTTAAATTTATCTGATATGTTTACTTTTAATAAGATTTACTTATGTAATTTTAGCATCAAAAGTTCCTGATACAAGTCAAAGTGTCTGACTCTGAGAATGAAGAGTGAAGGAAATGTTTGTGCTATGAAGTTTCTATTTCTTGAAATCCCTCTCATGTTTTGGTAATTTACCTGGCATTTAACTGTGTACTTCTAGTCTGGCATGAGCCTAAATGCCTCCTTAAATGGGTATCCTCAAATGTATACCTAATCCAATACCAATGGCCGTGCAAAAATTGTTTCTTTGTTTCCTATTTTAAAAATTATTTTTCTGTTCTTCACAAATAGAACCTCTCCTTTATGTTATTATAGCAATTCTCTTGACTATAGGCACCCTTCCTGTTTTCCATGAGAGAAGTCAGAGACCACTAGTCCCTTATACTGCCTATTACACCCTCCTATTGTGTTTAAAATTAATATAATATAAATTTAACAACACATCCATAATTCCCCAGTCTAACAGATGGTCCCCAAAGCTAACAGATGTCATCTTATTTATTCACTACCTGATATAATATTTGTGACATAATGATTAGCTTCTATGCAAATAACTTTGATGTCAAAAAAAGAGAATAAAGATTTAACAATAGGAAGAAGAAAAAACCCTAAACTCACAAATAAATTATTTCATCATAGAATGGACATGAGCTGGCAATGTGTGCTTACAGCAAAAAAACCCAATATATTCCTGGACTCTCCTGTAAGGAGAGGCTGAGAGATTTAGGTTTGTTCAGCTTGGAGAAAAGAAGGCCTCTGTGTGACCTAATTGCAGCCTTCTGGTACCTGAAGGGAGTCTATGAGAAAGGAGAGAGATGAGCATGTAGTAACAAGGCAGAGAGGAATGGTTTGAAATTGAAAGACAGTAGGTTTATATTGGATATTAGGATGAAATTTTTTTCTGTGCCTTTGGTGAGACGTTGGAATTTATGTGGGCGCAGGTTGCCCACATAAGTTATTGATGCTCCATCCCTGACAGTGTTCAGGGCCAGATTGGATGGATTTTTGAGCAGCCTGGTCTAGTGAAAGGTATGTGTTCCTGCCCATGGCAGAGAGGTTGGAACTAGATGGTCTTTGAGGTCCTTTCCAAGTCATATTAAAACAAAGTCCATGTTCTTCTGCATGTATATTAAAGACTAAGAACTGATTCAGGAACTTGTTTTAGTTTAGATAATTCATGCCAACACATCATGAAAGTTAAGTCCTGTTGAATTAAAACTTCAGCTTTACTGAAAGAAGGGCTAAAAATAAGTTAAAAAAAAGTAAGTAAAGTAAGTAAAAGAATTAAAGAAGTAAAAAAAGAATTAAAGAATTAAAAGAATTAAAGAAGTAAAAAAAGAATTGAAAATACAAAGGAGAAATTAGTTGTCAAGAATGCTTTTCTTTTCTTCTGTTCCTCTTGTCTTTGGCGTCCATTTTCAAGGCTAATTTTAGCAAGTCACTTTAAGTTACCATTCTTTAAAATGTTCAGTATGTATATAGTACTTTTAAAGTGCAATCATGTGGAAGTGATTTTCTTTGACACTATGGACAGAAACAGAAATAATATATTTTTAAGTAGACAAATGATATTAAATCGATATAAAATACTAAATATTTATTTAATGTTCAAATTGACGTCTTTTGTCCTGCAAGAGACTTCTGTCCTTGTTGAGCCTCTCCTGGGTAGTTATGGGACTGAACAGGAAATGCCAAATCCTTATGCAATAAGCTGGCAATGACTTTTTCTTTTTTATTGGTGGAATCATATATTACTCAAAAACCACTTGTAGGGAAGTTATTTTACAGGTGTTTTGGATAAATTTATTTTTAAAAGAAAATAATTATGATGTATTATTTTCTTACTATTTTATTTTATTTATTTTTGCATTTACCCTCAAAAAGAAAATTTTTCTAAGAAAGGGATGATCCAAGGAATGTAGCTGCACTTAGGCTTACACATGCTAGACTATAATACTATTAATGAAAGTGATGGATGGGGTTTTGTTTTCTTGTCCTGTAAAATCTTACCTGCTTTTTGTTTGCCTGTTACATGTTCTCTGGTCTGGGTCCTGAGATTGTCATGGTTTTCCATGAATGAAAGTTGCAATTTTGGAGAAGCATTGGATTATCCTACACAATGTATCCAGAGAGATACCAGTCATTCTGAGTAGATTTATGAATAAATTTAAAAGGTAAACCTTCATTAAGTAGGAATTTGTGATTAGAAGTTGCACACACAGCACCATAGGTACTGATATAGGAAAATGGAACAACATAAAGATGAAACTAATATAATACAATTCAATGTGGATGACACAATTTGACTTGGAAAGATCCAGATACTTTAATGGGTTAACTAACACCTTCTTGGCTTTTTTCCTTTCTCTGACTCCATTAATCTAATGATTTCTAGCATTCTTCCTTTCTCCTTTATGTGCTTCATATATTGTATTAATCTTTTGTCCAAAATACTACTTTACCCTTCACTAGTCTCTGTTTTAAACTCTAAGTAAGATATTGATGACAAATACAGGGGTAATATCTTTTATTCAGACAAATTCCTTCACATACCACCTTCATTTGGTCCTACACCACAGAATGATAATAATAATAATAACAATAGCACTTCATATTGCTCTCACTTTATCAGATAAGCTTTATTGCTTGGTGTTGTATGCTGAGTGCTGACAGACATCAGGAATGGGGCTTAGAAAATGTGTAAAATCACTTTGACGCATATGTGGACAGACATTTATTCAGAATGCTTCTTTGCTGCAAAAAACTCTCTTTTTATGGAACATCAACTATTTGAATATTTTTCTATATAATAATTTGCTTCCTGGTATAGCATGGTGTAGTCTATATACTTATTTTCTTACACAAGAGTGAATGCACTGAGAAGTAATCTGTTAATGCCAGAATGATATGTCATAGCTCAGTGAAATTTACAGAGCTAACATAGGGAAACAGTGCAAGGCTGAAGAATACAGCAGAAAGATCTGGTAGTTCTGCAGACACTTGACACACATGGCCTTTAAATACTGAAATCACACTTTTGTACTATTGCCACCAGCTTCAGTAATCACTGAACCAGGGCCTACTTTTAGTCACTTTCGTTTTCATATGCATGCATTGTTTGAATGTCCTCTTAGAGAACTCATCAGTTAGAGTACTGATTGGTATTGACAGCTTTTTATTGTGCTTTCTTTTAGAGATTTTACAAATGCCTATTAACTTGGTTCTTTTTTAGTCCTCCATTAATATAATTTTCTCTGTCACTCATGAACTTTGATTTAAAAAAATAAAACTATTTTTACTAAGCAGGTTTTCTTCTGATGCAAAAACTAATACCTCTCTTGATTTTTTCTATTTTCCTTAATCTGAAAAATGACTAATCAGGACTGAAGATTCAATTCTATTCAATTCTATTCTCTGTCCTGACCAGTTTTAAAGCTGTTGCAGTGCCTTAAAATTATATGTCTTACTTACTGAATTAAAGCCTTCAATTCTCTGTGTCATGTCTGCAGAGCTGAGTGACTCACAATAGCCCTTAGGATATACTGAGTGTTTCTTATAAGCTAGGTAACAGGAAATTTTGAATAGAAGGTTATGACTGAAATCCCCAGCTCATAATCTCTAGCTTTCACCTACATGTGGTACATGTTGCTCTTCTCACTAACTAAAATCTGGCATAGATCTTAGTGGACGTAATACTAGCAAGGTCATTATCTCCAGACAAAGGGGGAAACTCTGTGGTAGAAAATCTTTGCCCTAAGAAGGCTTTCTACAACTTTTTTGTTCACCCTTCTCTGAAAGCAGAGGCTCTGATCTTGCTTTAAAAGGGTATCTTGGAGCACCAATCACTCAAATCTTCCTGATTAATAAGTTGTAGTTTTAGCAGAGTAATTAGTTGTTTGGCTTCTAGTAAATCTGTAGCTCTACATCAAATACACAGGAATATCTAGTTCATGAATGTCTAGGTATGTCCAGGTAGATTTAGAATCTGGCAGGTTTTAGTCATGCCCAGAAAGAAATATATGGGGTACCTAAGGGACCTTATTAGGAAGGGAATTCCTAATGTGAGTTTTGAGGACTTATCCTTTTTTATTTTTTTAATTAATTGCATCTACATCTTCAGATTTTAATATCCTTTAGATAATCATCATTAAATAAGATTTTGTTGGGGTGTTTTGGAAATTACTGCCAGTTTCCAATCACATTATTTAGCCTAGTTGGGGGAAAAAATACATAGCATTAAAACATATATCTTTGCATATTTATTTTTTTTTCTGTTACGAGGAGCATCCATGGTCCTTTTCACACATGTGTGTAAAAATTTCAGACCACAACAGAGTCAAACAGAATTTTCTTGCATTCTGATGTAATAGTGATTCAAATGGGAGAAGAGGTAAAAGAGTAATGTTAAATCCTCCAATATATGAAGAATGAAGGCACAAGGTAACTGAAAAAAAGTCCAGAAGTCAGCAACAATAAAATTGTCAGGTAGTCATAAAATTAAAGAACCAAAAATTCTAATGAAATTCTTACAAAATTAAGAGGGGACAAACAGAAGAGCTAGTACAAAACATGTATGTTATAGTACTAATAAAAAGAAAATATAGGAAGAATGATACAATGAAAAAAAATAAGTAAGTGCAGAACCACAGAAAATGAGACGCATAACAGAAATAGCGATGGAAACAGGTGGTAAGGAAATGTTGTGCCAGCTTGGTAGCCAGAAAAGTCTGGTTGAACAAATATTGTTACCGCTGAAAAGTGCTGTCATACCAGTACATACTTGAAAATAGTACATGCTTGTGAAACAGAATTTATCACATTCTTGGTTTAAACAGGTACTTTACTGGGAACTGTGCTATTCTTAACTTTCAAATATAAAATATAATTGATAGGGAAGTAATTAAACTCTGTAAGTATCTGAAGGGAAGGTGCCAGAAGGATGAATCCAGGCTCTTCTCCATGGTGCCAAGCAATAGAGCAAGAGGCAGTAGACAGAAACTGATGGACAGGAAGTTCCAGCTCGACATGAGGAAGAAATTCTATACTGTATGAGTGGCCATGCACTGGAACAGGTTGCCCAGTGAGGTTTTGGAGTGTCTCTGGAGAATTCAAGAACTATCTGGACACAATCCTGTGCCACATGCTCTGGGATGACCCTGCTTGAGCAGGGAGGTTGGACCAGATGTTCCACCATGGTCCTTTCCAACCTGACCCATACTGTGATTCTGTGATAATAAATACATAAAGCAAATAGCTGATAATTATTAAAAGGTGAAAGGTGTGAAAAAGCGCAAGACTAAAGCTCTCACCAATAACTGATGCACTTTACAGCTAGGCTCAAACACTTGCACTTTAAGGAGCATGAGGTGTGCATCTTCATGTAGTGCATTTACAAGTAGGCAGGATGTCAAACAGAACCATGGGTGATAGCCCAGCAACTACGGTTAGAGAAAGTCCTATGCAAGTCCCATCCAAATGGAGCTTCAGGGAAGGAGAGTGAGGACAGACCCAGCAATGCCTTTGCCCAGTAAGCTGGGATATTATTTTCTAGGGGCCTTTGAAAGGACAGAAAAAATTCTGTGAAAGAACACCATATTAGTCTCTAGAAATAGTTACAGCCACTGAGTAGGTAAGAACTTCATATTACTTTCCTGAAAATTTGTGGTGACAATGAACCACCTCTGGGGACAAAAAAAATATATGACAGAGGACAGAAAAAGACTGAACAAAATTTTCAGGTATAGTAGTATGATCAGAGAGAGGCTTTTAATGGTTATCCCAGTGAAACGCCAAAGGGAAAAAAGTACATTATTTTTAGGACTACCTTCACCTAAACTTGGATCTTAATAATGGTTATGGTTTCATATGGGCTATGGGCTTGCCATTTTAATTGTTTTACAATGACAAGAGTAATAGCTTTTTTTTAAAGTATCTTTTATCATCCTAAGATACATTTCTAAAATAGATACCCAAACAAGCCTTTTTCTTATGTAAATTGTCTAATAATAATAATAATAATAATAATAATAATAATAATAATACCACTTCGCAATCTTTTCAACAAATTGCACTCTGAAACTGTGGTAGAATAACACTTTGATGTTTCCTAGTCATAAAATTATTATTTTTTAATGTAAAATAAATTTTAAAAATCTTACAAGTCAACATGCAGAGTCTCACTATGCAGAGCTTATGGATTTCACAAACGCTGACAAGAGCTGACAATTTTTAAGACCGAGAGCATGCTTTAAGAAATTTGCTTTTTCAATTAATCTAAAGGTTGTTCTCTATAGTTTATATTTTCTGCTTGTCTACATCTAAGGAGCAGTTCAAAACACTTTAGAATATACAGTCTTGTTCACCATATAGATACAACTAATTTACAGTAAATCTATTTCCAAAAGATTCAGTATCTTTCTGTTTAGCCTGGACATTTCCTGTTTTGTAGAAAGATGTTTTTATTTCCCTGCTGATGTTTATGTTCCTGTTCTGTAACTGTATTACAGCTTCATTGCTGTAATCCATTGACTTTAATGGAGTTATTCTTTTCATGTAGTCATTCCCAGAGTTATTCTTTCACGACTATAGTCTGTAAAGTCTGTATAATTTCTCTTTATATATAACCTAAAGAAATCTTTGTATTCGTTGTGCCTACTAAGAAAAAAAAAAAGAATTTGCGGGCAAAAGAGAAGGAAATCATACTATGCATAGCAAATTTGAAGGCGTGAATGGGTAATCAACTTTAAATCAAATGACATTGCTGCAGGAGGCACGAGTTTACATTCATGGATACAGTCTTCTTGCTCTGCACTCTTCCAGCATGCCAAAGTAGCTACAAACTTGGCATAGGAAGCTGGGTTTCTAACTGCTTTGCATCACTGCACAGCAGTTGGAACACTCTGGCACATCTGCCCCTTATATGATGCAAATTGATGCAGGAAGTGAAACTTCATAAAAATGTCTCAGACTTCCATTGGGAAGGCCAGACACAGAGTTGACATAAATACTTTGCCTGTGTAAATCATGAGTTCAGTGGAGCTGGACTGACTTACATATGACTTACATAAATTTCAGATCTAGACTCAAATCTTGAGTTGTGAAATTATGAATAGAGATAATGTATTGATGAAAATCCACATCAATCCCCAGTAGGAAGTTAACTCAAATAGAGTCTAAATAATGCTAAATAATGACTTTTCTCATGGACTGCCAAGACAAGGTGAGCTATGTCATGAAAAACAAGCTTAACACATGGCAGCCATGAGGGTTGCATCAAAAATGTCAACCTTTTTGTTGTCTCCTGGTTATGTGTTTTGCTAGCACTATGCAAAAAGCATAATTGCAGCCACAGTATGTAAATATTCAGCTAAGAAATGCTACTCAAAGTTGCCTGGCATAGCATTCTGAAACACTGTTTCACAAAATTTGTTGGCCTTGGTTTAATGTATTTTTTACTCAACTTACACTATAGTACTTAAAATGTTTATATAATGCCTGATCTTTTTTTGATGTCCATGTTTAACATCATCAAGATTCACTTGCACAATTTCATTGTTTGGATTTTTATCCTCTTCTGATGAACAATATTTTATTGATTCAGCTGCAGATTTTAATGCCTCAAAATGTACAAATATTGCCTATGTGTTACAGTGCGTACTTTGATGTTCCAATTAGATATTTTATGGATCCAGCTGCATGCTTTAGTGATCCAGTTGGATTCTTGATTTTCCATAAAATTGGTTGTCACTCTATGCTCTATGTTAATTAAAGTGAATACAGTATTTTTGATAACCAGTTTGAGGAAACAAACTGAAAAAAATGCTTCAACAAACTAAAATTTATGTTTTGGTTTTTGGTTTTTTCTTCATAATATGCAATCCTACATCAGAATTTTAAGTCAGGAAAATTTGTTTAGTTATAATGAAAATAAAAATATGAGGCATCAGATTATCATAATCATGCTGGGACCCCTATGAACACAGGCAGGCCATTCAGTGTACTGCACTTTGCTAAGTATTTTGTACATAATTCAGGCTACCAAAAGACTTTCTGGTCTATCTTAAGCACAGAATTTCTAAGACTTACGGATGTATTAAATGTGTCCAAGACATATCAATAATGTCTCTTAAATATTCCATTAATGGAAAAAAAAATCCCTCTTCTGTTTAGGAATTCTACAATATTGAGTTGATATGCACTACATCAGTCATCTAAAGGTTTCTATTTTAAGAATTACCACACCTTAAAATTGAATACATATTTACAGTTTGCTGTATGTTGCTGCAATTTACCTTCAGTCTACATTGGTGTAAATGTTATATGAGACATATATAAAGATAGAAAAAGGAACCAGAGGCATGGATGTTTCTCTGCTTTGGTCACACTTAAGAATGGATTGTGTGGATTTCAGCTCCAGAGAACTGATCCTTCATAAAAAGAAACAAATCTCTACAGTCCTTTTCTTCTTCTGAAATATATCTACCACAGTCAGTTCTTTATTTCACTCTGCCTATTAGACTAGCAGAAATGTTTCTTAAACTAATCATAACTTTGCTATAGCCCAAGAGAACCTGTGGAAGGTAGGTGTGCTTTGGCTTAGCTCAATACTTTGCACACACAATCTGTGGATTGCCACTGGCAACACAATTTCTGTCATGTGGGTGTCTCCCTACAGACTCCTGTTTTCAAAGAGGAGTTTCTTTAAGATACTTTATGCAAAAAATATGAAATAGAGTAATAAGAATAATTTTATGAGGTGGGATGCATCAGGTGCTGTCACTTATTATATATCTTTTTTTACTGTCTCACTAAATGTATGAAGCTCATAAACTTTTTGTTTCCTTCCTAATTTCTTCCAGAACTTCTTTCTTCTTTATCCTAATGCCAAAGTTTTAATTTTTTATTTTATTTCTGTCACTGCAGCTTGTGAAATTCACACAATTATCACTGTAATTTACCACACCACACAGGTCACAGTCAGTTTTCATTGAAGGGGAATTTCCTACCTTCTTGATATATTAGTTAGCACTGACACTCCTATTTATTTTACAGCAACTCTTACTATTTGTCCTGGGATTATGTCTCCTTTGATAAGTATCTATTTCCCTTCACCCTAAACATACTTATAATTTACTGTCATTTCTGTTGTGCATTTCCCTGGAGAATCTGAGATTCAGGTTCACTCTTTACCAGCATAGGATGCTTTGGGTGCAGAAGCTTTGTTGATCCACATGAGAACTGGGTATTATATGACTTTGAAGATGAAAGCTAATCTCATTTCTTATTTGTTTCAGTTTTCTTATCTTTCTTTATGCATGATGAAGGTCAAAATCACTCAGAAAGAAAACAATGAGCATATGGGAACTACCTAGAGTATTTAAAAAGAACATCATGAACCAGGGATTTGTGGTTTCTACTTTTTGGCCTTTTTTCTGTTGCTGAAAAGTAGTTTTCAAAAGCTTATTGGTAAGACAGGCTTTGTATTTATTTATTCAATCTCAGTGAGTTTCTTAAAGTTCTCTCATTTTTTGCCACAGCAACACTGCCTAAGAGGTAAAAAAAAAGTCACTATGCATCATTGACTAGGGATTCCTTGCTTTTATCTTTTATCACATCAAAGTATATAATTCATAGATATTTTCCTAAAACTCCTTCCCTTCTTGCTTCAGCAAGTTCCATAATTACTGGTGGTAAAATACCGTAGTGATACTGAACTTGCTAAATAAATTTTTCCTATGCAGATTGTATTGTAAAAAGTTCATGTGGAAATAGGGTGCTGAGATAAAACAGTCTTTGTCCTACCTGCTTGGACAGTTAAAGGAATGTTGTACAGAGTTTTGCTACCTTATGCCAGCTGTACTAACTTTCAGTAGGCATAAAACTACTTAGATATTATTCTACAGGTGCTATTCTACAGATGCAATAATATAGCTACAAGTTATTCTATAGGTGCAATTTACTAAAGATGGTGATTGCAGCTGGTGGAGGCTCTTGGGATCTTGTTCACTACCTTGGCTCCATAGCAGTTCAAGAATATTTTCCACTTTCATCAGTTTTGACTGCCTCTGGGTCTCCATTTCAGTGACTCCCAGATATTTTTCTTTTTTGGCCATATTTTATTCTGTTTCTTCAACTTCAATTCCAGTTGTTTCTGTTATGCTGTGATTTTTGCTAACAGCCCTCAGGTATCCAGATTGCTACTGACTTGGCCAGCCTTGGGCTGCCCATCTGGGACTGAATTTGTATCAGCAACCTCTTTTTCCCCTTAGTCACACTGGTTTAGCTACAGTATAAATTCCTTGAGGTTTTCTCCAATACAGTGTATGATCTGCTCTTAAAGCTCTTCATAGTCTCTTTCACTAAACTCTGAAAAAGCTCACCAAAGGGCAGCTTGTCACATTCATATGGGCTTGCAGTATCTCCTGCACAGTTTGTAGTGTTCCCTATAGAACATAATTCTCGGATAGAGTATAGATGTTCAAAACCAAAGTGGATTCTCAAACTGAACAAATTGGAAACTTTACCACGGCTTTCTTCTGAAAATTTCCACCTAATTCTGTGAAAGAGACTCTAGCTTTTATTTCTCTATTTGAACAGAAAAGCAAATTCTCACCAGTGTTGATGATAGTCCATGATTCAAATTGACTGATGAAAGGGAGAAATGTAAGCAACAATGTCATAACTGACATAAAGGGTCATTCTTACACTTTGGTAGATAGTCTATGGCTCTCCTGCCCCAGGCAGCTCCCCAGTATTTATGACTCCCACACAATAGTCAGTTTCAGGATTTGATGCAGGATAGCACTGCATAGGTCAGGAGGCTGACAGATGCCACTCTGAAGATAGCGCAAAGTTGTCTTGGGCCCAGTTGCATGATCTAGTCTTCAGGCAATCAACTAAATCCCTGAAGATCTGTTGTAAGTACAGCCAGAGTTGCTCTGAGGTGCTTAGAACATGACTTGTTCCCCTTACAGAATCACAGAATGGGTAATTCTGGTCCAAATCCCTGCTGGGGATTGACAGGGCCATCTGAGAGCATATTGCACAGGATTCCATCCTGGTGATTGCCTTCAGATGAACCGAGAATCTGGTTTGTGATGTCCTCGAGATAGTTTCCACATGCTCATTGTTTTCTTTCTGAGTGATTTTGACCTTCATCATCAAGAAGTGAGTCCTTACTTCCTAAGTGACAAATAGCAGAGAAAAAAAAAAGAGGGAATTGTTTTAATGGTTTTGAGAATAGAAATTTTTGAACACTTCATTCTTTGGTTATAGGAAGATGACAAAAGAAATTTAAAAAGTGTTTTGAGGATGAAATAGTTATTTTGTAAAAAACTCACTCCCTGACTGAGCCACAAAGAGTGGTTTGGATATAACCCTTGACAAAAATGTATTTGGTTTTGTATTTTTGTCCCAGAAAGATGGAGACCACAATAATATGGAGAATGCTGTTGTAGTGCTTTCTGTCAGGACTCACTTTTCAGGTGAACGCTGTGTAGTTATTTATGAACAAATAGATTGTAAGGGATATTTTATTCAGCTCCTTTCATCTCAAAATGTGTCATTATCAGTCTTATGGGAAGCATTTTGGGAGCCAGTGCTCAGAGAAGTGAATCAGACATGCATGGAATGGCAAGAACTGCAGGACTGTTTTCCTGCTCCTTGCATCTGATTTTGCTGATTTTACAACCTTGACAATTTTAGGCTTGGTGTTTTTCATCCTTCACTACAGGACTAGATATAGCCTGTGGTAAATATGGATATTGTTTGTTTATTATCTGTGTGGAGTATTTTGATTTTCCATCCAGTGAACCTGAGGGAGGAAGAGAAGGAACACCAACAAACAGCAATGAGACAGCATGCTGATAGTTTAAATGAATTTTCTAAGGGCTAAGTAAGCTTTGAGATGCCTGCTCCATTCAGTAAAATCTGCACATTGATTACATCTCTTTAAATGTAGGATAAGTACAGTGTAAAGGTCAATAGATTAAACATGTAGTTTAATCAGCAAATTATGCAAATGAACATAAATGAAATATACCATTCAACTGTTAAGATCAGTAAAGCATGCAACTCTATTAGTGAAGTGTTTGAGTACTGGCCATCTTAAATCTACACCCAATTAACTAAACTTTAAGAAAATTCAGTTACTGGAGGAAAAGAGTTTGTCAGCCAAATGTTTGTCTAACAAACATTTATTGTAAGGTACCTACCTAAAATATGGTGACAAAAATTTAGAAAATTAGTAAAAAATTGACAATAGTAACAACACAACTGCATTTAAGCTTTTTTTCTCCATCACTGGAGGGTGAATATCAATTAGCAAGTGGTGAAATAATATGACTACTTGAAATATGGTGATCAATGAGGTGGAATTTACGAACATTCAACAACTACTGTACACGGCTCAAGTAGCAAGTTCCCTCCCAGCTCCTCATCTAGGTCAAAATCAGCAAAGCACTTAAGTACAACCATAACTTTAGGTGTAGGAGCAGTACCATGGAAATCTTTTGCTTGCCTGCTACTGCTGCTTTTATGGAAGTAGAGACCTGAGGTCAGGGCTCAGTTTTGCTAATTGCGCTTCATAGGTTTAAAAAGATACAGCCTCTATAAGACTAGCAACCTGGAGAGGCAGGGTGGGGGTAAAACATAGTTTTCATTCTCTCCTCTCCATTTTCCTTCTTTTTTTTAAAAAAATCATAATTACAATAATTAGGTTAGAAATTTTGGATTGCATCCCAGACATCATTACATATACTAATGAGTTTCAGAAGTTCATAGTTCTAGCAACAGTGAACAGTGTTGAAGAATGAAGAACTGTTTGTCTAGAAATGTCTAGAAACAATAATCAAAATTTTCAAATAAATAGAATTCTTAAATGTCATGGAATAGACAATTTTTGTGTCTGTGCCTTTTTGTGATATTTTAGTCAGTGTAACATTATTTTGCATGTTGATAAGTAAACAGCTCTTATTTAATGCAAATAGCTAGAGCTATTTTACAGGTTGAGCTTGCAGTGGTATTTAGTTTGGAACAGAAACATGGTTTTCAATTAATTTGTCAATGGTTTCTGTTCATTTTGATTCAGCTCATATTAGGGGAATTTTTGGAGCATTGTTGGATTTCTTTCATATGGAAATGTTGGAGGATGTTCTTCAGGGACACACCTAATGCCTTCCAGCTGCAGATGATGAGCATTCCCAGTCAGGAAAAAGACTAAAGATAGTTCTTATTCAACTAAAAAAAACAGGGAGGGAGGGAATCCATCCTGTGTGAACATTGTGTAAATATTACTTTCTCAGCAATTCTTTGGCGATAGAGATAATTTTCCATTAGTCTTTGCTTTGTGCTAACAATATGCGTAATTACAGTTTATCAAAGTTTCCCATTCCTCTCCCCATCTTACTTTCCTTTATCTTTTTGCTGTGAAATTTTTGAGGTGATAAATGATGTAACTTGATCAAGGATTTATGGTATGCAATAAACAAAATTAGGGTTCCTAAATGTGAGCACATACAGTTAGTATAAATGTTTAAATCATTTGTGCATTTTATTGACTGACCTTTGCTAGTCAGCAATTTCTGTTTGATGAAACAACTGAAAAAAAAGTTGCAGCTTTCCATTGCACATATATCTAAAAAATATCTAGGAAAAAAATGATTTTTACAACTACAGATCACTTGGCTTGGGGAAGAGTCACAGGAAACTTTTTATTGCATCCATGACTTTTATATCTCCCTCTGTCAGAGTAAGGTTAAAGAAGGAACCTGCTTTTCTCTTCTAGCTTTACCGTAGAAGCATTGAATTTCTTATCCACTGAAACCATTCTAGTCCTCCCTTTCTGCCTCTTGAATGATTTCTCACTTTTAGGAATGTTTATCTCTACTTTATACACTTCTACACCTAGCTTATGGCATCTGTCATGGTGAAGCAGAGTAGAGAGAATTCCGGGAAAATACCTTTTAACTTGAAACAGCAGAAAACCTTTTTTTGAAAAATAGAAATAAAATGCACATACATCAATTTTCATTGAAGAACCCTTTAAAATATGCTTTGTCTGATTGAAGATTCTGTTTCTTATTTTGCATTTTGGGATTTTTCCCATGGAGGTGTAGTTAGACAAATTGACCCATTCAGCCTTCACAAAAGATCCTTCCTTTAAAAAAATGTCATGGAGGAGGTTAAAAATAAATTCTTTGAAGGATCAATTGTTTATTTAATAAACTTTTTAAATGGACATTAGTAGTTCATTACCCATAGTACAACCTTGTTTTGAGTAGGAGACATTAGGTAGTTTTTCAAGTGCCTAGGTTTGTTGATATGTTCTAGAAACCAAATTCCATTGTGCAAAAAAAGTACAGAAAGGAGATAAGCACAAAAGAGTGACACTATCATCATCATATCACAAAATAAATGGAATTTCAGTTTTGGAAGAGATACAGACAAATAAAAACCAATCCATCAAAATATCCCTGTACTGTTGCATTGCTGGGATTAGTTAGAGATTCTTGTGAGATTATTTATGCCTTAAGTGTCAAGGAGGAAACACTCAAAAAAGAAAATATTTTTTTTACATGAAAGAGAGTAGAACACACCAAGGAGAAAATAGTACTGTATTTCACTTTGTTAAAATGGAAAGAAAAAAAATCTTTGAAGATCTAGACCAAGGTTAGTCTAATCCTTTATGCATGAAGATAGAAGCAAAACTGAATACTATATAAGGATTATTTCAAACTCAGACAAAAGTTAAACTAACAAAATGTCCATATATATACTTTGATACATACGTATATGTAGATATGATAAAAAGATTTTTCGGTAGATGAATGGTAATTCATCATATTTTGAGCTGTTAGATTTCAAGAAGTCTGAAAATATAAATCTACTTCTTGATCAGGCATTTGGTGAACCCTTAGCGCCCTTGTAACTATCCTGCTTTATACATAACATTTCTACTGGTCACTCTTCTCAACTTATTTCTGTCTGCTTTTGTCTCCAATTTCATATAGTACAACTCTATCTAGGACTGAATCCTGAGGAGGTTTAAAGTCTCTCTAAGGCAAAACATAGCATATTGAAATGCCATTCTTTCAGACACCACCGAGAACAAATGACAGCATTTACCTTCGATTCAAACAGAGATTGGTATTGTCCATCTGCTGCAGACTACAGATGGGAAATAGGTGTGCCTTATGGAGCCATATTTCCTGATGAACAGTCCAATAAACAGGGGATTATTTGGATGAAATAACCTTTGACTTTGTTGCCTTAACCCACTTGTGGCTGTGTGTGCTTCTGGACGTACTGAAAGCACTCGTGCAGCATCCAGACTGCAAATGAGGCACGTTTCAGTGCAAGCCTAGTGAATGTCTTTCCTGCTCCACATAGATCTGGCCCCTCATCATGGTGTGTGCTGTCCCTTTGAGCAGCGTGGGACATCCCTTGCACACACCAGCCAAAGAGGCTTTGTAGCAATGTTCACTACGGGAGGAAGGCTAGTGTGCACATTTGTTTGTGTGTGCATATGTCTCTTTCCTGTTCCTGTAGTTTTTTAATCTATTGATTTTAGCCAGATTTGACAGAGTAGTAGAGGTATCAAAGATAATTAAATGCCAGTTTCAGTTTCTTGCACTTTGCTCTGTTAGCAGCTTGCCCTCTATTCTAATTTTCCATCTAAACCATGCTAACTGCTTCTTTGATACTCCGAGAAGCTCATGAGCAATCACAGACTAAACAGAAATTCCTGCTGGTTGAATTTACTGATAGCCCCCATTAGTATCTCCAAAACACTATGTTGAAGAGGACTACAAGGGAAAAAAAAAAAGCAACATGCATTGCTCTAGTGTTTCAGGTGACCAGTTTAAAATATGCTGTGGGTCATGAGATTTATCAATATTTTGTCTGTGTGTATGTGGCAGCTTTTCTCCTGCTACACAGTATGATATAGAGAGAAGATGGGGAGAGAGACCTTTTATTTTGTGCTGATATGGACTATATTTGATCATAAATTGACTGTGTTTATAAGACTATTAATCTATGAAATGCAATATTATTGTACAAAACCAATTTCAAAGTCATAATATCTCATCTTGTTTTTCTCCAGTAAAAGAAGCAACCTTATATTAGAGAGAGTGATATGACAGGGCAATACAAAATCGAAATCTAGAGAGTTCTAAGGAGGAAAGAAAAGAAATGGCAGGCTTTAAAGAGAGGCAGATATCTGACTAAGGAAAGAGCAACATAGGTTCTTGCACATGGTGGCAGGGATGTATCTCAATATAATGTCCACATTCTGGGAAACACTTTAATTTTAGGATTAAAACCAGAATTTAAAATGTTTGTCATTTCTAGACAGAATGAATTAGTGTATAACTATTTATTTATTAATTAGGAAAGCAGTTAGGCATATTTCTGGATGAACAGTTTGGACAGTGGGTGTCTGATACCAACCTATAATATTAAGGGAACAATATACCAATATACCAACATACCAATATTAAGGGAACCACAATGCACACATATCCACAGGTGGAAAAGCTTATGCTAAGCTTTTAAAAGAAGTTGATGGAGTTTGATAGAGGGATAGATCAAAAATTATTGATACCCAGAAATGGAAACCATGGATAAAAAAGTATAATATAGCACAGCATGACAGAAGTCTCAAATCTGTGAGAGAAATATGACAATTGCAGAATTCTTTTAGAATTATACAAAAGATGCTTTCTACTTTAAGTGAGGTTATAAAAGTAAGGTATGTTTGATTAAAATATTTCTAGAAAAGAAGCAGTACAAATCCAAAGGAAAAAAAAAGTGGAAAAGGATCGCATTCCTTACTCCAGGAAGGTAATGACTACAAGTCACTTCCTAAAAGAGCATTTTGATGGATATGGTTGATGCTGCAGTTGTTTATTGGTAATACCTTTTTCAGCAGCATAGGTAGAATTTTCTGAAATGGGGAGGGATTCTGGTACAGGGGGAAGGAATTGTGGATTCTGGGTCAAAAGGCAGAAAGTAGGTCTGCCATAAGATCCTTTTAGGCAAGCTCAGGAAATGTAGATTAAATGAATGTGATGCCTTGGACTGGGTACCTAGAACAAAGGCTAAACAGAGTTAAAAGAATCAAGTAGATATTTATTAAAGGCCTTTAGCAGATACACTTTGGGCAGTGCAGGAGCCTCGCAGGGGCTACACCCGAACTGGACAACAGTTGTGAGTTTTTCAGGCAGATATAATTTTTGTCTACTTGCATATCATAAGTTAATTGTCCAATTACAACTTCAGGGAATGAAGTCACATTCCCCCAGTTTGTTCTTCCCCAATTTATTTTTGTTTATACCTTTTGGTCCTGAGGCTGTGATGATGACTTTGGTTGTCAGGCGCGGAAGGATTGTTTTTTCTGACCAAAATGTGATGAGAGCTTACTAACACTCTGTATGGAGTTCAGAGTTATACACTAATGCAGTATAGGATCTGAAAAATATAATAGATACATTAATATATAGCACTGGAACTAGTAACAGAAAATCACTGACATTTAGTGACTGCAAATATAAATAAATAATTGGTTAACCCAATTTGAATGATTTTCTAATGATCTAGTGATGGCTTTTATAGAAAATCTATTTAGAAGTTACAAAAATTAATAAGAAATTAGAGTCTTTCTAACAAGCTTTGTAGCCAGTTCAATACAAATTCTGCAGGATATCTTGCTAAAACCCATAGGAAAGTTATAGCCTTCTGTTTAGTTAGTTCTGTTTGTTGGGAAAAGCCGCTCTGAACGTACCCACTGTGAGTTTTTTCAAATGAATCATAATTATCTGTAGTGTGCATGTTCCATAGACTTTTTTGCTTAGAATATACATTCCTGAGTCAGTGATGTATTTAGTGTTAGAATTCTTACTTTTCTAACCTCAGCAGTGTATATTAACAGGGCCGTCAGAAGGGGAGACTGTGAAGAAATATTGCTGTGATCATTTACTAATGGCTGCAAGTTATTATACATTAGACTGCATTTATTTTTTCAGTCTGAAGGGAGCATTGAATTGATAACAGTACAATTTAAAAATTGGTTGTTTCTTGCCTACCATTCTCTTCTTAAACATCAAGGATATTCTTTATTTTCTGGACTCTCTTATCTTTTCTGTATCTTTCTACAAAAGGCTGAAGTGCATGTCACAGAAAAGACTCCTTCTCTCTGTAGCAATGTCCTGATTTATCAGTGAGATGTTGTTTATGGGAACAGAAATATATATATTCATTCTATGTATGCATATATTTAATTTTAAATAGAAATATCATTTTTATCTCCAATATTTGGTGTCAGGTCTTTTTTCTCTCAGTTGCCTCATAATGACAAAAAGAAGGAGTATACAAACATCTCTGCTCCTTCTACAAGAAAATAAAACCAGAGGACTTGTATTTGAAGATCAAAAACAGTAAAAGAAATAAATTATTTAAACTATTGAAAACAAATTCTTTCTCCATCCTCTTTTAGAGCCAAAACATGCAAATATGTGCACTTTTTGTGAGATATCTTTCTGTATGATATTATACACCCTAATTTTTAATTTTTTTTTGTCATTTCAGTCAGTACCGGTACAGTATCATACTCTCCAGATAATGTTAAGAGATCCACCTTCATTGTTTGCTCCCTTCATTGTTTGGTCTCTTCTAAAATTGAAGATTAAATGCCACAGATATGGTCTTCGATGCTACAAGTTTGATTTTCTCATCTCTACTAGCATGTTATCAATTGTAAAATATACAGATATTAATCCTGAGCTGCATATTTGCTTTTAACCACAGGGACAGGACAAAATCTATACATCAAAAATATTTTTTTAAATTTTTGAGAAATTTCAAACAGTAGAAAGACAATGACCAAATAGAAATGTGAGAAAAAAGTATTTTTATTTTCAAATAAATATTTTTGTTCAAATAAACAGTCTTTCTCCAGTAGCAGGATTGTTTTTACAAAATTCTTTTTCTTGACTGAATTCAGATAAAACAAAAGTTTTGTTATGATAAAATCACTGTAAAGCTGACCATGGGCCAGAAAGATGCTCTTTTGAGAAAATTGTAAGCTACTAAATACATTATAAACTTAGTTCTAAATAAAAAGGACCTATTACATCAAACTGATGGAAATGGCTTATTGCACATTGATATTAAAGTCCAAGAACAAAAGTAATAGAATATGAAACATAGATTTTAATATCTAGCACTGGAACTAGAAACAGCAAATCACTGACATTTAGTGACTTCATATAAAAATATTTGGTTAACCCAATTTGAATGATTTCCTAATGATCCAGTGATGTTTGCAAGACTACAGAAGACATGTATATGTTTGGAAAGATGACACTGACCCCCTGTGTCACTAATTTTTTTTCTTTTTTCATCACTGAAACGTGCCAGGGTAATATAATTGTCACTTAGTTTTATATACATTGCCACAAATAACTTGTACACAAGTATAAACCTATACTATTTGGCTTTGAGTGAAACTCCTTTCCTTTCCTGGCAACCCAGTGAAATCGATACATATTCATGATCTAATCCAATAGAGCATGTGATTAATTTCATGGCACACCAAAGGCAGCATTCACATGTTTCAAGTTAACTAGTGTTTGCCTTGACTTCTGAATTAACAAGAATAAAAATTTAAGTACTCATTTTAAAAAAGTATCTTCAGGTTTTTTTTTTTCACATCCACCCCATCAAGCTTACCTATGAAAAAAGAAATTTTGTAATCCTTTTTATCTTATAAATATTGTCAAATTGAGGAAAAAATTCTCATTAGCAAATACTGTGTGAAGAAATTTTTAATTGAATGCAAGACAATATTAATGTATTGAAATACTTAAATTGCTCTTTCCTTACCAATGTAATTAGTCCTTCTTTGTGCGTTTTGCCTACAGCTTTCCTTTGTGCCTACATACACGTCTGGAAAGAGTAAGTTTATGGATATCATTCTTTTATGGGCATTCCTCGTACATCACATTAGAAAACAGCAGTATGTAACCACATATAACCACAAGCCTTCATGAAAAGTAATAAAACTTGAGAACATTCCTCCTGGCATACATGCCTAGTTACAAATCAGTGCTAATTACATTTCAAATAAACTATTATCAGATCTCAAATATTGAAACTGTGTTTTTCCAAAGAAAGAAATCCCCATCTGTAATTCCAGGAATAGTAAGTACCTTGATGGATCAGCTTAAATTCAGAACAGAACATCTTGATATGTTTTCTTTTTTTCTCCATCTCTGAGATTCTGCTTTACATTAAACTCTGAAAAGTGCCGTTTCTGAAAACTCCCCCTTCAGTTTTGCTTCCAGTGTACATCAACAGGCAGGAATGCCATGGCCTTTTGTACTACATGCTCCATAAACACTTGTTCTCCTGTCACTTCTTTTGTCAAGTTTAAATTTGTTTGTATTTTCTAGGTAGTGACATACAATAAAGGTTCTGTCAAACCTCTGTAATTTGGGCTGGATTCTCATTAAAAAGTTTTTGTTTTCATCAGTGTATAACTTCATCAGCTTTAATAGTGTTTTTGATCTACAACAACTTGTGAAAAGAACAAGAAGCACGCTTTCAATCATACATTAAATAATGTTCAAAGCAATTATCTCTTTCTTTCTGATAGAATACTGAACATCAGAAGATCTGTGACCTGACTATTTCATAAAACTTCCTATTAATTTCATATGTGTGGGGTTTTAATGTTCTTTATATTGAAGACTCTGTTTGGTGATCTTAGTGATGTTAAGACTGCCTGAGTCTGTAATGTAATGTAATGTTCTGTTTCATCTCACTTTCACAGACTTATTCCATTTGTACTTCCACTGCCTTGCAACAAACCTTTCTTCAGCAATTACCAGCTTATATGCTTAAATAAACATTTTCAAGACTTTTTGCAGCTTCCAACAGTTCAGGTAGTGTCAGGCTTAGTAGTTGTATCGTTTGTCATGCTTACATAGCAGTGCTTCTCATACTAACTGCTTGCAGAGGATTGCTGGACATCGTAGTGACCTGTGGGACTCTCCCTCATAGTTGGGATTCACCCATTTACCAGCTGGTGCTGTGACACTTTCCAAAACTTTTGGAATAGAAGTACCACAGTACTTCTACAGCCTTGAGAAAGAAGGTTATCAGCTTAATCTATTTCCTACATGTTAGAAACACAAAGGCAATAACAACAGTACTCATATAAATGTCCATTTCAAATAACATCATGCCTAGCTTTTGCCTACCTTGTGAATTCTTCACAAACAGGTTTCTAAGGGCCTATTAACCAGAATGTATATGATGTACTGGTGAGTCGCAAAAATATCATTTTCTTGAAAAAACAGAAAAGGTCTTCTATTTAAATTCTTTTAAAGGACTTTCAAGAGGAAGTTTGGGAGACTCAGTGCATTGCCAGGCACTTCTTGAAGCTGTCTGCAGCTTGCCTATAGAGGTGATACTTAGAAAAACTAATTTATGCCAGACTCATGGCTGTTCTTACAATCTTCAAGGACTTCCAAACGTCACTGAAGTGCTCTTTGAGTCAAAGAGATTTCACATCTGTCATAACTTAAACATATTCATTTGAAAGGTGTTAAAATGCCTTAGAAAAATACTTTTGTAGATGCTTCCTGCGTGCTGTGTTTCACAATTGTAGTGGCAGTTATAAAACTATCTGCTATGACTTTCTAATTTCTAGTCTGTTCTGCTCATGTTTGATTTGATATATATTAAAAAGCAATCCAGACATATCAAGGCATATTTTCAGAGGACTTTTATCATAAAGAAGTTGCACCTGAGTACATAACTTACAGATAACTAGGCAAAGGTAACTCAGCACTAAGTATTTAATAGTGTTAAAAATATCTACAATTGATTCAACTTGTAATTGATTTTGATGCCAAATCAAAGTTTATTATTAAAACTTGTGCCTGATGGGCATATTTGTAATATGAAGTCTTTGTAGTTAATAACAATAGTAAAAATAATAATAATAGAGGTATTTGAAAGTTATTTAAGCTGCTTTTATTCAATTCTGGGTACCACACAACCAAAAAGATATTGACAAATTGTTAGGAATGTACATGTAAGTAAATAAATGTTGTAAAAATAACCAGACTGATTGTTATGAAGTGTGAAGTGAGTGAGTGATTAAAAGAACTAATTAAAAGTGAGTGATTAAAAGAACTGTGAGTGAAGATTAAAAGAACTAAGTCTGTACTGTTTGACTAAATATTGACTAAGATCCCCAATAGCCTAGCTGGTGTTAAGCTCTTTTGGCACAAAAATGCTCCCAAGAGCACAGCAGATCTATGGTACACCAGAAGGAATTTCAGAAAGGCTTTTTACTTTAAGGACATTCAGCTCCTTCTGACTGTACAGAAGAACAGTGTGAACTGAAGGATATCGGCCCACACAATTTCATGTCTTCACTTCATAAGAACACTGACTCCAAAATACCACTGGCACAAAGAGCTGGGGATAAATGGTGTTCATGTACTTTCCACATTTTTGGTGAAATATAATTGAACAGGAGGTTTAATTTGGAAGATAGAATCAAATGTTGGGTTTTTAAAAGCTAATCTGGACATTACTAATAGTTGAATTCACATCTGTCTCAACTGTCTTTTTTTTTTTAATTTCTATGATTCTAGGAAGATCAGTGTAAAATGATTTTAGCATGATGTTTTGATACTTGTATGAAAAGGGTATTTACAGATTTAAAGATCTATGGGAAAAACACCCTAATCATTAATACCTATAACAATATGAATTTAACATAAATATTTAAATTTAATCTAAGAATGGAATAAATCAGACTGAAATATGGAAGCTGAAACAAAATAATCCAATTTCGATTCAGCTGGAAGGTTAACTACGTTCATGACAATTTTGGTTATAATTCTCAGTTTGTAAAAATTCCTGCAACAGAAATAGCTGGAAGATGCAGAAACTTGGTTTTGAAACTCTATTTAATTATTTGTTCTCTTGTTTTATGAGCTTCTTAAATACTGATGGGGGAGGAAAGAGGGATGAGGAGAAGAAGAGAACGAGGAGGGGAATGTCAAGAAATTACATATTGCTTCTGATGGGTCTTTTAATGGAAAAATGACAAAGCTGTGGATTTTTAAAAACTAAAACATAGAAAAAGTTCTTAGAATTTTGTGTGATATGAAATATTTGAAGTGAAAGTTCCAAAGAGCAAAAAAGCCCATCCTAAAACACTGTAACATACCCTCTACCATTTATTTTTCTCTCTAAGTGGAAATTAGTTTATCCAAATATGTTTGCAAAACATAAGAAAACAAGAAATAGAAAATAAAAAAAAAAAAAAACAAAACAAAAACAAACACCAGAAAAACCCAAAATAAAAAAAAATCCTGAGTAACCTTAATAGAATAATGCATCAAGTATAGATTTGCTACTATGTAAGATTTTAAAAGAATATTTTAAAGAATCAGAATTTGAAACTTGTCTAGAATTTCTTGGTATTTCTATTTTCTATTATGAGAGAAATTGAGGAATAGATATCTTCAAACCTGAAGAAACAGTGAAAAAAACTTTATCTTTTTGATAAAGAGTTCAAAGATAGAAAAGAAATTATCACAGACCCCTGTACTTCTCTTTTGTAGTTTCCAATCTAGCTTAAGAGAAGCCACATCCTGCACATTTTCTCTATCTTACATTATCTTTAGCATTTTCTGTCAGACGGCAACACTCCTCCATCTTTTTGAATGAAATTTCTGGAAATGAAGAGGGAAAAATATTTTGTTGATAACAGTTGTTATGTTTCTGGCTAATCATAATTCTCATAAAGTTCCCATTTTTGTTATAAGCAGCCTATTAAAGCTGATGAAAAACAAAAACCCAAACAACTAAATCTTGGATCAGGGTTGTTGGTATTAGCAACATATGTCTTCTGCACCACTGACAAACTGGAATACATAAGTCTACAAAGCAAACTTTACTTGTCTTGTTGAGTCTTGCACACTTTAAGAATGTTTTTTATCTTGAAATATAGGAAATAAATTAGTTTTTTCCTTGCATAAGAATTTATTTTTCAACCCATGGGCTACCATAATAGGGATAAATTATATGTGTTGGGATACATCCTGTCACAGTAAAAACTGTTGTCAAGAAATTTTGCTGGTTGCGACACTCTACCATTTCATCTTCCTTTAGCAGAGTCCTGGCAGATTCCCAGTCTGTGTTTCAGATTATCTAGCCTTTAGGCCATTTCTTTGTGCATAATGCTCTTTTTTTCTGTGCTCATTCCTTCCAAAACACTTTCAGCAGGACCTTTCAAAACTTCTTCATCCAGGAACCTGGTGACCTCAGAGAATTGTAGAATCACAGAATGGTATGGTTGGAAATAACCGCAGTGGATCATTTGGTCCAACCTCTCTGCTCCAGCAGGGTTATCTAGAACACACAGGACAGGATTGTCCAGAGGGTTCTTGAATGTCTCCAGTGGGGGAGACTCCACTACCTCTGGGCAGTATGTTCCAGTGCTCAGTCACCCACACAGTAAAGTTCTTTCTCATGTTCAGGTGGAACATCCTGTGCATTAGTCTGACCACTGCTTCTTGTTCTATTGCTTGGCATTATGGAAAAGAGCTTGGCTCTCTCGTCTTGGCACCCTCCCTTCAGACACTTGTAGACATTGATAAGACCCTCACTCAGTCATCTCTTTTCAAGGTTGAACAAGCCCAATTCCCTAAGCCATTCCTCATAAGAGGGAAGCTCGCCTTCCATAGTTATTTTCTGTGCCCTCAGCTGGATCCACTCCAGGAGCGCCAAGTCACTCTCATACTGAAGAGCCCAGAACTGGACACAGCACTCCACATGTGGCCTCACCAGGGCTGAGAAGAGGGGCAGGATCACCTCCCTTGATCTCCTGGGAATGCTCTTCCTAATGCAGCCCAGGATATCATTGGTTTTCCAAGCCACAAAGACACACTGCTGCCTTGTAGACAGATTGTTCTCTTCTCACAGAAACTCATGGGGAGACTAACTTGTTCCACCAGTTCAACAACAGTGGATTGATTAGGAGAATTTTCCACTAATTCTAGGCATTTCAGAGCTCTTTTAAATGTAGTTGATGAATTTAAAGTAGTCTTGAAACATAAGTACAAATATACAATGTATTGTTGTAAAAACCACTTCTTTCACTGTCCTTATTATCGGTGTCAAAACTATCTTAAGTAAGTGAACCTAGGTAAGTCTAGTAGGTAAACCAGAAAATAACTATAGTATCATACATATAATTCCATTATATGGAATTATACTGAGCAGAGTGTGAAATTTCATAAATAATAACTTGAGGGGCTTTGATGCAAAACAAATAACATTTACAAACTAGGCTGGTGCTGTGTTTCTCAGATTTTTCAGATCTCTAACCACCTTGGCATACCTTGGATTGATTTCTTGGATTTCTGCATAACATTTAGTGCACAGCCTGATATTCCTCCTCCTCTGTCCTTGCAATACCAATGGGAAATACTGGGAAAGCAAGTGCTTCAGTCTGCCTTCAACTACATACATACTTCATTCAGCCTGTTCCCTCAGGGGATTTTCAACCTGGTTGTAAAAATAGAAAGCTCTTTGGAAGAAATGTACTTAAGTATAAGAATGAGTTGCTTAAAACTTTTTTATTTTTCTCCTCTGACTGTACTTGATAAATAGCAGTTGCTGAATCTTTGTAGACCGACTCCTCCACTAACTATTCTGCATCATTATTTTAAGTGAAGCTTGCATGGAGAGTAGAAAATTAAGAGAGAATGGGTGGGTGAGTTTGGGAGGAAGACTCAACGATTGCTTTTTTCCCTTATAAGGAACTGTGGGTAAACAATTGCAGGACCAATTTAGTCTGCCACAAATAAGAAAAAAATCACCCCCAGAGAACCACATTGTATATGAGGCAGTGTGTTCAGAGAACAGAAGGCAACAATAAATATTTCCTCTCAGAATGTTTGTTTTTTCTATGATTTCAGTGAAAAATGAGATCACCTTAGTGTTTCAGCATTATTCAACCAGCTTGCAAGCTCAGACTTTATTTATTTATTAATTCATCACTGTTATGGATGAATTTTTAACTTAGCTAAATTGAAACTTTACAGTGATTTTGGCTGAGTGATTTGATTATTGCAATTAATTTTAGGATCTCTGTCACTATATGTACATAGCAATTTATAAAACTGTATCTTATCATGGAACCATAGAATCATAGAATATTTTGTGCTGGAAGGGATCTTGAAAGGCCATCTAGTACAGCCCCTGGCAATGAGCATGGACATCTTCAAATATATCAGCTGGCTTAGAGCCCTTGAATATTTTAAGCCATGGGAAATTCACCACCTCTCTGGGCAGCCTGCTCTAGTGTTTTATTACTTTCATTGTAAAGAATTTCTTTCTTATATATAATCTAAATGGACCTTCATTCAGTAAAAACCCATTATCCCTTGTCCTGTCTCAACAGGCCCTGGTAAAAAGTCTTTCTTTTTCTTTTCTATAGGACCCCTTTAACTGCTGAAACATCGCAGTAATATGTCCCTTGAGCCTTCTCTTCTCCAGGATGAACAATCCTGATTCTCTCAACATTCCCTCCCTTCTTGCCCTTTAGTTTGACCAGCAGGTCTTGCTTGACTCCACCATACTGCTCTCTTGGTTTCCTTGACTGATTTCTTACACTTGGGAATAGGGAAGCATCTTTAGCATATGTCAGCTTTGTCCTACTCCCTTGCCCCTGAGGGCAGTTTAGCAGAAGGTGCTAATAAATCCTGGAAAAGTTGGAAGTTTCTTTTCCCAAAATTCAGAGTCCTGACTGTATTCTTTGACTGGCCCATATCTCTCAGTGCATAATCATCACAGCCCAGGCTGCCTCCAAACTTGACACTACTGAATGACTTGACACCCACTTATGTTGAGTATGTTCGTAACCAACAGGTCCAGTGCTGCATCCTGTCTGGTAGGGCTGTCTATTAACTTGCTTATAAAGTTATCCTTCATGCATTCCAGGAGTCTTCTGGATTGCCTACAGCTTCTTGTACTTTTCCAGCAGATTATATGGTTGAAGTTCTCCCTTGGGACAAGAACCTGTGAGCACAAAACCTCCTGTAGCCAGAGCAAGAAGACTTTGTCAATAGTCCTGGATCAGCTGGCCTGTACCAGACATCAGAGACCAAGGTAACAAGAGAACCTTGTGGCTACAAGGTTCTCTTGTTACCTTGGTCTCTGATTCTTACCCAGTTTTTGACCTGCTAGTGGCTATTCTTTGGAGACAACACTTCATAAACTATTTAGTTTTGTGAAGGACAACACATTCACCCTTCCATCCTCACCTTAAATTGATTAACTAGTTTTCTGAGCATGCATGGATAATCTGAAACAAAGTTTCTGTGGAAAAGGGATGAATCTAAATACCTTTATGTCACCTCAGAATCTATCTGCAGATATTCCCAAAACCCCCAAAAATTCTAGAGCACCATTATGTTTTCCTAATAGAGGATTGTCATCTCTCTATATATATTTCACAGGAGGACCTAGGACAAAAATACTCACTGACTTGAACTAACATGCTGTTAAATAAAAAAATAAATAATGGTTGATGGGATGACATAACTGAGAGTTTGGTTTATTTGTGTAAAAAAAAGAATGCCAGCTATGGATCACCGTAGATTAGACAAATAAAATTTTTTGACCTTAAAATATAGTTTCAGAGGTTTATATTTTCAGCCCATGAGCAAATTTATATGTACTAACTTTGACAGCCCTATTAGAACCTAAGTTAATGGTAAATGTGTAAAGTTTCTATATGGAGGAAATATTGTTCCCTTCAATGAAATATGAAGAAATAAAAGTAATTTACCTCTTTAGAAGCAGATACCGACCTAAATGAAATTTCTCTTGCTGACTTTAAAGATTAGTTACTGTTTGATACAGCTAAACACACTTTAAAATTTTAAATGTGATCTCTGAGCCTGTTTATATCCATCTATATTATAGTTTCATTTAAAAGAATTGTTCTTGCAGTCATATTTGACAAGTAAAAAACCTGTGATTCCATAAGAAAACATGAATGAAGGAGGACTGTTTCTGGTGGAGTGATGTACAAGACAAACATGAGTGCTTGAAATCTAGACACACAATTTCTACATGCAGGCATACTGTTCTATATATTCTGTATATACAAAAGGCTATAATTAAAAAATCCAAATCCCAACCCTCACAAAACCAACCAACCAAACAAACAAACAAAAACAAAGCCCAAACATTAACCAAATAAAATTCCCAGGACAATCCAGCCAGCCAGAGCCAAAAGGAGTTGCAGTAACTAAGTATCTTTCTATTTACATATTTTAAAGGCCAACTTTAGCAACTCAGGATGACACATTTGATAATAAAATTGGTGAATGTGTTTATGTTTTTTTTTCAGTCTAAGATAATAGTATTGCATGAGACAATCCCAAACACTGAAGAAAAGAGTCTCTTGTTCCAGTGTCTGTGGTAAATAATCCCTTCTAAAAGGGATCGTAATTTTGGATTATGTCTCCTTAAAGAGCTGTTCTTTAAAGAGGACTCTATAGGGTTCATAAAGGTTAGCATCAATGACTAAGCCTGTTAGTTTAGGATCTTCAGTGGACTTACTCATTTACTTCTGCTGCTCTCTGAATAAAAGAGAACTGGGAGGAATATTCAGGAATGAAGCACTCACTTGGGAAGCTGAGGAGAAATTTATTGCAGTAATAAGACTCAAAGTAACTTAACACTAGTGACTCCTGATGCACCTTCTGGCAAAGTGCCTTCTTCCTATGGAAAATCTTTTCCAACCTGAAACCTTTTATAGCTTGCACAGTAAAGAGGGAAAGCCCCTTACTCTACTGCAGTGACTCTGATGACAAACAGGAAAAGGCATGGGTCTTGGAAAAACTGCTAAATGGACTTTTCACCATAAAAGTGTTGCTAAAAGCAAAGAAAAGTTACATCCTTCATGAATGGATCGGACCATTTAAATAAACAAAACACCCCTTTTATTATACCCAAATATAGCAGAAGGGTAGCAGTACAGGAGCTTCCTGAAGACCCTTGATCATCGCTCAGATGATGGAGGAGCCAAAGAACAGGTAGGTGTCCTAACACACATTGTGCTCACTAAAAATAAAGGGCTTGTTGGGGTTGTCTAGGTTGAAACTCTAGGTTACCATGAATATGAGATGGTACTGAGAGCAGGGAGAAGAGTGAAGAGCAAGTTCAGCCCTGGAATTGGGGACTGCAGACTTTGGCTGGCTCAAAGGTATGCTTGGAAGAGTCCTAAGGGATAAGGCCTGGGGAGGAAAAGGCAGTCATAAAACTCCTGATTTAGCATTCAAGGACCACCTAGTCCAATTTTGAGTGGCCCATGCCAACAAATAAGCAGGGAGTGATCCATCCCCTTTACTTAGCCCTAGTGAGGTCACATCTGGAGTCCTTGTCTGAGCCTGTGGTCCCTGAAGGCATGAACATACTGGAGATGGTCCAAAGAAGGGCCACAAAGAGGATGAAAGAACTGAAACTGCTCACATATGAGGAAAGACTGAGGTGGCTAGGCCAGTTCAGCCTAGAGAAGAGAAAGCTAAGGAAGAATCTTATCAGTGTACATAAATTCAGAGAAATTGCAAAGACAGAACAAGGCTCTTCTTGGTGATGCCTAGTGACAGGGCCAGAGTCAATGGTCACAAACTGAAACAGAGAATGCTCTTTCAGGAATGTCAAGAAACAGTTTTACTGTGAGGGTGACTGTTTGCTGACATAGGTTGTCCAGAGACTCTGTGGAATCTCTCACTTTGAAGATAGTCAGAAGCAGTTTAGACATGGTTCTGGCACCCAGTTCTATCTGCTTGAATAGGAGGGCTGAACTAGATGACTTCTAGGAGTACCTTCCTAACTCAACAATTCTGTGATTCTGTAACTTTTATCCGTAAATTTCAAAGGTGATATGAGACAAGTGTACACTCTCAGTTCACCACACTTTGATCATTCAGACTAGCAGAAGATCTCCAAGATCTAGAAAACTGTCATTTCCACTAGTCCCAAACTCCAGGACAAGAGTCACTAAAGAAACATGCTCCTGTCAGCCCTTGACTTCACCAACTACACTGTGTACTAAGAGAGAAGATCAAGTTGACTGCAATGAAGTGGGTTATTTTCCTTTAAAAAGAAGAAAAAAAATATTTTGTTCCAGACAATAATCTCATTAGGGACAGAAGGTGAGGCTTTTATTGATTCAACAGCTGTATATTCAAGGATTCTTTCTGCATTGTGTTACCCCTTAAGACATTGGCTAAGCCCTTGGTGTCACATCAGTGAAAAATAATGAGAAGGGCAAGGATCCGTTCCTTTTTTCTGTTATGGGAGAAAGACTATTTCTCATTTTGTAGTTAAAAATACACAAAACTTTCTAATATAGGCATTTCATGTTCCATTACTTAGTAAAAAAAAGCTAATTTATAATTTAGTTATATAGCATGGTAACTATGCATATTGTTATAAGACAGTTCTAAAATGCTCAGCATTAAATAAGAAATCCCAAGATCTTAAAAACCTAAAGAAATAGTTTAAAATAAAGGAACTCTGAAATTGAAACTTATGCAGCTTCTCTTTATATATGTACTACTTTGTGCTCTAAAAACTGCTCAATGCATATATCCAGAAGTAATACTTTGCGAACCCCTTAATTTTCACTCCATTAACTGATTTACTCAAAAAGTAAAAAATTTCACACTTCTATGTAAATAAAACATCTGAAAAAAGTTTAATCTGTCTCTCATGCAGATTATGAATTATTTTAATGTTAAAAGAGCTTTTCATAAACTTGTAGATATGCACACATTTCTAATGCTATTTTGATATCATTAACTAATTAAATATTATTTATATGCTAGCTCATATTTTTATTGTATATTCTGTATTAATCTGATGCCATAATCTGCTTTACTACAAAAATTAGGTTATGATAAGGCTGCTAAATTTACTAAGGAATATATAATTTCATATGTCACTTTTCTGGCTTCTTATAAGGTATCACTACACAGAACATATATTATTGAGGCAAAAAAAGAAAAAGCATAAAATTAATTTCATCTAAATGCTAGACTTCTGTTCTAACAGACAAGCTAGATAAATTAATTAGTTCTCATTTTGGACCAATGTGGATCAATAGTTGAACAAGTTTCTAAGGTTGAGTCGAGATTGAAACAGTGTGAAAGAAGAAGCTGACTGGAACTGGTAGATAGTAATATCATCACACTCAGGGTCACAGATGTAATTATATATATTTATATACAGATGTATTTTCAATGTTTTTCAAAAGGTATTTGGATCTTTTCATCACTGTGCTTCATAATTTAATAACATAATTTAGGACATTTTGTCTATCAAAGTAGAATCAGTTCCTTCAACCTCTTATAAATCTTTAGTACCTATCACTTTCAAGCTTAGCCACTGTATTTCTTGCTTTATAATTTCAGCATTATATACACTACTCAGTGTGACATATAAATACTGCAGTATACGAATATGCCACCTTTCTGGATTTATATACTATTTCTTTAACAACACAGTCCATCATCTTCACCTTGTTCACTGTAACCTTGGTACTGCACACAGGTACTCATAGATATTTTTCCAGCAATAAAACCCAAGTCTTGTCTATATCAGTATGACAAAGATTTGCTTACTCTAACACTTACTGATTTATTATGTTTAATAGAATCTTAGACTGATTTAGGTTGGAAAAGACCTTAAAGATCATCTGTTTCCAGCCCCTTTACCATGGGCAGGGATGCCATTCACAAGGTCAGGTTGCTCAGGGTTTCATCCATCCTGTCCTTGAACGTTTCCAGAGATGGAACAGCCACAGCTTCTCTGGGCAACCTGGTCCAGTCCTTCACCACAGTAAAGAACTTCCTAACATGTAATCTAAGCCTACCCTCTTTCATCTTCAAGGCATTGCCTCTTGTCCTGTCACTTTCTGCCCATACAAAAAAGTCCTTATTTCTCTTTTTATAATCCCCCTATAGGTAGTGAAAGGCCCTAATAAGGTCTTTTTCACAGGAGAGGTGCTCCAGGCCTCAGATCATCTTTGAGGCCCTCTTCTGAACCCACTCTAACAGGTGCACATCTTTCTTGTGCTGGAGAACCCAGACCTGGAACCAGAATAGAGAGAGAGAATTGCGTCCCTGAGCTGCAGTCTGTGTGTCTTTTCATGAAGCCCAGGATGTGGCTGGCCTTTTGATCTGTGAATGTGCATCGTTGACTTGTTGGTTTATGTTCAGCTTTTCATCCACAATTCCCAAGTCCTTCTCCACAGGACTGCTCTCAATCTCTTCTTCTCCCAGTCTGTATTGACATCTGGGATTGCCTCAACCCAGGTGCAGCACCTGCACCTGGGCTTTTTGAACCTTTTGGAGTTCTTGTACGCTCACTTCTCAAGTTTGTCCAGGTCTGTTTGGATGTCATGCCATCCTTCTGTTGTGTCAACCACTCAGCTTGGATTCATCTGCAAACCTGCTGAGGGTGTACTTGATGCACTGTCTGTGCTATTGGTTTAGGTATTGAAGAGCATCAGCCCCAGGACAGAGGCATCACCAGCCTCCACCTGGACATAGAATCATTGACCACAACTCTGCACCCTTATAATTTCCTTATCCACTGAATGACTGTTTGACTTCTGATATCATTAATTTCTCAAACTGTACTTAACAATACATTCCTAATGGTCAGTGTTTTTATCTTCAGTCCTATTAGTTTTAGATTTTCGAACTGACCAAAGAGAAATTGCATCATTATAAAACAGAATTAATAAAATATGAGTGCAGAAAAACACATAAGCAAGTTTTACTGTATTTCAAAAGGAAAACATAGGAAGGAAAAAACCCCAATGTAATGTAATAGGAGAGAAAAAGAAAGTTGCCATCAACATTTACTGATATAGCCTGTGCAACAGAAACCTGCTGTTAATCAACCACACTGAGTTTCTCAGCAGAAGGAATTGAAATATGGTATCTTGTTCACTGGAAATCTATTGAGCTATCTGTGTAAATGTATTCAATACACTTTCTCTTAGAGTTTATAGTATTAAGAAATTTCATTTTTTTAGGCAAGTAAGGATATGTTATCTTTACATTAAAATTTATTTAAATGTTTTGGTGAAAATTTTCAATACATTTTTGATTTCTCTGTAAGTTTTCTATGAGAATGATGTTGTACTGTTATAGTGGTGATTTAGATTATTTCAATCAATCAGCTGGTATGGACCAATATTATGAAACTAATTTCTGTACAGAAGTAAAGTACATGTTTTGCATATTTCTCAAACTTTTATTGTCTAACGGTGTTAGATATCTTTTGCTCTGAATCCGGATTACATTTTCATTAATAACTCCTTTTTTCTTGGTTTACATTCCCAAAACAAATTGAAAATCATGGAATTCATATTATAGTAAATGAATTCATTAGTGTCAGAAGGAATTATTTTTTTTTTTTATATTTGCATAATTATTCCTTTTCTGGATTAGGACACTCACCATTTTCCTTGTACCTTCCTCCAATGTACCAGATGAAAGCTTGACTATGACATTCTAAAAAATTGATCTCTCTTTTCAAATAAAACTGAACTTTTCCCAAGTTGAAATCATATAATCTAGAAAAGACCAATCTGGAAAGCCACCCAAACATTTTGTAATTTCATAGACCAATTTCCAAAGAGCATTGAATAACAGACTGTCTCAAGGGGCAAAACTGAAATAAAGCTCTAATGGAATCAGGGAACTGGCCATCTAATTACCTAAACAGAGAACCTATATATATGCATTGTTGCTTCAAAAATTACACTATAAGATTTAAAAAATCAGATTTCAGACAACTAGGCTGTTATCATCAGGAGAATTAATACAACCTGTTTCTTCCAGGTGTGTCTTTTCATACATAAAGTACTGCTGATGATTTTTTATTATGTCTGTATTTTATTTTCATACTTTGTGGTAATATTTAAAAGGTGAGCCTTTTCTTCTCCAGTGAAAGTAAAATATTCATATTATTCCTATCCTTATGCAAAATAAAGAAAATTATGCAGTGATATGCATGTATTGTCATTCTATTCTTACAAAAAAGGAGAAAAGAAACACTGAATTTCACATGTGCACTTTTGATTTTGTTAGACTAAATGAAATGTGATTGGATTATGCTGCTTTCTTTTCTTTTCACATGCAGTTGTCATCTTCTCTTAACAGAAACAGTTTTTTTTCCTTCTTAATTTGTATGCTTTGTTATTCTTATTGAAAATGCTCAGCGATACTTGATCCTTATTATTCATTTGTGTATACTTAATGCTTAAATTTCTCAAGAATCATTATAAGCTACCAATCCTTTGCCTCCTTCTTTTCTCATTGCTTTTTTTTTTTCTTGGTTTTTCATGAGAACATTCTTTACCTGTGGTCAACAAATGAAGACCTATTTGTGATACTCTAGGAAAAGGTCAATCAGTTGCAATAAAATAATTTTCGTTTTTTATAGAACTGAATCATGAAAATAATTTATTCTGCTTTACTTGATTAGGGACAGTTTGCTACATAAAAGATTTTGAGTACCTTGATTGCGTACTCCGTTAAGCACTCTACTCTAAATGTGTTATATTCGCTTAATGGCATTTGCAAACAGGTGAGAGAGTTTTAGACATTTCAGGATCTGTGACCTTTCCCAATTTATTCCTACTTCTTTGGGTTAGTGAGGCTCTCATTGGGGAACAAGATGGGAAAAGTTGATGGTGGGGAGGAATAGTAACATGAAGTTTTTCTTCCCTGCATTTAGCTCACCTTCTAGATGAGTTTTCTTGGGTGATTTTTTGTTGGTTTTTTTTTTTTTGGTTGGTTGGAGTTTTTTGTTTGTTATTTGATTTTTTTGGAAATATTTTTTCATTCTTTCCTGATTGGGTGGATTCGGAAATCACAAGTAGATATCTTCATTCGAAAACACTTTCCATATATAATTTTTTTTCTCTTAATCTATTTTACTCCAAGAGGTGAAAATTTTCATGACAGAAATTTATCGTTTAGTACAATAAGTAATGTAGATTTTTTTTATCCCAAGAGAAGTGTACTGAGGCAAGCACTGGCAGATATAAAACATCTGAATGGTATGGAGACACTGAATTCAGAATTAGTAATCATTATCTAATTACCTTTTGCTGTTAGCATCTTGGAAACAACATCTGATCAAAAGCATTGACAATAACTGTCAATTTTTTTCATAAAGAGGTGATCAAAAAAAACTGTAGATCTGTATAAGTGTAGAAAGCTGTTAGAAAATGGCAGACTCTGTTATCTTACAAGCCCAGCTGAAGAAATGAGCGAAAATTTTGTAAGATATGCATTTTCCAACATATATTTTTTCATAAAAAATTATTTTGCAATGGATTCTACCTTAGATAACAAAACTGAAGCCTAAGATTGAATATTTTAATTGAGTTAATAATAACTTTTTTTTTCCTAGAAAAAAAAATTAAAGAATCACTTTCAATATTTCACCGGAAGCAAAATTGCCTAGATCTGTGCATTTTTTATTTAGCTGAAATATAATGTGAACTGGCTAGAATGCTCAAACTATGAATCTCTGGACTTCACACTCTCATTAGAAATTATACCCTGTAACCTTCCTGAATTATGGGAGAAAACAAATATACAAGAAACACACAAAACCACTTCTGTATATAAAACCCTGTACTTTTCCTAACTAGTAAGAAAAGATGAAAACTACAGCATACTTTAATCTTGTACAATTAGATGTCTATATCTTAAAGACTTTTTAATTTTCTGTGAAAGGAGTAAAAATCTTTAAACTATTTCCATGTGTCTTATTCTAAATGGGGCCTTTACAAAAGAAAAAAAGACAATTTAGTAGAGGAATTTGTCTATCATTATTGATCTTCTCAGAAACAACATTACCTAGCTCAGAGATACATAAATGAAAATAGAATGTTCTGTTCCAGATTCTACACCTTTGTGTCTTTCTGCAATTGATCCCTCTGGGAAAAAAAAAAAAAAAAAACAAACCAAAAAAAACCCAACAAAAAAACACGTTTTTAAAGAAGTTTTAAAAGCCCAAAGTTATTGTAAGTATTTGTGGAACATGTAATCAAGTTATATTGTCTAATGTATTTAACTGATCAATAACATCAATATGTAATAAGTATGGCAATTAGACACACTAATAATCAGAAAAAGAAGTGACAGAAGTAAACTCATCAAACATAGAAGATTGCTATAAAATCCCATGCAAATCAACATCCCTCAGAAACAAAAGCATGCCCTTGCATATCTTTAAACACTGACATTAATAATAATACTTCTTGTGATTCTAGTAAAAGAAGGCAACACTTATATCTTCATAGCAAATTATTACCTTTATATTTTTAATTAAATCTATTTATTTGCTAATTGCAAAAAATAAATAATTAACATAATTTTAAACACTTATATAACACATCATTGCCTAAATACAAAATATAAATCCTCAATTTTGCACTGATCACATATGGAATATCAGTGTAAGAATTTTATTGCTTATGTAACACAATTCATGCTTTTCTGTATTGGAGTCTTTGAGAATGGTGACCGTATTTCCCATTCTATAGACAAAAATAAAAGTTCTCATAGAAATGAAGAGATTTCCCAAGATCATACAAATATCCTGAGACAATTTTTTGCTTTTGGATCAGGTAAAAAACAAATTTTAAATATTTTATTATTGAAATCTGCATTTCTCTTAAGGTGAAATTATTGAAAGACAAAAGGGATTTCTTTGCATTATTACTCAATCAGAGAGAGGGGGAGTAATAGGAGAAATTGCTGTAACATCCTGACCATGCACATTTACTACATGTAAATATTTTATTCGGGTTTTTGTTTGATTTAACAGATCTACTGAAAACAAATTCTTCTCTCACAGTTCCGCTCAGCTAGTATAACTCTATTGCCAGATTTAAGATGGTTTTGCTACAACAGGAGGAACTTGAATCTGTCATTCTTGAACTGGAATATTATGGTGTTTAGGGTCTTTGGATTGATGTTGGGTATATTGCTACCACACTCAGCACCTGACATTTGACCTTTCTGTCAGTTTTCTCCCAGTCAGAAAAGTAAATTGTTGACTTTGAGTTGTTGCTATGTGAGAGCCTCAAAACTGATGCTAGAAGTTAAAAAATATTTCTCAGTTGAGTGAATAATGGGGGAAAAAATAAAAAAAAGGAAGGAAAAATTTAAGGAGACAAAACATCAGGAATACTATAAGCAAATGTTACACAAACAATAGAAAGACTACATTTTATGTGTTTGTATAAGGTGAAAAAGTCATCACTAATAGGAACAGTCTCTCAAAAACCTCTTGTATCTTTTCAGAAGCCTTATTTAAAACTATAAGATTTGGTCAAAATGAGGGAAGGCAGACTCCAAAAACCTTCTTTTAAAGCTGATTGAGCTGATTGAGATAGGATACAGACCTTAAGATAGAATTCAATCTTCTGGAAAAAATGCAAAGAAAATTTTTGCATGTATTTGTTTTGAACCATTGCTTTCACACACACAAAGAAAATCCCACATCCTAGGTTCTTTTTTTTTCCCCAGGCCAATTTTGCAAATATCTATGAAAACATGTCTGCAGACAAAAGCACTGTTAGGCTGTTGAGCACAAGAAGCCATTATTCGGCTTCATTGGGCAGTGAGTCAGAATTTTCTGTTTAATATCAAGCAATTCCCTACGTTTCCATGTGGAGATGAGCTAAGAGTTTTCTACAATGATGCTGCAAATATTATTTTAACAGTATTTTTGCAGAATGGAGGGAATGAATGTGGTCTTTGCATCACAAATCCTGTTATAATAGCTTCTAGTTGTCTTGGCTGAAAAAAAACTTATGTCTTACATTAAATAGTAATGAAATATATCTGTAAACACTCTTGTAGATGCCACAGATTACTCCTCCCACCTGAACTTCCAGTTCAGGTGTCCTACAGGTTCTGTCTAACTGTCCTTTAGCCCTCTTGGGTTCCCCTGGGGTACTCAGATGTCTCTGGAAATTATTTCCTTAGCCTGGTACAAGTTTTAACGTAGAAGAAAGTTGCCCAGAATAGAACATCTAAGAGCTGCAGGGGGTCAGGGCAGGATGGCTGAATTGCAAGAATATCTCCTATTCTTTTTATTTTAGACTCTCCTACTCTGGGTGATGTCTTTACTTAACAACTTGGTTTTTCTGGCTACTGTCTTTGACACTAGGAATTATGATTTGTCCAGGGATCCTAAGTATGTAAGTCTGGGTGACAGATTCCATTAAATGATAGAAGATCTAAAAGATCTTGGTTGTGTTCTAAAAGATTTGTTGATGCTAACTCAGCTGAGATAGGGATGATAGATCTGCTCCCTGAAAGGACTAACGGTTAGACTTTTGAGAAATACGATGCTCTGCACTTCAGCATGACAATACTTGCTGGAATGCTTTCAATCACATGCAAATATCAATGTGATTTCTAGAGTAATTAAGCTTTTATGTCAAAAGCTAAGATCTTATCTTAAAAAAGGTGAAGGAAATAAGAAACTTATGCCATCCATGAAGATTTTTGTTGTTGTTCAAAATCTAAATATAAATTTACATGAAAATGCTTGAAACATCAGTGGGATGACAGCTGAAATACTGTTTATGAGCAGAGGAGTTACATTTCTTCACCTTTATCTTCCAAAATTAAACCATGAGTTACACATAGCTGCATTAAAATATTTTCAGCATGATTTGTAGCAAAAACTCACAAGGCCATGTCTGAAGACAACAACTGCTGTCTGCAGCCACAATAATTGTTCCTAATAGCAAAGTACTGAAATTTAGGAATGCGTCAGAAAGATTTGGTTATAGTGGTGTGGTATAAAACATGAAGTCTGTTGGTTGGTGGGGTTTGGGGGATGTTTTTGTTAACTACTATTTACAGGAATCAAGTACTTCATGGTGAAAGGATTTTTTTCCTTTGCAAGACTCTCTTAGGAAGTTGACTGGATCAAAACACAAGAAAATAAAATGTGGAACCTCAGGATTCATAAACTCAAGCTGAATATTGTCTAATTCACACAATAAAGAGGTATAGAGTATGAAGATATACATTTTTACAAAGCATCTTAAGATAGAAACTGGTAATGTGGGCTTAGCTTTAATACAAACATTTCTGCTCTCTTTTTTCATGCTGAGGATTTTAAATATCTGCTTTCTACCCTCTCTCTGCTTCCTATCCATTTTTCTTTCTGCTTGCTGAAAGATGAGACATTTTAGGAACCTTACAGTAGTTCTCTGCTTTGGAAAAGATTGCTGTGGTGAAACCAGTAAACTTTAAGCCCGATTTAAATATTTACACAAAGCACCATCTTTATCTTATTTTAAGCAAGATTTTTTTTAAGATAAAATCAAATTCTGTCAGAAGAATTTAAATTCTGGATCCTGTAGACCTAATGCACTTGAACAGGAGTCCAAAAGTGAAAACAAAATCCAGTTATGTTAAAGCACTGTTAGCATTCAGAAACACACAATCATGAGAATGATTATATGTAGGTGCTTTTATTGAAAGAGCTCTGGGTGTCAGGGGTAACAACCCAAATCTGACTCTGATATGGGTTCGGGATGAACATGTTTTTATATTCTATCGTTATATAACTTTCATATTAATTATTAAACTTATATTGTTCTATTGTATACATAGATTTCAGCCAAGCATGGGCTCCTCGTGGACCCCCTCAAACTTCTAACATAGTTTCTCATGATTCTTCTTATGATTATACAATAATTATATTTAATTACTAAACAATCATCACATCTAACAATTATATCATTTATCATACTGCTTACACAGGTGCAATTTCACATGATCTGGCAAAACACAAAGCCTGACATTTTCAGAGTCTATCTTTAACATTTTTCCAGGGCCCCACTATCAGCACTACCTTTATCTTTGGAAGAGATGAAATGAGATTTTAACTTTATGTGTAATTTTCTTCTTAACTGTAGGTTTTAAAACTATATTCTTGACTTGTGGAACAGATACCACTTTTCACTGACTTTTTATGTCAAAAATTTTATTGGCAATAATTTTGGTTATAATTTTTATACACTTTGACAAGCAGTGAAAAAATTTGCTTGACATTTTTTTCTTTTGTAGACATATTTTGGAGTAAAAATATCTTTTTGAAATATTAAAACTTTGATATAAAGGAATTTTCCTTCTGTGGTTCTGAGACATTAAGGCAAAATGCTGGCAAATAATGATGGACTCATCTGTCCATGTTTAACATTTCAGACCAAACTACTGCTAGCACAATGAAGATCTACATTCTCTACAGCCTGATGCTTGGTAGACCATTGCAATCACCATCAAATGTCAGCAAAATGCCGACCTGTGACAGCAAAACGGTGCACAAGTTCCTTTTCCTCTCAAGAATTATTTTGAAGTGGGGAAAAGGAAATGAAGAGCAGGAGAAACTTCTCTGGTTTGTGGCTGAGCAAAATGCAGACACAATGTATTATTATATCAAATTTTCCTGTAAGGAAAATTAAAGCTAGAAAGGCTATAGAGTTGAGCGAAAACAGAGAAAGGACAGCAGAAGATTTGCCTTTATAAATGGTCATGAAAGTATTTTCTTCTTCTCAAGGCAAATTAAGTGCTATTAATACTGCATTGATGTAGGGAACTGTGTTATCACCTTAACACAATGCTGAACTGTGCAAACACAGTTACACCATCCTATCAAAAGTCTCAGCACTACACACCATTTTTGTGATGAAAAAACATGACAATGAATGATATCTCTGTGTAACACTAATTTTAGGTAAATCTCAAACAGGTTTTGTCAACGGAGTTTTAGCTTGATTTCTAGTTCATGTTGTGATCTGAAGGTTTTTTTATGTTGTCACAGTCATGTTGTCTTTTACCTGGACATTATGAAATTCTTTTTTTCTGCCCTAGCTTCTTCCTTTTTTTTTCTGTTTTAGTTCAAAGGAATTTATTTAGACATGATGTACAGGATCTTCTTTCACTTTGTTTTTTAAAATTGCTATTTCTTGACAGGTTGTGCTCCATCTTTGATATTCTGGTTGGACCTAATGCTATACCTCATCTAATTTACTATGAAAGTTTTGGGGTTTTTTTTTTTAATACTGATAGGAAATATGCTGAAATGATCAAATACTCTCTCTAACCTGGAAAAGCTGAGAGATTGAAAAGCTGAAGGTAGCCTAAGATAGTGTTAAGTTAAAATATTGTTGGGATACATATTTCACTTAGGCTTGCTTACTGTATGCTGGCCAACCTTGATTAAGTGTCAAAAATATTGAGTAATCTGGATCCTGGAGAGAATGTTTTAACAGGGTGAAACAGCCATCTGAAAGCTGATTTGCCCTTGATGTAAAATTTATTGCATCTATATGCTAATGACCTTATTTCTGCATCTTCAGCCATAACACAACTTTATAGTCTCGTTGAATCCCACCAACTAAAATCATGTTGTTTCAAATTAGAAATACCTCAGAAAGGGAGAATTTGGGTATGAAAATAAGGGCATTGGTAATTTAGAAGATGACAGTTTTGTTTTTCCACTGTGTCCTGCTCCAGTGACAAGAATAATGATGCAGCTTGACAATAGATTAAGTCAGATACCATGTATGTCCTTTTGCATCTAATGGTAGATGCAGTAAAGAAAGTTAAATGTAAGGAAAGAATTTTGGTTTTCAACTTGGAAAGAAACTTTTTAAGTGATGATAAAGTCACTGGCAAGGGATTTTATGCTTTGCATGGAAAGCATTTGGATTTTTTTACTAATGAGTTAGTGTGTGTGTGTTAATGAGTCAGAAAATGTGATGTGTGTATTGAAATACATAGGCCTGAAATACATTTTGACTAAGTAGAGGAAAAGGTTGTTTTAATACTTGGAATGCATAAGTTATTTTATAAGTATATTTCTTTAAGCATTAGAATTTTTTAAAGTGTGCTTGTTGAGTGCTGGTGTAATTTAATGCCACTTTAGTGTAAATACTAATAGAAAACCTCTTAAGTTAATGTAATATGGTGTCCTAAGTTAATTTCAGGGGATGTGCACTATCTATAGCTAATTAAATAATATGTAAACAAGACATTTTAAAGATAAAAAACCTATTAAAGAATAACTTGTTTAACTTCTTTCTCAAGGTGTTATCAGAAGAACTGACATTCACCTTGTTTCTGTCTTGCAGAATGGCAAGTGTGAGAATGCTTGCCTATCTCCAGAATTAGCTATGATTCTAGTAATAAAGATAGCTCATTTATTGGTTTTTCATGGATTTTTCCCTTGCGGATTTTTTACCAGCTTTAAATTTAAGTTTGGGCTTTCAGGGGACAAGCCTAAGAAATCAACATCTTGGCAAACATCAGCAATCATAGATTTCATCTACACTTGGAGTAACAGTTTTTCTGATAAATTTGTAGTCAAATCATAAGTCTAGAGAAATAGAAAATTCTACTAGCCACTCAGCTGAGATGCAATTTTTACCAGATTAGCAGATTTTCCTTTTATAACCATTAATCTTCTTTATTACCTGCAACAACATTTCCAAGTAGTCTCTAGCTCTATTTAATAAGTTATGAATAATTAATTTGGAAGCTATGTACTCAGAATTTTATTAACTTCTTCCAATGTTGTCACAATTAATTTCTACTTCAATAATTACAAAATATTTTAACTCTATACATAGACTAGACTAGACTAGACTAGACTAGAATAGAATAGAACAAGATAGAGTGAAATATCTCAATTTTGAAGGGACCCATAGTGATCATTAAGCTTAACTCAAAAATATTTCCACCTACCTTCATTTTAGCTTCTATATTTCCTAAGGAGCTATTAGCCAAATTCAATGCTTCTTCAAGCCATGACATCTGTGGTTTTAGATAACTTTTTCATTGTTATATTTTGTTGTGATACTTTAAAGGCAGGTTTAATGTTGTGGTTTTTGTTTTTTTTTTTTCTCTGTGTGTTTTGATGTCAGTAAAAGTAGCAGTAGCCATGATGGAAGATCTCATTGTGGTGATTTTAAAAGGAATGAGTTCTGAAGAGGAAAACTGTATGTCAATATTTTGGGTTTTTTAGAAACTGATCCATGGCATCCAAAAGTAATACATTGAATTATTGGCTGTACCTAAATCATGACTCTGGATATATGTGTGCATATATGGGTGTCTGAGTGTGCATCTACAGCGGAAGTCCTGAGAGGGGAGAAAAAAAAAATTGAGTAAAAAAATTTTTAAAAAGTTATTTTCCTGAGTTAATTTTTAACAGCTTTAACTCAAATTCTAAGTGAACTCTAATTTTCAGCCCTTACATGCCCTGAAGCACAAATTACTTTTGTATTTTAAGATGATTTCTAAAATATATGCTTTAAGAAAAATTAATATCATTATAGATCTTCTTTTCTAATCTATAATTATTTTAAATTAAGAAATCTAGAACTTATTTCTATATTTTAAATGCTATCAGCTAATATCTCTAAAAGGTTGGTAATATGGGTTTTTCATCTCAGTTTGAGTACTCAAATAATTCAAACAATATTTTTTTTTTCTTTTAATACTAAATTGTAACAGTAATAAATATGCTCATTTGCAAATCAGTACCTAAGAATGAGATGGATACTCTGGAGTCAGATTTGCTTTCAATATTGTTCAAAGGTTTATATATTAACATACCTTATGATTGATACCTGTGTGCTCAACGGGTATTTATTCTAATTTTTGGTTTAGTTCTTCATATAACTTTTATTTTTCCCTTATAAAACAAACAACTAAAAAATTTATAACTAAATTTTCTTACTGCCAGATGCATTTATAAAAGGAGTAAGAAGACTTAGAGGAATCAATTTTAGTAAGAGAAATGTAGCTGCTTTCACAGTTGAATCCAATATTTACATTAGTTTTCCTCTAAATGAATGCAGAAATCCTGCTGTAAGAAAAAAAATCTGCGTTTTTGTTTGGATTCCTATATTTCCAAAGCAGAAAAGAAAAAAAAATAGAAAAAATTTATGAATTGGCATGAAGAAAAAGCAAAGCAAAACAAAACAAAACAAAGCAAACAAAAAAAAGCAAAAAAAGCAAAGCAAAATGGAAGAGACACCCACCTTCCAAGGGTTTTTAAACCTGAGAATAGGTTTTTCCTAAAAAATTTTAAAACTCAAAATAATTTCATTGAAAATAAAAATTTGGATTTTTAATGTTTTTTTTTTTTTAATGGCTTTGATGGTCAATACCCTAATAGTTATAAGATAGAGAAAATAATCAACTTTGATCCATCTTTTACTACATATTCTGGTTTTGACTGGAGTAGAGTTAGTATTCTTCACGGTAGCTGTTATGGGACCCTGTTTTGGATTTGGGCATAAAATCGTATTGACAATTCTGGGATGTTTTAGATATTGCTGAGTAGCGCTGACACGGAGTCAAGGCCATTTTTCCCTTCTCCTACTGCCCTGGCAGTGAGACGGCTGGGGCTGCACAAGGCGTTGGGAGGGGGCAGAGCCTGCACAGCTGACCCCAGCTAATTGGGATATCCCAGATTTAAGGTTTCTTGTCCAGCATTGAAAGCTGGGTGAAGAAGAAGGAAGCAGGGGACATTTGGAGTGATGGCATTTGTCTTCTCAAGACACTATTACACATAACTGAGCCCTGCTCTCTGAGATGGCTGAGCACTGCCCACCCATAGGAAGCAGTAAATTCATTCTTTGCTTTGCTTTGCTTGTGTGTGTGCCTTTTTGCTCGACCATTAAACTGTCTTTATCTCAGCTTAAGAGCTTCCTCACTTTTACAAATCTCTCCTCCATCGCTTAGGTGGGGGAGTGAGGTAGATCATTTACCAGCTGGGGGTAGACCGTGACACTATGCCACAAATAGTGATGGTTATGACATTTTCATCTCTCTTTGGATTCCTTATATATTTATGGAGTTTTCAGTCTTTCATGTTTCTCACATTACAAGTTAAATAGAAAAGAATAATCAATTCATAGATTTGGTTTTTTTAGAAAAAGAAATAAGTCACAAACTATTAATTCATATCACCTTGAGAAAAAGCAATGATGAGGCTTCATAAACATTGTGTTGCAAGAAAGTAAGAAAGAGAAGAACAAGGAGAAGTAAAAGTTGAGATCCACCTCCTTTCAAATGTTTTATGACTCAGTGACTGATGTGGAGGATTTAATAGTGAATAAAATTGTCCAGCATATCATTGCAAGTCAGGAAAGATCTAACTGATTCTTACTTAAAAGGTAATAAAAGGCTTTCTTTGTCACATGAAAAAAAAGTCATGTCCCTCTCAACTGCAAAATTCAAAACAATCATTAGGTGCTTCACAAATTTATCATCACTAGAGAAAACATATTCCTAAACTTGATGTTGACTAACATTCCCATCTGAAGGCAGGATATAAAAATATATTAATAAATTTTTGAAAAAGTAAATAATAAACAGTAAAGAGCTTTTTCCTTTATCTCCCTTCCTATCTTCTGCCTTCAACAATTGAAAGCTAATTGCAGTACCATTGACCAAGGATTTTCAGAGGGGTAGCTGGGAAAGAAAACTCAAAAAACTAGATCCATTACATTTATTCTCCACACTACATCTGGTACCTCAAAACTTTGTTTGATTTAAGCATCTCCAATTTTGTAACATAAGAACATCCTGGAAATTTTGGTTAGTTCTGCAATCTTTGTAATAAAGATCATTCCATGCATTATTAAAGAATCTTGGTCAAGGACTGTCTAATATATTGCACAGTTCGTGTCTGTACTAACACTGAGACTACAGGAAACACTAGATGAAATGCATCACATTAATTTGTAATCCACTGTCTCACTCTCCTAAGATTTGACTCTCCAAAGCATCACTCTATGCAAATTATTTATGTCATTCAGATTAATGTTAGTGGATGCAAACTTCGAAATGTACATCTTAGAATAGGAGAAAAAAAATCATTATTTATGCATTACTTTAGATCATTACTTCAGCACAGTGCCAATATGTTTGGAGTGCTTCTGTCTATCAATAATCCGTCCCACTATGTGAATAAAAGATTTCACGCTGAGTAAAATAAAATTCTTTCTAAGGAAGTTGAAATTGTAAGGCTATGACCATTAAAAATATGGGTTCACTGAAAGACATTCATTCTTTAATACAGTGAGAAAACAAAATATGTGCATACATTCTGTGTTTATGGCTGAGATTTCAAAACTTCACGGAATGATTGTGTTTGGAAGGATACTGCTGGAAGTCATCTGTAACCTCCCACCTCATCAGGACAACTTAGAACTGAGTGCCCAGGACCATTTCCAAAGAAATTTTGAATATCCACACATATTTCATGGATTCCAGAGATTCCACAGCTTCATTGGACAACCTGTGTCAGTAATCAGTCACCCTCACAACGTCTCCTGACATTCAGTTGGAGTGTCTTCTGTTTCAGTTAGTGCTCATCATCTCTGGTCCTGTCACTGGACACCACTAAAAAGAGCCTGGCTACACCTTCATTTCACACTCTTTGCAGGTATTTATGGACATTGATAAGGTCTCCCCATGAACATTCTGTTCTCAAGGCTTAACAGGCCCAAACACTTCAGTCTTTTCTTATATGTGAGATGCTTCAGTCCCTCTATCATTTTTATGTACTATCTTGATTATGTCTACATCTCTCTTTTACTGGGGCGGCCCAGGATTGGACACAATATGCCAGGTGTGGCCTCATCAGTGCTGAATGGAGAAGCAGGATCACTCCTCTTGACCTCCAGGCAGCACTCCCTCTGCAGTCTGAAACTGTACTGCAAGAGCACACTTCTGGCTCCTGTTCAAATTAGTGTCCAACAGGACACCCAGGTACTGCTTTCCAGCTGTGGGAAGGCAGTAGGGTAGGAGTAGGCCCTACCCCTGGGTTAAGTCCCAGCATTTTCACAAGTCTTTTTCCTGTTCTCTGTAACCAGGTTCCCCATCTTGTAGAGCAATGGTCCGTATTTTCTCTAATCCTCCTTCTGTCACCTATGCACTCAAAGAAATCCCTCTTGTTTTTTTTACACTGCTGTGCAGTGAATTCCTTGTGGGCTTTAGCTTTCCTAATTCATTTCTGGAATCTCAGTCAGTATTTCATATTTCTCCCAATTTATGGCTCCTTGCTTCCACACCCTGTGTGTGCCCTTTAAGTTTAGCCAGGAGCTCCTTGTTCATTGACACAGGTATTCTGCTGGCTTTTTGCCTGACTTCTTATCTGTTGGGATGGACCACTCTTAAGCATGGAGTGGGTGATTCTTGAACATTAGTGTGCTGTCACTCCCACATATCTTGGTGTGGTTGGCATCCCCCATGAGGACCATGGAGGGTGAATGTAAACCAGAGGGCCTGATCCACTTGCTGTTCCTGGTCAGCGGGCCTACAGCAGGCACCCATTACAACATCAACTTTTTCTGGGCTCACCCAGGAGATACAAGTTGCTTTACATTAATATTTCATTATATATAAATTTATTTACAGGTGTGCTTTTATATGTCTGTTGAATATTTCACCCTAAGGGTTTAAAATTAGATCAAAAAATCCCAACAAATGGAATGGCAGATTATAGACAATAAGTCACAGCACTGCAGGAAAATGAAGGGTAAAGACCAAGTTCCTCATTGTATAATACAGTATCAGACTTCTGCTAGGGTCATGCAGCAAAACTCCCACATTTTTTGGACCACACTCTTCAATGTTAAAGTAAATAATTATTAAAATTGATTATTCATTTAGAGCCACAACAGTCCAATATCCTACAGACTAGCTGACAAGGCATTTAGAGAGTCAGTGTAAAATTTCAAATCTAGTGAAATGTGGAGGTAGGACCTTCATGCTGACATTGAGAGGAAATGCAAAAACTGATTGTTTAAACATTGAATTGGAAGGTGACAAAAGTAATGCTGTTCTTTTATCTTGACAAATATTTGTCATAGAAAAAAAGTCATTAAAAGTGAGAAGTGTCCTTCTTTCCCATATAAAGTCTATAACAAGGTAAATACCTGGAATAGTTTTTTGCTAGGGTTTTCTTAAGCAGCAGTAGTTTTAAAATATAATTGCCCATTATAAATTGGGTGACTAAATGAGTAATGCGGGATTATTTATATTTGATAAAACCTGATATTATAGTTTTTGTTATTCATCCTAGTAGGGAGTTAAAATCTCCTCTGTAACTTTATTAATGTCTCTGTGATCAGCAGTTCTGGTTTTGAAGTCCTTGGCTATGTATAAGCTGTTAAAGACTATGGTCCAAAGCTTGATCAAGCTCTTCCTAAAATGGATTGGCCTTATCTTTCTGTCCTAGGTGTTCTGAGTCTAATGGGATTTCTCTATCTCCTGGCTGTTACGCTATTTCCTTGGCTCTGCATGTCTGTAATAAAAATAAATAAATAAATAAAAGGTTACACTGTTCCCCTCAACAGTGGTGGGATGAAACTAGATGTGTATGTGCTACACACTCTTGGAAGACCATGGAAGAACACTGGAAGAATGAGGCTGCAGAGATTGTTTTCTGAAGGAGCATCAGATCAGTGCAGATGCTGCAGGTCACCAAACAGCTGCCCGGTTTCCACCTCACTGCCCTTGGAGAGGTTTAGAAAGAAAACTATTCCATGAAAACTTAGAAATAATATCTTAATGAATGTAAGTAGGTGCAGAGCCAAACAGATTTATGCAGTGAGCTGACAACAAGGAGTGTGGACTTCAGGAGCCAAGCTTATTTCACAATTCTTTTATTGAACAGCACAGATATTCCTGCCGAAGCCCAGTCAACATTATCCCAGGAATAGGCTTCAGCAAGGATAGAGGATATACCTAACTTTATACTTTCTATCCAGCTTGATTCTGAACCAGAATTACTGGGTCAAAGGTTAATTTGCATATAAATAACTCCTTCTAGGCAGAGGGGAACAGCACTGCTGTCATCTTCTAGATTAAGTACTTATTACCTTTGTTTTGGAAGACACTGTTTTTTAACTTGTTGGTTGTTGTTCAGCCAGTTATTCTACCTTACTTGTCAAAGCACATAATGATATTTAATCCTTCCTGAAGTCATTTGAAAAAGACAATAAATAAGTATTTATCAGGATAGGATACTGACAGGCTGAATATTTTTATCTGAAGGTTTCACAAAATCTTATAAGCCAAAATGATGATTGAACACTTGGATATGAATAATTTCATGAAGTTACTATTGATGAATAATTTATTGTGCTTAAACAAACATAGGCATATATCAGCAACAATGGACAGAAATTTGAGCAATATTAGTGCAAATAGTGTAAAATAGCTCTAGTCTATTTATTAAGTACATATCTCAGACCACTAACACAGAATTTATTTGTTTGTTTGCTTGATGGGTTGATTTTGGCTGCTAGGTTTTATTTGGGGAGGGGATTTTTGTGTGTGTGTGCATGCACAGTAATTCTCTATGGATTTAAAACAGTAATATCTTATTTGATTGTTTTTACTGGTATTTCACCATATCAAATATTATTCACCAAATTCACTAGGGACTGTTTAGAATTTAGTCTTCTGAAAATGGGTGCTACTCAGTCAATTTTCTGGATATAAAAATCTACATTTAGACTTTACAGACTGAGATTCAGCACATCTGAAAATCACCTACATTCCCACAGCTAGAGTTTCCTTCCTTATGTTAGACACCTTTAAAGACCTAAGATCACAGTAAGAATCATTGGTCAAAGGTTGTATAAAAATCTTGTCAGCATTATTTTTTTAACAGTAAAACACTGCAGGGAAGAAAATGTGATAAATTTTAAATGTTTTTTCAAATATTGCAAATTCTTCCATGTGGAACTAAGCACAGAACAAAGAATGAGGCAATTAAAGAATCTATACGTATTATAACAAGGGATCAGATTTTATGCCATGGCAATGGCTATATACTCTGTTACATGTTGCTGAGAAAACCAAAAGAAGTCTCTAATGTTGATTTTTATTTCCAGCCACATCTGGAAAAAGGCTAAGTACCATTATAGACCAAGTCAATTTCACATAATTTTAGTCAAGTGCAGACATCTATATGATGAGAATAATTTTGTGACTCTGTATTCCCCATGTAGAGACTTGGATAATTCCAAAATTCAATTCACACATGAGATGGATTTTTCCAGCCACTAGCAAATATTTGGAAAAAGCTTGTCGCAATTCTTAATGTCCATGAGCAAAATCTGTCACAAAGTATATTGAAATATTTATTTAAACAAAAATAATATGTGGCTATGGCTGCAGTTTCAACTGCTTAGAGAGCTACCTTGGGACTGAAAAATTTGAGTGCTGTATCGTTTTATTCTGGTAGGTTTCTTTTACTATGATCAATCTACTTTACATCCCTGTTGAATTCTGACTTCTTGTAGGGGTCATTGTTTCTTATTCCCTAATAATTCTACTAGGGATGTACAAACTTAATATATTTCTAGCATTTACTGAGTTTGCCGAATCACAAGAAACAAGCACATGTTTTATGAACTCCCAGGTGGGTTACAATGTAAAGAAATGAAAGAAAAAAAAAAGTGATATTTGTAGAGTCAGCTAGCAGCAAAAAAAAAAAGGGGGAAGCATTAAAAAAGCTTTGTTTGGTTTTTTATGGTGACTCTCCTAGGAATAAATTTACTATGGTATGGGGGTTTTTTTACAGCTTGTAAAGTTATAGTCCTGACTGATGCTAAAGGTACTTTTTCCCAAAAGTATGGATTAAAAAAAACTATAATCAAAGAGAAAAATACAGAATGTTACATTGCATGTTATGTTTCTATTTCCATACTGTATAGCAAGACTTATTTAAATATGTTATTGATTGACAGATGTGGACAAAATGAAGTCATTGCTAGTTTCCAACATAACTTTTTAGAACAGAGCAATGTTGCTTAAATTGTCTTCTTTTGTTCAGAGGAATGTCAAATATTTATTTGTCTGAAAATTAGTTGAGAACAAGAGTGTGGAGCTAATATATTGTTATTTAAGTATGGGGTTGAAATAATTATTATTTCCACTAAATATGACCTTTCAAAAGTACCACAACGCCTATCTTTGTTTAATGATCAATTTTAAAGCTGTTTGTTTTATTAAATACTGAAAACTTTGAATAGATCCAGTTGTTTCTTTCAATTCCTTCAACTCTAAGACATGCTTTTAAATCAAACCACAAAATAAGAACCCAGAACCTGGGCATGACTGAAGACCACAGCTTCTCTAGATGGTTTCTTTGAAGGTTCTAGAGGTACATTAGGGCACCAGTATGCAGTTAGCTGGGTAGTTTACCACAAGGCACCCAAACACAGACTGCCTGCAGCTTCTGTGTGCAAAAGATCTGAGTGGATTATGGGAAATGCTAGGTTCATGACTTCTTGGGTCTTTGGTTCCTTAAGTATGAGGAAAACTGCACATAGGAAAGTTAAGGACCCATAAGGATGTGAGTGCTCAGTAAAAATGATGACCTCCACAGTATTTCTGGTAGGTTAGAAATAAAAACTAGTTTGTGTCTAGATTTATGTTCAGGGTGGTAAAGTATTAGAGGCAGAGTTACTGTAAGCATCCAGAGTTTCACTGAGTATGTTTATATTATCAAATAAAATAGGCTCATTCTCCAGCATTAAGGACTTCTGGCACATCACAGCTCCAGAATATATACAATACAAAGTATATACAGAATATATGGCTTTTTTCTATCCTGCCTCCTGGGAACTATCAATGGTCTAAATATTACCTGGAAGAGCGCTAGTTCACAGAAGTCAAAACAATGCCAGAGGCTAGAGCTCTCTATTAAAGAGTGAAGAAAATGTCCTGGGTTTAAATCTGTGTCCCAGTTCTATTTGTTTTACTGATAATAACAGAGTCATTAGGTACAAACTTGAAGAGTTTGTGGATTTTGGTAAATCAGAGTTGACATGAACTGATAGTTCTGATTTATTAAAACAATAGCAAAAATTGTACATGGACACTTCCAGGAAATAAATCAAAAAAGTGGTAGACAGAGTACCTTTTATGAAATCTCAACACTTTCAGTCTGTCTTTTTTTTGTTATTTCCTTGATAATAGGATCTGAATTTCTTTTTATTTTTTTTTTTAATTTCGCTTTTTTTCTCCTTTTTTAATGAATCAAAGATTTATTCCTCTAAATCAGGGCTAGTCTGTTATTAAATTAATCTTTACAAGTGAAACAGTCATCCTTTGAGGAAAATGAATCATATTTTCTTTGCAGTACTTTGTTAGTACTTGGTTTGCCCATAGATAAGGTCAGAGACTGACACAGACCCCAGCTGCGATGTACTAAAATGTTCAACTGCAATGAATCACAGAAGGATAAGCTAAACAATACATATAATCATCACTATGAAAGAATGCCTATAGTGATTAAGAAAGATACACCAGTTACCTCAATAAAGATCCAAGTCTGACAAACAAGAAGTGGAACAGCCACAGTGAAGGACTGGAAAACCATGACTGGGAACTGTGCATCGCCACTTTCCCCAGTACTTTACAATTGTCCAAATCCAAGAAACATCAGCCATGGGAAGAAGCTGTCACAATGAAGAACTGGATAATCATGCACAGTGCTTGGGAAATCCAGGGGTGCATCCACCTTTGCAGGTTGTGAGGCTTCCCCACTTTGCTGTGACTGTAGCCCAGCTTTTATACTGTTAAACAAACAAGCTGACATAATTTCTATTTCATCCTCCTGTTGGGTTTCTCCCAAATCCTGGCCAGGGCTCAGTGAGGAACCAAGGGAGTTGTCTGTGATCCTATGCCTTGCTGATAAGGTCAGGAGTGGCCTTATCCAGTTTCTAGATACAGAAAGGCAAACACGTGTTTTGCCTGTAAATGAACACTTACGACAGTACTTTGTTAATGAGTGAATATATATATATATATATAAAACTTGATTGGAAGGTTCATCTATAGGGCAAATTTGGTTCAGGCCTTAATACTTCAGTATTAGATGAAGTATATCAAGAAACACAAATTTAAGCATAAACCTTGAGTGCTGTATCCGGCTCTGGGGTCCCCAGCACAGGAAGGGCATGAACCTGTTGGATTGGGTACAAAGTAGGGCCACCAAGTTGATCAGATGGATAGAGCACCTTGCCTGTGAGGAAAGGCTCAGAGAACAGGGATTGTTCAGCCTGGAAAAAAGAAAGTTTCTGGGTGATCTACTTGTGGCCTTCCAGTACCTGAAGGGAGCCTACAAGAAAGATGGAGAGAGGATATTTACAAGGGCATGTAGTGACAGGACAAGGGGAATGGCTTCAAACTGAAAATTGGTAGTGTGTTCAGGAGGGGCTTGGTCAGTATTACTAGCTAGCACATACTTTAATAAGCAAAATAAATCTGAGCTTTTCAAGGGAGTGGAAGAAAGTTTTCTACAATGATGAAGCTGTAGATGTAAGCAACAAACAGACCTACAGCTGCTAGCAAGACAAAGCATTCATCTTCTCACACTGGTGGCTGAAACCAATGAGCAGTTCAGCCTTTACCTGCTATGGCTTTAATTGGCTCCTGCTATAGTCAGAGAGATGCCTGTAAGTCTGAGTTAGTGCCTACAGTGTAAAACTGACTGATTTTTGTTTCCTAATTTTGATCTAATGCATGTGGATAATTGCTTTTGATTTTACTCAGTAAGCAAGGAGAGAGGTCTAGAGTAGACACTTTATATTTCAAATCTCACCCTGTTCAGCTTACAGAATGAAGTAGACTTTGTGTGTGTGGGTGTGTGTGAGTGTGAAGTGTGTGTGTGGGTTAATTCAAAATCAGTGGTGTATTTACAGCTTCACAAGAATAATGTATCTCAATATTTTTTTTTAAAAATCCTAAAGACATTATGCTAGTTCTAGTCTTAGAGGGAAAAAATGATAATTTGATTTATAAAGTTTTGTATGAAGGGAGGAAATCATATTACTCCATTCTATATTTTAGATATCTGAAGCTTAGTTCTCTAAAGATTTCAGGGTGGTGAATCATTGTTTCAGAACCTAAAGGTTTGGCCCAATTGTAATTCATGGGGAAAAAAAGTCCTAATTAGTGATTCAAATGATAAAGTATGTTTGTTCTCTTACATATGCCATAGCACATGGCTTCTTATAAAATAGAACTTTTCAACTTTTTCAATATAGACTCTGACATCAAGAATTTATGACTCAGGGACAAACACTTGTTCAGTCATTATTTTTCATAGAAGACTATAATGCTTCGCACTTTGAGTCAACTTTTGCATTTAGATTGCTAACTTATATGTGGCACTTGTACTGTACAAGTTGGTCAATGTGCTCTTTAAAACCAAACTTAAAAAAAAATCAAACAGAAAACATTATTTTCAATGTCAAAAAAATAGTAAAAATTAATATTAATGTGAAACTTGTCTGAAGTACTTTAATTCCTGAATCTCTGGATACTGAAATTGGAGAGAAAATCACAGGAAAACAGATTTTCAGATATTTTCTATTATGCCAGTAGTACATTTATGCCAAAATCCCTGAAGAACAACTTATATCAAAATATTTTGGCACTTCCAATTTAAGCTTCCTGAAAATGGAAGAAAATAAATATAAGTGTTTAGGCACCACAGAAAGATTTAAACAGAATGTGACACTAAAGGTATACAAAGTTTAGAAAAGTCTCATTTGTGACTCCACTGGTTCGCCGATACAAGGGAAAAGATATTTCAGAGAATTATTTTGTGGCATTTAGAAATAACTTGGGACATGAGTTGCATCTATATTTAAAAAAAAAACCTGCCAAAAACAAAAAAACAACTAACCCCTGTTTTTCTTTAATCCCATTCTGAAAGTATATAATCTTCATATAATAGATGTAGTCATATGAACTCTGTTCAGATTCTTAACAGAGTGAAAATGGATTGACCAGGAATGTCCTGCTCATTGACTTATAATTAAATGCAACTTGTCATAGCTATTTATTGCTTTAAGAAGCATATCTGAATAGATGTTCCCACTTTTTTGAAATACCATCACAGCAAATTATCAATTTTTCCTTAAATATTAACAGGAAAATAAATTATCGTAAAGAATAAAGAAAATATTCAATAATTTAAAAATATTTTCAAAGGAAAAAAAAAGGGGAAAAAAAGGGAAAAAAAAGGGAAAAAAAGGATCAAACTTCCCCCGTTCCCATTTTCATTAACTTTTTTTTACAGGAATTGAAATTTTGCAATGGAGAGTAAGAGGTGTCTGAATTTTAGCTGGTGATAAAAATGAAGAATGTATTCCTTGTCTGGTTGGGTCAGCTCAAGAATTTTAAATACCAGTTATTAATTCACTTGGATTTTTACTAAGCATTGGGAACATTTTAGCAGTTCTAAATCAAGTCTGGTTGAGAAATGCTGGGTGGTAACATCTCTCAACAGTGGAGGTGTGTCCAGGTTATCTGTCCACAGGACTGAAGCATTTAAATAATATCTCTTTGTGAACATATAAGCAGAGAGATCAGAAGAATATTAATACATATCAAATTTCAGTAGGAAGGTATGAGCTGGAATCTGGGAGGGATGTAGCAAACCTATAAGCTTCATCCAGCTATGCAGTTGTTTCTGAATGAACATCTATTTGCCTATATAAAAATAAGATACATCAATAATAGTTTTGTCATTGTTGGATGTTAAACTTCTATAATAGCTCCACTGAGAGGGAGGACAGTGTACCATCACAGAGTCATGTCCAAAATCAAAGCAGAAATGTTGATATAAAGGGTATGAATTCATGAGATCTCAATCTCATGAGGACTAGGTAGATCTCTCAAGTCAATGATGTAAGATGTGTGCTACCGGAGCAATTCAGATGTTACTCTTTCCAGCACACCCTGACCCCCATAATACAGGAGATAGTGTTTGAAACTGATGCAGAAATTAGATGATGCAAGCATGATATAAAGTAAAACCAAGCTTATCTGAATATTTCATTTACATAGTGAATAATAATATAAACATTCCAATATTTCTTCAGAAACATTCAATGTTTTATTCAAAACAAATTTTATACTGTTTTAGTACCATTTCACAGAATTACTCTAAAGATATTTCAAGTTTGTTTAAACAAAAAATGTTAGATGTTGCCAGAGCTGACTTCTATGCTGTCTTCTATTTTTACAATGTTCTATCAATGGTATTCTTACTGCTCAATCCACTCACTGTAGCTGTTATTAAAGGTATTCTTCAGGTATTTTTTTTCCTTTGGTTGTTCTATTATGTAGCTGACACAAGTGTGATTTTAACATGAAATTTGTTAACTGTGTTACTTTGTAGACTAATAGATTTTCAGCATAGATGTGTAGATTGTAATGGATTGTATTGAAGCTAGTTTTACAATGGTCACGGTCTATCAAACTGCTGAAGGAAGGCAGTAAAATTATTTCATGCCTCTTTACAAATATCAAAACACATAATCTAGTCATCTTTTCCCTGAACCACTATATTTTATTCCTGTGTTCCTGTATTTCTTTCCAGAAACATAAGCATTAATATAATTTCTACTGCAGCAGAGATTCCAGTGCTTAAGGATTTTATCATTTATGGGTAGGGTATGTGCTTAGAGGACCAATACCTTATGCTGTTTGGAGTTCTGCTGAATTCTTGGTTCCATTTCACATTTTCCCAAAAATTAATTTAGCCTGTGTTATCTGTTCAAAATTTACTGCACCTCTGCAACATATTAGCACACATAAAGACAGCAGGAACAGCAAACAGCTTGCCGTGGCTTGGGCAATTTACAGGAACACCTTTAAGGAAGTACAAGTGTGTTCCAAAGTGCTGGATTTGCCTAATGACTACACTCCTGCCTACCAATCAGCTTTCTGTAAACTGAGTTTATCATTAGGACAAGGTACTTTGCACGTGGGTAAAGCTGGCATGAAATTCTCTGGTAGCCCATCCTTGAAGAGGTGAATGTAGCAGCAACTTGCAAAGAAAGAAAGATTATTTATCCTGAAGAGCTGCTTGCAGGCAATGTGATGAGTTTGTAGACTTGACCAGGGACACACAGGAATGTTGTAGCCCTCTGGAACCCCACAGTGCAGACCTCAGTGGGTAGTGTGGATGCTTTTAAATTGTCCTAAGGGTCTGTCCCTGTACCACCTCTTCTCCCCTTTCTAATCAGGGCCACAGGAAACAGCAAATACCACAACAGAAAGTGCCTAAAACTGCTTCATCCCATTGTTGAAACCATTGCTCAGAAGAGTATATAAACATATACTCCAGGACAATTTTTGCACATCTTAACTGCTAAAATGCTCTTTCTCTTGATAGTCCCTCTATGTGAGTGTGCAAGAGACAGGATAATGTGCTGAGGAGGGGAAAGAGCATAACCTAGAGGTAACTTGGCAAGAAAGGAGACAGATGGCTGATCTGAAAGCATCAGAGGCTTGCTCCCAAAGTACCTCCCAAAATAGAGTTGGTTGTAAATTAGAATTGCCCTTTATAAACAAGGTGTATTGCTCTAAAATCTGGCCATCTGATTATGGGTGCAGATGGTCTGTTACTGTGGGGATTTAAAGGTGCAAAGGGATACATGACAGGTAAGTGCCCCAGGCTCATGTCTCAGCGGCCTAAGGTTATACAGGCTAGATTCAGTTTGTAATTCTTTTTGAACAAGTATTTTTTTTTATAAGATTGCTAACAAAGGTGTCAATGCTGTTGATGCTGTTGCTTCTTTGAGTTTGCAAGTTATGGACACTGCTTCAGTACATTAAGACAAAGACCATCGACTATTTTTATATGAATGATAGAATTATCTAAGATATTCTGAAAGAGCATGTTTGCTGTAGATCTAAATATTTGGAGTGAGTTATGCATGTACATGTATATGAATCTAGTTATTTATATACTTCTGCTCACATATATAGCTGTATACAGAAGTTTACAAATACATAGTGAAACACACAGATTTATAAATACAAATATGCTCCCATGTAATCAGCATATACATAAATTGAACATTGGAAAATGAGGCTTTACTTCTTCAAGCAGAATTGCTGTGTGCTGTTGTTAGAGCACTACAAAGTAAACTGACCAAATAGCTTATAATCAAAACAAAATGGATAATGACATAGACTTATAAAAACAGTGCTCATTAAGGTATATTAATAATATATGTTTAGTTATGATACAAAAATAAAACCCTCCACCAATACATGAAATGCATTTATGTTTGCTGTTTATTTAGGAACTAGTTGTCTTTGTATTAAAGAGTTGGCTTGTCATGTGAATAATCACATTGTTTTAATACATTATCAGAAAATTTACAGGTCCTTCTGAGCTGTGGACATCTGGGTCCACAGATACTGTGGCACCTGGCTTAACATGTGGGGAGCAAAAAGAAAAACTGCTCCACTAAAATACTTAAGATGCCTAAACCAGTCTCTAAATAGCTCTCCATTAATTTATGAGGCACATGCAAAGTATATAGTGCATTTCAAAGCATTCCTAATTCTATCCTAATCCCAAATTCAGGGTGAATAAGCCTAAATAAAATCAAATATGACTTTTTTTGCCCATTTATACATGTTTTTTATATACACATTATACACAGGGTTTTTATTGTTTATTGAGATTGTCCTGAGCTGGACCTCTAAATAGTTGCTAAGAGTCAATGTAGGTAAATTTCAATGCAATATGTAGTACACCGTCACATTTTTGTGCCCTTATGGACTCAGGTGAGTCACTTTGTGTTACTTGATTCCCTTCTAAGCTCTAGTTTCTTATGTCTATCTAAAATGAAATAAAAAGTATAATAACAAATTGAAGGTCAAGGACCATCTCCTATGACTTTCTGTATTTCATGTTGAAAATACAGTATAGCAAAAAGAATACTACCATGGAAAAGATTAAATTAGGTACAATTTTATTTCTGAAAAATATTTCATCTTCAAAACAGCCTGGTTTTCATCTCATGTTAAAATTTTACAGTTATACTGATATTCTTAAGTTTGGACATTAAAAGTCTGAGATGGAGAGGGATATTAAAAGTCTGAGAAATGTTATTGTTTACTTTTCCATATTTATTTTGTAATTGTTCATTCTTCTAATTTGGATTTATTTGAGATAGTAGGAATTATTTTCAAAAAGGACATTAACAACCTCTGGATGTTACTAATGTATAACATTCCAAAAATATTTCCTAAAATATTTCTTTGATAGCAGACTAATCCTTTTAATTCTTTTCTGTTTAGCTCAATTACCTTCAAGAAAAAAATTTAATATCAAGCAGACAAATACTTGGACAGAATACACTACTGGAATTGATGTCTGTGCAGCATGAGAAGAATACAGACATATTGGGGGTCTCAAAAGGATAAAAAACATACACCTCAGTAACCTCTTAGCCACCAAGGGAATGTCTTTACATCTCTGTATGCATTTCTGGAACCCTTTAGGATGAATAATTCTTTATAACAAAGACAGGAAAAAGTTTGCAAGTAGGGTTTGAATGCTCAAAAAATATTCAATATTTTTGGCAATTCCAAGCGGCTAATGGAAAGTGGTACCTCTCCCTATAGACTTTATACCACCTGCCATTATTAAAAAATGCCGCTGTCCAGCAGGGTGTTAGCCTGGTGATAATATATATAGGTTAGTTGTTTCAGTAGGTTTCAGTTTTACTATGAAGCCTCTGGCAGTTTAATACAACCTCATATAGTTAAAAGCAATTGTAAGGACAGAAAGCACAGGTAATTTTTTTTCTTTAATTAAAACTTCCAGAAATAGGGACAGTTTTATATCAGTAGTGCCTTTTTAAACTGAGATCCAATTCTACCCTTAGTGTCCTATGTGGAATTGCTAGTCAATCAAGAGAAATGTATATTTTATTTGTAGAAATGTAAGGAAACTTAAAGGATACTGTGAACCAGCACAATGACTTTCACAGCTGAAGCCTGTATGGAAATGCTAAGAACACGCTTTAATTCCTATTGCACAGTAAATGCAATATTCCTGATCTTGCACTATTGAGAGCTATGGCAAAACTTTGATTTATTTAACTGACAGTTGGGATAGACCCTGAATCATTTGCTCACTCAGTAAGTGTAATTTTCTGTATCTATGGGCAAGTTTAAAAAAACCCAAAACAACCAAAACCCAGACCCAAACTGTTTCAGCGGAATTCTCCTTACTAATGGAAAACGGTTAGAAGTATTTAATCCTGCTTGAATCTGAGAGGATTAACTCCCAAAGTTACTTACAATTCAGAGGATGACTCATGTTTTCACACAAATACAGTTTTAATACTTGGTCAGAACTTCCTTTCTTTTAAATTCAGCCCTGTGATCTTGTAATGAACTAAACTAGTTTTCTAGTCTGTCATACATTTATACCAGATGCAATATTTGTATCTGTATCTAGTGCTTAAATGGGTACTGTCAGTAATGGAATTTTAAATTCATTTAAGACTGGTCACTACAACAGAGATTCCTAAAGGGGTTGCAGAGTCTCAATTGATTAAACTACCACAATTTGTTATATGTTTGTGAGTAAAGTACTTGGGAATAGTGGGGGAGTGGTGCTGCCTTATTTGTTTAAAAGCTATGGAAGTTTTAGCCCTAACTCTTCATGCATAACCAATATAACAACCAGAAAATATTTTGCTCTAGAACAGACAGGTGGTACTTAATGTAATCTCACATGCTGTTAATAGGTATATTCAGTCTCTTAGTTTTATTCTTTTTATTAACCATACATATATTTATATCATCTATACATTAGAAAATCTGTTGCTAACACATGTTCAGAAGGCAAATTCATTATCTGCACTAGCTTGCTTACATTGTTTTAGAGCTATTAGGCCTAAATGCGCTACAGCCTACAGGTGTTTTCTGAATCCCAAGCTACCCTTTCCAGACATAATTTTAAAACATTGTTTTAAAAGCCCTGGGAGGCCCCTGAGCCATTCTAGCTTGGTTTAATTATTTTTTTTTTCTGTACATTTTGTAGCACATTTGTAAGAGTATGCCCCAGAGCAGTAAGCAAAATCTATCAATAAAATTGTCTGAAATTTGTCCTTCTAGTCACCCTTAGACTTGTTTGGATTTTTCTAAACTTTATTATTGTTATTTAAATTACTTAACAAATGGTGAATAAAGTGTTGTGTGTTCCCTTACAGTTGGCTGCAGTCATTCTTGGTAATCAGTTACTGGTGTTACATCTTCTTAATTGTACAACGTATGCAGAACTGGAACAATGTATGCATAAGAGCACTCTGCTTTGCATTCAATACGTGAATGACTCTGGAAGGAGGGGGGTGATAATATTCTACAGAGTCAAATAAAATTCAAGATTCCTCATTGCTGTTTTAGTGCTGTGTTGCAATCTGGACAAACAGAAATCCTGCTGTCCTTGTCCTTAATATGATCAGCTGTTACCAGATGTCTGAAAAGCCATATGGTGCCTTTACAATGTAGACAAACATCTATGAATGAGGAGAGACCACAACTGCATCATCAGTCATCTATTTCTGCTCATGGTGGCTTCATGTTGGGGTTATAATCAAACTGTTGAAAACTTTTCTGTGTTAAACAAAGATTAAACATAGCAAGCTTGTCATTCTGTGAGGCACATGTGAGTCTAAAGCAAAATTATTTTCTGTACTGTTTATATGTAAGATTGGGCTCTGTTTAAGGCACAGGGTTTAGCTCTGATCCTTTTAGAAGGCAGATTCTCAGCATATTCACCGACTTAATATGCATCCACGTGCTCAGTCTTGCAGTCTGCTAGGTCAGTAAAAAAATTGACTGTGATATGCAGCAGTGTGTCAGTTTGTATTTTTGTAAGCATACTGTGAACATTTTAGGCCAAGCTACAAGCAATTCAATAAAAAGCAATGCAGGTAAAAATTGCATGTGTCTCTGTATATCTATATTGCTAAATGTTGAAGGAGAAGGATAAATCTAGAGAATCAGATCTGTAAGGCTATACCAATTCCAGGAAAGTTAAAAGGGATGTATTATGAGTACATGCACATAGTTCTTAAACCCATCACATTAAAGTGTTAAGAAAGCACATCCCATCATTTAATTTGTGCCAGCCACCACTCTAAACAGTGCTTGACCCCTATTTGGTCATTCCCATGTGCTCAGGGCTGTTTGCAATAAGCAATGTATTGTGGCAAGCCTGACTGGGCAGGCAGGAGGGTTTGGTCTGTGTCTATAAGCCATGCCATGCTACTCAGGCTTAGGGCCAAACCCAGCCCATGGCACACAGTCATGCAGCGCATGAAGTGCAATTGTTCCCTCTGCTTCTCTGTAATTTGGGTCCATATCTCAGGTTTGGTTTATTCCAAGTAGATCTCTTCAAGGCAAATCTGATCTATTGAGTCAATTTGAGTTTATAAAAAGTTTCTTTCAGATGACTCCAGGGTCAGGCATTAGTCCCTGGCCTGGCCTTACATCAACTTAAACAGAGACAAAATTTAACTATTGTAAACACGTTTTGAAGTTTACTTCAGGTATCATAGGTACAACTGGAGAAATTTGAAGATCCAATATCATCTGTCTTTTGACACGTTTATACAAGGTTATGCCAGAATTTCTTCTGTTAATGGAATGTTTAATAACTGCTTATTTCATTACTTACTTGTGACAAGAAGACTAAAAATGTAGACAAGTAAAACATAAAACCATGTCTGCTGTCCTTTTATAGCAGTGAGCTTTGATAGATGTATTCCACATCTGCTAAGCCATTTACCCCAAGACAATTCATGGGAAATTCAATGAAGAAATTTCTCCTGAGCTGTCCTATATCCACTATTAGAGATTTAGTAGTCGTAACACAATACAGTTTTCTGCTTGTTGCTTAAGGCATCAAAAAATACATTGACAAAACAGCATAAGATTTCCTATTAAATGACACACATTAGGAAGAAAAAAAACCAACAACATATGTTGGGAGGTTTTTTTTATATATAAAAGTGCTTTACTCACATAAGAAATAAGAAAAACATTATTTTGAACCATATTCTCACCCCATACTGTGGCATCTTTACTGATTAATTGATATAAACTTTAAAAATATTACCATGCTTAGATTCAAATAAGCTGTACAAATGGATTTCACAACGTGTCAGATACACACTGCTTAGGAAATCAAGAAACCAATCAAACAAACCAACAAAACAAAGAAAGCTAATGTCTCTAAGGCATCTGCCATAGGCATCTTTAAGTCTCCCTTATTTTGGTAGTAGACTCAGCCCAGGATAGCAGCAGTCTTGCTTGTTTTTCTACTTTCCAGATTCAGAAAAGTGGAGTGTTTTAAATTCCATACTCTGGGTATATGATCCTCTTTAATGAATGGTTTTAAATCCATTCTTAAATGCTAAACTCATTGCTTTATTTTAAAGGCAAAAAACGTTAAAATTTGAATTTTATTTGTACTAGATGATGTTTCCTGCATCTAAAATTAGTGTTACATATGAGGTAATACTTCTTTCTCTGCAAATACTGTAATTCTGTGACCTATGACACAATATACCCAGAACTAGTAAAGGCCACAGTCTTTGCAATAAGCTTGCAAGGTCTTAGGACTGAGGTTTGTTCAGGATTCCTTTTTCTAAACTTTTTTTGACCTGCCTGCAGCTTTGTTTTATTTGGTTTACCTCAAAGAGCAATTTTTTCTTCTGATGAAGTGATTATGGCTAATTTTTTTTTTTTTGCCTATCACTATACAGAGCAACCACAGTATAATAGAGATAGTAGTGACAAGTAGGGAGGGGTTTTTATAAAGAATGAGATGTTTATGGTTCTAAGACAATGACGCAGAAAAATGCAGACCTGGTCTGATAGCAGAAGCTTAGAGTAGTGGGGATGCAGCGCAGGAAAGCACAGGAATGGAGTGATATAGGCTGGATACAGGAAGGCATTGGAGACACACGAGCAGTTACAGAAATTCATATCTGGAGCAAACAAAACTAGTTTGAGGGGTAGCAAAAAAAAAAAAAAGTATCTAACCTACTAAAAGCTGTCATAGATATTATATTCAGATATAATATGCAGTTGCAGACCAATGAAGAAAGAGAAAGTTGTAAAATTATTTTAGAAAACACATTAAAATTATTCTTAGTGAATACTAGAATAAAGAAAAAGAAAATCTCAACATTAACATCAACAATATTCTTCCTGGTGAATTGCTGCTTACAATTCACTGTAGCAACTCCTATACCATCACTAGGATGAAATTGATCCAAAGACCTAGAGAAGAATGAGAAGGAATAATACCAGAAAAAGCATGAAAATTGAATGTGTTTATAACTATTTAAATTGTATTACTGCTATCATAGAATTTTTTTTTGGTGGAGAAACATTATTACCTTTCCTGTAATAATTTGACCTAAACTAATAATACTTCCTAGATTAGATTGTTAAAATAGCCACTACACTAACAACAAATTATTTTCTTTATACAGGAGTTCTCTTTCCTCTTTCCCTGTAAACAAGATTTTTAACTTGGGAATACTGAATAAAATAAGAACTGAAAGGAAAAGGAGTGGTCTAAAAGCTGTCTTGATTACTAGAACGGCTTATTGCTCAAATGTGTTTTGCTTCCTCTTTCAAACCTGATTAGAGAAAAGCAATAAGGGTCATCTTAGTTCCCCTGATGCAAAAACACTTAGTGACATCTGAGAAGCCCTAAGGTACCCAAATTATCTATAAGAAGCTGTCAAGCATGACACAAAACTTTTGAATGATCCATATTCCCTTCTGGACTGTCAGTAAGAGGTTACTCGGGATAAACTAGGGAATCTCAAATGGCATTAGAGGTCTCTGTTCTGGCAATTTACACCAGAAAAATGCTACTAGATCTGGCTCAGAGGACATTCTCTGAGTTTTGAGTAGTTTTCCTTATAAAATTTGACATTATTTTACGTCCATATGGAATATTAACTTGAGGAGAGAGTATTCTGATACCAGATCAAATTCAGCAAAAACCTTGAGGAATATCCTCAGTGTGGCAGCTCAGGGTGCACAGATGCAGTGGGAGCTGCAGGCTGCACTCTGGGCAGCTGGAGCCTGAGGCAAGAGTCTGGGAACTGCCAACCCTCTGCATAACAAAGGGCCCGGAACACCCAGGTTATTTTGTTGTTTAGTTATTGCACCAGGACTAAATTATTTTAATTATCTGGGTCTCTCAGCCTCTGCTGTGAAAAACCTGGGGTCGAGCCAGTGAGGAAACGCGGTGTGACTGTGTGAGTTTTGGGGGTGTGGCTGCAAAGGCCTGGGTCCCAGCTCAGGCGGTGTGAGATGACTGCCAGAGCGGATCCAGGATGGCTGGACAGGGAAGCTTCCTTACTAATCCTCACAGGAAGGTCTTACTGACAATTATGATCTCATCCCACTGTGGCACTCATGTTATTTATTTGTAATAGTGATGTTTAAAGTTTACAAACATAAACTCCTTCACAGAACCATGATTTACCTGAATACTAGCCCAAACTTTTCAAATTTGTATGTGAACTTCGAGTTCCTAATTTCACATCGGATTCAGAAGCATCTTTGTTTCTCTCTTTAAATTGGTTTTCCACAAATATGAGAAACACTGCTCATGAGAAACTGACTAGCTATAACACAAATTGCAAAAGATGTTTCTGAGGCAATTGTTATGCAGAATCACATTGCTGAAAATGACATCATATAAAGTACTAATAATTTTAAAATTAAAAAAAATTAAAAATTCAGAAGAAAGATTTTAAATGCTTTATTTTTTAGACAAGTTCTTAAATTTTTAAACATTAAAATTCCTATTTTGATTATAAATTTGCATAATTACTAGAAAAAAATCAGTTTTATCACTTCTTTCCTTCACATTATGTTAGTTTTGCAGGGACATGACAGAATTTGCAAGATGGTTACCATGAACAAGTAATTCAGAAATATGAGTTTCAAAAAATCCAAAAGTTCAGTTTGCAACACTATTCAAAGCCACTATATTGTAATGTTTTTCTCCATGTGAGCTTTCAAAATGTTTTGGTGAGGAAGAAAAAAAAAAGGAATAGATTTTATCTTAATTTTTTTTTTCATATTTTCAGATTGATCCTATTTTAGTCCATTGACTGACATTTTATCTCTGTATCATAAAAAAAAATTTTAATAGATGTCAGAAATTCTTTTCAGGAGCATGACAATGATAGCTGCCTGATTTGGTACTGGAGTAGAAGACAGATGCAGAAGCCTAGATACAAACGACCTTAAATAAGAATTGGTATTATTGAAGATGAACTTGCAACAAAAAATATCCTGTATCCCAGTCCCTCATACAAAACAGATTTTAATCAACAGCTGTTACTTGCAGGTAAAGGGCACATTTAGTTAGTACTTTCTGGGGTTGAGTAAGTTCCAAATGGAGTGAAGAGAAACAGGACAATCTGGCACAGACCTTGCTGTGTACCAGCCCATCAACAAAACACTGAAAATTTTTGCTATAAAGACACTAGATAATATAGCAAATTACATAAGCAGATGCTGATCTTGGCATTGTAAAGAGAGTTATTCTTTTAAGGCTTCCTGTTTCTCCACTCTACTAGGTATATTTTTGATTTTCTTTTGTAACAGGAAAACATAATCTTGTTTTCCTCTGACCTAATGGGATGAATCCTTACATCCTTTCTCTTTTCTTAATTCCCTGATCTCCACAAAGAACTTTAAGTTGGAAAAGGCAATTAAGGATGTAAAGGTTTGATGGTAATGCTTTGGTCAATGCTTCTTTTTTTTTTCTTTAGAGACTTGTCTTTATATATAGATAACAAAGAAGCAATTATTTGCTTGAACTTGATAAAAATAACGAGGATCCGATGTTTAGGACAAGCATTTTACTAGGCTCTAATGCTTCTACCTTCAGTGCTAATTAATTACAAGATTTATTTTCCAATACATGTGACACTTTTATATTTTTATTTGCTTTCAAATAAATCATAAAATGTGTTTTCACAGCCTATATCCTTCCATTTTCTGACATTGTTTTGTCTTTCTGTTGACAAACTAATTGATTGCCCTCCAATTTTTTTCTGAAGAAAATATTATTTTCTAAAACCACTTTTGAAGGTTTTATCTTTAAAAGCATTGAGCACCTCAAAAGGCTTTTATGTGATAACTACAAAAATGTAAGAGTCTTAATACTTCATAAAATTTAAGTCCATGTTTTAAGTCCATGTTTGAATTTGGGGCTCTGAGGTCTATCAATCCCTTATGAGTCTTACTCTTTGATATCATGGGTAAGTTGGAAATATCTCTTTATCTATACATTACTGTATCCAAGATTCTAGCATTTTAGCCTGTGTCAGTGAATGGTTTGTGTATTCACTGTCCCTTTTTAAACATTCCCCACTTATATTATGAACCTTTAAAAAGTTAAAAGGATGTAAAGATTTACATGTGACGGCAAAAATCAACAAATGGATGATATGAACAATGTAATTTTTCACCGTTCCTCACTTTATTGCATCCTGCCTCTACAGTTTGCAGGCTGTATCAGTTTTTGAGGTGGTATTTAGGAGTAGATAGAAATTGATCTGTTTTAGTATGAAAGTGTGGCACAGCAGCTTGATACACAACTGCATGTCTAGGCTATCTTCTCTACAAATTTTTCACATTTTTTCTTTATAAAAAACTCCACCTAAAGAAAAAATCAACTAGATAACTTTCCAGTCTATTATAATTTTATTGCTTACAAGATAGGTTTTTCTCTCCTCTAATGCTGCATGTGTTTTCATCACAGCACTGATGATTTTTGATCCTGTTTAAACTGTGATGAAAATGCTGTTGCTCATTTTATATTAAAATACACTGCTTTTATAGATAGCTGAGTATTATTAACTTAACAGTTTTAGACTTCAAATTTTTTTTCTGTGTTACTGGAATTTTAAATTTATTTTTCCTAAAATCATTTCAAGCCAGTTATTTTATTTTCTCATGAGATTAGTGTTAATTTTTATGTGCTTTCTTCAGCCTTCCTCATAAAACTAAACTGTGATGAAATCATTCCTCTTTGGATCGAAGAAGTATTTTTCACATGAGTTACCCAGCTTGACAAGAGATTTAATACATTTTCCAATGATGATTACAAGTGTGCTGCTAGAATAAATGCTTTCAGTTTTTATATGATTCTGATCAAATAATCTTTATGAAGGATTAAAAGGCATAAGTCTGTAGAGAGAGAGGAAAAGAAAAGTCTGGCAGATGAATCCTCTGACTTGTAAGCTGTGTGAAATCCTCCTTTAAATTCTATTTTAATAACTCCCTTCTGACTTTTTCAAATCATTATATTTCATTAAAGAAAGAGTTCATACAGGTGTGCCTAAATAAGCTTTAACAGTCTAAACTAGCAGGAGCAGTATAGATGAAAATATATAGAAATTGCACTGAAAAGAATGTAAAGAGACAAATTATAAGAATCTCAAAGAGGAATATGAAACTAGGAGTAGTTTATATCTCAACTCCTTTCTTGAAAGAAGTTGATTTCTTTCAGAAAGATATGAATAACTATAGTGAGCATCCTTCCCAAGTTTAAGTTCATGGTACTGAAGCTGAGATGATTTTTTGGACAATAGAAAAGGCATCATCAGATCCATCAGGTCAATGTGTGACTCTGAAGTTGGTGTAATCAGAAAAATTTTGGATTGTTTGACCAGGGGATGACCTACTCAAAACGTGGTCTACTGACATGTGATGGAATACATCTATTTCAGAGGGGAAAAATGTTCTAGCAAAGGAGTAAGTGTGGCTCACTGATAGAGTTTTGCACTACTTTGGAAGAGGCAAAGGGACAAAATCAGGCTAGCCAGTGATGAGCAATGGCATGGCTTGCCAACACTTGAGGAAACGAGCACTAATGGGGCACCTCAATCTGCTTCATGAGTTTTAGGCTACCATGTACCAAACCTGAAATATTTTTCAACTAATGCACCCAGCATGAGAAAAAAATGCCACCGGTTCAAAATTTTGGCCCAGTCCCTGAGATCTGACATTGCTGACATTAAATAAATGAAATCTGGTTGGATGAGTCCTGTGCTTGGATGGCCTATTGGATGTTTACAGGCTTTACAGGAAGGATAAAGAGGGCAGAAGAAGCAGAGGGGTGGCACTGTATGCAATAGAAGGGGTGGAATGTATGGAGCTTGCAGCTGGCAATGGCACAGTTGAGAACATCTGGATGAGAATCAAGGGACAAACAAATAATGCAGATGTTATCATTGGAGTCCACCATAGACCTCCTATCCAGGGCAGTGACACTGATTAGTCTTTGAGGAACTGATGGACACTTCCAAGTCAACTTCTGTCAACTTGCCAGAAGAATTCTTAACTGGAAGAATCACAAAGGTGGGCAAACTTGGGCCCAAAGATTCCTTAAAAACTTTGATGACAACTTTATGGAAGAGTTCCTTAGGGAAGTGACTCAGAAAGATACCTTCCTTTATCTATTGCTAGTCAACAGCGTGGATGTCAAGAATGAAATGGAGATTGGTGGCCACAGTAACTGCAACAGGATTGAATTAAAATCTCTGTTTGACCAGAAGAAAAGTGCCAGCAAAATCTCAACTCTGAACATAAGAAGAGCAGACTTGAGGCTGCTCTGGAAATTAGTGAATTAGGTCCTGTGGGAAAATATTTTTCCAGTTGTTTGTGTCCATCACTGCTGGTCGCTTTTTAAACATCACCTCCTAAGGGCATAGAAACAAGCAACTCCCAAATATTAGAAGTGAAGCAGATGAGGCAGAAAACTGGCTTAGGTGAACCAGAGTATTGTCTTGGACAAATATAGCAAAAAATGAACATGTATACTCTATGGAAGCAGGTTTGAATGAGATAGGAAGAATACAGAGATGCTGCTTGCCACTGTAGGGTGAAAATTCATATAGCCAAAGCTCAAATAGAGTTGAAGCTGCCAGAAATGTGAGTGACAATATAAAGGAGGAATTTTTCAAATATAATAATGGCAATGAGCAATGTAAAAATAGGATCAGCCCATTACAAGGACAAGGATAGTCACCTCACAAACAGGGATAGGGACAGGGACAAGGCAGAGGTGTTTAAGGCATTCTTTGCCTCCATCTTCAACATGGGTGATGGATCAAGCAAGTTTCAGTGCCCTGAGCTGGAGAACCATGACTGAGAGAATCAGCAACTCACAGTTGACCCTGGAATTATGTGGGATATGATGGTCTAGCCGGATCCCTACAAACTAAAACCACAGCACCATACATGCTGAATCCCTACAAACCAAAACTACAGCACTGTACATGTTGCTTTGGATAAAATAAACCATATCCCAGCAAGACAGATTACAGCAGGTTAAAAAAAAAAAGTAAAATCTTTTTAGTCTGGTGTGATAGACCCAAAATGCTTAGACTTTGTGAAGCCTAAGAAATTAAAGTAAATATTTCATTACAATTAAATAAGTGCACACTTTAAAGGATTGAACTGCAAGACAAGGATAAAACACCCTGTCCAGAATCCAGCTGATTCAAATACTTTTTCTTTTCCTTCCCTCCCATTAAGATCCAGTTATTAAAATTGTAAGAGAGATGCCTCTGACCAAATTAAGGTGCAAATGAGACCATATGCTGAAGTTGATAGTATAAATTTTATTTAACAGTAAATGAGAAATAGAGAGAGAGGGAGAGGGAGGGCAGGACAGAAAGCAAGTGACAAAGAAACAGACTAAGCAGAAAATATCAATGCTCCATGGATCCTGATAGTCTCCCATTGGTCCTCTTTTTATGGTCTTCCCAGTGGTGAGGGTCCTGAAGGAAACAGAGTTCAATGTATTATCATATGTTCAGGCTGGGTGGGAATGCCCAGGTAACTCTCCTGGGTGGGAGAAGTTTGACACAGTCTCTTCCCACAGCCTCTGGATCTGTTGCATCATTCTGCATCACATGCAGTGCTCTGGTGGAAGGCCTCAGACATGACTCTGTGGGCTGTAGCTTGCCCCCTCTCAACACAGCCAGAGCTGATTTTCAGAACAGAGGCTAGGTTTGGCTTTCCTTGTGGGTATATTCTTCTCCTTAGGCCAAAGATAACTAGAAATTTGAGATTCATCACCTTTACCACCTTTACGACCTTTATCACAGTCCAGCTCCTTTCAGGAAGTACACAGTATAAATTTAGTGGGAAGTGAGCTTTGGTGGTAGCAGCAGCTTTATACAGTTTTGACTGTATAACTTTGTATAATGGTCAAAGTCCTTTTTTAACAATTTTTAAGCCATTAACCATAACTTTTCAGATTCTCCCACCTCTCCCACAGACTTAGTAGCTCTCCACACAAAAACCCAACATGCACATTTACATGGATCATCTGAGACATCAGAATGCCTTCTTTTAATACTGATGAAAACTATAATGTGAGAGAGAGTAGATTGTAATTTTACATTTTGCGTTAAGAAACTGATGTGCTCAGAGCCTACAGCACAGCTTCACAGATGTTCCTTCATGGGTGAAGATTTAAGCATCTAACTAGTCTGGACAGAAATGACTGCAAAAGATCCCAGGGGAAGCCTGTGACATAGCCAGGAACAACATTCCCCGCTCCTGAGCTATGGGCTGAGCTGTAAGATCATACCTGTCTTGTTTTTGTATCGTTAGAGGGAGAAGATAAAGTTGTTCTCAGCGTCTTTTCCTGGAACCATCTCTTTTTCTGATCAAGATTAATAGCCCAGTGGTCTCTCATGTACAAGTAGGACACCCTTGAGCTATAATAATGCTTCAATTTTTTTCTTGGGATTTTTTTTACCTGATCTTTACAAGGCAAGATGATACCTTCTAATGTGTTAAATGAGCTGTTCACAGTGAAAGATGCAAGGTTTTGTTCACCCAAGAGGAACTAAGAATTGCATGGTACCCTGCGGGATTTGGATCAGACAGTGGCCTGACCATTATTTCAGTTTTAAAATATTCTTCAGTCATATTGCTAAATCTACTTGCTATGTCAGAAGGTGAGAGTTAGGTCAGCAGGCCAGACACAGAACATATTCATGTAAAGATGAGGAATTTATTAAAAACCAGTGAAGGGAAGACCACATTTCAGTTTATTAAACACAAAAAGAGGACCTTTACAAGAGGGGAGGAATAGGTTAGCTCCCAAGAGCAGTTTCATAGTCATATTCAGAGGTAGTGTAAGAAACAGTTTTGATTTTTGAGTGAAAATAAACCTTTCTGAAACTTCAGAAAAGTTTGGGGATTTTCTTGCTTTCTCAATTTTTCATTATTTTGCCTATATATAGCTTTGTCAGCATTCTATGCCTCATGAGATACTGGTGTTTTTTCATGTCTTTTAAGACCTTCTGCTCAGGACATATGGAGGTAAGGCATGATGGAGCAGCTGCCACCCTCTCTCTAGTGCATCCCATTCTGCTGAGCCGATAAGGCAAGCTCCAAGGCCATGTTGGTTTGCTCTGCTGAATAGATCCAGTAGATATTCATGTTGGAGCCCTGCAGTTTAGAAACCTTGGGATTGTTGTAGCTTATGATTTTTTTCCCCCAAATTTCTCAGTATTGTAGACTTTATAGCTTGATCCCTCGGGTCTCTCATTTTTCTCCCTTTCCTTAGTCTACAAGCTAGCAGAACTCCAAAGCCATCCAAAAACATGCTTGCCAAACAGGGATTTTTGTAAATAATCCAGTGTCACTTCTAAATAAATTAATGTCCTCCAGCTAGCTCAAATTTTGTATGTCAGTAATGCTGAAAAATACATTTGTATATTTGAGGATTTGAAATCAAACATCTTTGACTTGGAAATCTAAAAGATTAATTTTTAAAGAACTATCTTCTGGCTTACCATTTAAGCATTCCTAATTTCTTTGATCAGCAGTCATTGGACAGTCAGTGGCACTTATTGCATATGCAACAAAATGTCACCACATTTTGTGCACTAGAAGTAGAGGTTAGTGGTCATAGCAGTGACAACATTACTAGACAAATACAGTTCTGTTCAGGTTGGAACAAGTTAGTTCCATACTGTCAAAATTCAAATATTTGTGCCATCTGAGGTGGAGAAACCAAAGCCTTTGTCTAAATGCTGTGATGGTGTGGTATTGTAACGCTGCTTGTTACACAGGACCTGACTTCTGATGATATTCATCATCTGGCTCTACTGAAACATCTGCAGAGCTCATACCTATGGTGCATCTTTTGCCTCTAGAGGGTCAAGTGATCAGACATGAGTGCACAAAAGTTAATATTGTTGATTTAGTCTTTGATTTTCCTTAGTTATGTAGCATTTTCATCAATTAACTTTTCACGATGGTGAGTAATAATACATGTAGGGATGAGAAAAAGAAGGGGTTTTTTATTTTTTCCCCTGGGACTTTGGTTTGGTGTTTGGTTTTATTTGTTCGGGTTAGCAGACCCTGAAGGATCTCAGACAACAGTTGAAAGATCATGAACTGAAATTTAAACCCTTTTAGGAAAGTGGAGGAAAGTAAGAAAAAAAGGAAAAAAGAAAATTTTGAAGGAAATTGAAAACAAATTATCTTATGTTTTTCAGGTTATGTTAAAAATAAGGCTGCTAAGAATAAACAGCTGATTTCAATAGAAAAATGTTGTTACTTTCCTCCAGATGACCCACAAAAGAAAATGAAAAATTATTGTAAACTATAATCTTATTTCTAGCTGAAGTCTAGCCTTTTACAAATGACCATTTGCAGTTACTGACATTCAAAATCCAGGTTTACTATTATGTGGATCAAACAAAAAAAATCATGCAGCTTGTTAACTTTATAAAGAACATAATGTCTACTCAATGTTGACTAGAAAACATGGCAAGTTTTCCACACCCAATCACAACTTAAATAGAGAAAAAAATCAATGCAGCCCAGATTCTAAATAGACTGTCATACACACTAGCCAGCAAAAAACCCCAAAAAATTCAACACAGCATAAATATTTCATATAGTCATGTAGTCTGGATTACAAAGTATTTGAAAGATTTCAGATTTCAAATAGTGCAGAAACCTATATAGGATATCTTTCATTCTACAGTAAGCTCAGGCATAATATATGTATGCTGACATGTAGCATTGATTTTTTTCTTATGTATGACTGTATTAATTTTTAAAGTTGATGCAGAAAAATGTGCACCTTTCAGAAATAGAAGTAAGCAAATGAATAAGATCTTCAACAGAAACCTCCATTATGAAACTTTTTTTAACGGATATGGGCATTTAAAGAATACAAATTATCTTTTCAGGTTTTTTAAATAGCTTTTTAAAGGATAGCAGCTTCTTTTATACTTTCATATTTTATATTTCAGATTTAATTTGCACTATCTGGCTTTAAAATTTAGCTCCTGTTCAAAAAAAAAGTTCATTTCTATAAGTGATATTGTAGAAAGTAAATAGATGGAAGCAATCAGCATTTGATGACATTTTTTTCAGTGAAACAATAAATAAATATAATAAATAAACAAACAAATTCAACCCTATAACAAGCTCATTACGGCAAGTTTAAAACTAGTGTCTACTGTGTATTTTTGAAAACACCAAAAGCAAAAGAATATATATTATGCAAATTATTTAGAAGTATTCATCACAACATAGAAAATGCTGTACGGGAATATGCTTGTATGTAAACTTAAAATGCATTGCATTCTTCATCTATATCTCTGGCTCACCCAGCCTGACACCAGACTTCCATCAAGTTCTACAAAACAGCCAAGATTTTACATCTTGGAGTTTTTATTGTCATTTCATATATTGCTGCAGTGATACAATACTGCAGAAATAAATGATAGAAATGTCACTTTAGCAGTGGGATTTCTAATTGGCATTCTCTTTACTACCTCTACATCAAACATAGGCACACGCAGATTTTCTTCCCAAGTGATATCCACTCACTTTGGATATGTTTATTTATTCTGTTAAAGGGATATTTCCACCAGGCCCATCCAATTTTGTTTACAAAAGAGTAGGAATGCCTCAGATCATTCATGAAGAAAGCCCACAGATTGACAATCGACTGTTTACTTCATGGGGTGGGTGTTTGTTTGTTTGGTTTGGGGGGTTTCAGTTGTTCTATTGGGTTGTTATTTTCTGAGACTAATAATCCTATTAAAGAACTTCAGGCAAAGATTAATGACAGCTTGAAAGCATCCACCTCATTAAGGTTTCATCAGTTGCTTTTGGAATTAGAAAATGAAATAATGGAAATGCCAGTTCTGATTCCACTGACTCTCTTGTTAAGGGGAAAACAGCTTCATTTACTAACCAATACAAATAAATCTACTGGTAATTAGACTAGTGTCCTATTAAGATACAAAAATAAGGCCGAATATCGACAATGTAAGTGAACAGATTTGGTGTTATATACTATCTGTGTCTTGTCTGATCAGCAGTTGATTAAGTTAATGACTAGTAGAGTAAGCTTTGGACTACTTCAGATGTTTTATGGTGCATTGATTTGCTGGAAAGGTTTGGAGTGAATGCACGAAATGTCCTGTAGACTTTCTTGCACAGAGCTGAGTAGCAAACCTAACATGAAAATGGAGTAATGGTTACAAGGCTGTTTATTTCAGCTGCTGTGAGGCTGAATGTATAATGCAGGTGTGACAGCTAAATCTCCTCAGCCAGGCTGTGAATTTGAGAACTGAAATTCAGTTTCAAAGAAGTGATTCACTCTTACTCATAACAAAAAGGTAAGTTTTGTGACAGCATTTGACAGAGAGAGGGATTAGGTGAAGATGATAAAGAAGGAAGTTTCCCTGTAGATGTACACTATATAAAATGAGCTGCAAAACAGAACAAAATTGTCACTCTTTTAAGAAGATGGCTTAAAGGTGGTAGCCACAGAACATCTTTTCTACAATTACACTTCATGCTGATGGCAGTATTTGACTAGCTGAGTAGCTGAACTCCTTCCCCTGGAGACTGTACCAGATTGCTGATCCTGTGAATGAAACCAGAATGAGTATATTTTACTGTTAGACATGTCACAAGGCAAAGCATGAAGCCATAAGTTGTCAGAAGCAGAATGACATTGCCTACAAACAGTTTTGAAATTGCAAAATCAAAATGATTTTGCAGAAAAATTGTAATAATAATAATAATAATAATAATAATAATAATAATAATAATAATAATAATAACAATAATATTTACAACAACCATGATAATTATCAAGTTGTGAGCACCTAAAGCATGAAAAACAAAGAGAAAATCAGCTGTTTATTCCAAAATTATATTGATGTATGTCTTAGAATTAAAAAAAAAGGAGAAAGTAAGTCACATCAGAAGGGATTGGTTTCCTTGTTTTTTACAGTCATATTTTCTCTTGCATTATTTAGTTGTGCTAATGTTAACCACCTACTTCTATCAATGAAAATTTTCAGATGCAATTTTGTCGATTGTAATAACAAGGCATCTACATAATCACCAGATAAAAGTGGAAATATTGATTGATCACTCTTCAACACTTACTGGTTTTAATGTGAAACTCAAAAGTAGAGAAAACTCTCCTGCTAAGCTTGCCTAATGTATTAGCCATTGTCAGTATGCAACCTGATCAACTGAAAAAGCATTAAGTGCCCTTACTTTAAAAGCATCTTATTTGTATAAAACATTCTTTATAAAGAAGCAATCTGGTTTAAAGGTGAACTTCTATTCTGGACCTAGGTGTTGGACATGCCATAGAATCATAGTACAATTTAAGTTAGAAAAGACCCTTAATATGATCAAGTCTAGCCATTAAACTAACACTGCCAAGTTCACCACTAAGCCATGTCTCTAAGCACCATGTGTACAGGTCTTTTAAATACCTCTAGGATTGATGACAGAAGAGAGAGACTTGACCACAGATGAACTCTGAGGGCAAAAAACACAGGGGTTCCATGGTGGGGTCCTCCTTGGGGGCACTGGCTCAGGCTGTTCCTGGGTTACTGTGCCATGAACAAATGGCTTTATGGAATGCAATGTACAGAAAATCATGCTATGAAAAGACAGTGTCCATAAAGGAGACAGAGGATTCCTGCAGCTCTATTCAAATGAAGTGAGAGAGTCTTCTGGGGCATACCACTGTGGGGTTTTTCTCTCAGGGTTTCAGAGGGTGCAGCTCCTTTATCCTAAACTCCTAGTCTCACATTGCCCCCTTCCTTTTCCCATTGGCTGAGGTACTAGGAAGGTACAGCCTTCCCAAACCACCTACCACATATTCTCCCCCTGAACTTGTCATTTAGCCGCAAAGTTCAGAAACTCTGGATCATGCTATTTGTCTGTTTCAGCAGTCAGACTGTCTGGGTTCTGTAACAAACCTGTGTCTTGAATTTGGTAGAGACATTAAGACCCATTTCAAAGATGTTAACAACCATACCCTCACCCATTGAATTGTTTGTATAGATGTTAGCACACATCTTTCCTATCTGAGACGTCTGAGATTCTACTGTGGGAAACCCAGGGCTGAACCAGTGAGGAAACCTGGCCTGACTGTGGAATGGGTGTCTGAGGAGCCAAGTGGAGCCATTGGAGCCTCCTGCCACAAAGGGTCTTCGGTCCCAGTAATGTCTCTGGTGGTGGGAGTGTGATTGCCATAGAGTCTCGTGAATGTTCAGATAGGGAAGTTTCTGTAATGGTGTTCTAAATCTCAACAACCATTTTGATGAGTAAAAAAATTTTCCTTTGCCTGTAAAGACATTGCCTCTCAAAGGACAATTTTAAGCTTATTTTTTTTTTTTACTTTCTTAATTTTCTGGCAGCTGGGAGCTAGTTGTTGGCTTCATGCCTGTGGATGGAATGCCTCAGTCTCCACCATCTCAGCTCATCTGTTCTCACCATCACATGTGGGGCATGACTGACATCACCTCCTCATCCACACCACCCACTGACAACCTCCTCCAGGGAAGCAGCAGAGCAGCATCCATCTCAGCCTCTACAGCCAGCCACATGGATTATTTAGGATGAGCTCATCAGGACATTGTTTATTTTTATGCCTCATTACTCCTTTTCTAGGAGAATGTGATCCATTCCTTACCTCTGGCAAAACACCTGTGTAATTGAAGTGTCCTAAAGCCTTCCTACTTATAACTTTCAGCTAACCATGCTTTAGATAAAGGTCCACACATGTAGTGGTGAAACACTGTCAACATTGATATATTGTCCAGAAATTTCATTGCTGTGTGAACAAGATATTCTCTTTATCCCAGGAGCTGTGTACAGTTTCCTCAGGTCTTACCAGTTCAGAAAACAACAGATTAGTTTTAGTAGTTTTAGTGTAAGTAATTTTTAATTTATTTTTTCCATTGTTTTATTTTGTTTTTCTCTCTGAATCCTTTATAACATTTAAACACATTGCCTTAAGGCTTGGTACCCAGTTCAGATACTAAAGTCTTGCTAGAAGGATAATATTCACTGGTCTAGCAAACAGATAGATTCTCATTTTAGTTTGAGGTTATGCTCATCCAGCCTAATCTTCTATGATAGATAAAGCACTGAATTTTCCCTTCTAATACCTGCCTGCTGTTTCTGTGCTTAGATGCACAAAGTCTGTGTAAGAAAAGTTGCTCAGGCTCTTTTCTACCTCTGCTTCCTCTTCTTATCTCAAAACCAGCTTGGTCTCAAAACTTACATGTTATTTGCCTTAAGCCCAAAGGTGAACTGTGCACATGGGCATATGCTATGTGGCTAATTTAAAATGTATTTACTAAGGAAAAAGAAGTTAACTTCTAGATGCTATGTAAAATCACTACAAAGATAATGGCTTTAATGAAGACAGCCTGCAGGACCCACAGTCTCTTCTCACAGTGTCATAGCAGATCATGTTAGCACACATGCCTCTGCTGAAAATCACAATATGAAAAGCCAGTGTCCATAAGGACAGAGGAGTCCTGCAACTTTATTCAAATAAAGAAAGAGAGTCCTCTGGGCCATGCCAGTGTGGGGTTTTTCTCTCCAAATTTATGAGGACACAGCATCCTTTTATCCTAAACTCCCAGCCGCTCATTGCCTTATTCCTTTCCCCGTTGGTTGAGGTACTAGAGAGTACAACCTTCCTGGACTGCCTACCACATACTCTCCCCTTGCACGTGCCATGTTCAAGTTCAGAAGTTCAGGCTATCTGGGTTCAGCAATAGACTTTGTGTTGATCCATTTGTCTATTACCCTAAAGTTCAGGAGTCAAACTGTCAGGGTTCTGTTCCAAACTTGGGCTTGAGCTGGGTAGAGATATTAAGACCCATTTCAAAGAAATTAACACCCATACCGTCACCCATCAAAGTGTTTGTAAAGACATTAGCTTTTCATATCATGCCCAATTGTTCACTACTTAGTCAGCACCAATTCTCATTATTCAGCATTTTTCCACTTTGTGGTCACACAGATGTGTCCCAAGACAGCAGATTTCAAAGGATTTAATAGTTCGTGTCATGGCCTCACTTTCTAAATTCTCTGACAGCACTTTCAAATTTTGGAAAGTATTTTTCCTAAAACTTGAAGAAGTGTAAGTGCATTGGTTTAGATGGTTTTTGTCCTGAAGCTTGCTTTTTGCAAGGTCTTAACAATTACTAGATAGCAAACACATTAGTAGTTTTCCTTGAGACATTTATTCAGCAAAACTCTTATATGTTTATTATTTTCTATATGCTTATCTGCATTCATAACAATACTTGGAGTTTGTGTATCTTATGGAAAAGAATTCACTATTTTTTTTTTTTTTGTAATGCAGGTTGCAAAAGGGAAAAGTCTGTAAGATGTATTTATTCATATCCACATGGAATCACATCATATCAGAGTAATAGTTGATCTAACACTCAGCATGACACATTGCTCATCTATCTGACCAAGGATGTTTTGGAAGAAAATACAAGGAAACTGGTAATGGAAAAATCTCTCCATGCAGAAATTTTTTCTCATTTCAGCTACATACCTCAAAGCATGAAAGTCTATTCATTTTAAAGGTAACCATGCATTTTCTCATGGTTCATGTAGGAAGCTAGTTTTGCCAGTTCATCCTCCCTGCTGTACTGGTTTTTTGCTTTGAATATCAGCATCTTGTGCAAATGTTTTCTCTGAATTGTGCTGAAGGTATTTCATGTTCTGAATTAAACAAGAGGTATCAAGTTAAACAAGAACCAGAAAAACAGGTCTCAATTTCTTCACAAATATCTTAGGTTTCAATATTAATCTGAGTATTACTGCTTCTATTGTTTTCTATGAAGTCTTAAATAATAATCCAAACTCATGTACACTGTGAGAAGTAAATATTTAAATCTTGGTCTCAGTTACGTAATTTTGGTTCTAATTTGCATAGTGAAATTAAATTACAATGAAGATTTACTCCACTTAAGAAAGTACACTCGTTGCAAATAAGTAGAGCACCATTATTTTAAATTCTGTTGCATTAGTGAAAGGAAGTAGGTAAGGTATGTCTTGTTCTTAGGTAAGGTGGACCAATAAAACGGCAGGGATCCTTGAGTAAGCTTTTATTTAGATACCTAAACTTAGATGTGTTCATTCAGGGCATTTGTTTTCCCTGTTGAAATTTGATATATTCTGATCCAAAGAAATGGAATTAATGATAAACTCAAAATCCTGTACTAACAGATTATAAATAAACTGATCTGGGCCTATAAGAATCACAGAATTCCCCAAAGAGTTGAGTTTCGGACAAATCTAGGTTCCGTTTAAAAAGATTTCATAGGTTTGTTCTTTTATGTTGTTCTTCACTACACTCTTTGATTATACAGTCAATGGGGTACTTCCTTTTATTTAAAAACTGGTAGTCATCCTATTTCTTTTTGATCTGGTTCCTCTTCTCACCTTCTAAAGATTACTACATGATTTATGGCAAAGTGCTGCATGCATCCTTCATAATTTAAGAATACTGTTGTTTACTGTCATACACCTAATATAGTGGTTTTTCTTCTTCCTAATTAAAACACTCATATAGAATAATATACCAAACCATAAACTATGACAGTTCATATGAAAAGGTTCTAAGTTATTACATTTGCAACAGAAATTTAGTTATCAAAAGTGCAAGAAACTGTGTTGTCCCAACTCATTATAAATGTATTTTAAACTATTCTTCCTACAAATTTAGTTAAAGATCAATAATACTTACCTATGACCATAATGAATAAATACAGTATTCAGGAAGATAGTTATTTTTCTTTTAAAATAACAGTTTATTTAAACAGAAAATTATGTTTTTTAAAAAATCATTCATTTCTTTCCTTTCCCCTAAGTATGACCCTAGAAAACCTGCTGCTGTTCTATCAAATCTCCCACTGGATCTGGATTTTGGAAAGGTCTGTTTGGAGTAAACAGCTTCATGAATATGTATGTCCTTGTATAGACAATAAGTGATACTAAAATGTACATAAAAGTACAAATCAGAACCCCAGGTCGCACTGAGTCTGCAGGTTTGACTTGTGACAGTTGTCAAATAAAAGGATCCTGCTTTGGTCTGAATTGGATATGAAACTTGCCATGCAGTTACTGATGGAATCTACAATTTTTGTACATCCACTTCTGTTTCTAGTTTGTCTTTTTTCATGCTTCTTTTACAGAAACTCTTGCTTACTGAAAACTGAAGATGATATCTTCCTTCCTTCCTTCCTTCCTTCCTTCCTTCCTTCCTTCCTTCCTTCCTTCCTTCCTTCCTTCCTTCCTTCCTTCCTTCCTTCCTTCCTTCCTTCCTTCCTTCCTTCCTTCCTTCCTTCCTTCCTTCCTTCCTTCCTTCCTTCCTTCCTTCCTTCCTTCCTTCCTTCCTTCCTTCCTTCCTTCCTTCCTTCTTCCATCCTTCCTCCCTCCCCTCCTTCATCCCACCCTCCCTTCCTCCCTTCTCCCTCTGCATTCTGAATATAATAATTAACAGATCTAGAAATAAATTTGTAATTCAAGATTATTTCCTTATATTCTGAATCTCAACACAAAAAAATCAGATATATCATTCTCATGAAAAGAATTTGAGAGGTAAAGTAATATATAAATGCCTTTAGACTGAAATGCATCCATATGAATAACAACAACTCTAAAGAGAACAGATCTACGTCTGTCAACAATCTTAAAATTTCTATTCATGAATAACTTATGCTCCATTTATGCTCAATTTCTGCCTAAGTTCCACTGGAATGTTATGAAACACACCTTTTGCATATAAAATTGTGGTAGAATAAAACCCCCCACATAGTCCAAATCTGAAAAAAAATATTTGAGGATATCCCAAATATTCATGAGCAGCCTGTTTTACCTGACAACTGAAAAACCAAGTCAAGTGTATGGTGTTCAGATTAATGATCCTGCAATGCCTTTCACTGGACTGGCACTTCATTAGGATTTAGCAGCTATTGTAACTTGGAAGAACAAGGATAAACTAGAAGAAAGGGAAACATGCTGTTCCTTAATTGTGCTATGGCCTTCTTGTGGAAATGATAGCACTCAAACTAAAGCAAATGAAAATGAATAGATTTATATCATTAACAGTAATGCTAACTTAAAAAAAACCCCAATTTAATGTTTGTTAGCTATCATAGGACATAGCTGAAGAAAAGAGCTGAGAAGAGGCAGAAAAGAAGGAAGAACTGCAAATTACAAAGGAAAAACCAGAACATAGATAGCAGAGAAACATTTATGGCTAAATGTACAGAGAGAGTGTGAGAAAGGGGGAAAAAAAGCTGCAAAAAAGAAATAGAAATAGAAACAAATAGAAACACTTACAGCCAAAATCCTAATATGATAGTAGATATTAAAAAAAATAATGCTTTCCTGTACTAAACAGCTACTAGCATTGGAATTCTCTGGTTTATCATGAGAACAAATTGCTGCCACACATGCAGAAATTTGGCTGCTTCTTTCCCAAAAACAGAATAAGGTGATGTTATTCCTCATATTGTATACTTTTCTAACTTCTTTTTGTTCAAGTCTGGAATATGAAGCTATCTTGTGCAATAATACTTTAACAACATTTTTCTAACCATTTTCTGAGGTGAAAAAAGAATGTAATTATATATATATATATATTTGTAGACTAAATAACGTATATTTGTCCCTAATCCTTTTCAGAATGAAATGAAATGTTAAAACTGAACTTGTCCCTGATATTACATAGTATGCTGGGTTCTGCATGACATTTAATTGCACTGTGTACTTTGCAACACAAAAGTGTTAGCAATTGTTTCAATAGAAAGTGTTATCTAGTCATTTTTGCAGGGAAGTGATTAGTGTGTGTCAGTGAAACCTGGAGCTTTGGAGCAAAATCAATGTATTTTTTTCTAGCAAGTACTTATGTTACTCATAAATGCATCATTTGGGATTGCTTAAAAGAACCTATGACTCTAATCATCTTTATCATATCTTAAGAAAAAACCAGAAGAACCTCACATTGAGATCTTGCTCTCTTTTTTTCAGAGCAATGTCTTAAAGTTGTAAGGGAAAAAAAATCACATACAAGTCTCAAAAAGCAGAAGCCAGTCTAGAAAAAGTGTATGGAAGCCTAAGTATTAACCTTCTGATTCAGAAGATTTAATGTAAAGAAACGCATAAAACCTAAACAAAACTGACAAAAAAACCCAAAAAACGCACAAACCAAAAATAACACAAATCAAAAAAACAAATAAACCAACAAAAAAGCCACACAAAGAGTATATCTGAATGTCACAGTAATTACAAAAGTTAGGGCAAAATGATGAAAGAGTAAAGGCAGAGCTGACTCCAGCTTCCTACAGTGGAATACCAGTCCTGTGCTGCTCAGGATAGTGCCTCACAGATGTACAGCACAGCAGCACCTGCATAAGTATTCCTGTCTGGATATACTTCTTCATCCAAGAATGTGGAAGCCCTGGAAGGAAGCTGCAGAAGGCTTCAAGGCCAAGCTGGGCTGGATTGAGCTTAACTTGGCTGGCAGAGACACTTCTGGAACTCCACACACTTTGCTAGTTATTTGCAGCTGGATAATTTAAAGATCTTTTTACCTAGCCCAAGCTGTATAAAGTTGACAGATCTTCATGACTGATAAAGAAACTGTGCTGTGTCTTGTATTGGTGCTGCAAATAAGGTTGATTAACAAAGTGATGGTGTCTTTGGTGCTGAGCAGTTTGCAAAGTGCCAATGCCTTTTCTGCCTCTGCTCACATCCAACCATCAAGGAGCCTGGGGGTAAGCAAGGAGCTGGGAGGGGATGCAATCACTATATTTGACTCCATTTGATCCAAGGTTTATCCCAGACCCTATGACATCATGCTCAGAATAAAGCTGGGGGAAGATGGAGGAAGGGAGGATCATTCAAATTAATAGAATTTGTCTTCCCAAGTCACTGTTACAGGTGATGGAGCCCTGCTCTCCTGGAGATGGCTGAACACCTGCCTGCCCATGGGAAGTGGTGAATGAGTCCTTTACTGTGTTTTGTTTTGCTTGCATGTGAGGCTTTTAATTTATCTCAGCCCATGAGCCTCACCCCATGAATCTTCTCACTATTACTCATCTGGTTCTCAGCCCCATCTGACCTGGAGGGAGGCAGTGAGAGGCTGTGTGGTGCTTAGCTGCTGGTTGGGGTTAAACCACAATAGAAATGCATGATTCTTGAATAGCTTGGCACTTCTTTGAAGGAAAGGCAGGATTTTCAGGCTTTTAAGAAGTCTTTTTTTAAAAGGACTCTGTCACAACAGCTGATACCATGATTTATTTTACTTTTGCTCAGATTTTTGTATATGTAATAGCTGAACTTGAATGCACATACTTTTAACCATTTTAGCCAAAGTTGATCAAGGTAAAGTTTATATTACTAGAGGAATAGCCATTATAGGAATTACATTACTATAGAAGTAGTTTATATTACTATAGGAATAGCCACAGGCTTGTCTCTTTCTTTTTCATAATATCAGTTAGCCTATGTCATTTTAATATTATGAAATGATAAAAAAGAGTAATTTACAAACAGAGAAGTCATATTTCAGTTCTTATTTAGCTTGTCGAAGATGGATTTTCATTTTCTATAAAAAAATTCAAAGATAAAAAATATCAACAATACCTAAACTGTATTAACAGAATTCACATAAGTTGAAGTGTAAGCAATGTTTTAATTATGCCTAGAAGGCGATGTTTTAGTTTTATGAAGCTGCATTCATTGCCATGAATCTTTTCTCTAAAGCAGAGAAGTCCATTTCTCATATAGTTTGTTGTTATGTGCATTGATAAGACATGGTAAACAAAGAAGTTATCTTCTATGTTTATGTCCCCACCACAGCATTTGCAAGATTTCTGATGGAAAACAGAATAAGGATTAACTGGAATGATAATTTAGCTCATGCTAAGGTAATATTTTCATAGGTTGAAATAAGGTTTTTAAAAGAGGAAAAGGTACCTGGAATAGGTGTAGTGGAATAAAAGAAAAAAAAAAAAAACCAAAAAACTTTCTTGCAGAAAATATTACAAAGTAATTCTTTGTATGATAAAAAATTCCAAATTTGTCTAAAATATTATTGTGAATTACTGCAGAATTAACATTTAAATACCTTCCTTTGTATTGCAATGCTGGACTTTTTATAAGATTATTGACTATTGTCAAATTTTATTCTTAATTTCTTTTTGCTTTGGGGACTTCAACTCTTCTAAACATACAAAAGGAAACACTTTAAAAGCTTTACCCTCTGAAGGTATAGAAGTAAAGCATTTCAATACTGCTAGTAAGAATTATAGGGTTTGAAAAAAAAAAAAAGAAACACCGGAATCTTCAAAAGGAAAAAAAGATAGATAGATTTCACGGGGCATCTGTTTAGCCACTCTAGTTAAAAATGTCATTCAGCTGTAAAACATCAATATGTCAGGCACATTACTAATATAATTTTTATGACAGCATAGCATATTGTGAGGATATTATCCTTTTCTGTCTTCTTCAGCCCCATTCAGCAGACTGTCCTATTCACAAATCCTCTTTCAATTGACAATTTTTTGGTGAAAGAACTAAAGCCTCTATAGTAGTAATTTAGGTTAACTAACATCTTTGCCTTATACTTGCAATTACCATTTGACTGTTAAATATTCTACAAAACTACTCATATCCCAGTGTAGCCCTGATGGTAGCATGCATTACATTGTGCTTTTGTGATCCCAGAATTTCTGTGTCACTGCTACCTGCAGGAATTTAGACTGCAGCATGGAGAATGCTGTGTACTAATGAGTTTATTTGACCTGCATATTGTATATAAGTGTGATTTAGTATAGGCAGGAAGAATTAAATATTCTATAATTAATTTTTTTTCACTAAAAAGTCTAATTGTACTTCTATGCATGCAGCCCACCATATTTATGTAATAATCTTAGTATTAATCACAGAAATATGTATGTGTGCCGAGGTAACACAAAATTAAGTTTAACATTTTTTCTTATAGGATTCCTGCTTCATGTCTCTCATAATTCCTTCAAATCCCTCAATCACTTTCTTGTTGACACTTCTCTATCTTTCCAAAATGTCTTTGTACCTGAAAGTATAAAACTTCCCCATGAAAGGAAGGCAGCCAAGCCTGCCCTCTCTGTGTTTCTACAATGACAGCAGGTTTTCTTTGGTGCTCAGATGTGGTGGGCATCTTATGGTGATGACTACTAAGGAAACAACCATACCGATCTCCTCACCGGATGCCTTGGTAAACCTTCTGTCTTGTCTCATTCATACAAACCAGGCAGCTCTAAGCACCACAGCAGAATTCCACAATCTAATGGAAAAATCTCCTTTTCAATTATAGCATTATTAAAGCCCACCCTGCTTTTTCATGCCATAATGAACTGATCTGGGAGAACCAAAGTGTTCACATCTTGAGATTGGAACCTCTCAAACACCACCACCCCGGCTCTTCCCATCGTCTCTGTAACACTACAAGGCAATGCTCACCACCTACTTAGGGCATTACTCCTCCCAGACTGAGTCTGGATGTCTTCCTCTGCCCACTGGTTTCACTAAGAATTATATCTTAAAAATAAAAAAAAAAAAAAGCAGAGAGATATTTTTTCTATGTTGTCTTTGAGGTACTCTGCCGATACTGTGAGTCAATTCATGGCAAAGTGCAATAAAGTTGTCAAGCAGAACAAATAATTCTACTCTAATGTTTTATTACATTCAGGCAGCATTACAGAAATAGCTCTTTTGTAGAAAAGTCAGAGAGATAATGAGTACTAAAGGGATGAAAATCATCAAGAAGAAAAATTTACATTTTAGCATCAATTGTCTCTCAGTTTTTACCTAGACTGTTAGAAACAGAAACTCAGATATTCTTACCATCTTCTCTTTTAATTTTCATTCTTCTCTCCTCACAAACAATCACTGCTGGTAGACTTGCCAATTTCCATTTTAATGATTTTTAAAAAACATCAGAGGAAATTTTTCTTAGAACAATCTATTGTTTCATTGCTGTGGTAGACTGACCTTAGCTGCCAGATGCCTACCTAGATGCTCTCTCACTCCCATTCCTCAACAGGACAAAAAGAGAAAATAAGATGAGAAAGCTCATGGACTGAGATAAAAGTAGGGAGACAAAACAAACTCAAACTGGTGAAAAAATAATTTAATTTATTGTCAATTAAAATAGATTTGGATTGTGAGAAACAAAGATAAAAGCTAAAACCCTCTTCTTCCATCTTTCCTTTTTCCCACACTCAACTTTACTCCTTCATTTCCAATTCTTCCATGTCCTCTTCTGAAGAAGAAAGAAAAAGATCAAAAAATAGACAAAAACCAAAACCAAAAAAATTAAGATTATATTCTTTATAAATTCTCATGCCTCTGAAATAATCTCAGGAGTTTTGAATGCTGCTGGTTAACTATCCTAGCAGAGTTTTATAGCTCATATTGAGTCCATGAATTACTTTGGGTGTTATTCCTGGGAAATGCTGCATTGTCCAGATCCCTTGGTTGGAAACCGGACACTTTCACAGTTATTTCTAAACCACATGTGGTTCTTAAATTTTCCAGTTTTGGCTTCAATTTTTTTTCTTTCCCTTTGAATTCATGATAAATAAAATAAGTGATGTGCAGGCATTATATAAAAGATACACTACACAATCTAATAACCGAAAGCAGCTTTCCTAGAAATTAAAGATCATTCAAAGTTTTATCAAAATTATTATTGTCCCTGGATAACTTTGCTTTGAAAAATTTAGTTTAAAAAGTCAAAACATTTATTAGGAGCTTCTCATTTTCCTTTTACAGGGAGATAATAGGGAAAGATTGAATCAATTAAATCTTTATATACAAATATATTGATTTCACAACTACTGCACTATAGCCATTGTCTGATAGCAGAAAAATATTCTATATTAATTAAACCAAACTATGTATTTAACATTAGAACTTTTCTGCTCAATATTTTAACATATTAATTTAAGTTCCTCAAACTGGCAGCTATTCAAGTACCTCAAATCTATTTTAAAACTAATAAACTTGTCATGAAACATTAAATTGAGAAGTTATGTAAATTTATAACACATCACTTATTTTCAGAAAGAATTGATGGAAATTAAAAATAGGTAAATCCTTAGCCAGAAGACGCAAAATAAAGTATACAGAAAATGTTTGTAGAATTTCAGTATTGAATATTCCTAGTCCTGTCTTGATTGCTCAAATTAATATTTAATCCGCAATAACTTCAGCAGAAGTTAGATTTCACAGTTGTGATTTAGGAATGTTATTCTCCAATTTGGTATTTTCACTGAAACACTCAGACCCAAATACTTCTTGCTCACTTCCCCCTGCTCCTCCCCTTCCCCTGCCGCAGGATGGAGAGAAGAATGGGAAGCACAACAGGTAAAGATAGTGGGTTGAGATAAGAACAATTTACCCGAAACTACAATGAGATAAGAAAATAAACACAACAATGGTAATGACAGATTGTAGGAGAAAAGAAATGTTTTTAGTCACCCCACAGAAACCCTCAACATTACCTGACAATTCTGACCTCCTGCTGGCCCGGTCAAGAAGCGAGCCTTGCCTCTCCTCGCAGCATGATATGAGGTGCTATAAAATATCCTCTGGGTCCTACAATGCCCTGTCTACTGCAAAAATCAACCCTGTCCCAGCTGGATTCTGGACAAGAGTTTTCCTATGTGACTGTCCTCACCCCAGCTCAATGAACTTTTGCTTTTTGGTGGAAATGACAGGAGTATTACAATACCAGGAATAAAACTCATGACATTAATGCTTAAGATAGATAAGGTCATAACTAAGTAACAAAGTAGACGAAGGGACGGAAGTTACATTTAATTTCTACAGAAATTCTATGCATGAACCAAAAGAATACAAAAATTAGGGCTATCACACATGGTTGAGAAGATTGGGGTTGTGCAGTCTAGAGAAGGGAAGACACTGAGAGAAGACACTGGGAAGACCTTATAGCAGCTATCCAGTATCTAAAGGGGGTCAGCAGAGAGCTGGAGAGGGGCTTATTAGTAGGGCATGGAGTGATAAAACAAGGAGGAATGGCTTCAAACTGAAAGACTATAGATTTAAATTAGATATTAGGAAGAAATTCTTCACTGTGAATGAAGAATGCTGGAATAGATTGGCCAGAGAAGTTGTGGATTCCCCAAACCTCAAAACCAGGTTGGGCAGGGCTCTGAGGAACCTGATCTAGTGACAGATGTTCCTGCTGATGGCAGAGGAGCTGGCACAAGATGATCTTTAAAGTTCCTTCCAACTCAAGACATTCTATGATTTTGTGATTCTATTATTTCATTGTAGTTCATATGTAGTTGAATTCAAACTGAACATACAGAGGGAATGGAATAGAGATGAGGAGAGAGAACATTCTGGAATTCTTTAAGAGTTTAAGAGCACACAGGTGTCGAAACACCTAGGAATAAGTTCTTGGGGATTATAAAATAAATTCCACATCACCTCTGACTCAGCTCTCTGTGAGGAGAAAGGGGTGCTACTGCACCCACAGGCAAAGAAAGACCCCAGCAATATTTTTCGTCTGTCTAACTTTAAATCTTTGGAAGCAGTAAACGTTAAATAAGCAAAATCAACAAAAACTCTGAAAGGTTTTCTAACAGGCTGCTTAGTACATGTGCTTTACAGGAAAAGATAGAATTAAATATTCTTAAAGAATTCACATTAAAATTTTAGGCAATAAATAACTGAAGTAATTCCTCTGTATATTTCCTTCTCTCATAGCATTGAAAAAGGTACTTTAAAATATTATCATTTAGCAAAAAATAGAGATTATAACTTGAAAATGTCATCACCTCTGTGTGTCCTGTCCAGACAAAGCATGGCTACTGTAGACAGTATATTTTTTATTGCATAGATAAATTTCCTAGAAAACAGAAGCTGTTTTTGTTGTAACATGTCTATCAATTCACTGACAACTCTGCACTGTTACAAAAGACAATGATCTTTTTTCTTCCATTTTTATACAACTTCTTTTTTTCTTCCATTTTCATACACCTTTCAATATTTAACAACAGATGCTAAGAAAGGAAGGAATAATTTAAGAATGTCTCAGAGAAGCCAAAAGAAAAAGCTCACAATGTATCTTTAAGATATAGTATTTAATGGAAGATGCCATTTGTTTTTTTTATTTTCAGTTCTTCTTTTCAAAATGGTGATTTTTTTTCTATTTGTCAAAGTATCACTCCATATATTTACCCCTGTTACTGGAAGATTTCTGGATGAATTATCTTGGTGAATAAGGATGGATACTCCTCTCAGTTGTGTGTAGAAGCAAAGGTAGAAACTTTTTAAGTTTTTGGCACTTCTGAAAGCAGAGAATATTTATTCACCTAACAAAGAAATAATTCAATTTTGCAAGTTACGATATTGTTACATATTTGTTCATGAGAGAAAGGTTAATGATTTAAGCAAGTTACTAAAACATTGGAGTTTGTATGTCAAGAGGTGGGCAGCATTGTTTATAATTTGAAGTGCTTGAGGTAAGTTTTAGTTTAGAAATGTGATTCTGTTGATAGATATTTTACACTTTTAAAATTATCATGTTTTTATTTGCTAACTAAGATGTAAAAAGTTAAAAATTGGAACGATCATATGTGCATATTATACCAAACATTTCATAATATCCCTATAAGCTGTGGAAAATGTAGTATTGATTCAAAGAATAAATTTCATTCAGGTATTAATATGATTCAATGCATGCCAAAACAAGATTGTAGCTGAAGATACAGTGAACTATCCAGAAGTTATTTAGGTAGTGACAGAAAGAATACCTTTCTGACTGTGAATTACTTATTTAACGTGCTCTGGCAGTTGATGGGAAAACTAACCTATCTGTATGAATTCCCTAGTGCAGAAATCAGGATATCAATTCATGTTTTCCTTGTTTGTTTTCCTCTCTCTGGGAGAAGCAGTCTTACAAGCTTCACTTCCTATTTGTAAATTTAAAATTTTGAACAGGGCCCTGACTTAACACAGTTACTCTGAAAACTAGTCATGTCCTATTAATTATGTTGGTTTGCACTGAAGACATGCTTTGAACTCTCTTTTCTTTCTTTCTCTTTCATGTGTGGCAATGATAATTCATAAAATCCTATCCACTGAACTAAAAAATATTTAAGTTTGATAACTCAGATATCTGAAACATGGTGTGTTAATGCATAGGTAATATTTTTTTCCTAGCAGTGTACAATTGTATGCAAATATTTACTTCTGAGTCTGTAAAATGTCAGAACAGAAAAGGTGACAGTCCAATGAATATCTATATATTTTTTTTCTTTTTAACTACTAAAACTGAAGGGAATCATTACTGTTATGGCAAGCGAGATATGCAAATCGCTTGCAATTGCTTTGTGACAGATGGTAGAAATATTTAATACGTCTGTTTCCAGTTTGGTTTCTAAGTCCAATATGTGTTGTTAAAAGATTGGAAGTTAGCCAGGAAGGAGCAAAGCTTCTTGTTTGTCTTGAAATAGCTGCTTCGCTTTGGGTTGGTAGGGGCTCTTAGGAGGAGAAGTAAACAGCTTTGTCTGTGAAATCTTTTGATCATGGCAAGACTTGGAGAGCCTGGGAGTGGATGTCTGGCAGCATAAATGCAGGTTGAAAGACCCCTGAAATTTGCCAGGGTCTCTCCTATGGCACGAAGTTAATTCATCCATGAAGAAACCTCTGTGGTGACACAGAGCAGAAAACTTTGCAAGGGCACTTGGTGAGGAGCACCTAAACCAGAAAGGCCCTAGACAGTGCTGGTCTGCAGCAAAACATTTCTTCTTCAGGAACCAGGATCTTCCCTTGTTCTCAGATCTTTAAACCTTTCTCACCAGCAGATTGTCATCCTCTCTGCTGAAAGTCTAAGCTTGTATATTATTTTAGTATTTCAGACGCATAGTGGTGTGAGAGATAATAAACCTTCAGTCCCTCAGTCATGATGTTTTCACTTTCAAGATGTTTTCGCTTTAAAGCAAAAACAAACAAAAAATAAAAAGGCAGAAGGGATAGGCAAGCAGTTGCAGTCAAAAGATCACTTTTTCTTTATTTTTCATGACAATATTTGGGGAAAAAACAATAGATAAGCACATAACAGTAGCCATGAAACAAAACTTTTAAAGCAGACAAAAATATGGCCTCATTCTTTTTTCATCCACATGTGCCATTGTAATTATAATCTTTATGTTGGAAGGATAACCAGACCTATTTACCTCTCTCTTGTGGACTTACCTTATTTGCTTAAATACAAATGTGTTTGAAGAAGACATCTTCAGACTTGAGAATCACTATAAATGTTCCATATACTCAATAAGAAAGAAAAAATAAATTCAGCAATGGGAATGTCAGGTTTTAAAAATAGCAACTGCTTTAACTTGGAGGAGGTAAACCTCTCTGGGAAAACACAGAGAAAATTTTACAAATATACATCCTTAACTCTTGTGCAAATCTGTTTCTCTTTTAGGAAATTGTCTCAGCAAATAATTCTGGAGAAAACAAAGTTTTGCTATAGGGCAAAATAGTTACAAACTGAATCAAAATAATAATTTTGCAATTTAATGTATTAAATCATTAAGAAGAAAAAAATTTGGATAACTACACAACATGCTTTCATGTCTGACTTTAAGAAGGAAAATTATTCTTAATAGAGATGCCAATTCAGAGCCTTGACAATATATTAGATTACCTAAGTCCTCAGCAAAAGGCATGTGTACAATCTTACTGGTCTCATACAACTTATTTTCTTAAATGAAATGGGAAGTTAATGGTTTTCATATATATGAAATTGTTGTAAGAGAAATTAAAATGATGGGGTTTTTATTTCTTTGGGTTTTCTGTGATTTTTCTAGTGTCATTAATTTTCAGGAAAGGTTAACCCTTCCTAATCTAATTAATTATAAGTCCTTTCTGCTCTAATTAATTAATTATAAAAATCATAAAAGATAATAATTTTGAAGTTTTATTGCTCTCATTTGCTTCATATAAATTTACCTTTGTTAGCATAAAACATCATATTATGATCATAATCTCTAACATTTGCAACATGTAATAAATTGTTTTATAATTTTTTATATTACTTCCCAGTACAAACAGAGAATGCAAATTTACAAGTGCAATAGCATATTTTGGTACTGGAAAAACATTAAGTTTTCTCACGCTAGTGATGTGTTTGTGCAATTATAGTTTGATCTCTCAAAGTTTTCATCATACTCCATGATTTTCAGGGATTATAACTAGTATACCAAATTGCTGCACTCTTAAATTTCACACAGGGTACACAGTGTGAGACTTACTGCATGCGTACATGAGATGCCACTGAAAAATTCCTAATGCAGTTAGAGAATGAAACCAGACTACAGTTCACTGTAAAACATCCTGGGCAGGCAGGATTCCCCAATTTGCCTCCAGATTAGTTTGATTTACACACAGGAAGTCTGACTGTGTTTGGTTTACTGCACATGGAAATTTATAGTGGTTGCGCATGTGGTGCAGCTAGAAGTGCCTTTCTTCTCACTGAGAAAAACTTTAGATGAAAAAATGTGTCTATTTGGTTAGGCACTCAGGGAGGCACTTTACAGAGGTGAGATCACTGACTACATCGATAGAGAGAGAAAGTGAGAGGAGGCTTGGCTGGGGGAGAAAAAAATTCTGTTGACACAGATTTTATGGTTTAACTAAAGCTACAGACTATTGAGAGAAACCTTAATTACCTATCAAATAGTTCAAATGTTCAAACAAGACCAAGGGAGCTGCTGACATCCTAGCAATGCCCAGCTAAATACCATGAGCATTAGTGTTGAATTGGCATTTGCAGAGCAATTGTGAGACTGCAAGTGAAAAGAACGTTGTAGATTTTAAAGCACAGCCATTTCTGTACAAAGAACTGTTATCTGATTAAATTTAAGAATATTGAAAGGCTGTCCTGAATGAATTAGTTTAGAAATGTGTTTGGCTCACTTTATTTAAGGCACTTTGCCTTAGATCTCTGGCAGTCTGGTACAAAAGAAACCTCAAAAGCAACTTCAGATGACTAGGAAGGCAGCTTTTAAACAGGTGTTATCAAACATGCCTTAAATTTTGTTAAGGGTTTCCATGCTCTAATTAGATGACTGAGTTGTGATACAGACTGCTCTCCAAGTTGAAAGCTTATTCATGTAACAACATAATTGGAAATGTTAGCATAAATTTACTGGAGGAACTTATATTTCTAATTTTATAAATCTGTGGATTTGGGAGACTAAAAAAGAAATTAAAGGAGCCTTCATCCTTTGTAGATGTATAAGTATTCAGGTGACTGAAATATGGCAGTATAACTGGGTAGGAAGTCAAACTAATTCTTGCCAGCTACCATAGGTAGTACAGAAGTAAAGTATAGAGATCTATTTATTTCACTAATTATCCATGTGGTGGTAAAATTCTACTGTTTTATTTTTGTTAAGGTTTGCATGTGATGAAATTCTCAGGATTGTCATCACTTATTCATAGCTTTATATGTACTTGAATGTACTTGAATATACACTTGAATCAAATTAAAATATTTAATTAGTTCTCTGACAAAATTCATGTGACTTATTTTCTGTCTCATTCTCTATCCAGCTATATCTAAGGCCATACTTCAGTCACCTGAATCTGGCATCTTAACTTTTAAGATCTATTCATTGAAATGATTAAAAACAAACAAGTGATATGTTTATGACATAAATTATCATTCAATTAATATGATTCTGAGGAAATATTTTTAACATTTAATTCTTTTTCACAGCTACTTATTCATGATCTCACAATTCTGGAAGAGTATTTGTTTTTCTAAATGAAATCTGGTTCACTAAAGTAGAGGCAAGTTTGCATTTGCCTTCTGGTTTTTATATAGAATACATAATTTTTTAATTTATTTTGCTGTTGAAAAAGAGGCACTTGAGATTTTTAAATTTTAATTGTCTTTTTCAATTTGACAGTATATGTAATACAAGTGAACTGTGAAATACTCTTCAAAACATCTCTATCAATTAAAATCCCTTTGTTTAAAGATAAGATATATTCAAAATTTAGGTACTCAGTTCTTAAGGAAGAAAAAATCATACTTCAAAATTTTGCTTTTTTTTCTCTTTCCCATGCACATGAGGTTTCTACTTTAAAATAAAGACAAGCTATGGAAAGCTTAATTAATGCACTATGTGAAGAACTAAAAATACAAGACAATCATTTAAAAAAGAAATATTTGCATTAATTGTTTTGTTGCAAATTAATAATTTCATTAATTTTGTATAGGCATAGATAATTATTTATTTTTAATAATACATCATGCAAGGGAAACACGTCTTTTACATAACTATTTTGGAAAAAGCCCCAAAATTAAAAATACTGGCGCTTCTATTTTCTGTAAGATCTCATTCAGTTCAGCTCTTGGCTTCATGCTGTGAAGTACTTTTATCAATGACCAAAAAGAAATCATAAAATCATTACTGATGAAATTTGTAAATGGTTTGAAAATTGAGAGAGTAGTAAATAATAAAGAGGATATATTACTGTACAAATTTATCTGTATCACTTGACAAGCTGAACATAATCAAACAATATCTAGTTCAATATAGCAGAAAGGGAAGTCATGCATTTAGATGGAAATAAATTAAATTGTATTTACAAGGTGAAACACTCCAGTCTGGAAAACAGTGACACCTAGCAAGAGCTGGGCTAAGATCCATCTAACTAAGGTGGAGATGAGTCTTGGAAATTCAGCCTGAGTAGAATCAATCTTTAAATAAACACACAAGACCTACTTTTCAATTGTGCTTTATATTCAGATACAAAAACTGTCAAGCACTTTTATGGCTGGAGAGAGAGACCTGTTTTTACATAATAGCCTCCTCACTGGAATACCCACCCAGAACTGCAAACTTTATTTCAGGCTCTTTTTCTTCCAAGGGGGTTTGAAGCTGTGGGCCTTACCAAGGGTCTGTGAAGTATCTCAGATAGGACTGAGAATCATGAGCAAAGAACGAGGTCTTAAATAATATCAGACAAGATTACAGTTGCTGAAAATTAAAGAATTACTTACCTGGTTCCAGATCTCATGATTGGCTCTGCATTTTTGTACAAGATATGTAATGCACTGAATTTTCAGACAATAAATTTTAAAATCCAGTGCTTAAACTTATGGAATAAAGGTGGGCGCTTTCCTGTATTCCTCCAATCTAGCACATGGTGGAAAAGTGTCTAAGGACATACTTTTCCTTAGAAAAAGAAATGTGTACAGGTTTTGGGAAAGTACAGCTTCTGGAAGGTATGCTGTTCCTATTCACTAGTTAACAAATTGCCTCTTTCTCTCTTCAGAAAGTTGCTCACTCTATAAATTTTTTCCTGTGGTATTCTAAGGCAGCTTGAGAAACATAAGATGTTTGAATTAATTTCAAAAATGAACTTGAATGAACTTGTTTTGGCAAACTTTGTCTCTATGTATGTGGGAGTTGGAGTTTTCCAGAGGATGGCAATCCCAGAGTGAACTTGTGAGCAAACAAGTGAAGTAAATAAAAAACTAAAAGACAATAAACTTTCCTGTTATAGATCAGACACAAGTGTGAAAACCATTCACTATTATTTACCAAAAAATACAATAAATCTTTTTCCTATCCAAGACTTAGGCTTATTATGTCATACAGTAGTGATAAAATATTTTATGAGGCATTGGGAGTAAAAACTTATGGCTGTTGTTGCAATTAGCATTGATTATGCTATACGTTGTGTAGATTTATATAAAGTTGAATATAATCTAAATATTGAGATTCATATTACCATGATTTATTTTTAAATAATATTGTACTGATTTTCAGCTCTGTAAACTAGTGGATCTCTATACCTTTTAGTAAAACTTACTGAATTTTTCTGCCTAAGACTGTAGTCTTTGTTCTTTGTGGAACTCTGTAAAATTCCTTTTAAAAAAACCCCAAAACAACAGAATAATGCATCATACTGTCTTTCTTATGTTCTAACCTTCCCAACTTTTCATGGGTTTCTATTGTTTCCCATATAATACCGTAAAAAAAAAAAAATTAAACACATTCATCGCAAAATAAATTTAAAGTAGTTTGCTTTTATGAGAATTAGACAGGAAAATACAAATATCATTAAAATAGTCATAATAATATAAAAAGATACAATTAATATTAATATTTTTGGAGAAACATAATTTATTTTTTATAACCATGACTAGCTAGCTATATAAAAGGCAAATTCTTAATATTATAATTAGATACCATATTCACTCTGACTTTGTTATACTCTTTTGGACTGACATATTAACTATACTGGCTGTACCTTTTTCTTTTTCACCAAAAATAAGTTTTTAATAGTCATAACAATTTAGATTTTTATTTCTGCATTTCTTATTTTATTTTGTTATTTTTTGCCTGAATTTTCTTGATGTTTTGAATGTTTGTATATGACTAGGTACATATTAGCAAGATCATAATATTTTGGTGCTGAATGGACCTTAACACAGGTCCATTGGATAGATATTAATAAGAACTATGCAGGTAACTAAAGGTAGTGGTGTTTTTAAGTTACCTCTGTAACAAGGGGGCCATTTTGCTACAGTTTAAGCAAATGTTTAAATAAAATAAATGTAGGACACATATTTAAAAACCATGAATGTTAAAATACATTCTTCTGGCAAACAGTACCTGTTTAGAAATATGGTTACTTTGAAATAAATCTTGTTTAACTTACACACCTCAAGGTCAAATAGTGTTTGAAGATGGGGGCTGTGAGAGACTGCAGGGAAAGTAGTCAGATGTAAATTTTCACACCTGGGCACTTTGCTTAAACATATTTTTTTCTGCGGGTGGCCTACAAGTTCTGTGAATAAAGGCATGAAATGGCCAAAGAGATAGAGATTGGGTTGTTAATATACTATTGCAATAGTATATTAACAACCTAATACCTACAGAATAGGTATAAGAACTATTAGTAGTGTTTTGATCTTTATATTGTTATTAGAAATATTATACTACACAGAGCAATGGAAACTATCTCTACATCTGATTGGAAGTCAATTAATAATTTTAGCTAAAATATTAGCAATAGCCAAGTTCAGGATTCAAAACATGTTGATAAACTTTATTTCCAAAATTCTCTAACAGATGGTGAAGAATCTCCATTTGTTTTTTACCTTACAAAACTATCAGGGTTTTTTTAAATATTTTTCATTCTGAAGTTCACTTACACTTGAGGAAAAACTATCCAATGCTGAGAAAAAGGAGTCAAAAAATTAAACAGACTTTCATATTGAGTAGGAAAACATGTTTAAAGTACCTATTTTTGCATTTGTTTCTGTTTCTTTATGGTCCAAACCTTGATATATATCTATTTCAGTTTGCCTGTCCATTTTCCTTAAATTTCATCTGAGCAGTGAATTTTAAATTAATCCATTGTTTACACCACCCTATCCTGGAATTCAAACATTCATTTTCAGACTTCTTACTTGCCATAAAAGTTTATTCCATGCTATTTTCTTTGCTACAGTCATGCTTCATTTCATTTCCAGATTTATAGGAAGATTTCTTTTTTAAGTATTCACAAATACTGCAGTTGTAATCACACCTGATTAGTTAGTTGAGTGCCAACTACTTTATGTGGGAACAACTGTATAATGTGAGAGCAATTATGTGATTAGTTTATTTCTTCTAAGCTTAAGCATTATCAAGAGACCAAAAACTTCAGGTTACGAGGTAATTGTTTTTCAGCAACTTTATGTATTGCCACCATGTGATATTAATTATTTTACCATACTGTTATGCCATTGTGCTGGATTCTGAAATAGGAGTCCAAGATTTTGGAATTACATAATTTTTTACTGATGTGTGCTGGTCTTATGGAATATCTTATGGCTGTCTGTGCTGCAAGTGGTGCAGAGCTTTCCCAGTATATCAGAGAAAGAGTTAGCTGTAGACCTATAATGAGTATAGTCATTTTAGCAGAGCTGCAGCAAGCCAATTCCTCCTATCTTTGAGATGATTTCTTATGGTGTTGTGTAAGGCTGACACTTCAATGTTGTTTCAGGATCTGAGCTAGCATCTCCCTATGACAGTGTGTCACTTCAGATAGAGGTTTAGGCTGGCTGAGAGCTGGTTAGGGGATTTCCTACACTGTGTTATATTACACAGTGTATTCATGACCATCAGTTTCATTAATATTTTATTTTGGCAGTATGCATACTGATACCCAGTAGTGTCAGCGAAAGTTTTGGTAAAACTTTAAAACAGATTATTGCCTTTAAGATGCCGTATAAGATTCCTTCTTTTTTTTTTTTCCCCCCTTTTTTTTACCTTTACCATGCTACTTAACTAGGTAAAGCAAGGGGAAAAAAACCAAAACAAAACAAAACAGAGGATTGCAGAAAGGAATCTCTGTGATTCCATGTCACTGTGTCTGAAAGTTATAACAAAAAAAAATAGTTGCAGCTCTAATAATAGTATCATAAAAGCAGACTGATTTTCAAAAGCTACTCATGTGAGATCCTCATTATAACTGAACTCTTGAAAAAAACACATTTAGTTTCTGGGATGTGAGCTATTAAGAACTAGCTCAAATTTCCCAGTTCTCACTTGCAGTCCATTTCAAAAAGCCTTTTGCATTATTGTGGATTGGTTGAGCCATATCTTTCTGTTGAACAAAACCCACCCCAACTAATTTTCTGTTCAGTGTTAGTGGCAGACACATACTTGAAGTACATATCAGACTGAAAATATCTTATTCATTTGAATTAACAAGGCTTGTACTATTTTTCCAGAATTTATAAATAGCACAGAAATGCTCTTTTGGGTCTATATAGAAACAATTTTGGTACAGTAAATGCTACAGCTACCAGTCATAATGTGTTGCTCAGCTTGCAGTCCTGCTATTTTCCATCTATGTTGCTGACATTAGCAATTTCATCAGATGTAACTGAACAAACTTTCATGAATGGGGAAGGAAATTTACCTTAAGCTTGTAGCACTGCTATCACAAAAAAAATAATGAAACCTCCATAAGGAAAATCCTCTCCATTCAGTGAGTGTTCTATGAAGAAGATGAAAAATTAGACCTTTTGAAATAATGTTTGGTAACCTTTACTTCACAAACACTTTTGAAACATTTTGGCTGTTGCCTTTTCTGGGTAAATTGTGGCAGGTACAAATCTACTCAAGGTTCAATGAAATAAGACTAATTGATATCAAAATCTAAGGGAAACAGAGTTATCTGTTTCCCGGCAAAATTCAACTTCCAGTGATCACATAATTTTACCCAATATATATGAATATATGAATTATCCTTCAGTTAGCATAGTAACAATCAACATAGTAACAATGGTTCCAATGAATATTAATGATTCATCTCAGCTTTTGGTTAGTCTATATTTATAGCAATTTATTTATGTGTTGTGGAGGTTTTTTTGCTTTTGCTTGTATTAAATTTGGTCACAGTAAATGGATTTAAAAACAGAAATTATAATAAAATTGCTTAATTCTTAGTGGTTCCTCTACTCCATTTCTGGGGTTCAAAATTCATATTAAAGAATGAGTTACTAGTCTAGAACTTAATTATAAGCTATGAAAGGAAATACCTACAACAATTTTAAGATGAGAATCTAAGGACACTTAAATGCCATGGTTTAGTTGAGGTGTTAGGGCATAGGTTGGACTCAATGATCTTGAAAGTCTCTTCTAACCTAGTGATTCTGTGATTCTGGGAAATGTTTTCTTCACTACAATTTTTTTCTATATATTTTCAAAATATAGAGAAAAAGTTGACAAAAAGAAAGGATACCTAGAATTATTGCTTATTCAGAGTCACGGGGAGACTCTTTCTCAGAAGTCTGTATCGGGCCCAGAGCTATTTGACATCTTTGTTGGTGACGTGGACAATGGGATTGAATGTAGCCTCACCAAGTTTGCTGACAACACCAAGCTGTGCCATATTACTGAATTTTCTATCATGTCTTTTCCAGGACGGAGACAAACCAAGCATGTACCAGTCACTGGAGCTTTTCCCACCTGGAGCTGAAATTCAACACTTTCTTGTCACTTGTTTTATCAGTAGTCAACAGGAATTAATGTTAATGTTGACATTTAAAAACTGACATTGTAAGAAAAAAAATCAAATGCCATTTCATTTATCATTGTGTTCTTTGTTTCCATATGAGTGTATGTAATTGTTTTACACAATTGAATAAAACAGAATGGGGGGAAAAAAATCCAGCAAACAGCCTAAGTGTTTTATATAAAAGCTTTGACCTTGACAAATATTCACACATATAAAGTTTTCTTTAATTTATATCAGTCATCAATGAGAACAATTCAGTAGGCAAAGAAGTTATATTGATACTTGCCTAAATAAAAAAAAATAATTTCTCATGTCAGTAACTCGTACACCCATTCATTGTATCAGCTGAAGACAAGCAACAGACTTGGTATATATTTAATAAATAAATGCTCTACTGTTTGTGTGCTATTACATTTCTAGAGCAGTAGAGATAAGACAGAGCATGAAACAGTTTAATGCAAATATGTGACCAGTCAGGTTTGCAATAAAGAAGGACTGAAAAAAATAGTATTTCATTGAAGGACTGAAACAAATAGTATTTCATTGTACCTTGTATTTCATTGAACCTTCTCATAGTAACTTTAATGCAAAAATCTATAAATAATAAAAAATCTAAAGGACGTGTACTGTGCTTTATCTCAAATTAAGAGATATTGCCACCACTATAGAAGACTGTCAAAAGACAGTGGTCTCCTGCTGCCAAACACTGTAAACACTGAGGTGAAACCAAGAAAATAATTTTCAAACATCGATCTTATGACAAATTTCTATTGCAATGACTTTATTTCTAATACACCAAATAATAGATGCATATATAATAACTTTATGTGATGGATGTTGATACTGTAAATTGACAGCAGCTTGCACTGCTATCATTGCTCTACTATGTATGGATTGACTACAACTCAAATAACATGGTGATTTTCATGCATTGAAAGACTGATGTACCAATAGAAGCAGCTTTTTATCACTATTATTACCTCTTGTTTGGCAATTCATAGAAATTTTTTCCATTATCTAAAGTAATTTTTTTAATATTTCTGTTTAAAGGTTGAAGGGCATAGGTTAATCAGCTACCCCTTTCAAGATACCTCATATCTTTATAAGCTGTTCAATAACTGAACATAGTGTGAGAAGGTGAGAAAACCACAAACTGAAATGCAAGTTTTTTGGACCAAATAAGCTGACAATGAGAAGAGGAAAGACAATTATCTAGGTAGACTCCAAAACAACTCATTGCATATGTCCTTTTGTGTAGGATTACTGATAGGGAAGAACTTTCTTTTCTTGCATTACCCGAGTACAGGAATATCAGACTGTGATTTGGAGAAAAACAATTCCTGTTTTTTTTCTTTGACTGCAGGTTCTGAGGCTAGTGTGCACTAGAAAAAAAAGGTACTCACCATTTGTTTAATCTCAGTGTAATCCTCACTTATTTCAGTGAGATTTTGCATTCATTTCAAGAAAACCAAACCATGAAAACCAAACCAAACCAGAAGTGGCAGCGGGGAGGGCGGGGTATTTCAATTTTTGCATCAATTGTAATGCTGCAGGCTGCCATGAGATGAAATAGAAAGTGATGGCATAATGTCTGATTACAGTAATTTTTAACAGAAGATTTTTAAGAAAAATATGAAATTTTTTATAAAATACACATTTCATTCTAAGGAGTAGGAATTCAGGACAGGCAACACAGAAATAGTTGTTGTAAACTTGAGTAATGAGAATTGTATTAAACACATTTTTTAGTTTTTAGTGGCACTTAAACAGTATCACATCTTCTAACAGACACTAATTAATTTATGATCACAATATTCTGTAAAGATAAACTTTTGCACACATTTCATAAAAGGAAATGAACATCAGTTATTAATATCACTTAAATTCACCCATCTAAATACAATGACTAAGATAAAACTTTGAATACAGAGATAAGTACAGGCAGTGGCACAATAGCTGCTGTTACTACTAGACAACTTAAACATCTAATATCCTATTAGAGAACATTTCAGAACAGAGTATCTTGACATGTGGCTTCTGACAAATCTCATCATGGGAATCCCTTCCACAAGTTTCACAGGGTATCTTATTTCATTTTTGAACATTGTAATTGCCCAGAAAAAGAGATGGTTTTTACCTGATTGCATTTAAGTATATATATCCTTTTGTACATCTCCATAGCTACAAATAGTGACTGTTTTCTACTGAACAATCTCCTGAACCAAAATGGAGAATGTAATTTTTTTTTTCCTCTTCTTGTCTCTGTGGTGAGCTCTTTAGTGTTAGGTTTTGGTCCCTAAGGTGGACAGACATAGATTAGCTTTGTTAGGCTCTATGGAATTCTAATTACTTTTATGAGAAGTTTACTTACTTTACTTTACTTTACATCATAACAAATGATAGCAATAAATAATCTTTTGAATGGTGTATGTAGTGTATGGTATGAATGAGGTGAATTTCTAGATGGGGCACCTTGTTGTTTATTTCCTGGTCTTACTGCTTACAAGTCGAATACATTGAATACTATAAAGGCACTTAAAGCCAGCAGTGCAGTAGTGTAACCAAAAGAAATGTTAAGAAATAAAGGCATATTCAAAGGGATCATATTGAAGTCTTTCAGAATACAAAACACCCACAGCAACTTCAGCAGCAGTCATCTGTGTTGAATAGCTGCTTGTTACAAATCACAGAATTTTTTCTGGCCTATAATCATTTTTCTTCCTGGCTATAACAGTGGATGTTAAAAGCTCAGTTCTCCTACTTGTGTCATTTTCTGTTCATTTTAGTAGTAGTATATCTTATATTTAGACTCAGAACTACAATAATAAATATAGGTATTATGAGCAGTAAGTAGTTTGCACTTCTTCTAATAGTACACATATATACGTTATTGCATCTGTAACCAAGAAGAATGTTTTTAACAGATTAATTCTAATTGAGTCTAGAATATTTGCTACCATAATCACGTCTGAGCCTTTGTAGATGCAGTCTAGAAGACTGCATGCCACACATGAGACTTCTTAAACACGGAGAACATGCAAATAAAACTGGTTTTAATGCAGAGAGCAGAGGATAGATCAAGTAAAATTTGCACTTGGAAGGAAATGCATGGTAGGAACGTTGATATGAGTGATGTGGTAAGAGAAGTCACAGTTGACTGAAAGAAACAGTTTGGGGATTCAAAGGTGAAATGAAACTGGGGGTCAGAACCTGGATTACTTTTTGCAAAATGGCATGGCTGGGGACACTCTTAGATTTCTATGGATCTGAGAAACTGAATCTGTATGTTAACAAAGTCAATATATCCATTCAGTGGATGCAGGAATAAGTGTCATGAGAAAGAGCAAAATCTTGTCAGGCACTTCAGCTGTAACTAGCACAGACAGACCAGGCAGGTATTCTCAAGGATACCTGTTCTATCTTTAAAAGACATAAATTTATAAGCAAAAGTTCACAGTTAGCTCCATAGTTTATCTGCTTCAGCTGTTCACAGCTCCATCCTGAGAGATACACTGAGGAAAACAATGACCAGCATACTAATATTTTAGAGAAAATATTGCTCTTGAATGACCACATTTGTAACAAGCTTGTTTTTTTTTTTTTACTCACTACTACTCAACCTATATGCTATTGTCTTTTGCTATTGTAAATTTCACCATAAGTAACAGAACTTTTAGAAATTTTTATGGAAATCCTATGAGAGAACACAAATAAGAAATGCCCAAAAGTTGGCTTTTCATTGTGGAATTTATTTCAAGTTCCAAATGTAGCTCTAAAATGTATTTAACAAAACATATATTGTATTTAACTAAATATATATTGGTCACTTTGGACCCCAAAAATTTAAAAGGGATGTATGGAAGTTTAAAACAAAAAACCCACAATATTCTGGTACAATAAAATAATTAATATACCATTCAGTGTGCCACATAAAACTATAGATACGACAATTAAAAATCAGAGAAAGGAAGGATTAACATAGAGATATATACTTAAGTCTATGTCTTGTCTGATTATTTATCTGAATTTGTTTTGACTTAAGAATATTTCATACCTTATAAACAGATATTTAAGAATGACACAAACAACAAGGCTAATATAATAACTGATTTGATTCACAAAAGCTGCCATCATTTTTAAATATTCAGAGGGTTTTACATATTTGAAATAGATGTATTGAAGATGGACATCAGCTATCACTGTATCTGGGTATTCCTGATGTTTGAGCTAGAGTGGAAATGTAAGATGCTGATTTCACCAAAGGACTTCATTATGTTGTAAATCTGATAGCAAGTGCAATAAAAATATGAGCTTATGTGAAATTTAATCATGAATTTAAAGAGCAGAATGATTAATGAATTCCAAATCTTTATTTTAAATCCAAAATTACATGAATTTCAAGTAAGTTAACTATTTTTACAGGAATAATTTATTGCAGTTGAAGGACTGTGTGGGACTGACTATCTTATTACTAGACATAGAAAAATCATGGTCTTGAATATGATCACCACTCAATACAGGTTGGGACTACGGATTTTTATTAATATCTCTTGAAGGTTGTTGAGGTTGAAAGAGTAAGTGATCTTTCAGTTAAATAGCTGAAATTAATTATGAAAGAATTTTGGAAAGAAAAAAAATCATTCTATTTTTGTATAAGTAAATAATAAACTCTCCACGTGGAATATTGCCCATGTTGGTTATTCAGAGTTATTTATGGGAGAATAGAATAGAAATAGAATACTAATTTCTGAAAAATTAAGATGTTGCTCTTATTTTGTACACAAAGCCCTCAGACAAATTTGGATAAAGTCTTCATTCTGTTTTAAGATTACATTTCTCTTCAAAACCATCTATCAGTGTTGAGCATAAGGACTTATGATGACAGAACAAAAAAGTGAATATTGAGAAATCAAGACAGTTCTATTTTTTATGTCAACAGTTTTTCTAATTTTTGTGAATGAGCAGATACAATTGGCAGAGGTAGTCAAAACTTTTTTTTTCTACCCTTTTTAGGTGAGGATTTGAATCTTCAAGCTAAAGAATATCTCCTATGTGCTTCCTCTCTGGATAAATTAGTATTTCACCTCTTATAATATCTGAAGAACTCCTATCATAAAGAAATGGTAATTCAAAATGTCTTTTGCCATATTAGTGAGACAATTTTTGAGCAGGTTGAGAAACCCAAAACTTAAAAAGAAGTTCACAGCTGAATCAAAGGCAAAAATTGGCTTATATTTTCTCATATCTCTGCAAAGCATCTTGTAGTGTACCCTGGACACAGTCTGAGTTGTTGGACAAAAGAAGTAGACCAACACAATAATTTCTTCCTCCAGCTCTGTGAATTCAATTTTGGAGTAGGATCAGAGAAATCCAGCTTAACCAAATTGAATTTGCTGAATTCATTTGGAATTAGAAAACAGTTTAAAGTTTGTACACACAACAGCAATTTCTATACATATTTGAAGTCTGGCATTGGTAGACCTTGCCTGCCCTTTCCAATTTTGCTTCCTCTTTCTGAAATGTCAAAGACAGCTCTATGAAAGGCCTATGACTTAAGAATGGTCATGAAAGAAATCTCAAAATAAAGTACATTTCTTTGCAGTTGCAGCTGAAAATAATATTTTGTTTGTTCTTTGACATTCTACAATGCTGTATATTATTACTAGTATATTAATATTAATAATAAAAATAAATAAATAAATATTATTTCTTCAAAGCACTCATAGCTACTTTTTTTCAAAGAGCTTTAATAAGCAATACAGTACTAATGAAACAAAAATGAGAGCCTTCCCATAAGAAAGCAAAACCAAGTAAAACCAAGAACATTCTACTGTTCTTTTCCACAAGAAAAAAGTTTACCTCACAAAAAAACCCACAGTATAAAACAGTGCTTTTGTTGCTTGTACTGTATCCATCATTGTATAGAAGTACAAGTACATATAGCTATCCAAAATATTGGTATCGAACTAGTTTTAATTAATGTTCTTGTTAAACAAAGCATCAAACAATAGCTCTTTTACTTCACAAGCATTAGATTAGTTTCAAAGGGAATTACTACTGTACTCATAATTTAAAGGTGAATTCACAGTTTACAGTGTATTAGTACAACTATTCAGTATGAGCATGGGTTTGTTTTCTTGCTCTGTAATGTAAATCTTTCTTCTCTTGGGCTGCATTTTGTTTTAATTATTAAAAAAATAAAGGTTGCTCAACATAGACTTCCTCTATGTTGAAAAACAAATAACACTGTAACCTTTGGATAATTCTTTATGTCCTTAGTGGGGTTTCATTTCCTTTGAAGTCTATTCAGTTCAAGTTTTGCTGCTGACAGTGAAAACACGGTACTGCTCTGATCAGAACAGATTACCAGCCAACCTTTCATATTCTGTTCCCCTTATTATCCTGATACTTGTCATCATGTTTTTCCCACATCCTTTTCACAGTTGCCTATTCTGTGCGCAATGGCGCACGTTGTTACCTCGCTGTGCTTCATTCAGCAGCCGAGCTGCAATAGTTTGGCCCTCAAAGGGAAAATAATGGTAGCAACATTTACGTCCATTTGGTTAAGCCATTTATTATTATGTTTTGTGGTTTAGAGAAGAGATGAAAGCCAGAGGAAAATGGTATTAAGACGGAATAGACAAAATGTCCATGTGCTGTGACAGGCCTTCAAAGGAAGGCTACAAACCAGAAGGATCATTTTGCTGATTATAGTGTACTCCAAATATCATTGTGGAACACCTCTAATCACTAAGTACAGTACCTTACACCTATCAAAGTGATAAAAATATCTCATATTATAAGATTAGATAAAAGCACAGCAAGCAAAAGTACAGTATTTTATTAGGTTTATTAAGTTTACCTATACTAGAAGCTTTAAAAATTATTTTCATAAAAGCTTATTAGTCTTCAGTTCCCATTTTCCCTTTCATTACAAGGAACAATATCTCTTTGGAGAAAGACTTGAAAGAATGATTTTTCCTGGCAGTGCACTGGCACATCCCATCTCATAGTACTCGGTCCAATCCAGTGCATGCACGAAAACATAAGTGGAAAGAAATCCAGGACTGCGTGTGTTCAAATACGTGTGGGTAAGTGAAAAGGGCACGAATGTGACTTGTCCTTAGAAATCTCAGAAAACACAATAATCTGTTGCTTTCATGCAGCTAAACATGTATAAACATATATTTCAATGAAATAAAACTACCTTTAAAATTTTTAATCATAGAATAAATCAGAGGGAAAGTAAAATATACCCACTGTCTTGTAAAACTGAGAATTTCCTACAAAATTTATAATCCATTTCCATTATCTCCTGGAGGCCTTTATGCTACAAGAGATCAGATTAAAAAACAGAAGAAGGTTACAGTAAGTAGAAGTGTTTTTTCTTTCACAGACACAAGTCTTTAATCACATTTGTGACCCTCTCCTGGACTCATTACAGCAGGTTCACATCCTTCTTGTCTTGGGGGGATGCAGAGCTGAACGGGGAAATCCAGGTGGGATTTCATGAGAGCAGAGGGGGACAATCATCTCCCATTACCTGATGGTCTTACTCTGGATACAGCCCAGGGCATTTTTGTCTCTCTAGTCTTTGAGTGCATATTGTCAGCTCTTATGGAGATTCTTGTTCCCCAACAATCCCAAGTCCTTCTTGGGGCTGCTCTCAACTCATTCCTCTATTATCAAAAGACATTAGGTATAACGAGAAAGGTTACTTAACATCTGGAACTTCTGAGAGAAAGTGAAACTATTAAAATTATATTATTCAGAGTATGCTGAGTTTTTTCTATGGTGTACTGTAATTCAGGAAAGAATAGCAACAGTAGCTGGACCAGACAATAGTTTTGATGAAGAAACAAGGACATTACCAGGAGATTTTTAGACCAGTTTGTTTAGTTTCATAGCCCTTCTATGGAATGGTCTTTGATAGACTATTTCCATTGCAAGTTTAGATTTTAGGATGTGTCTCCTGATTATATTTCTCTGTGTACAGATAACTTCCTTGTGCTATATGCAGAAACTAGGATTTATCCCTTTAAAGGAGATAAAGGTTAAATGTTTATGAATAAAACCACTTGAAAATGTTTATGAATAGAAACCACCTGTGTTCCAAGCAATGATTTCAAACAAGTAAATATTATTTTCTTATGCTTGATATGTGGATAAGTAATACAACTAATATTTTAATACCAGTCTCAAGATCTTTATACTGTAGAAATTATAGGAAAAGATACCATAAGGAAAAAAGTACAAGGCTCCTTGCCTTGCCTTGCCTGCAACTTGGCTCACATTGTTTTTTCTTTACACTAGGTTTTCTGGGAATAAAAACCACCAATAACAGCAGAAACAAACTGAACATCCCTGAAAAGATAAGAATAAAACTTTTTGAGTGGACTCAGATAATTATGTCAGCAACCACCCATTTTACTTTTGGTTGAATAATTTTTGCAGAGCTAGGTGTTTACAACAATCCAGTAAGGCTCGCAGCTACCACCTCTGAACATGCCCCTTGAAACTAAAGCAATACTGTTTTTAACTGAGTTCAGTGGCCTGCAGGTCATCCCAAATATCAATAGAAACTTGTTGAAACTTGTTCTCAACCTTGCAAGAATGCTCAGCACATAGCAGAAATGAGTTCTAACTTCCTGATTGGAAAAATAAGGTATCAAGTAAATGGTACCATGGTATTATTTGGCCTATCAAATGCTTAAGGCAAGTACAGCAAAAATTTACTTGGAGTGCAAAGATCCGAGAGTCCAGCTTTTTTTTTTTTTTTTTTTTTTCTGTATTTAATTGCCTCCATCTTGATGGCTAGTAAAGAATAAATGGCAATTAGAGAAAAGTGGTTTATCTCCATAGGTTTTCTGGTAAGAATAATGCTCTCCAACCCACTCCATGTGGCTTTGCACAAACTGTGCTATCCATTCCAAGAAATCCTATCATTTGTGTTAGATGTGTAGCATTTCAGAAATACGCCTTCCTGCCCTGCAGTGTCTATGGAAACCCTGTCAGTCAAACAAAGTCCCTGCTTAATAAATAAGATTATATCAAAATAAAAGCTAAATTAAACATTATGAAGAGTTGCATCAAGATATACAAAATTAAATAAATGTGTGTAATTTTCCCTATCTTTAAAGGATAACTCTGGAAGCAGGAGTTGTCAGTCTGCCAAAAATCACTTCTATTTTCCTTGCTATTCATTTTCAAGAGTTTTATTTCTTCATAGAATCAATTAATGTGATATTATATTGGCCTAAATTAAAAAAGTATTTATTCCTTTGTATACTTCGGAGAATATGAACTTGAGGAGAGCTGTCTTTTAACACCAAAATGTCATTGACCATGCAAAAATCAGAATTGTTTTGCGTGGAAAAGACCTCCGTGATCACTGAGGTCAACCGTAAACCTACCACTGCCAAGTCTACCTCCAAAATGTATCCTGAAGTACCACATCTTCATGTCTTCTAAATACCTTCAGCAACCCTTTTAATGAAGAAATGTTTCTTGTGGCATAATTTGACCTTGGGATTCATCGTAACTGATCAAAGGTATTCAGCGAGAAATACTAAGAAATGCATATTTTGTGACAGGATGCAAAGAAGATGGGAATTACATCTGGAGGGCTGTGTCCTGTCCTGGGTTCCTCAATACAAGACAGACATGGACATCCTGGATGCAGCTCAAAGAAGTGCCACAAGGATGGCTGAAGGTTTGGAACAGCTGACATATATAGGAAGGCAGACAGTACTGGGACTGGTTTAAGCTGGAGGAGAGAAGGTTCAGCAAGGATTTCATCCCCATGAATACCCTCAGGTAGTGTGCAAAGATAGAGCCAGGCCCTTTACGGTGGTGTCCAGTGACAGGACCAGAGGCACTGAGCACAGCCTGAAACACAGAAAGCTCCTTCTGGATGTTGGGAAACATTGTGAGGGTGACTGATCACTGGTATAGGGTGTCCAGAGAGGCTGAACAAATTCACACCTTGGAAATATACAAAACCTGTTTAGACATTGTCCTGAGCATTCACGTCTGCTTTAGCAGAAGAGTTAGAGCAGAAGATCTCCAGAAGTATCTTCAAACCTCGAACAATTGCTCTGTGAAAGTATCAAATCTAGCTTTTTCCGTCCTGACATTGAGGAAGACATTTATTATTTTCACCTGCGTGATTTTAGTGTGTAAGGTTTGGTGCTCTGTAAATCTTTACAGATAGAGTCCTAGAAGATCAGGAAATCAGGACTGTGTAACATGTATCAAATTTGGAAGCATAAAACCAAAGTATGAAATGTGATTTGCTATTGTGAACTGTAAAACATTATATTATTGGATTAGAAAATGTCTACCCAATGAAAAATATTTCTTGGTGAGAAATCTTTGAAGTGAAAACCTCCCCCGTCTATGTAAGATTTGAAATAATGTACCCACTTCAGCGAAATCTCTAATTATACAGTATGAATTCCTTCATCAAAAAGCCAAGCAATTAATCAAGTCTATTACGAACTCTTCAAGCCACTCCAGCTGTATGTGAAGGAGGTGTGAAAAATTAAAGTTCAGTAATCTAAAAAAAATACTCCAGCTTTATTTCTTTCTTTGTTGGTTGTGAGTAGTTCTGGAGGATTCACAGTAGTATTCACTCTGTGGATGATTTTTGAGATGGGTTTTCTGTTCTAAACCCAAATTATAGTCTAAAATTAAAACACAGGTTGGATTTCACATTTTCTGTGCCAAGAATTTTCTGAGTCAGACATACTAAGTAAGCTCCAGTGATTTTCTGAGTCACTTGTTTTTTTATTATTTTTTATAATTAAAGTTTTTGAGAGACACAGTTCTAAGCAGCTGCACTAGACTAACTAGCAGGTGCTCAAGCCTCCACTTGAATTAGTTTCTGTCCTACTGTCATAGCTATCTGGGCTGGAGCAAAAATAGCATCTGTGATTGAACATGAGACAGATTATGATCTTTTATTATCCCTCTACCAAAGAATGTATAATCTCAATCAAACCAATGCATCAGTTTGTGTAGTAGAGAAAGAAGAAAGCAGAGATGTCGGAGAATACACAAAATATGGTTACCTGTGGGAACTAAATATTTTAGTTTAAAGTGTCCTGTTTTTTCTTTTTAAGCATATATAGACATAAAGTTCTGAGGTCCTAACCTGCTGTAACAACTTTGGAAAATACCTCAAATATTCAAGGAAAAGCAGATCGGGGAGCAGTAAAAAAATCCTGAAATACAAGCAACAAATAAAGTGTCAATAGACAAGGTAATGATCTGAGGAAAAGCATTTGAGTAACAAGAATGAAACAGAGTGATGACTGGAAAATAAAAAGGACAAAGAGCTCTTTGGAATGTATTTGTAAGTAAGAATATTAAAAACTTACCACTGATCGAATGAGTCTGAGAAATAAAGGATTAAAAACAGGATGAGGAGAACGGAGAAATGGATTTTAGAAGAATATTTAGACAAAAGTTAGGGAAAGAAATTAACAGCAAAACTAATATCTGAAGAGGTTGAACACCAAATTCATAAAATCAAATATTCTGCATATGAGAGAAAAAATACAGGAAGCAGATGAAAGTTAAGAAAAAATTTAACAGAAAAATCAGCACAGATAAAAAGGGAATAAGAAACATGTATGGGAATAATTGTGAAAAAAATTTGACAACATTACTTTCAAAGTAACATTGAAAAAATATAGGAGTATAAATTAGGAAAATGTTGAATATAGTCTCTACATCATCTATTACTGCATTTAAGACATTCACCTTTTCGTCCAGCATGACAGTCTCTGATCAGCTCTTTTGCTTGAAGTCTCATATCCCCAAGCTATCAAAGGACATTTAATACTTAGGATCTGGTAAAGATGTTTCTCCATTATTGTTTCTGTTTTGTATTTCTCAACAAATTTGTTGACCTAGATTTTAAGGAAAAATTTGGCACAACTGTCTGAGTTTCTTATTCATTCTTTCATCAATCAAATTGGTTCTTTCCCTCACCTACTCATGAAACTGATGATCATTCAAGCCTTTCTCTGAGCATGACAACTTTACACTTTTTTCTGGGACTTTTATTGCAAAAGAGAATCCCATAATCATTGCTATTCTCTCTGCAACATATTATACAAAAAAAAAAGATTTTCTATACACTTAATATATTGTATATAGGTTCTTCTGTTCCATCTTTCCCTCCTGTATTAGACAACTTTATAATAAATTGACTAATTAGAGCAAACCAAAAGAATGAACCTGTATTTCAAACACCAGACAATTAATCAGAGTTGATGGATGTTTCTTCAACCTGTTTTTAAAGACTCCCATTGAGGAATACTCCACAACTTCCACAGGAACATACTGACTCAATTTAGAATATGAACATGAAAATAAGTTGGCTGAAGAATTGTATTTTGGGATTGTCTGTCCTCAGCAGTTTTGGAGAACTTTGTTACTTGTTGCACACTGAGGTGCTAAATTTGCAAGTCTGAATACTGTCAAAATATTAGGAAATATACATCACAATGAAAAACTAAGACTCCCTTAAGTTATCTAAATTTTGGCATACAGAACTGAAAGAATAAAAATTGCCAATCATTTTGAATTAGTATTGACAGCATTGAAAATACATCCCCCAATAAGCAGAAAACAAACAAACAAAATATCTTCCAGGAGAAAATGGTTATTGATGACAAAGCTTTGGCCACTAGAATAATTTATCTACTCAGTGGAAACTCTAGTTATTAACTGTACAGCACACGTACATGTAAAACACACACAATTAATCAAGCCTGTTTCTATAACCTCAAACTGTTCCAGCTGCATGTGAAGGAGTATCACTACATTAAAATGTTTGTGCCTAACCAGACTCTTCCAGCAATTCCAGTTTCTATCTTCTTTTCTGAAATCCTAAACTTGAGAAACAGATTATTCCCTTCCTCTCCATATTAGCTTTCTATGGATATGAACATGGTTCAGCAGGCTCTTTCTTGATTTTCTAGGGAAGATGATGACAGTCCTTTCCACCTTTTTTTGTGCCTCATATTTTCTATATCCTTCCTGTGCTTGTTAGGGGTTTGCATTTTCTTTACATCTCTCCTAAAATGTTGGAAGTTTTGCTCCAATGTTTTACGTGTTAAAACACTGTTCATACTTCCTAAGAGATGCCCTAGAATGTTTGCCTCTTTCTGCTAGCTACCTAATCAAAAGCCTAGCATGTGAATAGATAATTATCCTGTCTAAGCTTATAAAAACGTAGATGTCCCTATATACTTTTATCCCAGTTTTCTCCAATTTATTGCAATAATTTGAAATTCAGTCCTGTCTTTCAACATCTTAACTGTCTATCCACGTTTCATGTCATCTGCAATAAAATCCTACTCTCTAGTTTATCAGAAAGGTCATTACTGAAACATTGGATACTTTAGTACCGTGTTCATTAGGGTGTCATTATTTATCATTATTTTGAAACTAGGGAAGGAATGCTTTATTAGTATTGCTCTTTCAGGCTTTCATGCCAGAACAAAGTACACAGACAAAGCATATACTTGATGTGGATTTACGAATTGGAAAAGGTTAGATGCATATCTGAAAGCTATCAAGGTTTCTTCTGTTACCTGAAACAACTGGTGTTCTTCAGAGGTCACAAAACTCAAAGTAACATAATAATCTTTCTGTCTTCTCAGGGAAAAAGGAAAAGAATAATAAAGAAGAATATCTAATGATGAAAATATAAAAACACATATTAGTTAGATTAGTTAGATAAAGAAAATCTTATGCTGCAAGTCTATGATATTGAGCAATGTGAGACTGAGCCTGTAAATTTCCTAGAGCATCTTCTATATTTATTGCTTTGTTTTATTACAATATTTTTACAAAAAAATCTGTTGTTTGAGACAGATTAAGAAAAGAAAGAGGTTGATAATCAGTTTATTTTATGGAATATTTACATGTGAAAACTTTTCTGCAGTCTTTTACTCTGAAACAAAATTGTGGGTGCTTCAACCAACATACTCTACACTAACACCTCTTGGTCTTGGAGAAAATAATTTTGTCACATTAGATTTGATCATGCGTTTTTTCTTCTATTCTTAGATATCTCTTAGACTCTTAGTCATACAAACTACTCGTATATATCTGTAAAGTCTTGTATATATCTCAGTTAGTCACCCTGAACTCTGTATTCAGTCAATGGAAAGAAACAGATATTAACAGAGTGAATCATAAAACTATTTTGATGTCTACCTTAAGACATTATGACTGTCTTTTTTCCTTTTTTTCTGTAAAATGAGTCCTTATTATTATTAGGTCTGTATCACAGATGTCTACACTTCTTCTGATCAGATCTTTTATTTTTCCATCAAGTTTCCTATTCCCAATCCCTTCCCCCCCACCCTCGTCTCCCCACCTTCATTGCTCTCCTTCCCTCAAGTCTACAACCACCTCCTGGATGAGTAGTCTCATATGATGTCAGGGGAGAGAATATTTCTTCTCTCTTCTGGGATTTCACATGATCCAAAGAGATTCTGTCAGGCAAACAACCAGGTATGTTTTTTCTTGTCATTTTCTCACTAACATTTACAGAATCCATGCAGTAAACTTGCAGCAAAATAAATAAAACAGGCAGATGCTTTGCCACAGTGCTCTTAACTAGAAATGACTACTACCTATTTTTTGCATTTTTTCACATTTGAAATATGAGAAGAAAATGGGAACAAAACAAAGTAAATTTAGAAATCCATTAATTTTAACAAAAATAATTAAATTGTAGGAGAGTATCTAATAAAAATCATGATGTTGACTTTGCCACAGTAAATGATTTTATGCCTTTGAGCTGGGCCCTGACAAGAGCATTCAAGAAGATATCACTAGTTCCTATAATGTATCACCTTATGGTGGTAATGTTCTTTTATTGGCAATCACAGAATTTAAACAACTCTCACTAATTTTATGATGATGACTGAAGCATATTGGTTTATGTCAGATATAGCTAGTAAGTGTAACAATAAGAATAAAATCTGTTATTTTTCTCCCTCTCGGGTTATGCTTTTTTACAGTCTTTTGAAACAGAGTGAAACCTTACAATATTAAGTAAACAATTCAAAATAATAAGGAAAACACCACACAGTTCTAGCAGTACTGTATATTCTAGAAACATAAACTTTCATTTCTCCTTTGTTGCTTTATCACATATAAGGATTGACACAGGAAAGACAAGCAGTTTTGAAACATTTTTAGGCTGCAGACCATTATATTTTGCACTGCACAGAAAACTCACTCTAAGGTAATGAAATTCCTTTTAAAATTAGTTTGTTTAACAAAAAAAAAAACAAACAAAAAAACCCCAAAACCCAAAACCCACAGTAGTTATAGTCTCTGGCTTCTTAGATCCATGATCTACAGAAATTATCAAAATAATTAGTAATGGCAGTAGTTGGTTCTTCAGCAATATAAAAGGTACAAAAAATTTCTATTCACAAAGTCACCCAAAATTATAAAACCTGAACTCCTGATGTAATTGATCACAAGGATGATAAAGTTGATGCGCACAGAGTCCAGAGGAAGAGATGTTCTCAAGAAAATATAAATTAAAATACTCGAACAGCATTCATTATCAGCAAGAAAATGTTATAAATATATCTTACTCAATGTAATTGATAGTACAAAGTTCAGTGTTCAATCAAGTTTTTAGAAGTGTCTCTAAAATTATGGAAAATCTTAACACACTCATAGCTCCAAAAATGTCTGAAATGCAAGTTCAAGATGTGTTTCAGGTGTAGTGTTCCTATTTCAAACATGAGTGGCTGATTACTCAGTTTCATTCATTGCAAGCTAGCTGTCAAAAAGAAGGATTGTTGAAGTCAGTTCAGAAATATCTTCGTTCTCTCAGCCAGATTGAATGTCAGCTGTTTTCCAGAGCAATGAAATTAATAAAAACTACTCTGTGGTAAAGGCAAGCAATGCAGTTTGCTCAGATGTCTTCTCATTCACCCATCTCTCAGTGTCAAAGAGACAAATAAAGGCCTGTGTCATTGACTGTCTACAGTCCAGCTGAACACTTGTGCATAATTTGTACTTACCTAGCTTGGTTGGTTAGTTGCCAAAAGCTCATAAGAAAGCTTTGTGCAGAACATGATTCCCAACACGTTAGTTCTTGGTAAAGCTAGTTGTAATAAATTAACAATAAACACTCTTTTGTATTGAACTTAATTACATTGAATTATTAAATCAAATTAAATTATTAAATGTAATGTCAGTCCAGCATCTGAAGTAATTAAGCATGTTCAATTTATTATGGAACTTGCTTATGCTAGATGTGTTGTGTGAAAGATTGTAATTTTCAGCCTTTTACAGAAACGCCACTAATTTTGACTGTATTATTTCATTTCTTGTATATATCAGTGATGAAAGAAGTTTTGGGAAAAAACTTCATAGGACACCACTGTTAGAGCCCTTTAAATATATTTTGTTTCCTGATTTCTTTCAAAACATATGATTGCCTCCGATACCTTAGTATTCCTATTTTGTTTTTCTTTCTGGAACAAATGTATGGGACAGAGCTTTCTTTTTCATAGTTCAGAATCCAAAGCATTCTTATATTTCTTTCCTGTTTTTGAATCATATTTTTTTCAGCAGCTGCTGTTTACTGTTTTATATCTGTTTATTTTATAATTCATCTTCCTAAGATGTTTTCTTCCTTTTGCTTTGTGTTTTTTTTATTTGTTTTCTTCATTCAAATGTTTTTTTGGCAATGCTCTTCCACAGTTTTTTTCCTCAGATCAAAATGTCATCTGTGCAGAAATCGGTAACCTATATGACATCAAAAATGTGTTGCATTTTTTTCATAAAACACTTTGTGTACTGAACACAGCCCAAATGGCAGTTTGAGAAATGGTGTTTCCCAAAGGGGCTGTTGAATGAGCACAAATACATCCTCTGTTTTACTAAGGACAGCTAGCATAACCCTGGTGATGTATGAAGCATAAAAAATAAACAAACTTGGTATCATCCATCACCTCCTGAACACCTCCCCTTTGAAACAAGAAGAAAATATTAGCAAACGAAGTTAATTTTGGGGGCGGGGAGGTGTGTTTACAAGCTGACAAGTCTGTCAAAAATGTCAATTCTGACAATTTTCCTACAATGGCCAGTGACTATATGAACTCTAGTAGATTGATATACAGTGATTTCAGGAGTAATATTCTCATTCTAACTTTACATAGTGGAACTGCGGCAATGAAATGGGAGACCTTTAGCCTTCTTCACAAATTTTCTAAATTTTGTTATTTCTCAGGTTTTAGAGGATCTATTCGGAGAGATTTTCAGATGTGAAGTTACCTGTTTTTTGTGAAGAATTTACTCTTGATTAGGCACAGAGAACAAGAAATTTTAATTTCATAAAAAGAAGTATTTTAATGACAAAATAAACTAATATTGACACATTATGTCATACACATATATTTTCTCATATGTGTAATTCATAGTGAAATGAACCTCATAACTGTCAGTTCTTTCTCCTCCTCCCCTGCCATTCTGTTTTTCACTGGTGATACACAGACCTCATTTTTCCCTTGGATTAAGAATATTTGATTTACTTTGGTCAGTAGCACATTCATCTTCTTCCTGTAGTACTGGTCTTAGTTCAAATTAAAAATTTCTCTAATGTAATTGAACTGCTATGTTATGAGATTGCTTGTCTTTGCAAACGTGTCATAATGATCTAATAAATTCTCATACTTATGTTGTATTTCACAATGTTTGGATTTTATTTACAAATAAAAAGAATTATCATGTTATGGGTGATTCAGTGAATGTAATTTCTTAGGATTTGTAAGTTCTTTTGTAGGCTTTACTTTCCTGACATCCTTTTTTTCTTACATTACGTTCTTTATGGTTTCACATGAATGCATTTTATACAAGCTAGAGTGCAACTTTTGGTTTAAAACAGGTGATCTTTAGTGCTTGGGAAATTATCATTGTAATCTGCAACACCTTTCTCCCTCTCTTTCTCACTGAATTGCCTATGACAGAGAGAGTCACAGTTTGGTATCAAATTTTAATGTTATATTAGTGTATTAGTGTTACATTTCTAATACATTCCAGATGTGACTGTCCACTGCTGATATTATTGTATAAAATAGTCTTCACAGATCTCTTTATTTCTGGAGTTGCAAAACTATTGGAGATTGTAGATGACCTGTATTTTTAATGAAGCTGTTTTTGTAATTGATCCTTTCTGTGTCCCAAATCAAGGAAACCAGTTTCAGTTTCAGTTAGTGTTTGACTTGTAGCTTATTATTACAGCAACCTCTTAGCTACGGTAGAACTGAAATCATTTTTATCTAGTTCATGCCAGAGATATCAAAATGATGCCACAAATTTTCTCACTGCTTCTTATTACTTTCAAATGCTGCTCTGATGCTGATAGTCCAAACAGCTTCCATTATTTCACACAGACAACATGCTGCTATGACATAGGAGGCAATTTGAAGGAATTCACATGAATGACATTCTCAGATATGTAAATTTTGTTTAGATTGACAATAAATTTTTGCATTGCAATTAGAAACAAAGGAGTGGGGTTTTTTGTTTGCTTGTTTTCCCCGCTTTGTTTATTTTCTCTGAAAAAAATATTGAAAACAGATAATAATGAGTGACATGCTGGCAGCACATTGCCTAATGCAGCCCAGTTCACCATTTTCAGGCTTTACAGCAACAGCACATTTTTGCTCCTGATTGCCTTTAAGTATACTAGACCCTACAGGTCTTCTGCCAAACAATTTTCCAGTAGGAGAATTCCCACTATACACTGTATGTGTATGTGGTGTATGTGACTCTTCCTTCCCACATGCAAGACTTTTTATTTCCTCTTGGTGACCTTCATCAGCTTTCCATCAGCCAGTTTCTCCCTCCTTTTGATGCTGCTCTGGGGTGGCAGCACAACCCTGCAGAGTTCTCCCATTTTTATGTCATCAGCCGACTTGCTGGAAGTGCACTCTGCACCATCATCTGGCTCATTAATGAGCATGCTGAGCAGGACTGGACCCAGTATTGTCCCATGCACTGCCCTGCAGGTTACTGGTCTCCAGCCAGCCTCTGTGCCACTGAGCACCACCCTCTGGGCCTGGCCATTCAACCAGTTTTCAGCCCAGTTCACTGTCTGCCCACTTAGCCCATACATCAGCTTTTCTACAGAGGACTTCAGGAGAGACAAAGTCAAGGGCTTTATTTTAAGTTTGCAAGCACATCTTGCCCTTGGTGATTCTGTGCTTCCTGCTCATGATGATTTTCTTATCAGGTTTTCACAATTAACCACTCATGGGTTTTGCTTCCTCAGTGATTTTTGAGGACCCTTAGGGCTTAAAGCTACAAGATGTACCTTACTGCATACCCTACAGCCCCTTGGCCTTTCTCCTCCAGTATCTTATTTTCAGGACTGGCAAAAGGAGAGGGGGTTTAAGGTGACCACGAAAACCTGATGATCTTCACTGCATAGTACCCCAGACTCTGGAGTTGCTCTAATAAAGAGGGTAGGGCATTCTTCCTTGTTTAGCCATTTAGTAAACATGTAAAAACAAAATTAAATTTTGTTCATCCCTCTATTTGACACCTTCCCAAATGTTTTCTGTAATATAGATGAAAAGGCCATTCAAACACCAATGATATCTCCATGATGAAACTCTGTTGCTACAACTGAAAACCAGAAAATATTGCCTGCTAGATGTGTGACTCAGAGTTTGGATATTTCTGATGGCTTCCAGCTATGCAAAAAACCATTACATCATGAAAATTACCTACAAATAAAAGTATCTCTAAAAGAGAGAAATCAGCAACAATCTGTGGTTTAAGATTAGCTCCTCTGTATGTGATAGCATCTTTCTGAGAGTGTATGTATCAACTTAATACTAATATGACAGCATTTTTGCCTAGCACAGAAGATTTTCTGGAAACTGAAGTAATTCAAATAGAAAGTTATGATTGTGGGTGAAGTACAAAAGGTAAAGATTTCAAATATCTGTTTTGTTGCTATTTTCTCTATAAAAACAAACAAATAAACAAACAAAAACCCGACACTTTTTCTTCATGCTGTTCATCTTTGCCCTTGCTTTCTTTCATAGTTTTGGGGCATTTTTTCTTTCATTACAAAGTTCAAGGATAGAAGGTAGTAAGAGCATTAATCTCTTATAAGTAGAGTTGTAGGGCCAAATTGGTCAATTCAATTTCTGAAGCATTTAACTGTGAATTTAGCATGTGAGATTTCTTCCCCCTTACATCACAGGTGAGAGAAGAATGCAGTTGAAGTAATTGCCTATTTTTTATTTTCCCAAAACCCATCTATTTAAACTTTTATTTATAACACCAAATTAAAAAAAAAAAAGAAGCACAGAAAAAATTGTAAAAGATAGTGTAAAAGGTAAAACACTTTATTTGAAATGGTAGGTCCTTTCTGAAACTTTAATCCCCAGTGGGGAATAAGTCAATAAATTAGGACACCCATTGAATAATGAATCATCAATAAGACTAAAAAGAAGGACTCTTTATCACATGAAAATTATAAAAGAAAATCTTTTACTCAGTAATTTACAATTCATATGATACTACTGATGGTATCTGGTATAGAAGTTGTAATTAAAAAGCTTTTTCCTGAATTATTTATTCAATTAGTTATTAGTTCAAATTATGTTTTGAACTAATTTTTTCTCTTTCAGAAACAAAATTAAAACATTGATTATTTATATGCAATTTTTCTCCTTATATTACAAAATAATTTCCTTTTCATATTCTGTGATATTACTTACTTGCAAAAGATGTATTTTGAAAAAAATATTTGGGGCTATATTTAAAAATATTACTAGTAAAAACGTGCAATAGTTTATTTGAGATATTGCTATAAAATAATAATGAATCATCTACTGGTCTGTTGCTGAAGATGCAAGTCATGCGCAGTAGCTTTAGTGATGTTTATTCACTTAGAATTGTGTATTTCTCTTGCTATATTGGCTTCATAATATTTATGGAAAAAATATAAGAACTTTTAGCATTCTAGTGGAAATCAACCTGTGAAATCTCTAGGTTCCCTGGCAAGAACAGTTTATCTTAAATGTTAGTGCCTTAGTGTCTTAAAGAAAGCACAGGAACTCTTATTAGTTCATGTAAAGAGGGCATTTTTTTCAGAGGAGCACATCCTATCAAACTTCTTCATTCTTCTATCACAGAATAATAAGATTTTTTTACACATTTTTTCAAAGCCCCACCCCACTTTCTGATGGGACCTGTTGTTTCTAAGTGTCATTATGAAGAGGTTTAACTTTGTTTTACATCTTTTCTAAATCTTCTCTGAAGTTTGCAAGGCCATAAGACTTCTGAGCACATGCACAATTTTTTCAGATCTTGAAAAAAACTACTGTGTTTGATATATCAGCCATGGATACCTCAGCAGATTTCAACTGGACAGCAAGAGCTCACTGACCAGGACCTTGAAACGGGAAAGCTTTATTGTTTCAAGAGATAAATGTGAGAAAAATTCTCTCCATGTCCAGAATCCTGTAAACAAAAGTCATATCCACCTCCTACAGAGCCTAATATTGTATGTTAATGGGCCCTTGGTGAGACAGAGGCACCCTAACCTTGTGTGACAGGGATAAGGTAGAGGAGAAGTTTTTCTGTGAGCAGGGTAATAATTTCAGACAGGAATTGAGATGGATAATTTCAAAAAATGAGGTTATGATTATCAAAGATTTCACAATTTTACAGAAACTATTTTTTTGATACCAAAGGACCTAGTGAGACTGAGATAAATAAATGGGCATATTAAACTCCATTTTTTAAACCAAATTTAATGAAAAATTATGTTAGCTATTAATTTATTTCTGAAAAGAAAATTTTAACAATATTTTCAGAATAGATTCAGAAATTTTAACTGACTTGGCATACACATGCAGAATCACACACACAGAATCATGGAAGCATAGAATCATATAGGTTGGAAAAACCTTTAAGATTATTGAATCCAACTACTAACCTAACTAAAAGGTCTGCCACTAAACTCTGTCCCCAAGTGCTACATTTTTTAAAAACTCCAGAGATGGGACTTCAGCACTTAATAGCCCTTTAAACAAATGAAATTTTTCAAATATTGAATTTAAACCTCCCCTTGTACAAAACCTATGACCAAAACCTCCCAAATTCTACAAGTGACACCAGGTGAGAAATCTGTTTCTTCCCTCATCATTCCCAGTGACTGAAAGATTTCAGAAGATCAGTGCTTGTGCTCCTGATCCTATACTCTGTAGTCCCAAGGCCCTGAGGTCTTGATTGATGTCAGACTTCTTTTTGAAACTTAATTTCTGCCTACAGGAAAGATGAATAATGGATAACAGTTGGAGGGACATACCAGGGTGGGAAGTTTCCTCCTTATCCTCATCATCTCTTTAACCTGAACCCCATGGAGACAGCAGAATTCCCAAAGAAGTAGATTTGGTCAGTAAGTTGGATCTCCTTTTCCCCTCAGAAGAGTGTGTCTTATGATAATAGCTTTTTTTTTTTTTTTACTCCCTGAATGCAAGTAGTTTTGATGAAGGTCATAGGCCTTCAAACTTAGATTCAGCGATACTTCCAACCTAGATGAACATTCATCCTTGTCACTGCTCAGTTACACTTGCAGAGCCTTTTCTATTTGTCTGTGCTATGCCAGGGCACCTAGTAAGGTGGGGTTGTCACAGAGATATGCTTGCTGCACCTGGTGGTATCTCATCACCGTTGCCCCCTATCCCTTAAGTCAACACATTCTGCTAGGTGGAGAGAGGATAGAGAATCCTCCATAGACCATGTCCTGTCTTCCTGACTCAGGGAAGTTAGGGAGCAATTCCCTTAGTGTCTCTCCCTGGTAACCCTCAGCCTACTCACCTCTGCTTTGTCACTATGTGGAGCAGTTCTCCCTGGGTCCAGCTCCCAGGGGTGTGCTCACTGATGCTTTCTGGTACTGGCACAGGAGCAGGGCACATCCTGCAGCCCAGTACCTGGGTGGCAGCGTGTTCCCATCACAGCTCTGTCTGGGAAGCTGCGTCAGTCATGGCATGTGCAGAGCTTACACAGGATGAGGTCTTCTGCCAGTTTGATACCCTTACTCCCTGATCAAGCTGGCTGAGTTTCAGCCAGCCCCTCCTGTGTACACATCCACAAAAACTGTAATGACATGTCCTTGCTGATGTGCCATGAAAAATATCAGACATTTTCTCAGATTTCTCTTAATTGCATAGAGTTGTTCTCTTTGAAAGCTTGCTATCTAATGCAGTTACATGGGAAAAAAAAAGAAAATAAAGATTAAATGTCTAAGCAGCCTGCAAGTTATCTGCAAAGGTTATAATTATAACAGTATAAAGGTTATAATTATAACTGAAGCTGTTGTTGAAGGAGTTTTTAAACTTTGCTTCATGTGACGCTAGCTACTCCCCTTTACTCCCTCTTCCCAGCTAGATCACACTCTAGGGGTTCTTTAAGAAGTACAGAGGGAGAGAAGGGCACTGCAAGAATGAAGTGATGCAGACAACCTGTTCTTCAAGATTGTTTTGAGGCTATACTGTAAAAAGCTATACACTTTTAAGAAACTGAGACAATATCAATTTTCTTCCACTTTTCCTTATAGAAAAATACTCCAGAACAGAAAGTTTTCAGTCCCACATTTGTAATAGGAAGGAAGGCTTATTTTCCCGACATCTTTGATCCCTTAGTGCAGAATAGTGAACACATACTTCCCATGTACAAATGAATTCTGATAGTCAGAAATAGGCTCTTAATATTGCAGATAACTTCAGTTAGATTACTGGAGTGTTTCCTCTTCTGCAGAAAAAATAGTCTCAGATTTTTTCACATACATAAGTGTTTGACTTTGTTTCAGCATACACAAAGTAAAGATTTCTGTTTAAGATTAGCTGAAGAGAGCTAAAAACCTCCTAATACACTTAACATCCATCTCTTTTTTTTTTCTAATTATCCACATGTCTCATATGAGCAGTGAACTTTTAATTCTCTTCATCTTTAAGTGGACCTTGTACATACTATGTGAGGGCAGAATTGGAACCTGAGCAAATGAAATTAAGTGGCAATAATGTTAAATTTAGTACATAAAATTGATAACAGGCTTCTAAATTCAAATCAAAATTGTGCAATTCACCAGACCTGGTGGTTGGAATACTATTGTACACTCAAAATATTACCCCAATATTATTGAATGGATAAGATACCTTTAAATCAAAACAGTGATTTCTGCAGAAAATATAGTAGAATATTAGTTTTTTTATTCTTCTTGGGTTCTTTTTGCTTTTAAAATTTTTTGCAATGTTATAATTATAACCTTTGCAGATAACTTGCAGGCTGCTTAGACATTTAATCTTTATTTTCTTTTTTTTTCCCATGTAACTGCATTAGATAGCAAGCTTTCAAAGAGAACAACTCTATGCAATTAAGCTGCAACATAAGATAGAAATCTCATTAGCTATTACCCATAGTGAGACGCTGACGGAAGTTTATTCTACATTAGTTAAGCTAAACAGTAAGCTAACATTTATCATCATTTCCCTGTGGTTCACAGTATTTATAACACTCAGGAAGAATTAATATTGTGATGTAAGTGGTGCCAGAAAATGAAGCAATTTACATTGAAAATCAAAAGCACAGAAGAAAAATGTTTTTAAACTGAAGGGGATCTGTTTTTAAAATAATTATACATGAATGGAATTTTAATGGAATACCGTCCTGTCAAAGCAGAGTATTTTCTTAATGAAGATAATAGACAAACTTGCAAAATCCTGTAATATTTTATTCTATATTCAATAATCCATGTTTTCAAAAGACAGCATTCTTGGCAAAATTTTTCTAATTAGCTTTTATACAAGAGCCTAATTTGTCACAAAAGTTCAGACAATGATATGAAATTAATCATATCACACGCTGAGCTGGAAGGGACCCACAAAGACCGAGTCCAACTCCTGGGCCTGCACAGGACCACTATGGTTACAACACTACATGCTTGATTGCATTGCCTCATCCAGGAAACCTTTTCCCTTGTTGGTACAAGGAAGGCGAATCCCACAAAAACTTTTCCCTGATTCAGTTACTAAAGCATAGGCATATGAATAGGCATCCAGTACCATTTCCAACAACCTTGATGCCTCAGACACTTGTTCATACACGTCTGTCAAGCCTTGGAGGAACCCCACATCTGAAGTAGTTTTTGGGAGCCAGTCTTCAAGACAAATAAATAATGTCAGAGTCTGTGGTTTTGCTCCAGATTCAGGACATGCTAAGAAGGAATATCAGAATTAATGCATGTCTTCCTTATAGGATAGCTCTCACCTATACCACCTCTCTCCTCATACCACTGCAATGATTATTCTCAACATGCAGCAGCAGATGTCTTCAAAGAAGAAATAGAGCGACTCTTTTTTTCTGCAGTGTGGAACACAGACTACCAATTTAAACAAGCTGCAATTTTTTTCCCCTGTTTTTTCTCCCTGTCAGATACCATTTGCTCTTTCAATTCTCAGCATGCATGCCCTTTACTTTTTCTAGCTGTGTGAGAGGACAAAACTTTAAGCTTTCCAGAAAGTAGGCATGATTGTGGTCTCTGTAGGATTTTTCTCCATCCTCCATCTTTCTTCCAGTACTTACTGAAAAAAGCATAGTTTTTTTTACTTTTTCATAGCAGAAAGTGCTTTGAACAACACAATGCAAGGCCAGAGCCCCAGAGAATAAAATTTTACAGTACCTTAAATGTCAGCATGTGTAATCTGCAAGATCTTCATTGTTTCCTTTCATCTGGTTTTGCAAGCATGTTGCTTTATGCAGGAGAGAAAGCTTATTAATAATGATATACAAGAAAGTAAATGAGACAAGAAAATAAATGAGTATTTACCAATGAGGGAGGGGAACGGCACAATCCTTACTAATTGGTTATGATTTAAGTTTAATAAGCCATTCAAATAACTGCATGCCTCAGATTTGTCTTGTCAGCTGAGCTCTAGAAGTTGAGTGGCTCTTCAATTCCCAGGATGGACTAATGTTTAAAATGCAGTAGAATTGCTCAGAAATCTATAAACTTCTTTATGGGAATATGAGTGCAACATGGCAAATGCGCTATTACCAAGTACAGTGCATATAGTTATTTTAGCAAAGTATGTCATGTAAAGGCTTAGCCAGTCCTTTTAACAGCTGGAGTGAAATAAGCATATCTGTGAAGTATGTGAAGTACAGATTCTTAATTTTCTAAAATAATGTTCTTACTCTCCTATTTCATCTGCAACTTAAATCTGCAACTTAAGTTGTAAGTGAGAATATGAATAACACCACCAAGGAATGGTAGAAATTAGATTTCATTTTCTCTGTCCTCATAAGCTGAATTTCTTTCTGAATCAGCATGTGTCCTGTATGCAGATTTATTTTTTCAGTATGCACAAACCACATTGTCTCACTGACTACTGTGAGTTTGTGGAATCTCAAATTAGTTACCCTAACTGGGAGTAAGGTTTTCTAGCTTACAGAAATACACCAATATTATTGTCTAGACAAAATTTTTACAAATATCTTACTAGAACTGATATTCTTAAATTTATTAGGATACATATTATAAAAAAAAAACCTCAAGACAACGAATTAACAGGAGATCAAAGGTCTCCTCTATGAATGCTATTTTGAGGACTACTGTCTGTGGGTCTTAAGAAGAGGAAGGGTTCTGGCCAGTGCTACCCCTGTGCAACAAAGAGCAAGAATTGTTACCATCATAATGTCTTAACATTAAATACTATCTTAATGTCTTCCAAAACAAGGTTTTTTTTTCTTTCACATAACTGACTCATAATTGGTTTCAAATCTATCATAAGGCCAGGATCCATGTTTGCCTTTAAAAATAAAAAATATATCTAGTCAACTAGCCCTCATTAGCACTTAATTTTGATGTAACCACTGAATTTCTCTGTATTCTCTGATTGAAATTCTCTGAATGTCAACTCACTCATAGCAGACACTGAAACAATGAGTTTTGTGCATATTGAAAAGTAAAATGAAACTTGAAATTCTCTGAATTTAAATTTGTTGAATTTTGTAGGAATTTTTCAAATCATATTATAGTCTTGATCTGTCCTTGAAAATGCCAGCCATCTCTTCTACTATAATGTAATCAGTTCAGGAAGAACACTGAAGTGCTGGAGCATGCCCAGAGAAGGGCAATGGAGCTGCTGAAGAGTCTGGCACAGAGATCCAATGAGGAGCGGCTGAGGAAGCTGGGGAGAAAATGAGGGTCGGGAATGGCCTTATGGCTCCCTAAAACTGCCTGAAAGGAGGTTGTAGCCAGGTGGGAGTCAGTCTCTTCTCCTAGGCAACAAGTGATGTTACCCCTCCAGGGCAAGAAGATGTTTTAAAGTGAATCAGGAGAGGTTTAGGTTGGATATTAGAAAGAATTTCTTCACAAAAGGCATGATTAGATACTGGAGCAGGCTGCCCAGGGAGGTGATGGAGGTGTTTAAGGAAAAATTGGTGTGGCACTCAGTGCCATGGTCTAGTTGACAGGTTGGTGTTGGGTCATTGGGTGAATTTGGTAATCTCAGACGTCTTTTTCAGCTTAATTGATTCTATGATTCTGTGAATCTCTTTACATATTTCATCCATTACAACTATTAATGAAAACAAGGCAGGCATAGGTAGATCCATGAGGAATGACACTTGAAACATCTTCCTAGGATAGGTAAGCCTTTAATAACTACTTCTCCAGAGTAAATTTTAAGTGGGTGATTATAGCTTAACTGCATTTTCTTAGCTTGCTTATAAGAATGTCATGCATTGCAGTGTCAGAAAAAAATCATAAAGTCAAGCTGTACCTAACTTCCTGTTTCTTTATTCACTTGGCCTGTTAGACTGTCAGGGAAAGAAATTAGATTAGTTTGACATGATCAGTTCTAGACAAACTCATGCTGTTGTTTTTTATCACCTTATTATCTTTGAGGTACTTATAAATTGATTTCTTAATGATTTTTTTACAGAATCCTGCCAGAAATTTGAGTTAGACTAACATAACTGTAATGCTCTGGGTTCTTTTTTTTTTTCCTTCCTTTTTTCTTATTTTTATTCAACGTTATTTTTCAATGTTGAGCTTATTCCCATTAGAACTCTGGATACCAGAACTCCAAAACATTATTTTCCAGGAGTCTGGATATTTCTAAAAATTAATTCCTTATGTAAAAAGATTAATTTAACAGTTAAGATGCACAAATCAAATTTTACTGCTCTACTTTATAAAAGATAGCATGTTCTTTCTTTTTTTCTGTATAAAAATTTGTAAATTTTATTTCTTTATATATTTAGTTATATATATAAAGATATATAGATAAAAAAAGATAGAGGTTGTATTTTTATTTGTGTTTTTTTAAAGCAAAGAAGGTAGCATTTGTCTTGATCTTTACCTAATCCAAAATTAGCTCTATATCCTTGCTTCTTTTTTTCTTTTTTTAAATTTCTTTCTCCTGGGGTTCTTCTGTTCTCTGCTAATGGAAAGTATTTTGTGGACCTCAGTTCCTTTGATCTTTTCACATTTTTTCCTTATTCTTAGAAATCTATCTTTGTATCTATTTTTGATTTATTTATATATTATTTATTTTCACGTCATTGAAGAATTTCTGGTCCTGTATTGCTTTCTTAATAATTGTCTTCTTATCTTAGCTGTGGGATTGTATATATTCCATTATGAGTATAATCTCAGCTTTTCCATTACTGCCAGATCCATCACATTTCTTCGTACATTACACTCTCTCCCTCTCTCTGAAGCACCTTGTCTCTTAGTTTCCAGAGTTGCCCATGTTAGATTTTCTGAACTGTATTATCTTTACTCCTTTTCTTCTATCATCAATTCCTTAGAGAATTAATCAGTATTCACCTTTAAGTACTTTTTATTCAACTCACGTTATACCTGTAGTATCTGAGTCAGTATTTCTGTATGGCTCAGAACAAATTCTAAAATAGCATATTCCCTACCAGCTTTACTAAGAAAAAGGAACTTTTAATAGAATATGGTTCTGACCAAGAAATCTGAAATTGTTAGTGCTGTCTTTTACTGCAGTACATTTGTTCCCTGTTCATTAGTATCTGGGTGAGCCTAAGCTTTCAGCTGAGAGATGTGAGAACAGCCAAGAACTGATTGTCTTTGCCTTATTACCCTGAGTGTTATGGCATCTTCTGATCAGACCACGGCAGTACATGGTGAATTGCCAATATCCTCATGGGAAAACAGCAGGAAAACTGTCAGGCATTTGGGTGAGACTCTCACACCTATATGTAAGCCCAGATTTTGTACCTGGAAAGGAATCAGTGCAGATTAGTACTTTTTCCTCATAAGAAATCTTCTGACAGCCAAGACACTTTGTGTTCTATTCTGGGAAATAAGAGCTGTTAGATTTCTTAAACTGGAATTAAAGTAAACTTTCCTCCATTGTTTTTTTTTCTGTAACAATTGCCATGCAGTGCATATTAGCAAAAAAGTAAAATTTCAGCATGAGTCTGATTCTGTTCCATTTTGGATGTAAAACTGGATAACACTTGTTCAGTTTCTATTTATATTCTCCAGAGATTTGGTGAAAAAAGGTCAGATTAACACAGGTTAAAACTGATGCTTTCCATATGGTGGCAAAATCTGATTAGAGAAGCTCAAAAGATTTGCCATCAAAGAATCTCAAACGGTAATATAAACCCTGTTTTGGATCCGCCTCTTCACTCATCTCTAAAGCGTAAGCATAGTTAATATGTGAGTAGCCTATTTTGCTGTTACATATCCTAATGTTATGTTCCAAGAGAATAATTTTGGAAATTCATATGATGATTTCAATGAATCATCTCAGATTTGTACTTTGAGACAGACTGCCTTAGAACGAGCACACAGCTATTATCTCTCGTATGGCTGTGCTAAAGTTTAAAAAATTACAGATGTAAGTGGAATGAACAGGGAATCAATTGCAGGCCACACAAATTATTTCATAGTCTGAGTCTAATTATATTAATTATGGACAAATGCAGCATTCAAAAAGTGCTATTTTCAATAATCAAATGAAGTTTGTTTTCTAAAAAAAGACACTTAAGATACTTAAGCATGTGCACTTTTTAAAAAGTTCGTTATAAATTCAGAGCTCAAAACACAATTGTCACTTGACTACTGCAAATTTTTACTTGTTTCATCATTATTTGTAGATCCATAATTTATTTAACATAACCAAATTTATTAGAAGGAGCTATTTTCAACTTGCTATAAATACAGCTACATGGCTGCTTGTAATCAATTTAGGTCTCTCAGTTTATAAATTTTTGTGAATTTAGTATTATGGGCCTTACTTTAAAACTGCAAATAAGATATTATTGACTCCAAATCATTACTTCCTATAAGGCTTGTTCACAAAGACAAGCCTTTGAGGAAGACAGAGAGAGCACAGAAAGAACAGACACATGCTCATATTCTCACAAATGTGTTCTTGTATTTTTATGTTAAACTAATGGGACGGAAAGCTTGTTCGCTTTTACTGTAAAGAAAAAATGATCCTCAAAATGTTCCTAATTTACAAAGTAATATGTATATAAGTGCATGTGTGTGGATGCAAAATTAATGTAAAATGGTTTGTGAATTTTGCTTATCTGTCTTACATATCAAACTAGACAAATAACATTGTATTTATTTGCTCATAACACACAACCAGTCTGTGATTTTAGATTGTCCATACTCTGAAAAATATGGCAGATTTCTTTCCTCAAGTCAACAACTTATTTTAAAAAATAACAAGGAATAAAATAAAAACAACACAGAAAGAAAAGAAAAAAATTTGAAATCTGTAAGAAATCTGTAAGAAATGTAAGCACTGAAGATAGCCAGTTTTCAGAGAGATCAAGTCTCCCTTTTATGGTTGAAATATGCCTAAAAATTCAATCTCTCTTTTACTGTCAAAGGGCTTGAATCAAACACAAGGAGAGCCCTATTGCTAATGAAAGACATATTCTGTATCAAAACCAGAACTTTTACAGGTTATAAATTTGACAGTAATCAGCATGTCTGTATTTTTATGACTAGTAGCATAAAGATTCAGCTGTAAATATGTATCAACTGTATATTCTGCAGTGCAGATCACTTTGTGCAAATCTGCTGGCCATGTATAGTCTGTGTACATACATATTCTGGATCTCAACTGCTTTACAGCCCCTCTGCTGAAAAACAAAAAGCCAATTGTACAACAAAATCCTGCAACATTTTTAAGATTATGCAGTAGATATAAATTGTTGAAGTTAATCACTAAAACCTACTTGAAAAATATACACCTCTAATATAATTTGGGTTTTCTTGAACTTACAATATGAATGTATCTGAATAATAACTGAACTTACAATATGAATGTATATTACATCATATTCTGCATAGTTTACCTGGCAGCCTCAGTACATCTCCTTCCAAAATAAGGTGTAGATTCCAAATTCTAACCCAAGTAGAGATACTACACACTATTGCAAGAGTCAGAAAAATCAACTAGCAGTAATGCCATGGATACTTTAGGTTGGATGATTTTGCGAAGCTTAGTTATATTACCTAAGAAAAGTAAGAAGTTTTATTTACCACACTGGAGTTAACTCTAAAAACAGGGAGGAAAAAAAATATATTGAGAAGCAATTAAGCTGGGATAGTCTGTGTGCTTCAAAATTGTTCAATTCTTATAAATTTTTCCCTCTACAAAGTATAAAATATTGAAAATAATGAAAAATTTTGTGTGCCATTTTGGTCATTAGCTGCTTTCTGTTCTCCTTCTGGTATAATTTACCTAATGGAAATCCCCCAAAACCCCAACTAAAAGCAAACAACATTTGTTATATAAAAATAAACATATATTGTGTATATATAATTGTACATTTATTCACATTTATGTGTATATGTGTGTGTATGAATATATACATTTACAAATAATCTGCTAGAAGTCTTTCTAAGGAAACAGAGTTTGTTGTTAAGACAGGCACAGATATGCTGGCCCAGATTTTCTTTCTGTGCAAATACCTTCATGATAGATAAAATGCATTAGAGACAATAAACAAGAAAAGCTTAAAATATTTACATTTGCGTTAGCTATACTTTTTTTTAAAGTAGGATTTTCCCAGGCAGGAACCTAGGTCAGCAGTGTAACGGGACTCCAAGAAGAGTGAGTCATTAACATGGTTAGTTTGCTTTGTCTGAGGTGTTATTATGGTGCTGTGTTTTAAATTTGTGTCAAGGTTTTATGTTTTTCTCACTCTGATCCCAGCACTAAGACAGCAGGCTGGGAGTACATAAGAAATTGCTAGGTGACACAGCCAGGGCAGCAGCCCCCAGCTGGCCAGAGGGATAAGCCCCAGCATATGATGGAGTGCTGAGAAATAAAAGCTCAGGTAAAGGTGGAGAGAGGAGGGATATTTGTGGTTACCGTGTTTGTCTTCCCAAGAACTTCTGTGCATACTGAAGCCAAGCATTGCAGCAAGTGGCAAACTTCTGCCTGCTAAGGGAAGTAGCAAATTAATTCCTTATTTTGCCTTGTTTGCATGAGGAACTTTTCTTCACCTATTTAACTGCCTTAATCTTGACCCACGTGTTTTTTAGCTTTTGCTCTTCCATTCCTCTCTTCCATCTCTCTGGGGGCAGCAGTCTGAGCAAGTTACCAGGTGGGTGCTTAGATGTTGGTTGGGCTCAACTGCCCACACACAGATAGTGTGGATAACTAGGGAGAGAGAATGAAAACATTTTTGAAGTTATTTGCTCAAGGAATTACATGCTTCACGACACAATCCATCAACAAATTGAAAATCACTAAGAAGATGTTTAAGCAATTAATTTGTAATAGTATTTCATAAAACTCATAATGCATGGATGTAATGAATTTCTGAGAAGTTGTTCTTGGAGAAGAGACTTCTGAAGTACCTGAAAGGAGAGGGTTCATTTTACTCTCAGTTTTAACACTTTTAGCATACATGCTACATTGAGCAATAGTTGTGGAAATACAGACAACAAGTCAGTAAAAGATTTTTGGTTAAGGAGAAGGTGCACGTCCCCAGAGAACAAATTCTGCCACATTTTGAGATACATGTCACAGCACCCACGTATTTCTATGCATTGCTCTTTTTTCTCCAACAGTTCTCCAGATCAATAATGAAGATTCATACTCAAGAAGAAAATGGGGAAGTCAAATTCTACCATTGTTAATCATTGAAAATCTGTTTTGTTTTTTGCACTCAAAATACATTAACACATGGTAATTCTTAAAAGAATAAAAGGAATTGAAAACATTTTTGTGTAGCAACATTGCAACAGAGCCATATGGCAGATTGATAGTGCTCTCATTCCTTGTGCTAAAGCAGTTCACAGACATAAACCCATTATTTCTGGAAAAGTGTTTGGACAGGTCTCTGTTGTACAGATTTTGGATATGTCCTATGAGCTGTCTCAAACTGACAGCATTCTGAGGGACGATATTCAATGAATTATACTGTTGTGCTTCACTCTTCCAATCTTAGGAAAAACGCTTCCAGCATGGCTCCAGAAAGATTGTTCTACAGAAAGAACAGGAGATTACATGAGATTATGAAGTGATATATTTTAAATATCTTAACTCCTTGAGATCAAATCTCTTAATTGTGAAATTCAACACCTTGCATACACGTCTAAAAATGTACATTAGGAAAATATTGCCACTTTTTTATTAAAAAATCACCCAAGATTAAAAATAGATGTTAGAAAATTTAAGGTATGTAAGAAATGCATGATTTTAAATGATTTGGTTTTAAAATTAAATTTTGACAGGTAAATTTTTAAGAATGATAGCCACTCAAATGACTTTGTTATCTTGGAAAAAGGAGAAAAAATACACCCTGGAACATATGAGCTATTTAATTTTAAAGAAGACACTGAATATTAATTATGCGCTATAATCACCAAAACAGCCAGGAGAACTTTTGTATTTGAATTTGCTTGAGGAAAGTAGGTGGTTTTGCAGAAGTTGTGACTATGGACCAATGTGTCAACATTACTGTTGAGATACATTAGTAATCAGCATTTCACATCAATGTATTGTCTCAACAGTTAATAATTTAATAGGTAATTTACTCTCAACAGTAAGAAAGAGTGACTTCTTATATTATACATATTTCTGTTATCATCATTGACACAAATTAATTTAATTGTACAACTCAAATATACTATTGCAGGACATCTTTTACATCTGGCTGTGTTAAGCAAACCCATACATGAAATATACATTTCTTATGATACTTAAGAAGGAGCTGAAACATTTCAAGGACGTGTAAAATGATGGCTGCAATAAACTCTACCACTGAGTCTGCAATGCACAGAATAAAGCCTATGTATCAAGAAATTGATGTAAAAAGACCATAAATGCCACACAGAGCTATTAAATCCTCAGGGTGAAAATCATTGGCAGTATATACTATGGAAATCCAAGAGCTTTTTACAGTGCACTCAGTAAAACCAAAATCCTGCAGTTCTTACTGTGACAGAACTAATATTGCCCTCTAAATGTATCTTTTAAAACACATTTTGGCCAAGAATATAGAGGTTTTTTAACCTATATTCAGATTAATAAATAGGATCTAGTAAAGTATTTTATTTAAATATACGAATAAAGCACATTATTTAAATGCTGAAAAATTTGTGAATATTTTGACTTTTTTTCAAAAAATACAATATTACAGTATAATATTGTTCACATTTATAATTACATAATATAAAGATATTTATTATCTATTATATTCAATATAATTATAAACATATCTTTATTCTATAATTGTAAATAATTGTGAATGTGCATAAATATAAGTAAAGATTTTACATAAACCAAATAATTTTTAATTACTTGCATCTCAGTATTGCATAGGAAGTTTTCCCTGAATTGAAAAATATTCCTTTAGTTTACATTTTTGACTAAGCAATTCCTTAGTCCTCTAGGATCACTTTTCTCCATTCAAAATATAGAACCAAAAGTAAGGGCAGGACCAAAACGCTCCTTTTAGAGCTACTTTGTCTCATTGTAAAAACCTGCAGGAAATTTAGGTGAGCTTGATATTTCCTAAATCTGCCCTGACTGCCAGAAAAATTTGTTTTGACAGCATTTGTAGAGCAAGTTGCCAGCAGAGGAGGCATCACTGCTCTAATGAAACTTCCTATTTAATGAACAAATACAAAACAAATGCATAAGCAAAATTCTAACAAATTAAAAGCCCTTCATTGCAAGTACATTTTTTTAAATTCAGTCAATAAACTTTTGCTAATTTTAGAAATGTTTTCTTTTTTTCCTTCCTTCTTGGTGATGCTTTTTCTTTGCCTGTTTAAAAAGTTGGTGGTCCATTTCCTCCTCAGCTTGATCTATTTAGAAACGCATAAGCTAACCCCAAAGCAAGGGGTGTTCTTGGTTCTGTGAAAAAAGAGTTCAGTGGAATTATAGATAAAAAGGTCTAATTGGGAGTGACCTCCACAGCCAAGACTACAGAATATTTAGCTGCTAACTTCATCTAAGTCAAGGGTAGTGCTGTTCAGAGGCTTCAAATAATCTCAAAACACAGCAAAACTTTCAACTTCAAAGTTTTGAGTCTGTTTCTCAGCCCTACTCCAATTCCTGCTTAAGTATCACTCCAGTGACCAAGCTAGGGTATACAAATGTGCTGCATATAACACTGGGCAACTGCTCTTTATGGTGTGACAGTACTGTTATTTCCTGTATTAGATTTCCTTTAGCCTGACAATCTAATGTCTTGTTTTGTGCAATGTAGATTCATTCCTATTGAGCAACAAACTTTAAAATAGCTGTAATCCCCTCAGGAATATTGGCAATACTGGAGTCCACATAGATGTGAAATGATGAGCATGATCTATGGATCATCCTCCAGAAGTCTGTTCTGTACTCAGATAAAAAAAAGGAAAAATTATATCAGAATTATTAAACAAGGCTCTGGAACAAGTAGGAAACTTCATTGCACTGCATTATAAACCCAAAACTTTAATAATACATTTTATTCTGATCATCCCAACTTAAATGTACTTAGCTGGATTACAAAAGTCTCAGAGTAAGCAAATCAGTATTTCAGAATCCACAAATGTTGTGATTTCTCTGTGGTTCTTTGAAATAAGGTCACTCCTCTCATTGTGACTGCCTTTGTGGCACTTATAGTTTCAATCTTCATTTAAACCATGAATGATATCCATCCTGATCTCTTCCCCCCCATTTTTAGATATTGGTCTCTGTATGGAGAAACATTTAGCAGCCTGGGAACTCTTTTGAAAAAACTAAAGAAGAATAAAGACTAAAAGACTAAGGACATCTATGAGAAGGGCTTATAGAATCATGATTGGAATGGTACAGATTATGAATAAGGGATGATTTTTCAGTATTTGTCATAAAAAAAAGGGGGACTAGAGAATATCTAGTCATAGGAATAGTCAAAATATTTTAAATAATGCATGATTAAATTATGGACCCTTCTTCCAGAGTATTCCAATGTTTAAGATTGATAGTTTTGAAAAGAAAAGTGATAAAAAAGAGCTATATTAATGTTGGTAAATATGGTTATCTGAACCCAATCTCCCAGAGCTGCTGAAGAAAAACCGGTTTTAATGTTATGTTCAGAGATGCCTAAATATGACCTCTCCTGTGGCCTATTCATTAACAGTGTGTTTCCCAAGGGTGGTTCAGATAAATGCAGTACAGAAGAAGGTGAATTTCAAAGGAACTGGCCCACCACAAGCTCCAACATAATTTGTATATACAAAATGACATAACTGATTATTTTTAAAGAATTGCAATATGTCTAGGTTTTAAAAAAGAGACTCCATTTTGGTTTAGTTTTTCTTTCTTTAACATTTTTCTCTTTTTTAAAATTCCTTACTTTTTCCCTTTTTTTTTTTTTTGGTAGACTACACTGCCTTCCTTCCTTTTGTACAGTTTTGCCTGTAATGCATTTTGAGTTTGCTGTCTTTCTTATTAACAGCAATGAATATTTTCTGTAACATTCAATGGTTTTCTATAAAGAACTTACTAAGAGTGCAAGAATTTTTTTTTAATTATTCATTTTGTTTTCAGAATCCCAGAATCATGAAATGATCTTTCAGTTCTTATCTGCTACTACTGATAATTTTGGGTTATTCAACAATCAATGAATAAATCATGTCTCTGAAAGCAGGAAAAGTAATATGTGGTACTTGGCATGCACCTAAGGTAGAAATAGATATAGTCATACATTCAGTACGTAAACTAAATAGAAAATATATGCAAACATTAATTTAAGGATCCTGGATAATGTTCATTCAAGCTGTAAAAATATTTGTCATTGAGAAACAACACAAAAAATAAAGAGAAGGAAAAAATGTTTAAATATTAATTACATGCTGAATGGAATGTAGAGAGATGGAAACTGGTTGCTTAGTAAATCATACATTAATTTTCCAGAAAGGCTTTATACATACCAATGAAATAGTAATAGCCATGACAAAGGTAGATATCTTAGAGATTATTTTTTCACTCTCACCTCACAGTAGTAATAACAACCTTCAGGCATTTCTAAGATTCTTATCATCCTGATATGCTTGTACTTGTTATCCGACCTTGTCATAAAGCATTTACAAGTATGTAGAAAAGAATAAAATCATCAGAACACTTTCCTGATTATAAGGACTAGCTGCATTTATTTCCTTCCTTGTGATCAGTGAGCCCCAGGAAATACCTTGTTACTCAATTGCTGTTGTTCAGTTTGCAAATGAATTTACTCTATCCTGTCTCCCACCAAGAACCTGATGTCCTAGAGGGGCCATTGTTGTATCAAGTGGCTATATTTAACTTTAATGGAGACATAAGAAAAATCCTGGGTTTGTCCCTGGACAATTAGTCTCAAATCATGACCCACCCCCTCTGCCAGATTCTGAACACATCCTGACCTGGTCCTGGACCTTATATAGCTTTTAGGTACAGGACTCTTCCTCCTTCTCTCAATTACTCCATTTGCTCATCAGATATCTGTCATCCAGAAGTATAGAGTAAGTCCATGCATGACAACTGTACACGAAATAATGCAGCGAATTTAGCAGAAAATGTTTCCCTGCTGTGATATGAGCTGGTATGTTTGTGTTCAGCTGGTGTTTTGTGTGTGCAGAGGTGCCAAGCAGGCAGTGATGCTGTGCCAGTGTTTGGGATCCATGAATACACATGTGCTTGTGAACCCAGGGATTGTGGGGTGTGTGCTGCACATGGCACCTTCTGCCTCTGCAGCCCAAGAAGAGGAGGGGACGTGTCCCTGTGTGCCAGTGTCTGCTGTGAGTCCTGAATGGGAGGGCAGAGCCTTGCCTGTGACTCTCCTGGTGCTTTGTCTGTGGCCCTCTGTGTCCTCTGTGTGCGTGTGAGACACACATTCAGCCTCACTGCTGGCTGACCTTACAAGCAGGAAAGTATCAGCTGCATCCACTGGCCCTGGATGGAGACCTTGAGGTCTCTGGGCTGTACACAGGGGCAGGAGAAATCCCAAGAATGAGAGCTGCTGGAGGCAGCAGATGATTCTAGCATCCATTTACACATACAAATTGAAAATACAACATTTATATCTATTATTACCTTTTCCTGGTTTGACACATACTGTGTGTTAATGTTATTTTTTGTTACGTTGGTTATATGTTTGCTGATTGCACCTAGAAGTTGTAGGATATATATACTGCATATTGAAAACTTCAGAAAACATTCTACCCATGCAAAAATAGATTAAAAATTTAATAAAGATTATATGCAATTATAGATTATTGCAAACCAAAAGATTTTTTTTTAGATTGTACTTAATAGAAAATTCCATTTGAACTGATCAGAAGATTTTTATTACACAATAATTTGATAGGAAATGCAATGTTATCTGTCTTACAGAGAGTTAAAAGAGAGATTATAAATCATGACTTTCATCTCCTTTCTAAGCTATTGTTAACAATTTCAATGTTAATATTCTTTTTCTCTTGTTTTGTGCTCATCTGAAATATACACTATCATTCCACAATCTAAAACAGATAGCTTTTTGGTCTGTTTGGTTAACTGGAATCAAATATTTTTGTATAAAGCAAATCTGTCATATTGATACTCATCTCCACAAGAGAGAGTATTTATTTCTTTGTGAGACTTTGCTAAGTACCAATCACTTTCTCTACCAGTCAACTATTTATTGCCACAAGTCTAAAAAATTAGCAAATAGATTTGACTACTTAATACAGTAAGCTAATTGAGTTATATTAGGTTCAATCTAAGGAGGGTAAAATAATTTAGCTCTTTCTCCTCTGTCTGTGTAGGCACTTGATACAGGCACTTCTATATTGATAAAAATTCAAAACTCTTTCAAAACTCAAATGATTTAACACATGATAAGCATTGTTCATTACCTGAAAATATTTTTTCTAATTATAGAGTGCATAAATAAACTCAAAAATTAAATTTTAATAATGTACCCACCCTGAAATTACCTTAGCTATTTTCAGAGGTAAATCACATATGCTGCTTGTGAAGAAAATAACATTTTACTTTCTGAGGTGCAAACATTTGCCAGGCATTGGTGTTGAATTCACACTATCATGGGAAGCAGAACTAAGGACTATTCTTGGTTTGTACAAGAAGGACAGTGTCCTGCTGCACCTGCACTGGTTGTCATGAATTGTATCCTTCCCAAGAGGAACCCTCCTGATACATACTCATGCTATTAAAATGCCATTTGCAAAGGGCACATTTCTTTGCCAACACAGCACTTGCATCCTTCACCTTCCTAAATTCCTACCCAGCTTTTTACATGAGTGCAGATAAACTTCATCTTATGTAATTGATTTTATGCTATGAGCACATCCATGAATGGACTTATATAAATAACCTTAAGATAAATTTAATAACTAGTGAATTAATTTTTCAGTTTTGATTTGTAATTTGAAAAGCTGTCTATGCATACTCTGAAAGATATAGAGTTATGTTTTGTGGTGCCTGTACAATTGATTTTACCTGAATCTAAAATATTTTTCCTTTTTTTCCTTTATTGGGTGAAATTTCATTGCTTAACTCTCACCTTTTAAGGGAGAGTTAAGCAATGAATCTTAGGAAAGCATTTTAATTCCCTTTATCATCAGTGGAGGGATACTGGCAAGCAGAAATGGCAATTAATAATACCCAGATATATATTTTTCTTTGATAAATGATCCACTTGGAATGATATGATATTTATTATGCTGCAATCACTCATACACAGGTTCTGATCCAGGCACTGGTGTTTACCTCATTGCAAATGTGGCATGGTAAAAAGTATAGGGTTGTTTAGCTGTCAGTGAAAGAGAAACTGGTTACCTCAAGTTGCTCTGCTGTGTGTGTTGTACCCCTGCTGGCAGTGCCAAATCCTTTACAACATATCAGAATATCCTTTGCTCATACCAAATCCTTTACAACATATCAGAATTATCCATTACTCTCATGTAGTTTGTTAGGCACAGAACTGTAAAAAAATACCTCAAAGGTTCAACCATGAAGAGCAGTGAAAAGTTGAGGAAAATAAACAAAATTAGCTTTTTGTTTAGAACACTTTTCTCTTTTGTAGTCTGAAAATTAATAGAGTCATTTTACAATTTTCTTGCATGTGGGTAAATGCAATAACTATTGTGAGTGGTGACTGCTCATTTTGGTGTTCAAATCAGTATCTGTCTAAAAATATTTCCATGTATTGTAAATCATTTTTCAAGCAGTGTAGATCACTAATTTCCTTTGGAAGAGAATCAGCCAATATGTTATTCAGGACACACCTGGAGGGCAATTTGCTTGACTCAAGTTTTGTGAAACAGAAATGACACAACGTTAATTTGCTTTTAAACTCCTTGCCATGTATAGGAATTAAATAAGCAATTGGATGAGACCAAACTGAATGCATTGAGATATCAGCCATGCAGTCTGCTTATTTTGCCTGATTGTGATGGAAAAAACTTTTATATCACCAGTTAACATGTTCATATTTTCCACACTGAGTCTTTTCAGAAAACCTAGTGACAAAATCTTTGCAGATTTATATTCCACTTTCATTTGAAGAAAATATGTCCCTGCAGTTACCTTTAAATGTTTCTCATTTTTTTGTCTCTGTATTGTAACTAGTTTTACTACTTTACATAATGACTTTTTCTATATTAGGTATTGGAAGAATATGCAGTTCTATAGAGGTATATTTGAAAACAAAGCCTATAAGAACACTCAGGCTCAAGATCTGATTAATTTATGTGTTTACAAACATTTCTATTCAAATATTAATATGCAATTTATGCTATTAATTTATTAATTGATCAATTACTACATTGCAGCTATTTGCATAAATAAGATCTCAGTCTCTATCACCAGTAATGTTAGCAACTGCTGTAATCATAACATTTAATTCACCTTTTGGTTCAGCTTACCCTGATTGATTCAGGTGTTTGGAACAATCTCTGGAATCTTGTCTTTTCTCATAGGAGATTTCAGTGCAAAAGTTAGCAGTTAAATTTAACTAGGATGCCCCCATACCAGATTATCTTTCACAAACTACGATCTTAATGCTAAAGGATTTTTGGCTACCACCACCAGTAGATTCAGGCCAAGAACTCCTCCTCCACACTCCTCTTCCCTCTTGCTGCCTGGAGACTTCTAGACTCTGGTCAGACCAGGGGCTGCTGTTATCGTGTCAACGAGTGGTGAGCTTCACCCAAACATACAGAGGACACAGAGAGCCACAGATGAGGCACAGCCCCCAGCAGCCCCCCCATTCAGACTCACAGCAGACACTGGCACACAGGGACACGTCCCCTCCTCCTTTTGCACTGCAGAGGCAGAGGGTGACAAGCGCAGCACACACCCCACACTCCCTGGGTTCACAAGCACACACACACACTGGCAGATCCCCTGAGCACCAGCCTGGTCCCTCTGCCCACCCTGCAGCCCTGTCGAGGTCCTGGCCCTCCTCACTCATCCCATGGGTCCCTGACTCATGGGCTGGTCTCTCTGGGTGCTCACCACACACAGAACCCACACATTTCTTCCCTGGGCACTGTGTCTGTAGGTCCTCCTGAATGCCTGCAGAGACTTTCCACTTCCTGATGGTCCTGCCTACACCTAAGGCCCCTACTCCCCAGCTGGTCTCAGCTTGGAATTTGTTTGCAATTCCACACTCACAATCTCACACAGAGCAAGTTTGAGGTAGGAATAGACGCTTGCCCCCAAAGCTGGCACCTGGGCCAGATGCTGTAACTCACAATCCCAATACAGCTGCCACTGCTAAGCCACTCTCCTCACTCATAGCCACCTCAGGAGATGGTTTTGGGACACACATCACACCCACCTCAGTGGCTGGAGGTTAATGACCCCACTGACTCCAGTAGTTGATACCACAGGCCAAGGGCATCCCTTGTCAGACCAGGCTATCTGTCTGCAGAGTCTGGTACTCAGTCACCTCTTATCAGTCCCCCCAGCACCTGGCACTGACACACATGAGACAGGGACTGAGATGGCTCAGAAAATTTGTTAAAAGAAGATTTAATAAGAAAAAAAGACAGAATAAAATTATCAGGCACAGGGTTCTGCTGCACAAGCATGCTGACCAGCCCTGTTGAACACCTGACCTGCTCCTTCTACACAGCTTTTCTCCTATTCATTTCTCCATAATCTTTTCCCTGTAAACTTTCTTTAATAAATTTTGCATAGTTTCACAACCTGGGTGATATCACAGTTGCTCATTTTCCTCCTCTTTCTCCCATTTGTACCAGTTTCCATGATCAGGCTGGCCTTCTCCAAAGCGATGTCTATGGTTACTTAACAACTTTCTGAAGAATGATGGGAAGATGGGAAGTCTTGGGACACTTTGCCTCCATTAGCCCTTGTCTACTATTTGTCAGTCTTTGTGTGTTATTTATCACCTGCTCCATTACTTATTATCTCCCTTTAAATGGAAAATGTCCTTTATCAGATAACCTGATTAGAGCTGCTGTTCACACATTCCATACACCCTTACAGTATAAATTAAATATTTTATTCTAGGCAGGAAAAATCTATCCCTAAATATAGAAGAATAGTCCAATACCATCAAGCATATATGGATTTCTGAAATACTTTGCCATACACATCATGGGGCAATATATTTCCCATTGTCCAGATCACCAGTTACATGTTGCTTCTGTCAGTAAAAACTCTGTTTATACAACTTGAGAAAATGCTATAGAATACATCCTAAAGTAGAAAATGGAAAGTCAATATACTTCCCCTATTGTCTCTCTTAAGGTCACTTTGACTTTCTCATTATAGTAGATAGGTGGTTAATTTAATGGCTCTGAAAATGAGTAACTTTATTACAGCTGCAGTATAAGACCTGTCAGATTAAATTTGTGATTATACTGTGTCAAAAGCATTTAGGAAATAATTATTTTAAATATATACATATAGTAGAAACATACTATTATGCTGTATTTCTTATTATTACATGTTTTACTGAGTCTCCTGATTGAAAAGTTTTAAGTTGAAGAAAATGTGTAGAAGCAGTACTTCTGGTTACACATAGTACCAGCCTTTAGTAGGACAATGTAAACTGCTGTGACATAATGCTATTTAGCATTTGACATAGTGCTGTATCACTAAAAAGTAGTCTAAGTGTAATGTAGTGTAATGTTACTAGCAATCTGCAGGCAAAAACAAGCTGTAAAAAAAATCACACACCCTCAAGTCCTGCCAGAACATAAACCACTTAAAATTATAGACAACATCTTCTGGTTGAACCCCATTGATTAATCCTGGATACAGCCTAGGCACATTTAAAAATCTTCTCAAGAGGTTTATTAAATAGCATTCAGCTTAATGTAGATTTTAAGTTGCTCACACAAAACTATGAATTTATCAGCACACCAGTATGCTTGGTTTCTCTGAGGCAGACATATCTAACATGACAGTGGGTTTAAAACCTTGTTAATGTGGTGTCTTTAGATATCTGACCAGCTCTTATTTGCACAGTCATTGGCTCAGTATTCTGTTTTTAATTCCTACTTTTATTTGCATTCATTATAAAAGATCTGATGTCATTAAGCTAGAATTTTACCTTAACACTTCTAATTCTATTGCAACCTATATTGCCACTACTGAAAAGAAACACTTTGGTTTTCTAACACAGGACTTACAGTACTGGGAAATTTTATGGACAACAGGGAAATAATTTATTTTATAAATATGAGAGAAGTTCATGGAGGGAGGAATCATATATTGGTGTGTGGTGTTAGATTATTGAAATAAATTCAGATAGATTTCCCATGCGAAGGTATGAGAATACAAACCAATGTATCATGATATTGGGAAAAATGAATTCCAGTTTACTACCTAAATACCTGCACAGCAGCTAAATAAGACAAAAGACCAGCTGTAATAAAATATATGCATATCATAAATACATGTTAATTTGAGATAATGATAAATAATTACTTTGCTACACAGCTACATTCAGTAGCATGGCAAGATAGAGAGAGCTATAGTTCATTATTAGATGAAACTACAGTCAGGGCCAACACTCTTATGTCTTCCTATAACAAGACATATATTTGTAAACATCTTAACTTTGAACAAAGTCAAAGTACTGAATGTAAGAAAACAAAATTATTTCCAGTGAATGTCCTGGAAAGTTCTGTAGAAAGCACCAATCTGGAAATGAGTATGTCCCAAAAAAAAAAAGGTATATCCTGTATGATTATTTGTCAGTAAAATATTTAAATGTATGTGAACATACATATGCGTATGTTCATATGAGTATCATATATGTAACATGTATACAGGGAAAAAATCATACAGAATTTTGTGTATTTGTGTTTTAGTGTATAATGAAAAGATAGATGATAGAGAGATAGACACACATACATGCATACATACATAGGCAGGTAGTAGTTAGGCAGATAGATGTAAAGATGAAGGTATTTACAGTTATAAGGTTCAGCAATTGATAGAATTTCAATGTTGAAATTAATGTCCTTGGGGATCCAAGGACATTAATTTCAACATTATACAGGTCTTGAAAGAGAGACTATGTTTCTTTCAGCATGCATCATTGCAAAGAGAGGAAATGATGCCTAGCAATACTTGCCATGCTATTCCTTTTTGAATCTCTGGTTACTCAGCATGCTACTTATCCTGCTCAGTAACTGTAATCTTAAACAAGAGGAGACTTTTAGGGTTGCAGCAGAAAGAGAAATTAAAGTATGCATATATATGGCTAGAAGGAGAGCAAGAGAGAAAAAAAAGAAAGCCCAGTGTTTTACGAATTGTGAAATGCAATAGATAGAACAGCCACAATTCCTGAGTAAGTACTACATAGAGAACAGGTAGATTATTAGAAGAGTAAGCCTAAATTCTCTATTGTAAAGGGAACAATTTCCTGACAGCTTATATCTGAACTGGCATTTCTCTTGAGGATTAGTGGCACATCATTTTCTCTTTCTATTCAGTCTAGCTATCTCATATACTGAACATAAACATAGACAAAATTTTTATTATTCTCTCTACATCCAGTCTGTCAGCCTGCTGTGAGCAAGAACAGTAACATTCTAAGAAATGAACTTCTTGAATGACCACAGTAATATTACCTGTAATTTACTTTTAACTGCTTTTTCGTACTTCTAAAAACCTTAATTTCTAATTCGACTTGAAAATGTCATTTAATTAGCAGCTTTTTCCTGCTGGTAAAAACACTGCAAGTTCCTGCTGAGTCTTATACACACCCATTTAGGCTAAAGTTAAAGAAGCAAAAACATATAAGCCACATTAACTTCTGTTTAGGTCTCCCATAGCAGGAAGCCAATTAAAACCACTTATTGCAACCAGAGTACAACAGAACAAAAAAAAAACAAACAAACAAAAAAAAAAAAACAAAAAAAAAAAAAACCCCAAAAAATTATTACTCTTCCATCAAAAATAGATGCCATAACAACAAAGTAGATAAGTAGATTTTCTGTTAACAGAAGAGTTGAATAGGTGACTCTGTACTGTCACCCTCTTCACTTATCCTGTTTAAATGGGTAATCAGATAGGCAGTTTTTCTGGTTTTCTTTTTTTAATTTTCCAATGTGGAGGCTAAAGAAAAAAAAAAATCACATGAAACACCTCTTTTGCTACTTATCCTCATGGTAAACTGGTTACCCTGAACCCCAAACACTCTTTTTTTAATCCATTGTATGCTTTGCTTCATTCCTCATTTACATTTAAGAGGAAAGAAGAGGAAGGAAGGAAGGAGAAAAACTTCAGATGTTACATTTACCCTAAATGTATTGCAAACTGAACTGGCTCAAATAATTGTCCTTTGGACCTCAGGACGACCATGCATGTATCAGAGACAGTTCAGCAGTGGCTTGTGATGTCTAAAAAATGCTCAGCAGTTTGGATTCTGGGTCTGGCTTTTGTGGGAACTGTAGGCTTGGTTTGATTATCCCACCCTGGGCCTCAAGATATGTTTAAGCAGCCCTGCAGTGCCTGGTTTTTCTCCTGTGGGCACTTCATATCAGCTAGCTTTGGGATATCTCAGGTCAGAAAGGTTCCTCAGATTTCACCAGCTTTTTTTTTTTTTTTAATAAGGAAATCATCCAGACATTGGCTTTTTATTTTGTTATCTATATTAAACTTTTTTTTCCATAGTTACCTGTTTTTATATATATATACACATATATATGTGTGTCTGTGTATATATCTATATAAAATATCTATATTACTGTTAGAGTTTTACCCAGACTCATCAACTACGTGCTGTAATCCATACAATCATTTTTAGCTATTTATGGTAGCTGCATTTACTAATATGAAGGAAATTTGGAAGAAAAAAGATCTCAATACTGTTCCTGCTCCAATTCTTTTCTAAAGGAAGACAAAAATCTCAGTGAGAGCCTGATGTTTCAAGGTACCCAGAGAAACAAAACAAGTGATGGGCCAAGGCTAGAGTCAAATCAGCCATCTGTTTTGACCCTATGAGACATTTTAAAGATTCTTGGAACTTGCTGCAGCTCGGCAGCTGAGCATTTTGACTTCTGTCAGGAAAAAGAAAGAGGCAAAACAGTAAGAAAAAGTAAATAACACCAAGGGACAGAAACTAGATTTAAGATAAATAAAAGAACAAAACATTAGTGACAGGTATTCCTGTTGCAGTACAGATAACTGTGGAAAATAGTGAAAAAACACACAAAATGAATGAACTAAAGTTTTATATCCCTGAAAACAGCAAGTAATACAGCTACCAAGACATAGGGAAAGCATAAATTTATTACCAAAAAGCCCAGATTATCCTTTAAATAAGAAAGAGGAAAAAATATAGATATAGTGGTTTCCTGAATCCATGTGTTGTCCCTGAATATGAAATGGCACATTTTGTTTGCCTTTAAAAACAAGAGATATCTTATTTTATATAACTGAAAGGAACCAAAGCCTCAAAATTAGTTAATTTCACTTTCATGGAATTATAGAATTATTTGGGCTGGAAGGGACCTTAAAGACTGCCCATTTCCCAAACCCTTGACATTTACAGGGACACCTCTGACTCATCCCAGTTTCTCAGAGTCCCATCCAACCTCTCCTTGAGTACTGCCAGGGGTGGAGCATCCACAGATTCTCTGGGCAATCCAGTGACTCACTACTCTCACAGAAAATAATACCTTACTAACATCTAAACCAAAGCTGCTTTCTTTCAGTTTAACTGTAAGGATGAGTAAGGGGGTTGAGGTTTTTATTTCAAAGAAAAGGTGTTTTATGCTATTACAGGTTATGAAAAGGAGAAGGAGGAGAAGAAGAAAATATTAAAAAATATTAAAAAAAGGTAAATACTTTATTCTTCTACTAAATAACTCCAGAAATTGAGGAACAGAAATAATCTTTCTAAGTCATATTCTAAGTTTCCAACCAGTTCTTAAATAATAATATTTCCACAATACTGTCTGATACATATTTACTATTTTCCTTATAAAAGAGTCATTTGAGAATATCTATTAAAAAACTTTTAAAAAACCATATAACACATTTACTTCTTCCCTTATCCATTATACTAGTTGCCCTTGAAAAGATGGTAAGCAAGCTTTACACGGGCCGTCCTTCACAAATCCACATCAGATGCTATATAGATGTTTACAACAATCTCTTGCTTAATAATTTCCTGTATTATTTGTTTGGAAATCAGAGTTAGACTTTTTGTTTCACAACCTTCTAAGTCCTTTCTCCTACTCTTTCCATAGATGGGCACTATGTTTGGTTTTTATTCTTCTGTGACTTCTATCTTCAACACTCTTTATCACTAGATGCCACTTCTACTTTTTTTCTTAAATACTTTTGGGAAAATTTTTCTCAACTTTTACAGGAAATTTCTAATGCTTGTTTAGATCATATTTTTCCTGACAGAGAATTCCTTGAGTCTCTTTTGATTTATGCACACACTCTGTATTAGTCTTCCTTTTTAATCCTTTGCAAATATAATCATGTTGTTATCTATCGTAACTACTATTTTTAGGTTAAGAAAATATAGAGTGTCCATATGAAAATGATTTTATAATTTTGACTATGTTGTCCTCAATATATGTATAGAACCATTATGTTTTCAGTTATATTGTTTGATATTTGTAATTCATGCCTTTATCATTATGATTTTACATCTAAGCTTTCTGTCTTTCTACTAGTGTGTACATTTCCTCTTTTTAATTTTTTTTTTTTTTAGCTTCTGACTTAGTAAGGTTATCCAACTGTTGTTTTCTTCTATTTCTGTCTTTTTCAATCCTTACAAAGTGCCAGGACAACTCTACCTCTGCTTACCAATTTTTTTAGGAGTTGGTAAGTCTTTTTTCCACTTAAAAATAATTCTCAATGGTCATTACTTGTCAATGCATTGAGTTGCTTGAAATTTACCTTTTGGAGCCATTCTCATGAGTATGCACTTTTCTTTCTTTTAGATAATTTATTTTACTGGTTTGTAAAGAATTCTCTCTAATTTGTTTTCTGTATGCAAAGTCTGAAATAACTCTCACTATTTATGTGAATCAAATTCTGTCTAGTCAAACCTCCACTTGTATGCTTCTGTTTCCTTCCAAAGAGAGTCTGAGTGTTCCACCATCAACCATCTGTTTCCTCTGGGTATTTTAATTGTGGGCATCAAAGTCCTTGTGATATTCCTTCCCAGATACTGAGAACTGATTTACTCCCTTGTTTCAGGAACAGGCCAATGTGATAGACACAGGTAATATTCAGAATTGAAGCTACTATGTAGACAGCAATTGTTTCTTTAAAGTATATAAGCTATGTCAATGAATATCCATGCATATATGTATGCATACATTTATTAAATGCCTGGAAACTTAACAGGAGCATAGGCTACTTAGTATGGAATAATATCTGGTGTCTTGGTTTGGGGGGAGCTGTGGGCAGGAGTTTAGTGCAATTTTTATTCTATGCCACCAAGTCACTACTGGGGCAGGAGTGCCAGGAGGAATATCCAAAAATCAGACTTTTTTCTTGGTTCTCTCTAGCTGGAGGTTGTTGGCATAATACCTGCAGACCCATCCTCTTCACCCTGTCCTTTTTTCTCCCTGTCCCCTTCTCTGTGATGCCTTTTGTGGGACGTGCTGCAGAGAAGAGGTGGCGATGTGGCTCTGGGGCGTGGTGCTGAAGGGGTAGTGGCAAGATGTGGCTGAGCCCAGTGGGGCCGTGGCAGTGTGGAGTTGGCACCCTGGCAGGACTGTTTTCCCCCTCTCCCCGGCAAGGTGAAGTGACCAGGACCAGCAGTGTTGGTAGCAGCAGAGCCAGCTGAACCAAGGGGGAGCCCAGCAGAGCCAGAAGGAGCACAGCAGAGCAGTAGGAAAATTGCAGTGAGCTGCAGGGAGACCCCACAGTGCGAAGGAGCATTGGAAGTGGCAGCACTGGCACCTGCTCAACAGAGAGGCAACTTGACCCTAACTTGGATGACCTAGTCTCCAGAGATTTGTCATTGTCTTGCACTGCTTTCAGGCTGGGGGACAGGAAATGGTAGCCACTGGAACTCCCCCTGCCATATTGCCTTTGTTCCCAAAGTCACCATGGGTGGAGTGTGGGTACAGACACCATATTGCCTTTGGCTCGGGAAGCCACGTGGATGCCACCTTGCCACCTACAGGGAGTGTCTACCGTCTTATTTTTGTTCATGGTGGTAAACAACTTTTTTTAGGGAAAATGCCTTCTTTTTTTATGTATTTTTGCTGGGTTTATTGTGGATGTCTTATTTTTTCTCTGTGCTTTCAGTAAATTGATACTTCAAGCCACAATCTCTGTTTTTTGTCCCTTTCTTCCTGCAAGGGCGGGGGGGGAGAGGAGTGGCTTATTTCTTATTTGGCTTATTTGACTTTTTCTCTCTTTTATCTTCCTTTCTTTCTTTTTTCTTGCTTTCTTTTTTCCCCTTTCTTACTCACTCTCAAAGAATAATAAGGACTTTGAACCTTTTAGTATCATTCTTACAAGAAAACAGTGTAAAGGAAACAGAGGCGTGCAGAAGACTAGGAGTTCTTCAGTTGTCAGTAATGGCAACTTCTGTTATGTGAAAGCAGAGCAAGCATCATATCTCAGAACTTTAGCAGAAATCACCTGACAAATCTCGCCATGGCATTTCAATACATTGATCTCTAAGATATTGCCATCCTTTTAGAACAGTTAACAGACCAAGGACACATACTTAATTTATTTCTGTTCCTTACTCTCAGTGAAAATATACTTTCATAGTTCAGTTCATATTCTAGAATATTACAGTTCATATTTCAAACTATCATGTGCAAAGATTAATAACAGCTTATTATTTCATTTTTGTATTTTTCATCTGTCTGTCACAATTTGGAAATGTGCTCATGAAACTTGGTGTAGTCAATAGCAACTGTATAAAAAGCTGTGTCATCAGAAGCAATTTTTAAAATTTATTAGTTTTATTCTATTACTATTTAGTTGAATGGCAAAGTTAAGGGTAATTTTTAAATTTTCATTGTTAGCAGTTGTTTTAATTTTTCAGACTGTTCTTTTAATTAGAAAACAATGGGCTATATAAATACAATAAAAATACATTTTAAAGTATAAGAATATATGGTAATCTCTTATGGTTAATCTCGTAATTTAGAAGTCAAAATACTAAATCAAAAACTCAGGATATTGTGGAACATGTTTATTTTGATATTAATTAATGTTATCATTAAAGATTATATAAGGAGTATTATATGGGGTGTTCTGAACAATTTCATCTCCTCACTTTTCCCTTTCTTCTTCTTGGTCCTCCTACATACCAGTTAGAAGATCATTATTGAGAGCACTGAAGATTTCAGCTTCTACCTGTCAGTTGTGGGATTCATTGTTAGTCAACACCATAAAGATAGAAACTACACTTTAAAAAAAAGATTATTTACCCTCACAAGTAGTGCAGAGGCAGTGCACCTTATGCTTTAAATAATGTTCCAGTAAGCCAATAAGAACTGATTATTATAATAATAATTATTTGTCTTATCATAGTCAATTCAAATTCTAACTAGCAGAATTCAGTTTAATACCATTTTGCTGAAATGCCAAGGAAATAAATTTAGTGTGATCATTCAGTTAATACTTAGCAACTATTTACAACACAAAAACTTTAATGTGTATCTGAGGCTTTCGGCTTTGGTTTCATTCCCTCTAAGTTTAAAAATTCAGCATTGCTCCTAAACTGAGGAGCAATTTTAGACTTACCATGTTAGACTTTCCTAATATCACTGGATATACAAGATTTTAATAGAAGATTTGGACTAGAAAACATATATTTGTCAACAAATTCCATAGGATTTTACATGTCTTTAAATTTGCAGAAAACAGACAAAAACCCCACACACAGCATGAAGTCATCTGTGTTAGGAAATGACAAACACTATTAAGCAACTCAAAAACGTTCTTGAGAATCTCTTAGTGCATAGAATTGAAAGATCTTGAGAACGGCTGAGATGTATAAATAACTGAAATAACAAAAAGATAATCTTCCTCAGAAACACTGGGTAATATTAATGAGGGTCTGTTACCACTTTAGCAATGCAACATCAATCTTAAGGTTAATACAACAAATGTCAAATATCGCTATAAAATCTCTGCCTGAAAATCAAAAATTACTGCTCATAAGAAGTCATAAGGATCTCAAAATTATGTTCACTTGCATTATATTTTCTCCTATTAAGACAGTAAAACCAGAAAGATAACAGGCAAAATCCTACTGATACAACTATTTATGTTAATTAATGAATATTACTATAAATAATAAAACTATATATGAATTTTTATTACTATAATGTAATGTTACTTAGAGAAATTTAATGTGTTCTAGCAAAATTCTTGAGAATAAGTTATTTTGTAGAACCACAAGAAAAGACATTTTACCTGTCAGTAAGAATAAAGTGTGTTATATGTCTTTTTTTTTATCAGTGACAATGTTTTATTGGCATTCCTCATCTTTTGCTCTACTTAGTGGAGAAGATTCAAGTAAAAAAGAGTATTTACTACTAACATAGGAATATTGCTAAGTTACCTTGCTCTGTGTATTACTCAGAACATCCAGATGCATTGCTCAAGGACACAGATCCCATTCCAGATCAGGCCACTGGAAATGAAAATTGGTAGGATGAAATATGTCCCACTTGTTTAACACAAAAAAAAACTCTGTATTTCTCTGCAATTTAGTATTTTACTTTATTATTCAAAGTGCTTGAGAAATTGAGAGGGTTCTTTCCTTTTGGATTGCATTATAGTGACCCAATACATCCACAGTTTTTAGTCATCAGACTAATGAGAACTTCTTGAGATTTTAATTTTTCACTTCTCCTATTCCCTTTATGTTCAAGGAATCATGTCATACTGATTAATATTGTGCCAGTTTCTGTTCTCATTAAAATCTGTGTCCAAAAATGAGGTATAGGAATTTTTCAATGCCTAGTCCATTATGTTAAATCAGGTCTATGTTCATGTATTGCACTACTGTGAGCTATTTTGAATTTTAATTGCTTAGCCAATTTTGGTTTTTCCCCCAACAGGTTACTGAGGTATAAGTTGGAATTGTCCAGCTAATGAAAATGTATCCAGTTACCAGGGATGGTGTATGCTTGTGGGTCACAGTAATTTAATTTAAATAGTATACAAAAGTGGAATCATATCCATTTCATATGAAAGGCTTCTAATGAGAATTGATAGCAGGGCACAGTTATTTTCTTCATATGCAAAATTCTGAAATAATAAAGATTAGTTAAAATCTAGCAATATCATTATGGTCTTCTTCTGGAATTATGTGAGTGACTTTAGTATTTTGTTTTCCTGATCTTTAAATGAGAAAAATTGTACCACACATAAAAAAAAGGACTGACAATACTCTGAATTTAATTACTGTCCATTTCAATGAACATATCTGACAGAATTTTGAGATGAGGAGATGAACAGATATATTTCAAGGGTGAAATTTTAATAATAAAATGACACATTCCTTTATGTCTGCACTCAAACATTAAATCCAAATTGCACTACTCATAACAATATTTTACAGTAAATTTACATAATCTCCTTCATGCTAACATAAAGTGGATAGCAATATTTTTGTATTTATTATTACCACAATAAAATTATGTTTAGAGTTAGAAGGGACCTCTAGAGGTCATCTCATTCAAACTCCCCTGCTCAAGGAAGGTTATCTAGAACTGTGTGCCCAGGACCATGTCTAAATTGCTTCTGAATATCTCCAAGGTGAGATGAATATCTCCACAATCTCTCTGGGCTCCCTAGGCCAGTGTCACCTTCACAGGAAACACATTTCTGATGTTCAGGCAGGACCTTCTGTCCTTCCCCGTGTGCCTTCTGGTTCTGCCACCAGGTATCACTGAAAGAAAGCTTGGCTACTTCTTTAGAACTTCTCTTTGGATGTTCTCATATTAACAAAATCTCCCCAGAGCCTTCTCTTCTTCAGACTGAGCTATCCCTGTTCTTGCCTCCTCCATCCATATGCTCTTTGTTGGACACTCTCCACTATATCCATGTCTTATCTATCTGTCTTGTACTGAAAATCCCAAAACTACAGACAGGCTCCACATGTGTCGTGACAAATGCTGATTAAAGAAGAACCACCTCGCTCAACCTGCTGGCAATCATTTGCCTACGGCAGTCCAGGATTCCTTTTGCATTCTTTGGGGTAAGGGCACATTGCTGGTTCCTGTTTCAGTTGGTATTCCCCAACTTTTCTCCATGATGTAGTCTACCAAGCTCTTTCTCATCTAGACAGTCCTAAGCATATATTATTGCATGAGGTTGTTCCTTGCCAGGTGTAGGACTTTGCAATTTCCCTTATTGAGCTCCATGAACTTCCTGCTGGCTAATTTCTCTGGTCTGTTGAGGCCCTTCCAGACATAAACATGACCATTTGGCATATTAGCCATTCCTCAGAGTTTTGTGTTATCAGTAAACATGCTGAGGGGTACACTCTGCCCCATCACCTGGATCATTAATCAAAATATTAAACAGGACTTGACCCACTACTGACCCATGGGTTCACTGCTACTAACCAGACTCTGACTAGATTTCGTGTCTTTGATCTTAAATGAACATACTTCTTTGTGAGGATCTTATAGGAGACAATGCCAAAGGCCTTCCTGAAGTCCAGGTGAACAATATCCACTGCTTTTCCCCCACTACCAGTTATTTCATCATAGTGGTCTGTCCAGATGATCAAGTATGATTTCCCCTGGTTAAATCTGTGATGACTTGACTACTCCTGATGACTAACTTGTCCTTTATGAGCTTGTGCTTAATCTAATCTGTGGAAGATCTGCTGAAGTGAATAAAGCTACTTCCACTAACTTAAAAAAGCCAGTAAGATCCAATCATCAAGGAAATATTCGGCATGAAATGAAATTGTAAATATATGATATCTGGATAGCAAGCAATATCAGGGGAAGTAAACCTTCACATATATGAAAGATTAGGGCTATCATGAGGGACAGTTACATTTCATAGTATTAAAGCCTATGATTACTTCACTAGTTGCCTCTTGTTCTTTTTACTTTCCAAAGGCAGCTTACAAAAGAACAATTAGAATATTAAAATCTGGATATCTTTTTCTATGTTAAAGACATAACTGTTACAGCTGAGCCCCGAATGAATGGATGGTCCTTGAAGTGGGCAGCTTGGCTGTCTGTTTCACTGGGGCTGATTCATAATTCATTTAGTTACACAAAGAAAGAAGTAGCTAGACAGTGCATTAAAGTTATTTTCAATATGTCCTTAATAGTCAGGCCATAAATGAAAATCATTAGTTGATGTAAAAGACTTTGCCAATAACTTTGTACTTCAAAGAAGGGAGCAGGATAGACCCCACACAGTCCTGTTCAACACTACAGATAGACATGAAACCTGGCTGATTTCTGCCACCTAAAAGTAGTATTTTGGATCCTTCATCTTGATACATTACTGTATATTCTACCATCATCATGCTACAACTTTTCATGCTACAGCATGTAACTCTACCACAATCTCCCATTTCATTTATTTCATGTATCTTGGCGTGTGAGAAGAGATAATGCCTTTAGGAAAACAAACAAGAAAAATAAAGAAAACAAACAAAACAAACAATCTTTGTACCAAGACAAGATCAACATACTGAAAACGCAAACACCAAACATGAATAAGAAATATATGAAAAAGTCAATTTTTTTGCACTCATAACATTTTCCTAATAAAGGATATTATCTTTCTGTACAGACCTTATTTCATATCCTTCAGCTATCTTGCTTACAGCAGTATTAGCATTTGCATTTGAGGGAGTACATCATAGCAGCTAAAATGTGAATATTTTATGATTTCAAGCTGAGAATTCATTTTCTAAAAAAAATAAAAATATTTCAGGCTTATTAACCTTATCTGGATGTAGAAAATCCTAACTCAGTTATATGATGTAAATTTTCAAAGCTAGCCATAGAGAAGACTCAAACTCATTGAAATTGCATATTCTACTAGTAGATGGTGACATGAACCACTTATATAATGGCCTTAGCTCATGAAGAATCCAAAGAGCATAATTAATGCAGTTCAAATGCTTGACAGCAGTCAAACCTATGTTATCAGATGAATCTTAAATCATAGACTCATAGGATGTTTTGGGTTGAAAGAGACCATTGAAGTTCAGCCAATCCAACATCTCTGCAATGAGCAGGGATGTCTACAACTAGATCAGGTTCCTCAGAGCCACATCTGACCTGACCTTGAATATTGACCACCTCTGAGTAACTTGTGTCAATGTTTCACCACTCTCACAGTAAAGATTTTTTATTTTAATATATCTAATGTGAATCATCACTCTTTTAAAACCCTTGTCCCTTTTTCCATCACAATGGGCACTGCTAAAATCTTCATTCCCATCTTTCTTATAGGTGTATGTGATACAGTGCTAGACAGGAAAGAGTGAGTCAGCATATATAGGAGCGTATCTTTTACATATCAGGTGAATAAAACAAAGGATAAGCATGAGATGTTTAATAAATTAGGGAGTCTTAATTCATTTTTCTGGAGGTGTTACCAAGGTCAGAATATAATACCAGTTTGTCAGAAAAGAAAACCTTCTAGATAAAATATCCATTAGTTAAGTCTTTCAGGATCCCTTCAGGTTATAAAGTTACAAAAAGTAGTTCAAGAAAACAACTAGTCACTTAGTTCATTATATTAAATGCAAATAATTGTTGCAGTGAGAATTTTCAAGGCACTCAAAGTGTCTTGAAATTCAGATGTCTTTCTTTTTAAGCTCTGGTGTATCCCTATTGATGACAATTCATGACCCCATAAGAAAAATTTAAAAACCAATTCAATACCTACTTTAGAGTAACCAGAATTTATCCTCAGTAGAGCTAAAAGACACTTTACAGTCAAGCAGCTCAGAGCCATTGGCCAACAAATGGACTCCAGAGAACCCAAAAAGCATGCTGACCTTTGATGCATGCTCTCTAGACCAGTATGCTTACTGAACTCAAAAAGAATAACTTATGATTAATTCAGTTCAGCTAACTGTCCTAGCTGAAGGATAGCTATCATTATTTAATCAGTTCCTCTCCATATATACTCCCTGATCAACCATTTAGGAGTGATTGTAAAGAAAACCCGTTGAATGTCATTCTCTGCAATATAATGTGCTTTGGTTTAACTATCCCACTGTCTAAGAACTTGTTTTATTTTCTAAGAGAGAAGCTCTTTGGAGTAATGAATGGGAGGGAGCTAGGACTGAAACAGTTGTTTCACAGAGCATGAAAAAGGGAAATTAATTAAGAGGTGTGACAGTTAAACTCTCCATTTCACACTTTTGGTTTATGTTTAAAAGAAATATGTGAACAAGGGGTTTTAGATTTTAAAAGAGACAATATGCCTATACAGACAATACTCAACAAGCATAGAGGTTATTTCTGCAACAGATCACAGACGAATAGACTACTAGCATGGTGTTGGGGCATATTAGTGAGCCTTGCCAGTTTAGCATGGACATGTGAATTCAGAAACAGAGAAGTCTCTCATCCTAAGTGTTGTAATAGTGATTGAGCAAACATGTAATCAAGGATGACTCAAAATATTTGCTGCTATTACAGTATGAATGATTACTTATTCCATTTTGATTTTGCTGTCTGAAATTTAGGTTTCTAAGTCTAAGGTAGCTGTGTATTTACCCTTTGTAGTCATAAGAACCCTGTCACAGGTTACCTCTTCATGTTGAGTCTGTCTCTGGTTGGGATGAATTGCCATCTCAAAAAGCTTTCTTTCTTAATTGATTATATATACAACAAGTTTAACATAAGCATTTTATGCCATCCTCTGTGCCTTAAAGCAGCTCTCCTTGGCCACCAGCTGCCCCTCCAGAACATGTAACTTATGCAGACTGTGTCATATGTGTCATCAACAGGCCTCCAAATCTCCATTTTCAGACATCCTAGAGTATCTAATATCAAGAGCTGGAGGAAGGCATGATGTTAATTTGTACATGAACAGCACTACGTTTCAATATCTTATGGCTCAAAGTATGGCATTGACAATGCTAGTAACAGGGCACATGTTTTGCACAAAGCCTCAGGACTCAGGCTTGTTGGACCTTCTCTCTCTGATCCTTTATTGACCTGCCTGCAGCTTTGTTTCACTTGGTTTAACTGTGATAGCAATTTTCTAATTAACCAGCCAATTTGGTTTGCTTTTGAGTAACTTATGAACAGTGTCACCAATATTTTATGATGAGAACTTAATGATAGCATAGAGAAAGAGGTTTGTGGTACTAGAGTACAGGCATTGTGTCTATGGGGACACAGGATGTGGGCTAGAGATGCATAATTCTGGATGAAAAGGGATGGGATATAAGCTAACACTGAAGACCCCACAACTGTAAACCATGCACACTTATTATGACTTTTTCCTCTGTAGAACTGTTCCTTCTTTTTCTGTAACAATCAGATCTGAACTAATAATGATTATTGGGCTAACCTGCTAAAATTTCAATTATATTAATGACAAATTATTGATTGTGTATATAAGGTGATTCCTACTTGCCTGTAAACAAGATTTTGATCCTTAACAGTTTTTAAAGCTAAATTATTTTCCTATGGACAACCAAGATCAGGTGCCTGACTGTAGATGGTAATCTTTGGGCAAAATAGACTGTTTCCTACGCAGCTGGATTTACAGATATTTACAGAGACCTATAATATGGGGCTGGCAAACATAGAAAGTGTGAATTAAATAAGCCTGCAGATTTCAAAAGCAGCAGCTGGAAGCCACAAGAATTTCTAAACAGTCATTAATAGCCTTACAAAAATATGTTTACATGACTGAAAACAGCCCACCTGGTATTCAGTGTGACAACTAGGCTAAAAATATTTTTGTAGGGTTTAAAGATGAACAAAGCAGCACCAAGGCTTTCTCTTTTTACACAACATTTTCTAATATAATGAATAAAGTTCTTAAACATTTGGAGGCAAGTCAGACTCTGAATTAAAGTTTCATTTTCTACTGATAGTCTTATATTCCTTTTTTTCTTTGAAACTTTAAAAGATTACTTCTTTATAAATCATGTTTCAAAGTTTTTGATATCCACACTGAGTGGTTAATCAATGATTCTTTATTATTCTAGTACACTCAAATATCATGGTGAAAATTTTTAGATAACACAGACTCTGAGAAAAAACATATCTGATAACAGAAGAGAAAAAAAAAGCAAACACTGATACCTAACCAGTTAATCAAAGACAATTATTTGGAAAATGTGACATACAAAGTGTTCTTAGAGTATCTGCTGAAATCAGTATTATTTTGTCCATTGTAAATGTCAACTAGTTTATGTGACTAAGCATATGACATACTCTTATGTTATTGCAGTGCACTCAACTCTGTAAACTGACATTTTATGCAGTCTGAGAGACTGTATAAGTGTTAAACAAATAATTTGCTTAACTATCATATTGTCATATTTGCCTTTTGACAAAGTCTGAGTGTATATGTGAATGTGTTTGTGTGATTTCTTTCAATTTTTAATTTGAGATTTTCTAGAGACAGGCAAACAGCTTTGCTACCTTCATTAAGATTTGTTCATTTAGGTCTGTTCATCTCCATTGAAATTCTACCATCTTGTTACTACTTTTAAACATTCTTGAAAATAGGATCTGACTAGATATATGGAAAAGCGTGCAAATGTACTATAGAAATTTGATGAGTTATATTGAACATCCACATTGCAGACATTGACATGAGACAGTCTTATGTGTGTGCCTATTCTAACTAGCGGGAAAAAAAAAATACTCTTTTAGGTCACAGTTGACCTGACTGATCTTAGCATGAAATAAATCATCTCTGGAAGTGTTTACTTCTCTTCATTGACTGTGAGCAAAGTAACAGAGTCTATCAGGATGAGCTCAGGCGTAGCCAACCACTAAAATTCTTTTTTTTTTCTCCTTTTTATCAGATCAGTGTCACCCTTTTACATAATTTTGGGTAGATTTTTATGTTCCACTATTGCATTATTATTTCCTTATTTCTTTCTTGAATGAAAAACTCCTCTTACAGTTTTTCAACTGAAATATGAGAGAGAGACTTTCAGAGAGAGACTTTCATTTAACTTTATCTGTGATTTCTTAGATATAGTTTCTTTACTTATTTATTTATTGTAGTTAATGTTTTAGGGAAAGAGAGATTAAAGATTTTAAAGAAATCCAGTATTTATTTCCCGTGGTTTGGATGTCATAAATGACACAATTTGGGCATGTGTGATGGTGTTCATAAGGGTTCTTGGATGAGGTAAGAGACGAAGATCTGACTCCATGTTTCAGAAGGCTTGATTTATTATTTTATGATATATATTACATTAAAACTATACTAAAAGAATAAAAGAAAAAGTTCTCATCGGAAGGCTAGCTAAGAATAGAAAGGAATGATAACAGAGCTTCTGTCTCGGACAGAGAGTCCGAGCCAGCTGACTGTGATTGGCCATTAATTAGAAACAACCACATGAGCCAATCACAGATGCACCTGTTTCATTCCACAGCAGCAGATAACCATTGTTTACATTTTGTTCCTGAGGCCTCTCAGCTTCTCAGGAGGAAAAATCCTAAGGAAAGGATTTTTCATGAAAAAGATGTCTGCGACAGGCATGTGGACTTCTAAAGTTACAAGATAGGATGCATTTCAAATATAAGTAATAGTTTTTTTCTGAAAAGTCTATCTTACTTATCCACCCTAAAATTCAGAAGGGTGTTCTTAGTCTTGATACCGAAAGCTAAGTGTAAAGTAAAGCAAGTATCTTGTAAACAAGAAACTAAAACTAAGTGTCTTGTTACAGAAAACTAAAATTATGCTTCAATTATAGTAAATAAATAATTCTCTTAAGATATCTTTAAGAAAATAATTAAAAAAAAAAATCACTGGCTGAAGCTGTTATCTAGGTTTTACACAAAATTAATATTCTCTGAAGTACCTGGTGTTAATATATTTAATTAATAATGAGTGCATCTTTCCAGCTTTGCAAACTATGGTTAGTGTGACTTAAAATGTATTCAAATAAAATAATAATAAACCTCTTATAGAGAGAAGTCCAAGCCTTGGATTTGTAGAATTGCAACTAAAACCCCCAGTGCTACAAAGAAAAGAAAATGTGAGAATCAAACAAGGTTCTTAAACCTGAAAAATCTGGACTACAAAAATCTTGAGAAAATACCTTGTATGAGTTTTTTGTCAACTAGCTTTTGACAATACAACAAAGCAAGATTTTTAGAAGGATATAAAAAGATTTATGTGGTAAGGGGAACTAGGTGTGAAAGTATAGTACAGCTTTCATGTATATACATGCAAAATATATATTTATATAGATTGAAATAAATATACATATATACATATGTATATGTGCACATATATCTGTATATACATATATATGTACATATATGTTCATATGAAAGTATATTTGGATGAAAAGAAGTTTAAGATACTCAATATATTTCATATCAGATAATACACGACATACCTGTACATATCATAAATACTAATCTTTCTTTTAAACCCGTGACAGCATGATCTAGATTTCTTCTGGGGAGATGGCAAAACAAACAATCTGAGTCAGTACTTACTTTTCAGAAAACCTTGTGTTGAACAAGACTAAAACATTAATAAGTACCACAATATAATTTCCTGAAACTGGAATTCTGTAAATATTTCAGATTAAACAAATAAATGTGCAATAAAATTTAATTTGTTGGTGTAATTTTGATAAAAATATTTCCTTATGGACAAAGATGAAGTACATGCTACCAATCCATAAACATACACATACACATAAAATTAAAGACTCATTAGCAGTGCAATTTGAATTTTATATTTGGTAATGATCAGTAGTGTCAGGTTGATCTTGAGTTTTGATTGTTAATGGTCGTGGAGAAAACATTTACTGTGTTCATCATTATTGCATAACTATTTTATTTTTTCTTTTATGAAACTATATTGTATGTGGAGAACTATCAATCAGATAATAGTATTATTGAATGTTTGAATATGAAAAAAATTTAGTACCTTTCTAAAGACTGATGTTTTGTAACAGCAGATATGTTCCATTATAATTTTTTCTTGGTTCTCTTCTTCTGCATTGGGATTTTTTAATGTTTTCCTCATGTGTTAGTCCTCTGAGACACTTTTTATTATTTCTTACTCTTAGAGGGACTACAGATTTTCCATGTCCAATCATGTATTATGTGATATAGTAATTTTTAAAGTGCCTTTCATGATATTTCTGTAAAGAATATGAAATCTAAGAAGCCTGTTCTGTAACCTACACTCAAGTAGGAATTGCCTAAAGAATTTAATTTAAGTGAGACTGAGATGCCAAGAAAAATGTTGATAACTGAAAGACTTCTGTTGCTTAGAGTTTCAAGCTCTGATCTTTTCCTATTCTGAAAAAAAGGAAAGTGAAAATTACAGATAACTATAATATGCCATTAATGATGTTAAGGAATATTAAGTCAGCATTCTGTTAGAGGACATGGAAATGCACAAATATATCAATTGCAAATTCTTGTCTGAAAATGTAACATTTGCTTGCTCTGAGGATAGAGACAATATCCTGAAAGAGAACAGAATCATAAAGAGGACAAGGATAGTCAATACTAATTTAACAGTCATAAGAGAAAATTCCAGGAAGTCTAAATTTTAAATAGACAATAGAAAATGCTTATTGAAATCAGAAATCCTTGTAATTTTTTCCACTTCTTAAGAAATAATTATCTCAATAATAATTCTGATCAAATCCTGCCAGATTTCAAGAAAGGAGACCACATCTCCTGTGGATGATGGATTCCTGTGTCCAGTTGTGGAATTCTTGAATCCCTGGAGGTATTCAAGAATTGTCTGCATGCAATCCTGTGCAATGTGCTCCAGGATGATGCTGCTTGAGCAGTGAGGTTGGACCAGCTGGCCCACTGTGGTCACTTCTAACATTACAGATTCTATGAATCTCTGAAAGGCACATTGATTTTATTTGTTTAGTTTTCCTAAAGCACACTTTAATAAGAAAAAACTGGGGAAAAAAAAAATAAGGAAAGGGGGAAGAAAGTTTCAGAACATGGAGACAGCAATCATGGTAATTTCAACCCCATTCCTGCAGGTTTATTTTTTTTGACATCTAGGCATAGGATGAATGCAGAAACTCTTAGACTTCATGTGCTATTTGTGTATTCTTTTACCACTGTGTAGGACGTGAATATTCCAATTTGTCCCAGGAAAGAGCATTTAATGGATGTATTTACCATATTATTTAACATTCATTAGTTAAGTATTAGTCACCAACTAAACATCAGAACTACTAAATGTGTGTTTAATTTATATAATTATGTGATATGGTTGATAGATATTGATTGAGATGGCAATATATCTACTACAAATTAGAATACTAGCACAAAATAATAATAAGCAAGCTGAGGAAATCCACTTAAGTCTAGTCTCCCTAATATTGATGGACACAATTTTGTTCTTCCTTTTGCATAAATGACAGCAGTTTTTACTTTGAGATAAATAAAATTTCATTCTGCATCTATAGTTATCTTAGTGACTAAGAAATTTTTAATTCAGAAAAATGAAGGACCATGGTTAGAAGAGTCCATTCTAATCTGTGGCCATGTAAATTATTTGGTGTTTTGATTTTGTTTTTGGGGAGAGGGAGTTGATAAGATATTGTTTAAATTATAATGGTTAAATGACCCACGTAAGCTGTTTTTAAAGCCTGTTGTATTTTCAGCAAAATTAAGACTCTTTTGGCTTACTGAAAGCATCAAAAAGATAAATTGCAGATGACACTAACTAGTAGAGAGAAAAATGGTAAACTTTGAAATGCATGCATTAAAATATATATATATATATATGTATCAATATGATTCTATTCAGATTCACAGTAGTGGTAGAACAAAAAGCCAAAAATTAATTCTTTTACTAGGGAACAGATGAGGATAGTCACTTGGATTTTGTTTGATAATGAGATCCATATTTTGGTCTCTAGGGAGAATCAGTGTAGCTGGATGTTAGCCTAAGTACAGATTTTTCGAAGATCATGAAATCTAAGATTCAGAGAATATAGGAGGGAGTTCAAGAACTACATACGAAGTCTCAAGTTATGAGTGGGTGCTCAAAATTTACTTTCTGTAGTATAAAAATGCATAAAGATTCAATAAATTCCTTATAGAATTTATATTGTTAGATCATTAGTTTCTTTCTGAAATGGGTTCTAATTTTTGTCAAAACAAGAAAACATGGATTTTTCACCAATTTTTCCTGTCACAACACAATGTTTAATGCTGTTATTTTATATTCAGTCCCAAAGACACATTAGTAATTTATGTAGGTGTTTGGAAAATTAGCCTCTGAAAAATTACTGAACTTGATTTTGGCTTGATTCCAATCCAGTTCATAGTCATGTTAAATGAAAAGCTCTTAAAAGAGATTTTATTCGTTGAAAATCCAATACATGCTCAAAAGAACTGGAAAAGTACCAGAGAAGTTCATGAAGGCTCTTTGCAAAGAGATGAAACAGTAGATCTTGCTGTCATGAAACTTGAGTTCCATTGGCAGCATATAACAAATATAGTTAAACATTAAAATTCATTTTTTAACATTAAATATCTTGTATGTCTGGAACTTATGCACTTTAAATATAAAACACTCCAAAGGTCAGGAAATCAATCACCTGTGTTTTACTTGTCATCTCTATTAGTTTAAGCCAATATAAAATAATGAATACTTCTTTGTATTACAGTTCTGTCTTGGCCTGATTGATCCTCTATAAAGCTATTATAAAGGTCACATTATGATAAGTCAAAGACTACTGAGGAACAGGAGGGCACGAGGTAAGATAAACATGTCACCTGTTCAGGAAGGGAGTCAGGTTATTTCCTATATTTGGAGGTAAATGTTAGCTAAACCCAAACCACTTTGGTGTTAAAGGTCTTCCTGTATTTCCATTGTGTATCTTTATTTTTCATGATTTAAACATGTGTATAGCAATATTATCATTGAGTTAGTCCTTCTAAAGTGTTAGATAGATTGTTAATATTTTTTCTTGCAAAATTACTTACACAATATGACTGCATAATAAATGCTTATGGAATCATTCCTCTTAAGTTCATAGTAGGTTTTTTTAATCATTTGGAATAAGAGCAAGTTTTAATTTAATTTTAAATCAAATCATATAATTATTTATATTGTACAAGAGCTATGCCCAATATACTGAATATTTTTTATTTATATACACACACACACATATTTTTGTAAAGACAGTATATATACACAAATAGTGAATGTGAACATAGTATTTACATTAGTTATATATGGAAAAATGATTGGTAAAGAGGTAGAGTGAGAGTAACAGATATATTCTAAATGTAATTTTAACATTAACAAAGTAGAAAAAAGTTAGACTTTACAGTGTAAAAATTACTAATTAAGTTTATGTCAATAACCACAAGTTATGTCAGTAATCACAGAAAACTTTTACTATTTTTCATTGCACTCCCTATGAATTAGTTTAGCAAACTATTAATGCAGTTGTTTAATGTAATTAATTGCTATGAATTATATTATAATATAACAGGTGGGGTTTTTTTCCCCTGAGACGTATAATGTGATCAAAGTTGTGTACTCAATAAGAAATATAAAAAAAAATTTATTAGCATCACAGCTGACTGGGCAATGGTAAAATTCCATTTCAAGTTACATTTATTCCAAAAATTAATATTTCGATTTTGTGAAAAAAATGAAATACCAAAGAAAAAATAAATTATATGTAAATTACATTTTGAATTTTTTTAAGACTTTTTTTGGATGTTGTGAATGAAGAATATGGACATAAATAAGCATGCACACTTGAGTGTCATTGTGTGGTTTTACTGAGCAGTTTAAAGTTTTATTACTCTCTTTGAAAAATAATCAAAATAATCTCAAAGCAGAGGGAGCAAGAGGAAAGGAGAGAGCAAGAGAGAGGATTGTGCAAAGAAGTTTGTTCGACAATGACTTTGATTTCTATTTAATGAATTTTTTCATGTCCCAGTTGAACTTATCACCTTCAATAAAACTTAAGTTGCATGAAAGCAAAGCTTTGTTTTGTGAACAACTTAAAATCCTTAAAATAATTTTCTGCAAGAAAATTTTGAACTGAAAGTACTGAACTCTGAAATATGGACCTATTCTGAAATGCTATATTATCTTTTAAATGATATACAAAATTAGAAACTATGTGAGAAAGTTCAAAAATAATTTAAAAATTTTTATTACTTTAATTCCTGAGCTGTTATTTCCACAATTCTATGGAAAATGTAATTAATACATACAATGAATACCATAAAATATTTTTAAACAAAACAAAACACCCAAAAGCTAAAGCCTCAGCCAAAAAAACAAAAATCAAATAAAAATGTCACCTGGAATTAAAGTAAAACTGAAGAGATCAAGTTTGCTGTCTAACTTTTGGCAGGGGTACAGCTGTTAACCCTTTATTATTAACATATACAGTTACAAGTGCTGTCTTGTTTTAACTGGAAAGGGTGCTAGACAAAAGAATTGCTACAAATTTTATCTTCTAGTGTCAGAGGTATGAAAAAAAGTAGGCAGGTACAAACTGGAATTTCAAAAGGCTGCTTAATAACAATGGCCTCCCCACAAAACTCACTATGTATACATGAACATGTGACACAAACTAAAAGAAGAGAAGCTTAATCGTTTTTTCCTTCTTGAGTTAGGTTTTCTCTTAGAGAATCTTAATTATATAAAATGTCACTTTCTTGATTTATACAATAAAGACAAAATATTTTGTTTTGCATGTATATATTCCAGGTATTTTTCAATGTTTGTAGAAATTAATTGGAAAAAGCTTATATTTCCTTTACACTTTAAAATGCATGATTTCACTATTTATTATTTGATTTATTGTATGAATTGAACTATTTTCTATATAATTTTTATATTTTTAATGATTTTATGAGGGATATAGTTTTGTGAGATTCCTTCTCTAAGGGGAAGAGCTACATTTTTTACTGAAGAATATCTAGTTTGATTTTGGACAAAAAATCTAGAACCCTTCAATATTATTTACATCTTGTTTATAATACATTTTACCATTATATGTTTTCACTACTTCCATTATCATTTATTTCAAATTAATGAATATCTGGGCATGAATAAAATTGGAAGAACTAAGCCACTTTACAAAGAAAAGTGAAATAGATACATTTTTATCTCATAAAGATCCTCCTTTTCAGGGCTCATAAGCCTTCCAGAATGACTTCCCTACACTTTGAATAAAATGCCATGCGGAGAGTTCACATTTTAATTGTATCAATGTTATTACTGAGTACTTGAAGACAACATGAGACAACTTGAGACACAGCTTGGACACAGTCATGAGCAAAATGGACATGGGTAACTTGTGGACAGAAGCAGTAGAACAGTATGAGAAGCAGTTTTACCCCCACCTTCTCAGCATGCTGCAATTATATCTCGACATCTTACAGCCAGAGTTGTGGTAATCTGCTCATGCCTGTGAGAGCAGAGCAGAGGTTACAAGCAGAAGTACTGGACGAAATGTATTCCTGAGGTTCTGAGTACTTAATCCAAGCCAAACAAACAGGCAAATCCAAAAACAGACCCAGAGGAATACCTTGAAAATCTTATGGGGGTACATGGATGCACAGTATGACTATGATATTGCTATTACTCAGGGCTTGGTGTTTAGGCACTCCTCTTATTCTACAAACAAATAAACTGCCAGAGGGCTTGATAATAATTCAAAACAGATTGAGATTTTAACCTAGTAATATAACTTTTTTAAGGAAATATTAATCACTTGATTAAAAAAATTTCTAGTCTATTAAACAATCAAAATTAGATATTTATAATTATGGAGTTAAATCATAATTAATATAATATATACAAGTATATTATGTTAATTTGGGCAAAAGTATGATCACTCAATAGTATATGCATGAAATACAGAGTTTTCCACAGGATATTTCTTATACTTCTTTAGAAGACAAAAAAAATTATTTCAACTGTGTGGGTATCACAGTTATGGGATGAAATACTGACACTGGATACTGCAAAGGAAAGGCACATCAAAACAGGACACTGCAGTGTGTAGGCTGCATCACAGAATCGAGAACTTCACCATTTTTTGAAGGTTAAAATCTCATTAGTTCCAGGTCACAAATCCATACAGGTTAAAAGAAGTATTTCTATGTAATAGAGCTAATTTTATTACATATCTCTGGATCATAAGAGTATAAAATTGATTACACTGTGAAGTACTACAAATTCCATAGCTACCCCCAACCTGTGCCTCAATATAGTTGTTTGCTAACCCAATAAATACAATGTAATACAAATATGCAACTTAAAAGTCTATTTTCAGAAATAGAAGTCTAAGAAGCATATTATTAGAATGAACACTCCAAATCAATGAACATAATGAAATTAAAAAAAAAAACAACTAAACTCTTGACTTAAAATCATGCCAAATATTTCTTCAATTATTATTTTGAAAGCATGAATGATTTCAGGTTGAATTAGTGTCATAGCTGAAGCCTGCAGTAAAACACTCTCCCAAAAAAAGACCTTGATTACATCCTCCCAGCACTACTTGACTAATATGACCTGGAAAAGAAGTAATAGATGGACTTGGTTTGGCCATGCTGCTAACACTGCTGCAGACACTACAATTAAGCCATGTTAAGCAGCAGGTATAGGTTTAGATCTTGTTTATTACAGTGGCCAAAAGTAGATTTTTGGGGGGAAATCATCAAGTCATTTAGGCTGAAAAAGACCTCTAATACCGTGGAGTCCAACTGTGAACCTAGCACTGCCAAGGCTAACACTGAACCATGTCCTATGCACCACATCTGCCCAGATGTGAGATTAGGAGAACTATATGACGATAATGTTCAGAATGTTCTCTAAGGTCAGACAGCTTTTGGCTCAAAAACTTCTTAATATGATTTTTATGTAAGTAATCATGTTCTTGAATTATTTTTTATGAACTTTTCTACTTTCTTTTTGAAAGCAAGTTTTTTTTTAATTTTCAATATTTTTAGTAAGAGCTATCCATTAGAAAGGAATCAAATCTGTGGTTTAAGTCTTCAATTAGATAGGTTCATTTCTATGACCACAGATTTTGTGAAGAGAGTTGTTAAAGTGTACTACACATCCTTCAATTACATATTTCTCTGGGAAATTTCTTGTGTCCTTTTAAATAAATGGTTTCACTTCTGAGAATTAATTTCTGTCTTCTGTTGCATCCCATTTCAATTCCCATATCTTCTGCAAATAATACTGAATAAGACCCTGAGATTAACTCAGTTGCTTAGAGCATGGTGCTAATACCACCAAGGTGGTGGCATTGATCTCCATGTGGGCCAGTCACTTAAGAAATGAACTTGGTGGTTGGTCCTTGTGGGGACTTTCCAACTCAGAAAATCCTGTTATTCTGTTTGTAAAATCTAGTCCATATAATTTGCTTCTCAGTTTTATTTACATACTGAATAGATTCTTCCTAAAGTACTAACCTTACTTCTACTTCTAACTCCTCAGTGAAGGTGGAGACTGCAGAATAAAGATTCAATCAAGATCAAACATTTGTTTTGGTTTTAGCTCAAAGTTAAGATTTCAACTTTTGTTCTGTAGCATTTACTAAGAAAACTAATTTCAGTACTAATAAACTTGAAATACTGTGATACGTACACTACTTGTGGGTTTTCCGTACAGATTAGTATATTTGAACTTGACAGAGGTATTTCAAGAGAAAATTTAATGCAATTTTGACAAGCGTTATAAGAGTTAAAAGAATTAATATAATTTATCACATGATAACATTCTAACATTCAGTGAAGTGTTTTTATCCACTAAATACTTAACTCATTTTTAGTCATATGACTAAGTTAAACACATGAATTTAAAGACATCAATCACTAAAATGATTGTATTGTAGTTAAGGACACAAAAAGGAGAGAACAGAAAGATGATAAATGTTTTTAATTAGTCACATTTTATATCACTTTTCTCACTGAGGAAAGATGTGCTCATGATGGTGATTATTTCTGACTTTTTTCCAAGTGTTTCTTTTGACACTCAAATGGTCATTTGAAAACCAAGGTCAAATATCGGTGGGTGCTTTAAAAGTGAGCAGTAATACTGTGAAGCAATCAAGACACTTGTTATTGTGGTAGTTAATGAGCTCTTAATTTTTGGAACTTCATCTACCATGCATAATGGTTCTTGGGGATATTTTTTCTGAATATTTTTTGGGGATGTGAGGTGTACTAAAATTATTTTTTTAAAAGTTATAGAAATTTGAAAAGTGACAGCCAGCCAACATCACCTAAATCTTTTTTCCTGTTCTGGACTCATGATTCAGTGGAACTTTAAATTCTATGTATATAAAATTCTATTCCAATGAAATTGTAGAAAATTTAGTCTAATGTACATACATGTTCATGCTGAAATATTGTATTTCTATTGCTCTCTGTATAGTTTTTTTTATTTGTTTTTTGTTTGTGGGGTCTTTTACTCAACTGTCTGTTTTTCAAGAAGTTCCTGTCCAAGACCATTGGAAAACTGTGAAAAGCCTTTTTGCTATGGCTGTTTAAAGCTCCTTTAGGATGCTTACATGTGAGTTATTTTAATTGGAAACAAAATCAATATAGTGGCAAAATACTTCTATGGAGTTGAATTTGGGAATGTTTGAATTACAATACAATCTCTTTCAACCTTGGACTTGAAAAACGTGTTTTGGTGAGTTGGCTTCTTGGATGTTGTGTTAAATATTTTTTCATGACAAGTGAAAAGAAGAATAAACTGAGTTTTGAAGGATTTATGGGTTTGGTTTTTTGGGGGGGAGTATTTGTCAAATTAAAAGTTTTTAAAATAAAAGTCTGTATCCTTCACAAGCAAGATTCCACAAACCTGGTTAATGCTCATATCTTCATAGCAATCTATTCCTTAGTGTGGCTGGTCACCCTCCTCACCTTTCTGTATAGCATGAGCCAAAGAAATAAAACCGCAAGTTTCTTACACTGTTACCTTCAATGGAAATATTTATTACATTTATATTTTTACAAAAACCTGAGAAAAACAGAAGCTTGATATCTTTTTTTGTTTTCTAAACTGATATTCAACTTTTTGTCTCAATGGAATTCTAACATGAATTTGATTTCTGTCATCTTTCTTTTTCTAAATTGCAGCATTGAACAATATTAACAATATTCAGTTTAAGATGAATTTCTCTATTACTATATGGGTTTCCCTATAGCAATGAAAGATAAGCTGGAGCACTGATGCAACATTCATGGAAATAATATTCTCAAGTTTTATTCTGAATTTGCATACACAGAGAGCATCATAACAGCACAGACTTCCCCTTACTTCTCTTGCCCTTCCATGTCAATATATATGCACACATACAAATGCAGTTGGGGATGCAAAGCAGTCACAAAATTACAGGTGTTTCTTCATTCTTAGTACATACAATGAACAGTATCAACATCCATAGCATTAAATCACTGTCAAGACTTACACTTCATAAGACAGAAGACTGATGGATTGGGATCAAGCCTTTTATCCAAAGCACTTGAAATGATCAAGGTCTAAATTCCCACCCACATATTAGGGAATGGGAAAATCTGGGGGGGGTTTCCACTGTCCTATAGGTTGGATCGCATAACTGTACACTGTATTTCACTGTCTAATAATGACATAAACTACATAATGAATTCTTACATATTTTTCCTCAGGAGGAAAACTTAGTTTTCTGAAATTTTCTATATAATGGATCATTCTATAATCATGTGAAAAACAAACAAATCAACCAACTTATTTTCTTTATGAAGGCAATGCTAATACATGTCTTTTAAAATCTGACAAACCTGCACAGTGCCACCATTCAAGTCAGAAAAAACAGTAATAACTAACACAGTAAGCAAGCTTTCTCTTGTTAATATTTATCTTTTCATACAAAATATCTTGAAACATAATTAAAAGCTATTTTCAAAAACACTAAGGACCAAATGACAAAAAATTGTTAATTTCTGTGTATTTTTATTGTTGCTAGTCTGTTGACTCATTTCAAGGCACAGTAATTCAGAGCAGTTTTGTGAGTACTTCATGTAAAAATTTGAAAGGATGCAATGTATTAATAACTGATCTAAGCAATGCTTTTCTTCATATCAGAATCGTGTCATATTCACATTTAGAGTCTTCTCTTGCTTTCTAAGATTTCTAGTCTATGAAATACAAAATGCTGCTATATGCATCAAAGGTATTACAAGTTTTCTTTTCAATCTATAACCATCAAGAATTTCAACACTTTGGTTGCATGCAGGTAGTTATCTATGACACAAATTCAACAGAGTGCTGATATCCATCTGGAGTAGCAGAGAAAGTTCATCATCTTAAATAGCTTTGAACACCTACATGTGTTCACCTGAATCGGGTCCTTTTGTCTTCCAAACTTTTGTTTACACATATTCATCACATAAGCATTTGAAAACATCTCCTCTTAAGCTCTGGTAAAGATGAATAGTGCTTCTAGGAAACAGAATTCATTTTGATAATATGGGACCTAACAATTATGCAAAAATATGCCATCCAACAAAGACAGTGTAAATATTTACAAATCAAATAATTTGAAAACCAAATCCCTTACTTCTTTTGCTAAGAGGCACAAAGGAAATAATTTATTAAAAAAATTCTAAATATTTTTTTGAGGTGAAGTCTCATTCATTATAAAAATAATTTAAAATCTCAAATTCAGTTTTTTAGAGATAAATGACATCTACTATTAGGTACAGTATTTTTGGCACTATTGTTTCTGCGGTGACCTCTAACTTCTTCTAAGCTTTTAAGATAATCTAGACAAGTTTCTAAAATATTGGTGCTGAAAACAACAAAACTGTGATAAAAATATATATACTATTTTAAAATTATGTGAAACAATGACCTAAACATATTATTTGAGGAAGATGATATCTAATAATGCTTTTTTATTAACAGAGACAGTATAAAGAAAAACAGTATTAGCAGCTGAAGCAGAAGAAAATAAAATAAACCAAAATTATTACAATAGTTGTAGATTTTTAAGTTGGATAATTAGTCATTTCAGCAGATTGTGAGGAAACAAAACATAAGCTCTATGTCCAGTAGATAGATAATATTTCAAAAAAAAAAGCATGTTGCACTTATTGCAGGAAAGCTGCCTGCCACAAGAAAGATCAAATATTTTTTTTTATTACCCAGTCCTTTTAGCTGCACAATGTATGAAGACTTGTAAATTATATATAGTGTTTAAAAACTTTTTCAAAGACAAATTTGATAAAGCATAGAATCAAATGCTACCTGCATTTACAAAAATTGTTTTAAACTTAACTGAATTATATTTTAAATAAATAAAATTTTGTCTTTTTTTTTTTTACATTACCTTCATACCCTACATCCTTTCCTTTTTTTTCAAATCTATTTTTTTCACATTTTTACATGTGTACCCCTCACATAAGTGAGAATATCCCATGAATTTGCAATGAAGTTAATAACCAGAGCTTAAACAGATTGCAAACAATTCACTACTAGTGCATTCCTTTTAATGTCTACATTAAGGTTTTGATTCTTCTCAGGAGTAAATTAGAAAAAACTCCACTGTAATAAGCAGATTTATATGAGCCTGATAGGAAGAGATGTCTCTCAATAGGCATGTTTCAGGTATTGATCTTTATGAAGTACTTAGATAATATGTGCTCCCCATGTATAGTAAATCTGTTTGATGTGTTCTGGACAGCAATCAGGGAGAAAAAATTGAGTTCAGATGTCTTGGAATTTTGCATAAATATGTAACTTGATAATGTTACTTAGACACATTTGGTGGCTTGCCAAGTAAATCACAAACATTCCATTAATATCAGGCTGACCCAGCTTCATAGGCTGGGAAAACTGTTCCTAAGAACACCCCTGGTACTATAAATAGCTCATTAATAAATCTTGTAAAATAAGTCCATAGCCTTGGACTTCTTTAATCACAAGGTGGCTTGGCTGAGTGGAAATGAGTAATTAGATTTCAGTAATTACCAAATTTGCATGAAAATTTGGTATTGCAAATAAAATTCTACAAGTGTATATGAGGTTTCCATGTAACATGAAAGATCCATTAGATGTTAACTAATTAACTAATTAGATGTTATCTAATTAACATTGAATGTTAATTAAGACTTCTGAATTTGAAAAAACATCATATACACAGTTAAGCATAGAACACATTGAAGCAAATGGATGCATTGAAGTGCATCTTCAGTAATCTTGTCCTCAATCCCTCTTAATGTTTGTAGCTACCGTACCTGCTAAATAGATCTTTTGTTGGGTACATAAAAACACCTGCAGGTTGTTCATAAAAAAAAAGCAAATGAAATACAGATAAAATGTTGGCTTTATGAGGAGCTTGCCTGTATAAGGAAAGAAGTGCCCTTCTGATGCTTTGCATGTCAGTCTGAAGTGGAGTGTTCTTTACTACACAGGAACAACACGTGTCTATAGATTCCTTTTTAACATTTTGCTATAACTTCTCAGCAATATATCTGGCTAAATATAAAAGATAGGCATTTTTACCTGTACTAAAACAGAATAATAGACCATCCCCTAAACTATTCAACTGTTTTTACCACAAATAGAATTAAAAATTGGTTTATAGATTAAGGCTACATTGTTGTAGTGTCTGCATTAATGACAACAGAAAAAAAAAAGGTAAAATATGGATTGTGGTTTTGTCAAACATTAACACTGTCATTAACCATGTGCTTAACAAAACCCCATTACTACAGAAGCATCATTACATTATGGAAAGGCATGAAAACTATTTCTCACTAAATCAAAATTATGCAACATTTATGCATTTGACAAATTAAGAAAAATTCTTACTTCTGTGAAGAAAAGTAAGATCAAGGGGATGAAAGTGAGTTTCACCTGCCCTAATACTGGAATTATTTGGACTTGGAACTCTTCATCTGAGATAGTAATTTAATTTTTTATAGAAAATAAGAAACAGACAAATAGATTATCCTAAAGCATCATTTATCTTTTTTATTTTAGCCAATTATTTTTGAATAAGGTGAACTGCAACCTAGAATGGCCTGTTCCTCTTCATTAATTGTAAGAGGAGGCTAAAAATCAAGAGATTTGCTCAGTTTGTCAGAGCATGGTGCTAAGAACACCAAGGTTGTGGGTTCAATCCCTGTATGGTCCATTCACTTAAGAGTTGGACTTGATGATCCTTTTGGGTCCCTTCTAACTCAGAATATTCTGTGATCTGGAAATGAAGATTGAACATTTCTATAATCTCATACAGTCTCCATACAGTAGGTGCTGAAATTCATCAGCATTAATTCTATCATCATGTATACCAGCAGTAAGAGCTTACTCTGGGAGTATTACTCTGAATAAAAAGAGGTTCTTAACTTGCCACTACCTTGACCTGGATATGTGAAAGAATATAATTTCCCTTAATTCTTATTTCAGCTATAGTGAATGGAGAGAAAACCAGGACATTGCATGACTTTCTGTATCACATACCTGAAAATGGAGTGAGTGAAAATTATCAAAAAGTGTCATGGTTTGACACTGGCACAATGCCAGTGCCTCCATGAGAATACCTTCTCCCTGGTTTCTGCTGTGAGATGTGACCAGGAATAAGCAAAGCAGGCTCCCACTTAGAAAAAAAAAACTATTAACTAAACTGCAAGGGAAAGAAAAATAAAAAGAAACACACAAGGAAAATGAAAACTTCACAAATACATCTCCTCCTCCTCCCCACCAAATTCCCAATACAATACATCCCCCAAATCATCGACTCTCGGTCTGGCACCACCCTTCAGAATACTCAATCCTCAGTTCATCAAGAGGAGAAGGAGTCCTTCTTGTGCCAATGGTGACCTCTTCCTTTCATGTCCAGCGCTCTCACCACTGAACACGGACCAGAGCTGCTTCTAGGGTCGACTTTTAAGGATGCTTCGTCCCACTCCAAAAAGGCACAGTCTCAACTTTGGGACATCTCTCCCCCCCATATTTTTCACCCCCTGGGGCCGAGGAGTACCCACACTGAACCCTCTTGGTTCTGAGGCATTGCCTCCCCCTAGAACGCAGTCCCTGTATCACAAGGAAACATGGCTCTGTCCATGGCTACACAAAAAGAGTCCAGCATAAGCTACTCCATCATCTCTTCCACCTGAGTTCTTCTCTATTTCTCTCATGGCCCATTTCCTCTTATCTCATCTCTATCTCTCTTCTCATTCATCTCCAGGAGGATTAGCATTCACAAGGTTTCCATCATCCAAGGAAAGGGTAAAAATCTGAGGCTCTGCCTGTCCAGAACTCCCACGGCTGCCCTGCCGGGCACCTTCTCGCATCCCCCCCTTCTCCTTCTCAGCCGGCCACTATTAAATTTCAAGGTGGCACAAGCACAGGCACAGGCTCTCTCTCTGTCTCTCCTGGGGGTGGTGGCTGCCCGATGCCTCTCAGTGCTCCTCCACCCTTCCATCCTGCAGGGGCCTTCCCCTCCCTTCTGTCCAGGGCCCGGCCTACCTCACCCGGCCGCATGGCTGCCCCTGGGCCTACCTCACCCGGCCCCATGGCTGCCCCTGGGCCTACCTCACCCGGCCGCATGGCTGCCCCTGGGCCTACCTCACCCGGCCGCATGGCTGCCCCTGGGCCTACCTCACCCGGCCGCATGGCTGCCCCTGCCCCGCCCAGCCCGCAGCCGGGCAGGGCAGCTCTGAACCTTTCACTGACCGGAACCCAAGAGAGCCTCCCAGGGCAGAGCCCTGCTTTAACCCCGTGTTCTCAGAGGCAGGCCCAATGTCCCAATGGCCACATTAGGTGCCAATATTAAAATCTGAGCATCCATTGGCCTAACCACAACATCCCAGAAAACATATTTCCTGTCAAATCACCACAAAAAGGTAAGGAAGGCCCTTACCCCTCTGAAACAAAGGACACTGGAATAGGGACAGTGACTGTGCAGATGCCACAGTCTTGCTGAATTAAGGTGCTTTCAAATTGAGCAAGAAAAAAGTCTGACCCCTTGTCAGAAAAAAGTGCAGCACTATCTCACATATTCTAAATGTCAGAAATGTCAGGATGAAGCCAGCGTTGCAGTGATGTATTTCATGGTCACAAACTTTTATGGACCACTAAGAGTGAATAATAGATGTATGGACTCTGGTTATTCTGTACAATGCAATATAGTCCCATTAAAAAATTGTTTTGAAACCAGATGAATCCAAACAGCAAACAAAAAACCTAAAGGGCAGTGCTGGGAACCCAAAATCAACACTGTAAGCTTAACAAAGTTTTTATAACAAAGAGATAACAAAGATTTTATCTCTCCTAACTCAGTCAATGTTCTCAGGTGCATGGTGTGACTCATGGGCTGTCCTGTGCAAAGCCAGGAGCTGGAATTCAATGGTCCCTGTGGATCCTTTCCAGCTCAGGATATTCTGTGACTCTCTGCACTAAGTATTCACCAAGACTGATCTAACTTCTCTCTGCAGTGAAGCTTCTTCCTTTTGCGAGTTTCAAATTAATATCTTGCATGATAAAGAGAACTACTCTATCATCTTTAATTCAATTGGAGATCTTTATAAATATCAGCCTCCAAATCAAAAACAATTCCAATATCTGCCTTCTGGCATGATCAAGGAACTGATTGCAACTGATCCAAAGACTTATCTAAGAATATTCATGCCTATCTGTGTTTTATCCAGTTTCAATCCAATGCTAGGTTCCCATGTGTGTGGTTTAAATTCAGTGGTTTAAAAGCGATACAGATTGTACTCAGAATTAAATTCAAAAGGATGCCTCTATGCTCCCCTTACTTAGTTCTGCTTCTATCTCAATGTGCAATAATGAGGGAACTGATATGCTTTTTGCCTTGGGCACTATAACTTGTGCTTTGTTTAGAACCAGTCTGAATACTATTAGTTTAACTAAATACATGTGAAACTTAAAAGTAATCATAGTTATTTTTTGAAAACATATCTGTACTTTTTTTTTCAGACTCCCTCTCTTTTCCTTCTTTCCACCACCTAAACTTTAAATTATGTCAGTCAGAATACACAACATAACAAAACCGAGAATTCAAGCCAAGCTTTTGCAAATGTCTTCTGACATCATGAGACTATGAAATAAAATCAAAGGTGAAAATAAATGTTGTATTCCAGGCACTGGACTGGGGGCAGCTAGCTGCATTACCGAGGTGACACTAAAGGTCCCTGTGGGAAGGTGTTCAGTGAAGAGCAATAAAGCAGCCTTTGTAAGCTAACTCCCAGAGCAGCAGTAGCCTGACACTGCCCAACAGCAAAGGCAAAGAAGGGGATAAAAGGAGAATAAGAGAATCAGTATATTCTAACTATGCCATAGAAGCAAGAAGGCTTTTTAATAGAAGTTATGAGTGAGATCATGACAATTATAATTTTTTATTAGTTTTGGTTTTTTTCCTCCTGTTTGTCTGTCTGTTTTAAGGGAAATGGTAATAGAAAGCCCACATGATGAAAACTGGAATTATAAGGACATGTTGATTTGGCAGTGTCATTCCTAATGATATTTGCTGTCATGCTCTGGAAGACTCACAAAAGAGTACAGTTGACTTACTATATGTGGATGTCTACCTCTTGTCTAAGTACTATTTTTTTCTTCTTTGGCCCATCTCACTTGTGAATGCCAAATGTTTTGATCTATAGTCTCTTAGTACAGCACTCTTTCAATCAATTACAATTGAATGTTTTGCACTAGTTTTTTTTCAATAGGACTTAATCATTTTCATGAAAGATTTAATTATCCATCTTCCTTCCAGGAAAATAAATCTATTTTCCTGACATTTAGTTAAATTAAGGCATTGTGGTTTCAATTTAAAAAAAATGTGTAATGCAATTTGCATACTAATCTGAGACTGAATGGAGAACAACCTTTGTTAAGAATGAAATAATCTGTTTTAAAAATTAATTAAGGCCACACACAGAACCCCTTCTCTTTGATTTCTGTATTGGTCTTGTGTGGCCGGGTGTTGGTAGCAGGGAGGGAAAAGGTTTGTTTTCTGTGAGAAGTTGCCAGATGCTTTCACCCACATCCAGCAGAGCCAATGCCAGCCAGCTCAAGGACGGACACGCTGCTGGCCAATACCAAGCCAATAAGGAATGACAGTAACATCTCTGTGATAGATAAGATAGATATTTAAGAAGGAAAAAAGTATTGGGCAGTTATAATTTATAATTGCAGTCGAGAAGAGCAGGCTGAGAATGCATGACTGGAGCAGCCGTGCAGACACCAAGGTCAGCACAGGAGGAGGAGGAGGTGCTCCAGCTGCCAGAGATGAGATTCCTCTGTAGCCCATGGAGAAGCCCATGGAGAAGCAGTCAGTCTCCCTGACACATTCATGGAAATGCAGAGATTCACCTGCAGACTGTGGAGGAGACCCATGCCTGAAAGTATGCTGTGAACACATGGGAAGCCTGTGCTGGAGAAGGCTCTTGGGGGGGACCTGCAGCCCTGTGGAGAGAAGAGTCCACATTGAGCCAGGTTTATTGGTAGGACTGGTGACCCCAGGGGTACCCTCGCTGAAGCAGGCTGGGCTTGAAGGACCATACCTCATGGAAAAGTGACCCACACTGGAGCAGTTCATGGAGAATTGTTGCCTGTGGGATGGACTCACATTAAAGGAGTTTCTGGAAGACTGCCTCCAGTAGGAGGAACACCACATTAGGTCTCTCTGAGCAGCAGGACAACAAACAATATGTGATGAACTGACTGTAATCCCACTCCATGTCTCCCTGAGCTGCTGAGGGGGAGAAGGTAGAACCTGGGAAGGAGGGAGGAGTAAAGAAAAAATATTTTTAAGATTTATTTTACTTCTTATAATCCTCCTCTGATTTTGGTTAGTAATAAATTCAGCTTATTTCCCCAATTTGTGTCTTTTTTGCTTTTGATGGCATTTGGTGAGTGATGCCTCTCAGTCCTTATCTCAACCCCTGAACCACTGTTATATTTTCTCTCCCCTATCCATCTGAGAAAGGGAATGATGGAGCAGCTTTGGTGGGTGCCTGTCATCCAGTCAGGGTTAACCCACTACAGTGCCATATTCACAATAACTGAATGTGTGCCAGTGTACATGAAAAACTCCTGATGCAAAAAAACCAAGACAACACAATAAACAAAAACAGAGTTGAAATCTTTGAACTACCAAGACAAAGCTTTGCTTTTAACATGCATCTTCTAGAATATAGATCTTTTTATATACAATTCAGATAGCATGTTAGTTACTATTTTTATATTTTGTTTTAAAATTTATTTTGGTGGAAAACTACTCCAGAGCCTCACATAGATCTCATAGAGACCTTGTCTTTTGTAGCCAAAAAAATAATTATAAAAAAAGCTTTTCCCTGAGTCAGTTCCCTTCCTTTAAGTGTTTATACAGCAAGCCTCTTAAGAGTTCATATTCACTTGCCACCTACCTTGCTTATCCTCCTTCTTTGCATGAAAAGTTATCCATTCCCTGATCACCCTTGTACCCCTGCCTTTATACTTCAAGTTTCAACTGAAAAGGAAGCAGAAGCTTATTTTTCACCTTCTGGCAAACATTTTTTTCACTGCAGTTTTAGAATAGGAATTGAAAGTAAGGCAGGATTTTTTCAGTATATTGTGATGTTGCAAATGTATTTTGAGGACCTTGCCGTTCAGCTAAGTATGAATTATTCTGTTTTTGTATAGTGAGCATACACTTTTAGCTCAGGGATAATTTGTGCAATTAGTACTCTCTTGAAAGCAATAAAGTAATCCTAGACTGTTAAATTCAGATAAATTTATCTTTATATACAGTTATCAAAAAAAAAAAAGAGCTTGGAAAACAGTTTTGTTTTAGAATTAGTGTTGTGCTGTCAGTTTCCTATAAGTGTAAGGTTATCAGATTCTTTTAGAGCTGTTCAAAAACTGTAAATGTTTGCAATTTACATTTATCTAACACTGTAAGTTTTCTATTTAAAATTAATTTTGAAGAAGTTTCATAACTTGTAAATGAGTAAAAAAAGCATAAAAGGAAAGTATGTCTATATGAATTAAAACTTAATAGCTAAGTGTAAAAGAAAAATAAGGGATGACATGTATTCCTTTTTTACATCAATGTGTGAAAAAGTAAACACAAAGAACTGTGGCAGGCTAGCCTTCATTAAGAGCCAAAGTCCCACCAGCATTTTTCCCTTTCTTAAATATATTTTCTCCAAGGAGCCACTGTCTTGGCCAAAGACCTCAGCTGTGTCCTGCAGTGGGTCCATTAGAGCCAGCTGGAATATGTTTTGTCCATCCAAGTGCACCTGGGCAGCTGCTACAAGAATTTATGCTCGATCTTTTTTCTTGGAAATTCAATTTCTAGCACCAAATATAGCTACCAATAAAGGAGTGTACCTTTTCAGAGGTAAAAGATGGTATAAATTAATATGGCTTAAAATACTTGATTCAAGATGTATATTACTAAAATATCCGAGCAGTTCCAGTTGTTTTTCACCAAACGATAAATGCTCAACAACATTTTGGAGTTTGACTGTAAGCTTGTCTTAAAACTGCCATATACTTAAAGAATGAACTTTAAGCATAAATTTAAGTAGGATGTACATAGTAATCAATGATTTGATCACTTCTTCCTACATGGAAATCCAAAGAAGTTCAGATAATAGAAGTGGAAACTCGATGACTGTGCTTGAAAAATTCTGCAGGTTTAATGCATCTTTTTTTTTTTTCTTTTTTTTCTTTCTGACTGATAACCATACATTTACTGGAAAATGCCTGCAATCACTTGAAGAAGGTGAAGTTATTTCTTGGACTGAGCACAAAAAATTGAAATTGAAAATTTGTCAGGAATTCAGAGTATTAAATTCCTGCCCATTAAGATACTACTGCATTGAAATTTTACCATCTTTCTAAAAGTTCATATGCCTGATCACCCAAGAATTAATCAAAATAAATTCGGTGTCTCTGATCTCTGAGGACTGACAGAGAATAATTTTATCTGCTTAATTTAAGAGCTATTTTGAGAATTTTTTTATTTTATTTTTATTTATCAGCCTTTCTGTAATCTTACCTGGACTACCCTTTCATTCTAGCTTTGCTCCTTCAGTTGTAAAGATACAAAAAAAGAAATATTTAGTCATAGAGCTTCATTACTTCCTGACTGAATCACCTCCCCTGACTGTTTTGATGCAGAAATTCCTCTCAGCCATTTCACAAGCTAACCAAATGGCTCTTCTCTGGAAATGACTGATGAGTAGTACAAGAAAAAGGCTGCTTTAAAGTTTTAATTTGTCAGGAAGAGAAAGACTGATCAGCTCCCTTTGCACATCTGCAGAATGTCATAAGCATCATGTCCTGCAGATTTCTATTGACTATAAAGTAAATTAATATGAAGTGAGAGGTGCTTTATCCACTTTGCATTTGGTCTGGCTAATGTCTGCCAGAAAGAGGAGCATACTAATAAGCTTTTTGCATAAATGACTACTGATTTATGGAGATTGCAAGATGGGCATAGAAAAGGTTAAACTCACATTTGAGGAGAGTATTTCTAAATAAAGGTACACCTTGGACAAATCTAATGCCAACTTTCCTCTTGAGACTATATAGCAAGACATACCAGAATTACAGAATAAAATGAGGACCTAGCAACAGGAAGTATGTCGCAGGGGCAAAAGGATCTTAGGTTTAGGCATGACTGCATTTTACGTTAGGTTATAGCTAGACTTAAAAAACAGAAAAAATAAAATTAACTCTGAGATGATAGATAAGAATCTCACAGCTCCACCCACTACCTTCTGGAGAGATTTAGTCGGGCTGACTAGCTTGCTGTCTTGACAGATATAGCTCACCTGCATCTGAAAGGTAAAAAAGCTTTCTATGCAAGGTATTTCATGGCATGACAGGTGAGATATCTTTTGCCAATGGGGAGGTGATTTCAAATCTGTATAGATTGGGATATATTTCTTTGAGTTTGTGTGAGCAAACTGCCTAGAGTTCAAACTGTGAGATTTCTGCTTCAGAGACAAATACTCCAGAAATTTTAAATGCTCTAGAAAATGTGCAAATGCTTGGACAAGAACTCTCTCTTGCTGTGCCTCTTAGACAGAAGATGAGCACACTTAAAGAACAAAATGTACTATTGTCATTTTGTTGCCTATAGACTCAGTGAAAGAGATTCAGCTAATTAGAAGGTAACAAGGACTGACTTTCCTCCATAGACAGTGGACAAAAATATCTAACATAAGTGCATGATTCCTAGTTGCCTACCTTTTTGTTTTAGAAAATTTTAACTGCTTTTAGAAATAAATGCCTGCAATTAGTATCCTAAATTAGCATTTACAAATTTAAAGTGATGGCCTGAATTCCAAAAATCCTAAACAACCAAATGAATTAATTGCAAGGTTTTAGTAGCTGAAAATCTTGGTTTATTATACACAAACAGACAGAAGAAACTCATATCTAAATGTGATGCTCACATCTTGGAGAGATAGGATTATAAAACTCCCTTTGGGAAAAACAAAACCCCAAACAAAGAAAGACATGCACAACAAACTTCATTTACTCAAAATATAGTCTAATTTCTCTAAATATACCTATATTGTATTCTGCTACATGACCAAAACAAATTATTCATATTTCATTTTTCACAAAATTCCAGAATAATCAAAGTTGGAAGGAACTTTCAATATCATCTAATCCAACTGCCAACCTCACACCACCATAATCACCCCTAAACCATATCCCTAAGTGTCATATTCACACATATTTTGAACACTTCCAGAGACTCAACAACTTCTCTGGGCAACTTCTCTAGATAATCAGGACTGCTGATAAATGACAGCTCCTTCATTCCTCTTGGATTCACCCCATTCAGGCTCATAGTTGGATGGTTGTCTAATTTAAATAGCAGATTAGCACTAGCCATTTCCTCCTCCTGGACTGTAGGGCCACTAACTTCCAGCTTTGGGAGCTGGGTATCCTGAGGACAACTGGTTCTGGAATTAAAGATTGAGACAAAGATTGCAGTTAGTACCTCAGCCATTTTTCTCTTCTCCTGACACTATGCAATCCTGTGGATCCAGCAAAGGATGGGGAGTATTCTAGTATATTGGTAGAATGTATTTATAAAATATTGGAACACATATGTATACTAAATATAATCACAAAATATCCTGAATTAGATGAGACCCACAACTCTGAAGAAAGTGAGCAACTTTCTCCTGAAAATGTTAGTAAGAGAATTATAAAAAGGCAATTAAGACCAGCGGGGTTATATTAGAAATCAATAACCCTGTGTAAAGAACAAAGTTTCTCTCTTTGGATATCTCTTATCCTTAAGAGATTTGTTATGCAGAGATTCTACACGTGTAGATCAAATTCAACTAAAGAAGATCAGATTCAGTGTAGAAATATCAAAGGATTTATCAAAAAAATAGATGAGATTTTGCTTATTGTACAATAATTTGTGCAATAAATTAAAAATAATTTGTATCAAATAAAATTGAGAACATATTATGAAATCTGTTTTCCTCTGTCTCTTGTTATAAAATATGTGGGGAATAAAAATCTTCCAGGCATTTAGATTTTACATTTCTGCACAACACATTAATCTGTTTTATATGGAATATGACTTACTTGTGTAATTTGCATTAAAAAGTGTTTTATTATTTTTATATAATAGTTTCTGGTCTTTTTCTTTGATGCGTCAATAAAATATCATATTTATAATATGAAAAATGTAATGTTTCATATTTAATGATTTATATATTTATTTTGAGTCTGAAAATCATCAGATTGCTCTACATTCCAGTAATTTCAATCGGTTTTTACATATTTTATACCACATGTTTAAATTACTTTCAACAATGAAAGTGATTCTACACAATTACCCAAATCATGCATTATTCAAGTGCTAGTTGCTTCCACTTAAACTTTCACTTAAAGTAATCATTTTTACTAAGAGCATTGCTGAGTGTACTTGTTGGTGTTACCTGAAATAGCTACAATGATTTTCATTTTCATAATATTTTAGTTTATATTTCCTCAGTTAGGGGATTTTCAGATACTGATAACATTAACATATCCTGGAAATCTGTATGTATACTCATGATCATATAGCACCATGACTGCTCAAGATAAATCCTTACTTAAGGTTCTATTACTTATGAGTGTAAGAGCTATTTTATTTCAGTAGAAATTTCATAAATACTTGGCCAATATCTAGTCTCAAAAGGAAGAATGTTCTTCTTTTGCTCTGCTAATTTTTTCTGGGTTCTCACTGAATACAGATGAAGTGTCACAGTTTCCAAACAAGTCTTCAAGTTCTGGAGACCTTTTATTCATATTTTATTCTCATTGTTTTTCTGGTTAAAATTCATAGACTTCTATGATATGTATAGTGGAAAGAACAACCTTATGATTGTGAAAAAATAATGAGAATGGTTGTGTGTGGACTGTTTCTGCAGAATCAGTCTTTGGAGGAGGAGGGGATGTATTTTTTCACATGAACTTGTATGCAAGGACCACACACTTCACATGTCAGTATTGTTGCCAACTGAAAACAAATCACGTCACTGTACTCTAACAGATGTTACTGCTGTGCAGATCACTGTATATCCAGATCCTGTTTTGAACATTTTATATTCTTAGTTTCAGTTCTCCTGAGCAAGGCTTAATAGAGCTGTTTAGTAATGAGAGAATGGAATGGAAGACTTAAAAATATCTAAATCATCTTCTGGTATTTAATTTAAAGTAATAATATTAATAAAATTTTTGAATGTTTCTCCTTGGCAGGACCTTCCTTTATGCAATTTCCACGTGTTTTCACTTCTCTTGTTTTATGATTTTGATAAGTAATATTGAAAAGAGAAAAAAAGCAGGGGATGGAATTACAATGTAACAGAGATACATTTTTCTAACTCAATCAAGAAATGGTCCTTCTGTGCTCCAGAATATGCTGTTTTACATTTCTGATCAATTTATTTTGAATGCACAGGCTAAAAAGGAAACATTGATGTTCTCACTATCAGTGTGAATGACTTAATAACAGACCAGTTTATGACCAAGTTACTACACAGCAGCTGGAGATTTAGCCATGAACCTAAAAACTAAGATCTTAACCCTTTTCTAATGGTGCTAGGGAAAATTTAATCCAAGTGAAAGAATTTATAGTCCTTCAGTGTGATGCTGTAACAGAGTGTAAACAGTCTGTACATCTAGGTATTAAAGTCCACTCAAAATGCATTTTAAATTTTTCTACAGCAAGCTTGATAAATGATGCAATCATCACAAACACTCATGCCTAATGTCAGATGAAGACCAGAAAGAGAATGTGGGTTTACCTTTGCAAATAAGAAATAAGAGCCAGAATTAGAGTAATAATTGAACATGTAAGCGTGTCATGTCACAAAGAGGAAGAGTTTTATAACTTAAGGTTAAATGGTAAGTCAAGGAGGTGATGCCTTTTCTAAAAAAGGAATAGTCACCTTTTTAAGAGAGTTTGAAAGTGAGGCAGATTTCAGTTAAGGTAAATGGGTGGGCTGTCTCAGAGAAATGTAAGAAGAAAACTTGCTTTGGGGAAAAATGTTAAATAAATGCAGACAAATGGAAGGACTCTAAATGGGAGACTTTCTCCCTCAGAATGGTGCTTTCTCTGAAATGAACATATTAAAAAATATATATTTATTATTTTTTCAGAAATTTTGCAAGCAAGAGCTTCCTTATTATCTAAATATAGTAAATTACCGGTGTTTTTCCTTCCTTTTCTCACCTATTTTGCTACCATGATGTGTAGCAAAACATCACAGGTGTTTCTGTGAATAAATGTTTTTTTATCTATTTTCTTATTTTTTCAACCTGATCTGCATTAGGAATTACCAGATTCTTTACAAAATGTGTTGTCTAAGTACAAAATTCCCTGTTACAAGATAGTGAATGTTTTTATTCATTTTGAGAGAGACTGAACAAGTTCATACAGAAGAAATTCACTGAGGATTACTGAAAACATGAAAACAACTTTTGGGTCAAGGAGCTCTTGTGTTGCAGAGACTTGAACACTGGAAAAATATGTGGAAGTATCCTCCCAGGTTGACCTGTGCTCTGTATTCATCTTCTTTTTATTGCAGTGATAGACATGTCAGTGGGTTTCATATTCTTAGATAAGTCCTTTTAGTCCTTTTTTAATTACTAACTGGTCCTTACCCAAGGGTTAGACAAATAATGAAACAGAGAGGGTGGAGCCTTTACAAATTTCCAGCTCCCTAGGACCTATCTCAGGTTCTTGAAGCATACTGTCCACCTGGACTGTGAAAATCCCTCAGAGTCTTCAGAGTCCATGTATACAGGTGATACCCAAGGCAGCAAAAAAGCGTTTTCTAGTAATCAGTGTAATAAGCAAGGCATTACAGGAGCACTGCCAAAACCCTAGAATCTTCAAGAATTGTTACTTATGAAAGTGGTCAGCTTGAATATTGATTGCCTGATTCCCTCAGGAGCAATATGTTCTGGTGAAGATCTAGTGGCAACGTTGTGCTTATTCTAGTTTCAAAATAGCCTCTTCCCCAGTGCTTTAGGAGGTGTTGCCAATGAATTCATGGAGCTATGAGCTCCTAGCCCTGCTATATCCCAAGAGCCTTGTCTTAAAAGGATATTTGAGAGTTATTCTGGCTATACAGTGAAGTTTAAACACTCATAAGTTTTTCTCAGTCTTTGCAACAAAGTAATATTTTGTGGGGATAATTTCTTCACAGTAATCCTGTGAAGCAGGTTTTATTTTTACCAGATGCAGTCTGAGCTGTATGCTCAGTAATGAAGCCTCACAACTAGACGATATTTTCTGCTCATATCTGTAGAAATAGTAGTGTCATTGAATAAAAGGTATGATCGTTTCAGTCATAGACAGGGTTTATATGACATTAAAAACCCCTAAAACGTTGATAACTCTGATAGTTAACCTAAAACCTTGATATCTCTGACAAGACCAAGTGGCTTGAGGAAGAGTTCCCAAAGAACCAAATTCTTTCATATGAATACTCAAACTTCCCTCTTCCAGCTCCAAAGCTATTTCCTTAACCAAGACATTAATCAGATCTTTGGCCTTATGTGGGCATAGGAGTCCAACTCAGTGAAATTTCTTGCAGAATGTAGACATGAAAGTTCATGGAGAATGGCACTTACACCATAGAAGAATGAAGTGTGAAGCAGTCATGTAGCAGATTTGAGTCAAAAGCTAACAGCTGTATGTCACACAGAAGCATATACTTTTTAAAAACTTGTTCAACTGGCATACTTTAGATAATGTTCTACGGTTATGTACTCAAATCTTTAAGAAAGCAAGAAAAAACTAAAGTGGCAGAGAAAAGAATGTTCAAGTGCTAATTTGCAATATCACCCATTCCCAATAGCCCCCAAACTCTGAGTAAGTAGCTCAAATTTTAATACTTTTATAATTAATGTTTTCTTCTAGTGTCTAGATAGATAAGAATAGTGTAAATATTAAAACTATTTTAAAGTATTTTAAGTATTAATTTGTAACTTTGCCAGAGAGTACTAGCCTTGTAAAGTTAATACAAATCATAAGAAACAGAGCATATTAAAGTTTTCTTTACTTCTGAGATCAACACTAGTATTACACATGAGAATCTTAGGTTAGATGTTTATCATCCCATATTTGTTCCTTAGATTTTTTTTTTTGTCCTGATCTCTCCTGTTTGGCTTTGCTACCGTGTTTGTCTACAGGGCAATCATTCACGTCTTTCTTCGCATCTCTTGTTTCCATTTATACCTCAATTCCTGCTGTTTCTGAAGCTGCCTTCTGATGCACTATTTTGCACACTTGTTTAGTAGCAAGGGACAGAGAATTTTGTAATTTCTTTCCCTCGGAACACACAAAAATGAACTCTCCTGATATTTATTCTGTCATTTTCCCGCTGCTCACACATTGCTCATTAAGATACCAACATGCTTCTCTCCCCCACAAAAATGAAAATTATTTTTTTATTAGTTATATCTTATCTAGTAAAAATTAAACAAACACCCACAATTATTCAGAAGCACCACAGACTTATACATTATTACACTGATGAACGGAAAAGAAAGATTCTGAATACGAATTTGCAGTATACACATGCAGTATCGAACAGCATGTATGAAGAAACCTTTATACTAATCATACTATTGGTAAATGCTTTTGACTATACCTTCTGTGCAGCTAGTTCCTAAGAATTAGAAATTGGTAATTTGGTATTTGAACAATGAGCCAAAATTTCAACATCTTTCTGTTTCTTAATTTCTCTACAGCAAACTCAGGCTCTCAAAAAATACTTTAAAATGAGACATACAAAATACAACATAAAGAAGCATAAGCCATCTTATGCAAGAAATACGGAGTGCTGATGGAAATGCATTTTAATTTATAAAGCTCTTTGGGGTTCTACCAGTTTCACTAGCCTTGAATATTACTCTGGAATTAGACAGCTAAAACACTTTCTCTTCTAGACTGTGACAGAGGAGAAAGTTTTACCTCCTTCCGCTCTCATAGCCTAATAGATAAGGGTTTCAGAAACTGTATGTTTTATTCATATTTCAGTTCTTATTTTGTTTTAAAATACTTAAGCTACATCTCCAAAAAGCAAATCCTAATGGATATAATATGTAGAGAGAAATGTGAACATATTTTGTCTCTAGTTAACACTTGAGAAAAAAACTTGTCTACTTGGAACAGACAAGAGATATGGAAGAAAAAAATGAGAATTGTTCTACAGTCCAGTATGAAGAGTATTTTCTTTCAGGACTTGACATTTTTCAAACATATGTGTCTTTCTTTATCTAAATAAATTCTGGACATTGCAAAAGGAAAGTGACCCTACTTGTTCCCACTATATTTTAAATAAACTCAAATAAGAAAGTTTCCACCTGGACCAAGTAGTGATTATTACTAAACCAATTAATTTGTGAGTCTCTTTGTGCAATGAACATTGAGATGGCCATCTAGAATTGAATTTACAGAATTTTGAAAGAACAAAATCTTAATGAATTCAGACTTCAACACCCGAATAATTTTGAAAACATGGGCAATGAAGGAAAGCATACTCAGGCTGTCTTCATAGATTGAAGAAGTTTGCCCATCAGGGAGGTTTTACTTAAAAAAATAGAAAGTAAGCCACATTGAGAGGTAAAACTCTCACCCAAAACTATCTACAAAAAAAAACAAGAGTATTCTTTTTTTTCTGACATAATTTCTGAAGAGCTTCTCACTTCCTTTATGTTTATACTTCCCTCCTGGATTTCATTTTTGGCCAAATTTTCTACAGCAAACTGCTCTGGACTTTCCCTCTGCTGCATGTTTGTAACCTGTAGAAAATACAGACTGACTGGAACTGTTTATTTGGTAGTTTGGCACATCAGCAAGTATAATCTAAGGCACAGTACCCTCTGAATCAGTTCCAAAATTTCATGAAAGGCCAAGGTGAGGCCACTTTTTTTTTCTGTAGACAGCCTCCTAGAACTGCAGTGACTTGGTATTTTTGCTTCATCTTTGCCTCAGTCTCTTCCCATCAACTTCATTATCTTATCTTTCTTCTTTTCCACATAGTCCTTACTTTCCATTTTCTTCCAGAGTGTTTTGGTTTTTGCCTTTTATTTTTTTAAATCCATATATTCATCCCATATTAGGAAAAGAAAAAAAACTCTGTATTTTTCATGTTGTCACATAGTTTATTTCACCTAACATTTTTTTTTTCCTCTATCTGTGTGCTCAGACTGGAAGCTCTTCCAATCCCCAGATAACAAAGAAATGTGTGCTTGTATTTATTGTCTACTGAATCATTTCTGTACTTAATAGAGTGGCTGCTACTTCTGCTTCTGAGGTACTCAGACCTTTTCTACAAAATGCATTTTCTTATGTTTTAAGGAATGTGCTAAGCTAAAAACATATCATATAATGTCAGTTAATAAAATATGTGTTGTTTGATACCTGAAAATACATGGGTTTTGGTAGAAACAGATGGAAGAACAGCTTTAAGCAAAAGCAGAAAGCGAGTGTAGCAAAATGAACTCTGAGAAATTCCAGGAATCTGAGCCCACTGTTTTGCAAGTACTAAGATGATACCTCTTCTAATTGTATTATAAATTGAATAAGTTAAATGACCAAGAAATCATTTATGTGGACAATATGGATCACAAATGTGACCACAACTGTGGTAACAGAAAACAATACCTAATAAGAATTAGCAAGATCTCATTAAAGAATTGGCTTTGAACTGACATAGCACAATTGCTAGTTAACAGTTCATAATTACGAGAAAGCAAATTTGCAATACATCTGCAGAATCAGGGTGTAAGTGTTGCATCTGAAAATTTAAGCAGAATATCTGAAAAAAATAGTAGATTGCTTCTTGTAATGCTGTTCAGCCTTTTGATTCTCTTCACAAATTAGCTTGTGAAATTTGCTGAGAAAATTTCCATAGAAGCTAGCAAAGTTGTCAGGCAAAGTCATAAGTGAAAGAGAAAGAAAAATTAGACTCTCATGTTTTGTGCAATTACATGAACATTTTGTAAGTATAACCTTCTGTGACTTAAAAGAGCAGAAGATTGTTTTCAGTCTTTTTCCCTGGAGACATTTCATTCATAGAGCAGATTGGTAGAAGCCGCTGTTTTACTAATGTTCTGGTCCACATTAAAAAGCAATGGATTACAGACAGAAATGGCTCTTTGCCTAAACTGCTTAATAAAAGTGAGTCAAAGACCAACCTCTCTCCTTGAGGCCAAGTAGTTATCAACTAGTTTATATTCTGACTTGTCTAGCTGACGGCTTGGCCTTTAGAGGGAGAGAAACAAAATGTTACGGAAATTCACAACATTGCCATGAAATGAGATAACAAAAAGCAGTGTATATGGTGAGGTGTCAAGGACTTCAGTTTTCTCTCCAGTTTTCTCTTGTCAGTTCTGAAGAGGTATGTCCTTAAGGAACATAACTTCTTAAGTCACTTTGTGACACCTGGCATGAGGAGCAGAGATAGATGGGTCCCTGGTTTTTTATTTAGCAGTCTCAGACATCATCAATTCTGCCTCTGGTCGACTGAGCAAGACATAGCCAATTATTCCTTGCTTTGTGCTTGTCTTCCAGGTTCTATGTGTAACAGAGATTTTAGCAGTCCAAGCTTTGAGGCATAGTAATTTCAAACTAGGGTTCTAATTTCAGTGAAAACATAATTGCTGTTGAATTGAACATTCAGACCCACAATTGACATAGGCATACTCTTGGGCATGAAAAAAGTAGGACTGAGGCATATATACATACATATATATATATATATATATATATATATATATATATATATATATCACTGAAGTATAAAATATTTTTGTAGCTGGGATCCATATGACATCTCTTATATGTCTACAGATCAGTTGGCCACCCTATCAATGCAGTCAAATGATAAAAGCCAGAACTTCTAAGACACAGGCTTTAGTTCAGACACTTCTGTTGGTAAGATGAATTGTACTTAAATCACTTACTGATGTGCACTAATGTGACTAGCTTGCATGCAGATGTCTAAAATATTATTATCTGAAGTAGTGCAATGAATCCCAGCACACAGGATAACTAGTCTAAGATAAGTCATATGGTGTTAGCACTTGACAAAGCTGGCGTAGCTGATAGAGATCAGTACAATATCTTTGAGGATATTGTGCTGAAAATCTAATAATGCAGTGAATCCTAGCAAGCTGTAAGGGGTGAGATTCTGTTCCAGGCTGTAGAACCCCTGTTAGGTACCAAAACATTATTTCTTCAAGGGACTATAATATTCAACTATATCACTCTGGAGTGACAGTCAGGATGCAATACTCCATTGTATCTCAAACAGCATTGGATACTTTTCTGTGGCAACTGAATCAAACTTTATTTATCAGGTATTGGTTTATTATAATAGGACTCAGACACTAAACTGTACGTAGGTATTTTATTGCTCCCATGGTCTTTAGCTGAACCTAACACAACATATCAGGCCTTGAAAAAGAAGCTGAGTCGTAAATACTTTTTAAGATCATGATGATAAATAGCTCTAAAACAATATTTCTGAAAAATAATGCCAAATTCTCAGTTCATATCTCTGCTGAAGTATTAAAATAATAGACCAGAAAAAAAGGCACTAAGGCACTTCACATAGTGATTTCACTTGCAGAAGTGTTAAAATGCAAACACCTCAATTGAGAACATTTATTTTTGAGTATTTTCTAGAATTTCATCTACAATAATAACTCACTAATAATATTGAACACTCATTCATTTAGTGGCCTGTCAAGATCTTTTAAATTTATGTGCGTGTATACATATATCTCCGTGTCCCTGTATCTATTTATATTTAGGATTAGGACATCCAAAACCTTATAAATACCCCTCCTGGATTTTTCCTTTACTGCAGAGGAGATTTCACATTTTCCCTGGTTTGATTTAAAATTAAACTCCTTCTACTCATTTTTTTTTTGTTCTAGAATAGTGTCAGTGTTGAAAAATAATCAGATTATATTCCCTTGTAATATCACATACCTTTTATTATGTTGAACTGCCATTCAAGGCCAAATGAAGAGTCTATTGGAAGAGTTACAAATTATTAATTTTCTTAATTCAAACATGTTTTGGGGTTTTTTTTGTGTTTTTTTTGTTTTTAATCTGACATAAGACTATTGTATTGGATATTATGTTTCATGTGGTTTCATGTTTGGTTTGTGTGCTTACAAACACCATACAATCAGATCATGACCTTGAGGCAGAAAAAATAAGTAAAAAGAAAAAAGCCAAGAAAAATATGGAGGAAATAATGCAAATCGGTATTTGGTGAACTTGATCTTTTTTCTGGAATAATGTCTTTCCAAGAATAAATGTTATGACAGTAGAAATAGAAATTATAAAGCCACCACACTTATTTGTGACACTTAAGTAAGAGAGAAATCCTGGAATCCAATTCGGAACTCATAAAAAATTTGGCTTCAAGTTTTGTCTTGACATGTGCATGCATGCAGCTACATGTCTGTATAAGTTATTCTCATATATGCACACTTTTACTTCACTTGTATTTCTTTTGTTGTAAAACTGAGAATGAAGCATTTAACAGACTATAGTCACAAGAGTATTGCAAATGCAGTATTCCCCATAGAACAATGTCCACAAAAGCTATGAAAAGATTGCTTTGTGAGCATGGTACTAATGAAGTGTTTGTTGTTTTTTTTCAGGTTTGTGACCTGTAAGCCGTGAGTGTTGCTCTATTGAGTGACTGAGGCATTTATAAATATATGTTCTCTGTGGTTTAATAGAAAGCTGTAGAACTCATGATCATTATATTTATGTGGTTTTTTTCTTTATTTATTCAAATCTGACAATGAGCTCAAAAATATTTTTCAGAAAAGATGTACAGTGGGACATACAGGCACATGTAAACACAAAAAGACATATCATTACATGAACTTGTATTCAAAGGAAATGCAGGTAAAAACAGTTTAGCAGATACATATCTCTGTTTGCAGTATCTTTGTTGAAAAAATGTGAGCATATGTCATTCAGAATGCTTTCAAAATGCTGTAATTGGTAATTGACATAACACTGACATAGAGTGCTTTCAAATTATCTTTCATACTTAGGTCCTCTATATCCACTTGATAGACACTGCTGTATTAAACAGTTTCTCAAAACAAAATTAGACTAAAAAATAGCAATGTTCTGTCAAAATGTACTTCTAGAAATGACAGTTCTAATATTTCTGTGTCTGTGAATAGTGGATGTTCAAAGATTCTTTCTTCCTAAGTGACCTCTAGGACTCTGTATTCTAAACAGAGAAGGACTTTAAAATAAAGAACAGTCCTCCAAGATGAATAAAATAATGAAAATAGTGACCATTAGGTCAATCATCTTAAAGGAGAAAAAAAAAAGTAGGCAAAAGAAAGTGTATATATATATATATATATATATATATATATATATATATATATATATATATACACGTATTTTGTTTTTCCATATTAGTTTGATATGGCAAGCTCAGTTTTATCTTTCAAAGAAATTCATTATATCATCGGGTAGAATTTTATTGGAATGTCATTTTTTTCTGAAGAAAATATCCACTTTGTTAGCAATACAGTTTTAAAAAGCTTACAGATTCATACAATCAGCCATAGATTAATGGGATAATTTTATCAATATTTATAGTCAACCAAATATTTAGATGTAGTTTATGGTGAATTTTTAACAAACTTTTTTTCAATAAAATTGATTTTATTCTTATTTTTGGATCATCTTTTTCTGAGACTTTTGCTTAAAAATGGAGGTTTTTGTAAAATTTGAAGTTAACAGTAATTTTTCATTAGTGCCTTTTACCTGAAAATTCATATGTTCAAATGCTGCCATTCTCTGGTATCTGGTCTAATAAATTGCATTCTTATATTAGGACAAGCAAATAGTACCTTCTGATTTATAAACAGTGCATAATCATAGTTCAAACAAATGATTACCAAATAATAATTTATGTATATGTGAACACTGTACCAGCATGTCTTATATTTGTTACAAGAGATAAAAAAGATTTAAGATTTTTTTGCAAAACTTGTTTTATGAGCAGTTCTTGCCTTTACAGTATGTGTTATTTGTAATTGGACCAACATTTCAGTAAAATTGTTTGTGATTCACCCTAGAGTACTGAAAGCATGATTTAGAATCTCATGAAGTTATGTGGGCCTTCTGGACAAAAAAACCTGAGAGTCAGAGAATGTTTTTGTAACATGATTTCTATAGGATAAAATAGATAAAAATTCTGCTTGGTCAAATCATATAGTCATGGCACCTTATCTCTAGGGCTTGAGAAAATCCAAACCCAAGAGATCTCTTGAGATGTTCTTCTTTACATTTCTTTGTGAGCATCATGATTGAAAGAAATTATCTCTTTGTCCTGGGGCAAACCCTATTAGACCCTTCTCTTCTGTGGATGATCCCTGGTCCTTTACAGTGTTTGGCTCCAGTCATGAGATACCATAGAAGGGAAAACAGAGCAGAGGTTTTCTAGATCATCTGTGTGTGTCTAAAATCAAAAATCAAGCCCTACAGGAGGACTTGCTTACCTCAGATTTTCCTCCTAGCATCTGGATGGCCACAAATGCAGGCTGAAAGTTATTGAGCTGCTAGACAATGTGTGTATGTACAACTCTTATGGCACAATATAGGTGTAGTGAAATGAGGCTTGTAAAGTAAGAACACCCCTGAAGGGATCTGCACAAATCCATATGATCTACCTTCCCGATAGGGTGCCTATGACTTTGCAGTCTTATGGTATAGCAAAAAGAAAATAATAAATAAATAAAATGCAGAGGATTAATATGCCACTTTAAAAAGTCAAACAGCAGATAAACAGGCACATTCTTTCTGAAATACCTGCACCCTCCAGTGTAAAGCTGTAATCTTAAAGTTGCTTTGGCAACAACAGGAACATTTCCATACCTGACAACTGAACTGGATGAACAACTCAGAATTTTTATTAACATAGCACATGTCGTCAACAAAGTCTCCAAGCTATAAAAATCAGGTCTAATATAAATAACATGCATCAACAACATTCATTATTAGTTTTATTGAAACCAAACAGTAGATGTTAAATAAAAATCGATACTTATCATAAAATCAGATGAAAGGCATAATGTTAAAGTAAATTTAGCTTGCAATCAATGTACATCTTTAATTGAAAAACCTGAAGTGAAATCTCAAATAGCAGGAGGGCAATAGAACCAAAGAATTATCTATATAATGCACTTCAGATGAGAACTACCCCATTTTATTGTCATTCTTATTTAAAAAAACATTTTTTTGTAGTTGAGACAGATGAAATTTATCATATACTGATAATAGCATTAGTTTTTTAAAATGCAGATTTGAAAAATTGAAAACCATTTGTTTTCCTTTCTCCACCCATTTTCCCATATCACTTGCAGCTCTGATGTTATTTTGATTCACACAAGCAGACAAACAACACCAATGACTTTGACTCTGCATGTTCTCTAAATATAGGTCATTTCAGTCTCTGTTATTCTACAAAGTGAACAGAGGGAAAATTAGAATTTTACTCCAATTCTGTTAGCCATATGTTACATTAAATGATAGCTATAGCTTTAGGGATGGAATTATTTCTGGTATGTTGCATTCTACTTTATTGTTTCTAATGACGTTTGCATTAGGTCATGACTAGGAGCCTCCGCAAGGCTTTTCTACTACTGGAGAGATATGTGTGATGGGATATGACAGGGTGGATTTGTAAAAAAAAAAATAAATTAAAAAATTGTTATTTAAGCTTAATTATGAGCTTCTTATCCTACTAATTGCACTAGAAATGCTCATATTTGTTGTTTCTTGATGGCTGAGAGTAAAGGGATTTCAACCTAATCGAAAGATAGTTCTATATCAAGAAATATCATAGGACCATAGAATAGTTAGGGTTGGAAATGGCCCTAAAGATCCAACACCTTTGTCATGGCAGAGGAATCTTGCACTAGACCAGGTTGCTCAAAGCCCTGTCTGATGCTTCGAGGGATAGAACACTCATAACTTCACTACATGCTCTTTTAAAAAGTCCTTCTCTATCTTTCTTCTATCTCCCTTTAGGAATTAAAAGATTGCTAAAATATCTACTCAGAGCTTTTTCTTCTCCAGGCTGAACAATAGCAGCTCTCTCGGTTTCATAGGTGAGGTGCTCCAGGCCTCTGATCTCCTTCTTGGCCTTCCTCTGGACCTGCTCTAGAAGGTCCATGTCCTTCTTGTGTTTGGAATCTCAGAGCTGGATGCAATACCCAGTGGGGTCCCAATAAACAGGAGAAAAGGGGGAGAATCACCTCTCTTGTCCTCCTGGCCATGGTCTTTTTGATGCAGCTGAGGACATGGCTGTCTTTCTGGGCTGTGAGTCCACATTCACAGTTCATGTCAAAATCCTCTCTCACCAACGCACCCTAGTCCTTCTCCTCAGGACTTCTCTCTCATTCCATTCTCTGCCCAAATTTTATATGCAGTTGGGATTTCCCCTGACCCAGGGGCAGGACCTTGCACTTGGCCTTGTCAAACTCCATGAGGTTCTCACAGCTTTCTTGGGTTTCTATTCCCTTCATAGTTTTATCATACAGTACTCTGCCAAGCAGATCCCTGAAGAGACCAAAGTCTACTTTCCTGAAATCCACGGTTAGGAGGCTACAGTGTGTCCTCCTCTCCATCCTAAGGATCTCAATCTCCACCAGTTCATGGTCACTGCAGCTAAGGCTACCCTTGAGCTTCACATTCCCCACTAGTCCCTTCTTGTTCAGGTCCAGTGTAGCACCTGTCCTTGTTGGCCCCTGGGTCAATTGGAGAAGGAAATGAAATGTATCTCTATCAGTGAAATGTATCTTGTCTCACTTGCAGAAGTGAAGTATATATAAACGTATATATGTATGTATATATAGATATATATATATAAACATTTTTGAATGTAGGCCGATGTTCTGGTTGAGAAATGAGAATTAAATCTTTAGGTAAAGACTTTCCAAAGAGTTTTAGGAGTGATAACATCTTGATTTCCTATGAGATTATTATGATCATCTATCACCACTATTTTTGCAACAAGGATCAGTTCTATTGAGACTAATTTGTCTGCATGTGCACACATGTGTATGTGTGTGCATAAATTTTCACTTACACAAACATATATGCACACACACACTGTTATTTAAATCAGAGAGACACGTATGTGACAGATGGGAAGAACTTGAATTTTGTCAAATACTCATTTATTTCACAAGGGACTCTGCTGAATCTGTTCTTGTGGTAGAGGGTATTACTCGGCACCAGAATGGTACTATACTTACTCACCCTTTCACAAAACCCCCTTGCTCTATAGACCTTAAATTTTAAAGACATCACATTATTTGAGGATCAAAAAAAGAGCAAGAATAATTGGATATTTTAGCACAGACACACTACGTGCAAAATCTGTAGATAATTGTTGTGGTTTAACCCTAGCCAGCTGCTCAGCCCCACAGCACCACTTGCTCACTCCCCTCTAGGGACATGGGGGAGAGAATCAGAAGAGCAAACACAAGAAATCTCTTTAGTTGAAATAAAAAACAGTTTAACAGATTAAGTAAAAGCGACACACAAAAAAAAGAAGAACAAGGCATTAATTCACTACTTCCTCATGGGCAGGGAATCCATGATCTCCAGGAAAGCAGGGCTTCATCATATGTAACAGATACTTGGGAATACAAACATCACTGTCAAAGTCCCTTGACCTTCCCCTTTCTTCCCCCAGCTCGAGTGGATGGACAGCAGGATGGGGAGGGGGGAGAAAAGTCCCTCCTACTCGAAGCAAAGATCAGATTCATGATCCGCTGATGTACATAAGTCTATAGCACCAGATGAGCTGTGTCCCAGAGTCCTGAGGGGATTGGCTGATGTACTCGTCAAGGCACTCTCCATGATTTTGGAAAGTCATGGCAGTCAGATGAAGTCCCATGTGACTGGAAAAAAGGGAAACATTGTACCTATCTTTAAAAAAGGTAGAAAGGAGAATCCTGGGAGCTACTAACCTGTCAGCTTCACCTCTGTGCCTGGCTAGGCCATGGAACAGATCTTCCTAGAAGCTTTGCTAAGGCACATGCAGAACAGGGAGGTGACTCAGGACAGCCAGCACAGCTTCATCCAGGTCAAGTCCTGCCTGACCAACCCACTGGCCTTCTATAGCCACTATCAGAATGTGTTTTGTTTTGGTTTTTTTTTTTTTTTTTAATGCATTACCATAGAGGTGGCTTTTAAAGAGGACTGTGAAGGTCCAAAGAAAACCTGAGAACTGACTACTCTTCAGGACCAGATCTACACAGTCTGCTGTATAAGAAGGAACATGCATGCTGGAGACCATGCTACTGTGGGCTGCAGCACTAGGTCCTTAAAAAGAAGTTTAAATGTCAGAAACTTCAGGTAAGTATAACTAGACTTTTCATTCCTGAGTATGATTTGTTATCACTCATATCTGAAAGAAGGAAAGAGCTGTTTTCTGCATTTGTTAGGGCAGAAATGAAATCAAAACTAAAGAAACAACCGCTCAGCTGCTAGATAACCTCAGAGGCATGATCCAAAAACAGAATAAAATAATGTTTTATTTTCATGCAGTTCAGATATCCTTCCAGGTAGAAATTATTAATTGCTATGTTCCTGAGTTCCACTGTCCCATGAATAAGAAATGTTGGACTTATTCCAAATCATAGATCACCTGCTGGTTTCTGTAAAGTTATATCAGCCATTCCATGGAGCCTGTTTGACTTTTGGAATGCCCTCCAGGTTCTGCTCCCACAGTCTGCACACTGGAATGAGGACACATGCTTAGGGAATGTCTGCTTGTTGGAAAACTGATCATTTAAGCAGTCTATGGATACTTGTTCATCTGTCTGTATCTTCACCATTCTAACAAGAAATAGGGACATTAATCTACTGCTTGTGGCTCTCATTACTCTTACAATAGCCTGTAGCTAAAATCTGAAAGTATAGCTGTAAATGCAATATATTATTTGCTACTATATTTTTTATTTTTATTGTTACTCAAGATTCTTAAGTACTTAGTGTTATTAGGTCATTACTTCAGATTTCAACCCAACTGAATAAAGAATTTAAGCCTTGGCATCATCAACAGCCTTACAATTATGGTAGTTTTAATGAAAGCCATTTTGCATGTCATAGTGGTTGAAAACCTGACATCACTTATGTCAATGAGGTTATTGACATTGATTCTACTATTATCAGTATTTCACAAGTGTCTTTCATTTTGATGCTTAAGCTTTAACTATTGACAGGCTTAATAGAAGCCCTAAGCTAAATTCACTTAATTTGCTGCTGAAAATAGGCCATCTCAGGGGCAATAACTTTTTAACAGTATGTTGTTGTGCTTCACATGAATCACAGAATCAGAGAATAACAAAATCACAGAATCACAGACTGATTGGAAGAGACCTCTGGAACAGACCATCTAGTCTGCCTTAGGCGCTATCCCGAAGCCAGCTCTCGGGAGAAGTGCCCCCTCGTGCTGCTGGCAGTGCTGGAGCTAGCCGGACGCTGGCAATTGAGAGACACTGCTGCAATGGTCCATATCAGATGGAGTGCTGTTACAATGGGAATAATTTTTATCACAATTATCAAGTTTGTAATTTTTTTCTTATTAGCTTCTGGAAGGAAATAGACCAAAAGTTATTGTCATAAACAATGCGTGTGTTTGTGTGTATGCCTATGTAAAGGAGATGTGGAGAATGTTATATTGTTTATGGAATTGGACTGATTGTTTTTCAACCATTTGTTGATAGTGAAACATAAGGAATTGGTAATTTGAGACTGAACTATATTATGATGGAGCTGAAATTGCATTTTGAAATGTGAATGGACTGTAAGCCCACAATTTGCAATATTATGGGCAGACTGTAAATAAGCAGGCAAAAAACTGATAAGTGTTTATATGAAATGTGCAAAAAGGTACATTGTGATTATTTGAAAGTCAACAGAGGTAAAAAATTGCAAATGTTTGGCAGTATTGAAATTAAGGGCAGGGAATTACAAAAGCTGGAAGAGAACTGGAATTAGTACGAGTATTTTTGCAAGGGTTCCATTTACGCAGTATTTAAAATTTGGGAACAAATAAAATTTAAAAATTATATTTATCTTAAATAGAACCTAAACCCAAAATAATACATGTATTTGATATATGTCAAATTTTGTAATCATGTTGTTCAGTGTTGTAGTTTTAATTTCAGTGTATCACTGTATAGCACAGTATAATAAAGTCCCACCATTGATATTCCAGTAGCACAGAAATTCCTCATGTGCTAACACTGCTCCTTTCTTCAACAAATATGAATTTCCCTCCAAAAACGTTATTTGTTTACACTCATGATCAGAGCAATTCAGTACAAATTTCCCAGTCTAAGTGTACATACCTTTAGACATTTTGTATAAGTACACTGCTTGTTATATAATATGATAAACTCTATGCTATAAAATACTTTGCTGCAGCTCTGCATGACATAGTCCACGTGGTATCTAGACTTATAAAATCAATTTGTACACACAATTTCACAGCTGTGTTATTTTCAGGGACAGAAAGAAGAAATTAAGAAATCCCAATATTACTGGCTATCTATTTCCTTTCCTTGAATTTCTTTACCAGAGATGAAGTTATAGACCCAAAGTTCTATCCACTGTGTTTACCCTTTATTAACCTGTTCTAGAAGTCAGATAAGTAAGATAGGTCATGTCCATATGTATCCAAGGCCAAGATGTAGGGAACTTGATCACACAGATGATAGATTTTTGCATAGCTAGGTTGGAATCTAAATGTGAAGTAGCTGTATATCAATATAATTTCAGACACCATACCATAAATATGCATTAAAAGTGTCTTTGTGGTCCTTCTAACATCAATATCTGATTATGCGTATTTGCGTGTGCAAATAACAAATTTTTCACTCTTTTATAGTACTGAGACCTGCTGCGAAACATTAAAGCATTCAGGAAACATGGTATTTAAGATCATCTGTTAAATGTTTTATTTTATTTTAACTTAAGTTTCTTTGGAAGAATCATAGTCTGACTTGGCAGCAACCACCAAGCTGTGTGTGCATTACAGGATGCTTACAGCATTTAGTTTTAAAATGCAAGCCCCACCTATGTAAATAAACACTGCAGAAGGAACAATATCATCTGTTTATCATTTGTTTTGGAAATAAAACAATACACAGGCAGATGGTAGCTAGAAGGACATACAAAGTCATCAAATAAATAGCTTTTTTTTTACAATCATTGAAGAATTTTTAGATTACAGAAATCCTTTCCAATTGCTAAGAACAGAGTGTTCATGTAAAGAAGAAAACCATGTTAAAAATATAATTAAATTCAGCAGCCTTCTAGATAAGTGAAACACAAAGGTGGTAATGGAACACAGCTCTAATAGGTTTCAACATCTGGGGTGTGTGTTGAAAAGCTCAGGCATTTCACCTAACTTAGTCAAAAACAGTTTTGTTGGAAACTTGTTTATGTAAAATTAAAGATGGGAGAAAAACCTTGGCATTTAAATGGGAGGGGATTGAACTCAAGGACCTCTACAGGCTGCTACAGTCTCCAAGCATGCCTTCTCTGTGTAATGGAGGAACCATCTGACAGCCCTGTTCATTATCAAATGACGGCTAATAGTGTGTGGAACTTTTTTCTGAATAATCATGAAATATTTGGGGTTGATAGGGACCTTAAAAGGCCACCTATTCCAACCCCCTGCAATAAGCAGGGATATCTTCAGCTACTCAGAATCCCACCCAGACTGACCTTGAATATTTCCAGGGATGGGGCATCCACCACTTCTCTGTACAACCTATTCCAGCATTTCATCACCTTCAGTGTAAAAAATTTCTTCCTCATATCCAGGCTTAATTTACCCTCTTCTAGTTTAAAAAAATTCTTGTCCTTTTGAAATAGGCACTACTAAAAAGTCTTCATCTTTCTTATAAGCCCAGTGGAAGTACTGAAAGGCCTCAATGAGGTCTCCCCAGAGCCTTCTCTTCCCCAGGCTGAACAAATGCAATTGTCTCAGCCTGCCTTCATTGGAGAGTTGCTCCAGCCTTCTGATCATCTTGGTGGCTCTCCTCTGGACTTGCTCTAATAGGTCTATTTCCTTCCTGTTTTGAGGGCCCCAAAGCTGGATGCAGCACTACAGGTGAGGTCTCACCGGAGAGGAGCAGAGGGGCAGAAAACCCTCCCTGGCGCTCTTGGCCACACTTCTTTGTATGCAGCCCAGAACATGTTTGTTTTTCCTCTTTGGGCTGCAGGCACAGTGCCAGGTCATGTCCAGCTGCTGTCCATACCCCAGCCTGTGTGGATACTTGGGATTACTCCAATCCAGGTGCAGCACCTTGCACTTGGTCGTTTTCAACCTCATGAGTTTCACATGGGCCCAATATTTGAGTTTTTCCAGGTCCCTCTGGATGGCAGCCTGTCCTTCAGGTATGTTATCTGCACACCACAGGTTGGTGTCATCAGGAAACTTGCTGGGAGTGCACTTGATCCCACTGTCCATGTCCTTGAAGAAATCAAACACTTCTAGTCTCAGTGCAGACCCCATGGAACAAAATCATCATTGATGTCTATTGGGACATTGAGCAATTAACCACTGCGTTCTGGATGCAACCTTTCAACAAGTTCTTCATCCACCAAACTCTCTGTCCATAAAATTCCTCTCTCTCCAGTTTAGATGTTGCAGAAAACCCTGTCAAAGACCTTACAGACAGATAACATGGAGTTCTTCCCTTATACACTGATGTATTCACTCCACTCTAGAAGACTACTGGGTTGGTGAGGCATATTTGCCCTTGGGAAACCACGCAACTTGTCTTGAATCAATGAAGTCAATTACCATAAAATATAATTAGCATAATTCCTAAATCACCTTCTTCTCCTAGACAAGATCAGGAACCCCACACAAGAACATGTCCAGAAACTGCATATTGCAATAGATATTTTTCTACCATAAGAGTATGCAAAAAAAGGAGGGAAAGGATATAGTATTTTCTCTTCTTTGTAGATAGGTATTTGAGAAAAAAAAATCATATAGATGACTGAGAAAAAAATACTTCCATATAACCTATTTTTATGAATGGAATCTGGTTTCTTAACAATTTCTTTTCAGCATAAGTATCTTGTCCTCTCCACCTATGTTTTCTAAATAAGAGATCCATGTGGCTTAACACAGCCTTCAGGCAGTGTTGATGATCACAGCTACCAATTGACCATGACCTTAAATTATTATTTAAATCAGCAATATATACACAGCCTCAAATACTGTAACAATGGATGCGGCAACACCAGCACGGATAATTGCTCAGTTCCTGGCTCTACCAGAACAACTTAGAGCATCCTACTCCACAGGTTGTCTCCTCACAGGCTGAGAGTTACCAGTCAGAATCTACAGCATAAGTCAGGTGACTGAAGGCTTCTCTGCCTTTCCTAACAGGAGCATTGGGAATCTCACTGGTAATGGTCTATGATACTGGGTGTACACATCTGCAGAAAGCTGCTCCAATGGAAAGAAACATGCTTATCTGTGGCAAACATTATAGCATTCTAAAGAAAATGTCCAAAACTGATTAGATTAAATTTATACTGAAATGTTTAGCTTTATTTTTTTTTCTTCACAGACCATAAAGGCAGTAATGAGCACATGAGACTAAGATGGCATAAGTTTCCCACCGGATCCCCACTGTCTTTCATTTTTCTCCAGAATTAAATTTAGTAGTTAAGCCTAACTACACCAAATATGCACATTTATTGACTCAGAACTCACACAACACGCTATTTTTCTTACTGATTTGCCCTGGAATTCATGGACAGACATTCTAGCACTACAGCAGTCAGTCTGTGCTCCCAGTCCATCAAAATCCCTACCAGTGCAATGAGCATATGCCCAGTGTTTTTCTCTGTTGACATCAAAGGAAATTGCATTAACACCATATTATGTACAGTTTAATGAACTTTGTATAGTTCTGAGAAGGCAGGAGTGACATGTCTTTGAACATAATTTATAGTTCATAAACATAGTCATGTTTGGAGGCTCAGTCAGAGTAATTTGTAGCTAACCAGTTCTAACATTGCTGCCAAGAAAATGATCAAAACAATAAAATTGGCATTGTTACAGAGATTTGGATTATATAGGATTAATGATGTAGAGGAAAATTCATTGCTTTGTAGAGAGGTCAGAAGCATTGAATGCCTAAATACTACCTATGTCCTGTTTAAGCTACTGCCTTTTTTCAGCCCTTTTTCTTACTGTCAGCAGAGCTTAAGTTTGAATTTTATCCTGAAACCTAATTTCAGGTTCAACAATTCCCACAGATTTCTGTAAGAAATTTTAAAGCATTTTTATTAACATGTAGAACAAGAATCACATTACTGTTACATTTTGGTTGACTACATACTCTGCTTATAGGATCAAAGTCTCTTTTAGCCTTTCATATGGGTGTTGTGTTTTGGTTTTTTGGGTTTTTTTATTTGTTTTGTTTTGTTTTGTTTTATTTTGGTTTGGTTTGGTTTTTTTCTTTTTGGTTTTGTTTGTTTCTTTGTTTTCTTATGCGCATTTGTCTAAACAAAACTGCAGGAAGACGGTTCTGTGTTCTGCTCTGTATGTGATCTTTAAACACTTTCGTAGTCATATGTATTGGGTTTGCATAGCAAAGTTTTGGAAACATGGGAGGCTACGGGGGTGGCTTCTGTGAGACTCTGCCAGAAGCTTCCCCTGTGTCTAACAGAGCCCATGCAACCCAGTTCCAAGACAGATTCACTGCTGACTGAGGCTGGACCCATCAGAGACAGTGGTTATGCCTCTGGGATAGAACATATTTAAGGGGGAAAATTCACAACTGCAGCTAAAAAGAAGAGTGAGAATACGTGAGAGAAATCACCGCAGATACCAGTGTCAGGAAGTGCTGCAGGCAATGCAGCACATTTCCCTGCAGCTCCTGCTGTCTTCCTGCAGCCCACGGAAGTCTGTGATGGTGCAGAGATACAACTGCAGCCCGTGTATGAGCTCATACTGGAACAGGTGGATGTGCCTAATGGAGGCTGTAACTCTGTGGGAAGCCTGTGCTGAAGCAGGCTCCTGGCAGGAGCTCTGGCTCCATGAAGAGCCCATGCTGGAGCAGGTTTGCTGGCAGGATTTGTGACCCTGTGGATGATCCTTGTGAAGAACTGCAGCCTGTGGGAAGGACTCATAGTGGAGAAGTTGTTGAGGACTGTCTCATGTGGGACAGACCCCACACTGGAGCAGGGGAAAAGTGTGAGTCCTCTCCCTGAGGAGGAAGGAGCAGCAGAGACAACATAACTACAACTCCCATTCTCTGTACCCCAGCACCACTGGGGAAGTAGAGAAATTAGAAGTGAAGTTGATCCTGGGAGAAAGGGAGGATTGGAGGGAAATTTGGGTTTTTTCAAAATTTCTTTTTATTTCTCCTTATCTTACTCTGATTTGATTTGTAATAAATTAAACTGATATCCCCAAGTGTAGTCTGTCTTGCACATGACATTAATTGGTGAGTGATCTTTCCCTGTTCTTATCCTATTAGCCTCTTGGATTTTTTCTCACCTGCCAGGTTGAGGAGGGGACTGATGGAATGGTTCTGGTGAGCACCTGGCATACAACCAGGGTTAGCCCATCATATCATACCACTGCTTTATAAATGATCCATAAGGGACTACAAGTTTCTACTTTGGTTAAACTGTGTTGCCTTTTGGAAAGTTTATAAAGAGGAATATTCCAACGAGGCAGAGGTTTGCTTAATAAATAGAATCTTAGAATAGTTACTGTATAGTGAACAAACCTCTCAAAACCCAAACATAAACACAACAAAAACATTACTGGCTGCATATCAGAGAGCTAGGCCACACAAAACCAAATTACAGGCTCCCCTGTTACTGATTTGCTTATCAAGTAGAAATGTGAATACTCCAGTGAGGGTATTTCCTAAAAGTCTTGCTTTCAGCAAGGAAAAGGCTAACTCCATGAGTGTTTCTGTGTATGTGGGTGGGAATTTTTAAAGTAGGTTGCATGCCTGCATTGCAAACCAGGGTGTGCCCACAGGGAAAGACTGCTATCTAGGGCAGCACCTGGCTGATCTGAGCTGGATCATCATGAAGTGCAGTGCTCCAGGGGTGTAAACATTGATAGCACACTGATGTGAGGGACATCTCCCACACAGGAAGTAATTTCCAGAAAACTTGTAGAAACTAAAAGGAGAATGGCACAGAGAATAATAACAAACAGAATTTTAAAAGGTTTAGCTTTTTGGTGTTATACAATGTCTGTATTTCCTACAAGAGAAATTGCTAGGGAGAGATTGCTAGTTTTAGGAATTCATTTGAAAGCTCTCCAGGTGAGATGCTTTGTTAAAGAAAATCTTAATAGCAGCCTCTGGGAGTAGTTACCATGCCTTTTTTCCCTCTAAACACCCAACATTTGTTATTAATAGTGTTCTGGTAGTACATTTGCTAAACATACCCCTACAATTTACTTTTATGTCTAGGCACAAATATGGGAAAAAAACTCACTTATAATACTTCTCTCTGCGGAGCAGAATTATTAAAAAATATTTCTATCATAAGAAGAGAAGTCTATAATATTGCTGTAAGTCATGAGTAGATGTAAGGAAAACAGAATGTTCTGTTGTTATGTTATATATATTATTCTCTCTTTTGCTCATTTCCCAGTCCTCCCTTATGAAGAAAAAGGAAGAGATATTGGCACTGGAAACATTGCTGTCACCATTGTCAATTGCCAACACAGGAGAAAGAACTAATCGCAAATCTCTAGCCAGTAGGGAGAAAGAATTCTAAGGAGAAAGTATTTGGGAAAGACATATATGAAATTATTTTCTCTATGTGGGTAATAATTTACTAGTTTTATACTTGAAATATGAATGTCAAAGCCACAGAGTCTGAAATAATGTTGGACAGCTGCATCTATCCTTTACCCCAGTCACTAAATTAGGAGTTAAGAGCATAGTAGTTATTGCACTGGGGGCTTTTCCCCTTAGCATTACCATATTCCACGCTTAATTTTTTTTTTTTTCTTTTAGGAAAACACTTCAAAAAGAAATCACTATTTTCTGCCAAGATTATATTTATATTACACAGGCAAGATGACTGTCTTTTTAATAGAGATTTTACAGAAAATAACAGGCTATCAGGTGCTGGGGGATCTCCTTCCTGTAAAGATTCTTGAATATGTCTATCTTGGAAATATAATTTAAAATTGCACCTTTTCTGTCTTTTACAAGTATAACTCTGCAAAGAAAATAAGTAGGCCTGTTGTTGTCAAAGCAGATTTTATCTTGATAACTTCTAAATGTGACAAACACCATTTCCCCACCCCGCTTGCTGTTTATTGTTGGTACCATCCTGGAAAACTATGATTTAATAAGATTGTTTCTTGACATTCACTCCAAAGTACATACTTATCTTTCCTCTACATTCTCTGAATAATGCTTGATCATTGATACAGTTATGGAGTTGAAAAGGAGGACACTTTAGTTTTTAATAAAGCTACCTGAGGAACCAAAGCATGAGATTACAACTTTGCCAATGAACAGCTCCTTTATACCCAACAGACGTTGTAACTGCTAGATATTTTTTCTATACACTTAGAAATGTTATCTTCATGAAGAAATATCAAACACTACATATATCTTATATTAATACAAAAATCCAAACTTAAAGGGAGGAATTGGATAACTAGTATTTGGTTATGCTTCCTCTTCTTACTACTAAGTACTTTTTCTCTATACCAGGTTAAATTCCAGGGGGAAAATGTGTTTCTTGTCTAGGCCTATTGCAAAAAGAAGTGCATTGTTTTTACCTCTCAAGGATTTTCTGAGCACCTGTTGATTTTTTTAATGTTGCCGGCTATGGAAAAAATAATAATAAAGAAAATAAAAAAATTCCGAGGAGCATAACCCTGTTGTAGTTTCAACAAAATCAACACTTGAATAGACAGGTATTTTGAGATCAAATATTCTCTTTTTGTAGGATGCTTTAAAAGTACTCTGTGTCCTATAACATCTTTGTTTTATGAAAATCAAATATTAGCCTATTAGAAGTGAAAGTGATTTTATTCTACCTAGCTAATACAGCCGCAAAAGTGTAAATAAAACAATATATAACACAAAAAACTACTCTTTTCTTTCACTAGATGTAAGACGGAGTTGAAGGAAAGGGATTTGCATTACTAGGGCTTTCTTCTACTATAGTTTTCAGATGTACTATTTATTGTCTTTGGCCTGGATCTCAAAATCACAATCTCACCCTCAATGAGCTGCTGACTGAAGTTAATAAATTCAGGCAGTTCTGCAGGCATTGAGGATCAGGCCTTTTGGATGCAGTTGAAACTGATTTTTGTAGTTCATGCACAAGCTCAACCACCAGTTCCTCATCTTAACTTCTGCTTCTGGGCCCTAACATTTTCTCATGGAGAAGGCTTCTTTGGAAAAAGGGCCTAGAATTTTGCACTGACTGTGATAACTACAGTGGAGATTTTGCCACTAAGTCAAGCTGAAACTTTCAGAAAATAGTGCTGAACCCTATTAAATCACTTTTCTTCTCCTTTTAACCATGTTGTTGCCAAACCAAGCCTAGGAACTCTGTGACTGCACAAATACTGTTCATACATCCATTTGCATTTTACCTGTCACTCATTCTCCCCCAAAGTTAATTTCTCCTCAGTATGTATACCACATTCTTTTCTTTAGTTGTATGGCTTCTTTGTGCTGGCTGCCTTTGCAAAAGTCTCACTTTTGCTCACATAAAACTCTCATGATTTCATGAAAGAACGTGGTATTGTGATTCTTAGCTCCCAGTGAAGATGAGCTGCTATCTCTACTGCAGCTTTCAGAAGAGTTCTTCCCAGGGCCATTCTATTTTAAACTTAATTAGATGCTTCAGCTTAGTTTTAAAAAAAGAAACAAGAAAACTGACTATTGGGAGACTGGCAGGTGTAGTGTGGCTCAGTGTCAGGAGGCAATGAAGATTTCTGTGTTAAAGCTGGCATTTCAGTCCCTAATGATATTACTGCAGAGGATGAGTCAAGCAGTATTTTACCTTGTAATCACTCTGACTTTGTCTTTTTTAAATAGAAGTAATAGATAACAAAATAAGAAAAGTAATAGATAACAAAATAAGAAATATTAACAAAATAACAAAAATATAACAAAACAGCAAAATCTTATAACCCTCCCCCAATTATTGCCAGTCACAAAAGTTCCCTAACAGAAATATCCATCTTGGATGTGCTATTCTTTTGTACAAGGACAGTTCTACAGATGGTATAAATCTCAAGTGCCACATTTGTGAGAGCTAGGTCATACCAATTTTATTTTGTGACCACAAAGCTAGAAGGAGTGATGATAACTTGGATTTAGAGAATATCTACTGAGAGTAGGGCCACAGTTTACAAAAACACCTGGCAATTCTGAGTATCCAAGAAGAGAAACTTTAAAGGACTTGATGTTCAGAATTAAAAGGATATTCAGAAAATGAAAGATAAGCCTAATGTCTTGTCCCCAGCTAAACATGCACAGATAACTGAAACATAGAGGTCACTTTTGAAAATCATGCCAAAGTGGTTCTGTTTTTAGAATTAGAATCAACAGCAAGACAAGGCAGTTTGTGCCATACTCAGGTTAATTGCATTCAGTGTGGGTCTACCAGGATTATGTCACCCACAGTAGTCAATTAAGTCAACACACTTTATAGAAAAAGAACAAAAACATCAAGATGTGGCCTCATAACTATCTAGAAATGTTTTCCACTCCCAGATGTTTGTAGAAAAAAAAAAATGCAAGCTCAGTAACACCTTTAATCTGCCAGTGACCATTTGGGACAGTAATAAGCTGTCATTTAGGCAACTTTTGGCCAAAAAGTAAAAGTGACAAGTTTCAATGGAAGGAATGGAGAGTTCACTTTCTGCATGACTCTTAAAGCAATCCTACAGTCATGACATTTCTTAGCTCAGCTGCATACATGAAGCATCACAGGAGAGAATACATAACATAGACATACAGAACACATAAGAGTGTCCTGAGTTACTAACTCCAGAAATGTTGATGTGTGTCATTCATATTCTGCACTCTTTTTATATCACATTTGTAATTTCTTCTTCCACTTAGGTTTCTTCCTTCCTGTTTTCTTGTTGTTCCTCTGATTTATAGAGGGGAGAAAATGATCTTTTATTTTCCCTTTCTTTTTTTAACCTTTTCTTTGGCCATAAGCTTATGTTTTACACGTCTTAGGCACTGAGAATAGATTTATCAGAATTGGTCAGCCTTTTTATCCTACCTGCAGAAAAAAGAGTCTTTGGAAACATAATGTGCATATCTGCCAGGAGAAGAAGGTTGTTGTAGTATGAGTCTGCTTTGGTTTGGTTTGGGTTTATGGCACAAAAAAACCCCTGCTGTTGTAAGACATCTATTTGCAGTTCATGTTTTATGCAGGAAGTAATATTTGCAGAGTTTATTAATCAATCATCTAGGAAATCCTAATCCTAATCTAAGAGCAACATCTACGCCCGAGTTTTTGTTTACATTTGGGAACAAGGTTCTTTCTTAGTCTCTTTTAAAAGCCTGTAGCATCTTTCTTAGGATTCAGCTCTACTCATTTTTCTGTAAACACTTATTTTTCTTTCTAGCCTCTACTGTTTCTTCTCAATCTGTCAATATCTGTCCCTGAACCTTAATTTTCTAACTACACCTGTGTATTGATGACCTACTTTTTACAGTAAACCACCCTATCAATATACCTTAGTTGCAACCAGCACAGAAGAGCTAATGGAATTTCTGTTTTCTGTCAACTCAGAGCTCCAAGTTATTTCTGACTTTATGTAGTTCTAAACAAAATTCTATAATGAGTGAAGAATTCGTGTTCACCTCAAGTTCCGTTTCAAAGTTTAATTTTCAAATATTCAGGTTAAATAAAGATCATGGTAAAAGTTATTAGAAATGACTGAGAAGGATTCTGGGGTTTTGTTATGACAATTTAGCTCAAAGACTTTCTTTGGCATCTTATCTGCAGCAGAGGATACATCCACCTACAAGAACTGTTATTCCACCAATATGATCTAATAGCCATATATATGCTTCTTTGTCTGAGAAACTCTTATTGACTCATTGACTCATTGCACTATTTTGTACTTTGGAGCCGAAACATATTATTACAACCTCTGATGAATAGTTACTTTTTTTCCTACAGAGAGAACAATACAAATTTCATTCTACTGGAAAGTAATTTCCCTCTCCAAGTCAAGAGGCAAGTGGCAATGTAAAATGAAGACTGAGTAACAGTTAGAAAGACCACATTAGATAGATTATCCATAGAAACATAGAAAGAGGAGAATTTAACTCACTTGAAGAAAGAGAGATATTTAGGAACAAATTCTTCCAATCTGTAATGTGGAATTTATAGCTTAGATTTCTTACTGAGAAGATAAATAAAGTTATGGATTATTTAGAGACTCACAGAGTAAGAAATGCCTAAAGAAAAGTTTTCAATGAAGGACATGAAAAAAGAGTTTTGCAAAATTTGTGTTCAATATAAGCAGAAGTTAATGGCTAAATCGTCTGGCTATATACCCAGGATATTGTCTATAAGGAATTATACTATTGACTATCAAGCTATACTTTCATTATGTCTCAATGAATAGCATGCAATATTGTATTTTATTTCAAAAGGTATATTTATGTTTCCTTTGGGACTGCTCCTCCTTCTCCTCCACCTTTGTTTTCCTTTTTTTTTTTAATTTTCCCTCCTAATGTTACTCTGTTTTTATGTCAAAGAAAGCAAGTTCAAAAAATGTGCCCTTCATTCAAACCCATGGAAATTCTCAACTCATACCAGAATTTTTACCACACTGTGAAGAACTTTGTCTCCTGCACAGACAATTTTGTTCCATTTATGAATGTTATTACCATTTCAGAAAAAGGACAATCACCAACGAGTTGTTTCATTCTGGTTCTTAATTAATTGCATGTAATTTGCTTTATTTATTTAAGTGTTCTTTATTCTATCTTCATTGTTTGGTAGATAAGAACCTCATTTTAACCTGATTAAAATTCCCTTGAACAGCACAGAGAGTTAGAGGCAGGCCTCATGGTATAATGATATGAGATGGCACTGACATGCACTGCTGTGGGAATAGAGCTGCAGCCTGTGGCTGTGGGCTGGAGTTCTGAGAGTCATTCTTTTGCTTTCTGCTCAGGAAATTTTGCCTTTTCCCTTCCAGTGTAACAGAAGTAACAGAAGGTACCCTCTTTCTTCATGTTTTCCTCATTGCAGATGTATGGCACTCTCTACAGCTGCCACCATGCTTCCCATTCCTTCAGATTTTAAAGTGATTATTGAAAGCACTGGGCAAAGATGTTCCTTCCAACAACTCTCATAGTGGCATGCTGGGAGAATGTAAGGAGAATAGACTTCAGAAAATGGCTAGACTTTCGTGCTTCTCCTGTATAACATCTCCTGGGCTGAATGAAGCTGGGCCAGCCTCACCCACCATTTCTTATGTCCTTAGGATCACTTCAAAGCATCAGATGAAACTGAGCAGGACTCTGAATAGAGAGTGGCAGTAAAGATGTGTTCTTTTAAAGAGCTTAAAGCTTTTCAGATGAAGAAGTGCCAGAATACCTCTGTTTCACATAAAATCAATAGAGTTTATTATTTATAAGCTGTCCTTGAGGTGTGCATAAACCATTGAAGAACTTCAGAAAATGTACTTTTGCTTTCGTCATTCCAGTTGCTCTGGATATTCTTACACAGTTGTTATCTAACTCTGCTGCTAACTTCTTTTCTCAACAGTTGTCAACAGCAACTTCATTTTTTATCAGGTTCTCACCTGAACTGAAGGCTATTATCAGACCAACAGGTGCAGAAGACTGGAGAAAAGGGAGGAAAAAATTCCATGGAGGTCATTGGTACGTAAACTATATTACTAACCAGAAGCTATACAGCCTGTAAGGCCTTTGGTGAATAACATAAACTTAATTGATAATTTTCATTTACTTCATAAGAGACAACCTACACATCCCATAATCATCTAGGTAGGAAACAAATTGAACCAGATTCATATAAGCTTTGTAATGCAATTGTCTTAGAAATAAAGAGGTAAGGTACTATTTAAGAAACATGAAAAACCTTATTCCATTTCCAGGGTTATGGATAATTTGTGCCTGTTTTCTACTTGGAATAGTGTCAGCATGTGCTCTGTTATAAATATTTACATGGCTTAAAGGAAAAAGGAAATAAAAATAATTTTAGGGATTCACATATTATTCACAAGTATATTGTGGGGGTTGGAAAACGGTTTAAAAATGACATCAGGTAAGATAGTGAGTCTTTTGTATTCAGTTGGGATATTCCATTTTAGGTCAGGCACACTGAATTACTCTCTTCTTTCCACTACTGAAATTGGTAACCTACTCCAGAAACACACATAGCATTGAAAAAAGAGGTCAAAAGTAGCACAGCATACATCAAAGGGATTTGGAATGATAAGAAGACTGTTAATCAGCCCCTGGTTGTTTACTGACAGCAGGAGATCTGAACCAGCCCTGTTTCAGATCCTTTGAATCTGAGTTGCAGGAGTCTGGCTGTTGTAACTATAGCGTCTTCATGAGTTAACAGCAAATCACCAAAAGAAAAGGAAAAATAAATTCCTTAAAAGCTAAATACATCAATAGCAAATAAACAGATAATCCAATCTTGAGATATAGAAAAAGTCCTAAAGATCAAAATGTGTGGTCCAATTACATGCTGCCTGCAGGTGCTCAACGAGAGATGAGAACTATAAACACATCAAATCATTGGAACATCTAGCAAATCCGATGTCACTTCAACAAATACTACCATTAAAAAAAAAAAAGGAAAAAATCACATCTCAAAACCAAACTCCTGAGTGGATAGAAAGCATAAAGTTAAATCTCACACATTTCACTTCCACTCTAATCAAGTCAGAAAGCTCAAAAATTATCTAATTTCCTCCTGCTTACAATGTTAAATTACTTGATGTACATGTTATCTATAAGTTGCATGATCTTCAGAATTTTCACTGGTATAAAATAGGATATGTTACATGACAACAAAAATATGGCTAAATTAATTTAGTTCTTGCTTAAAATAAAAAGAAGTAGCAACAACAAAAACAAAGCCTGAGTTAGACACTTCTTTTATGCAGATATTTGGTTAGCTAGCCAGCTCACGTCTATATATGAGTCAATCACCAGGTCAGTTTGGAATACTGTTTTCAACTACTCTTAAAGAGGGGAATAAGTCCCTTTCAGAGATAAGGCATAATCAATTGCAATTTGTTTCCATCATTTTCATGGCTATGAATTCTGTGTACATGGTTCTGTGACAGCTTTTCTGTGGAAGTCCTGAGATGACAGAAATAAAATGAAATAAAACCCCCATAAGAATTATTTGGAGATTTTAAAGTATAAAGAGACCTTGAAAAGAGCTGTAAAAAGATGTTTTACAGGAAACATAAAACTATCAAAATACACTAGTTTCCTTTTACTGATACTGTTATTATTCCTTTCTTGCTAAGGTGAAATGTTTAGATATTGTCTAGATAACTTCATAGAAAATAATTTACTCTGAAAAAAATTATAAAAAAATATATCACAGAATTGGATTGTACTAAATAACAAAGTTTAATTTTTCAGCACCACAAACCTATATTTGTGAACTGAATCAATACTCATCAGTTCTTCTACTCAAGGGGAAAACTTGACAAGAAAGAAGCTTGTTCTGCTACAAAAATACTGAGAAAGAAAGCAAGATAGCAGTTTTGAAGGACATTCTTCTCATTACAGCTACTTCTGACTATTTGGTTTGCATTTTTTGTTTTGGTGGCTTTACTTGTTTGCTTTTGTTGTTCCCCTGACAAAAATACCAAACTTACTAAGGAATATTGACCATTATTTTTTTTTCATTCCAAAATCAAAATATATTCTCCTGTCTGGAATACATCAGCTAGCAACAGAAAAATTTGAGCTGAGAACTCAGCTTAGAGTTTTTACATCTTGTGGTGAAATGAGTGGAAATAAAACATTTTAAGGTGTACAGAAAAAAAAACCAGTTTAAAACACAGTTTTCCTTTTAAATTTATGTTGAACAGAATTTTTTTTAACTCATCTTAATTCTCTTCTATGAATTCCATGCAATGTCATGAATGTTAGCTCTGCTTTTTTATGCTTTTTATCAGACAATTCATGTCTTTGGATGTGCATCCTTTTAAATGTATTTATTCTTTCAAACCTGTGATTTCAAATCAGTCCTATATATTGCCTTGTTATGTAGAGCTGTTCTGCGTGATTTACTGTGATCTCTCACAAACTGAGAAAGCATTTCCATAATGATAATTTTTGTCTGAATTAAATGTTTGGCCTCTGCAAATACTCATGACTTTTAACTTCATTTTCTGTGAGCATTTGTTCCAATAATATCTGGTTGTTCAAATGAACATGGAGAGCAAATAAGAAAGAACAGAGATCATGGCCAAAGCAAGTCCATTAAATAATGCAAATAAATATTTGTCTATGTTTTTGTTTTATCCTCTATGCTTTTCTGTCAAAACTACTTTATGTGGATGATTTATGTTGCTTTTATGATAAGTAAAATGAGAAATTCATACTGTTCAGTTGAATTCACCTTTCTGAGAGGTCACATCAGAAACAAAACATAAGGAATCAGGCTCTTGATGTTGAAAATATCTTCAAAAAGCAGTTAATATGATTAGGATTATTTTAGTTTAAGAAAGAACTTAAACTAAAAGAAAGTATAATTAGATGTAAACGTATCCTTTCCACTAATATCCACCAAACCTATAGAATGGAACTCTCTACAGACCTCTGATGTTCAATCACTAAGCGATGTCTCAGGAACAGGGATTAAGGTGCAGCCCAAACAGGTTTTCACTGGAGACAGTTATTCAGGCGTGCACAGACTGAGATTTTAGAGCTCTTGATGTATGCCCAGGGATAGGCTCACACAGGCACATGCTCTGGGTACATCTAATGGAGCTCACTCCACCTCCACCTCCATCTGCATGCAGATTTTTCTTTGGTGTGTGCTGAATGCCTGTTGTTCATCTAAGTCTCACCCCACCATGCTGGCAAACTGTAGCCAGAGTGTGTCCAACCAGAGATATGGAAAATGCTCAAGTCCCACAACAGGAAAGTAGCAATGGAGTCTCAGGTATTTCTTCAGTACTTCACATTAATGTTAGAATGTTCACATTTTGTTTCTTGTATTGTAAGACTGTAGAAGGGTTAAAGGGTGTAAAAGGTTGAAGACTGTAGAAGACTGTAAAAGGATTCTGTATAATAATAATAATAATAATAATAATAATAATAATAATAATGAAAAAAGCAACAAAAAAACAAATAAAATTTTATGGTGAATTACTGCTACACTGCTACAAAGGCTAATCTCTTATTCCTCTCTTTTCCTTGTGTTTCTAATTTAGATCAGAATCAATGCCCTTATTATGCTTGTAGTAGAACGTGCCTGGCACTGAGAACATAATTTTCATTTCTCCATTAAGAAGAAAAGTAAATTGTTGAGCCTGCATCACTCTGCATTCTTGTTATCAGACGGACTTGCCTTTTCTTGGAATTGCTCCACAATTGTAATTCAGTTTTTGATTGAATGTTTTGCACATTGAATTTCACTTTAGATTTTCTCTAGCTGTTTTAAACTGAAGCATGAGTTCAGTTTACTAACTATTTGAATAACATTGTATGCAGAGCATCATCTTGGGCGACAGAAGCTTAAGGAGGATAGAGTTACTGAGAACTCTCCTAGCTGGCCTCACTTACATTTGGATGAATGCAGCCAATCATCCTGTTAAAGAGAGCTATGCAGCCTATGGGATAGTAATTGAAACTGCTACCCTCCCAGGTCTGAGGGGAGGCTAACTGCAGGAGAGAAGATGCTCCCTCTCTCTCAGGATGAAAAGCACAGGTGAAAATTTTAGGAGCACTCTTTAGAAGTTGTTATGATCTAGTTGTTATTATCTAGTCAGTTCACAGATATACAGCCATTTTAAGTGCAATAAATCCACTTCTGCTGTCCAAAAGGATGGTCACACTTCTTGTCCCAAGCTTCACATTCCCATTTGTTAGCACTAGTATTCATGCAGTAATGCAAATTGATCTACATGATATATAAATCAAGAAAACAAGCAAGCAGTTCGGTACCAGAGCAGTGACATAATCTGTTTCTTTGGCCATCTGGTTGGAAAAATGCTTTTGCTCTGTGCAGATATGGGAATCAGATTGCTTATTTTGGCTGCAGGGCAGATTTATGGTGAATTAGAGTGATAGAGTAGTCATGGAGCCAGCATCCTATTAGCTTGTCAGTCACTCAGCCATTGCAGGGACCCACTTTTATGGGTCTGATGTCAACCAGACTGAGAGGCTCTCACCAGTACAGATTGACTCTTTAATTTCTCACAGAAGATATAAAAGGCCTTGGGCTCCTGGGCCTAAAACCTGAGGAAAAATTAAACAGAGTCAAGTTTTCAAGAGTCAGCATTCATATTAGGATAAATAACATATTAATTAAATGTTTCTAAATAACAAATGAATCCTGTTACTCCTAGTAAGAGTTTCACCAAGGTCGTATAAGTGCATGGCCTGGAATTTCATTCCTTTTTTTTTGTTAAAGCACTAGAGACTTGCAGACCTTTGAAAGTAATGAAAGTGCTACATTGTTTCCACTTTTATTTCATCTTTTTCTGATGTGAAAGCCCCCTCTGAAGACTGAGGTGTTGTCTGTTTAGGTGTAATCTGTCTCCAGCATGAAAGGTCAGAAGTAAGAACTTGGGAATACAAGGCACTACAAAGCAAAAAGAGGAGTGCTATGAGGAAATTGCTTCCTCTAAACCGCTTTATGGAACTGAAAGAGATATCCAAGTGTTTTTAACTATGCAAAAATGTCAAGGAAAATAAAAGCCTTGAAACTAAGGCATTGCCTATTCTAACCCTGAAGGGAGATGTAAAGGAGCTGGATCCATCAGGAAGATGAATCTGGTCATATGTTTATGAGTACATAGTCATATACAGGCTTGACCAAAATGGTGGCAATTTTGCAAAACTCAGTCACCTTAATTCTCTATGGAACTAATACTGGGAAGAAATAATTTCAATGCACCTGAAGAGTTCAGGGTAACAATGGCCCCTGAAAAACTATGAGCTTACAACCTTAATTCAAAGGCATTTTTGACTGTTTCTTTTACAATTCCTATATGCAGGACAAAGAGAAAAGAATTTTCTTTAGAACGCCTTGCCATTCACGTTAGTAAAATTCAGTCATCCACAAAAGATTATGCTCTTCTCTCTCTTAAAATGGTGCTGTCTGGCTCAACCCTTTTCTGACTTTTAAGTTCTGTTCTTCTCCTTATCTTTGGCCACTTGACTTCATTTTAGTCCGCTGTATTACTGAGAAGTTTCTTTGAGAGAAAGCAAGAAAAAAAATGCCTCATTTCCTTTTTCTTGATTAATTTTGCATCCCACAGTACCAATTTGCCTTGATGAATCAGAAAATCATTTCCCAGGAAATGAGTGAATTTAAACAGCACTTATCCTAAAGACACAGTAGTGGAATTGTTGCAGCGTTTTTCAGGGGCGCAAAGTTTACAGGCAGGTTGTGTGTCCATTTTAGTTTTTTAACACTGTGGTTTAACTCTTTAGAAAATGTGTGCCCTGATAAGTTTAAAAATAGAAAAAATGTTTGGGATTTTTTTTTTGTTCGTTTGTTTGTTTGTTTCTTTTTTGGCCTAACGCCTGATGCTTAAGGCAGGAGTTAAATATCCACCCTAATTTTTTTTCCAGATTGACAAGCACAGGCATGTCCTAGTATACTCCTAATTTTATTTAGCAAAAAAAAAAAAAAAAAGACAGAATTCAAATAACCACTAGAGGAATAACAAATCAGAAGGAAAGAAGGATTTTCTTGTTTTATCAAAAAAGCAGAGCCTTATGCAGCAACCAACAAAAATTAAGAAGGAATCAAGAGAATTACTTCAAGCTTAGGCATAGATAATAGGTGATAATGATTAATTGTAAGAAAAGGAAGAAAGAACTAGGTTTTTAACATCCCAAAGAACTGAGACAGGCAATCAGAAGAGATTACGGTCTGCAAGGCAGAAATTAAATGAAAATACACAGAATGGGGAAAAAAAGTGAGAGAAAATATTGATCAATCGGAAAAGTTGGGTATTGGATAACATCAACTCTTGCTTATAGGTCTTTATCGTTTAACTCATTGGACTGCATGTGTAGTATTTGTAAATGTATGTAGAGGATGTGAGCACAAAAAGTAGTTGTCCTTTGCATAGTCCTGTAAGACTGCAATCCAAATTATTTTTCAAGCAGCTAACTAAATGTGGGAAAACATTTGAAAACAAATACCCCTAAAATGACCATTCAGCTCTAGGAGTTAAACTGCTTTTATTTTATTTTATTTTCATACAGAAAATCTACAATACCATTCAACATCAGAAGAAGAAAGAGCATAAGCATGCAGAAAGAAATGGCATAGGTAGAGTAGGTTCTTTTTCAACAATAGTTGAACAGTGTCAAGGCTTCTGAGAAATGAATGGCAGAGGGAGTTTTGGAGCTACAAAGAACTGGGAGCAGAAAGGAAAATTTTGACAAGCAAGTGGTCATGCTGACATTGAAAACTGTTGCAGTCTCCTGTTTTTAGGAAACATAATTAGGCAACAAGTAAATCAATTCACATCACACAATGGTGAATATGTGTTTCTTTATTAAATGGTTCTGTTTTCCTCAGGTACTGTGTGCCAAATGATGTAATTGTTACCATGGGAACTATCCTTTTAAAATAAGAAACTTAGAATAAAGCTCTGATAGCTTCTAAAACCCCACCTAGCATGCATGTATTATTTTTCTCCCTAAAAAAGTATAAATAAATAGTGAAAAAAATAATGCTTTTCCACTTGTATCCTTAAGTGGCTCTTAATTCTTAAAATAGACCTGATGATAGTGGTTCCACTGTTTCTGGAATAGGTGTTACCTAGTGTGAGCTCCAGATACATGATCATTTATTTAAAACTGAAAAAAAAGGAAAATGCTGAGGTAAAAATACAAATTGGAGAACTGCTTTAGAAAAATGGATTTTATTATGGGCTGATTGAGAGACAAAGGGAATTTCTAAAATATTAGAGTTTAAATAAACTACTTTTCTAGTCATAATATAAAAAATATGTTATATTTATATTAAAATCAGAAAAGTGTATCCAATACTCCTCCTTCTACTCTATTAACCTGACAATCTTTCTTCTGAATGCTGGAAGAGGAGATGAAAACATTTGCTGCAAAAGCACTTGAAATACTCTTCTGGGAATCTGAATGTTTCACCATGACTAATATTTTGCAAAAGTTGTAATTTTGTGGCAAAATAACACATTTTATTTTTTTATCCAGGGGGAATGCTTAACCATGGTCCTTTTACTTTCCATTTTACGGCAGCATACACATAAATCACATTTCCATAACTGGTTCTGAGAACCAGAAGAAAAACAGTAGTGCCTAATGTTTCCTTTTCCTTTGTGCTTTATAGCTAAGTGGAATCATATGTGATTGATTCATCCTTAAAATATCTCTTACCCCAAAATATGACTTCATAAAATAATGCATTAAATGGAAGCATTTAAAATAGTTTTTGAGAACTCTTATAGCACTGCTCACTATTTGAAATTGTCTATGAGTCAGAAATAAGTGTCTTTCCACATGGTGCAGAAGAGATTCCAATACAAAAGGATAGACTGCAAGGTCTCCTCCAAGCAGCCCTAAGCCATCAGTTAACATTTTTTGGTACTTTTTTTTATTTTGTTTGAAATGTGGAATAGAAATTTTCAGTATAAACGCAATTCATATTAAAAAGAAATTTTTCTCAAGTTTCTTAAGTTCTGGAAACACTAATCTTATACAAAGTCCATGTCTACCTTGTGGAAGTAAATCTGACGCTTTAATTAGAATGTGCCATGCTCCCACAACATCTTTCATTGCAAGCACTTTGCTGACATTTATTAATTAGTGGTCTGAACTGGCAACCCTTACTCACCCGCATAATTTTTACTTGTGATTGCAATCATTCAGACTTTTTGCATGACTTAGATTTACGGAGTCTGTGCCTGTTCAGTAGTAAATGAGGCTCAAAAACATATAACTGAGTAGGGCTTTAGGAAACTAATTGAAAGTTGGCTTAATGTGGGCAGCCATGGGTAAATAAGGCAGTTATGTGTCCCAGAATGTACCTGGCTGTAGCAAAAGTGGCTCAGATATGCTTCTTTTTAGTGTCAGAGCCCTGATGAACCGGAGTGCCTTCTAATGATGTGTTAAGAACAAATTTTTAACTAAATATGAGGTCTTCCTGAGGAGAGACAGGGATAAAGGAAAAAAAAAACCAAACCAAACCCAAAAAACCAACCAACGAACAAAAAACCAAAAAAACAAAAAAAAAAACCAAAACCAAGGACTAATTATGTGACTATGAGACAAAACAGTAGAAGATGAGGAACAGCATGTGTGTCACAGAAGAAAATGTATAAAAGTTCCCATTGGTGTTCTGTGCTGGGATTTGACACCATTCAGGAAGGGAAAAAAGCTCTGTGGTGACTCTGATGCCCACGCCATACAGACTCCTCCAGTCAAGAATCCCCTCCTCAGTGGGGTGAGCCAGTTTGGAAGGTATCAGGAAAAAAGATAAGATCCTACAACTCAAGGAGCACTTAGAACATGACAGTGTAAATAAAAAGGGGAGGGAAAAGTGTAGCTCCCACCTGGCACAGAATCCTGGCACACTTGGAGAGGACCCTTGTGCCTGACTTGCCCACTTGTTGCAGGGGGAAGCAGTTGGAAAACTTAACAGGAAAAACTTATGGTATAAACACACTCACGTTCTCCACTTTGTTATATCGTTTCTAGCTGATGTGTGTCCAGTGGATCAGGGAACTGGATCTCAACATAATCTCACCCACTGGGTACTTACCCTTTTTTTCAGGTAAGAAAAGGTATTAGTACACTGCATGAGGACAGGACATGACCCTGATGACATGGGGCTGGTTAAGTATGAGCTTGCAGAAGCATTTTCATGAGGATTTCCTGGCCTGGCTGGATCTTATGCTGCCTGTTCAGGCATGTGGAAGGACTGTGAAGGGAGGCTAGACACCAAGAGGCTCGGTAAGAAGCAGTGGAGGGTGTGATATATCCTCCTTCAGGACATGCACAAAATAGGAGCAGATTCCTGCATTTAAAGTGCTCTTTACTTCCTTGAGCAAATTTTGGGGAAATGCAACAATCAGACCATCCTGCAGACTGTTCATGTAGTGCAAAGCCAACCTCTTTCTGTCTCCCATGACTGTTCTTGGCACACTGAGGAGGACTCCACCCCTTGCCTGCTGGGTTTTCATGTGCCAGGCGTCTGGTTAGGTTTCTCCTTTTCTCCATGTGGAGGATCTGATCTCTTGCAAGCGCTTCTAAATCTCAAGGAGCTCCTGGCAGGAAACAAGCAGTTCAGCTATATTCAGAGAAGACCTCTCAGGCTGATGGCCAAAAGCTGCCAAAGCCCTTGCTGCCATAAATGGTGCTATGTTTTGTGATTACTTATCAAGACTATGTTATGGCTTCTCTCAGCCCCCTTTTCCAACCCAACAGCAGTAATAAGACTGTAAATTCAATTTTCCAAGGTCCCTAATTCTGCTCTGGGACAGGAGTTTTAATTCTTAGGTTTGTGTCACACACTGTCTCCAGCTCTTTACCCTTTTCCTTCTCATCTCTATATATCTGAGAGGCCTTGAGACAGCTATGTCCTTCACAAATTGTCAGCAACAGTGTTGGATCCTGAGCCCAGAGAAAGCAGAGTGAGTTATAGCCTTTTAAAAAGTGGTTTGAATACATCCATGTAACACTTTGTGCTTATGTAAATGGTCTGCATTTTAGCAGAACTACTTAGGAGTAAAAATTGTAAGAGTTTGAGCATTAATCATTTATCAGTAAATGTTAGGTAAATGCTTGTTTTTTTCAATAAGAAATTATTGTCAGCAAAGACCTGAGTTCATCCTAGGGAGTGCAGAATTTTTCTTACTAAATTACCTAGTTGGGATTGTTAGACAAAGGTTCCTCTAGGGAGAGAGAGTTAGGAAGGGAGAGGATGGCATCTACTGATATTTATTTAGGCCATTAAGGTCTAATTCTCTGCCTGGAGAAGCTTCTCTGTCTCTCCTGACAGGAGAGAAGCTTCCAGTAATTAGGCACCTAACTTACACACTGCTGCAAAGTGGGCTGAAGCCAAGTCACCATGCAATCAATTCTACTCCACGTGTCCAGGCCAGTCAAGGAAATAGAGCTCTTGTAAAATCTGTAACCTCTGCTGTAACCTCCCCTGCCTCTTCTGGGCCTGCTTGTCTGTATTACCCTGGCCCAGCTCTGATGTAGCTCAGCAGCACAACTTTGGTCCAGGCTTTTGAAGAAATCCTTAAGTGATGAGAAGGTCCAGAGGGTGGGGACTAGTAGGATAAGAGGGAAAACTACAGGCAGAGGCACAATTACAGATATGGAGCCTGTGAGTACCATAAAGATTCAGGAAGAAAACTGACAACTTGGTTGTCATTAAAGAAAAAAGAGCAGTCCAAGGAGTTTCTCGGTGTTATTAATGTCAGTCTGTTGTATCTCAGTGGTCTCCATGGGGTGGCAGTTTAAAGAGCAATAATACCTTGAAGCAAGGAACCAAGGGTTCAGCAACTCAGCAAAATTTCCCAACATTTTAGGGAGCAGCTAAAGCTGATACTTCTCTTCATTAATGTCTGTCTGAGCAGCAAACACTTTTTCACACATTTTAGGGATGTTGAACACACGAATGTTTATTCTAAGAGTTCAAAATATCTAGCTTTATATTTCGTGTATTAGCTAATAAATTATTGCTTTATACCTTTGCTTTTGTATGTTCTGCTTGCAGACCTCTCTTTGATAACAGTTAAATATTCCCAAATGAAATGATCCAAAGAAAGGCAGCAACACCTGATGTAAAGAGTTGGTGACTTTGCAACAGCTAATCATTAAGAGTCTTAAGAATCTTGCACAGTAAGAATCAGACTTACTTTGACTGAAACTGTCTTGATTATTCAAGTGTCATGGTTTCCTGTGTTCATCTGTAATTTTCAAAAAGTTTTTCTCCTTCTCAGTACTAATTTTTTGCAAATGTTGTGAAAGGTCATAAGTAGCATTGTATTTAGAAGTCAGAAGAGAGGTTGGTCATCAGAGACATTTTCTTTAAAAAAAATATACTTCAAGATATGAGGGAAAAAACTGTTTTATAGCATATTGTTTTCTGGTATGATAGTAGCTCTTATATCTTTTTTCATTATTTTGGTCTGTCTCATCAGAGATTTTCTAAAATTTACCATTGCCTTTTCTTCATTTCTTGTTCTTATATCTTCCAGTGTCCCATAAGGTTCTGAATTCTTTAGTTTTATTTTCCAGCCCTAATTTCCAGCTGTTGTCCTAATTTACAGTATTCATGCATATTGCTTTTCTTTCTCTTCCTTTTGCTGAGATTAACATTAAAAAGTAGATTCAAAATGATCAAGGAATTTTTTTTGTTTAGTATTATGAAATAAAATCATACTTCACTGCTCACAGAGAAAAAGATTGTTTAACTAAATACCGTGCTAATTGGAAATATTTCAACAAACTGTGTCCATGAATCATCATGTTAATAAAGTTATTTAAGAATGTCTGTCATTCTTTTTCACCTGCCTTCATATATTTTTTTAAGACTGTCCTCGTTGAGTTATAATTAATAACTGAAACATGTCAAAACTCTCTAGCTTTTCTACCCTAGGTGTTTTAACAAAGTTTTCTATATTACACTGACCCATTACATTTTCTTAGTATGGTGTTGAAAAATATGGAATCCTCCTGATTTGTTTTTCTATTGTAAACCAAAACATCCCAATTTTTGTGTCAGACTGAAAAATGCACCTAAACAATGAGGCTTGTTAACAGCCCTGGCTTCTGTAAATGTCATTATCTTTATGATTATAACTTAAAAATTTTTCCTGTATTCCTCAGTTGGAAACATGATTTGGCCTCTGATCAGGTTAAACTGATTAAACAAACAGCAAAAAAATGTTTTATGTTATTGTAAAAATAGTCAGATTATTTAGAATTTCCAACTTTGCCAGAGGACTGGGAGGAAGAAAGTGATATTTCTTCCTTTCTTCCTCTCACTTTCTTAAAAGTAATTATTCAAATTTCCAGAGCCTTCTAGTCTCCAAAAAAAAATTTTTATCGACCTTTGAAGGGCAACTACCTATTTTCCTCCAAAAAAAGCAAATATCCAGAAAAATCTAGTCACTTCAGCTAATTTTTCATCACAAGAACAAGAAAAACAGACTATAAGAATGGAGAAAATGCTAACCTTTCAGGTGAAATTAAGCAAAAAGTCTTGAAAATTACTGTCTACTATGTCCTTGTAAGAAATTCTTTTCTTTGCATGGCTTTCTAGTCCAGTGATTTCTAAAGGAAAAAAAAACAAACCTCTTTTCCTTATCATTGGTCAGGCTTGGCTGTGGGTTTTATCTATGCCTCATGAAATGCCTATACCTTATGTTTTTAGGGGGCTTTCAAATCCAGTGTTAATTTGAAGCTTTTCCTCTTCCTCTCTCTGGTCCTCTTATGCTCAGGCATCACACACTTGTCTATATTAACTGCTTTTTTAGAATAGTTTCCAGTCCGTTCAGCCAGGATCTCTGTATTAGGTAGCATCAGGCAGCCGCATCCAGTGCGCCCAGCCTCGGCTCAGCTCAGCTGAACACAGCTGAGGAGTCAGTGAGTCTGAAGTCATGATGCAGGATCTTGCGTACAATGGATTTTTCTCTATTTGCCCTGTACTGCACCCCAAACCACCCCTTTGGTGAGCAGGCAGAGGTGTTCCAGAGGAAACAGCTAAGCAATCTTTCCTTCTTAGCATAAGAGCCTGCCTTGCCCAGTATAAAGCATATAGTACCCACACATCAAAAGGTAAAAAGCACCATGTACCTCTGGCAAAATTTATTAATATTTAAACAGGTCTAAAATAAGGTATTTAAAAATATTTTTTAAGAACCTTGTTAAATAAAATTGGCACTCTAATTTAGGACATCTTTTTTCTTCTTTTCATTTTTTTTCCTTTTATGGAAAGCAGACAGAAGAATTTAGGCCCTTTTCACTATGAAAATTTGACAACACCAATAAATGCCAAGAGATTGGCTATATTTTAATGAAAAAAAGTTTTTCAAGGTAAATTATTATTGTTTTCATTTTGTGTGTGTTTTTAATGAAAAATTTGAATAAATTCTGCTAATTTCCTTGAAATTCACTTCTGTATATTAGACAAAGAATATATCCTTAGGTCAGTATATTTGGACTAAGTTTCTATTGAAATTTTAAGAGTAACCAGAGATGTTGTTGCATTCTTTCTCAAGTAGCATATAAATAACATAAATTGAGAATGATTCAATGCATTGTCTGCATCTATAGTCTTAACCACTTTCCTTTAATTTCTTTTCCAGAAAGATAAAAGGGCTTTATGATCAAAAATTTTAATGCTTAGGAGAAAACTTTTCCTTTTTGGATTCACTTCCTGTCAGAATCATTGCATATGTTTATGAGCAGTTTTTGGATTTATAAGGAGAAATAGACAGAAAAGTAAGATTAAAGAAGCAAAGCTGGGATATAAAACAAATAAAAATAAGCTAAACTGCTTTTGAGAGAAAGAGACAAAGAAAGAAGACACAATTATCACTTTAAAAAGTTCCATGATCATTGACAGATAAAGGAAAATGATTTCACTAGTGTCAGTACCCTAAACCCAGAGGGACCAGGCACAATACTTCTGACAGCACATTTTTGAAATATATATGTGATACAGTGTTCAAATTTGGTGAGTTCTTCTCCCAGAGGAGAAAGCTGCATCTATACCTTTGGCATAGAAGTTTGTTGTCCTGAATATATACTGCAGAGGTCTGTTCTGTAGAGTCACCTCCTACAGCCCTGGAGTTACTCTTAGCTGAACTAGATTAATGCATTGCCAATGAACTCAACAGATCTCTGCCAATTTACATTGTCTGAGGTTCCAAAGTTGCTGGAGGGGAAAGAAATGTCCCAGGTGTCCCAGAAAACAGAAAGAAAAATAAGGAAATGCAAAACACTTGAGGGCACATCAAAAACACACAACTAATTCAGCTTGCTTCACATCAGGTTCTTACAGAAAATATTGAAGTGCTTCACAGCAACTGTGCTACATCCATGAAGGACTGAGTGCTTATGGCTAGCCAATTAATATAAAACATTGAGAATTGTTGTTCTTCTATTATTTCTCTAGAGTCTCATAATGATATTCTCAGATTTTAAAGCCCACACCTCTTTGGTGTATGCCCCTGGCTGCAGATCTTCACTGACTCCTTCTGCTGCATGCTGCTCTCTCTCAGGTCGGGGCTCCTCCAAGGCTCTCCCTGACTGGCTAACCCACCCCCTTTTATCCCAGTCATCTTCATTGGTTACAGCTGCAGCCCAATTAAGGACATTGCAGCTGCAGCCCATCAAGGGCAACCAGGACCTCTGGGGCAAAGCCTCTATACAGATATTTAAACACATTTCCTCTACTATAGAGAATGAGTTTGTATAAATGTACATTCATTTACTTGTGACTTTCTGCCAGGCACAAATTAAATCATCTGTAAACAAAATAATAAAAAATAAGGAGATGACCATACTTTAGGATGAATTCTTACCATACTCTGAGTGTAACCTCATTGTTCTCAGCAACAGTCAGTTGTTTCCAGAACAAACACAGTTCTGGAAAACAGACTCCCAGATAAGCAATTAACATTCTGCTTTTATATTTTATTGTAAATCATTATTTCACTTTCTTTCTAAACACTGTCCCTATACCCATCTGAATACAATTGTTCACAAAAAAACTAATATAAGCTTTAAGCCTTGAATCTATAATATATAATAAAGGTTGAACATATAATTGGCTTTATAGCTCGCACTTAATTGTATTGTCTTATTTTTTTGACAAGTTGTCAGGGAATTATTGTATGTTGTTGTGATACAACTGGTCAACTGAACATCTTACTATGGAAAAATTCAGCTGGTGTCCTGGCCATAATTTCTAAAATTTTTTTAGATTGTATTGTAAGTATGTCACTCGACCTCTGGCTAGATCAACAGGAGCCAGGTCATTCATTGCTTCTGTGCTGTATCTGCTAACCTTGCCCTGAAGTTTCCTTTTCCCTATGGAGTGTGGAATGGCAGTGGATGCCCACAGGTTGGCAACTGCATTATGTCCCATATCTCCATTAATTATAGTCAGAACATATGCACTCAGCTTACATGCAGACAGCTGCATTGAAAACAAAATAATTTATGCTTTTGCATCTTGAGTTGATGCCCAAACACAAACACAACGCTGAAAGGAATTTAAACAATAGTATAGAAGTGCCTTCCCACAGAGCAATTTGGGTCAAGCCCAGATGCCTGATAGTTTAAAGCAAGTTAAATGACTTGTGATTAATTTAACCCATGGCTGAGAGTGACTAATGAATCTGCTAATGTAATTAAGAACAGAAGGTGTGGCCAGAAGAGTCACAAATGAGGCTCGGTTAATGGCCAGGGCAATGATAACTGGGGTCTCCATAAACCTATAAAAAGGTGGATTCAGCTCATCCAATTTTAGGCATTGAGTAGACCTCTCTGTCTGAGTTAGACACTAAGCTTCTTTCATATACAACAGAGAGAAATACGAACATGTAGGGCAAAGTTCATCTTTCCTAGTTTATTAGTCTACATTAGGTAGAAATAAATGTCTTCCTAACAGTGCCTATTTCTCTTCACTGGCAATAAAAAGAACCTAAGGTAACTAGTTTAATTTCAGGCATCTACATTGGATCAGAGGACTCCCACCTGGGTGTCTGTAGATAATAGTGTGTCTTATATCAGAGAGAAGCTCTGCACCATCTGCTCCAGACAGGCTTGTCTAAAGCTCCAGCCCCACCAGAGGTAGCCTTTATCGACATGCCAATTACAGGAACAGCTGCATTAGTCCTTAAATTTGCCCTGCAGCTAGAGATGTCTAATCCCACCCAGTTATCTCATTATGACAAATATTTTAAAATTGTAGCACCCACAAGAAGAGAAAGTTCAAACACATCGAATGAAAACCCCATAAAAATTAATATTTTATTCACTTCAGCCATCCCACCAACATTTGCCATTGTAAAAAAGACCACGTGTGGAAACAAGTACTATCATGAGGGAATTTGAGAAAATATTATATATCCAAAATAAGAGACTTAAAAGGAGGATTTAGAATTCAGATTAATTAAAGCTAGCAATATCAACAAGAATAACACAAAGCAAATGGGAAAGAGCATCAAAAGTAGTGAAAAGATATGCAAAATATTGTCTTGTTTTGCTATCAGAAAAGCATTTAGCAAAGGTATTCTTTCTACTGCCATTGCAGTCAGTCTCTCAACAGACTGAAAGTTTAAACCTGCTAGAAGGTACCCAGCCTGTTGTTTGGCAACACTAGTTGCCAAGGCAACAGAAGCCAGTGACACTTTTCCTTCTTCCTGATGGATTCTGCCACTAAAATACAGAAATCAGGGTCCTGAACTGACATGATGTCTCTTTGGAAGACATTTTACGATGCCATGAAATCCCTATCTTATAGTAGAGGACAGAGGTATTCTGAAATATTAAATGTGTTTCTTTATTTTGCCAATCTTTATTGATGTGTCACAGGGCTTTTCTTTTATTGTGATGTTACTTGGATGGATGTTTGGAATTTTGACATACTGGTCAAAAGAACACTGAACAGGGTACTGCTCTTCATGAATTAGAGCCACTTATTTGGGTTAAACCAGGTAAGAGATATAGACAACAGAGATTAAAATATCTCTGTAGCTAATGATTTAAAATCTATTTATAACATTTTGCACAAATGTTATAAATGTTTCCATAGGTGCACATATGGAAAACAAGAAATATTTTTGTTGTACAGTTTGCAAGGCTTAAATAAAGATAATGCTTTTAATTTTGGTTTGCTACAAACAAAAAACATTCACTGAAGCATATTTTAGGGGAATAATCTTAACCATCTTAATGTGAAACAGAAAAGTCTAAATAGAATCCTTCCTCTCAGTGTAATGAAACTCTTGATTTGTTCTTCAACTCTCACTCTTTTCTCTCCCAGCCGTAACTTTTCACACATTCCCCCTTGTTTAAACCCTGCAAGACTTTCCTTTGTGAGTCATTACTCAGTTCGATGTAGAACTCCTTTTGAATGTTGCTTAAAGCTATTCTCCCATTGATCTGCACAATGACATGTTTCTTATAGCAGATGGACTTGCTTTCCTCTTAATAAATGTCCCAAATGTTTCCATATCCTTTTCAGGAATAATTTACAGAGAACAAAATTTTCCAATTAATTTAATTTTGTACTTTAAAAAAATTCTATCATTTTTATTAAGGCATTTAGTTTGAAAGTATTCCAATATCTTTGCATACTGAGAGGGAACTCAGACTTTTTCATCTTTCTATTGATACACAAATAACACTTAATTTGAACAATTTTGTCTTCAGGTTTTAAAATTTTCTCTTGTCTTGCTTAAGATAATAATTGCTGTTTCTGCATTGTCAGCTCCTAATGTTATACAATTCTGAAGAAAAATACATTATCAAATGCATGAATACAGCCCACATTTCTGACATCAGATGAGTCACGCTATGTGTGAGCCAAGCATATGGATGAAAATTAGTTTTCTGTAATGTGATAAAGCAAACCTGTATCAAACAATAATAATTACATATACATTATACTAAATTAGTTACTCCAAATGGTTCTTCAGGCAGTAGGTAACCCTGTCACAAAACCTGAACATGCTGCTTCCTTTAAAGCTGAGGCTTCATCAATAGCACTTACTTGATTCTAGTTGCCTAAAAAAACACAGGCTCTTAATGGAATAAGGTGAAAGAGGAAGTTCAAGTGAATTGTTGTCAGTAAAAAGCAATGATGCACAATTAATGTCACAAGTGTCTTTCACATTTTCTTTCTAATGTCTTTCTTTCATGTTGGAAAGCAAAATATAATACAAAAATCTGAGTTCAGAGCAGAATTGCAGAGGGGAATGCTTAGAAAATTAATTTAAGGTGTACAGAGCAGCAAAGGAGAACAATAATTCAGAAGTCTAAATGACAAAGTAGAATTTAGAAATTTTTTATGATGATTAAAATAGTTTAAACTTGTAGATATGTTTAAAATTATCTGGCATTTTTTCTATGTCAGATCTCTATACAAATAACTTAACCACATATTTATTAAATATCAGTAATACTATCATTTGTACTTGCCCAAAATCCACAAATAATTTTATAGGTGTAGCTGTTGAGGTCTTAAGCAGTTGAACAAAATTTTGACCCAAGTATAGTACAGTAACAAATCACAGAGTGCATTTTTATTTGTTATAAAATCTTTGTCTTTGAAACTGCTTTTCAAGCACTGTTTGCTGCAGAAAAGATGTCCAGAAAGCATCATATGTTCCGTGCCCTCCAACAGAATGAATCAATCATTCAAATTCAAACAATATCAATCTCTGAAGTACACATTGATCTGCTTACCCCTGATGGAACACTGGGGTTTTAGTTTCAACTTACTGATTCCTTCTAAACTATTTTTTTCTTGGGAAAAAAGTGTACCTCCCCATGTATTATATTTGGTCTCCCCAAAAATAATGACAATGGAGATGGCAGTTTCAGGCTTCCAGACTATCTGGCTGAAAATCTTTCAGGCAAGAAACTGAAAATAAAAGCTCACTTTAATAAGGAATATTTGACCAGTAGTCAATCTAAACCACTGTTAACAAACAATAATGAAGAAATTTTGAAAAACATAAAATAATAATAAAAATAATAAAGAATAGGTGATGTGACAAGAGTGAAATAAATGTTAGCAGTGTGAAGAATTGAAACAGCTGCTTGTATATGGAAAAATTGCTGCTCTATCAAGAGTAGATGTCTGTATGGAACAATGAGGGTAGGTGACCCAAAATGAAATCAGAATGTAGGTTCTAACATCATTAAATAAAGGATGGACATGGGTTTTGAAATAGATTTTTAAATTGGATCAATATAACTTGACTATAACCTGCATGTTTGCCATATGATACACTTATTCTATCCTGTAGCACAGAGTGAAAATGTCCTACTCTTGTTGGCACATGACTTATGTGCACTTCAGAGTCACACACTAAGCCAGAACACCTTTTCACTCTTGCTCTGAGGGTATATTTTCCCATCTCCTCTACACACCAGTGTACAAACAGACTGCAAGTGCCCCTTCAGTCTCCTATTGCTCTTTAAAATCTAGTTAATCACAGATCTTGACTATTGTCACAGACATCTTTTTGTGAAAATCTTTTCTTAAGATTTTTTCTCTTCTGAGAAGCTGAAGCGTCAGAAACAAAATGTAAACAATGGTTATCTGCTGCTGTAGAATGCATCAAGTTTGTCTGTGATTGGACCATCTTGAATGTTTACAATTAATGGCCAACCACAGACCACATAGCTTAAACTCTCTGTCCAAGCCACAGACCTTTGTTATTCATTCTTTGCTATTCTTAGCTAGCTTCTGAGGAAACCTTTCCTTCTATTTCATTTTAGTATAGTTATAATGTAATATATATATATATATCATGAAATAATAAATCAAGCCTTCTGGACATAGAGTCAAAATTCTCGTCTCTTGCCTCATCCAAGGACCCCTGCGAACACAGTCACAGACTATCATTCCATTTATATTATAACTGTGGATACTGCATTTATATATTTAGCCACCACAGCTCAGGACTTTGCTCAGACACAGTTTATCATTCCTTTTTTTAGCTTAATACAGCTATTTAGTGTAGATTTTAATCTTTGGCTTCATGAATTAGATTTGCTTGAAGAATAGCATAACTGGGCACCTAGAAATTAAAAGAAAACAATAAACAAATAATGAGAAATTTTAAAGAGGAAATTTAATAAATTTTTTCTCTGGTTACATGAAATAATTAATGATTTAATCACCTAGCAAAACAGTTTTTAATTATCCAGGGCAATTTTATTTCTTTCTTACACATTGATTTTCTCCAAGTTGTTTTAGTAGCCTTAAGCAGGAAAAAATAATTTCTATACATTTTTCTCTTTATATTTGTTTATGTACACATCTATTTAAAATCACTTGGCTTATCAGATTGTTTCTTTCAACATTATTTAAAATTTAAAATAAGTTAGAGAAAAATTCTTATGCAACATATTTGCTGGTTGTAGAATTAAGTGAATCTTTCTATTATTCTACACAGACATTGGAAAGCTCAAAGAACATTATGAAGTTTTAACTAAGAAAACTATTAAAAGTAGATAAACTAGAAAATTATGCTCAAGTATAAGAATATGTAAATATAGACTAATTTTTATTTAGAAATTGAGATGAACACTTTGTTACTAGTCTCAGTTTTCACCATTATGTATCATTTCTAGGATAGCAGAAACTAGCAAATGTTATTCAAGTACAGAAAAGAATGAGATTGGTTTCATTAACATAAGGTCTGAATTCTAAACATAAAAGTACTTATTAATAATTATTCCTAATCCTTTAGATATGAAAAGTTAAGATTTTGGTAGAACAAAAGACTCACATTTTAAATTGATCTCACATAGCTAATAATTCTACTGCTGTACTGACTTATAGGCGTAACTAAGATCAGCTACTGAATAGTTTATTTCTAGAGAATGACTATGACGCCTGGCTGTTGGCTGAGCTTTATTTGTATTGTTGGTTAAGAAAATTTAGACACTTAAAATGCTGATTTTCATAATGAACCACTACCTTATCTTTAAATCTTTAAATTGCATGAGGTTAGAACATGCTTTCTGAAAGCCTTTAACAACTTCTTGAGTATTGCTTTTTTTTTTTTTTCAAATATGAACTGATACATATATTCTTATTTTCACAATTTAGGCATAATTTAAGTATGTTCTTACCTTAATACTGACTTTGATTTTTTTAATCAGTGGTTATACTAAACTCAGTGTGCTTTAGCATTGTAATGACCAGTTATATGGAACTACTACAACAGGTAAGATTTTCACACCTTGCAAAGCTCTAGACATCCATAAAGGAAATAAAATGCAACTAGCAGAGGTTGATGGCTTAATGTAAAAATTTCTAATAGTATGCTGTCTGGAAAAAGTTGAAATTTATCTGACCCAGCAGTCACTTAGTCCAGAAGGCAAAACTTTTCAGTTTAATTAAAGATAAGTTTCTGAATGTACATTTTCCTATTCATGAAGGAAATAGTTTCATACTATTAAGGCACAAAGGAAAGTTTAATATTTGAAAGGCATTACACCAGTTTAGCTCTTCAATAGCATATATTTTATATACCTATAAATGTCTGTTACAAACCTAAAGAAAGCATAGTCTTTGAATTGCCTGTGCTCTATGATACCCCTCATATATCAGAGGAAGATGAAGAGGATATCATACCATCTAAATCTATACTTAACAAGTAAGGCATTTGTAATCCAGTCTCTGACTGTCTCTCCTCTGGGCTATTCCAGTGGAACGTCTGTTGAGGGGCTTATTCTGATAATGCAGTGCTCTTAGGGCTCTGCATATATTAACTGTAGAACTACTAAAACATTGTGTAATGTTCAATTGTAACTCTGAAATATTCCTCTCCAAAATTATTTTTAAAACTTTTACAGCAGAACACAATATAATCCCTTCTTCCTCAGTGCCACCAGAAACATTTACTGAAAGTAAATGGGCTTGGGATGAACACTTAGAAAAGTTAGGGTCCTGTTGTTTATTTGCATAAGGAATTATCTGTCTGTGGCTGGAGAGTTCAGCTTAAGGGCTCTATGACAGGTGGGGGTCAGTGACAAATAATAACTCTCAGGGTTCTGTCTTGGCATTGGTGCCTTTCAATATCTTTATCAGTTTCAGAGAAAGCTTTGATCAAGTGCACCTCCAGCAGGTTTGCAGATGACATGAAGTTGAGCAGTGTGGTTCAAACAACGGATGGGATGCCATCCACAGGGACCTGGAGAAGTGAGCCCACAAGAACTTCATGGAGTTCAACAAGTGCAAGTGCTGCACCTCTGTTGGGGCAATCTCAGATATGAGAACAGGCTGGCAGATGAACAGATCAATAGCAGCCCAGCAGGGAGGACTAGGGGGTTCTAGTGGATGAAAACCTCATCATGGGTCAACAGTGTGCACTAGAGCTCAGAAGGCAAACCACATCCTAGGCTGTATCCAGAGTGAAGTGGCCAGCCCCTCTACTCTGCCCCATGAAATCCTGCCTGGAGTACTGCACCCAGATCTGAAATACACAGCTAAAGAAAGACATGGATCTTTTTAAGCGGGTCCAGAGGAGGATCATGAAAATGATCTAATGGCTGGAGAACGTCTCCTATGAAGACAGGCTGAGAGTTAAGCTTGTTCATCCTGGAGAAGAAGCAGCTCCAGGGAGACCCTTTTGCAGCCTTTTCATATATAAAGGGAGCTTATAAGAAAGTGAAAGTGGGAATTTTATACAGGCAGATAGCGATAGAACAAGGAGGAAGAGTTTTAAGCTAATAGTGGTGAGATTTAGATTAGATACAAGGAAGATATTCTTTATTGTTAGAATGGTGAGGCACTGGAACAAGTTCCTCAGAGAAGCTGGGGATGCCCCATCCCTGGAAAGGTTCATGGCCAGGCTGGACAGAGCCCTCATCTAATGGAAAGTGTCTCTGCCCATGGCAGGGGACCTAGAACCAGATAATCTTAAGGTCCCTTTGAACCCAAGCTGTGATTCTATTATTCTCTGTGTGCTGTCATCTTATTGCAGGGGTTCCATACTGTTGTCTCCTTATCACAAAATTTTCATACCTTCTTCGTGTTTCTTGTTGGCAGCTCCTCAGAGCACTGACTCTTTCTTCTTCACAAAGCAGCCAACTGACTCCAGATCCCTTCTCAACCAGCCACCCCAATCTTTTATAGCCCTCTTCTTCTCATTGGTCACAGCTGTGGCCTGTTAAAGTCAGGCCTGTTCCTAATCTTTGATAATTGGCCCAGCTGCAACTCCTTAGAGGTGAGATTACTTTCTACACTATCTTTATTTTCTTATCTTCTATCTCCCTACATCTGTGCCCATGGAAAAAGAGAAGAAAAAAAGAAACTGGATGGAATAAAGGCAAAAAAGTGATCATTTTTAAGCAGTATAAAATCCATGTTGTATTATCCCTGTTTGAAAGCACACTTGGAATGACTAGGGCTGTGGTAATCACATTTAGCTGGAGTTTTCTTTCAACTTTATTTATGGCAATAAACATCCTAACTCACTTGAGTACAGTTGATCTATGTTTTATCTGAGTTACACTAAAACAGTTATTGGAATTTAATTTTAGAACCCAACCTACAAATAGGCAAATGATAATTACTCCATTTTATTTTCCTGTTTGTGTATAACAGTGTTTTGTGTGAGTAAATTGACCATTAATAGTCTCAACATGCTAGTTTTGTAAACAGGATAGACTCTTAATTATACTTTATCTAACTGTACTTTATACTTTATCTAACTGTACTGAATGTATAGCAAATTAATGTGCTACATCTAATGAATGGTATTTTAAAAAAGTGAAAAAAGAATTTGATGTCAAGAATGAAAAGTTATTATTTTAAAGTAAATCTTTTGAAAACTGCAAATTTTTGCAAGTGTATTTTGAGTGAGACCGTTATCAAAAACAAGTCTGAAATAAATTTACTAGGTGTTCTTAAATATATACATAGAATTTTCTTGGGTTTTTTTTTTAACTGAAGGTTTAATTTATTTATTGTAGTATATGTATTCATTTTTTTATTTATCTCCTTGGTGCCCTTGAAGGGAATTAAATTTGTATAAGAGCTACATGCATTAGTAACAATTTTTGTGAATGTTTTAATTGTTTGAGAAGTGTTTAATTTAAATAATCCTGCTGTGTGATCCTACTTATACAGGGAAAATTTTTGCTTCACATTTGATCTCATCTAATTCCTCATCAGTGAGAAATATTTTTTTTGTGACTGTTTGCAACCTTCTTTTTCAAGAGGGAGCACACTGTATCTCCCCAGATAGCAGCATACTATCATTACCACTTATATATAGGTCAGATAATTGGTGCAAAAATTTTGGATGTACTTATGTGTACAATTTCCTAATTAAAATTTCCAAAAACTTTAAAACTATCTCCAAAACATAGAAGCACACAGGTCAGAACAGAATTCTGTAAAATAATCAATGTTATGAGAAGATTTCTGTTGCCAATCAATATAGGTTTCTGGTACCAAATATTTACTCTATTATTCTACTTGACCTCTAATTTGAGATATTTTGGTTCTTCTGAAGATCAGGTCATACATGCTAAGGCTGTGAAATTAACTCAGACACCCTTAAGTATCTTAAATGGCACTAATTGCTTTATAATTTTTTAAGCTATAATTCAAGTCCCAGCTCAGCAAAGTTGCAACCTTCCCCCTGTGCTCCCCCCAATACTTGAATGCTCTTAACATCTACAATTATATTTGAATTTCTGCTTTGATTAAGCTGTTTATAGAGTCCTAAGACTGTATTAAAATTTCCCACACATAACAGCTAAGCTATGTGAAAATATATCAAACTGAACTCTTTGGAAACAGTAAAAAGAAAGCCTGAAAAAACATGAATAGTTTCTGAAAGTGGAAGGAATTTTCCAAATGATTGTGAAACTACACAAACACAAATCCTACAATCCACTTTTGGCATTTAGTTTTAGTCCTAGAAAATTTATAATTGCTTTATTTTGGAAGTTAAAAAAAATGCTTGTTCCTAGTATTTTCACAGTTACTTCAGTCACAGGGATCAAACTGAATAAAAATCTGTAAAAAATTAATATTTTTGATCCATTTCTTCTTTCTTTCATAAGGCTGCTTTGCCTGCTCTAAGTGAATTGTTTGCTTTTCTCTCACCTTTCTCTCATTCACTTGTGATAATTTGATGTCTGGCTAACTAAGCTATTGTATGGTAGGTGACCCATATATCACCTTTTTAAGCCTAAATTTTACATAACTTAAAAATAGGAGATGAAGCAGAATGTGTAGAATACTTTGTACCGGGATTTCCTGTCTGTCATTCTGCTTTTTCAATAGAAATCTTTTTTTGGGGGAAACCATGTTAAATCTTTATATATCTCATTTGTAAACAGATAGTATTTGCTCTCAAACAATGAAATGCAGATTGCCAGAAGCAAGCATCAGGATGTTATTGAAAAATTCCCAGCAGAGTTGAAGTTTCACTCAGAGGCTTGCTACTCCAAGCAGTCTCGGCAATTCCAGAAATAGATCTGCTTGTGGCAAGATAAATAAAATTAAATGATTTCTGAAGTCCCATTTGAAATATAAGCAAAACACAAGAAAGAAAAAAAAAGAGAAAGAAAAGAAGAAAAAATCAGACAAGCAAAACAAACACGGAATGAGGAATTGTCAAGAAATGTCCCTACTAGCTGTTTAAATACAATTTTAAAACTACATGAAATTATATCAAGTAGAAAAACTGAAGGGCATCATTGTTTTCTAACTCTGATTAAATTCCTGTCAAATAATTTGAAATAGTTGCAAACTGTATTCTTTCACAGTAGAAAATAATAATATAAGGTGAATATCAAGGAATACACTTGGACATCATAATAAAGCATAGTCCTTTTATTTTTTTCAGCCGGCAAGAAAATGAAAAGATGAAAGGAAAAACCCTCTCAAAACTAGTGTAAAACTGCGGCTGAAGCTATTTCTGCTATTACTCTTTGTGAAGAAAGTAATTCTTAAAATGAAATAAAAAGTTCTCCTCAGGATCAGTACTGACCTATCTTGAGAAAATTTGGCTTGCTTTGGATGAATTTGACTTTAACTCACATGCAGATCAGAGCTTTAGGAAAGAGTTTAGTTGCCCTGTCAGTGAGAAATACTTTTCTGTGGATGAAAAGCTGTTGACAAGAAGCCTAGAAACCAACTGGATTTTAGAAAAGCAGAACTTCAAATCCCTTGAACACCAGACAAATTTAGGATCCTTAACTTGTGTAGGATTATCAATTCTCTTATAAAAGAAACACTTTCTTTATTTATGGTTTCAAATCCTGAATTTTAAAAGAAAGGTTTATAGATAAATGTTACATATAGGTAAAGGTAAAAAGGTAAAAAACATACATATATGTTACATATAAAGTAAGAGCCTTGTTACCCTTGTAAAATCATGGCTCAGGCCTGCTACTTCAGCTAAGCAGAAAAAAGACTATGGGAAAGTGACTCAGCTGAATTAGAGGTAGAAAAACAAGTTCTATAAACATTGCATATTCACATTGTGGTGTATGGTGGTTGTTGAATTATCTATGTTATGATTTAAAACTATGTAGCTAATGGGCTAACTGCTTAAAAAGGCCTGGTTTTTGCAATAAAGTGGAGCTTCTTTGCACCTGCCTGGGACTCTGCATTGCTTCACTTTGTACAGATAAAGACAAACATTTGACTTGGAAGTGACTTTTAAAGGTCATCTAATCCAACTTCTCAGTAATGACTGGGGGCAGCTTCAACTAGATCAATTTACATCTTTCCCCATGTTTTCTTCATAATTTGTTTGGTTATATCATAGAACTGCGCAATGACAGAGTTGTTGAGGGTGGAATTGGTCTCTGGAGAGCATCAGCAGAAGTTTGGCTTAAGATTGCATTTCCAGTTAGGGGAGAGAGAGTTCCATTTTCCTGTATCTATGTATTCCCATTGTGGAATATCTAACCTATAGGAAAAACTGAGTAGAGGGTTTAATATTGATTAGGTCCTCCTAAGTACATATGTTTTCCAGGCTATAGAGATACATTTCCCTGCATATAGAATTTATGACTGCCTTTTGCAGGTACCAAGGTCTTTGTAGCAGATGAGAAAGGGAAGTCTTTTGGTGCTCTCAGGAAGAATCCAAGCTCTGCTATCTCATCAGTTTTAAGCATCCAACTGTAGTAATGTACACTACAAGCTATAGGGCTTTCTGCTTGGATCTTGCCTATTGACTCCCTGAAGATGATTACATTTTGCTAAAATAATTATTCAGTCAGCAAGAGGAAATGAGCAAACATGATTCTGCAGCATGGAAGACATTACAGGACTAGCAAAATCTATGAATTTAATTCCATTAAATTCACAAACATTTTAGACTAAGAAATAATGGACAGCATGAATGAAATCTAATCTCTTCCTTCAGAAAGTATAATATAAATTAATGCCTCAAATTTCAATTAGTCATGACAAATGTGTAGTCTTTGAAACAAGGGAACCTCTTATTGATAATATCAATAAGAATGGTAGTACACCAGTATTTTGTTCGTGTACTTGAGTGTATGATTTTTTCACATACAGATGTCTTCATAAATTTTTTTAATTGAACCCATACACACCTCTCCATGGAAATGTTATGCTTTTGTATCATTTTTCTCCTATCTACCTATCACTTTATTTATTTTAAAATATTACCTGCCACTTCTGACAAAGCAATCTTTTTGGGATAATAAATTCCAGGATAGCCCCACATAACAGCACTATCGTACTGTGAGTTGCAGCCTATAAATATGACATTTCAAGAGCTAGGAGAAGCTAGGCATATAGCACTTTTGAAATTCTAATTTTCGTGGGTGTCTTGAATACCTTGGATCTAGATGTTAGAGCAATTCAAGCAAATGTGAGTCATTGTAGTACTCTGGTTAAATTATTTCATTACCCAAAAATAGAAATTTGTTATTAAAATTCTATTATGGAACAAATTTTAGACTCAATCTGTTCTCCTTAATGATATCCCTTATTGCTTTACTTGCTTCATTGTCATCCTAATTAATAAAAAGAAAGCAAGAGAATCTTACTTGACTCCATTTTTGAGGAGTGCTACATTACTAACAAGAACAGCTTATTATCTGACTTTCTCAATGGATTCATGGCAACAACATCAAAAAAATCATAAGCATGGATTCTCCTTGAAAGTAGTCCCTGTGATTTTTGACCCTAAAAGAGTTTCCACAGTGTTAGAAACCTGTCATTACATACCTTTTTTTTTATTTTTATTTCTTTTTTTTTATTCAGCTTGTGATTCTGCAGTGAGCTCAGGGGGCAATATACTGCTACAGCCTTAACCAGTATAACTGAGTCTGGTGGTGCTAGATTCTGAGTTATTTGAAGCTGAATATTTCAGCTGCTGTAAACGAATCTTCCATGTTTTTTTTTTTCTTTTGTATGGAAATGCTTCAGTGACTTTCTTTTCTTCTTGAATTTCAGGCTGCTATACATACATGGCATATTTTTTTATATTACTTCAATATATATTGTCTCTCACATAGCACTAACAGCAAGGAACTTCACAAGTTATCTATGGTCTTTGAATTTTTTTTTTGTTCAATTCCACAAAGGACAAAAAAAAGAACATTGAAGGTTTTTTTTTTTCATTGTTTTCTGAAACAAAATGTGCCCATTAAAGTGAATTCTTCCCAAAGTACAAAATCAGATTTTTTTTTTCCTAAAAAATTCAATATAGATATATGTTTAATGTGGCTGTGGTCTTTGAGAAATTTATTGGTAACCTTGATTTATAATACAAAATGACCTCATAAGGGATTGTGAAGGATTATAAGAAATTCATCTCTTGCAGATCAATGATGAACCAGGAGTGACAATTAATTTTGTATTGTTTTAGCCCTAATGTGGTTTTCAGTTCACCAGCTTCTTGTTGCATAAAGGTTCTTTGTTCCCATATGTTCCTCTGTCAGTTCCTCTTTAAGCTCAAAATTTAATATACTTTCAAAAAACAAACAAAACAACCACAAAAATAATCTTAGCTAAAGAAGGGCATTGACCCTTGCATCCTTCTTAAAAAACTGACTGTTTGGCTTGTCTGGGACAGAGTCAGCAGTCAGATCAGGAGCTAAGCTGGCTGTTTTAACAGTAAATGTGCTATGCAGAAATTGTTGTTAGAGATGGAAAGCTGCTTGGACATTCAGAGACACACAGACCAGGTTACCTGGCATCAGCCAGTCACAGCCTGCAGCTGCTAAAAGAGTCTGGAATAAGCATGAAGTGCAGCTAGGTATATGGAATTGAAGTTAGAATAGTGCTATATGCATGAAATGGAGTTTTCTCTTTGTAACTGTAGTTGTGATTCTCGGGGTTATGAGGACTAAATTTATGTGTGCTCCTAGTCATCTTAGTTTCCTGGTGAGCCAGCAACAATCTCAGTAGCCTCTGACAAGTAGTGGGAGAGAATCAGATCCAGAATAATGGACTGTGCAGGCTCTGTGTCTGAGTCCCAGTACTGGAAGGATCCATATAAATATATATATATATGTCTGTCTATATATATATGTATATATATATATTTATTTATTTATTTGTTTGCTTTTATAGATAGTTCCAGTTAGATGATTCATACATACTCACATACATACACACACACATACACACACTTACATAGATATCAGTGCCAGCTGACAAGGAAATGGCAAGAAGCTGCTTCGTAAATTCAGGTTGGATATTAAGAAAAGGTTCTTCACACAGACGATGGTCAGAGCCAGGCTTCCCAGGGAAATGGTCGTGGCATTGAGACTGTCAGAGCTTAAGGAACATCTGAACAACACACTTAGTCATGTGGCTTAATTTTATATAGTCCTGTCAAGAGCAGGGTGATCAACCCTTTATTCACCTCTTCCAGCTTAAAATATTCTATGATTTTATGATTCTATGATACATATAGCCTTTATATATATATGAAAAGATTTCCCACTAGATCATCACCAATCCTGATCAGCCATGGAGAGAAGCAAAATGAGACCATTGATGCTTTCTTTTTCTTGTCTGATGATGGAGTGCAGCAGTCTGTCTCTCTTGATTTGTGTGGTCATCAGCACATACATTTGCACATTGTTTTATGTAAATTGTATGGATTTTTTTCTGTGTCTACTGGACACACATGCTCAGTCTTTCTCCTAGTTGGATTTGGGGACATGGAGTTGCAGGAGCCTTACCAACAATGGACTCTGCTGGGCAAGAGCCAACAACAGAGGCCCATGGGCCAGGTGTGTCATGAGAAAAGAGGAGGAGAATGCTTTGAGGAGTCTCACCATTTGCAGCTAAATTTGTATCAGAAACTGTCATTATCATCCAGAGAAAAACTGACCACCCTCTTTTATACAGGAGAAATGCAAAAAGATGCCAGTAAATATTGCTCTTCCTGACTGCCCAGTGAGGGAAAGTGATGCAAATGCTGCAACATGGCACTTGTACAATTAGAAAAAATAACTCTTCTCTAATTATTTTTTTAATTTTTTACTAAGCCAAATTTGGTAGAGAGGCTGAGGATGAAAAATTTAAATAGAGAAAGAAAATAGATGTGTTTTCCTTTTGGATTCCAAGTCAAAATAAAGTTCTTTCTCTTCATTTGGATGAATATTTGCCATTTATATCCGAATATATTACTCACAAAGTCCAAAAGAAAACTTGCTATGAAGTTTCCCTGAAAGAGTAACTAATGTTTGGCATTTTTTAGGTAACTTTTTCTGCTGTGTCAGACAACTTAGGGTGAATGTCATTACCAAGGTATGTTACTACTCATGCATTTTGAAACAAAATTCTCTGCTGCTTAAAAGAAAATGGTGTCTTTAACCTTTGTACATATAAAACATTGAATTTTTTGAGAATCAAGTATTTCTTTATTTTTTCATACTAAAAACTCATTTATGAACGCATTTATAAATGTCACCTCTCTATTTTTCTACCAATTTAATACCCTTTTCCTTTGCAAAGCCTATAGTAAATGCATTATTATAGCAAAATCGGGGCTGAAATTTTCACTGGGTCTTGCAGCTGAATTCTCTTCATATTTGTTTTATAGACCTGGCTTTTTGTCTACCTTTGTCTCTCCAGGAACTTAGAATTTTTTTTCCTAAAACTCTTTTCAGAAAGATTTCTTCATGAAGTAGAAATATAAACTTCTCCCCTGCAAGAAATTGAAAAACCCTCAGAAATATGCAGTTGGCAGAACACAAAGAAATAGTTACAAACAACAAACAAAAATAAAAATATTATGTAGTTTGAAATGCAATTTTCTTTTGTATAAATCCTTGCAGAAGGACGCAGAAGGACAGAATTATGAAAATAAATTTTATGTGTTTTTTGTTTCAAGAGACGCTGAAGATCAAATTTTGCTATCATAACAAATTAATTTTTAAAATTAAGTTCTTACCAACATAATTGTAAATTTTTTGGAAGTACTTCAGTCAGTAAGTTTCACAGTTGGCACATGTGAAGTACAGGATGCCATCCAGAGGGACCTGGTCAAGATTGAAAAGTGGGCCCATGGGAATTTCATGAGATTAACAGGACCAAGTACGAGGTGCTGCACCTGGGTCAGGGCATTCCCTGGTATCAACACAGGCTGGGAGATGCACAGATGGAGAGCAGCCCTGCTGAGAAGGGCTTGGGGGTGCTGCTGGATGAGAGGCTGGACATGACCCAGCCATGTGCACTCACTGCCCAGAACAGAAAGCCAAATGTGTCCTGAGCTGCATCCAAAGCAGCGTGGGCAGCAGGGCCAGGGAGGGAATTCTGCTCCTCTACTCCCCTCTGGTGAGACCCCACCTGCAGTGCTGCACCAAGCTCTGGGCCTCCCAACATGGGAAGGACATGGACCTGTGGGAGCAAGTCCAGAGGAGGGGACAGCAAGTTGATTTGAAGGCTGGAGCACCTCTCCTATGAGGAAAGGCTGGGAGGATTTTGTTTGCTTGGCTTGGAAAAGAGAAGGCTTCTATGTGATCTGTTTGTGGCCTTCCAGCACCTGAAGGGAGCCTACCAGTAGGATGGAGAGAGAATATTTACAAGGGCATATAGTGACAGGACAAAGGGGAAAAGTTTTACCTGAGAAAGAGAGTAGTTTAGATTAGATATTAGGAAGAAATGCTTTATTATAAGGGTGGTGAAGCACTGGAACAGGTTGCCCAGAGAAGTTGTGGTTGTCCCATCCCTGGAAGTGTTTGAGGCCAGGAAAGATGGAGCCTTGAGCAACCTAATCTAGTAAAAGATGTCCCTGTCCATGGCAGAGGGAGTTGCAACTAAATAATCTTTAGGGTCTCTTCCAACTCAAAATATTCTATGATTCTAAGTTTCATTGTTAGTTACACATTCTGTTGTGAAATCTATGACATGATCTTATGGGAGTCATACTCTAAATAATTAACATCTTTTATTAAAACTCTTCTTGTATTTTAAAACAGAACCTAAAGGAAAAAAAAAGACAAAATCAGGGCAAAAACCCCACAAAAATAGATAAAAAGTATAAACACTTCTACCTTGCTTGACTAAGCTTTTATCTAGAGTGTTTAAATCATGTACCAAAATAGCCTATCTATGTGTTATGTGGGTTTTTCTTAATAGAAGAACATCAACTTTATATACAAACATAAGCTAACTGAAGTTCTGAAGTTTTTTCTTCACCATAATTGAACAGATGTGCAGATACACAAATCTCTCTTTTGTCAAAAAATATAAGGGGTGGGGAGAGATGAAAGGGTGAGGGAGAGAGAAATTTTTCTATTACTTTGAATATCATATTATAAATGTACTGTCTTTTAAAAAGACTGCAGGGTTTACACAAATTCTCTAGTCTTGCATTATAAGAAGCTTGCTTGATTTTCATTGGATCTCTTTTCTTGCTATGAAAATTACCAAAATTGAAGATTCCGTTTAATTTATATAGTCAATTAAATGCTGACATTTTGTATGAATCTTCAAAATACCTGTAAGCTATTAGATGAGAGTTGTACATTCAGAAAGGCTACTATATCTCCTCCTCCACAGCCAATTGTGTTCAAATAACTAGAAACAGTTGTCTAACTTCCTTCTCATTAAAGTTGATCTCTTCCCATTTTTAATCTGCAGCATCATGAATACTGCAGTACGACATGGTTTACTATAAATGTTGAATACAGTTTGAATCAATAATCTTGCTATAGAGAGGGATATAAGTGCCAAAATTATTTCATTTCATGAGTTCTCATTGAGGTCTATTGAATCCCATTGCACACAGTGCAAAAATAATTCACCAGTGTAAGGCTGACCTATTTTTTTTTCCCCAGGAATATCTTCAGTGAGTTTTACCTATTTTTTCCAACATTGCTCTAGGCCTGTATATTAAAGTGTGGTAGTTGGTACATACAGCCATGACTTAGAAAATACTCAGACATCAGTGGAAGACCCAATAGAGACTGATGATGAAATCTTTATGAAAGTATGGAATAATCCCTGGCAGAGCAAAAGAGGTTTAAGTTTGGGGCAGTCAAGATAGCTGCAAGTGCTGATAATGGTAAGATAAGTCTCTCAGTTCTTTACTTGTCTTGGTCATTTAGTTGCTGTGTGACCTTAAGCAATTTTCTTTTCCTCAGTATATTTTGGTGTGTTTTTCACATCTTTAGGGCAGGGATCATTCAAAAAGCAAGTCACTCTCTTCAGCTGTAATCATACCAGAGGTGTTTTTCGTGTTTGTTTGCTTGGGAATTTTTTTTTGTTTGTTTGAGGTGTTTTTTTGTTTTTAGAAGTTATAATAGAAAAAAATGATAGTTATCTCTTTATTTGCCATAAGGGGTTGCTATCATGGAATTAATACTACATTTGCTATTTAATTGAAAACAAAAAGTGTAGAGTATGAGGAAGGCTTTTTGCACCTTCCATAACTCATTAAAATTGAGGATGTGACTACTGTGATCTAGTTTTTATTCCATGGTAAGTACTTTCAAGCAAAGATTATTGCTTTACATAAGGATATACAATAAAATCAGAAATATTCTAAGACCACAATCCAGAAAATCAATTCATTTGAAAAGATTTGGACATGAAAAGATTCGGACATTCAAATATAAATACATAATTCAGCGCTGAAGTAAATTGATGTCTGATTAGTACAGATAGTTTTTAGACCAAAAACTGTGAATATGGTACGAAAATAAAGATATTACTTGTAAAGAAACAGTTTTTCTGAGAAGTATTTCCTTAAAAACCTACAGAACAGAAATGGCAAAACCAAACCAAAACACTGTTTTCACTTACATTTCTTCATTTGACTTTCTGAAAGAAAAAAAATTAATATTATGTATGAGTAAGAACTAATTAAATTAAGCAACTGTGACATTTGTGATAATGATACCAATTAACCAAAAGCAAAAGGGATATGTTCAGTGAAATTCAGAGCTAACATCTGAAATATCATTAATATGAGACTTTCTTAGTGGTGTCCTTTATTTAGAGCTGTGGTGTTTATGCAGAAGTGAGTATTTCAAGGGTAAATTTAGCACAGGACAAGAGGAAGTTTATTGAGAGCTGTTCCTATTAATAGGAGAATTCTGATCTGAGTATGCCTGACATTCATTTGTCATCACTGCTGATGTCATGTACCTTCATGTACCTTTATCTACTCCTTCAACAGTAGGAAGACCTGGATGAGTAGAAGTTTGTACGCACAGTAGAATCTCAGACACTGCCTATTGCCAAGTAAACAGAAATAAACATTTATAGTGAATCACTATCAAATCACACATTCCCATCACTGAATTTAATGGGAATCTATACTGAAATCACAATATACAGTGGATTATGAATGAACTGCAAGCCACTTCCCATAACAGTGTGGACCATCAGTAATTTGCAGACCGATTTGACTGTAATAACCCAGTGAGAACTGTTTTGTTTTGCGTTATATGGAGGCAAAACAAAAATAAACTCAGCAGACCTATTTTCCCAAATGGCAAAGGGCAAAAAACAAGGTAGGAACAAAATAACTATACCCATAAATTGTTTATAAAGAATGAAGGTTTAGAATATATTTTTCAGTATTTAAGTTGCTCCATCATAAACATTTTCGTCATATAAATTTCAAGTCAGGTAGAAGTTGCAGAGGATGAATATTTATTCAAAGATTCAAATGAGTATTTAGGCAGCCCTGAATATGTAGACACCTGTTTGAGTAACTCGTATAAAATTTTAATCATAGAGTAATTTCATATACACCTACTGTGATAAATAAAAATTAGTTTGCCAGAAGTCTTTGAGATGTCAGAGAAGATAGAACAGGATGTTTGGGGTATTTTTGTTAAATTTAATTTCTCAAGTTCTACTTTTAAATGGTTTTAGCAACAAGAGTTAAATATCTATAAACTGTGTGTAGTTTTTAGATCATTGAAGTCTATGAGCAAAATCAGATATTTAACTTCTCTTTTGTTTCTGGTTTGGTTTGCATATCTAAGAGATGATAATGTCCCATTTGAAACCATATTAATATACTGTATTGTACAAATAGCAAGCATGCTAAAGAAAGCACTATTCAGAGATATCCAGTTACATGCATTTCTTTTAAAGAGACATCTGAAGACTTCTAAATAAGAAGTGAATATTTACATAGATGTGAATTTAAAGTACAAGTATATCAAAATATTTATTTGCAATACTTACTATGGTCATGTCAATGAATGATTGATATTGAATGAATTCAAGTCATTGGATTGATAATGAATGAATGATCAATGAAGACTGATATTTTCCCATGTAATAGCCAAAAAGAGAATTGTGACCCTATTGGGACTAAACGTGAAATTTTGGTAACTTGTGAACTCTAAACCACAACTCCTATAGGTCTTAGCTAAGATCGACATGTGCTAAAGTCTGCTGCAATTTGAATTGTAGCAACCCGATCACATTTCTGAGACTGACATTAATTTGAATAGTATTGTTTAGAGCACTTATTTTATTAAGGCATTTTCTCAATAAAGAAAAGGTGGATGTCTTGTTTATTAGACTTACTGAAGCAGTATCCAAATGAAAGCTGCTATCAAATTTGCATACAAAAAATGCTACATCCCTTTTAAATATGTATTTCCTTAATATATATCTATTTACATTTTTTATATATAAACTTGACACAAAGCTCCAAGATAGTTCTCAATTTGGAGACTTTTCTTCTATTTTCCATTATACTCTTACTTCAATTCTACTAAAGGCAGATAACACAATTAATAGTTTTAATAAGATGATCCCTGGAGTGAACATAAGAATACATATAATTATGAGAAAATAAATAGAGTTGTGACATTAAATTGGATGCTAACAAACATCTAGGCTGTAGTCTTCCACACAAAAAGAACATTTATTTTTCAAATCATCATGACAATAAAAATGAGTAACCATTAACGAAAATGTAATTATATCTTTCATTAAAAAAGAAGGATACAGACAAAATTGAATTTCAGTTTGTAGCTCAGACCTTGTAGAACTGTCTATCAAAATTCTCCTTTGGTCTCTGTGGAAATTCACATACATTTATTTAGGCTCATGTTGGAGTTGGTATTTTTATGCAAAATCCAGGGACTGCTATGAGACACATTCTATGGTGAAAAAAAGAAGAAAAGAGGAAAAAATAGTGACTGTAAAAGTAATAGAAACATGTTAATAATAAAACCTAACAAAAGATGTATTTATTTTTTAATTGTGCGTAAACATAAACCTTCTTAAAAATGTTTGTTGCCTGACCAGGAAATAAGAGATGATATTGATTGTCCACTGAGTCATTAGAATGAAGATTCAAAAAAAGTGCTTAGTTTCATATTGGACTGTGACCTTGATGTCATCAGTGAATACTGAGGGACAGCTATAACTCCCACGAGGAATCATTTTTCTGCTAAACAGATTTCTTCTTGGCAAATCATGCTGATGCATCCACTGTGCAAGTTTGTGAGAAGCTGCATGGCATCAGGAAAGGTGAAACTCTCTCCATGTACCCTCTGGATACCTTGTGTCCATAGAAGACAGTGACATCTCAAATGATCAGTGTATTTAATTTAATTTTTGTCCTTTCAAACCCTTTCACCAATCTTTTTAGGCTTGTGAGACATGTTTTATTATTAGAAAAGATTATAGAAATCAATGATTCCTACTACAGTGTAAGAATTAAGGATATGTTTTAAATGAAATAACCTTATTGTTTGGAGGAGTAGTTGTAATAGGATTAACACGTTTTTAGGAATGTTAATTCTGGTGAATATTTTAGATCAGTTCCATTAGATTAAAAAAAATAATAGAAATTATTACTCCTGGAACAGTGGCTTTTATTATTCTAGTTGTATCTTTCCTTGGATGTTGCTTGACTGATGCTTGAATAAAAAGATAACAATAAACTTGGTTGGATGCTACACTTTTTTTAGATTTCCCATAGGGTCTTATGAATAGATGTAAAGAATTGTAGTCTTGCTGGCATCAGCCATGAGAGCCTCAAACTATCTCATGGATTTTTGTGGTTCTCCTTATTTGATAGGCTGTGTTTCATGACCCCAGGATGTATAACAACAAGACTTTCACACATAATTATTTCCACAACAGGTCTTAATTGTCTTGGTACTCAGTATTAGAATGCTTTATTTTTAGGTGACTATAATCTGCAGCACCACAGACAAAGACCATCATTCCCAACAGAGTGTGGCAGAAACATTACAATACCTGTTAATTCTGTACAAGCAAATAGCTACATATTGTCTCCCAAACTGTAAAAGTACTCCATGTGTATTATCCTGCCATTTTTTTTGCCAGCTAAACTTACATGTTTATGTTAATAGGATGCAAATGCAGCTAGCCTGTAGAAAAATGACCACATAATTTTGTTAGCAAACAGAAAACTTTGCTTACTGATGGTAAAACAAAGATAATAGAGACAGGGATTGCTTATACTGCAGTTCAGACATTTAGTAGTGTAAATTTTTCAGTACTGGGACAGGCTGCCCAGGAAGGTCATGGAGCCTTCCTGTCTGGAGGCATTCAAAATCCACCTGGACAGGTGTAACCTGCTCTAGATGATGCTGCCTTGGCAGGGGCGTTGGACAAGATGATCTTCAGAGATCCATTTCAAATCAACCAGTTCTGTGATTCTGTGAAATAAACCTATATTTCAGCTGAAAAAGGAAGTCAAAGAAACCATTATTATGGTAGCATTGTAAGTAATGCCTCAGTCAGGTGTGGAGTGGAGCTCTCCTCACTGCCATCACTGAATGGCTAATTCTAATCTCTAGCTCTCATGGTTTCATTGCCAGATGTCCTTTAAGCACTGGTGAATCTAGTAGGAGTGCTCACAGGAAGACATCTGGTTCCTTAGGGATTATCCAAATATGAAGTTACATATTCTTAAAGATAAAAAAACAGATTGGTAAATTTTGTGAATTATAGTTGTACACCAACCACTGAAATTCACTACCTGCTGGTGCATTTAGACCCACACTTAAATCTTTTTCTGCTAGCACTTCTGGTGCCTATGTAGTTGTGCAAAGAAAAAGAGCTCTATCTTTACAAACCAGTCAGGATCTGGTTCCTGTTGGGATACTTTTCAAATCTTATAGCCTTTTCATGTCATTTTGACTGATAGAAATATTACTTTACTTGGAAAGCCTTTTTATTAAAAGCAGAAAGACTACTTGTTTGTTTAAAAATGCATTTGATTCTTAGCTTACAAATTGTTATGAGCTGCTCAGCAAGAAACATCACAAGAACTTTCATTACCTGACCACTCTTATAAAGGCCATTTTTGCATATTATACCAAATGGAATCTATGTCAGCTATAAAATCAAAGAAACATTTGGATTGGAATGTGTCTCTAATAACAGTAATTATATTTAGCACTTACTTTGCAATTTTCATCTGCAAAGTACTTACTAACAGCATTAGATACTTAATTCTCACAGAATCTCAGCAAGGTAGGCAGCTATTAAACCTCCCTGTAAAGGGATGCATTATTGGCTGGCAAATGATCATTCACTGAATAGAATGGAAAAGAAAAGAATAACTATTTCAGCTAATCCAGAAGTTTTAAGAGGAAAAACTTTAATAGTTTTAGGAACAAGATAAAGGATGTGAAAATCATTCCGTTCTTTAAAACACACAAAAAAGCTTAGCTTAATCAACAATGGCATAACCATACTCAGTGCTGTGAAATATTGCCACAATGCAAAAAGTTTATTTTTCAACCTACAATTTTGATTAAATTGTCTGCACACAATCCTGTGTCATGTGCTCTGGGATGGCCCTGCTTGAGCAGAGAGGTTGTACCAAGTCAACCGCCATAAGATTTTCCAACCTTATCCATTCTGTGATTCCGTGAATATGGAAGTCAAACCGAAAACTCTGTCTTCAGAAGGTGTTTTGCCAAAACACTTTTTTTCTAAGTACAGGGAGAATGAGAAAATTTCCTTTAATCTCTCTTCCTACCTTATAGTCCTTTAGTTTCTGCTAGGTCTCCACTATTTCACTGTTACCTCAGGGAGGCTTATCTCTGAAGAGTACTATCCAAGATACACCCCTCTGCTTCTTACCCTCTTGGCAGTTAGGAGATTGTTGGCTGCTCTCCAGGATAAAGCAAAGGACATAAAATCTGCCTGGATATTTATTAAAGTATTTATTTTTTCAATTGTATCTGCTTTATACAATTGCCTTGGTGCTGCTTGTCATTTAGGTAACAGCAAGAGAACAACTTGGTGTGAAAAATATTGTGTGATTTAAACAGGTGTTATTTCCATTAACTGTCCATAAGATTAGGGGGTGGGAAACAGGTCAAATAAAAAAGCTACGAGCTTATATCTAAGATAAAGTACTACTACTACTACTACTACTACTACTACTACTACTACTACTGGTCAGCTTTAACAATCAACTAGGATCATTTAAAAAGAATCTCTTTTAAAAGAAGTAAAATACAAAAAAAGTTCTTAGTTGGTAGACTTATTTTTTCTTCAGGATATTTTTTTGTATTGAAAAGCATTGATCCATTAGCATTGGAACTTTACACCAATTAATTTTTATGACATATTTTTTCTAGGGCTTTATGGTAAGAGCATCTGGAAAGCATTGAAATTCCATATTTCAATAAGATTTTTTACTATAATCACCCCTATAAAGACAATACAATGTAAATATCTTATAATTCCTTCCACCTCTGCCTTCCTGCCAGAGCTATATGGGTATCAGTTCATCTTTGTTACATTCCATGATCTCCTCTATACTGCTCTGGTCTCTGCATACCTGCATGTCCTCACATTTTTCTGTGCATTTTTCTTCATGTTGCTCTTTACTTATTTTCAGCTGACATGCGCTCTTATTTTATTTTCCCAGTCTTGTCTCCCTAAAAGTATCTGTTTCAGTCCCAGTTGCATGTCATTTATTTTCTTCCTCAAGTCTGCCACGGGCAGATATTCTTTAACATTTTAAAGCTTTCATTCTGCTTCCACTAGTTTCCTTTTACTTCACATATCAGCATGTTTGACTCCTGGTCCCAAGATGTGACTTTCTATCCCACATTATAAAATTAAAATCTAATTTTGTTCAGTCTATATATTCATTTCTCTGCTGATGCATTGAAACTTCCACTGTAGTACTTGAGCAAGGCTAAAGGAGAATTTTCTGAACAAAATCTATCAAATAGCTAGACTACATCTCTAATCTATATTTACTTTGACTACTGTTTGCTATTACTTTTTCACATAATTGATCATGATTGGTTGTAATCACACAACAGTGCACAAATAATCATTATATCAAATAGTAAGTAAGTGGAAGTATACATCAATGCTCTTTCCATGAAAAATTTGGCAAGTTTTTCTTCTTCTCAGAAAGATGAGAACTCTTTAAGAACTATGGATTAAGTAAACATATATAGCATGTTTTTCTGCAACCATCGTGACACAACTGATTTTTGAGAAAGTATATTCTATTCCAAACAGACATAAGAGAATAAAATAATGCAAGTTAAAACAATATATGAAATAAATTGTGCCTATACTGGTACAAAAAGCAGATGATGAATACAATTTAAATTGGAGTCTTCAGTCACAAAGTCAGTAATGGAGATGGTGGGAGGAAGGAATTAAGAAAGGCAAATGAGGACAAGATTTTCCTTTTAATTAGATTTGGTGTGAGATAGAATATAGATAGGGTAGAATTACACCCTTCAAACAAATGTTCTAGATATTAAGGATTGTATAAATCAAGGCTAAGGGGCACAAAATTTAGAACATATAAGTAAATTTAGATACAATATTAGAGTGCTTCCAAGGCCACATCTATTAAATAACGGAGCTGGACAAATTAATGAAAGTAAACAATTTATTCAACAAATATTTGTATTTCTATTCTGCATGGGAATTTTAGGGGGTTGGAATTTCATTTTCATCAAATTCACTGCTATAAAATACTGTCTGAAAATATTAAACTTTCCAAGTGACAAAGACAGCTAAATATGGAATTCTTAAGTATATGATAATTTACCCTTAAATAAAGCAGGATTACATTTACTCTGCAATTTAAAAATATCATCACCATCCATTTTTCTTTTCTTTTGAATATTTTGAATGAGTAATCTTTTGAATATTCTGAATGAGTAATCTAAAACCACTAAATTTAGTTCCTGTCCATAAACAGCATTTTGTATTTGTCACTGGTCTTATTGATCTTTTCTTCCTCTACCAGATTTTAAAGAAATAATTTTTCTTATTTTAAAGCCACATCATTTCCTTTTTAAATGTTTTTACTATGGAAAATCATAGTCTCAACTCTAATTGCCTTTTGGAGTTTAGAAACTGACTCCTTTTTCCCATTTAATTTGTAATATTTCTTTACTTCTCTCAGCTAAACTATTAGCTCTAGTGGGAGAAAACCAGCACAAAACAGATATTTCTCTCCCTGTTCAAACAATCTCAAAGATTTTGCTTCTTTTATATAAAAACACCATCTCTGGAACCAAAAGGCTTTTAGATGTTCAGAAGTTTTCTTGTTCTATTGAAATGTAGTTTTCAAGGGAATTCATGCTCAAGGAAATTTCTAAAGTAATTTAGATCAAATTTTGAAAGATTTCAAACATCAGAAGAAATTAAAATATAATTTATGATTGATATTATGTTAATGGTTATAGACTGGTGTCCAAGATTCAATATATATATATGAACATATAATTTATTATGTAAAAATATAAGGAGTGCTTCCATTATCAGAAATGAAGGGATATGTTTCTAAAATTGTATAAATTAGAAGAGATTGAGCACAAATTTCTGATAAATGTGGTTTATTCTTTTATTCTTTTTACTTCTTGCGGTAATCTATTTTCCATTTCTATTTCAACTTCTTCTACAATAGGTCAGAAATATTTCTAGAAAACTTTTTATATATTTACTATCTTAAGATATTTTTTCTTAGTTTACATTTTCCTTCTTGTTTTCTTTGTATGTTTGTTTGTTTTATTTTTTATATTTTTTTTTCTGTTACCTCAGCATTGCTTAAGGGATGTAGATCATCCTTTTGCAAAAGTTGCCTTTACCCACTCTGTAATAGGATTTCAGCAAACATTTTTAATCACATGTTCAATGATGTGACTTTGTATTAACTTTAAAATAACATTCCTCTGTGACTTTTATAAATGTAATTTTAAATTTTGACTCTTTCAGTGCCAGGCAGTTGAAGTGATCTTGGTGACTATCTTTTTGTCTGTATCATAATGTCAATGTTTCTGGCTGTATTTGTAGGAAACGAGAATAAAAGGTTACTTTTGGTCAGTCTTCCTTTCTAGATTCTTGCTTCTTGTTTCTTTGCTTCCCTTGTAAAAGCTGAAAATTTCAGAACCTAGTCTTCTGATCTCAGGAGTCTCCTAGATGCTATTAGTCAAACATTCATTTTGACACCATATTCTAGGTAGAAAAAAAAAAAAAAAAAAAAGATTTTTCTCTTCTGGGCAGATTGGTAGCAACATCTTTTTCTTTTTTTTTTTTTTTTTTTTTTTTGAGTCTTTGCTTCTTTCTTTGAGCAATCTGCTTCTCAGGATTATCTGGACACTTTCACTCCAGTTCCCTGCTATGAGAATTAGTGGCTCAAACACTGTCAATGACCAGTAGGATGTGTGACTTCATCTCCAACTGCAAAAATTTTTCAGTTGTTGTTCTAAAGATCTTAACTTCAGACACTCTTGTGTGAGACTTGTGGTCTATGCTAAATAAGAAAAGTTTTGAAAGACATGGAATTAATACTGTCTAGAGCTTTCAATGGTAAATTTTAGAGCTTCATTTCACCTAACATTTATGTGTTAGACATCCGAGTCTGAGCAGTTCACCTCAGGCTTCATTTACGGTTGTTGGAGATAAATATGCACTTCCAGAGGGTGACTGCTTTGATCTAATTTGCTTGCCTTTCATAGGGTGAGATTAATCTCTCTCTAAAGATGCCTGCTTCTTTTCATTGACGATAACACAGGCCCAAGATGACTAGCACAGCACTAACCATTGAATTTTAAAGCACTGATGTTCAGGCAAACCAGTCCTCGCTGACATTTCTTTTATGACTGTCTGCACTTTGATATAATAACTAGTCCTTACAATTCAGTAAGAGTAGGGGATGTTAAATGTCTTTGAAGTCTAACTCTTTTGATTGCTGAAGATTTGCCATTTATAGAAAAAGATAAATTTTTTAAATGGTGCAGAAATATAGTTGCAATCATGGAAACATGGTAGAATCACTTGTACAACTGGAGTGCCATAATGGATGCCTCAAAAATTTTCAGAAGTGATAGGCAAGGAAGAAGAGGTGGAAGGGTAAATGTGCATTTGATGGAGAGTTTTGATGGATGGTGGTGATGATCGAGTTGAGTTTTTGTGGGTAAGAATCAGGGTAAAGGCCAACAAGGAAGATATCCTGGTAGGAGTCTGCTGTAGACCACCCTACCCAGATGAAAAGGCAGATGAAATATTTTATAATTATAATATGTAAAATAAAATGAAGTCTCACAAAAGCTAGCCCTTGTTCACATGGGGGGCTTTAACTTAGCAGATTCCTGCTGGAAAATGATACAGTGGAGAGGAAAGATTCTAGGAGGGTCTTGCAGTATTTGGAAGGTTACTTCCTGAGACAGCTGGTGAGGAAGACAGCTATGGACACTGTCCAACTGATCTGGTTGTTTATGAACAAAAGTTGTGCCAGGGAGATATAGATTGAATATTAGGAAACGTTTCTTCCCTGGAACAGCTATCAAGCTTTGGCACAGTCTGTCCAGCAAAGCGTCTGAGTCACCAGACCCAGAGATATTTAAAATATGCACAGGTGTCATGCTTAGGGACATGGTTTAGTGGTGCCCTTGACAGTTTTATTGTTGGACTTCATGACCTTGCAGCTATTTTCAAAGAAAAATGAATCTTTAACTGTATATGGGGTTCTCTATTAACTTTTCTATTCTTGCTGTCCTTTACAAACTGTGTTTTTAAAAACAAAAATAAAAATCTCACACACACACACATATTCACAAAAGAGATACTTTCCCCACTCCAAATATTGGCTTGGAAGCCTTTCAGAGGACTAATAGTACTTCTAAACTTTTTTAAAAATTCCTATCTTTAATCTTTTATTAAAAAAAATGTTTGTTCTTTTATTTATTTAGTTGACAAGACGTCTTGAGCATCACATTCCTTAAATATAAGATTGTTTTTCTTGTCTAGTTAGCCATCTGATGTGTACTGTCTTAACGAGCAAATATTACCTCTAGACAATTAAGATTTCCAATTTGCAAACATTTTTGAGACCATGAAATGAAAGATGTTCTCTAATGATTATTATTATTATTATCTATATTTAACTAGATGCATATAGCTTTAAGGATCATTTTTAGGATAACCATAAATATTTTCAGTTAAATCTTTCTTAAGCCTAAAGAACAGTATTAATGTGGAACTTCATATGCTGTGTTACAAACAGTTGTGGAAGGGAAGATTTGAAAAAACAGTAATTTAAGTCAAGTGCTTTTTTCAATTAATAATAATTTTACATGGAAAATTAGCAGAAGAAGTCTTGAAGCAGGAAAAGTTTATTTCAAAATCTCCAGGATTATATTGGAATGTTGTGTTTATTGCTATATTGGAAGTTTATGAATAAATTTGACAAAAAACTATTGAAATGCCTCAGTTTCTTCCAATAAATATATAACAGCAGAGCCACTGTGGAGTTCAATGAATTACATCTTCCTGTATCATGCTTCTAGGTGGGATTGCAATGAAAGATCAGAAGAAAAATCCCTCTCCATTATCAGGGTAATTAGTTCTATAAATTCCTTTATGTCTTCAGTGAAGAAATGGGGTAATTACATTGTGAAATTTCATTTTCCTAAGGGGACACATTAATTTATGGGCACATGTAATACTTGTTCCAGCTCAAGGTTTCCACATTCTGTACATGTACTTCATTATGTAGAAAAGAAATATTTAAAGCACACAGGATTCTATGTATAGTACAAAGTATGGGTTTTTTTTTAATTTAGGCAATGTATTTTTAGCAAATCTCTTTGATTCCAACCTTCATTAACTACGTTGTAAGTCTTAAAACAGAAAAACAAGTTATTTTGCTTTTATTCCTTGAGAGAAGAAAATATTCAATTTCTACATAGATATTAAAGCTCATAAAATATCATTAAAAGCAGTAAGTGTGGTGGCAATTTAATTATTAAAAACACTGTAGGTAGGAGCAGGGCCCATGTTTTATTAAATTTTATTTCATGGGAAATATACTGTGGTAATTACTAATACAGCTTTATCTATCTTTCTGTTATTCAAAGAGCAATATCACCTCTGTTAAAGGTTAATAATATTATTATTACTTAATTCACTAGAATTTATTGAATAATTTGAGCACTCTGAAGTAGATACTAGTCAATCTGAACAGACTGTTTCCTTATGTCTTGTTATGTTCAAAATCTTGTGAATGGGCAAAAAAGGAAACACATTACAAATAAAGCTATTGACGTAATTGAAATCTTAACAGTGCAAATGAAAAATCATTATTGGACTAGATCTGATTATTACAGAGAAGAAAAAATTAATTATGATGTAGTTAAAAAGATTGTGTACACATCCTTTACATTTTCTCCTTTTTCTGGTTTCAGGTTCCTCCTCTTCCTGCTACGTGGTGTTTTTATAATGGCAGCAGAGGCAGGGATTCTCTGGTGAGTCATCAGTAGCTGGAGTCCTTTGCTGTGAGGAATGCGATGTTCCTGTTAATGGCTTCTTCCTCACTCTAGAATCCTCTAGTTGTCCTTTTTGTGTATTTTTGACACATTTTCATACTTTTTTCTGTTTCTCTATGAACTTAACAGTTTCATCTTGTATCAGAATTACTATAAATTACTCTATATGTTGCCCTTTACATATGTCATGTAAATGCGTATTTATTTTCTTTTTGTTGACTAAATGATTTTGCTCCAAGTCTGTTTTTCTTTAAATGTTCATCACTGAGTTTTTCACAGTTATGGAGTCTCCAATGCCACCCTGCGCCCTATCTCTTAAAGTTCCATTGCTGTACTTCTCTCTGATATATTCCCAGTTCCCACCTCTCAAAGATATTATTGTACCATACCTCTATTCCTCCGCTCTACATCATTATGCTGGAGTCATAAGCCTCTCATTCTACATACAAACAAGAACTAACAACTCCTATTTAGAGTTTGGGTTTTTCTACCTTTCAAATACAAGAAAAGTAAAATAAATTAGACATAGATATCTGATCTGTAAGATAAATTGTTGTTACAGGTAAACCAAGTGAAACAAAGCTGCAGGCAGGTCAAGACAACTTCAGACAGAGCAGATGTGAAAAATGTCAGCCCTGAAGCCAGGCAAACTCAGTACAGAGCTTACTGCCTATCAAAGGCAATATGATATTAAAGGGCTGCAGAGTTACACCATTAAAGTTAGCAAATAACTCTGCCTGTCATATATGACTTTCCCTGGGAAGAAATTAGGGTGGATTTATGCCTCTATGCACAGTGAGCCCAAGTCTGTTCCATACAGAGTTCCCTGTGCGTGTGTGATAAGGATGATCTGTCATATTTGGTGCGCAGCGGCAGCTGGCAGCTACATTCAGCCTGGGCACATGGACTCTAAAAGTTGCGTCAATTTTAGTGGTCTTTGGGTCAATGGGTATTCAGGCTCTGACCACCAGTGGTCTTCTCTTGCAACAGACTCAAAATGCTGTTTAGATTCTGCCCTTACTGAGTATCATGATGGTTTTCAAAAGAGTCTGAATACTTCCCCAGCAGCAGTTGTGAGAACAAATAGGACAATTCCATCATCATTAAGTGCACACAAGTAAAACAGATAGGCAGTAGACCCAGAGACTTTTTTAAGAGTCATCATATTATTAGATTTTTCATCCTGTAAAGGAGTCAGTGGTGCACACATTTCTGGCTGTGTTCCTGCTTCCTATCCCTTATTCATATAGCTCTGTTTCCCCCTGCCTTACTCAGGGGAAGACACCTCAGCAGTGTACCTTCTAAGACAGTTTATTTCATAAGGGCTAAGAGACTTATAAGGGCAGCACCATCTGTTTTTGCAGCAACATATTTTATTACAATATATTATAATGCAAATGCCTTTAACACTTTGTTCAGGTAAGTAGGCAAAACTCACAATTTATCTTGGAAGAGAAATATGATCTTCTCTCAGGAGCTGTCTATTTTAATCACTGTTGGCCAGCACTACATTGCTGTCCATATTAAACAGGTACAACTGATTCCAGAAAAACTTCTTACTGAGAGCTAACTTGGGTATAGATTTAGAGTACACTGAATAATATTGCATGTTTATAGCCTACAGGCTGCTGTGTGCATCTGCACTGCACAACCACTGTATAACCAAAATACTGATTATGTCCTGTAGGGCCAATGACTTGGAAGCAAACATTCATGTGCTCATACATCTTGTTTCCTCCAGGACAGATCTGATAGGATAAATTATGTCTTTATGTCTCCCTTTGAAATATCTTGAGATTATATCTAATGTGATGCATACTCATAACTGTCCTGCTAAGTCTTTTGTTGTTAGGTTGCACAGAGAAGAACCAAGAGTCAGGGTAAGTGACTTCCAAACGATTGTTGAAGATTGCAATGCAAGTTGTTTTCCATTACCATCTCTATGGCAGATTACCTTTGTCAAGTGGGCAGTTTGATTTCTCTCTCTCTTTTGAGTGACCACATTCACTCCTCCCTCAGGAGGGGACATCTTCTGATAACAGACTATTGAACGTCACTGCATGACTGATAAGAACTATAACATCCCATTGTGAGATGCTCCACCCAGAGGGAGGAGCCAAGCATTGCTACCCAGATATAATCCAGAAGTTTTTGAGACACAGAACGGCTCTTCTCCACGGGATTCCCCAGAGAAACAGCAGCTGCGTCTTCTTCCACTGGATCTTCAGAGGAAGAATACATCCTTCTCTGCAGATTCCCCTTGCTCCAACAGAACCACACCTGATAATTCAGGAGGACTGCAGCCACATTTCCAATTGGACTGCCACCAACACCCTGACCCACAGGGTGTCAGGTTGGGTTCTGACTCTGTCTGTGTTGTTCATGTGTACTGCGTTGTTTATTTTATCCTTTTTTTTTCTTTTCCCTATTAAAGAACTGTTATTTCCTGCTCCCATATTTTTGCCTGGGAGCCCCTTAATTTAAAATTTATAGCAATTCGGAGGAGTGGGGATGGTTCTCCATTCTCCATTTCAGGGGAGGCTCCTGCCTTCCTTAGCAGACTCCTGTCTTTCCAAACCAAGACACTATTGTTATGTTAAAGTGGAAAATTGATATTAAACCTCTCCACAAAGACCTAAGATGTAGATGCAGAGTTTGGATATTTAATATTTTCATCAAGTGTGGTAGTTAGAGTATTGTCAGTAGAAGAGCAAATCACAATAAAACAGTTGACCTGAATCAAGAAATGGCGAAAGGATATTGTTGTATAAGACACCATACATAAAATGTAAGCAGTACTGTTACCTGTAGTACAAAATTAGTAAATTGGTACATTTTATCATTAATGGCCTGATTGAGTGAATATATCATGTTTTTATAACAGTATATTGGTCTGGACCTGTCAGAGAGCCGAATGATCACCCTACTTACTTTCCAGAGGTTGCACAGGTCCTGACAGGAACAGAGCCCCATAACGAACAGTTTATCCGCTCCAGAGACTCTACAATGCGTGACTATTTATGAGTAACTCAGGAATTAGTAGTATAGTCATGAACTATCCTCAAGAATCAAAAATCTGAAGAAATTGCACCAGAATGGAGTTATCCAAGGATATTATTACAGGGATTCTCATCTCTAGTTAGAATATGCTTTTACTCTTGTTCCTAGATGCCTTCATCTTCTGAATTTTCAGCCAGCACTGAGAAATCAGAATGATTATCACATGATCACAGAAATAATTTTGCTTTTCCCATTTCAGATATAATGTCTAATGTGTTATTAACTCTGTAATGACAAAATAGCTTGCCTTTAACATTCTGTATATATGAAATTTAGCATACATCCACCAAAAAAAAATTATAAATTTTTTTGAATGAGTCCCATAAATGTAATGGCCAAGATTTTCAGAATCTCATTTTTGGCCCTTATTTACTTAAATTTGTTGTAATCAACAGAAATAGCTCTGCTTATCTCATTTCTGTCATAGAGATACTCTTTGAGAAATAGTGCAAATGTCACCTGCAACAGTTGACTCAGAAGCGTGGGAGGCATCATCTCAGAAATGGCCTGAAACTTTGAATCCTCATCCTGCTATAGAAGAACTTTAGGCATTATTATCATCCACCTTAAGTCCGGAACTCTTGTTATGGCTTGGGAGCACAATGTTAGAGGTAGTCTTATTTTTCGTTTGTTTGGGTTTTTTTCATGACGAAGGGAAACCTACAGTACCAAAAGACAGAAAACCAGGTCTACAACTATGTTCAAGCTAAGAAGATTGATTCTTCAAAAGGTTCACAATAAATGTCATTTCTGTTTGTCCCAGTCAGGCATCATCTTGGGGAAAATATGCATATCTTTTTCCACCTTTTCTTCACTTCTCATTTGCTCTTCATTTCTGCTTTGACAAATGGGAGGTAGAATAATTTTATAGGTTTATCCAAACAATGTTTCTCTTATAAGATTAGAAATTGATTCTACACTAAAATCCATTCATATTTCATAATCATTTGAATTTGGAGTGTCAAGAACGTTAGAACTTAAAACTGCTTCCAGGAAAGTCCTGATTAGATGTGATAGTCCTAATAGTCTTACTGGCTAGTGGAGGTAGCACTCCTAAACTTCTGCTAGTATTGTTTAGGTACCATCTGAGTAAGATAGGCCTGAAATTATCATGAATAATGAGAAGCCTGAACCTAGTTCATTAATTTCAACCATTGTACTGAAAAAAGTTGAAATCACTGATTTCCCAGCTCATGTTGGGAATCAGAATATGACTGGGTTAGCAATTACCACTGTCTGTACATTTACTATTATTAAACACAATATTTATTGCAGAGATAGTAAATGGGAATATGAATGTAGTTTGGAGGTTTTGATTCTTGAAAGTTACTCCTCAACTCCCAAATCCATTTGCAGATGCAATTATATATAATATTTGTATACAAAGCAATCTATACTTTCAGCTGAATAGCTTGTTTTGTATGCTGTATCAGATTGGTCAAAATTACTTTACAAGTGCTCTAATTAAATTGCTCAATTGCATTTTGCATCTGCTGGATTTTCTGCTGGCTGTGATCATTTCCACAGCTCCAGAAGCATTTGAGTTCTGTAACTTTCTGATTCCTAACTCAGGAATTGCAGTTAATCGAGAGGGTGATGCTGTTAATACTGACTCAGGGAAAAGGACACAAAAGAAGAAATGTTTTTTTCAAGTACTAGGTCATCAGTTTGAGATCCAGTCTTTTAATTCCTTCAAGTACTGGCTGCTCCCAATTCCTGCAGTTAATGGGAGGAGGTGCACCATAACTTTTAGTACTCCTAAGACACTCAGTCCCATGACAATTTTTGATTTAATGATATAGCTATGACAACCTATATTTTGCCCATTGACAATCTTCAGAGCTGTACACATATCGTGAAGCAGGTATAGTAGCTGGAATGACCTTCTTGCTATGTATAAAATCTTAATCCACTTAAAGTAGCTAAGAACAGTCTCACCTTTACAACTTCATGGGCTGGCTAGCGCAGCTGCTCAGTCTCAATGATCTACATTACTAAGAGATATGACAAGGTAAAAAAAAAACAGTAAATATTACTAGGTCATATACCTTAACACTGTGCTTCCTCACATAGCTCACACACTGGAGGTCAGGAATGAAAGCTAGAGAAGACTAAATATAAATATGTTAAAGCATAAATAATTTATGCTACCATGGCAAGAACATAATTAAGGTGACATTATGTTTCTTCCAGCCAGGAGGCATCTTTGTAAAAAGATAAACAGAAAGTCAGGTGAATTTATCCACGGACAAAACTAACATGATCACTCATAAATATTTGCAAAAGGGTTCTCAAGATTGCTTATTGTGCTGTTATGCTCATAGTCATATGAGGAAATTGCTAACAATATTGCAACAAAAACATTTCATGAGGCTTACAGATCAGAGATTTACTTGTCAATGGATATGAAGATCATTTTACATTTTGATTTGATTCTCTCTACAAATTATTTTGTTCATGTTGTGTGTTTGTTGAGGTCTCTCTTATTAAAAAATATTATATTTGAAATTGTTGAATCTAAATTTACTGTAATGAAGTTCCCATCTTGTACTGAATTTTGAAAAGTAGTTTAGTGAGTGGAAATAAGTGTATGTTTTTAATATCCTCTCTCTCAGCAGTTTTGTTATTAAAACCAAGTAGTTATTCTTGAAATTGGTATTATAGATGTAATGTTTCATAAAGTTTTGAGAAAGGTGAAACTCAATAACCAAAAGCAAAACCAGAAGTCAGTATGGCTGCTCCTGATTATGTTCCTCATGAAGTTCTTAGAAATGGATTGAGTGTCAAGGTGGAATAAAATAAAAAAAGATTGACAATACAAACGAGTGGTTGTTTTGTGTTTTGTTTTGGGGGTTTTTTTCTGTATTAGGCACGACTTTTTCTAAAAAACAATTTGCTCCTTCTCACTGAGAATAAATTATTTATGATAAGTGTGGTGAGTCACTCCAGAGCACAGAACTAGACCCAGCACTCCCATTACATTTCAGCTGTACAGAACATAGCAGAAGAAGTTGGTTAGACCACAGTGATAATAATGCCAAGGGTTGTGTGTTCTATTCCCATATGGGTCATTCACTTAAGAGCTGGACTTATTCCTTATCTGGAGTTCCAGCAAAGAATCTCCCCTTTTTGCTTCTTGAATTGCCTCTGCCAGGAAGTTGTCATCAATGCACTCCATGAAACTGTCTTGTTGCTTCTACTCTGTGATGCTTCCCTCCCCGTGGATATTAGGATGATTAAGGTCTACCATGAGGAGCAGATTCTGCAAATATAATGTTTCCTTTATTAGTTGGAAGACATCTACAATGATAATGCCCACATCATTGAGCTCTAATCCCAACCCATTATCTCTCAGCTTGCTCAATATCTGTTCCTAGGCAGAGCTTCCTGCACTCACACTCTTCTCAGAAAGGGCAGCTTCCTTTCCTCACTGTCCTGCTCTTTGCAGCTGAAGGTACACAGGAACTATGATATTGATTATATCATGAGAAAGTCATCCCACATTTAAATAATAGAATCAAATAGTCCATAGTACAGGAAAGCCTGTTACTTACCTGAAGGAGAGTCATGCTTCATCAAACAGCAAGGCTAACTCTTATATTACAAGTTTTTCAAACAATTCATGAGATTCTTTTGGTTTTTGAGATCCTGCTTGATTGCAATTAAAGGAGATTTATGCCTATAAGAGATAATCAGGTAATCAATTCAGTTTTATGTCCTCCTGAAGGCCCAAGTGCTCCTTTTTCCTTTTGTGGATTTTAATGAAGTTCTGTCATGCTGAATAAGAGATGTTAGGAGATATCAGTCAGGAATGCACCTTAATTTCAGTTGTTGTAATATAGAAGAGGATTAAAAAGAAGACAAATTGATATATTTTAACTCAGAGGAGAATTTGAGAATTATTTTTTAAAATATCTTTAAAGAAAATACTTAATAGATTATAATTTTTTGATCTCTTGACTTCAGATAATGATGTAGAATAAATATTTACTAAATTATTTAGAAATAATATGGAAAAATGTATGATTTCCATGAAAAATACATAAAGCAGAAAAAAGGGAAACAAATATTGACACACATCTGATATCACAGCTTTGCCTAATCATTTCAGGTCTGTTATATGGGGAGATAGTTGTTGGTGCTATTTAAAACGAATCTTTAAGGCACACCTAATACTCTTTATTAAAAAAAATGAGAAGAAGGTAATAACTAAGAAGGTTATTTTCATTTAAACTGCCATGGAACAAACATGAAAAAAAGATTGGCTTAATGTGGGAGAAAAGATATAAGTTTCTATGATTGCTGGTTTGTAGATTTTTAAGAAACTGTGCAAATTGTTATAGGAACAGAAGTTATGACTGTTGAAAGCATACTTTTTAATAGTAGTTAAATTCCATTAGGATGGGTATATGCTTTGATTCTTGCTTCTTATAAACAGCATGATATTTAACTTCCCAATACATGGCATTAGTCCCAGACTTTCAGATGGGAGTGAAATCCATTCAAAATCAAATCTGTGGTTGCCGGTGATCTGCCCCTTTGAAATGGCTGTCATTTTAACTTCTTTCTTAGTAAAGATGTAGAAAAAAAGCAACTAATATTCAGGTGCTTTGTTACGCTTGTGTCTGAACATTTCCTAATTTCTATTTTCCCAAGATGTGAGGGAGGATTTATTTCTCTACAGAGAAATAAATCAGGTGATCATATGAAAAATGCTGGAACTCACAAGACTGTTCTATATTTCTGGACCTATTCTGTTCTTGGGGTTATTTTAGTAAAGAATTACTGTTTATTTTAAACAATTAAGACGTTGTGTACCTTGTTTCCTAGATAACAAAGCAAAGTAAAAATGCTGCAGTACCTTCAGAAGTTTAGTTTCTGAAGCACATGTAGGCATTTTGAGTGTAACTGAGGTTGAATAAAAAATATCTGAGACCAGAATTTTGTATGATGTCAGTTAACAATTATTCAGGAGAAGATTTTCCATAGAGTCCTAAATTCACTTAATCAAATGGATGAAACTACTTAAACCTTTTATCTCAAAACAGATTCTAAATAGGCACACAATCATTTCCAAACAAAAAAAAGAGATAGATCTACAGACCAACAGGCAACAGTGCTTCACATGCTGTCAGAGAAAAACTATCTATCTATCTATCTATCTATCTATCTATCTATCTATCTATCTATCTATCATTTCAATTGCTACTAAAAAATAGTCTTTTGATATTACTTCAAAGAAAAAATTCAGACAATCCATCCCCTAAAGGTGCTTCTTTTCCAAAATAAGATACAAAACAACTACAGGATGTAATTTCAGAACTTGCTCAATAAAAGGGTAACTTTTAAAGGAAGAGCTATTACCTTTTCATGCTCATCTTTCAAAACAAATTTTTTTAAATCCCTACACTATTATGCAGACTACTTTTTGTGTCTGTCTTAACCAAGTACTGAATATTAGCATACAGCATGCTATCCAACACAGTACTGATATTTTAGTCTGATATCCTTCAATTTCTAAGGATATCATACTGTCCTCTGTAGCTTGTCCCAGTATTAATGCATTATTTCTTTTCATGGTCTGTGCACTAAAACAGAAGGTTGCTAAGTGTTCAACTTTTGAATAATATAAGCCAGATTCTGAAAAAGAAAGCTAAATTGAATTCCAGGGCTTTGATAACTAAACCACATTCACAAATTGCACATCAGTGCCTTTCTCCAGCATGCAGTGAGATACAAGCAAGCAGTTCTAATCTGCTGTTGCCCAGATGAATTCTAGAACCCAAGCCAGTATCTGCTCATCAAGACTGCAGTGAAATATCCAAGTTAATAATCAATGCCAAGTACACAGACTTGAATCATCTTGAATAATGCAGTGGTATCTCTTTACATTATTGCCCTATTGTGTGACTGGAATGCTATTTTTGGAGCAGCGTGGAAAAGATTTGGATCCTATGATAATATGTAGGGAAAACACACTCTCAGGTCTCTTTTGTAAAGAGATCCTGTGAGCTGATTTTCTAGCAGAGAATATTCTGTACAGGAAACAGCTTCAGTTATCCACTAAGAAATGGCACAGTGGAAATGTGCCCCCTTAAGAGTCCACTCATCACTGAGCTACAAAATATTTTTTTTTCCCTAATACATTCAGAGTTGAATAGGGTACATACAATTCTACTTATTCAAGTTCATATGTGCAAGATAGTGCTTACATATTCAGGTATCTCAGGATTTTGACAGGTTTATAAATGTGATGTTCTAAGTAGGTTCTGTGGTGCCAACAGATTGGCAGACTTCTGAGCCGTTAGCTGACTGCTCACTAGATTGCTCAGTTTGTATTTCAGATCTCAGCTGAGTTATACAGAAGCCCTGTAAGCTCTTTGGATTTCATCCTGTGCTACTAAAAAGAAACTCTTTGAGGAACAGCTTTTTTTACTACCAGCCTACCAATGTAAATGGCATTCCTACTTTAAGAACATTAAACATAATCTGTAACTCTAAGTCTAGTGCCTTAAATTATCACTGAGATTTTTTTTTCTAGTGTTAATCATTAACTGGAGGATTCTCCCTCCCTCTTGACTATACAGGGACTGTCACTTTCTACTCTAAAGTTTAATTCCTGATTTAGGAGTGCCTAAAGACAGGTGGCATGTCTCTGGTTTTCTTTGTTTCTGGTGATATGTTAGGAGTCAAAATGATTTACATTCTTTGGAGGTTTAAAAAAAAAAAAGGAAACGAAGTTTTTAGGAACCACCAAAAGCCTAATTTCCTTTGCTTCTATCCATGTTTCTTATCAGATAGTGTTATATTGAGTTGGAGTCTAGAGCTTTAAGAAAGAAGTTGCAGTTGGGCACAAATAGAATATTGCTATTGTATCTTATATACACCATTTACAAACCTGTTCAGTCCTGGTGCTATTTATGTCTAATGTCTCTTTTTATACCTATAAAACTGAACAGATTTCATAGGAAAAAAATACATTTTGTAGCTAGTTTCTCAAATATTTCTGTGCCCATTCTTGAGGAAATGAATTATAAAAGAAGAGGAGGTTATAAACTTGGGATCATTACCATTTATTTTCCTTTTACTGGGGAGCAGATTATGTTTTTGCATTGGGAGAGACATTTTGGCGTCAATAAAATCTCATCTTTTTTTCTCCCATATGATGGTACAGATTTAAAAGCTTAAGAAGAAAGTGTGGAAAAAAAAATAAAACCCCAGAATTCTTTCAAGAAAACCTCAGTTTGAAAGTGAGAATAAATTTGAGAAAGTTTTTCTGTAAAAGAAAGTATGTTATATTCTGTTAACTTTAAACATAAATGTTCAATATTGGTAATTATAAGGCTTTTATTACTTGAAATACTAATTAGAAATGAGGATTAGCATACTCTAGATAGTATAATGAATTTTTATATAATTCTTTGAAAAAGAAGAAGTGATAAAGAACCCCATGATAACTCCTGAAATTTCTGAACTTCCACAGTTTCTTTATGGATTAAACAGATACTAGAGGGGGAAAAAATAAATATTTTTTCTGTCTTATCATAGTAAATATATGTATACTAATTATTTTTAATGGAAAAGGTAGAAGGTGGAAGTAAATTATGTCATTTTTTTCAGATAAAATGCACACACAAATTCTATGTAATGTAACTTTGATTTTGGATATAGGTTTCAACAAACCTTTAAGTTATTTGGAGTTAGGATTTTACTCAAATAACTTCATGATGAAACCCTCATTCCTGACACTAACAACAATAATAATACTAATACTACTGCTACTAATAATAATTCAAAATGAAAGAGCATTATAAGAGCATGCTTGCAAAAGAAAGTAATTTGTAACTGAATGAACACCAATGAAGGAAGAAAAACTGTTACTTGTGAAATACTGCAAGACTGGACCTATGAAATTTTCCCCAAATTACTTAGTTCTTAGGATAAATTTTCCACTATCAAATCACCTTTTAATTTTTTTCTTTTTTCCCCCTTTATTTTTTTTTATTTCTTCCCTTCCCTTCCCTTCCCTTCCCTTCCCTTCCCTTCCCTTCCCTTCCCTTCCCTTCCCTTCCCTTCCCTTCCCTTCCCTTCCCTTCCCTTCCCTTCCCTTCCCTTCCCTTCCCTTCCCTTCCCTTCCCTTCCCTTCCCTTCCCTTCTTCTTTCCTTTCCTTTCAAACAAAATTCTTCTGTATTTGGCATTTACACAGAGCTTGGAGTCTAGAAATTTTGTGGCATTCATAATTCTATTCTTGGGTATTCCCAGGTTGCTCTTTATGCATACACTAAACATTGGTTTGTGAACTAGAATTGGATTTGGAAACAAGAAGCTCCTCTGAAGATATTTCTTTTTAGAGTGGGGTGCAGTTCATAACAAGGGTCTTATTTCTGTGGACATTTGTGAAGAATTTGATTCTTTCTTTGCAGGAGGATGTTGTCTAGCTAAAGATCAACACTACTGATCATGAACTAATTGTATTATTCCTACCAAGGCTTAGAGGGATATTTGACATCCTTTTCAAAATACCTAATTTTCAATGAATTCAATAAAAAATAAAAAATCCTAGCCTTTCTATAAGTACCTATAGATATCTGTCTGTATAGTTAAATATTTACAGATTTTGGAGGACTATGACAAATGGGATAAATAGTAACCAGTCATGGTAAACAGACATAAGATTTGAAGAAGAACATATGGTTTAGAAACTCCCATTAAATAAAATTTAAAAGCTCATTTCCATTTGACATTAACTTAGATAATGAAAGTGTTGTGAGAGGTGGAGGCTACTATTAGTAGGCACTATAATATGTGCATCAGAGCCATGTAAGTAAATAGATGTGTACCTTCACAACATGCACCTAAATCTTTGTCTGAGTCACTTTTTTTCCAGAAGGTCTCTATTAAGTCCATAAATAGATATAGGTTGTTGCTGAGCTGTTCGGACCTGTTTTCCTGATAGCTGTCTAAACACAGTCAGACATAATTTCTCTCTAGGCATGCATCTAATCCTAAAACTTATGTAATAATCTGGTGACCTCTGCACCACCTAAGGCATTAATACCAGGATCATTCTGGAACTCCAGATACAGATGATTGACTTGCACATAGGGCTAATCCCTTCTAGACTGACTGTACATGCAAAATATAGGACATGGTCCTGCTCTTTTTTATATGCCCGTGTTTCCAACAATGAATCAATATTTAGGTATTTGTGGGGTTTGTGTTGTTTGGTTTTATTTCTATTTGCCAATCCTGAGTCAAAGTGAGCTGTGTCACAGCTCACCAGGATAATTTCTGTGGTATAAATCAAAAGCAAAGTCAGTCAGACCAAGATTGGAGAAAAATTCTAAATGAGTAAATGTGGTAAAGGAACAAATTGTTATGCACTCAAATTAATACCGACTCTCTGAAAGGTTTACTTTCTCTAAGGTCTCTGGGCCGTGGAAGAGAGATGCCTATTGTTTAAATGTCAGCTTTCACCCTAGATTTCATTTAAAATCTGCACCAAAATAGTAAATTTCAAAGACACGGCATATCTTAATTTAATGCCAATGTATGAAAGAGAATCTAGTTTTTCTTCTGTAGAAAGGTCTATTCCTCTCATCTTATTAGGAAAGGAACTTATGGAGAGCAATTCAGTCAGATATATCTGTATAGTGGGTCTCTAAGGCTGAATGAGAAGAATTCTACACTGACTTTTTCCTCTTAAATATAGGCATTCACATTCTTCTTCAGCTCTTCAAGCTACAGGTAGTTTGCAGATTTCTGATGTGAACTCATTCGAAACACCCTATTGCAATAATACAATTCATTTCACATGTGCTCCTCTTGACAACTTAGAGCTCTCTTGTCCTGTAAAATATGATTCCTTACTTACAAAATTTTGATTAAGGTCTAAGAAAATTTGAAATAGATTGCTATTCTTGTGTTCGTGTCTCTGTCTTGATCTCAGCAGAACAATAAGAGAAGACATCTTGAATGGCATAAAAAATATGAGACACAAAGAATAGCTGAAGTTGTAAGGGACACTTGGAGATCATTGAGGCCAAACTTGTCTGCACAAGAAGGTTGCTCATGAATGTGTCCAGACAGATTATTTTGCAAATCTCCACAGTTGGAGGCTCCACAATGCTATGTGCAACCTGTTCCACTTTTCAATGACCTTTATAGTAAAAAAAAACCAAAAACCAGAAAACATTTTCTTGTTGAGAGTAGTCTCCGAGTAATGTAAGTTATTGTACATTTTTATTTCTGTGACTAGAAAATAAAGGCATATCTAAGGTAGCAAAATAGAGGCAAAACAAACAAATTCATGTAGCCAAAGGAATAAACTGAAATTCTTCTGGTTTCATATTGCAGTATAAAAAATTAAATGTTGAATTTAATTTTTGATAGTTGCTGAAAGGCTGATTAATTTCAGGGTCTTTGAAATCTCATTCAGATTGAAAATTCTAATCAATACTTAAAATTTAAAGAAGAGTGTGTCAGAATGTGACCATCAAATACAGTCAGCTAAAACTAACAGAGGGAAACAAATTCAACAGGCAATAAATTTCCAATAAAATACCCAGTGAAATTTTTTACTACATGGACCATTAAAAGCCCTGCTTGGATGAAAACATTGTAGTTCAATAAATTAGTTTAATTTCTCTGCTTAGTTTTGTAGTTTGAATTCAAACATCTACAGAGCAACAGATAACATGGACACTAGAAAGAGATGTAAGAATATCTGGGGATTTGAAAGAAAGACAGCAAGGTAAGAGTTTAATGTGCAATAAGTATACACCAGAAAAGTAGACTTGAAAATTGCATTTTCTGTATCTTTTTTTTTTGAACTTATATTTAAGAAGAATAATTCTGAAATTTTCTTTTTAAAAACCCTGTCTTTTAACTGTAGTGTAAACCATATAAAAGGTAGCATTAGGTTTTTATGTCTTTATGGAAAATAATTTACTTCATCTTCTTGATGTGAGAATGAAAAACATATATATGTAAAAATTAAATCCCTTAGTGTGACTCTCAAAGTACATACTCTTTTGAAAATCAAAGTTTTGATCAAAATAGTAAAGAAAAACAACTACAGAAGCATATCCTCAGAACTTTCAGAAATTATTTATTAAGCAGCACACAAACATTTTCCTGGTGGAAAGAAAAATTTACTAAGGGAGAATTAGCTATGTGAATATTGACTAGAGCTTTGAAATTATAAGAAGGGTTTTGACAAAATACCAGAGAATTAATCATTAGTCACATTTTATCTTGGGATTTACAATACATTTTTGTTTAATTATGTCTGATGTTTCAGTATCATGCTAAGAACTACAAGAGACAAAGAATTAGAGGGTAGATGCTCTTTTCAGACTTGTTCTCAAATGGAAAAGAATATCCATTAGAACTCATAAACAAAAGTTGTTATTCTTGGCATTTCTACACAAAGGAGATCAAGGATTGAGCTGGCATAGAAAAGCCTTGCAAAAGTGGCCCTGCCAGTTTAACATTAAAAGACTTTGTGAAATGACTTGCATTGTTACAGTTCAGTGAACCACAAGTCATGTATGAATAATATGAACAGGATTCAGGCTTAGTTTCATCTCAAAATTTGTAGCATACTCTCATGCATAACTAGCTTTTCTCAAAAGATAATGTGTACAAAAGATGGTTGGGTTGTTCTGCTATATAGCAAGATTTATCAAGCACAGTCTTCACTAACACTTGACTCTTAAAATTTACATTAAAAAAAATTATAATGTGATTTCCTTTAAGGAAAAGTTTTAATTCAATTAACTTCCTAAAATAGAAAGGAAATTTCATTTTTCAGTTTTTACCCAGTCTGAAATGGCATGTTTTATAATATGAATTAGATATCATTATGGTCATTCCATGTAAAATACTTGTGGATCATTTAAAGAGAGAAATGAATTTGATCACTTTTTTTTTTTTTTTTGCTTGCTCAGTTCCTGTATGGAGTACTCCTTTTGTCATCTGAGGAAAAAAATTAAATAGTCAACTTTATTTTATACATGGATAAGAAAATTCCTTCACAGTTCCAATCTATTAATCATCATCAAATAAGTAAATGCAGAATATAAAAATGCAAAAAATGTAAAACTTTTTGCAAAACCAAGCTTAATTTTATCCTGATTTATGTGTTTTCAGATTTGTATGTAATGATGTTTAAAAATATTGCTACTTTTAATTTATCTAAAATCACCAGTGTTCTTGAAATTTGTTTTGCTAGTTTGAGAAGAAAAGACCAACAATAAACATTTGAAAACCGAATAATTTTTTTGACAGGAACTATGGGAAAATAAGGAGCTCTTCATAGGCAAACAAAAGTTATATACATTAGAAGCAATAATTCCACTATTAGTAAAGCAAGGACAGAGAAAGATGAAGTGGGAAGATCAGCAACATAATGGTTATTTGAATTTTCTAATAACATTTTGAATGAACTTTAAGGAACATTGTATGTTTCATGTTTCTTTTTATATACACCACAGTGGTTCTAATTCATTTGGGAATCTCAGTAAGAAATGTACAGACATGCAAGAGTAGTTAATGATTCATTATGTGAAACATAGAATTGGTAGGGAAATGACATAAAACTTACATCTCTTCTGATGCTCCTGTAGCATATGACAAGCCCCCACTCATTGACCATGACAGGATGTGAAGATGAAATTCTCACTAGTCTTCAGGTTTCTAGAATATTCTTTCAAGTGAACAGTTATCAGTCTTTTACCTGTTCAATACTAATACTTCAAACTGACATACTAAGATTCGGGGCAAATGATACCCTCTTACCCATCTCCATAGAAATGAGCCCTTACAAGTGGTTCACATGTACAGAAGAAGTCCACAAAAGGGATCAGATAGTGGGAACACCTCTCCTGTGTTGAAATGTTGAGAAAGTTGGGGCTGCTCAGCCTGGAGAAGGCTCCAGGAAAATCTTACTGCACCAACTAGTACTTAAAAAAGGGCTTATGGGAAAGATGGGGACAGACTTTTTAGCAGAGCCTGTTGCATTATGACAAAGAGTAATGATTTTAACCTAAAAGAGGATCAATTTTGATTAGACATATGAAAAAAGTTTTTGCAATGAGGTTGATGAAAGACCAGAACAGTTTGCTTGGAGAAGTGGTGGATTCCACATGCTTGCTAACACAGAGGGTCAGGCTGGATGGGGCTCTGAGCAACCTGACCTAGTTGAAGATGTCCCTGCTCATTTAAGGGTGGTTGGACTATACGACTTTTAGAAGTCCCTTCTGACCAGAACCATTGTATGATTTTATGAAATAGAGGGGGTATTGTTACAGACAGCCGTGGTACACGCTTGGGTTAAACAGCAGACACTCCTGCTAATATGCAGGTGTCTACAAACAAAACCTCTGGTTAAACTCTGCCTAAATTCTGCTTGAAATTACTGTCTCATCATTATGGTCTGCTGCACTGGCTCAGTACAAGTTTGGATCACATTTCACTAAGCAAAGAGATAATCCTCTGAATGCTGCACACATGAATAATTATATCAAAATAATTTTCACCTTGACTTAGCCAAAGTTATTCAGGACTGAGGATGAGGTACTATTCTGTTTTAAAATCCTGGCAGTTTGGGTCTTCCAGTTATCATAGGAGTTCAGAAAATTCTTTAATGAGGCTAGCTGTTTCTCAGAAGAATGGGGAAGAAAAGCTGTAGGAGAAATGCTATTGTATGTATTATTCAAGCATAAATTATAGGTCTCAGCTGGGTAAAATTCTGTGGGGTTATAGCACAGGTCAGACAAGATGATCTGATGATCCATTCTGACCTTGCATTTCTGAGTTTCTGAATAATGTACAATGACTTTTATATATTCAAGTCAAGCTGCGTGGCCAGAAAACTAAAACTATTTACTACTTCTTGTCTAGATTTATGATGGAAGGGAAAGGACTAGACAGAACTCATTAAAAATAAATTTCTCAATCTTCTAAACACCTACATTCCCTTTGTTTTCTTTCTGTGTCATGGTGAAAAACTATGGAATTGTCTTTTGACCTAAATCAATAAGCTCTGACTTTTTAACTCTTTATTGTTTCTTACTGCTTCTGTGTAGTGATTTTATGTGGCTTATCACATTTTCATCGGCCACTCCTCCATATTCTTGTCTCTTCTTTGCCCCTCTGGAGTTGAAATATTTGTTAATATTCTGAAATTATCCCACTTATGCAGCAACATTGATATTTATGAAACTAACTCTATTTTTTTTGTAGTCCTACTGACTTACTTCTCTGGCTAAAACTGCAAGTTTTCATGAATATTTTGTTTCTGTTCTTTAGCAAATAGCTCTGTTTTTCCTTAAATGTAATTTTTTATGATAATTTTTTAGAAATTTTACATACAAGTGGAAACAACACATTTTCAGAGGGTACACAAAAATATTCATATGGGTAAAAAATTGAAAGTAATTCAGGTACAACTTGTATGACTATCATCAGGACCTCTAACTAGATAAATACACCTAGACTGTCTCCAGTGGTAAAAGTCCCTATCTTGGCAAATATTCACTAAGAACTCATATATTTTCAATCTTTGGTGGAAACAGTGAAAGTAACAAGCAAAAAATTATGTTTTCTGTAATAAATATTGGATTTTGCCGTGGATATTTTTGTCATCTATGTCTGTGGAAACCTTTTTCAAGATGGTTCATTAACACTGCAATTTGCAGTAATAACATACTTAATGTATCAGTCATCTTCCCCTCTTGAATTACAGAAAGTCAAAACTAATGACCCAGGCATTAGTGTCAAAGGGGTTAGTTCCCAGGTTGGTCCTGGGCAGGCTCCTTAGTTCTGCAGTGACTGGCACAGTAGATGATGACAAAGATTGCATTTTAACTCAGCTGGATAGAGCACGGTGCTGGCAACACCAAGGTTGTGGATTTGCTCTGTATCTAGGCCATTCTCTTAAAAGATAGATTGATGATACTTGAGGGTCTTTTCCAACTCAGAATATTCTGTGAGTCTGTGATTAATCTTAGAGATTAATACCCAGGTTGCTGACTTTTTTGAAAGGGCAATTATTTTGGTTAATTTCCATAAAAAATCTTTTCTTCTCATGTTTTCCTTTCAGGCTATCTTGATGTAGCCGTGTGTTGCTATTCAATGATTGTATTGTCATCTGGAAGTAAAAGCACAAACATTCCTCCCATTTCAAGCAGCAGGACTACAGACTGGGCAGAACTGTAAAGGTTTCCAAGAAGTTTGAATCAGAAGACTAAACTCTAGTAAAGGATATGGTGCGAATGAACCCGGAAGCAAAGTAATAATACTCAGTGTATGGAGAGGGGGTTTGTATTTCACATAATGTCATCAGATCACTGTAGTCACCCATACACAGTCTCATTAGAGACACCATAGGTGTGCCATCTGACATCCAGCTCATGGTCCAGAGAACAGATACAGTGTGGAGCCATACTGTTTCCCATGCAAGATTCTGTTGGTGAACCTGCACAGCATTACATACCCCTGCTTAATGCAGCTAAATTAAATCCTCACTGAGAAGGTCTCACACAGCTATTGCCATGAGGGATTAAGTTGTTAAGAATTTCCTTTATAGTCATAAAAAGCTGTGGAGCAGGATTCATCTGATCTATTTTACACAAGTACTTTATGATAGGGTAAGTGGTGATCTAAAAGTGACAATTTTCCTGCACTGATTTTCCCATGACTGAGATGTAGATGTAAACATATTTCTATACCTGTTCAGAAGAATTGCCACCCAAGATGCAGAAAGTATTCTCCCTGGAAAACTAAAGTGCTCTGTCAATCTAAACAATTTACCTATACTTATGTGACAAAACATCAGCAATCAAGCACAGACAAAATTCAAAATTCATTTTTGGAGCACAATCAGTTTTATTGAACCTCTAATTCTTCCACTCTGTCATAAGAGGATTATGGGAACTGGGCCAGAATTGGTCCCTCATTTTTAGCAATTAATATGAAATTTGCCTGTGAGATACAATATAATTAGAGAATTTATGTACTAAAACAACACTAAATTAGATTCATTTTTTTATCAAGAGGATTTTTCTTCCTAACTTCCTGAAAGCTTTACTCATCTTTGCCCTATAACTCAATTACTTACACCCACTTGTGAAGCTCTTGACCTTAAAGGAATAGACTAAGCCACTCCCTTGAGATATCTTTCTAGCAGTTTAAGTAATGAGGAGTCAGCAAGTGTAATCATGAAAGGAAAATTATTTTAATCAAGAAAATGTATGTTTATGCTTGTCAAAATGATGACTGTAAGAAGTATGGAGATATGCAAAACGATGATCATAATTAAAAACTAAGACTGGATTTTTTTTTTCTAAAAGCACACAAATTCTGTCATCAGAAAACACACATAGATTTAAAAAAAAGTATTTAATACACTTTTTCAGTTTCTAGGTAACCATCATTTGAATCTTTTTGCCTTCTTCAGTGTTCCCAAAGGAAATTAGCTAATTAGCTTGCATGCCCACCATTAACAAGTATTCTGAAAAGTCATGGACATTGGGCTTGGGGGGAGGGAGGTTGAAGAGGCTTAAAAAATCCAGGTATGACTCTGAAAAATAAACATTTCCAGAAATTCCTACTAAAAATCCACACTGATCCTCATTACCCTGGGGAGAAAAAACACATAAATAATGAAATAAATACTAACAGGAAAGAAAAATCCTCAAAGACTTGATATTGTTTAAACATAAACTTTAATTAGTATGCCTTTGTAAATAGAACTGATCATCCTGATTTTTGTGCTTTAAAAACTTATAGGGAAATTTTCACTGATTCAAATGAGAGGAAAATGCACAACACCTTACCTGTTTCCAAATGCAGACATTAACCTCACTTGAAGACATCTATAATTCTTATTCAAAAGCAAGGGCAGCTCTTGCCTTAGGGGTGCTAGTATCCATTCCCACCAGAATTTTACAACTCTCAGTACAAATCTTTGTAAGCTTTTCTTCCCTCCAGTGCCAAGCACCGACAGTGCACACAAAGGCACAAAGCCAAACACTGTCACACAGGAGACAGGGATATGCACAGGGATGGAAAGAATGCTTCACCTTTGCCTGTACAGAAAAGGGGATCCCCAACTGCAAAGCATTCCAGTTTTTACTGTTGTAAGGAAAAGGAGATCAAGACAGGATATTGTCTTGATTGTCACTGAATTAGTCAGTGACAGAATCAATAGCAGAGAAATGTTAAAAATCAGAACAGATATCCTGCTTACTCTGAAGTTATGCAGCCCAGTCAGCCTATTTATTGCAGCTAATGCAATAAAAAGCATGGTGTGCTGCTCCTTGACTTGGGTGTAGGAACATAAATGTGAGTGAAGAAAATGGATTACAGTTACTCATTTTCTAAACCAAGTAGTTTTCTAATTTGGTTTTACTTTTCCCTGATTATATGGGACAAAAAAAAGGTGAGATTATTCAAGTTACACTTAAAGCTTAAAAAAAAATTTGTTTGAATAATTTAAAATGTATGGTGTAGTGAAATTCCCTTTTCTGTGTGAATTTTTATGAAAGCCAACATTTGGCCTGGTTTGGAAGAGATCTTACAGATCATCAAACAGTAAGAATTAATTTTAATGTAGTGGAAAAGCTGAAGTTTCCAAACAGCTTTCTGTCCTTACCATGAAAAATAAATTGTACAATTTTTCCTTTTTCCTTTAGCATGTGACTGTTCCCAAGATTATTTACATGTTTAAGTGACTAGAGTATCTTTCTTGGGAGCATAGGCTAAGGAATTTGAGCCTGTTCAGCCCTGAAAGAGACAGCAGGGGACCTCACCAATGTCTATAACCATCTGAAAGTAGGCGGTCCAGAGGATGGAGCCAGGATCTTCTTGGTGGTGCCGCCAAGCAATAGGACAAGAGGCAATGGGCAGAAACTGATGCACAGAAAGTCCCACCTGAATATGAGGAAGAACTTTATTGTGCAGGAGATCACACACTGGAACAGAGAGTCCAGAGAGGTTGTGGAGTCTCCCTCATTGGAGATATTCAAGAACTGTCTGGACAAAATCCTGTGTCATGTGCTCTGGGATGACCCTGCCCGAGTAAGGAGATTGGACCAGATGATCTACTGTGGTCCCCCCTTCCAACATTACCAATTCTATGATTCTGTGACTCTCTTATAGATCATAGATTTGATATCAGTACTGATCAGAGCTCTAATAAAAGATCAGAGCCAGGAAACTGTAATATGAATCCTTGTGTGCTGGGAAACATACAGCAAAGAGGTAAAAAATATCCTTAGGCTAAGAAATAAAAGCAAAAAAAAATCAAAATTAATTCACAATTTAGGCTAGCTGTTTCATCTTATTCATTATGAACAACAGTTACAGAGATGCAGAAAAATATTTACATTTAGAGACTTAGATGCACTTGCACACGTTAGCTATTTCCATGTGATTACTACAACAGAGAATATCATGAACACTAGCAGAGGCCACACTAATGGTTTGAAAACATTTTACTGAATGACTGCAGATCACTAGTTAAGCAAACTAGCTAAGTTTGCTCTACTACCAGTAATATAAAAGCCATCAGCTAAGTATCCTTCACTAGCAAAAACATGAACTTGAATCAAAGCCAGATGAAAATGCCTGTTGCTTTTTATCAGTTTAGATCGACCACTTTATGTTTAATATATTTTTTTTCCTTTTAGCCTGATATAGAATTCCTATCTCACTTCTGGTTTGTATGAAAATCACAGATTAAAATCATATTGATTTTCCACAATCTCTTAAAAGGAATTAAAAAAAATATGCATGATATAATTTATCTCCTTTATTTTTTGAATTAGTGGTTGGGAAATCAGCATCCTAAAGTAAAATTCCATTTAAAAATTGTGTATTTCCATCCTCTTTATTAGAATTACCCCAAAGAAAAAAAAAACAGTGGCTGGAAGAGAAGGTCTTTCAGTCTTATGACTGAAGGTGAGCTTGCTTTGAACTGCATGCACACTCCTGATGCTTGTTTTATAAAGTTGTTATTAAAGCTCAGAAGCAGAACTAGCCAAATTCATGAAGAGGCTTAAAAAATGCATTTTATGGGTAGCAGTACAATCCCCATGTACAGAGCAAATGGATGGTATATAATTGAAGTAACCAAAGTCTGTTACTCCTTCTACAGGAAGTGAGCAATTCATTATGCCAAACCTTAATGTCATTGTATTGTGTAACACATCATAACACCACACTGGTCCAAAATGATAAAAGGCTAGCTACTAGCCAAATATTTAGTGTAATTTGCCAAAAAATTCTTTTTGTCTTCATTCATCTCCTTGTTACACTCTTACCTTTTTTTTCCCAGCCTACTGCTGAAATATTGCTAGCTTTTACTCAAACAATTTGTTCATCATTTTCCACCCACATTTCTCCTGTAATGTTTTGTAGATACTACTTTCAAATTATGTCCTCCCAATGGATCAGCTTCTTGCTTTTACTGTCATAGCCATCTGAAAATACCAGGTTTTGTAACAGGGAATCAACATAATTAGAGAAGGAAGCATAAATGCATTTTCTGGATTTTATGAAAACAATATATCATAAATTCATACTTAGGAAGTTAATTCATTATGGGTTGATTTTAAGATCTAAATCTCTGTATGAAAGTCAGAAATAAAAATAATATTAAAAAATCCACAAAAATTGTTTAACTGCTACTGAAAATTCAACAGTATTTACTTACTTCTAAGCACTAAATTCCTCATCCATGGATGTATCAACTCACCATGATTCCTTGGCAGCATCTCATGCAATAAGGGAAGCTCAATAAGTCAGCTCTTCAAGGATTCAAGCCATATTATCACCAGAACAGGATAGGTTTTAAACAGCTCACTAAGAGACAAAGACAATCTTTTATCACTGATTGAGATGTTCTTAAAGACAAGAAAAATTCTTAAAAATAGAGTAAACAAATAACCAAAGCCCCTCAAAAATCTCAAAATGTCTAATTTAATACCTCAAAACATTTTAGAAGTAGAAATATGAATGAAGAGTTTGTAGTATAAAAAATGTATAGCAATAGAATATTGATATAATAGAATTGAGTTATTCTGACAACAAGTACAAAGGCAAAAAGAGGACAAAGATCACTGGAAAAACAGAAAACAATTAAAAAAGGAAAACAAAGTATTCTCCAGTGGATCCTTATATTTTTAAGGAAATTCTCTGATGAAGCTATGGATGAAAGTAATGAATGCCTTTCATAATATATTTTTAGTCTATTTAATTTAGCATTATTCCTGAAGTTTTTATACAACTTCACTATGCTGACCAGGGTAGAGTTACATTCTTTACAGTACTTAGTATGGGACTAGGTTTTGAATTTGTTCTGGAAACAGAATTGATGGCATGGAGATATTTTTTTTATTGCTGATCAGTGCTGACACAGCATGGAATTTTCTGCCTCTCATGCCACCCCATTAGAAAGGAGGAGGGGAGAGCATAAGATGTTGGGTGAGTGCACCCAACATCTGAGTGACAGATGACCCTGGTGCATCTGAGGTGACAGATGATGCTGACTGACTAAAGGGATATCCCAGACCATATGGTGTCATGGTCAGCATATAAAGCTGGGCAGAAGGAAGGTGTGAACATTCTGTGTGGTGGTGTTTGTTTTCCCAAATAACTGTTACATGTGGCAGAAGCTCCTTTCTGGGACTTGACTGTCTGTGGGAAGTATGAACGAATTCTTTGTCTTACCTTGCTTGCATGTGCAGGTTTTGCTTTGCCTCTTAATTCTCTTTGTGCCAACCTGTGTGTTTGCTCACTTTTACCCTTCCAATTCTCTCCCGTATTACACTGGGAGAGAGTGAGCAAGCAGCTGTGTGGGGCTTAGCTACTGTCTGTGGTTAAGCCACAGCACTTCTAAAGAGCATTATAAAGTAAGAGGAAGGCAAGAAAAAGACAAGAAAGAAGGCTGGTTTTTTGTTTGGTTTTTTTTGTTTGTTTTTTTTACTTCTGGAAATCCAAACTGCATAAGAAATTACTTGCATGCTTACTTAGTGAAAGCCAGAGGTCTTTGTACTGTGTTCTAAAGTCTTTCTCTTTACTCTATAACAAAATCTCTTCTGTAGTCATTTATGTTAAAAGTTACACAAAGCTGATGGTCGTCGTAGTGCACAGGGTTCAGTCAGACATGCTGAGATATGAAATCAGATCTTTCACCTGGCACGTAATTTCTGCTATCTCAGTTTCATTACAGGAAAAAGATCCCAACAACTCTGTGGAACTAACATGTGACACTGATGGGGTTTTGTTTCATGGATTTTATGCATCTTTTGTTTGTCAAGTGATGGGAAGGACATTTTTCACTCCTTTTGTGATACACACCCTGCCAATGAAACCCTTCGGCACTACTGCAGTTATCAGCTGGTGAGGGGATCACACCACTGGAGATGGAAAAACAAGTAATTTACCTCCTTTGCCCATGCCAGAGCCCTAGAAAGTCAAGCCCATTGTTGTTACTGAAGATGTGGTAGGGAGAAGGTGGCAGGTACTCTGTGGTTTAGGGCAACATTTCTTGTCTTTATCTCTCCATGGCAATAATGAGAACAGTATGATGGCTTTTTTGCACTCCTTGCTGTCCCTTCTTCTTCTCTATTTCTTCTACATCTTCCACCCTTTTCTTTTGCCCCTTCTTTTTCCATGGAGAGGACCATTTTAACTTTGGCTGGTCTCCAGTTTGGCAAGTCAGGGTGGCATATTTTACTCTTTTGATGAAAAACGTTGGGAAAATTTCATGCTTTTCAGTATGCCAATATCAGTCTAAATTTGCTGGAAAGTAAAATTAAAGGATCCCTGGGACTGTTGAATTTTTGTTGAGCTCTTCATTTTTGGACAAAAAATTTGTTACAGTGTTACTTATCTTCTTTTTAAAGTCAGACTCATGGTACTACCCCATGTCACTTAAGTTTAGCATTTAGATTCTGCTAGAGAGCCTGAGGTACTTTCCTCTTGGTAATGCCATGTGCTAGCAAGATTTATATGTTGTGAAAATAGACACAAAACAAGTGTGTGATTATTTAGAATTCAGTAATTTCTTTGACATAATCACTGTTGATTTAAAAAAAAATAATCTCATGCGGTGTTTTGAAATACTTTGAGATATCTTTTTACTCTAAGCTAACATAAAACTGTTCCAGAGAACATAGTGAACTGATTTTTTTTTTTTAATGGATTATTAAAAGATTATAAAAAAGACATACAGTCTAAATTCTTTATAATATTGCAGATAAACCAGCAATATGGTTTAAATTTCATAAGCATTGTAGAAAACAAAGTCATTTCAAACTCCTTGCCTGACACTAATTACCTGTTTGGGCTATCAGCTTTCAGCATGTAAACTCCATCAGAAAGGAAAATAATCTTGCTTAAGTGGATGCACAGTGCACATCACAGTCTATGGTTGATGTCTCAGAAGATAAAGGTGTACTATTTCATTGCCTTATATTATGATTTCTCCTGAATGTTTTATCAGCCATGCATTATATTTTAGACATGTAAATAAATAGTAGTATGGCAAAGCTTTGCTCTTCCTTTGTGGAGTGAAACACAGACTTTGCCTTCCCTCAAAGCTTCATGTTATTTAGCTAAGATGTCTGCTTTCTGAGGGGTTTGATTTGGTACCTTTTTCTTTCTGAATATAAAATATTTATTAGAGCTGAGCTCATATATTAATTGGCAGAGTTACCCATCCCACCAGAACTGTAATTAACATATAACTTCTTGTCATTTCCCTGGGGCAATATTTCATGATGCAGTGATATATTTTGATACCATTCTCTACCCTGCCACCTGTAAAGCAGAGTTTGAAGTGGTGTGCTTAGAGTACTCTGCACATGGCTATCTATGCATTTGAGAGAAGAAAGAGACAGCAAAAGAATTAGCCTCTTCCTTAGTCCATTCTCTGACCTTGAAATAGTCATAAAAGAGTATGGTTTTCCATTATTGCTTTAGTATTTATATATATTTTACATTAACTTTTCCACTACCATTGGGGGCAATTTTCCTGGGTCTGAAAGACAGGCCTAATATCCTAGCACAGCAGAAGAATTGAAATGCAAGATTCCTCACCACATATCTCTTCTCAGAGACGAAGCTGATAATTCATCAATTCTCCTACACCTCTCTTTAGAGTCCTGATATTTTCCCTCAAACTCCTGTCCCTTCTTTCAGCTCACTATGTTAAGTAAAGCTTATCATTTATTCACGCTTATCTCAGTATACTATAACATTAATTATTGTTTCTAAGGGGCTACACAGCTAGATACATTACTTAGGTTTCTGCAGTATTTGTCTTTACTCACCCCAACACGCAGCCCAAAATCCTCTAATTCACATAGTGAGACAGAATTCCAACAGGAGGCTTAGATTCTAACTGTTTGCTGAGATATGAAGACTAGTACTTTTAACTGTCAGAAATGTCTGATTAATGACTCATAATAATAGGATAAAATAACTGCAACTCTTTTATTGTATGCAAAACAGTCCCCTGAGAACAGTATTACATGAGAATCACATGAAATGGTTCTGCTAGTGATGCTCAGGGGCAGCATCCCAGTTCAGGGATCTCACTACCAATATCTGGCAAACCTAGGTCTGGGGTTAGGGCGATGAGCAGGAAGACAATTTTTTTTTTTTTTTTTTTTTTACTAAGATATTCTTAATTCAAAATATTAGTTTATGTACTAAAGGAGCCTATTTATACAACAAAATGGAAAGGGAACTAAGATGAGATGAAATCCAAAATTCCTGTGTATAAGAAACTTGATCCCAACTGGAAGAGCTAATCCATACAGTTAATGGAGTCAAAGCAATTTCACATCTCTCCCCAAGCAGGCAACTGGTTAGAAAAATTGCCCTTCAGACATCAGTGTCTGTAGTGCTTAAAATACTAAATATCTATACCTTTCATAAGGATATCTGCGTAAGACACCTAAATTTTGTTACACAGTTCTGGAAAGTATTCCCTCTGTTAATATTTCCTTTAAGATTTCAAAGAGAAAAAAACATATATTTTCTATTTTATTTTGATGATCAATTAAAATTTCAGTTTAATTTGAAAGTCATATCTACATTTTATAATTAGTTAGATGACATATGAGTCCCTGATAGGGTACATTTGGGGGAGGAAGGAAAGAAAGAAGAGGGAAAAATAAAGGTGATTCAATTTTCCAGAATTTCTCAAAATACTTCTATAAGAATACATACAGTTTTAGTTCTTTGATGTTTGGAGCTGCCTCTTTTAATCTGAACTTGGGATACTCAGTAGCTCTGTTTTTTAAAAATTTTTTCCCAATCTCAAGTACACATTTCATGAGAAGCCCCTCTGGAACTAACAGAATTTGTAGAAGAACAAATTGTTTCCATGTGTGAGGAAGCATCACAGAATTGTGTGTTGTACTCTCAGTACTCCATTCAAAATGTTTAGATAGATAATATTCACAAAACCTGACAGGCACCAAATGAACAGCTTGAATTTATCCTCAGCTCTCTTTTATAGACTAGTATTTAAATGTAACACTGAATGGCAAGCAAATATCAACATATACTATACTCTCTTCAAGCATCAAATCACTTTGTATGAATTGAAACCTACAAGTAGATTTTAAAATGAGTTTAGGAAAATTGGAGTTGTTACAATTCTTTGATAATTATGAACATGATTATAGGGTCTTTTTCTTTTCATTGTGCTGTTGCGTTTTTCTCAGACATTGAATTTTATTGTTACTGTACTGGTATATAAATGATAGGTTTATTTATTTGTCATATTGCAAGTCTGTTTTTATATTATTATTTTTCTAATAAATGTTGATTTCTTATTACTTCATATGCATTTTAATGACATCATAAAGCTTCATTTCCATGGTATAATGAATTACAAATTGAGAAACATGTCATCATCCCATATTGTAAAAGTATTTGTTGATTTGCTATGTATCATTAAAAATATAATTGTATTTATAGCTCTATGCACAAAGAATTTTCTTGTCAAAGCCACAAAGTCCATCTGGATATCAGAATATACTAAAGCTTTGAAAATTTCTGCAAATGTGCCTAGATGAGCAAATTTATTGTAATTTAAGAATATTTTTGAAACAAATTGAAATAACTATAAAGTTTTGGTGCAAAAGGAATCTTGAAACAAAGAAAAAATATATAAGAGGACATATAGATATAAAAGAACCATATTCTTAGTTCAAATGAGAATTTCAACATTAATAAAATGGACATAGGGACCAGAAAAACAACTAGGAAACAATAGATGGTAAGAAGCTCATTAGGAGTGTTGAAAGCTTTCAGTTTTCTGGATGTACAGATTGTGTCTCTTTCAGCCTTGATTGACCAAAACTATGACAGACTAAATTTGTTTCTACCCTCTTCTTCCTCCAAGGAAAGAACTTCTGTTCTAGCCTATCTCATAGTTGAAACTGTTTTCTAATTAACTTCCTCATTATGATAAAAACCATAGGGCCTGATCTCTTCTCATTCTTCTGTTCTTTTTCTCTGTGTACTCAATGTAAGTTAATAGGATGAATATAATCAATTCAAACGGACATATTCAGATCAAGAACTGCTGCCTTTTGGGATATTTAGAGAGTATGCTTACTATGTCTTTATTCACAGTACATTTATGCTGTCCAAGTCAAAAATTAATTTAAAATTGAGATTAGAACTCTAGACCTCTGCTGCATTGATATACCAAATTGCAGATTTGTCTCTTGAATTTCACTGAAGTAATTCCAAGGTTTATACCACTACCAAGCTAGCACCATGCTTGGTCCTACTATTCCAAGGACTAGTGATTAGACATAACTCCCTTTTTTCCTCCCATTTTGTGTTTGATTCTAAATATTCTAAATAAATATTCTAAATAGAGTAAGTGAAAATACTCCTGATTCACATTAAAAAAAAATTTGGTAGAATTTGACCATATTTTTTGAATGTTGTCTAACCATTTTCTTTTTAACATTAATATTTTGAAGTCTGAGCAAACTTACTTTATGTCTTGAATATGGTGTGGGTCTTCCCTGCCCCTACTGGTAGGCTGTACATTTCTTTTCATAAAACTACTGCTATTAAATTGTCACTTAATGCACAGAAAACAACATTATTAGCAAAATATTTTCTATAGCTTTGCCTTGAAATCACCATAAGGTTTGTCAATAAATAAATCTATCTTTATGACCTTTAACCAGTCATCTTCTATGCAGAAACTCCAATACTTTCATGTGATCATGTGGTACCCTGTGAGGTTTCATGATCAGAGAACTTCTCTTGCCTTTGAAGTCTTTCATGTTGAGCTGACATTAGTCACTCATCACACATTAGTGTTGAGAGCTGCATCTGCATTTGCACTAGAAGTAATACAAATTCTCATATTTACCTTTAAGGTTATCAGCTCTGCTACGTTCTCATTCCTCAGGTTTGCTTATTTGGTAGTATAATACTTCCAGCTGCACCAAAAATACATTCTGAATAATCATTGGAAAGAGAGCATCTTAAATTCCTAACTGCAGTTTTATTCGAGAAGAGCTATATATAAACTGGATCTGATCACTTTACTGTCCTAGGTGCACCTGTGGTTCTTAGACCTCACTGGAGAAGACAATTTGTCTCCTAACATTTTTTTAGGCCCATTTTGGTTTGGGTTGTTTATTTTTTTTTAATAAAGAAAAAAAATAAAATAGAGTTTTTCTCTATAGTTCTGTTTTATTCCTCATTGCAGAGCCCTGATTGAACTGTACAGTATTTGAACACTATGGTGATGATAGAAAATCAAAGCTACAGTTAGACAAAGGTAAATAATAACCAGGGACTACCCTGGTGGTATGGCTAAGAATAAAAATATTATGTATTTTCCATTCAATTTACTAAAGAGGAAATCAACGGGGACTATAAAAGAAAATTATAGTTTTCCCTGCTGGTTACTCTCACTGTCCTTCAGAAAGTGGCCCTCTCCTTTAATATAACTGATCTGACATGGTTTTTTCTGCATAATCATTGCTAAGTCTTTTTAGTGTTGCAGGAATCATTCTTCATGTCTAAAGAACCATATGACGTTAGATGGTTTGAAGACAGGGCTAATGGGAGAAAATCTAAATTTTCCAAAGGGAAAATTTAACTCACCCTCCAGGATTCATTGGCTAGTTCTATACTAGCAGGTAATTACTTCCTAACGGTACAACAAGAGTGAATAAACAGAAACTCCGTCCTTACAGCACAGTCTATGTGGTCTTGGGTTTTATTTCAGCATGGTTTCATTCTGTCTCCTAGTTAATATTTCCATCTTACATGCGATAAAAAGCCATAAAAATAAAGGTATTCTACAGCTGTGACCACACTACCAGCTGTCATACTGACCTTTTCCTGTGTCAGGCAAATTGTAGTAGTATATCACAGCCCACATCAGCTTGGCTCAAATAAAAATCTCATAGATGAAAATTGAGTTAGTTTCTATTCCTGCATTTGTTTTTGCCTGTTTCTATTCCTGTTCATCTCCAATTAACACACCAGCATGCAATTGTCTTAGGAATACAGAATGAACAGCAGCAATGAGTGTAATACCCATTTTGCAGACACAGTTGTAGGCTTTCTTCTCTGAGTTCATGGCACTGTGAGCTACTACTGCTTCATTATCATGGCTTAACGTTTCAAAAAACCACATTTATGTTAAAAAGGAAGTGCTTTTCTCTCCCTTCCTCTTGTGAAGTCCTGTGACACTGAACTAGTGGCCACAGAGATCAGTGGCCTGACAAGTTTATGGTCATCAAATCCGCTACCTTGGGCAAAATGAAGGTCAAAACTTTAGATGCCATTCTACAAAATTTGTTTGGATAATGTGGATAACACCAAGAAAAAATTACAGGCTTTTAGTTACAGCCTTTTAAATTATGTGGTACCTATCTAGTGAACTAACTGCTGATAAATTTGTGGATAATGTCAATGTGGTTAATTATACATTCCTATCTCAAATTTGTGGGGATTTTAGTGCTTTCTCCAAAAGGATAATCACAATAAATCACCATATTTTGGTTCTGGCTGGTTCACTGGGAACTGTTACCTACTCACATCACTTAATAGATTTTGTAGCTGAACAAGAAAGAGGTAAACCTTAATAGAGTGGGGTGTACCTTTGGTTGACTAAATCTAAGGTAGTTGTATATGTAAAGTATATGACAAATTTAGGAGCAGGGGCAGAGATATGAGAGTGGAGCAGGATACTCCAAGTGCCTTCAAGAATTTAGTGCTTTCTATGAACACATGCAATTCCTACACTAATGGTAATCTCTTAATTCTTGTTTGGTTTCCTCCATAAGGATAAGTACACACAAATCTTATTAAAAAAAAAAAAAGTAAAGGAATAAAAATCTCTTGTTCTGAGTTAGCAGGGTAACCCAGTCTGTATTTTCTATGACTCTACTCCTTTCACTGCAATTGCCTGTGATGTGTTTCATAAAGACCGTGCAAAACACCATAATGCTGGTGCTCAGAGTCAACAGCCTGAAATTCTTACTGAGAATAATGTTTACTGTTTCTGATTTCAAACCAAGTGAAAATAGAGCATTCAGTGAAACCATGTAGCATTAGAAATTATAGTGTGTCTGCAAATGTGGCAAAACATGCCTTCCTCCTCACCTGATCAAAAGAATTTCACAACTCACAGCTGAGCCTTTACCTGCAGACTGTCTACTAAAACAAGAGATAAAAACCTGCACCTGCTGTCTGTCCTGCAAGCCTTTAGCTACCCGAGTCTGAAGTGGCTGCTTAAAACTTCATATGAAGGGAAATCCATGACCAAGTCACATCCTGGGAGCAGGTTTTCTCTGCCACTGCTTACTCTCAATAGCCTATCAATAGCTGGAGTATCCTGTGAATGATGACAAAAGAGCAAGGGGCAGGGGAGCATTACCAACAGCAAACATTACCACTAACTGCTCTGTAACCTGAATGAAAACACTTTCTCTCCTGCTTGTCATTCTAGTTTGTAGGCTGAGAATCAAAAGGCCATATGACAGAAAAGCAGCCCATTTGTGGCTTTGATCATATCATCAGCTCATAACCCACTGTTTTTGAAAAAGACATGGAACCATGTGCATAGGTCTTTAGAGGACTCTGGTGAGTGCACTTCTATGGTTTGCCTAGTACTGGGGCTGAATTAGATTCACACAGGACATAGGCTGGGCAGGCATTTTTTGACATACCTAAATTCCAGGCAGAAGATTCCCTCACAGCTCAGAGCCTCAGAACAGCTTTTAAAGACAAAACAGCCTTTATGATTCAGTGCTATATGTCATCTCTCTGCAACTCTGACACCAGGGCTGTCATTCCTCCCTCCCACTGCACATGTAACAATGACAGGTACAGAAGAACACCACAATTTCTTTTCAGGATGAAAACTGGAGTCCTCACACAGGGGATTCCTGATACAATCTCTGGCAGGGAGCAAACAGGAAAGGTAATTGTAGATGTGTTTTTGTCCTTAATGAGAAATAAGAACAATAAAGGAGTGCTAGGTTGGTTCCTAAACTTCCCTTTATGGAGATCCCAAGACCTCAGGTATGAGCATGCAGTCAGACAGCAGTGCTGGTAGTACCCTCCTGCTGAAGGTCAGTTCAAGTGCTTGTAATCAATGAACATCTGCATTGCACCCAAAGTGCAGTGCTCCTACTGAGCCTTCCTAAACAAGGTCTTCATCATTTGAGATGAACTGAGGCATTTTTTGCCTACCCACTGGCAGTTAGATACTTGCAGAAGTTTATCATCCTGATGCATAAATTTTGATGCTGTCATTTCCTTAGGAATGAGCTCTTTCACTTCCTCAGGAACTCATCTGGGATCATGTTGAATCTTTGTAAATACAGCGCTAATAATGGGGCAATAATAAAATAGAGTGAGACAAAATATGCAAGATATCACTAAACTACAAATGCATGAAAAAAAAGAAATTAATTTAAGTGAAAGGAAGTGTGAATAAATGATAAGGCTCATTATTTAAAGGGTTGAGAGGTTGTGGGCAATAGCGGACATGACAGTACTTATACTTCTAATAGGATGTGTGTGTATTGAAGAAACTCATGATAGTATGGAGCAGATACTTATAAATGTCTGGTGCACATTTGGTAGCTGACTGGAATGGAGAGCCCAGTGTACTTTACTCCAAAAGGACTTTTGGTTGCACTCCCTAAGAATATTCTCAGAGTGTTTCAAAAACATATACTCTGGTACACTCAACTTCGAACTCACTTTAGTGCTGTGATGATCTGAAAGAAAGTGATGATGTTGTTTTGTTTAAATTCACCTAATAGCCTTTATAGAAATTAGTAGGCAGTGAAGTGGCATTTTCAGTAGTTACAAGAGAGAAGGAAGCCCAGAGAACTGCAGGTGTTTATGGAGAAGCAGGATGGAAAAGAGTTTTCCCCTTTATTGAAGAGTGAAGCTAAATCTGACACCTAAAAGAGCTGATATGAACTAAATTTCACTGATACTGCTGCTGAGATGGTGATATGCCATTGAAAGATATATTGTTATATGAAAATTTCCTAGAAACATTTTACTTCTAGTGTCATTGAGACATATGGCGTGCATAATTTTAATACATCTTTGTGTCAAATGATGAGATTATCCCCTTTTCTCAATTTGAATTTTTGCAATTTTATTCTTAGCTAAAAATTTAGAATTGCATTTTCTAGACTATGGTTCCAAATATCACAAACACACAATAGCATCATGTCCTTTAATGCTCCTACATCTAACAGTACAATGGTTTTATTATTGCTCTGTGCCCAAATACAACTTGTTTCTTTTGCAGCTCTCAGGCAGACAAAACAAACAAAACAAAACAAGTCTTTGAGGAGGAAAAACATACTTAAAAGGAAATGTACCCATTTGTCTCAGCACAGCACTCTGAAAAGGCATAGGGTAAGAAAACAATAAGAAATACATAAACTGAACAGAAGCAAATAAAATCATGAGTAATACTATTTGGATGCTTCTCCTGACATAATAGGTTCCATTGTTGAAAGAAACAGTGTATCTGCAAAAATGTGCCACAAATGATTCACCAGCTAATAAAGTCTGCATCAGGAGTTCCATGTTCACTATGAATCATTTAGTTAAGATCTGCTACTCCCATGTTCTTTTTTCAGCTCTTTAAAAAAACACACTGACATCCCCCCATTCCTTCCTCAAATTCTTTTTTCATTTCATTTGGATATCCAAAGAATCATTCTCTTGTACCACAGCTACAGTGAGCATAAATACTTTTTACCCATGTCTTTGCCCTAATTCTGTCTTTTAGAAATGCTTTAGAAATGGAGATGTAAGCATTACTTTCCCATTTCTCCTGCTCTCCTTTCTTTCCTCTTCATCCAAGATAGAGGCAGCTGCAGTCCAAGCAGTATTTTCACAAAAGAGGACTCACAAAATAACTGGCCTTCATCTTTGTGTTTGTCTATGTATTGAGAAAATAATGGAATTTGAGATTAAATTTAAATTGGCAAAACTAGCTCTGTTATTTTGTTGGTAAAATTATTCAGATAAGCTGACATAACACTCAGTTCTTTGGGATCACAGGCAACAACTTACTTCCAAAAAATGCAGAATGTGAATTGTTGGTTGCCTCTTATCTTCATTACAGTTTTTTACCTTTTACCCTTAACAGGGTGTTTTTTCAGCTTTCAAATCACAAATGACTCCAGAGAGATCTAGTGATCATTAAGGACTGTATTCAGCAAATGTCAGCCTTACACAGCTTTATCTGTAGGGCTTCTGCAGGCTCCCACAGCATGACAGCTTTAAAGCTGCAAAGTCTCAAGTGCACCATCCCAGTGAAACTCAGGCACCATCTTCCCTTCTGACTAAATTGAAGCACAGAGGCACTCCTGAGATACATTTAATTCAGGACAACTGTTCCCAGGAATAAGGCCACTACAGGGAGTCCCATTCCGTTTTCTGCTACCTAGTAACATACCACTGCATTCTCTGTCAGACACACAAGGCCTCATCTTCAGGCACCATCACTTAAATATAAATTCAGAAATAAGGTGGTCTGATAGGTGGACCACATTTGATCCCAAATCCTCCAAAATACTGACTATATAGGGCTTATTGGCCAAAGCAGCACTCTGAAGTTCAACGCTCAACCAAGAAATCTCAATTCTGATTGTTCTTCAATTGCAATTTACTTGTTACAGTAAAACATTCTTTCATGCATTTTGGTGTGTGTCTACTTATAATAGTAATAGTCAAAACAAAAATGAAATTACATGTCTTGGCATAAGATGGATCATTTTACATCTACTGCATGAAGAAATTCAAGCACTTTCTGCTTAGTACATAAAGAGCAGTGGAAGTTAAGTAAGCTACACTGAAAAATTTTGCTGTTCAGACAACTTCAACTTTTGTAGGCATGTTATATTAACTTCTGTTCACAAGTGAAATATACACCTTCTTTGCTGGAGATGGCTCCAAATATAAAAACAATCATATGTTCAGGACTCATCTTTTGTTCAGTACCAGCCTCAGAAGATGAAGAATCATAAAAGAAGATAAGGTCCTTTCTGGCTTTAGAAAGCATTTTGGATTGTAAAGTTCTTAACAGCTTTAGAGCAGCAATGGAAAATTGTATATTTTTGTCTTGAGAAAAGCTCAAGTTCTTGCAAATCTTTTTTTAACAAAAAGATCTTATGGCTGTGCAGATGGTCCAGACAATAGAAACAGATATTAAATAATTATTCAGACAAATTAGAAATACTTTGTTCTTTAAGACTCTGGCAGCTATAACACACACATTATTTAATGTTTTTTAAAAATATTTTTTACTGAATGAAAGCTACAGACATTATATTATTGCCTAAAATCATTCCTTTATGATTTAAAAATTATTCCTGCTTGGTTTCACCTGAGAGGTATAGATATATAAGACTGTACATCTATTTGTAGCTGTAGATGTTCTTTTAGAACATTATGGCATGGAGGACACTGAATCACAGTAACACTATACAGACTCATGTCTGTGTTTTGTCTATAGGGAACACTGAGACATCTGCAATATATCACAGAGCTGGAAGGATGGTCTATACTTCTATCAGTCTGGATGAACTAACTTTTAAGGAAAGAAAAGGCTCCAGCAGTAATCTTGTTAGGATATTCAGTCAGTGGTGCAGCAGATGTGTCTTCATTAGGAAAGGTCCCACCTTATCTCATGTCTTGTACGCTATGTGGAAAATATAGTGTACTGGTTTATTTTCTAGCAGAAATTTTTTTAAAAAAAGCCTTGTTTCTGTTTTCTTGCTTGTTTTAATCATCTTTCTACAACACAAGAAACAAATAATGAAACTGCATGACCTATGCCTGAATTTCAAAGTAGAATATACTGATAATGGGAAAAAATAAGATGTGGAAAATTAAAGCAAAATCAGAAGAAATCATGAGACTGGGGATGGGCTGAGTTGTCTCAGCAGATGTTGAAAGTATACAGAGCTTTTGTATAGGAGAGGAATGGAGTCACCTCATTAACTTTCAGAAAAGTTTCAATGGCAGACCTCCAGTGTTGCTGCCAGCCTTCTTCAGCAGGATGGAGAAAAAATCTGTTGGAAGATAAGAAAATTCTGTAGGTTATCTCACGCAAAAATGTTGATAGATATCGCCTATTCTGACCATCTTCTAGCTTATTAAAACTGAGGGACCTCCTTGAGAAGAGTTAAGTAAGCATAGTCCTTTCTTCAGCAAAAAGTGAAATTTTTGTTTAGAGATGAGCTGTGTCTTTGTTCAGGTTTATAAATAGAGACAGAAGTTATACATATATAATTACAGAAAGTAAGTACTTTGCCCCAGGCAAGGTGAAGACATTCAACCTAGTGAAGGTAACAGGTACACCAGATCGGTCCAGGAACAGTTCCATGTACTTGATTAATACAGATATACTTTTGCAGACTAATGTGCCTCAATATGTCATCTTGAATGGCCTCACTGTGGCCTATACCAATGGCTAGATTTAGATCAATATTTGTGCGGTCCTATTGAGGATGACTCTTGAATCTCTCTAAATTCTGTCAGACAGATTTTGCTTTTCATCTTCATTCCTACATAACTTAAGCTCTAAAATGACAATTTAGAAGTACCAATATTCTTTTGGAACAAGCAAGGTACAATAAAGCAAATTTTAGATCTCTGAGTCACAAACTGGCTCCTTTGTGTTTATTACCAAACATTGTTTCTCATTCAGGGCCTGATAACTAAAGAGTTTGTGCTTTTTTTAAATATTGCTTTTGTTCTCTCCTCAGAGCCCCTAAAACATTCAAAAATGAGAATTATTTAATTATTGACTGTTCAGTTTCTTTAATTAATCTCTTATCAAATTGTTTGTACTTACTTGAGGCCCATCAATGGCTGCCTGTTGTCTTTTAATGATTGAATGAGGTGCATTCTCTGTGCCAAGCTTCTTTGTACATTTTCTCGTTAATAGACACACATCTCTAGTAACAATTGTGTCTGTCTTCAGCTTCCAGTGCAATTATCTTCCTCTGTGTCTGTTCTGTAAAAGGTATTTAAATGCTCTGACCTCTTAATCTTACTTATCCCTGTGAAAAGAACAGTATCTCTTTTCAAAACTGTTTACTGTAACACTTTTTTTAAATTTCCATATTTCATTGCTCCTACCTTGTATTTCATTCTTCTTGGATATCCTAAGATTTTCTCTTAGTTTGAAGAACTAAGTTTACTTGAACTTCAGTCCTTTTTTGGAAATGTCCTTTTGAAGTCATGCTGTAGTGCATAAAATTAATAACTGTTTACTGAAGCAAGTCATAGAACTTGGGATTCAGAAGACAGTGTCCTGGTCACCAGATAAGAGCCTTGCTATTTTCACAGTGACATGATAAAATATTTAGTGTATTGGCAAAACTTCAGATGAGTCCTGGAATGAAGCAAGTAAGAAGCTGATTTAGACTACATACCTTACAACCAAGTCTGTAGACACTTGGCCACTACATTTTTCTAGCTGTCAAAAAGATTACCTTTTCTGCACATCCAGTTCTTCCTTTTTCTCAGATTTGATCTCAGAGGTAGATATGACCAATTGTGCATGAACTAAGATAAAATTCACAGATAAATACCTGAGTAAAGGAAGATGCCAAAGCCTGAAAGGAATAAGGACACATATATACAATATTTTGGCCTTCATATTTCACAAAAGGTGGATTAAACATTCTCCTACTGAAAATTCTGGTTTCTTTAAAGCCATTTTTTACGTGCTTAATTCTCTCTATGCATTGCATAGAGAACCTTGAAAACTGACTTGGGGCTGTGGATTCCACTGTTTAGCAGGAAGGCTAAAAGTTAGGTTTTCTGCAATATTTAGCATTGTGATACTTAGGTCTCTTTATGGATCCAGACTCCCAAACACCTATGATTAAATTGGTAGGTGGAAAACTAGATGCTGACTCTACCAGAAACTGAGAATAACTATTGAATTTCATCAGCTACATGACTGAACCAATAACTATAAGCAGGTCAAATGTGAACCCTTAAGCTCTCCAGATCCATTAGCTTCCAGATTACTTCTTAACATGTACACTAAAAAAATGACCCTCATTTTTTACCACTTTCACCTCTACCAAGCAAAAAAAAAAACAACCAAACAAACAAAAAAAAAGCTAATTGCTGAACAGAATATACTGCTATCTGATGAGCCCAGTGGACACAACACAGTAAAAACATTATAGCATTATCTAACTCTGTCCTTCAGAAAATTAAAAAAAATGCAAAAAAACCCAACAAAGAAACAAACAAACAAAAACCAAAGAAACAAAACACAAAGCAAAATAAAATAAAATAAAATAAAAGTATTGAAACTGGAAACTGGACTAGATATTGACAAAATGCATATATACCATGCTTGTAAGGAACACTGTGCTTGTTTCAGACAATGGACCTCAGTTTCTCTTACTTCATTAAACTCTTTTACTACTAATAGAATGAAATTTCTCCATTAATTATAGCCATGCTATTTTGAGAGCTATTAAAAAAAATAAAACGAAGCAATAGAAAACCAGAATAAGAAGATTTAGAAAATGCATTCTATGCTTACTCTTTGCTGGGGTCACTGCAGGTCAGGTATATCTGCAGATCCTGAGCAGGCAGGTTGGCATAATAGGTGCAGCTTTTGGGCCCTGGCCTGCTTCCTCAGTCTGGGATACCATCTGGATGAATTTGGCAGGTGTCTTTCTCTTCCTGCTTCTCTTGAGTTTGGTCAGGGGTGGATAAACTGTTTCATCTCAGTGTGTCTGTGCCATATGCTGCAGGAAACAATTGATTTCAGTCTTAGGTCAGAAGCCAAGAGAGAAAGGGAATGGAGAAAATGGGAAAAAAACAACAAAACAGAGAATGGAAAGAGACACCTAGGGAAATAAACACAGGGAAGCAACGTCAGAAATGCTAAAAAAAAGTTCTTACTGCAACAGTCCTGACATGAGATTTTTCAAAACTTGTTGGCATTGAGCTGTCTCTGAAATACCTAAAGCACAAAGATACTGCCTAAATATTTGCAGTGACAAGGAAGCTCTTCATACTTTTTAAGGTTACTTCTCTGAAGACCTTGTAATTGATCATCAATGTCTCATGTTAAAAATTATGAAAGAAAGGACCTATGAGGTGTTATGATTAAAAATATAAAATTAAAAACCCCCTAATATTTATAGCCTGTTCAATTTTTTATCACTTGACTCCCATTGTTTATAATTTTAAGTCTTCTCAAAGTAGAAGGGTCATCTTAATTACTTGCATACATCCAGACTAATATTTTCAACATCACACCTTAGGTTTTTTTCTTCCTTGGCCTGGAATTGCTAGAAATTACAAATTACTGTGTTGTTTTTTATGTTTTTTTTTTTTTCCTACCAAAGTCTTTCATTTGCTTGTTCATAAAGCCACTGTTTTAAAATACCATGTTAATTCTGCTTCAGTTGAAACAAGAAATTTCCTCTTTTTTCATTAAAAAAAAACCCCTAACCTCCTGTGTGGCAAATACTTCAACCCATTTGCCTTTGCTACCAAAAAACCTGAGAGGTAAGAGTAGAGTGAACATTTTATTAGCAGTCACAACCCCCAGTCACAGCCGCCCTGTGGGCAGCCTTAAAGCACGCTGCCTCATATAAGGTCTCCCAGGAAGAACAAAGTCTGCTGCAAGGCAAGGACTGTAGCCATGAAAGCACAGAGCAGACAAATCACAGCATAGACTACCACATTCCCCTGTTCACTTCAGCTTGTTAGCATGGGGGGAAAAAAAGAGCCTACATTTCACTTCCCTGTGAAGATTATAAATCAAACTAGGAAAAAAAGACACTTATTATACAAATTTTACAATTGTTTCTTGTCATACCTGGATCTTAATGAGACCAGTTAGCCAAGACCCATATGCTTCATAAAAAGAAACAGGATCCTTGAACACCATGCCCATAACATGGGCATGTAATAACACTGACAATAATAACACTGAAACAACCTTATGATTGGTAGTGTCAATTACTCCTTAAAGATTTGAATAGTTCATTAGAAAAGAACTTCCATTACTTGTAATCTAGAGACCCTTATATAATTTAACAATTTTGCTTTCAACAATAGCTTTCTCTTTCTAAAACCTTCTGATGTGTTTATATTTGATTTCTTTACCTCTCTGCTTTTTAATACAGATGATTTTCTCAGCAGGGGACAGTCACAATATTGATTCTATTGATGCAGATGATACACATATACACGTATAACCCTCTGAATATAAACACCCCTTTCCTCTTGTTTACCATTCTATGACTGCTGAAAGCAAGAGGTGTTCAACTACTGTACCTGCATGTGGCAAAAAAAATTCATTTATTTTGCCCTATGTTGACATTTAAATCTCTACTACAGGAAAACATTTCTGAATCTAAAATATTCTTACAATTTTATTTATAGGAATATTTAAGTTCTCCATCATCTGAGTAAATATTTCTGACTCGTGTATGTTATTTATGCTGTTTCAGGTAATTGCAGCTTGGTTGCAAAGCCAACAAGGAACAGAATATGAGAATTCGTGTGAGAATTATAATTTGTTACCTGCAAACATGAGTAGATCTTGCTCTGTGATGGCTCTAGCAACTATTTATTTTTTGAAAAAGTGTTCATCATGCATATTTTCTTGTAAGACATCCATTTAGAGTAGTAATTTTAGGTCTGTGATCACTAACAATACTATGCTACACAGGCCATGTACAAGCTGCTTTTAACAGATAATTGAATATGGATTGAAAAGAGCTATTATGGTCCAGTCAACTCCTATTTTCTATAAGAAGGCTAACCATTTGATTCAGATTAGTCCTCTCATTCTCTATTCCTTTAAAAGAAGTCAAAACTATATTTGGAAATGCACTACAGAACTGCTTATGCTTCATTAGATTATTTTCTAAGAATATAAGTCTTAAAAAAATTACCATTAAAAACTTCAGGTAGAGCCTCACCATACCATTTCTCTGATAATAGTTCCATCTGAAAACATACCTTAGCCTTTTCCTATTTATTCAATCCCCCTTTTAATTATCCCATTATAACAAATTTTGGTCTCAGGCTGGGGGGACAAAAAACTACAAAATGAAATATTTTTCTTGAGAGGATTAGAATTGGTCTGTTCAGATAGTCCATGGAATCAGATGAGGAAAAAATTTATGCTGTAAAAAACATTTAGATTCATTTACCATTCAGAGGTAACATTTCAATGACTTTTTTTTTAGAAAATTATGTGTATACACAAAGTCAGAACGTTAATAGCAAGACATTTAGGTTCACACGTATCTGTTTCCATTTTGCCATGTCTGCAAGTTCAGAGCTGGTCTTAAAGGAATTATACCAAGTACCTACTTATTTGTGAAGGAGGCTTTCCACTTCCTATGGTTTTCATTTGTCTTTGTGAACTGGGATCTTTCTTTGCTTCTGCTCTTCCTAAAGGGACCACCTAGCTCACCAGATAGTTTGTGATTTAATGTGGATTGATCTGTGCTAAACCTTTGAAAAATGTTCAGTTTTGTTTAGAAACACATGGCTTTGACAGAAACTTGTCACACCCGTGTGAGTCTGCTGATGAAGATAGTTACCATCCAACTCTTTGTCCTATTAAATGCTTGTTTGCAAGTACACATCACCACTGATGGCTTTAATCACTTGTCTACTGTATATTAGAAGGAAGCACCTCCAGCTAGTCCTAGAACAACTAAATGCTTAGGTTACCTGAGTGCTCATGAAAGGTGAGAGACACAAATTTCCTCTAGAGTAGGACTTTATACCTGCTGTCTTCTTAACATAATCTGCTGACTAGCTAGTTCCAATCTCTTGCACCTTTTTCACAGTGAACTGATTCCATAACTTCAGGTTACAAATTCCACAGCTATTTCATTCTAGTGTCTCAGTGTCCTGTCTGTGTAAAATCCAAGCCTCTTAGGATTTCCACCTTTCAACAGTGATAACAACAATTAAAAAAAAAATGAAATCCATAGTTTAATTGACACAGGCATCTGATATAATTAGTCAACTAAGTTTTTTTAATAAAGTTTATTTGGCCAAGGTCCAAATTCTATGTGTCTTCTTGCCTGCATCTTGTCTATGCTGCTGAGAAAAAACATTCTAGCTTTTGTGTAAAACCATCTGGTAATCCTTAATGTTCTGCATACCCTGTTGTAAGATATACTTTGCTTTTCTGACACCAAAAGTCTAAAAAGCTATTCTGGGAATGCAAGCACATCTCTTGTCCAGTTTCAGATCTCTCATGTCTAATTAATGCCTCTTCATTCTAACAATGAAGCACCCAATTAAATACATTAATACAGTAACGAATCAAGTTTCCATAAGACTCCTTTCTAGTTCTCTGAAAGTATTAATTATACTTCATGTAAATATCAGTATTACAGCAGAGTAATTTATTACCTGCAAATGTTAAGATGAAAATGTGGTTTTAATTTTTATACTCTTTGTTGGCTTATGAAAATTAGAATGTTTTTATACTGCTAGAAGAAGATAAAAGAGATTAGTAGTGGTATATTTTGGGCTTCGGGGTGGCTTTTATTTTTGTGGTGTAAGAGGAGTGGGGGATTGCTTGTTTAAATTGCTTGATTTTTTGTTTTTCAAGTAGAGCAGCGGAATGGATGATAACTCATGACATTTTCAGCTTTAACATCAACTTTCAATCTATTTTTAAGCCTTTTCTAATTGAGAATTTGATTCTTCTGACTTCCTCATGAGGCATGTGGGATTTCAGGACATTTAAAATAAGAGCTTAAATTTCAATGGTGGTGTTGTTATTGCTGTTATTATTGTTATTATTAATTATTATCCTGCATACTGCATAGGTATTCATTAATAATTCAGGAATATTTAAATGTTTAGCTTGAATTCTTGTTTGGATAGTAATATTTGAACTTGTAAGTATGGTAATTGTTCAATACCTCTCTCCTGTTTTGAAGAACTTGATAAATAGAAAAGATAATACTGGCTATCCCTATGCTAGTCATTCAGCCTTGTAGGAGCAAGACACATTCTTAAAGCACTTGTAAACTTAGAAGAAGCAGGGACATTTTGAGGTGAGTGACATTTTAGAGTTAGATATAGTGATAGCTAAACCATTTGTTGTGGTTTAAGCCCATCTGGAAATAAAGCCCCACTGAGCTGCTTGTGCAAACCACTCTTCTCACAGGTGAAATGGGGCAATAAAAATCATAAAAAAACTTGTAGATTGAGACAAGAACATATTAATGATTGAAAATAATGTAAAATACAATAATTATGATTAATTATAATAATTATGATATTAAAAAGGGGGAAAGGAGTGACATACAATAAACTTGCTCACCAGACCACTGACTGATCCTTCCTGAACACAGATCACCTTCCTTTTTGGGTAACTGCCCCCATGCCACATACTGGGCTGGACATTCTTAGGTGTGAAAATCCCTTTGGTCAGTTCAGGTCACTTGTCCCAGATGTGCTCCCCCCTAGTTTCTTTTTCATCCCTCCTCACTGGCAGAGCATGAGACCAAAAATTCCTTGATTTAGGATAAACATGACAACAAAAAGCCAAGACATCATTATGTTATCAACACCATTCTCATTCTGAATCCAAAACACAGCTCTGTAACAGCTACTGAGAAGAAATTAGCTAGCTGAAACCATGACACCATGTTTTCTCACTGATTGATGAAATAAAATGAGAAGTTTCTTGATTTAGGTTGTAATTCTGGTTTTGAATTATGAGTAGATGTGGGAGTTATGAAGTATATCTCCAGAGCACTATAAAGATATGTGGGGACCTATTCTTAAAATATAGCACAACACCTAGTCATATTAAATGACAAAAAAAAAATTACAAGTATTATATTATAAAAAAAGAAATTACCTGAAATTCTCCATAGAAAATAATAACTGGAATAGTTGAATGAGGAAATGTTTTCTAGTAATCAATCCCCAGATCTGGAAACTTGTTTTCCCCTAGATAGAGCAATAAATCAAATATTAGGGTTTTTTAAAAACTTCTATAAGTAGCATACTATGTTACCTAGAAGAATTAAATTGTAAAATTTGTTCTTACATGTGGTGAACAAACGAGGAGTGAACAAAATAAAGAGTGGAAAGGACAAGTAAAACTGAACCCACCAAAGCACTATTTGATGCATTTATATGTTTTTCTTTCAGTTCATTTGCCTCCACAAGGAAGTGGTCCTAACACAAAAGTTTGTGTAAATAGCAAAACTTGGAAAATTGAGTATTTTAAAGGAAGGACAGAAATAAAAAAGAGGAAGTATTGCAGCCTTGAACTCAGTTCAGGACTTTCTACTATACAGTCAAAATACATCTTCTAAGATTTTCCTCTGTCAGTATGTTTATGCACTTTCTCTTTTCAAGAGACTCCTAAAAACACACAAATAACAAAAGAACCCATAAATCTCACCCTAGGAATGACATAGACTACCAGAGCTATAAATTCTTTGCCATTTCTATAAAATTTCTACAGTTCTTATTTTCACCTGTTCAATTTTGACTTTCTAGTTTTAAAATGTATACTCCAAAATCCTTTTTTACATTCCCAACCAAACTGGATGAATGCGATTTTCCTTTAAGCCTGCACCTTCTTGCTGGTAGCAGAAATTATTGTTGAGTAATTAATTCTTACAAATAATATATGGACATTTCAATAATAGATATTGCACCATTACATTGCATATTGTGAAAAATGATAGAATAGTATCACCTTGTCCAATGTTTCCTTAAGGTTTTTTGTAAATGCCCAGATCAATGCTGTCTGGACAGTGATATTATCTCTTTACAGTCAGTAGGATATTCCAAAACTGGGAGACTGCCCTTGCCTCAGTTTCCTTGTCTGCACATTAATGATAAAATAATTTTCCTACCACCTGAAGAAGTTGAGACTGTAATTGTTCAATGTTTGTAAAGTGCTCTATACTTTAAATGTCAAGCAAGTATGGCTAAGGACTATTAACCATCCACAATTCAGAATTTTGATTAACAAATCTCTAAAGGTCCTATTAATTTGCCTGTTTCAGTGTTACTGAATCATAAAACTGTCTTAACCATGCATCAAAAAGTGTGTTTAGAGAGTAGATTCCCAAACTGAATAGACTTTTTAATCATACTGAGAAATTAGAGAAATTTGCATTTAATGCCTGGAAGTTGTCCAAATCTTCAAAAACCTAGTTAGCCAGATTTAGTTTATCTAGATATAATACAGAAATAATCTGATTAAATGCCCCAAGTGGATTACAGTGTAGGAAAGGATCTATTTGCTGGTGCAAGGTCCTGTTTCAAGCATTTTATTCTAGTTTATCCCCACATCAGATATTATCCCCCTGCAAAGATCTTTGCCGGTTGCCAATGCTCACTGCAGTCATTCACTACCCATCACCAGTCTGCTCACACAACAATCAGTGAAAGCAAGAGGCAGCAAGGACTTGAAAGCAGCATTGATAAGAGTATGAGAACAGTATTTATCAGTTGTATATGGAAAATGGTAATTGATTACAGTGGTTTTGCTATAGGTCCATGATTTCTGTTAGGAGTCTCACACTGCACTGCTACAAAATGAAGTTTAGGACTCAAAGTACCTGTCACCTCACTTCCTCGGCAATTTGGTCTATAATCTAGATCAGCTGCTGTAACATAAGCACACTTTATTATGACAGATAAATTTTTCAATAATATTCTAATGTCACTTTGCAAAATGCCTGAAAATTGAGGAAAATACTTGAGTCTAGTAATTTGATCTAGGTTGAAAAGTCTGATGAAATGCAAAGAGAGAGAAAAACAATTATAGTGGAAAGTCATTGCTTTCTGTGGATACAGAAAAAGAGAGAAAAGGTCCAATGAACATTTTCAGTGTTCCTTTTTAGAGAATCAATTTAACTTTTGACAGAGTTGTGAGTATTAACACAATTTTAAGGGACACACAAATTAGGAGATTATTTTTTTGTTGTAGTATCTGTTTCTTTAAACCAAAAGAAACACTGCATTAAATTAAAGGACAAAGGGCATTAGTATCCTCTCAGGAGGATAAGGTCGAGAAGTTTAGTCTATCATTCATAAGCAATTAACCTAGAGGCTAAATAATAATGGTAGGAAGCACTAATGTTATTTTCAATTTTGAAATAACTGCATGTTGACAGATTATCAAATTGTATTTGCGATTATTTTTGCTGCAGTTATAATTTGGAGATAAGAGTTTTATGCGGGCAAGTCTTTATTGGGCACATATTGCAGCATGCTAGCACTGAAAATATACCTGTTCATGTTTTGAGACTTTAATGCCATAAAATATTTGCATCATTTAAATTGCTGTAGTACTTAAAATTCTCAAAAAATGTTTTTTTCTCCTTTTGAGCTAGAGCTAGACTCTTTGGTAAGACAAGGAGTCCATGTCCTAAAAAGATGACATTCAATGAAGACTGAGAGAGAATATGAAGATATCTCATTACATTCTTTATATATGGAATAAACGGGTAAATTAAGATTGTTCATACTTTAAAATTTGCTCCTTTAAATATTTGTAAAAGTTTACATCAAACACCAATATCACATGGTAGAAATATTTATTTTAGCTTGCTGTGATCCTGATATCTAAAGAAACTGTCTGGCAGTATAGATTGCTCCCCATCAAATCATTGTGAAAATGCATATAGTTGTTTGCAGTTTTGTTGTCTGGGGCCTTTTTGTGGTTTTGGGGCTTTTTTCAGGGTTTTTTTTGGTATGGTTTTGTGTGCTTTTGTGTGGGTTTGGTTGGGGTTTTTTCCAAAGAGTCCTTTCTGATTTTGTACACCCCACAGATTCCAAAATTAGGGATTATGACCACATACAGGATCCCAGTAGTTAGAAGTAGATCACAAGCCTGGAAGAAATCTAACTGTACACTGTAGCATGCATGTTCCTACTTTTAGATTCAGTCACCAAATCATCTGTACTCACAGAAAAAGAAAATTATTGATCATTGTGTTTTCTTGTTACAGAGATAATCAAAGTGGTCATTATTAAACATTATTTAGGAGGAACTATCATGGTTTTTAATTAACATGGTACTTTAATCTGCATTAATGTCAAGCAGAGAAAAATCATAACTTACATTGGCATAAAAATGTTGAGAGATGTGACTGCATGTATAATAAGTAGTCTTTTCAGAAAGTGTTCAAAACACACCTAATGGCAATCCTGTGCAACTTGCTTTAGTTGAACCTGCTTCAGGAAGGGGGCTGGACTAGATGATCTCCAGAGGTCCCTTCCAACACCATGTACTCTGTGAGTCCATGATTCCCTGAGATAAGTGCAATCATGTACTTTTGCAAATTAAAAAAAAGTCTAACAAATACCAAGCTTTACGTGTTTTACATTTAGGAGAGTATAAAGAGTTGGCAAGGTATTATTTTTAAAAGGTGCCTACAGCAAATCACCACATCAATCTTTCAAATTTCTGTTATGTGTCTTTATACATTAGGGCAGCCACTTATCCCACTATTGTTGAACTAAATTTAAATGTAAATTTTCTATAAACAGTGGCCAAACATCCACAAGTTTTCACATCTTCTTACAAAACAACAGGTTCATTTTTGTTCTGTACAAAGGCTTCCCAAAATCAGGTAACCAAATCAATGACATAGCCACAGAATGAGAGTAAAATTATAGTGAAATAAAAAGAAAAAAAAAAAAAAAAAGCATTCCAGTATTTTATCTTAATATGTAATTTGTCTTCTGACTACCCTTGAAAGAAAGTATGTCAAGAAACACCTTGAAGACAATGACAATAACAGCAAAAGTGGTTGCATTAATTTATGGGAATGAGGACAATAAAACATTTCATGAATTGCTTTAGTTTTCATTTTCCAAATAATGTTTCAGCTGGGGATTGATAGTTGACAGCTGTGTTCACTGATAGGTAACCTTGTTGCAAGTTTCTGAAGAAAGATGTTCTTCTTCACTGGACTTGTCTCTGCTTCATCTTTTTTTTTCTCTCCTTAGAGCCAACACAGCTATTGTTACATTTTAAAATATTTCTATCATGTACTTCTTCTTTGAAATAATTAATTTTTTCTTTGCACTACTTGGCTGATAACATGTCATAATGTAGGCTGCCAAGTGCCAAATGACTCTCAGATTCATTCAAGCATTCAAAGCAAGAAAAACCATTCATCTAGATAAGATCTTATCTGACAAGTCAAGCTCAAGAAATCTCAGTATAATTATATGGTGTTAATGAAGGCCATGTATACAGGCAGTTCTCAATATTAACCTTTGTGTTAGTCTATCAACAGTAATGTGAAACAGTCATTTTAAGTTAAAACATGTAGGTAGAATTTTTTTAGCAACTCAACAACTCTCTCCCACAGAAACACTTAATATGAGAAACTTTCATCTTTTGCAAAGGATGATAAGCTATGCTTTCCACAGAGATACTGTTATTATACTACTCTTAGCCTACTCTTCTGTACAGATATTTGTTTAAAAGCTAATGAGCAGGCATTTTTTTAAAATACAAGGACTACTGTTAGTTACAGAATAATAATATAGGATTTGTTGTCATTTGTGTTTTCCCAAAATCAAATTTACAAGTGGGGTAAACTTGCTCTCTAACAATTGCTATCATTAACAGTCATATGTTGGGAAATATTCTTAATGGAAAGTGCAGCTCTGTGTGTTTATTTGGTATGATTATGATGTGTATTGCTTGATCTCAAATGTATGTATTTACTTAAGGGTCAACATTACTCATGTTTTTAATAAAACCCTACAACTAGTCAAAAAAAAATCAGTCAAGAAATGTTGTTTTGCTTGTTTTGGAAAAGATTGCATTATGAAAAATGAAACATTTAAAAATAATTTTCGCATTTAGACAATTACAGAAAAAAAGTTTTTCATATGTACACCTCTACTTGCTGAAAGACAGACTTTTTCTCCAGAATGTACAATAATGTATAATTTAAAAATTTCAAATACGATCCAATAGAATTGAATTCAAATCTGTATAAGACATTGGATATCACAGTATGTGAATTTCCTGTTAACAAACTTGTGATTACAGTTATCAAAGTGTATGTGTGTTTTTCCCTAACTTTTTCTGCATTTGTCCTCAGAGTTCACAGTTTTCTCAAAAAATCCCATCCATTTTTCCCCAACAAAATGATCACTTTTATCTGTTGGGTGTTTTTTTCTCTTTTTTTACTATTTCTTTGTTACTGAAGACCTATTTAAAAATAGATTATCTTCCTGGTCAGAACAAGAGTGTTTTATTAAACTACATTAGAACATAGAAGAGTCTGGGTGAAACTGAATGAGAAAAAGCATTGAAGTTGTAGAACTACACTAAATGGCATCAAGAAATACTGAACTTAATAATCAATAACCTTTTACCAGAACCAAATGTATCGACAGAAAACTTAAATAAAGTATTTACCAATTAGACAAGGGTTTTTAGGCCTTGGCCATGACAATGGTTTGGCCCCAGCCATCTATGGGAAGCATTCCAATGTTTATCCAAAGTAGTAAAAAGATTAATCCTCTGTCACAAGCAGAGGAATGGGGCAGAGGTCTTTTTTTACCCTCCAAGGTATCCTGTGATATCATTTTTTCTGTGTGTGGGAAAAGAGCTGAGGGGGACAGCAAGGCAAGCAGAGACAGCAGCTCCATGAAGGGCTTTATGCCAATGATCCTGACTGGCTGCTCAGAAAAGTTGACAAAAGCCAGTTTCAACCAAGCCCAAACAGACAAACAAGCCCAGACTTGGTTAAGGCAGGACAAAAATCAAGGCAGCCAGCCAAGCTGGCAGGTCAGTGTTAGCAAGACGTAGCCAAGCACAAGAACACCTGCAATATGGATTAGGCAAAGGCAAGGCTCTGAACTTAAATCAAATTCTGTAATGAAGGATGGGGGAATGCAATTAATGCTTCTAACACCACTCTTTTCCCAGCAGTCTGACCTAAGGTTACAGCAGCACCATACTGGAGCTGATGTGGAGTACAGACTGCCAAAATTCTAGACAGTGAAAGAGGTTACAAAGTCTGTTGGTGTCCTGAAGGCATGAAAAGTGAATATAAAATTCCTTTCTTAAAAAGATAAAATCAAAACTTTTTTTTGCTCATTGTGTGGTGGGTTATTTTAGCTTAAAAGTTAAAAAAAACGTTTTTAGTCTTATTTTTAAAACAACACATTTTTAGCCTCTAGGGTTTTAATTTATAACAGATACATATAATAATCCCATCTATTTTATTTCTTATAGGAGGATCCTAGTTTATTCAATCCTTCTTCACATGTAAGCTCTTCTGTAATTACAAACATCTTGTGTTATATCCCTGCACTATTTTTGTTATTCTGTATCCTTTTTTTGAGGCAGGAAAGTCTTTATCATAATTGGTAGATAAAATGAATCCATTCAGATTTATGCAGTGAGGTAATTTTGACTTCTGTTTTGTTCCTTTTCTAATGATTCTACTTCTATTTTTAATCATTGCTGAGCTTCAAACTGATATGTTTTGGATTGAGGATTTTGGGGTTTTTTTAATAAACTGATATGCAATGACTGCAAATAATTGTAGAAATGAAATTTCTGGTTTTTTCAGGCGTACTTTTCTCACCTCAGCACCAAATTTTGTCTGCCATTATGATTAGCAGACATTTAGTAGTGCAAGATACTTCTGCAACTCTCTCAGTAATCCCACATTATCAGTAAGATTTATTACTTAACTATTCATCAGCTGAATACATTGACCAGTAGAGGTCTTTGAGGAAATTACTCTGAAATTTCATTGTTTACTCCCCTTGAATCCAGCAGACTAGGTGGTCTAACTATTTCTCGTTGCTTTTATTTTATGCAGTTATTAACCCAACTGTGCAACTTTCTTTTGTTACTGTGAAACACCATAGTGTCTTTTTAGAAAATCTTTCCAGAAATTTTCCTGGAATTCTATGTAGAGAAAATAATCTGATAATAAAAAAAATAATTATAAAAAGATCTGATAACAAAAATAATCTGATAATAAAAAAATGTGATAACAAATACACTATTTGACTTCATTAAGGAAATTTAATAGATATAACAGTCATTTCCTACACCTGAAAAAATATTTTTCCCCAGATTTTCATATCTAAGTGTTCTAAGATGTTAATAGCACAGTCTTACTGTTATACTGTTCTATTTGGGCACAAGATTTTGCTACAAATAAATGTTCTATGCCAGTGTTTATTTTGCTCTGTGTATTTCCATATTTCAATTTAATCTTTCTTTTAACATACAGTGCCACTTTTCAGCACAAACAGCTTCTGCCATTCCTAATGTAAATTGTCTGCTAACATCCAAGATAGAGTGCTGCTCTGGTTATCTGACTTGCATCATATTCTTCAATCCCTAGTATCACAATTCTCTTATTTCAAGTCAGGGTTTGGACCTTGGCTACCAAATTCTTTACATTTCTGTAATTATATATTTGATGCTGTTTTGGTTATCATATTTTTTATGTGTTTTGATTCAGTAGAGTCTTTTTTATAGAGATTACTCATATCTCTTACCTGTCTCAACATTGACTTCTGTCAGGGTTTATAATACTGCAGAGATTTTATTACTTCAGCCTTGAACATCTGTTGGATTTTTCTCAGTCTTTAGTTTAAAACTTCCTCATAAATTTTATTTTATGTTTAATTTTTGGTTTTTTTAGATGGAGCTCACCTGTCCCTTTTCTAGTATTTCAAAAGTTTTCCCAGTTCTTAGTCATTTGATAGTTGTTTGCAAACGTGGCATAAAAAGCATTTCTAACAGCGGAGTGTGAGTTTGCCTTGCCCTTTAGAAACAGTTTCACATTTTTCTCCCTGTATTGTTCATCTGCCCAAGAATGATTTGATTCCCAGGACTTACTTGTAGGCTACAATGTTTTGTAATATTTGGAACCCACCAGCACATCCTTGCTGGTATTGTTAGCCTAGCCCACCTACTGGTGGTCAGTTTAATGACTTAATTATTGGGACATCTTTTCTTTTCTAGATATCACCTAGAATCCTGTTTTCCAAAGGGATCTATGCAACATATATTTTTATTCTTTCAGCTGAGGAATAAAAGAATATTTCAACAATTACATTGCTTTCCCAATCAATACTAGGGAATAAGTTAAACAAATTACTGATTGCAAAAATACTGAGAAATGGAAATTTAGTTGCTAGACTTCTACTAGTCTTTGGTTTTATTAATAGGCTCTTATTCTGTTGTAAATGTGAGTATGAGGAGAGGAAGCACAGGAGATTAAATAAAGTACATACGTGTACGTAGGGTCACAGCTTTGTTTGTACATCTATGTGAAATTTGTAAATCTGCTACAAATATTTTCAGAAAGGTAAATTATTGAAAACATAATAGGTGGACTTCTTTTTTAAGCAGCATTTTTTAAAATGTTTATCTATTTATTAATAGATAACATACTTTAACATACTTAAAGGGCATATGCCCACTCCCTTCCCCCCAGCTCAGAGAGGTGACATATCTATAAGAGACATATACTTCGAGGCATGTTGCCATATTATCCATAAATATGGTCCCAATTTTTAGGGCTTCTCTTGAAACCTGAAGTCTTAGGGTACTGTCACTGTCATATTTTCTGAAAAACCCCTTTGCCAGGATTTTTTCTCCTGGGAAGTTGAGAAGCCTCAGAGAAAAATGTAAATAATAATTATCTGATTCACTTCTCCTGTGTTTGGGTGCTTTGGAATGTGGTCTGGACATTGTTTACCAACAGGTGCATGTTTGATTGGTTTCATGTGAATTGTTTATACTTAATGACCAATCACCATCAGCTGTGTCAGACTCTGAGGAGCAGTCACGAGTTTTTATTATTCATTCTTGTTAGGCCTTCTGTCTGTATCCTTTCTCTTTCTTTAGTATAGTTTTAGTACAGTATTCTTTTAATATGGTATAATATCATGAAATAATAAATCAGCCTTCTGAGAACATGGAGTCAGATTCTCATCTCTCACCTTGTCCTGGGGACACTCACAAACACCACAGAGTGATATTTGGATCAAGATAATAGGTACCTACAGATAAAATGAATTTTCTAGTGTTATTTGACTGTCTTAGGCTGTCACAGACTGGTCTGTCATAATAGCTGTCAGAGTTAACATAAATATACAGAAGGCTTAAGTCCCAGTGCATCAGCTGGACACAGGGTAGGATGTCACAAGTCACCTGAAATAGCACGACCTATGTTGAAAGGACACCATCAAGTCTTCAGAACTAATTTGTTACACAAATTAAATCTCCATTAACTACAATGACACTTAGGCAAATTCTATGACTGAAAATGTTCATGTTCAAGATTCATATTCAATACCATTCATGCAGTCATATGAGTATAATAATGCTCTAAATTTTCTCTTTTTTATTCCCTGCAGAAATAATGTTTAGAGCGAAATGGCCAGATCTGAGCATGATTAAATGTGGACTGATTTCTGAGATAGTTTGAAAATAATTTTCATAAAATGCTTCCCTTTTCCTATTTACAGGATCTAAATTTCTTATTTTCCTTATTAGCAAAGATAATATGCTTCTTTATAGTTTCAATTTTTTTACACTGTATTTAATGCTGAATAATCTCAATATGATTTAGAAAAATTAGGGAGAGGAATTTTGCCTTATGTCTTCTACGCTGATGTGAAAGTTTTCCCTTGATTTGGGAAGTTGGTTAATTAATGCATCTGATCAACCATGACATACAATTAATTGTAATTTTTGTAGAACATATATTTTTTTTCATAGCAGAATTTCTGCCCCCTGCTTTATACATTTGGTCAAAGGACTGCAAGACAATCATATACACATAGTATAGAACTTTTTCTGGAGAAAAAGAACCACAGTTTCATCCACTTTATTTCATTCTTGGTAATGACTTTTATTTGATAATTCACATAGCTGCTTTAAACACAAAAAAACCCTCAACACCATACTAAAGTTTTTAGTAAATTCATATTATAATTATTCTATAAGATAGACTATCTTCAGGACATACAAATAACATCTTCTGGAGTAAATTCAGTATGTTGTTCAAGAAATAAAGCTTTGAATTAAGGATGAGATATATCACAAAAGCCCAATTAATTAATTTTATGATTGAAGTATTATGAAGCTTTAAAAACTCTTATTATCAAGAATAGATTATGGGATAAGAAGAATGTTCATAACAAATGTTATATGTTTTAAGTTTAAAATTGCTGTAGTAAGGGAGAAATGCTGTAGGTGAATGCAAATTTGGTGGCTTTTATGTAAATTTGTCAGTCATTGTGATTGCCTCAAGCTTACTTTGATTTTAAAGATTTCTGCCAAAGGTGTGTTGTTAGGATTTTTTCTCTTTTTTTTTTCTTTTTTTGTAACATCATCAAGATATATAACCTGAGATGTCAACACTAACTGGAGAAGAATTCTTCTTTTCTTTAAAGACATTAAAAAAATTGTCATCTCTCCTACTGTAAAATGTGCAAATTCAAAATCTAATAAAGAAACATAAGGAATCATTGATATCTTGCAATATGTTTCTTTTAGTGTTTTCTCTAAATTCCAATTAATATTTCAGCTGAATTCAGCTTATCCTATCTCTTTCCTACTGAGACCTTTCAGATACTAAAAAAACCCCATGCACATAAATAACTAAACAAATCTAAAATGTTCCTTCTTTGTTGTATCCATTTATTCTGTGATTTTTTTTTGCTTCCTCTTTCCCCAGGTAATTATGTGGTTCATTTAGCGTTTTCATGTTTTTTAAAGCTCAATTTCCTTGAAGGCTGCTTGTAACTGTTCCCGTTCTTTCCTGTGCTCACAACCAAGCTCCTTTGATCTCTCACCCAGCAAGCTGCAGTCACTGCTTTGCAATTCACTGATTGCTGCTAGGTGGATCTCAAATCCCAGCGATGCCATTTGGCAAGGGAGAGAATGGGTAACCAGGCACCAGAAATACACTCTGCTACCTCATGTGACAAAGAAACTTGTGGCTTAGACCGCAGCAACTGTTCATTACCTTGAACCCCAGCCACAGCTTTGGCCTTTTGGTTTGAAGCAGGTGAGGAGTACTGAAATCAGAGACAAATGCTCAAACTTTTAGAGAGGTGAGGTGCAACTGCCATGTTAACACATATACAGAAATGAACAGAAAAGTAAGATCAAGAAGTCATTACAATGCAACATGTATTTCCCCTTTTCTAATGCTACTGGATACAGCGAAAGCATTTTTTAATTCTAGGAAATAAATTATAATATTCCATTTTACGGTATCCTTTATTTTTTTATGTTTTTGACAATATATCATTTTCTTGAAAAGTTTCAGAAAAGCAAATACAACCCCTCCTGCTACCTAAAAGCTTCAAATTGATTTTTTATTTTCCAGAAAAGCATCAACCTTTATCTCAATTTGGGGAAGATTTAGAGAGTTTTTTTTTGTTCTTTTTCTTTTGCCTCAGTCAAAACAACACAAAAATGCCTTTCATTTTTGACAGGGAAAAGATTTGGCTTCCCCATACCAAGATGAATGTATTTCAGTTTGTATATTAAATATAGTGTGAATTCATATTATTTTCTTTTTTATTGTTTCCTTTTTAAATGAGCACTCGAATACTCTTTATGTAATTAAAGATCATAGGCTCTTTATGTAATTAATATTTATCTCGAGAACCTCTTTTTCTCCATTTAATTTCCTTATCAATATTTGATTTATTTCATTATAAAAGTAATTTTTTATTAATTTCTGTACAAATTTATTTCTTTGCTTTTTTAATTTAATTTCATGTATTTATTGCTTATAAGAAATATTTTTTCCATAACAAATCAGAAATATTCCCGGTATAAATGAACAATAACTCAAGAATTTCAAATACAGTTTTCTGCAATAGCTAATTTTTACATTGTGAAAAACAGCATTGAAAGTGAGACTTGTTCCAAGTGAGTAGACATAACTTAGTTTTCATCCAAAACTTCTTTAACCATGAAGGTGCTTCTCTAAATGAAGCCTAGTAAATCATGCTGAAAGACAGCAATGTGAGCCTCTATTCTGGGGTTATCTCAGAAAGGGCTGTTGTTTTAAGGTGTCACTGCCTACCAGCTACTTATTGCCACCTCTCAGCTGGATGTTATCACCTCACATAACAGCCAGTTGGCTTCAGTATAATGTTGTACAGTTTCATTTAAAGCCTCTGAACAGACTTTAAGAGGACCAATCTGCCATTTTGCTCGTTGAAATAAAGGCCATAGGAACTGACCTTGTAGAGAAGATATTCTGAGCCTTGAGAGAGAAAAAGTACTTCAGTAGAAATTAAAAACCTTCTTTACCTTGTTAATTTTTTAGTTAGTTTCAAAAGGAAATAAAGTACACACTAAATCTGGTCCAGAAACTCAATACTGAGAAAGAAAGTAATTTTCACCTCCTTTAAATTTTTATATAAGTACACTTATGTATGATTTATATAAACTTTGCTGTACATGTTTGGTCTTACACCACAGAAAGTGAAAACAAATGTATATACAATATAATACAAATGCTCAAGAAAAATGATTTGTCACTTGCAGATGGAAACTTAAAATACCATCTTTCAGACATGTTATCCTTTTGAAAATCCATGTGACAAGAAGGTTGTATTAATCTAAGAAGAACTAAGCAGGAGGAAAAATGTTTTGACCCCTTTTATGGATTTTTCATAGCTATGGTATGGTTTTAGATTCTGATCCTGTAACTTTGTATTTTTACTAACATTTTAATCAACAGCAGAATAGAATGATTACTTATTTATGATCAATATCCAGCACAATCCAGAGAACTGATGGTATGACTCACTGAGCTCTGGATCCTCTTCTGCCTTTTATTAATATTGCACCTGCTAGTTTGTTACTAGTGATACACTAGGTGTAGGTCTGCTAGGTGCTGGATCACTCTTGTCACCAAAGCCTCATGTCTGTTTCATTTTGCTTTTTGCTTTGTTTTGTTTTAAAGACAGGCACTTTCACCTTTCTGATGAGACTTTTGTTTTATCTCTTTTATTCATTAATTACAGACACACTATGTCAAACAGTGAAGTTTTGTTTTAGTGAGGCAAAGAGTATGGGAACCCCTCAGGTTTCAGAATGAAGGAGCAGAACTCTCTTCTTTCCATCCCCTTTCTACTGAAGTCAGGAGTTATATATTTAGAAGAGGAGAGGTGGAAAAGCCAAATGAGGAATCAGACATTCTCCATCCTTGCTTTTCTATAAATTATTAGTCTGAGCATGTTTAGGGCCAGTGTTCTGTATAAGAAGTTTATTCCCACTTTACCTTGTATATGACCAGACCTATATTTAAAAACAGAAGTAGATTCCTATGGTTGAAGAGACATTAAAAATGTTAAATGTTAAATAGGGACAGTACAAATGTTAAATAGTACTGGGACTGCTGGCCCAAACTGACTAGACAGATACTCTGTACCATATGACACCATGTTCAGCAAGCAAGAGCACAAATAAAGAAGAGAGAACATTTCACTTCCAAGTAATCATTAGGAATTCTGAAGCCCTGCTTTCTAGGAATTGGCTTGACACATGCCTCTTACTGGGAAGCAGTGAATTAATTCCTCTAGTTTTGTTCTCACACACATTTTTTGCCTTCCTTGTTAAATTTTCATTATCTTGGTCCACAAGTCTTTTCATCTTCCTTTAATTTTCCCCCCATCTTGTGGGAGAGGGGAGTGAGAGATGACAGGGTGGAAGTTCAGCTGCTGGCTAGATTCAACCCACTATCCCGGAACTCATCCATATTTGCTCCAGTTACTGCATTCATGGGACCATGTGACCTGAGGTCCTACTCCGGCTGCTGGCACACAGAGCTCATCCACACATGCATGTCAAATAGAGTCCCCCACTCAGCAAATGATTCATAAATGGAGTTTAATAAAAAAATAGGGCAGACTGCACTGATCCCTTGCAGACAAGTTTACTGATTTGCAAACTATTTGCATATGACAAAACATTTCTGTCCCCTCATTCTTCTATTTTTCAATGCTCATTGCTCCTCAGATTACCTAGATCCACCCCCTTTCTGCCTTTGTCTTTTCTAAACAACACATAAAAATTCTATGCTATCCCAAAATGCTCTTCCCCTGTATCCCAGAATGTGTCCCACACTTCTTAGCAGTAACTCTTCTCAGTCAAAAAGGTGGACTGTTCACATGATCTTGATGGATTTCATCTCTGGATACTGGGTTTAAGACTCCTGAGGTAGCCCTAAGAAAAGCCCAGATATACTACTTGTTTCTCTGTGTCTTTAGTTTGGATTTTCCACATCTACCATTGAACCCCTGTGATCCTGTGTAAAAATGTGGGAGTTTTTTTTTGTTAGGCTGATGGCTCCTGTGATGGACCTGGGAGTAACCTGGAAGGGTATTTTTTAAGTCTCCACCTGCTATTTTCTCTCTCAGTGGGTGTACAGATGAGCTTTTATCACACAGCCTAATACATTCCAATTGTAGCAAATGAATTCAGTCTTTTGGGGTTTGTTCCTTGTTATTGTCCCTAGGGCACTCTTTCTATTATAATACAATTAAGGAAGATGAGTTTCAGGGGCCTTTATCAACATCAAAGCTGAAAAAGAGCTATTAGATTAAGTAACACAGACCCTGCCCAAAGCAGCACCTGAGTGAATTACAAACTACTGCCAATCCTCTTAACTAAATATGATCAATTGGAAAGGGAGTGTTCCACTGCCTCCACTGGAATACATTTCCTCCTGGATTACTATTCAATTAATTAATCTGTCAGATACTACTTACCCCTTGGGCCACAAAAACTGTGTGTATTTTATTATTATTTTGCATTGAAATGGATATATATATATACACATAGGATCTATAAAAGGTCATTATGTCAGCAGTTACATAATCCAGGTATTACAGCTTCCAGCATATGTACAAATGCAGTCACTAAGATTTAAAAATAATGTCCCACCATTTTTTCAAGAAGTTCTCAATAATGTTGGCTATAGATGTAGGAAAGCATTTTGTCTGAGATGTTTTGATCTATTTTTCTTACACCACTGTGACATCAACTTAAGGAATTATATGAAAGGCAGATTTAGGTTGCACACTCAAACAAAAATCTCTCCTAGCAGTAATAATAGTGAAGCAGTCAAATAGATCATCTAGAGTCAGTGTCTGATCCACATCACTGGAAGTTTTGTGAACAGTTTGATAAAAGCAACTGTCCAGAACAACATTGGCACGGTTGCTACCGCCTCTGGACAGAAATAAGGCAGTCAAACTGTCAAGACCTATTCCCATCTTTTTGTCAAAAAATGGTATCTCTGATCCTTTCTGTTGTACCATCATTTAACCAAATAGTGATTGTAGGAAGGTACAGGAAACTGACACTTTAAATTCTTATAAGACAAACAACACTGGAGTTCAGATAGATCCTGAGATTTATTTCCACATGAAATGGCAAACAAGTTAGCCTGGTCCTACCAGTAATTACTTTGCCTAAGAAATCTCAAGTCATCAAGTGAGTGTCCCTAAATGAAATTCAGATTCAGCAACTGAATTCAGTTAATCAGAAAATATAGATAATACTATTGTGTTGATACACACACATTCCTTCTTGTAGGATGCCTCTCCAAAGAGCTAAGAGATCACAGCTTTCACACTGCCATAATCTTGTAATATTTACCACCTGACAATTGTGAGAGGAGAACGAAAAAATCCTAAAAGACAATGCTTCTACTCCCATGTTGAACTTTTTTTTTTTTTGAATATTCCCTCTTGTTTAACACTGTTATTCTCAAGTTACAGACTTTAAGTATGTGGAAATGTCTCAGTTTGTTGTTGGGTCATCCTTTATTATCCACCCAGGTGGATATTGCTGACACTTATGTCAAGTCTGAAGGATTGGAAGATGATGTGTATATAGAGTGCTATTTAGTGTCAGTTAAACAAAGCTTTCACAAATGTTAAATACTTACAACAAAGTACAGATGTTTAAAAGTTAATAAATGTATGCATGAATACTGATGATTTTTTTTTCCTGAGAATAGTAGAAAGACAATTACATTTACTGGACTAAATAGAATTTCACTCAGGGAGGCTTAGTATAACAAGGACTGCAGCTGGGTACAGAGCTGTCATGCATAGTGTGAAATCACTTCTTCTCTGTTGGTACTTTATCACCTACATACAAGAGAACAGCAACACCCCAGAAGAACCTCTATTTACCTGTGGATGAGATGTTCCTGGAAATGAAGCTGGTGTTGTGTCTTATGCAGATATCCTTATGTGGGATCTGTTTCCGAGTCCTGGTTATAGAGTCAGGTTTTGGTAAGAAAGCATCTAAAATCTACAAAGGAAGGGACTCCAACCCTGTTGAGGATATTTGGATTCGTCTTTTGTTCTGAAAGGTGATTTTTAGGCACTGGGTGTGGAACGTGGAACACTTTAAGGTTGGACATTGCACTTCAAAGGACAGTTGTGGACTTCCTCTTGTTCAGCAACATCAGGAGTCTTCACTGAATTTGGCCCTCTGCAAGAGAACAAAACGTTAAGCAAGGGGAATTTTACAGAGTAGAAATAATGTATAGCATGCAACATACAATATACAGTATACATGGCATAGTACATAATGTGTCATATATATTATGTGAGGTTTATTATGTAATATATAGTATACGTGGAAATGAAGTACAATAGGAGAGAACTGGATTCACATCAATTAACAATGGCTTCCTTTTCTTCTCCCTTGTCTGTTCTGTGGCTCCTTGTAGTGCCTTTGAAAATTACGGCCACAATTTTCCTACATTTCCGCAGAACATATCAACTGATTAAGACAAAAAAAAATACAGCTATGGGATTTGTGCTTTGTATGCATGGTAATCCATAAATGAGGTGCTTCAGGCAGTGTTTGATTTTCTGGGCTTGCAAAAAGGTATTTAGTCACTTGTGTTTGGCCAGTAGAGACTAGATGTTTTGTGTGCAAATGTTCCTTATATACACAGATAAATGTATGTGTATAGCAGGTCTTTATTCCTATAGTGATTATTTGACTTGTTTGAAGGCATATACATCATTCCTCTTACTTGTCTCTCTTGCTTTCAAAAAATGGACGTTTTAAAAAAATACAACCCCCTGAAAACCAGTACATTTAAATCAGTCCATCATTAAAAAAACATGGACTCTAATTAATTATTAATTATTGCGAGGAAAGACAACATGCAGTAGCCTCAGGCCTGACAAGCTGTCAAGAATGCCTGCCAAGGCTGCCAGGCTCACCAAGCTCCTGGGTCATCGCCACATTAAACACGGAAAGTTAAATTACTTTTCCTGGGATCTGGAGAATAGCAATTGGACATAAATGTGTCTTTTTTTTCTTTTTTTTTTTTTATTGGTATCCTTGATTGCTTCATATTCTTGACAAAAGATAGAAAACAATGGAAAATTTGTCAAGCAGACAACACGTAAGTGGTGGAGCTGCCAATAAATTCCTACAACAACAAACAGAGAAAACAGTTTGTAAAGCCAGTTACCACAAAGGGATAAACTGCTTCCTCATAAATATGTTTTGTATAAATATAAAAGATAAAGTGACTGGAGCCAAATAAGAACAGAAATCACAGGGTGCAGAACAGGATACAGAAGGGTCATCAATTCAGTTTACAGTGCAGCCTAATTTTAGCTGTATATTTATCATGCAATAATCTTTACCTGAACATGGGAGAGGAGCTTTATCATGGAAATCTTTGACTTGTTGTACTGTTTCATGCACTCTGTCAAAAGGGCCTTAAAACATTGTGAATCGTTAGGGAGAGACCTTTCCTTTTAAATCATAATAAAAGCAATCCTTTTGAAGAAAAATATATGTTCTGTGAATATATTTGAAAGAAAAAGATAATAATATTCTCATATTTAAACATTCTTATCAAAGATACTTAATAAAATTTCCAAAAATGTGTTGTTCTTGAGGTAATGTTACTGTAATCACGAAAAGACTACTACTGTAGAAGTAAGCAAATCTTGACTAATCAGCAAGCAATATTTGAATTGTAAAAGATTATTTTTCAGTTAAAACCACATATTAAAACAAACTTGTAAGCAACATGTTCTTAAGAATTTAATAATAAACCACACAGATATTTTGAAAAATTGGAACAATACTTGGAACTCCTGAAATCATGGCAGGTAAAAGTATTTTCTTAAAGCAGCATTTAAAGGATCCTAGAATTTCTCTGGCTGAGATCTCAGTCTTGCAAGCTCTTTCCTGGATCATTATTTGATATTTTTTTTCTATAGTGTATCACAATACTTATGGACAGAATAGTCCAATAAGTGACCAGAGTGCACCTAAATTTTATCTGGTAAGATTTTGTCATTCACAGTACTGTGAATGACTAATTAAAAAAACAAATTTAAAACTGTAATGACAAAAGTCATTACAGTACTGTGTGGTATTCCCCCTAATCCTGTTAAATATAGATATATATAAAATTGCCAAAATCTATTATCATATTCCAGTGGCCTCCTGAAAGGCATGCACTCTTTCATTGTTATCACCCAAGTGTCTATAAGCTAACAATGAATTTGAGTGGATTTGTATTTTGCCACAAAAATTTTAATGTGGCGTGCACATAATTTTTCCCAGTCTGTCTTTTTTGCTTTCCTGTCTTTCTTAACTTCCTGTTGAGTGAGGCTGTGAATTTTCTATTCCTTAGGAAGTTCCTCTCTTTCAAAGGCAACCCTAAACCTTCAGCTCTACTTTTTAACTTCTCCCAGAGTCATTGATACTGTGCCTATGAAACATGTGCAGGACTACTCTCTGGCACAATATGGACAATTGGCTTGAAAGATCCTATGTCCTCACTAATGAACTCTTACACAGAGTATCCAAGCTACATACTGGGAATTATTCCACTCCCATGCAAACGAATGAGCCTCAGCCAAGAATCCTTCAGCACAAGATAAAATCATGCTGGCAACTATCTCAAAAATTTAACAGTATAAACTCTTTCAGTATCTGGGAATGCTGCCTGGCATTGTTCAATTCTCCAGGATGTTTATAACTTCAGGATCATATCATAGGATATAATTAGACAAGGGTAGGTTCTCAAAGGTATTTGTGCACCTAGCTTCCATTTCTTTCAATGAATTTAGGCCCCCAAACTGCCTTTAGGAGGTGAGCCAAAGTGCACAGAATGAGCACATACACCTCTGCAAATTGAAGTAGATCCAAGTCCAATTTGGTGCAGAAACAGCTTTCTGAAATGCTGAACAATAAGACATGCACAACATTCACTTCTGTAAATCAGCTATCTGTTACTCCTCACTCATTTTGCTTTGATTTTTTTACAGTCAAATGTAAGACAAATGAAAATATTTCTGTGAGAATGTCTACCCTCTCATTCTTGGAAGTTCATGTCTGACAAATGGTGATAACTTATGTCACTAACTACATTGTTAGATTTATTTACCATTTTGAAAATTTTTAAGAGCACAGTCCTTTCAGCCAATTTTAGGCAAATAAAAAATGACTGGGTACAGTTTAGACAGAAGAACAAATGATATGAGGGCAAACTATTTCTGCCATGCCTTGGCAGTTGAGAGTAGCAGTAATGCAGAAGGCTGTGCTATGAACTGCATAATGTGTAACCTGGTTTGTGGTGTGGTGTCCTGAAAATCTCTCTCAACAAATTCCCACACTATCACTCTGTTGTGGCTGGCTGGACCTGCCAACTGAGATTACTTCTCATGCTCTGTCTTTGTCTCACCTTCGGGCTGTTGTTCCTCTCCCTAGGCCTTTCTGGTTTGATCCTTTGTTTTGTAAGAAGCTTTAGCAGAAACTAGCACATTAAGCTAAAAAAACCCCAACCAACCAACGAAACAAAGAAAACCACCACAAAACTCACCAACAAAAAACCCCTGTATGCAGCACACACTAAGGGTTTGAATAAAACTCATAAAAGAAGACTCAGATCCACACCACAGTTTCAGTGTATCTCTATCTGAAATTGCCTTCAAGATGGCAATTAATGTTAAGCATGCATAATATTTAGCACTGTACAGCATTAATACACATTCAGAGATGTATTCTTAGACACATTCATAGCAGGCCACTACTGGCATTTCTAATGTAGAGGAGGCACTCAGTGAACAGATCATCGGGACTCCAGCTTCATGGACTCCATCGGAATCCACTTTCTCTGAGTGGATTCACTTTCACTGAGAAGCCATTGACATTGTTGATGGTATTACTGATCTGGACAAGTCACATAAGCTCCCAGTGTGGAAAGTTCTGCCAAACTGACAATGCTTTTACTTCTTGAAAGGTATTTTAACATCTTTTTACCTCTTGAAAAGTATTTTAACATCTGTGGATGAAAATTATGGTACTTTAAAACAGTTTGTCCCATTAGAAATCTTAGGGGTTATTCAGATAAAATACATTGCAATGTGAACAAAAATGTGAAATGCAAATAAAATTATACCACATTACTACCAGAGCATATTTATTTTTTATTAGTCTTTCACTGAATGTGAGAAAGGCTAATAAACCAAATAAGCCTAAGATGTGTGCAGAAAACATGATCAGTCATCAAATAAACCAAGCATTACTATGAGAGACAGAATATTTGAAGGCTTATATCCTGTTACTTTCCTGCTTTTAAAGCTTGGAATAGAAGTTTTCTATCACTAAAAGCACTTATTTATATCTCTCTTCCAACAGATGCTTCACTTCATGAAACCAGTAGGAACTTCAGGTCTGTACTTGTAATTAAAAGAAGCTTCTGGGAATAAGTTCTAGTGTTGGATCACTGCTTAGTTAAATATTGGCTCTCCCAAGGCTCTGGTTTGCATTGCTCCAGCTAGGTCTCCCTGCTGTATAGATATGCTCTTGATAAGGTTCTTTATTAACACTGTATATATGAGTCAGGGCCAATCCATCTTGCAACACAGAATTGAATTCTGCTTTTTTAATTTATTTAGTTAGCTCCATAAATAAAAGAGAAAACCATTGTCAGATTTGCCCTAAATTGATAATCCAATTAGAAACATTGCTACAGATAACTTGCAGACAAATACAGAAATATATGCATTTAAACATCTAGACAATCTTCTCGTACCACCATTAAATTATGCAAGCCAAACAAAAGATGACTCCTGAATGAGCAATATTGTTAGTAACAATGCTACTGTCACATGTAAGGTATCTTAAATTCATGGGAGAAATGGAATTCCCATCCTTCCTGCTGCCACCCCCCTTCCCAAAAAAAATACAAACCGTAAGAAGAAAGCTCTGAAAAGACACAAGGAAAAAGAAAAATCTTAACTCACTTTATGTGCAGAAGGACAGGACAAAATTCCTATCTTTTTAATTTGCTAATCTAATGCAGGATTCATGTCACTAAGTTTAGAGCATCTAAAAGTCCTTAATTTTAGTCTACAGTCATCACACAGTTTCTTTCTAGAGTCAATGGAGAGGAATTGGTATTATCAGAGAGCGATAAATCCACTCTAACGTCAGTGTCTAAAGTGGGTGAAAGAATCACCCTCTGGAGATGCCTGCTTTTCTATATCATCTGTGAAGACACCTCCAGTAAGTCACTAACAATAGGCATCTAACTTTGAAAAGCTTAAATTTAAATCTGATCAATGTGATCTCACCTGATTTTTCTTGTAACAAACCATGATTACTTGAACAGTATTTCCACCAGTGACTAGGATAAAGTGCTCTTTGTTTCAGCGTCACAAATCATTCAGATTCCCATTCTGCCATTCTGACCTGCAAAGAGTCATGCTTTATTTGTAGCAGAGAATAATGCTCGGCATTGAGGAAGGGTGGAAGAGCTTGATGTGAGGTTAGTAAGTCCTTGTAGACGAGGCTAAAGCATTTACCTGCCAGAAGTTCTCTTTCACTGTTCAACTGCACTTTACTGATTGGCAAGGGCTTGCATTTCCTGATTGCTTTTGATTCAGATTGCCACACAGAGGATGATTTTTCCCTTTTTCTTTCCTGATGTTACTGATGGAGGGTTTTTTCACAATGTTCTTCATGGCCTTTTTGCCCTCTGTTCAGCTTCAGTTTTTTGAGTTCATCTGTGGCATCCCCAGATTACATATATGATACTTTCTGTCCTGTCTTAGACAAAAATTCAGGTTAACCTTAAATTCAGATTTTTTTCCAACATGCTTCACTTTGTGACACTTACTGTTTCTGTACCACTCTTTTACACTTACAGCCTTTGGGACTTATATTACTAGCAAAAAGCGCTGAGGCAGAGTTAAAATACCTTTTTTCTGTTTACAATGCATAAGAAATTCCTGGCAGCCACACATTGTTTTGAGCACTGAAAGTGAGAAAGTGGGTGTCTGCTAAGAAAAATCCTTCTGCCTTTCTCATCCTTGTTCAAAGTATAGCAAGCACACCTACTGCCTTCTCTAGACACTTCTTTCACCATGACAGAGATTATTTGTTTATTTCATTTCACATGGGATCTTTTTCTGATCTGTTAGCTAAATCTAATACCTCAGGCCGTTTGCTTCACCTTTCAGGCCTATACATGTTCCACAGTTCACACTCAAGTCCTTTATAAATTACTTCTGACCTTGTTTATCAGCTTTACGGTAAATTGTACTAAATTAGCTCATGGTGAGTGCTAAATAGAGTTTTATATATTTACATATTTGATGCTGTGGAGCTCATATATTATTTAAGCTTTTACTGCTTTGGAAAGTTTTTTTTAATGCAGCCATTAGAGGCTGCAATCATCTTAAACTCATTTGATCATGTGGAATTTCTGATTTCAGCTGCTCTGCGGTCAGCCTATGTACAAAACCAAGATGGTTTAATGTTGCTAGGAATGTGGGTCATTGTCCTGCCCCTGAGTCCCCTCCTCCCCAGGGTACAGACATTTGGGTTCAATACCAAGCTAGTGTGCTACTTCCTTGAAAGAGAACAATGGAAGGTTTTTCTCTAACTTTCCCAAATATCTTTGCTAGGGAGCCTCAGAGCGGCTTCCTCTCCAGCTGTGAGAGATGTTTCCAAGCTGAAGCTTCTGTGCACAGTGTCCACTTGAATTCCCACCCCTGCCATGTCCCAGACATTGCTTTGGTCTGCAATTGGCCTGATTCCCCATCATCAGGCCCCTGTGTCAGCCTGGCTTTGGTCTGTCCCCATACTCATGAAGGTGCACAATTCCCAGAACTGGGGCTGCCCTTACGCTCCAGATGTCCTGATCCAGCCTGGAGCAGCAGGACAGCTCTCACTGCCAGTGCCTGCCCATGAGGAAAACCTCATGGGGAGATGCCTCTTCCTCCTGGACCCTCCAGCCTCCGCACTGCCAACTGGTAGCCAGCTCCCTAAAGTGAACACAACCAAACCCTGACCCATCCCACCTCTTCTTGATCATCAAAAGAACACTGAATGTATCAAAGGACACACTACGTAATAAGATTTGGAGAAAGTCCTAAGTATGCAAGCACTGCAGAAGTTGAAATATGAAGATAAGGCAAAAATGAAGAAAATGCAGAAAAATTATTTCTTATTAGAGGGATCACAAAAGAGAGGATTTTTAGAAAAATTAAATAAAAATCCCTCAGCCTAAACATATTTTCATTTTTTACTAATTTCAGGACTTTGTAGTTCAACTCGCTTTGCTTCAGTGATTCACTTCATTCTTGATGGTTCACTGAGCTGGGACAATAATAGACTGCACAATAAATGTTCCTCATGTGTTGTACCAATTTCATGCGTGGGAATGATTTTGATGAAATATACTGCTTACGAAAGGAATCAATAGGCAGTAATAGCCTTAGCTGGGCCAGGTACAGGGAAGAAAGCAGCTATACAGATTTTACCAAGTAGGTCTGCCGATACATCTCTATTACTTGCAGCAGTTTGAGTCTTCCGGTCCAAAACATGATGGAAAGAGTGTTAGGGATCAATTTCTGATTGCTAAAATGCCAAATACAATCTAAACCTTAGAAACCATCCAGTGAACAAACCTGACCCTTGGGATCTTTAAGACTCTCCTCGACTAGGTGATAGAGCTGCACTTTTCACATTTTGTGAACTTATAATTGAAGCTGCCCTAGTCTATGTGGTTTTCATTCTTTCCCCCCCCAATCATACTGATTATTTTTAATTAATATGCATACTATGCTTGTATCTGTTTGTTGTTTCTATGTGTGAGTGTTTATTTGTATAAATATGCATATGCAAAGCTTTCTGTATGGGAAAATAGTGCAGTAAGGCTGATACTTGGTACATGTACAGTCCTACCAATCCATTGCATTCATATGATGGTCTTTGAATTTGAAAATGTATTTTGGAGCAAAGCAATAGTAGAAATATTACATCGCATGCAATAATTATTGTCTCAGGAAATATGAAAAGAATATGCCTTTCTTCCCTGATTGGTGAGAGAAGTCTGAGACTGGAGAGAGATATTTTACAAAAACATGTAGGGCTAGAACATGGGGGAATGGCTTTAAACTGAAAGACAGTAGGTTTAGATTAGATATTAGGAAAAAAATCTTTACTGTGAGGGTGGTGAGGCAGAGGAACAGGTTACCCAGAGAAGCTGTGGATGCCTCATCCCTGGAAGTGCTCAAATCTAGATTTGGTGGGTCTGTGAATGACTTGGTGACTTGGAAGGTGTCCCTGCCCATGGAGGGAGGGTTGGAACTTGATGAACTTTATAAGTCTCTTCCAACTCAAACCAGTCTCTGATTCTAGGATTGTATGAACATGATAATTTTTTCTGCACAATACAGAATCACAACTATGTGGTAACTGATGGAGCACTTAGTTTTGCAGTAGCCAAACTCTTTAAAGTGACAAGAGATATCTTGGAAATATAAATAAATAAGAAACGTTACAAAGAAAAAATAGATTGAATTAGATTTTTTCATTTTTCTGTTTTGTGCTTGGTTATGATGTGAGAAGAAGGCATTTGATTTCAGGGGACATCAATCCAACACTTTTGTGGCAAGTCCAATGGCTTAACCTACAACCTTACATTGTGTGAGAGGAAAAGAAAACCAATTATTAACAGGCTTCTTTGATGCACAGAAAAAAACAAGAAGAATGAGGTATATATGGATATAAAAAGGGAATAAAGCTTGCCCTTCCCATTCCAGCCACTTGGATTTTGGGGCTATTTCTAACACACTGTAAACCAGAAAAGTCTCTACTTTTTATAACCTTTGTTAATGAAGTACATACATAGTGCCAAATTCTGTGCAAGTATGCCAAGAATAAATAGTTTAAAATTATTTGTTGGTGAATCACAAACATGTGTGGAGTGAAACTTTTTTTATGCAGAACCAAACTGAATACTAACTTTATCAAACTATGTGACCTAAGAGTTTGCTTACTGAATGAAATTAATGAAAAAACAGATACCTGTACTAGAATCACAGCCATTTTGTGATTCTCTGTGTCTGTATAATTTCTCTGCATCTACTTCAAAATGCAGTATCCAATTTAATAAGTTGATGATTTTGCTATTTTTGATTTGCTTTGGGGTTTTTTTTGTTGGGTTTTGTTTTTGTTCTGTTTTGTTTTAATTTTCGTGGTTTTAAAACTAATAAATAGTTTTAAAATTATTTTTAAGAAAATCACAGGCCTTTTATTTCACAAGGAGTAGTAAATGCAAAATGGGCCACTGATCTGGCACAAAGCTTGTATGTAAAACACTTCTGTTTTTAACTTGTCAAACACACATACTTGTTCACAGAGGAATGAAGAAGCTGGTCAAGGGTCTAGAGAAGCCTTATGAGGAGCGGCAAAGGTTGCTTTGTCTGGACAAGAAGGAAAATGGGAAGTTTCTGGTGCTACATTCCATCACACCTTCTCTCAGTGCCTTATTTTATGATCATCCCCTTTGTGTAAGATTCTGCTGTTCATCACTCATTTATCAGGTCTATTTGGTTTTCTTAAAACAGCAAAGATAGATATTACTTGTAGAAAAGTAGGAGATGTCTACCATTTTGATGAGTGATATTAAAGTTTGTTTTTTTTATAAAAAATATAAGAGCGCTACTGAAGTTTTCCTCATGGATAGGTTTGTGTGAGATATCAGCATTAAAGAGCTATAGAAATGACAGTTTTGCAAATGAGCAATTAGTAGTCCACAATTATATGTTATGTGTGTTTGAAAGGTACCTGTATGAAAAGTAAAGAATGTGGAGAGGATGGTTGAACTGGTAACAGTTTTCTTCTTGTATATATTTGCAACAGATTTATTTTCCCTAGTTTGCTTAGCATTGGGATCTTGTTCAAATATGTTCATAGTCACTCCTGTATTTTTAAAATTCACATTTTCTATTGATTTTAAGGCATGTTACAGTGCTAGCTATGTAAAAAGTTTTACTTTCAATCACTTTCAGGATTCATATTCTTAGAAATTATTAAAATGTTCTATTAGACACCTGTCTGCTTCTGAAAATAAAATAGTGCTCATGCATATAAATGTAGTTCTCAAAGGGAGATGTTTTTGTAGAAACTCACATCATATCACTTCTTCCATAATCTCACAAATCTGTCATTGCTGCTACTGGTATTTCTGCTTTGGGTCTTTCCTAAATGAAGCTACTTCTCCCTCTCTTCCTCTCTTTTTTTGGTTGTCCTTATTTATTATGTTGTTTTGTTTTTGGTTTTTAGTTTTGTTTCAATTTCTTCATTTGTTGGGTTTGTGTTATTTGGAGGTGTCTTTGTTTTGGTTTTCATTTTGTTTGCTTTAGCTAGGGCCAAATAAAACATATCAATATTCAACAGTATTAGAAGTCTATCCCCCCCCCCATTCAGTTTGCAGTTGCTAAATCCAGACTATGAATCTTACCACCAATCATTTGTTATATCTGTAGTGGCATCTTCAGATTTATTCCAAATCATTGGCAGAAACCCATTCACCCTGAACCAACTAAATGGTAGAAGATGCTATGCAGCATGTCAGGTTAGGGAGAATTATGCACATCTACTATCCTTCAAGCAGAGTTTCCACTTCCAGGTCACTAAGGTTTAAAGTTATCCATGGACAGGCTTTTACTGATAGAAGCAAGGAACGTCTGAACTCTAAAGCTTTGATTGTTTTACTGCATATTGTGACTTCTGAAGTAAGAAAACAATGAGTATGAGCTGAAAGAGAGTTTTTTGTACTTTGCTCAGTTCCTCAGTTTGGATAAATAAATACTGCTAGGCAAAGGCAGACATTACTGCCAATCCCTTTGTCTTTAAAATACTAAAATAAGTCAGTAAGAACAATCCTGATGACTGCTTGTAACTGAGAAGAAATATTTACAAAGTAGCGAAGTCTAGACACTCCTTGTAACAAAAAATGGCTTTATTTTTCCATTAAATAAAAGCAACAAATGAACTATAAGTTCTCAGGGGTTTGACATAACATTGTCTTTCAATCTTAACTAAAACACGTACCTAAAAAAACCTGGTTCGGTTCTTTTTTTCTTTGGAGAACCTGAAGAAGGGAAAAGAGAATGACAAATAAGTAATTAGGTTCATGTTTATTTTAAAATGAAGTCTTTCTTTAAATAAACAGGCCTAGACCTGCAGAATCAATATTAGGATGCAAACAAAATTCTTTCAAGGCTTCCAAAAAGAAAGGTCTGTACTTTGATCTTGATATTCTAACGTCAAAAGGAAGTTAGTGCCCCTCACACTCTTGTTCTGTAAATAAACTGCCACCAGCAACTTGCTTCTCTAACCAGGATGATACATGAGATTTTTCTGTCGAGATTTGGAACATCAATGGAAATGATACAGAAGCTGTTAGAAGGGCAATTTGTTGATCTTCTAATACAGCTGTCATTTATTTTTCAAGATCTTGTAATTACAATGAGCTTGGTAGTACAGACACAGTTCAGCAACAAAAGTTGCAGCCTTGCTGTAAAAAAAAATGTGGAAGATTATTTTGGAAGAAAAGAATACTGAAAGCAACATAATAGATTTCTTTGTGACCTCTGAAAAAATCAATATGCGTCCATATTTTTTGCCCCAGCATACCTTTCCAATCAGGGAAAAAAAAGCCAATCCAATTTTTACATGTGTTCAGGGAACTGGTTACTGGATATATGAATTAACCAATGCAGAGTGCTAATAATTTCAGGATCAAGTCCTTGGAAGTATATTAGGGAATGTAATATATTGGTGTTGTCATGGAGGATTTATGTACATTGACGTTTGACTGTCAAAATCTGTCCTGTGGCCATTGCTCCTGCCTCTAATTTTCAAGAGGAAAGAAAGATGCACAGCAGATGGAAAAAAAGGGAGAAAAAATGGTGAGAAGCCACACACCTGATGCTGAACTGAGGAATCATCTGGTGGCAGAGTAGAGGAAGGTGGAATACTCACATCATTGTGGTGTCCTAGCTCTTTCCCAAAGGAGCTTGATGGTGGGTAACTTCTCACTCCCTCCACTATGTTTGGGGGTCTGTACATAGGAAAGGGGCAGAAAAGGAGCTTTGTGGGCTCTACCCTTTTATGTCTCTTCCTGGCCCAGTGAAGTCTTTCAAGTGACTCTGAAATACACAAGCACTGTCCATCAATGAAGCAGAGAGGAGGGATTGAGGATGTGTTGAGGATGGGACTGGGCAGGTGATGGCTGGTTACACCTTGGTGAAACATCTCTGCTAATTCTACCCAAAAACTGCCCAGAACCATGAGGGTACCTCTCCACAGCTTAGGAGCACCATTTTTGTGTATGACTGCTCCTGGGGCATGTGTTGGAAAATCAGAATTCTGTTTTACTGTTGGGTCTTTACTAAAAGGAGTTGTTGATTTTTAGCACCTTCTGCCTGTTTCTGTCTATTCCTTTTGAAGCAGTATTGTGTGCCTGTGGGATAGGCAATAGTTATGTGTCCACCCTCATGGCAGGTCTACACCAGAGGTACAATAGCAGACAGCATGTGCCCCTGGGGTAGTGCTCATGGCTGGTGGCTGCCACTACAGCCTGGAGTTCTCCCTTCCTGGTGCTCTGTGCAGGGGCTGCAGCTCTGCTGGGTGAAATTCCCTGAAAGAGGCTAAGGAAGTGGCTTCCTTAGCCACTCTGATGTCACTGCCTGCTGCTCCACTCTGCAAATGTGACAGCTCCTGCTGGCTCCAGCTCTGCTTGACTCTGGACCAGCTGTAGGTGCTGAGCAGAAAGAAGAGGATGGCTGGAGATGAAGAGAACAAGGAAGGCAGTAAACTTCTTCAACTTGCTTTTCCTAGTCTGGCCCTGCAATTCCTTCATTGTCAGTTTCCAGTCTCAGAATCCTATCTCACATGAGAGACAGTCAGTCCCTCATCCTGCCCTCTGACTGTCCACTTGGGAAAAGGTTGTGCCAGGTGCCTGTCTCTGCCCACAGGCTGAGAACCTCTCTTTGATCCTTCTGGTTGTTGAAATGTGTTTGCTTTATTATTTGAAAGTAAGGACTAATGATTCTTTATGTAACAAAGCAGTTTTTGCCTCAGAGTGCAGGTGCCCAGAGGAAGTAACAATTCTTCCTTTCTCCCTTATCAGTACCTGTAGGCAAAAGAAGAGTGGAGTATGGGTGCAGCCTGGGCTGAGATAAGCACGATAGGAAAGGAACATAATTTGTGATGAGTCAAGCAAACATCTGCTCCCTGATAAAGGTTCTTGGTCAGAACTCCATTGTGTCTTTCTGGGGCATGAATCTTTCTCAGAACTACTTAAATTAGAGTGACGCACATTTATGGACCATTCTCCACATTCCTTCCCATGCCAACACACTTTTACACCTTTGCTGAGCAGAAAGAAGAGCTTAAGGCTTTCCAAACCAGACTCCTATTTTGAACAGAAATTATGTAAAGTTTCATATTCTCCTACGGATTTATTTGTCATCTGTGCAAAAGTCCACAGTACTTCTGTACAGGTAGTAAAAAAATAGAGGTGAAAACTTTGTTTCAGTGTAACCTGAACAAGTATTTTAAGCTATAGATGTGAGCAGTCAGAAAGGTGACTTGAATGGAAGGAAATAGTCATTGAAAAGAAGAAAATGTCTGCTGAAATGCAGAGAAAATGCCTACCAGCCTGGAAACTAGGCATGTGAATCAGAACCATCCTTGAAAATTGCAGCTGGCATCTTTGAAGTACAGCTGGGTACCTAGAAACCAGAGACATCCTGGGATAACATGGGTAATTGTAAAAAGACAGAATTACAAGTGTAATTTATCCTGTGAAATGGGGAAAGATAGTCAAATCAAAGGGAAAAACATCTCGATAATGTAAGAGTCTATAGCTACCAGTAACTGCAAATTTTCTGCAAAAGCAGAAAAACAGCCTAGAAACATAAATATTGGTATGCAGAAGAGAAAATATTGTTATCTATTGGCTATCCCAGGTGAAAAATAGAAAATAACATTTGGTACTGGCTGCTAAAGCAGGTTGTTCAATCACTTTTTATGTCTTTGTGATATAAAAATGACTTAATTTTTGCCCAAAATGGACTTTTTCTTCCTTGGAACTTCTCATGCTGCACTTACTCTAAAAAAAAGTGGAGAAATTTATAAGGTACAGTCCTCTATGTTGGTATGTATCATAAGACCCTGTTAACCCAGGGCTGAGTCTCTCTGCACCCACAGGCTGGATAGCCCCTGTCAGGTCATGACAGCTGCTGTATCCAAAAGCAAATATTTCTATATTCTTAGCTAATGTAGCACGCCATACCAGTCAAAGGAGAGGGAAAGATGATGGAGCTTGGGTATTATGATTTGAGACAAAAACTCTGATGATTCAGACATGATTATTTTCTTTTGTGCTGCCTAGATGTTTATGAGAATTGGGAGCAGGAACTGTTCCTGCCCATGGATAGCCACACCTCATGTGTTATGATGTTTCATAATGATGATCATCCTAAGTGCTCAGGGCTCTGGACTAACAAGCTGAGCATGGTCCATTTTTTGGTTTGCTCTGCTCAAAGAATTACACTATTTTGATGATTCAAACATCTCGGTTTCACCTTTGGCCTTATCCAAGTCCAAAGTATTCCAAAAAAACCTTTCCATTCTGAGCAAGTCCACATTGTGTGGTGTCAATTAGCACAGACATATCTAAGTGATCCAAACAGATACGGATGTGTTGAAAGTAATTTTAAGCAACTGGAAAACAATACTAGCAATAAAGAATGAAATACACATTATTTTTGAGTTTTCAGAAACATTTGTCCATTTTAGTATAGTGAAAAATATTTCTGCTATGAGATTGGTAGGTTTCAAGCTTTACATGTCTACCCTGTAGACATATACATGATGCACAACCCAAACCTTCCCATCAGATAGATAGAGAGAAATAAATACATTTAGGGCAACTACTCATGTGACTTAGCTCAAACAAATGTTTCAGGATTAAAAGGCCTTTTCTGCAAAACTTCCTATTTTTCTCTGCGGACTAGGAAACTTAATATGGCTAGTTTATATGTGAACATTTGCATCCTAGGGATGATTTCTACTGGCAGGAAATTAAGATTAATTAATGTTGAGCCTTTCCGTTTACTGCTGGTCCATTCTCACAGATGGAATGTGTTTGTTGAAATTATGATTTATATGTCGAGGAGGTTGATCAAACATGCTTCTGGGTCCTGGTTCCAGAAAGAAAAGTCATGCAGCCAGTTTAGTTACCACATTAAGGGTTTTATTCTTTCAGCAAGAAAATACTTAAGGTGTAAACAGGTTTAAACAAGCATTTAGAGTGGTGCTGTCAAGTGTTCCAGATTGTCCTTGACTTTCTCATGATGCAAAAAAGTAAAGTTTGCATTGACTTCCAGAGATGAGTTTAAGACAACAGGAAGTACTTAGAAATCTCAGCACCAACATAAGTGATGTGTTAAAAATTTCAAGTTCAGTCTAAAATGAGATTTAACCTTGGGAGCCACTATAGTTTGAATTACTATAATAATTTGAATTTTACAACTTCCAGTTACTTCAAAAATGCACTTGAATTATTCTCAGCACATTTCCTATCTTATTATGAAGTCATGAGAACAGATTAATTTCCAGAAATTCAAATGCTTTCCACCTCTCTTTTAATATTGAATAACATTTGGTTATCTAAGCTTAGATCTGTACTTGTAAATTAAAAGGGCATGTTCTCTAGCTATAAGAGTAAATGTCAGAAAAAGACTCAGTCCAGAACAGCTTAGGATGAATATTTCCTCTCCTACAAACAAATATTCATACTATTGGCTGAAAACAGTATCTATATTAATCATTGTCAATGAAAAGATTATTTGGAATAAGGTAAAATTAAAAAAAAAAGTTAATCCATAGGGGGTTGTTTCTCTAAATGATAAAATTATCATCTTGAAAAGACTTGACTATTTCAGTGCCTAATCAGCTGTATAGTAAGATGAGACCCTGCATGTTGTAAAGGTTGTATTCTAACCATCCTTAAAAACTGAATTTACATGTTTACAGTATTTCAATGACATCTGTGGCCTGACATTTACATAATTTAGATGTATCAGGTGAACTGTCATTGCTAAGGCCAGGCTTATGACACACCTCTGTAAAACACAGCCAGAAAAACCATACTGTGAGACCACTTATATATGAGTCCATACTAAGTCCCAAGATTCTCTAGCTGGAATCCCACCCTGCTCTGAAATTCAAGCTAATTAGCCAAATTTGTTTAGTAACCAGCAATTTCTCATGCCTATATTTGCATTTTGGATGGTCAAATATTTTGAGCAAGGACTGCATTTGTTTTTTTTTTTTTTTTCTTTAAAAGGTTAATTTTAGGTGAATGAAGAGATTTTAAATGAATAAACACATTTTTAGAGCAAATATATTGTCAGTCACATGGCCCATGCTTTGTTAAAACCATGGAAAAGATCAAAAAGATAGTCCACCCAATAAATACTCAACCAAATAACACACCATTTATCCTGCTACTATGAGACTCACTAAGTGAAAAAAAATTCCTTATTTATCAGATTGATATGAAAATATTTAGGATATTTAGATACCATATAAGAAGAAAAACTTTCCTTTAATTGATATCAATATTTGCTATATTTGCTGTTACCTTTTCTTTTAAGTGTTAAGCCAAGGATCTGTGTTCAAACCATCCATTTATTTTTTTCTTATTATTGATAACACTTTTCCTAATTCTACTTGATAACTCAGTAACAATCTCTAATATTTGAATCTACATAATGCATTAGAAATAAAATGCATTATGTTCTTTTTTAAGGTTGATTTTTATGCCAAAAAAGCACTTCTGTCAGCAGGAAAGATGTTTTATTTAAGCTTTCATGTCTGCTGAGTGTGCTTCTCAAAAGAGAAGAATGGCTTATTTATTATTTGAAAGATGAAGGTGGTATTAGAAGACTTGACTATTACTCTTTTCTGCAGTTTCTATATGGCAATAAAAATTACTTCTAATGTCTTTGATGTTTCTCTGTGTACTTTCAGTATCTTTGATACTTTAGGGAATATCTTCCTAGATGCATGAAAACTATTATGTTATGTACAGAAAAAGATAATCTGATTTGCCTCTAGTAATCTTGTCCTTTATGCTTCTAGGTATAAATTGTTTTGATAGAGTTAACTGCCCATCAGTTAACTCATATTTTGGTGTGCTACTTTTGTTTCACAGACTGGATTACTGCTCAAATTATTTAGCCTATTCAATTAAGGTATCACAGCGTGCCATACAAAGTAAATATATTCAAAATAAAATATCTAAAACCTCTTTTAAATAGAAATTTCAGAATCTCACTCAATAATGTAGGCAATTGTGCATCATTAAATGGATGACTGAATAGCTACATATTTAAAAGAAACCTAAATTCAAAATGTGATATTCATAACTAGAGATTTGTAGGAGATCATTTAACAAATTAGACTAATGGAGTAGCAAAAGTGAATGCTTTGTCATCAAAGTTTGAATCAGGATTATTAATAGAGAGAGAAAGAAAAAAATAACCCAACAAGTGACACCTAATGAAAGAAAAATTTAGGACCTTCATGACTAAAATATGGGCTACCTCTAATAAAGATAGGTAATATTTAAAATTATTATTAAAAATCAGAGAGAAAAATATCAGGTGATAATTTATTGATATCAGGTGATATAATTTTAGATAGATGTATTATTTATATCATAAACATTTTATATATATATATTACAGATATGAGATTACATACTAGAGCAAAAGATCAAATTAATAAAGAAGCTTTTAAAATTGTAGTAAATCTATTGTATAAATTAACACAAATTTACTTGTAAGTCACGTGATGCAATGTGTTTTGCAAGGAAAAAATGCATGAAAATTCTGCAGTGAAAAATTATTTATAGCTTGAAGAATTTATGGATTTTTTTCCCTACTAAAATACTGGAAAACAGACTGCACAGGTCATTTCATCTCTTTAAAAGCAGGGCATGTCCAGTCACTCAGGAATAAAAGCAAATATTTCAGATGTTGCAGTAGAGTTTTTAAATAAGTACTGATTTGTGTTCAACTATTCAAGGGACATAATCTGTACTGCCACATCCTGCACCTGAAGTTTGCTGTGATAAAAAAGTTAGTACACACATATTCACAACAGTATCGGGAGCAAAACCAAAAATTATTTTGTATCGGCCCAAGAGTAGAGAGCTAACTCACTTATGTATCTTTCACTGCAGGAAACATGCTAGAAAATGCCTCTTTGTAACAGAAGCTAGGGTGAATTCTTATCACTAATTTCAGAAAAAATTTATTTCCTTATGTGGGAATCATCTCTAGCATGAAAAGGGACTCTTCCAAATTTCAAGAATAAATTGATATTATTATTCATAGCAGTAAGTATTATTCAGACTGCTCAGTGAATTCCAGTAGCATGCTTCCAAAACTGCTCTGAAATAATTTTACCTATCCTCTATGTAAATCTTACCCAAGTCTGTGCTTCAACTGCATTAAATATTTCTCTTCCTGTCAGGAAGAAAAATATTGACTGCCGCATCCACATAACCTGCAACCACAGTTCGTCTTTGTGTGTTTGTCTTGCAATTTTCTAGCCGTATGAAAAACTGAATTGGCAAGACTTTATTTAAAAGAAACCACACACACACAAAAAAAAAAATTAGCAACAAAAAAATCTCCTGCTAACATTTTCCTGTTCTGGCACATCTAAAGCAAATATTTATCTTTGGTTGGAGTGTATCACCTTGCCTTCAGTGACTCATACTTTCTACTTTCCAAAGTGGCAGGAAAACTTATGTGGCTTGTTTTAGCCTTTCAAATCTGCCTACACGGCTTGACACTATCTTGTTGGGCAATAGTTTATCTTATGAATGACAATTTTTTATTTCTTTCTACTTTTAAATGTTTTCCATTAGAAAATTAAAATCTGTCTCACTGGCATTAAAAGCATTATACCTTGCTTTCAATTTGGATTTGCTTAAAATCAGCAAACTACAACTGTGCAAACTGCATACCTACCAATAACATGACAGACTAAAGCAACTTGTTTTCACCAACTTAAGAATGGAGGAAATTTGAAGAGGCCCAGTTTTTTTGTTAACATGAACATTTTGACAGGATGGACATATACATTGTTGAGCTAAATAATATCAGGGCACAGAGACTTCTGATGTTTAGTGAAACTCTTAAGGGCTACCGTTAACAGTGTGCAATCCTGTGATTTAGCTCAATTCTTTTTAATATAAGATTGATGTATAAAACCCAAAAAGCAACAGTTTTCATGCTACTCCCACGAAAATGTCACAAAGTCTTAGGAACATTCCATTTATTATTAGCTTGTTCTCAAGTACACCCCAAACCTACTCTTGTTACTGTGCAGTAGTGCTTGTTCCAATATCCTCTGAACTTGTCTCCCCTGTTAATCCACATTCCCAATTGCTGGGTGAATTGAGTTTTTTATTAGCTGTCTGATAGGTGCTTCTCACTTCTTTGTTAGCCCTTGTTGTTCCATTTGCCTAAATTAATCATCGCAATGACAGAGCAAAAGGCTTCCCTTTGAATGGCTCAACTAGTGAATATATTCCAATTTTTCACATTAGTCATTCCCAACCTACTACTGTTTGTCACCACTTTCCTAATTTCCTTTTTGTCTTCTTTTTAACTTTTTCTTTCTCCAACTGAGACTATACAGTTCTTAATGTGCTAAATCTTGAGATACTTATGTTCTAAAGTGTCACTTAAGATATTCATGGAACTGTATCCAAAATAACTTTAGTTATAGCTCCACTATCAGTTAAACTGATACAGGGATAGGCTACCAGATAAAGGGTTGGCTTCTTTTCCTCTTTTCCCTCACTACACAGTCCTTCAGCTTTCTCAGCAATCACATGGCAAATAATACAAACAACATTGTTTCTTATCAAGTAAATCAATTCTCTCTTTTTCCTCTCAAGGCCACCTAAATACTCAAATGTGCAAAGCAAAGGCACTGAGAGAGCATGTGGTTGGAGCCAAAGGACAGAATGGGAGTGCCTTTTTCAGCAGCAAACATATTAAAGGGAAACAGACAGTATTACAAATTCTTTTCTATTTTTTTTTTATCCCCAGACATCCTTGTTTTAATTCTTCCATGACTTTCTCACAATCACTTCATTAATTTAAACACACAAGCAACAGAGATTTCATATAGAAGTACTCTCACTGGGTATTATACTGTCAGTTATTTTCCTTTCACCCACAATGAAGATACAAATTATCTCCATACTGTTTGTTAAAAAAGAATTAAAGAAGAAAACTACTTTTTAATGGCTATCTGCTGAATCCAGAGAAGGAATCATTGAAACATAGAAAGTTTTGTGTTGGAAGGGACCTTAAAGACGATCAAGTTCCAACCCTTCTCCCGTAGGCAGGGTGTTCTTCCACTAGACCAGGCTGTCTAAAGACTCATTCACCCTCATCTGAAACAGCTCTAGGAATGGGTCATCCACTTCTCTGGACAACCTGTTCCAGTGTCTCACCACTCTCTCAGTTACTTTCTTCCTGATAGCTGATCTAAATCTACCCTCTTTCCTTTGAAAACCATTAGCATTTATCCTACCTCTACACTCTCTTATAAAGGCTACCTCACCATCTTTCCTGAAGATCTCCCTGGAGCCTTCTGTTCTCTAGTCTGAATAAGCCCAATTCCCTCAGTGCATCCTCACAAGTATGTATTCCAGCCCTCTGATCATCTTTGTGGCCTTCTCTGGACTCACTGCAACTGATCCATGTCTTTCTTATTTTGGGAGCCACAGAACTAAATGCAGCACTCCAAGTGGAGCCTTGTGAGAGCAGAGTAGAAGGGCAGAATCACCTCCATTGACCTGCTGCTCTCACTTTTGATGCAGCCCAGAATACAATTGGCTGTTTGAGCTGTAAGCATACATTGCTGAGTCATATTCCATTTTTCATTCATGTTCTCAAGTCCTTCTCCTTAAGAGCTGCTCTCAATCCACTAACCATACATCTTGATCTCCTGATGGATTATTTTACACTTAAAAAAGATGACAAAATGATGTATTTGTCAAGATTTAAAAGGATACACTTAACATTAAATTAGTTATAGTGTGCTATCCATTCATAGTTTCTCTTGGCTACTCCAAATTATTCATGCTCCAATAAAGTTTGAAAGAATTTTCAATATGTGTATTTGTTTCCCCTTTCTTTTTCAATCCAAATTTTAGTTGTCTACTCTAGTCATACAGGATTAGTTTTAGATTGCTAAAACTGATAGAAGTATCTCCACTGAACTTTTGTAATGAATCTCCAAAGGTTGTTTCATGGGACAACCATTGTCTCATGATCTCTGTTTTGAATATAGTTGTTTGACTGATATTTACTATGATTTCTGTGTTCCTAATCAAGCCAGGAAATTGCATTTTTTAAAAGCGAACCTTGTCACAGTTTTCAATATAGTCATCTATTTAAAAATTGAGATTTCATTTAGACTCCAAACAGCAGAATTATCTTTTTTCTTTGCTTTGCATCATTTAAGATATCAACTAGTTCAGTATCTCCAGATGCAAAGTTATTGTTTGCCAATATAATTTTCACTATCAATTAATGAGGTCAGGACAAGCATATAGCAACATCATAGGATAAAATTACATGGCTATGCCAAGCCTTTTCTTCTCTAAATCTCTGTTTAAATACCTTCAAAATGCAGTGGTAAATGAGAAAGTTACAACATCAAGACCACTTTGGTATACATTATGCTGTTTTTTTAATTGTTCAGTGCTACTACATGAGCAAAGAGGTGCTCCCCCAGCAAGTACTTTAAGACCTAGATTTTTTCACATAAGTGAATATTCCATCCATATTCAAAATATTATAATAATATATATATTATAATAATCTATCCATATTGAAAAGATTCCATCTTTATAATGATAATGGTAATAAAATCTAATTCAATCAAAAACATTTAAAATGATATGTAGAAGTATTTAAGAACTGTATTAAAAGGTAACATTTATTAATATATTTTATTTAAAAGTTTGCAACCTATCACACTTTGTTTCCTGATAAAGTTACATGTTAGCATGATATAAACAAATGTAAACCTAGTAGTAATAGTAGTATTTACAGATGAACCTGAAAAATGAATTTTAATAGAACATTATTAATTGAAAACAACTATCAGTCTTTGGGTCTTTTGAATTCAAATAAATTTCCATTTAATAGGAATTTTTTAATTTTCAAGGATTTCTGAAGTAGCTGTCAAAATTTTTTTTATGTGTTTCCTCACTGTTCAACTGCCATCATATATATTGGTGTAGTTCCCCATTATCTAAGTGTCTTTAAAGAACTCCAAATCTTCTCCTATAACCAACTTGCTCTTCTGTTTTCTGGATCTTTAGTCAGCCAGATTCTGGAACCCTAATTTAAAGCAGTATTGAAACTCTCTGACTTGTATTCTGTGAAAAAAGTAAATAAGGGTATATCTAGTTTTCAAATTCCAGGCACTCAGCTCTGTTTTATAATGTCTGTGATTTATACATCCTCTGAGAATAGCTTGGCTCCCTTGACAAGCTTCAGTAAACTGGATTTCCAGGTGTTCTGAGACCCACAGCTGCCTCTGTGGAGAGACCTGAGGAAAAATAGATTCTATTAATTCAGCAATTAGAGGTAAGAAGCCATAAAATTCTCAGAAGTCACACCAACTCCTGTCACTGGTTACTAGTGGTCCTCAAATAGCTGGCTGTACTGAAGTATGGCAAGTAGGTCTGGAATTCAAATGAGTCTGTATTATCTAGGAAACACCCTCAATATTTTTAGATAAAATGCTCTACGGTTGTATTCCAGAAATATTTTCAGATTCTATTATTTGTTTTATAAGAAATAAAATAAAATAAAATAAAATTTTAAAAAAAGAAAAAATTCCACATGGTATGTGTGAAAATATAACTGGGTTTTCTAAGAATGGCAAATCTTGGCTCAAAAACGTCCTAAGAGTTTGGAGGACAAACTGTGTTAAGTGATTTTTTTTCATCTTGGGCTATAAACTTGGTTGGGGTCAAACTCCAGATTTTCTATCTTCCTTGCCCTTTTTATCCTTGGGAGTTTGCCTGTTCTGTTTTTTGGTTTTTTTTTTTTTTCTTAGTAAGATCTGTTTTTAACATATTAAATCAGACAGGGTCATTTCCACTGACTATTTTTATATTCATTTTGAAGTGAACACTTTACACCTTCTGTAAGAACACCTGAAAAGAAAATTAAACACTGTACTAGAGACAGTGACGTAAAAGGGAACGTGAGAAGAAAAAAAAGGCTCAGAATAAATATAGAAATTCCAGTTACTTCTACAATCTCTTTTGTTTCTTGTAAGTAAAAAAATAATAATAAAAAAATTAAAAGTTTAATGAGGTTTTATGACTGAGGCTAAAGCAATTGATAAATTGATAGATCTCTTATAACTCTACCTAAAGGAATCAAACCACGTCCATGCTTCAAATAGCTTCAGGCAGTTGGAAGTTAGGTGGCAGAAGTTATGGTGTGTCAGAATGTGAGATGGCTTTAAATCTCTTTATTTAGACAACTTCTCTGAGTTGCTTCCAAAGAGTCCAAGTGTTTAGAATATGTTTTACCTGACAAGATAAAACAAAGTAATTTCCTTTGTCAGCACACATACATAAGTCTTGTACCATTTGGGAAGTTTTAAAGTACTCTGCCTTTCTTTCATTTGCCACTCCAGAAGAGCCTGAATATCTCATATGTTGTTTGCTGTCTCTGTCAACTCCGTCAGAATGTTTGAGAATCTCTAGGGTGTTTTAGTCACTCTAGGTGCTTGTATAGATTTGGGTCCTCAGTATCTACTTTATGATGAGTTGAATTTCTGTCCAGGTTACATTGATAGTAGTGACTATGGCCAATTAATTGGGCAAACATACATTTTTAGTGGCATTTTTGGGTGTTGCGGAGTACCTGCCTGTCTTCAACTGTCCCATAAAAGATTAAGTCCTGGTTTACAAATTCCAGGCCATAGAAGTGTCTTCAGTTCTCTACATTATCTCAAAGAGCACAGTTATCCTAAGGCTGTAGAAATAGAATATTAAACCCTTAATTCAAGTGTTCATGCCTGCAATTAGACATCTACTTTTAGTCATCTTAATTTCAAGGTGAATCTATCAATCTATCTATCTATCTATCTATCTATCTATCTATCTATCTATCTATCTATCTATCTATCTATCTCTCTTTTTTTCTTCTTTTATTTTCATATTTTTCTTCTTTTTAAGTACAAGTTTAACTTGGTGGTAAATATTTTGCAATTTCTTAGCTATATTCTTGTGTTTTCATTTAGAAGGGAAGACAAAGCATAGTTATGGTCACAGTAATAATTCAACACCTGCTGAGGAAAAAACCTTCAGAACATTATACTATAGTGTTCAGCTTTAATGACCAAGCCACAAATTTGGAACGATATTCATAATACTATACAGTTTGTAATACATTTACTGCTATATGAAACAACATTTTGCATATTTCTGAATATGACTGGCCTCATAGATTCATCAGGGCAATAATATGTAAAATTATACTAGCTGAAAGTAAAATCAAATCGAAAATAAAAAAATAAGATTCAATCACAGGAAACAAACAAACAAAAATGTTTGAGAATAAATATTAAAAAAATCTGACTAATCCCTCAAGTGTGGGACAAGATAAATGATGGAATGTGTTATTAGAAAAATCTCAGCAGCTGTAATATTTTGCTATCATTTTCTCGACAGAAACAGACCACAGATCAAAAACTTGTATAGCAGCATGTCAGATAATTGCACATGAATTTTTCCCTGAATTTGATAAGCTATACAAAACACATAGAATGAGTTAAAGACGAGGATTTTACTTCAAATCCTTCCATATTTCAAAGATTCAATATTACTAGGTATTTTAGTTAATGAAAATTTCAGTAGCATTTTATCCCCAAGCAAATGCTTAAAAACACCAAATATTTCTCATTGATGTGCATTAGCTATGTACAGCGATCATGGTATTTACTTCATAATTCACTTTGCTCCATCCTTTTTTTTCCCCTAGCTTTGACCACTGTCGTCAGTCTTTTGAGCCATCCACCCATGTTTTTTTTTTTTTAATATTTTTTTATTTCCTGTTTGTTATTAGGAAGCTAGTGATTCAACACAATATTTATCACTCCTAGCTTCTAATAATGTCATGAATGTTCTATTCCTTGCAGAATGGTGCTGCTTGGGCTTTTCATACTGCTAATTCTATATAAGTTTTAAGAATGGATTCAGGAAAGTACCTTGCTATTTGAATTAAATAATAGGTGGTGAATGCAATGAGATTCATAATTTTCTTCTTCATCTTTTCTGTATATATCAAAAAAGTTCTGTAACAAACTGGTATTTTCTAATGTTAAATTGGACAGTATTATTATTATTATTATTATTATTATTATTATTATTATTATTATTATTATTATTATTATTATTATTATTATTATTATTATTGCCATTACACAATCATATGAATTTCAAGGTATATTTCTGATGGGACTTGACTGCTTTCCTTTATGTGTCAGGCATTTTGCAAATTATAAGTGTGAATACTCGTCAGTGAGATGAGCATCTGATGGCAAAGTTGCACCTCTTTCAATATCCAGCCTTTTCTGTGCAAAACTTTCATGAATTTGGCTGTTTGATAAAGTCTCTCTGAATGAAAGTCACTCCTAAAGTTAAAGGCTGATACTCCCAGCATCCAAGGAGAGAGATTATGAGGTCTGTGTGCATGTTTCTCAAAAAGAACTGCAAACCAGTCACATATGTGTTACAGCAAGATAACCACATGTGGGACTCACATCTGTAAGCCTGAAGCAATCTTTTTATCTCTTGTTACTTTAAAATCTGCCAGAACATTGACAGCCTCCCTGCACTAGTGTACCTAGCTAAAGCAGAAATGGAGTATCTGGATGAGAGACACACAGTTACAAATTGCATGCTTGAAGATGGTTCTCACAACAGCATTCTGAACACTTTTCCAATAAAGGGGACATGGATAACACTTTCTGTAGCCTAGAGTTATAGCACCATTCCCATATAGCTTCCTACTTATTTTCCTCTTACTTCCAAAACAAGCAAAGTATTTCCCTTATTTAGAATGATAATGTACACTGAAAATTGAAGCAAAATACTTCTTAATTTCATCTGTTATACATGTGACAATGTTGAATTAATGTTAGAAATCTCTATGACATCTTCACTAATTCCAAACTAATTCTTTTGGAATAATGATAATACAGTAAATATCAAAAGAATTAATAATTATTAGGAAAATATTTTAAAGTGCCATCCCCACTTAAACAACCAGAAATTTTATATTTTTAACAAGCTTCTATGGCATGTCTTTATAATAAGTTACAAATCATTATTTCTTTTCATATTCTTGTGCAAATATTAATCAGAGTAGCTACTTATGCATATGTGCACATAGCAGTGCAGTAGTGTTTCTTCTAGACAGAGTAATTGAATGTCAAGTATTATTACAACAGGCATCGTTTTTTGATTTTTCTCTCATGTTCATGCTTTGCCATTTTATTTATTTATTTTAAGATCTTTTTCTCTTTTGCATTCTGGGTTTGAATTTGATAGGAAAGGCACAATATATCAAAATATCAAAACTAGTGTTTTCAGGAGAAACTTCCTTTAAAACCTATCAAATCCCTCTGCTCTTTTAGAACAGAGGGATTTAAAGAGCCCAATCTGAAATATCCTGAGGAAAACCCTAAGGAACGGAGAGCTCCACTGCTTATCATTTTCAAAACCCTGGTAACAGAGAAGTTGTTTGAAGCTGGTCACCCAAGACCTTGAATATCTGCACAGTGGAAAGCAGGCAAGCACACTCCCTAGCAACCTTAGAAGTTTTGCTTTCATGGCAGCTAATGCTGTCCAGGCAGTTCCTAAGACATGGGTTAGGAAGAGTCGTGGATGAGCCATATTGTTCCCAAGATTCAGTACAGTATTAATTCTCTTTGTGGGGAGAAAAGAGTTTAGCTATAGGTGACAATCAGAAAGAAATGCTCTGCCACTTATCTTCAGGGGCAAAGAAAATGTTCTACTGTATTTTACGTTCTAATGTGAATGTAGACACTACAACAGGCTGTAAAATCTTAAAACTATGAACACTATTTATTTAGTACATTCATCCTTCCTCATGCCAGCAGTGTGTTTTAGAATATCTCACATTGATAATATACAAATTCCCAAAGAGATTTGGAATTACATTGTTCAATTGCATTAGTAAAATAAAACATCTCATTAAAGCCATAGTTTCAGGTATTTGTCTTTGTACAAATCAATATGTACTTTTGCCAGAACTGAATTATTTACATAACATATTAGTCACCATATTTTGAGCCAGTTAACTGTTCAAAATACTGAGAAAAAGTGAAGGCACAACTCCTAGATTCAGATTTGTTGGTTCTCCAAGTTATTAAGTAATGGCATGAAATGGTAAATAAACTACAAATCTTTAAAAGAACAGTAACTTTCAATTTCTTTTATTATTTCTGTTTAAAGAGAAAAGAAAAATTTCAATTCCATAACTAAAGTCAGTATTTCAAAAGTTGTGTAAATAAAATACAAGTTCCTTCAGTTAAGCCATAAGCAAAAGCACCATCAATTTAGCAGTAATTAATCCCTCCATAGATCATGACATTTGCTTATCTCAGACTCATTAAGCCAGTAGCAAAACCTGCCAAACCCACCTGGCTTTCTGACCTCAAGAGCAATTAGAGATCTTCAGAAAATTAAGTCATTGAAAGCAATTATTGAAACCACAAAGTAGTGTATTGTGTGTGGGTTTTTCCATGAATCACACTGTTAATTCCACTCATACATTTGGCACATCACAACAATAATTTTTTCCCTCCCTTGTGATTTTCCATTCTGACATGGGTGACAAAGCTTTGATTCTCACAGGACCTTCTCTGAAATTTGTGGTCTGTCTCTTGTGGCTTGTCACTCCCAAGTCTCCAGTGGCACTTGGCTCTCTGAAGACCATTTCAGAGATGAGAAGGTACACTTGTACGGTAACGTCACTGTGACACATGTCTATACCATCCTCTGAGAATAAAGTACCCACAGCCATTTCCTCTGCTGAAAGAAAACAGCACATATGAATGCAAACAAAATCAACAACAGTAACAGAACAGTAAAATGTATTGGCCTGAAAGATTTCAGTGATATTTATGTTTTCTTCAGCAGTATCACTCTTTAATTTTTTAAAATGTTTATGTAAACCATCTATTTAATATAATTTCTAAATAAAATATTCAAAACATGGCAAGTAATTAGAGATTATTTTAAATTTTTTCAGCGTTTGGAACTGCTGTCTAAAATTTTACAGAAACTTAGTGAAAATCCTAACAATTCCAAGATAAAACACTGAAATAAAAAATTCTTGCTCATCTCTAATACAGAGCTAACCACTATTCATTTTCATGCTTTGTTCATATGAAAACTAAAATTAAGTTGCAACAGTTGAGGAAATAGAATAAAAGCATTTTAAATACCTGTTCTAAATCTGTGTTAAAGGAGACAGAAGAGGTAGAAAATGCACAGGAAAGATTAAGATAATTTATGTATAAAAGAATAAAAGACACCAAGAAGATTAAATTTAGTCTTTTCTGGCAGTTTCATAGCAACAAGTTAGAGATGGAAAAGGCCTATTAGATTATTCATTTCATCTCTCTTTCAAGGCAGGATTTTCTCTAACTATATTTTTTCCTGTGCTTTGTCCTGTCTAGTGTTGAAAATGCTAAATGATGAATCTTCTACCACTACCCTTAGGAGACTATTCCAAATCCTATTACATCTCCCTGTCAGAATATCTACAGATATTCAGTCTAAACATTCCATTTGTTAATCTTACCTCTTTACTTCTAGGATAGCTGGTTTTCCATATAAAATATTTTCTTTTCTTCTCTCTCCCTCTCTGTCTTGCCATCTCTCTCATCCCTCATAGTTTTTTGTTTATCTAAACTCTTATTTTTAGATTATTTATCATTACTCTGAAGTAATTCCCTCCATCTCCCTGTATCTTTTTTTTGTTCTTTTTCCTGAATTCTGTAATTTTTCTTGGTAATGATATCTAAAATTTGCAGGTATGTAAGATAGTAAATTGTAAATAAGTACAGGATGAACCATAGAAATTTGCTTTAAACTCTCAGGAACTAGGCAAACACAAGAGCCATGATACTTCAGGAAATGCAATATATAGGAAAAGCAAAGTCAATGTAGATAAATAAGGAGGATGTCATGTAATGATTAAAATATTGAATTTTAATATTTTCAACACACATTAAAACCATTAGGAGAGGATTAGTGAACTCTAAATCCCTTCTTAAATGTTTTTGTAAAAAAAAAAAGAAAAAAAGATTTTTTAGAATTATTAGAAGGAATTTTACATGTAAATTAAATCTTATTGTGAAATTATTTACAAAAATAATATTTAATAACCTGTCTCTTTCTTCATCTTGTGATTATAATTATTGCTTTCATGACAAAATATTATGAAAGTATGCTTATGACTTCTTATGTCTAGATATATATATATATGTATATATATATATATATATATGAATGGTGTATAAAATCTAAGTTTAGACTTGATATCAACTTTTAAAAGGCAGCTTTTTCTTATGTGGATGAATCTTTGTTTTCCATAAAAATTCCTGAAATATTACATTTTCAGTGAACCTGTACATGTGATAAAAGTACAGTCTGAAAATAAACCACAGAGGATATATGTGCCAGATATATGTGCCTAAAGCTAATGTAACTGACATATTTAAATGTTCTGTTATGATCATATTAAAGATAAATTATCCTTCTAGAAAGGATTTAATAAATCCTATAATATATTTGCCATAATTCTACTAGGTTTAATACATTTTGATGAATTCCATATTGTCTCTGTACAGGAGTGGTCATCTAAACCAGCTACCCACATACCCATGAAATGGCTGAACTGTAAAATGAAGACATGAAAGTACTTTCTCAGATACAGTAGAAACACTGCAGTGAAATGGAGATCAAAATTAGACACTGCTACTTAATAATGAAGCCAATGATTTAAAATTCCAGACAGAAAATTAGTTCAGACTAGTTCTTTATTTAGTCTTAAGCAGCTGTTAATACTAGGATTTTTCAGTCAGGTGAAGGACGGGTTTTGATAATGACATGATTAAACATAATGAGCACAATGAGGACATCAGACTTTAATGCCAACAAAAGTGTTTCCATGTTCTGCTGTATTGAAGAGCGCAGTCGTCTCCATTTAATTCAATGAAAGAAACCATGATAGTGATCTAATCCCATTATTTTCTTTCCATGGAGTGGATTAGAGACTGTGAAGGATTCTTAGGGTTTTTGTGTGTCGGGGTTTTTCTAAAAGATACCTTGAAGTGCTTGAAAAGAACATTTTCTCTTTTTTAAAACACATTGTGGTATTTTAAAAATATAATACAGTAGAAACTTCATATTGGAAGCAATATATTAATACAGAGGAATTACTAGAAAATATCTTGGCTAAACCAACTGTAGAAATGTGTATGTGTCCACTGACATGCAATGTATTTCTCCATATAAAACTTTTGGTTTAAAAATGCCCTTCTGAATGGACATTTGACCTTAATGTACTAATTGACATCTCTTTCCTTTCATCTGATTGCTCTGAATAGGCTAATGCATGATTTATTCGGAGTTTAGGCTTTCTGTCTTCACTGTCGACATTGTAGCATGGGATGACATCTTCTACTTTCTCTCCATCTTTTTTGTTTTTTTAAATCTTATTTAGAATTTCCTGAGTTGGAAGGGACCCACAGGGATCATCAAATCCAGTTCTTGGCTCTGCATAGGACAGACCCAAGAACCACACCATGTGTCTTAAAGAGTTGTCCAAATGCTTTATGAACTCTGGCATGATGCTCATGAAGTTGAAGCTGGATGCAAGAGGAAAGTGTATCTGTTGAGAAGAATAGATTTAAGTTTTCAGTCACAAGATTTCTTCTCTAATAATGTGCTTCCACTGCTAGCAGAGTATTTTTAAGGATTTTTTCAGATGACATAAAAACTGTTTAGGTCACTCAAATAACAGGTCTCACTAACCATCTCAAATTATGTGATATGAGCAAGCTGAGATATGTGACCCTCAAATCAACATTTTTTGATATAAAATTATGCTCTATACAACTAATTTATCTTCTTCAGTGCAGCTTTTGTTAAACCTGAAGTCTTCTTTTTCAGCACTTGTTGTTCACCAGTTTTCCTTTCTCCTAGCAATCTAAAAACATTGGTCCTGTTGTTTGTTTTTGCCTATCTATAGGTTAAGCTTCAAGTCTGTACTGAGAAATGACTTACCCTTAGAAGAGACTTAGGAATAGGTGTCTAAAACAGAATCTGTAAACAGCTCTAGTAATTTCATAGAGAAGACGCAAAGGAATTAAAATGGCTGCTAAACACAAATAGGAGAAAGAATCTTTATTACCTTATTCTAAATACTTAGTTTCAAAATTACACTTTTCAACTGCACAGAAATAAACAGAAATTCTTGCAAATTCTTTGACCACCTTATACATGTAATAATATTTAATCCTTCTTAACAGAATGTCATACTGAGTTATATTGCCTTTGCTAATCAAACGCAAATGTCATGACCACAGCATATCTTTTTCAGATCACTAAAAAGTCTAAGGATTTTGACATTTCAACAGATTTTGCATTCTAAATATAAATATTTTTTAAAGAAGAAATGTAAAAAATTGCCAAACCATGAAATCATTTACTAGGAAAATCAAAATATTGAAACCCCATGGCTTTTTTCCTCTTTGCTTCTTCCCCATCATTAATATTCTTTTAGTAATACAGCCATTTCCCTTCCATTCCAATTTTTTTTTAAAACTGCATTTTTAAAATATCATGTATTTCTCCTTAAATTACATATTTATTTTAAATTAGGAATAATTAAGTAACCAAGGGGCCTTCAACATGTTCTTAAGTTTCTTCTTCCCCTCAGTCAATTTTTTCCTGTTGAGCACTTTCCAAAGTGTCTAGGTTTCTATGTGTAGATTTAAGTGTGCTTCATTTAGAGCAGGTGGTGTCAAGTGTTAAGAAATATTCCTCAGATTTGTGTGAAGAGGCAATCTCTAAAGACTCCTTAAAGTGATTTTCAGAAAATAAAACAAGGAAATAAAGGGAGAAGGAAGATTACAGTAATCCCATAAAAAACTGTACACTGAGGATATACTGTTCTGCTACAAAAAAAATAGACCTTTGTCTCTACGGCATTTGTTAATCCAACATCATTCACCGACTCAATTATAAAATCTAAAAGAGTGTAAAAGGAAAGCTGTATAGTGAATAGTCAGTAAAGGAGAAGAAAGCAAGGACAGGGAAGTTTTGTAAAAGAATATCAAAATATGCATTTATCCTTTATAGACAGACAATAAGAAGCTTTTTGCACTGTTTTGATCAAGTGTTACATTAATAGGGCTTTGTATTTTTTTATGACAGTAACTTGCAACAACAACAGCAACAACAACAAAAAGAGAGAGACAGAAAAAGTGACAAAATTATATGAAAGCACAATAATCCCAAAACACAACAACTCTACCTACTAATTTATTATTATCATTTTGAAGACAAAACATTCAAACCTCTCATTGTAATAATCATGTTTTTATGTAAGAGAAGGGCACATTTTAATTATTTTATTAAAAATAATAAACAAAAACCTGGAAATCTTTATCATACATACATAAAATTACAGTTATTCTTATATTTTGTGAAACTTTATAATTAGGAGAGTATGAGAGGTCCCTGTTCTCTAAACCCTCAATTTGGGGTTGAGATTAGACAGTGAATTGTTTTGTGCTCTCTACTTACAGAAAAAGCGTGAGACCTGGAGTATGGATACTCTATGAGAGTTAATTAGTTTTACAATTAGATAATCACAATATTTTGTTTTATTCTGCAAGATGATAAAACAATACAAAACAAACAAGACCAAGACAGTTTGGGGGAAATCCTGATGCAATTTTTGAGGACTACAGTGAAGTCCCTTTCAAATGTGTGTGGATAAAAATGCCAGGCCTTAATTTTTTTGGTAATCTACATCCTTCTCAGCAATACTATAATTTTAGATACATTGCCTAAAATGGAAGTTTTTCAAATAAAAGTAAAAAGAATATAATATCTAAATTAATTTTAACTAGGTTTTGCTTGTTTTACAGTCTTAATTGTAATATTCATATTCCCTTCTGCTGTCTTTCTTCCACCTTGACAAGAAAACATTTCTATTGACTTTACTCATGCAAGTAGTTGTCAGCATGTTTATGAAGAACTTCAGATATCCCAGGAGCAACAGGTCACAGCATTTACTATTTGACCAGAAGATATATTAATCTTTAGTAATCACCTTTCTTTTGGGACAATTATTTTGTGGCCATATGAACTAAGAAAGCCTAAGCAACCTGAATCCCAGTGTGTGGAAAGGATGGCCAAAAGTGTTTTTTTATTCACCAAGTTCTTCATTTTTGCATCAGGCAATTCCACTGTGCAAAGAAGTAATTCTGCCATGTTGTAAGTCAAGCCAGCAGAGCAGAAGACCAGCTTGGCTGAACAGGAAATTCCTTGTGGAGCTCCAAATAAATAGGGAATTTTATGGTTTCTGAAAGTGACATCAGTAGTTGCAATGAATTACAGAATCACAGTTCATGGATGCAGGGTGAAGACATGAATGACTAAAATTCAATTAAATTTTAAACTGAATAATAAGAACAGCTTTTTAATGTATGTTAATAGCAATAGTAGGTCTAAAGAAAACATTGGACTGATACTTGTTGAAGACACTTATCTGACTAATAGGAATTAAGAAATTGTTTTTTTCTTTTATTTCAGTTTTTAGTAATATTGATGGACATTGGGCTGCCTGATCTCCTGAGTCATAGGAATATGTGTGTGGGAACATCGGTGTTCCACTTGTAGACAGTGAAATTTTCAGGGAACAGCTGTATAAATTGGATATTCACAGTTGTTGGAGATTGATGTGATTCAACCCTAAATACTGAAAGAGATAGCAGCTATTGTGGCAGGACCCCTCTCAACCCCCTACCAAAGTTTTTGGGAGCCTGAGGAAGTCCTGATGACTAGAATATGGTCAATGTTATTCCAGTCTACAAAAAGGGTGTGAACAAAGACCAAGGGGACTACAGGACTGTTAGTCTAACCTCAGTTCCTGGAAAAATGAAGGAAATTTTACTGGATGCTACTGAAAGATGTTTAAAGAATAATACAATCATCAACCTGGATTCACTGAAACAAAGTCCTTTCTACGCAATTTAATATCTTTTTATGACAAGATCATCCAAGTAGTGGATGAAGGGAAGGCAGTGGATGTAGTTAACAGTCTTCAAAAGCCTGTTTTCAAAGTCAAGCATTATAAATTAGAATACCACAACATAACTTTGGAATGAACATGCCAGAATTGGTTCCTTGTTAAATGTTCCTTATTATTGAAAAGAAGGTATTCTCAAGAGCAACAGACCCCACAAGCTAATATAAGAAACCTAATTAATTATTAGTATGTATCCCTTGATTTTGCTTGGAAGAGAGTATGCTTTAGATATATTTATGAATACAAGGCACCAAAAGAACATAAGAATTTTGTTTCATTTTTTTCCTTTCAAAAAGTCTCATTAACGTTCTAATCCTATATCAATTGGTCAATGGCACTGCTATTGATTGATTTTTATGGAGCTGGTACAATAGAACATATTTCAGAATTTTCTAAATTATTCCTAGGAATTAAATGTCAGCAATGAAATGATACCTGAGAATTCTGAAAAAAATAGGACCTAGATAAAGGTTCAAACTTTTTCTTTGCTTTTGCTGAAGTTTTCTTTATTAAAGGCAAGGAAATGACTGCAAAAATAAAATATAGCTTCATAAAAGAACTCTTAGAAGAGTTACAATTTTTTTCTATGTGAAGAATGCTCTTTTTCTGTATCTTTTATTATTTGATGCTCATCCTAAATGCATCTGACATTTATGTGCAATCAGATGCTAAATCATACCCTCACATCAATATGATTGCATATCTTAACCTGATTAAGTCAGTTTTCACATTTTTCCTGAGAGGGACACAAGGAGGTCAATTGCTTGTCAATTTAGACTGTTCCTAACAGACAGTTTTATGAGAAGGAGCAGCATCAATGGCCTGCTTTGTCTCTAGTTAAATTAAACTGATAAATTTATTTTCAGAATAAAACATACTCAGCAGATCTAAACAATAGAATAGCCTGGTTATAACTCAAATAAAAAACATTGAATGTTGTAATACCTTAAAAAGGAGAGTAATGAAAATTAAGTTTAGAAATAAAAGCCACCTGAACTGAGCTTTTGGGGCATTGGGATATTTTTTTGGTTGGTTCGTTGGTTTAGGTTTTTTTGTTTTGTTTTGTTTTGTTTTTTGTTTTGGTGGGTTTTTGTTGTTGCTTTTGTTGGGTTTTTGTTGTTTCAGGGAGGTTGTTTGTTTGTGTTTTGTTTTGTTTTATTTTGTTTTCCCCCTCAGTCTACTAGTTTTCAGTCAACTGTTAATTCTTTGTATTAAAATAAAAGAAGAAAAACAAGAAATTTCCTCTATTCTTGATTATTTCTCTTCAATAAATGTTTCATTTCCAACTTCCTTTTAAAATAAGATTCTGTAAAGGAAGAATCTGACTGAAAAGATGTGAATAAAAAGAAAAGTAAATATGCAACTTCAAAAGTCTCTAGATGAGATCCAAGCTTTATTTGTGGTCAAGTTAAATTATAAGATTACATGGATTACATTCAGAAATGTCACTGCACTTATGACTGTCTTTGAAAAAGAGTATGTTGATTAAAGATTGTTTTTGCATAATGAAATGTAGGATTCTAGGTCTCAGAGTGAGATTTTGAATAATCCTGCTCCCTAGGTTATTCTAGTTTTCCTTTTTTATTCTTGTTATTCTAGTTCCCAGACCAGAATTGTGAAGCAGTAACATTTCATTTGCCCAGTCTAAGAAAGTGTTTGGTCACTTGTTTCCTGGAGATTGGAAATGCTCTAAGATCCCATGATTTAAATGTAGATGCATACACAACAGTCAGATTAGAACAATCTGCCACCTCTAAAAATAAGGCTTTCCTGTGTCCTGCCCCATTTATCTAGAAAAAGGCAGTAACTCCACTGTGATTTCAGGGAAAATATGGACTAAAGTATGACAAAATTCAAATGAGGGTAGAGATGACAAAATCCTGTGTCACTTCTCTCTCTCTCTCGATGCAGATGTTATGCGCTGAACTCCAGCTCCATCCAGGGAAGTAGAGCTATCAGATATGCAACATGGAAGAACTGCACACTCTAAGGACAATAGGTTAGAAGCGATGAGAAAATAGTGCAAATGGGAAACTAAAAAGATTATAAAAGGGATTTATGAGAACTATTTCAGAGTCTTTATGGGCGACTGCATCTGAGTACACTAGAATCTTGAAACTGTATTTCCCAGGGGATGGAGCTGAAGAAAGAAAACGGATTTGTCTAAAGTAAAAGGTTACTGGAAGCATTATGTCATCATGACAAGTTAGAAGGAAATTACCATTTTTAAAGGAAGGTTTAGACAATTATATGACAAAAAAGATTCTAGAATATTTTGTCAACATTGTGATAAGATATGACTTTTAGAGGTGAGCTTCATCTTGTTTGATTTTATTTATCTCAAGTATATCATACAATCACCCTTGGGAGAACGAGGTTTAATGAGATGGAGATACATACATGTCCTATACCTGTTTTGGTTTGTTTTTTTTTTTCTCTTACAGTCTAATACATTGTGAGTATCTATTTCATTCTGCTAAGAACAAATTGATTTTAGCATGCAAAATTCAAATTATGAAATTTTAGACATAAGGCAGAGTAAAACTCCTATAGTTCATTTCTCGATCTCCCTTCTGGTTCTTTTTTACATAATTATGCTTTTTTAAATAAATTTTTAGGATTAATAAAACTTATATTTTGTCATTCAATGCAAGTCTATCTATTCTTCATGACTGCTCACTGTATACAAACTCAGTAACAAGTGACATCGCATTTTCAGTTGGCTGAAACTGCTGAACCACGTATTTACCCGACATAAACAACAAAAACATCCTCAGCTTAGATCCACTAAGAAAGCATCCATTTGAAGGGATTATAGATTTTCTCAAACACATATTTTTCGCTGTTAAACCATGGTGTATTTCCAGTGTTAGCTAGGGTTTGCAGAACGTGAGCTCTTTATTTAGATAACGCAGTTACAAATTAGGGAAAGTGAAGCCTGCTGTTTCCTGTCTGAGCTGGAAGAATTTTTCTTTTTAAGCTCAGTGATTTGCCTTTACAGATAAAGTTTTTAATTATACCTTGCACTTCTTTGAAGCCCATTAGACATCTAGAAATGTGGCATACTGTAAATATAATTATACTTATGAGAAGTAATTAATCTAATGGATTTTCAGTCTACCTCACCTAGTGAACTGCAACCTGTTCCAATTTATTATGCTGTTTCACAGCAGTAGTACAAGGGGGTAAATATTGTCTTTCATAATAATTTTGAGTGTTTATTAAGGAGAATCCCTGCATATCTCATAGAATTAATTGCAGAAAACTACTTAGTTCAGACTTATCTCATGACTGCTGATAATAGTAAAGCAATACTTTAAGATTTTTGAATATTTATTCAGTGGTACACAAAAATCAGTATTATCATTACATCATATGTAGGAATCAAAATTCTGATATATCCAAAAAGGATCCACTTGTACGGAACAGACTGTTGTTTCCTTCCTGGAATATATTACAAGTCTATTTTTGTTTTTCTTCCTGGGAAAAATAAATAATTTTTTTGCCATAACTATTTTTTTTCTCTTTATCACTCTCAGGCACATGGTGCAATTCTTGAGTTTGTTCTGTTTAGGCCAAGGTGTTGAACATCAATGATCCCTGTGGGCCCCTTCAAACTCAGTATATTCTATGATTCTAGTATCCTTTTTTTGTTTTTTTTTTCCTTAAAAAGAAATTCATTTCTAAATCCCAAATTAATAAAGAGAGTATAATGACTGATCAAGACAGAGAGAAGCTGGGGTGGGGGGGGGAAGAATCCAGCCTACACTTTAGGAAATTTTTGAAGTGATTTCAATAGAATAGTTATACATAGTTTTTTTTATACATACTTATTTGTCTAATGTTGCTCATAAACGTCATTCAGTCTGTCAAATGCCTTTTTATATTTACAGACAGTGAGGAAAAATATTTTTCTAGAATTTTAAAATATTTTTAAATCCTTTCCATACTGCTTGAAAATATGAGGAAGAGGATCTGTGCCTCCTCAATTTATTAATAATTTACAGAGAAATATGGTAAGTTGAACATTGTAATGGTTTACTTTCCTTTTTTAGCCACAACTATACTTCTGAGCAGATTTATAGTTACTGTATTGCCTAATTAAGTTGACAGAAAATCCTTTTCATTTTGGTCACTATACCATGCAACACTGGTAATGCTGCATTTCTTATCAGTTTCGGGAAAAAGTTCTAACTCTTTTCCCTTTTTTGTTTCCTGTTGCTGCACAACGTTTTCAAAGTCTCATGAGTAAACTGTGTCCTACACACAGAGACCAAGAGCGCAAATGCAGATTGTGTCTCTGCGCATGAAGATGTGTTGTAACCTGATAAGTTGTACTTTAAGTGAGCTGCTGACAGAAGAACCCAGAAAAAAAATTTCATGAAGATTAGATATGATTCATCTTTCTTTCTCTGTGACTGATTTGATTCACAGAGGTTTGGAGAATGTCTCTATGCAAGGACCTTGTACTTTTTTCATTGTTAGTCCAAACATATCAAGAGATACTGTTTTATTGGCTCAGATACACATAATACCATTTATGTAATTAGCTCTGAGATAATGTGTGAGTAAACAAACTACTAGAAATTTTTATGTTGTTAATCTCTGTCAAGTTGAAATCACTTTTTTTAGGGATTTCATGTCAAAGCACAACAAATCAATACCAAATTTATTGTCATCTTTATCTTTGCAAATGTTAAAATGCTGAGCTAAAAACTAATTTGAGATATTTAATGCATCTTACAATATTATCATGCAATTTTGCATTGCTCCTTTATGAATAAAAAGGAAGCTTTCAGTAATGGTTTATATAGAAAGTTCTGTATCATAATTGGTGAGAATTTGTACGCTATTTTAGAAGAAAAGAAAAAATAATTAGAAAAAGTCTATAATATTTCAAAAAGGTTTGTTAAGGTTCTAGTTCTGTATCAATTGGTCCATGGTACTCCCATTAATTGATTTTTTGGAGCTGGTATAAAACAGGATATCTTTCATATTTTTCTGAAGTATTCCTAGAAATTAAAATTCAACAATGACATGATAGCTGGGAATTCTGAGGGGAATAGGACATAAGATGTAAATTCAAATTCTTTCTTTACTGTTGTGACTTAAATGTTCTTCATGAAAGGTAAGAAAAACACTGAAAAAAATTACAAATTTTACAAAATTTCCACTAATTTAAATAGAACTAAATTACTGGATGGTTTGGGGTTTTTTCTCCCTTTCACTTGCAAGTCAGCAATACCTCAGAACTTCCATGGACTTTATTATATGTTGATGCATTGTGAAGGCTGACCTAGAACAGAGGCTAGACAGAGTTGAAGAATAATGTAGGTATTTATTAGAAGGCTCAATGGATACACCTTGGGCAATACAAGAGCCCAGCCAGGGCTGCACCCAAGATGAACCCAAAATGGTCACAAAATGGATGACCGGTCACATGGTCTCTCACTTTCATAAGTTCTGGTCCATTAGCATATTGGAGCTAATTGTCCATTTGTAGCTTTAGGTTTTGAAGTTCTTTCCTTCTTGTTTTTCTCCCTTCAGTCCATGCTGTTTATGCTCTTAAGCCTGAAATTCGGGTGGTTGTCCTTGGTCCCAAGCTAGGAAAGGAATTGTTTTGTCTACCTACTCTGAAAAGATTAGCATCCCCTAATATGAAGCTTAGAACTACACACTAAAGCAGTACAGAATCTGAAAAATATAAAAACTAAACCCCGAGTCATCAATGTCAGCAATTAATATGCCAGAGACATGACTGGTTATTACCCCTCTCCTGCAGTGGTGGAAGAGCACCCAGAAACCTGTAATTGCCATCCTTGGGTGTAGGTTTGAGTGGAAATCTACACTCTGGGATGTATACTGTCTTTTGCAGTCTGCTCGATCTTCCTAACGTGGAGCAAGTAGGCTTTCCTGTGACACTTTGGAGTCTTGAAGTCATGGCTGACATGCTCTGGACAAGATAGACTATTGTAATTCTGGGCTATTAGGATGAAGTCGGGAGTTGCATCCACATGGGTTATTTAATTTTGCCTGTAAACCATTTTAAATCATAGTTTTGACAGATTTGTATCTGGTACTTCTTAAAAATTTATGTAATTTGAGATGATTGAACTTTTTTTTTCCTATTATGGAAGATAAACTATCAAACCAAATTTCTCCTCTCTAACAATAACTCTGTTCTCTACTAAATTTCATGAGGGAGTTTTGCACTATAATCTGTATTGATTAACTTTCCTCTGGTAACTGGGTTGCCATCCTTACAAAAGAAAATTATTCCAGCATGATTATGCACAAAAGCTCATCCAGAATCAGACAGTGTTGAAAGCATATATAGCAAAAAACCCCAAACCAAAACAAACAAACAAATAAACAAGCAAAAACCAAACCAGACCTAAAACGCTTAATGAAACCAGTGTGCTTACATAAAGGTTTTCAGCAAAAAGACTGTAATGTTATTAATAATAAAGTCACATGAAAGAATTAGTTGGAAGAAAAAATCTAAACTTCTCTGTTTATTGTGAAAAAAGTTTTTAGCAGCATAATCAAATGCATTGTTGTCAGGGCTAATAAGCTCTAATTTAATAACATTGTCACTCTTCTAGGCAAACCAGTGTCTGTCACACAAACTACTGTTTGTGTTCTCTCTGTGGACTCAGAGATGTACTAGTGAGTGGTGGATAGTGAGGGAGAAAGGTAGGTAATTCTCTGTGAAAATTGCACCACCCATTCAGTATAACGACTTTAATTGCCCTCTTTTTCCACAATATCCATTAGGAAGTTTTATTATTTCTTTGGAAACTCTATCTAGCACAGAGTTCACTGAAAAAAATAACCAAAATATTCAGTGATTAAACTTCAGATAGGCCAAAAAGTATATTTACTAATGAATACCCAAAGTTTTCAGACATCTAATGTTCTTTAAAGACTTAATCAACTTCAAATGTAACACAACTTCATGAAAGTTTATGGGATTTATTTAATTTAACAAATCTGTTAGTTTAAATTGTGATAGAATTCTGCCTTTGTTTTCACTTGTTTCGAACTTAACCTAGTTTATGTCTCAGTAACTGCTTTCTCTAAGCAAAATGGACCATATCAAATCTCTTAATCCAATTTCTTTTATGTAAACAGTATCTAATTTTCTTTGGTTGACTGTAGTTTGATAAGCATAGATCTTCCCAATGTTGTTCTGCCTTGGGGCTACTATCCCCTGCAATATATTGATATGTTTGAAAGGGAAGGTAGAACAGGGAGAGGTCAACACGAAGGGTAACAGCTCTTTCATAACAGATAAGTTTAATCAGTACAGTTTTGATGCTTTACAATAACAATAATAAACTGCAAGCAATTTAAAAAGTACCAAGCTATATTTTGAAAGCAGAATGGAATTGCAGGATTATGAAGTCATGCCAGCTCTTATACAGACAGGTTTTGGTAGTTGCAATCAGAGGACTTCTGTATCAAGAAAATGATAATTTATATTACCAAGACATAATGTCGTTCCACTGTTAGAAGTAATAACTAACTACCTAGAGGGATGATTATGCAAATAAAAACATTTTGGTCTGAAAATAAGGCCTCTCTCTATTACTATTTTCAGGAAAATAATCTCAACTTCACAGACTTTCTTTTGCTAACTGGACTAGTCACAAAAATTGGTTAATTTGAGGGGGAATTTAGAAATTAGCAAGCCATCTTTTGATTTTGACACTCTAGAATAAATAGAGTTAATATATTTCTCTTGTTCAAATATTTCTAATGGTTTCTCTTAAAAGCATGAATAACTAACTGTTCTGTGTTGGATAAAAAGAGATCATTGATCTGGAGGTATATGTGTGACTTATGAAGTATTCCCCTGTTAGCCACTAGTAATGGATGTGAACGTCAAAAATGATGGTTTTAGTTCCTCTTGGTTGTTTGAAATTACAGTTTTAAAAGTCAGACTAATAAAGGAGTCTTGTGGTATGTTCAATACATTCTCAATTAGTGTTGTATGACAAACAGTACGGCTTTGGCATTCCTTTTACAGACATTCATTGACTTCACTAGGTTAGGGTCTGGAAAATGTGCCAAATGGAATGTCCTGATTTAGAGACTGACATTTGGTTTTTTCCCTTTCTTTTACATTCTGACTACCATTTCTGGACCACAGTTTACATTGATTAGAAACTGTGTATGCTATAACTGCCCTACAGCTTTGAACCTCTGGTTCTGTTTGCTATTAGGCTAGTACACCACCTACAGCTATCGCAATATCAACATATTTATGATTAAAGATGCTTCCCACTAATTTTTAAAGCTCAATAGTAATTTTCAAACAGTCTAAGCCATGGGCTTAATTTCAACATATGTCATTTGTTCCCATTTAGATGAAGGGCAGGTTATTTCAAGTCAAAATAAAGTACAACTATTCTAGAATAAGAAATGTTTTCACATATGGTTGTTTAGGAACACTTCTGGAATAGCTACTCATGAATACCTAATTTGGATTGCCTTCATTTGGTGATTGGTGATAAGGAATACAAAAGAGCAGAATTCAAAGAGACTTTTCATTCATCATTCTCTTGGGGGAAGAGGAGCAAAGTGACTTTATAGACTTTGTAAAAGCATTGATTCTCAAGCAAGTTTGTATTAAAAAGTGTTTTAGAACTTTAACTGTGTGAGGTTATTAGAGGATTTTTTCAAGTGCACCAGAAATTTTAAGACCTTATTATGCAGTTAACAATTTAAATCTTATTATCAGAGAAATCCATAAATGCAATAAATATGACAAAAATTACTATAACAGATATTTTTTGTAGCAAGTTTAAAAGTTTATGTTACTGGGTAAAAGATTTGGGAATGTGTGTAAAAAAGATGGTTTTTTTTATTTTGTTACAAATCACTAACAGGTTCTTTTTTAAGGCAGACTTTAAAATAAATCTTGTTCTCTGCATCCACTTTAAATCTCTCTTACTTCTGCTCTTCAGTTCAATTCTGCCAGGCTCTATTTAGTCAAGAGAAAATTTGACTTCAGCAACAACAAGATAATTTTCACCACCTGTCCCATTAGCTGAAAGGACAAAAAGGCAGGAAGCAGTCTAGAGCTGGATCTATATCTGCTATGCAATCATACAGACAGAAGTCCTCAATTGAACCAGTGATGTCTCCATGACAAAGTGCAACATTTGAAGCACTCTGAGTTTCTAAATTTTCGCATTTACTACACCAACTTAATGCACAACACTCCATTTAGAAAAATTCCTTCCTTCCTTCCTTCCTTCCTTCCTTCCTTCCTTCCTTCCTTCCTTCCTTCCTTCCTTCCTCCCTTCCGCCACTTCCGCCACTTCCTTCCACCATTTCCTTCCGCCACTTCCTTCCACCACTTCCACCACTTCCGCCACTTCCTTCCACCACTTCCACCTGTCACTTCCGCCCGCCACTTCCTTCCTTCCTTTCCATTCTCATTGCATTTTTTTAGAACACATCAGACGAAAAAAGGGCAAAGCGTAAAAGACTCTGCAGGAGTCATTGCTGAAAAGTTTGACATCAGAAAGAAAAGAGCCATTGTTCAGCATTGCATCCTGACCATAACTCCAGGATATCCAAACTAGCATTTAAACTATGAGATGCTCTGTTTAAAGTGGAAGAAGTGCAAAACTTTTAATTTTAGTCTGGCTATCTGACAAAAAAAGATCCGCATACCAAGATACCACCTTAGATTTGTACTTTGATTTAATCTTCCATTTATATAGAAATGTATCAAATATTAAAGTTCATACATAAAAATTAACTATAATTTTTATAATATAATTATAGAAATACATACAAAAGGTAACAGATGGAGTTACACTGTTGAAAAATAGAACTGTATATTCATTAATTCTCATCTGAGCAAGAATGAGATCTACTGGTTACTTTAAAGGGAAGGCTGCAAGACTGAAGGTTTACAATTACTGAGGGATGTTGCTTTAGTCTCCTTTAGTCTCCTTGATAAGCCTCACTGCTTCAAAGGTTCCCTTTTTATAAAGGACTCAGTGCTTTTAGAGGCTGAAAAGGAAATTTGTAATGAGTGCAGACAAATTAGACGATCCAGGCAGTATCTCTTCCATCTTTAAATCCTCACATTGCAAGTCAGGAACAGAGGGCTAGATAAGAAGTGCTAAAGCTGTCAGACTCTATGCAGGCAGCAGTGTGTGTTCGCTACTGACTCTTGTATTGTAAACACTAACTGAATGTGATTATTTGATATCTAATTATGTCACTGTGGATTCTCCACTTACTACTACACAGAGGTCAAAGACATACACAAGATACTTTCAAGTAGCTTCTTTCAGATTCTGATGCTTCATCTGTTCCTCCCATCACAGTGAATATGAATGTTTGCTATTAGCTGTTAACCTGTAGCTCAGTCAGACCACCTTGACTTCTAATCCCAATCAATCTGGTACACCAAACAGTGCCTAGATGTTTGCTTAGTGAAAACAGTATCTGAAATGACTTGTTCATTCAGCCTCTGTTTGAGAGTCTATTATTCATTTCTTATCCTTATTTAACTCTTGACTCTTCCATTGTTTGTCCAATCTTTTGAGTTTCAATATCCACCACAGACTCTAGGCACTGGAAGAGCACACTTCAGGAATATGAATTTTCAGGGAAGAAGGGGAAGGGTGAAGGAGAGGACCGGAAAGTTTTTACTTACCTTTTGCTCAAAACGATGTTGAAAAAATGAGATTAGATGTGATCTTGGCAAGTTTTGACCAGTTCCCAAGCCTTAAAATAGAATCCTATCTACTAAACTGCTAATGCTTCTGATGTAAAGTTATTCTTTATTTTAGGTTTTCAGTCTAAAAATGTAAATTAAAAGCTTTAGGAATTACAATTAGATCTAGTGAAAAATAATTTAGAATTAAAAATATTTTTTTTACAAATAAAATGCGTTTGTTTAAATAAAATGCTTATTTAAATACTAGCCAATTACATAATTAAAAAAAATATTATGGGCTTTATTATTTTTTCAGATATTCAAGACACTATCTTATTTTCTATGTATCTTACAGATTTAGCTTGACTGTCTAATTTTAGGCTGTTGTTGAAAAATTCAGGTTGTCCCACATGTGGATCATTGCATATGACTGGTTCAGTTCACTAATTTTCTGCCAACAATTGAAGGAGTTCAGATAACTAACTTAGTCCAGTGGCCCAATTTTCAGATGGCTCAAGAACATGAGATGAGTCCCACCTTTGAAATGATAGCTCGTGCTGCCTTCTCTGTGTGACTCAAATTTTCTTTTTCTGTTTGATGTTGTCTGCAGTCCCTGACAAGAACAATGCTAATCCTCAGTGAAAGCACACAGAAAGCAGTAGCCTCTGGAGGACTTGTCTAGCACAGCTGGACTGTCGGGCAATCTCCCTTAGAATCCTTGCCCAGGCTGCCTGCAATGTTTTTATGAGACAGCAGTTATACATCAGTTTCATTTCATTCTTGCAGTAAACATTTCCCTTTCTATACTCTTATCCTGGGATTCAACAGGCCTTAAAAGAAACCAAAAACCAAAGAAAACGAAACCAAAAACCAAAGAAAACAAAACCAAAACCAGCCAAACAAAAAAACTCCACCAAAACTCAAAACAAAACAAAAGTGAGAAACCTCATCTTGAAATTATTCATGAAAATATTAAATTGAGGATAACTTTTCTAAAACTTCATTCTCAGGACTCTGCTGAGGCTGGGACATCTCAGGGCTGCTGATCAACTTCTGTAAAATAGAAGCTGAAAAGAAACATAGGAAAGCTTGCCCTCTTTCCATCATGTGAAAATGGCACTGAAGAGATAAACCTGGTAAGGGTTTACATAGCTACTTTAAGAAGTTGGTGTGACAATAGTAATTAAAGAGAAGGAGAAAGAGGAGGATGATGAAAATGCTGGTGTAGGTCCATCTCATGAATCTGTTGATTTTCAGAGTATTTGCATTCTGGGACAATGCTGGATTTTGTCCATCAGAAAAGTAAGTAGATATTTCCCAGTTAGAAAAGAAAGGGAAAGAACTTAGAAATATGCCAACAGTTTGCATTTACAGGAAGCAACATAAAGTTATAGGAAAACATATAGTACAGAAAACAAAATGGTAGCCTGAATGTCAAGGTTCTGTTTGAGCCTTAGGCAATATGTGGCAGTACAAGAGAGATTAAAGTTCAACAATTATTTTGTTATATGGGACACAGGGACTGCAACATTACTGTCTTTACTAGTGTATAATATTACTTCCCAAATGCACTTAATATGCCCCAGAGAGTGTTATACTATTAGAATTCACTACCAAACAAAATCTCTGCTTTGGTTTTTATTTGCCTCCCCATACAAACATGTCTTGTTTGATAATCTTTGAATATAGTCTTAGAAATATTTTACAGTATTTAATTATTCTTACTCAAAAAAAAAAAAAAATTGATTGAAGAAATTGTTTATCAGAACAACAAATACAGCTGCAAATACTGAGCCACAGGTTGACCCACAGCTGTGTAGAAAGATTCCAAAAACCTTCTAATTACCCTGGAAAATTTCCTTGTATTCCTGCTTAACTATTCCTACAGTATGACTTCTATACTCAAACTGGTAGTAAAGCAGAAAACAGTACATATTGAAAACTATGTGTGGTATTGTTCTGTCAACATAAAACCGTATGTGGTGACATTTCAGTTTCTGCTTTGTGTTATCAGTGAGGAAGAAAATTTATATCTCTACCTTGCACAAATACTCCAGTTATTTTTGAAAATCCAAGCAAACAATACAAAGAATAAATGAAATAAATACAAAAGCAATACTCTTTCTGTGGAAATGAAAACCATGAAAACTAAAGAGAGAGCATAACTCTTTCTACTCCAAGATTTTTTGAATACTAACAGCTAAAAGTGTGAGAATTATTTCTATTAGTTACTATTTTCTGCACCCCTTGCAATATAATACACTAACAAATTTTTTTAAGTTCATTAGAGAAAACAGAACAGTGTCCTTTTGCAAAATGATCTTTTTGGAGTCTTCACTTCTCTATGGCATTTTCTGCTAAGCATAAATCAAAACGCTGTTCTTTATTAATTCTCAAAAAATTGGAGGGCCTGCTGATCTCCGATAGCTTCCAAACAAATATCAGCTTTGACCAAGTGCTTGGGAAGTTGCATTCTGCAAATATTTGCCTGCTGTCCTCTTCAGTCTAGACAATGAGCAGATTTCCCTGCTCTCTGACCTCTGTGCTTGCTGTCTGCATGCTCTGAGAGATGCGTGTGAATGATCTGTTTGCTGTCTTTCGGCCAGGTTCAGTTGCCCAGCACTGGCAGTGCAGGTGACCAGAGACTCTGTGTTCAATGTCCTGATAATAATTTTGTTCCTCTGGCTAATACCAATGCTTACCTCTGTATGGAGTTCATTAGGATTAAGAGAGCTTCACACGTAAATCAAACTGGAAGACTTTAAGAAATAGGGAGAGGTTTTTTTTGTTTGTTTTGCTCATTCTGCTTTATTGACTGTGAGCACTCATTCATTCTACTTCAGAAGCAAAACAAAATAATAATTTCGAAACTGTACATGCAAAAGCCACTGCCTTGTCTTTTACTATTCTATAATTCATGCAAACATTGAGATAGAGAGTGGAAGACTATAGTGAAATAAAAAGTAATTTATTAATTGTAGTCAAGCCCTCTAAAAGCAGTATGGAGCAACAGCTGTACAGACTAGGAAAATTCAAAGACTGCCATGACATTTTGCAGATTCTTTTGGCATTCCACAGCTTTATGGAAGAGTACATCTATTTTGACCTCCACAAAGAAATTTTTATAAAGCATTTTATTGTGATTTTATGCAGGAAAGGAAAACCTGCCCATTGGAAAGAGTGTGTCCTACCACAGACAAAAGATTCTGCAAAAAAATGAAGCTAGTTCTTCTCTGCAAATACCAAATTCTCAACACAATTTTTGCTTGTTCACTCAGTAAATAAATTCATTCAGACCTGTAATTTATCAGAAAGGCAGACAAAAAATATGTTTTCAAGAGCAGCCTGGGATAACACTTTTTTCAAAAAAGAAAGAACAAGCAGAAGTTTTACAAAATCTTGAAGGAGCTGACATTCGATATTTCATTTAGCAGAGAATGAGCAGGGAGGGAAAAAAAAGGAATCTTGGACTAATACAGCAACATATTTTTTAAAATTCATATACCCACATACAAAAGAAAATTAATGTTTTCACAGGGCCTCTTAAATTCCTCCTGGGTACTTCTCAATATGATTAAAGAAATTGGAGGGCTGAAGAAATTTTTGAGATGGCATGGTCAGGATTTAGCCTATAAAATAGAGCAGCTATACTTTTTCCCTGGACTAATTGCTCCCTAACCAATTGTTTGGTAAGTCTGTGAGTATTTTCAGAAATATTTTGTTGAAACTCTCAAAGAAAAGTTAGCTTTTTCCTGAAAAAGAACACAGTACCTCACCACTAAAGCAAAGAATTTATCTTTTTTTTTTTTTCCAAATTGCAATCTCTTGTGTTATATCCCCTTATTTCCTGATTTTCTGGTATGGGGGTTAAATAGCAGTGCTGGATAACCCTGTCTCTTGATGCTGTCAGGAAAGTAATCTGATTATCAGTTACAACCCACTCATGAAGATGAAGGTAACTCAGATTTTTGTTAATCAATACCTTGGAGCAGGTTACAATGAAATAAAACTGAGTGATCAGTGTTTATAAATATAAATATGTAGAGTTTATTTTAGAAGAGTTTGTTTGGAATGGAAAGAAGAGGTTGGTTTGACATGGCCATCCTCTAGTGCTCACACCATCTGCAACTGGGATATTACCTTTTCCATTACCAGCAAAGCACCCTCTGCTTTGCAAAGGGCCAATTGAGTCATTAATCATGAACATTTCAGTCTCTCACACAGTCTATTTATTCACCTCCTGCTTTTCTAAGAGTGTGTACATACAAACAAACAAAAAGATTCTGAATCTCACCATGTTCCTTAGTTCTCAATATCAGACTTGGACTTCCGTAAAATGCTGATGTGTATGAATAGGATTCCCTTTTTCATAAATAGATAAGGATGCCCTGCCCAGGAACATCTTAGTCCATGGTAGAAAATCCATCTCTTCAGTATGGTAAAACAAGGCATTGAATATTTTTAGTCACCTGGACAAGTGATCTCCTACATTCTTAATCTATTCTGGCAGAATACAAACAGCAACTAAATCACACTGTTATTATCGAACTATGATTATGCTCCCTTGAGTGTGATATATGCAAGGGTTTGTTGGTGGCTATTTGAATATAACCTTTGTTAGTATATTTTTAGTTTATTAGGAATTTTAAGATTACAGACTCACAGAGTGGGTCAGATTGGAAGGGACCAAAGGGGGCCATTTGGTCCAGCCTACCTGCTCGAACAGGGTCATCCCAGAACAGGGTCATCCCTGAGCACACGGCACAGGATTGTGTCCAAACCATTCTTGAGTCTCTCTGGTGAAGCAGATTCCACAATTTCTCTGGGCAACCTGTTTCAGTCAACAGTCAACCATTATAAACAAGTTCTTCCTCATGTTTATGTGGACCTTCCTTTGTATCATTTTCTGCCCATTGTTAAAAACATATAATTTACTAGAAAAACATAAATACACATATATATTATGTCAATGAATTATAAAAATATACATTATTTATGGGGGATTTATAGATTGTAAAATACTTCCTTGCATTTAAGAGATGTCTGAAATGTTTGACATTAACATGAAAGTATTTTCCCCGTCTTCTATTTTGGTTTTTATTTTGTTTCAAATCAATATAATTCAGAAGTGTTAAATTAGGTGGATAATACATACCTGATCTATTCTGACAAGTGCAAAAGCACTTAAAGAACATCAGCAAAGTTTTCTTCTTATTATTAAAACCATATTTTCAGATAGCAATTGATCCACTTATGCACCAGTTCAAAGCAATGGATACTTGTTCCTATCTCCCAAACAGAGATTTGTAAACCAGTCTTACGGTAGAAAACTTCAAATTAATTCAAAACACAGACTTTTAAATGGATTAATTAACCTCTCCACCCCATGCTTTACAGGCACAACTGTGAATAACAGTAAAGCATCCTATTGATTTTAAGATTTTTGCTTTGTGTTAGAAAATCCCTTCACTGACATTTTCCACAGTATCTGGGAGAATAAGGAACACCATGTTTCCCTCCCCTCTGTTTGAATGCTGGCCCAGTAATGGCTCCTTTGATCTTTCTAAACCTACTTTGAGCTCTATATTATTCCCTCTCACTGAAGACTTGATTTTAAGGCTAGCAAGAGCATAGTGGGGAATAAAGTCTAAAACATGATAGACTGCTGGCATTATTCAGCTGTATTAGCCAATGACTGCCACAGTATGATAATAACAGAAACTTCTCTTTTTTTTTGATGTGCTGCCAGAGCCTTGACATATTTATTATTTCTTTTGCATGATTTTTTTTCTGGTTTTATGTATGTATGTATGTATTTATTTATTTTGCAGGATTTTAAGGCACTAGGCAAAAACATTTTATGAAAGGTTTACCAGTTCTCAGACACAATGACATGACAGACAGGGAAAAAAAATTGTGAAGCAAGACCAAAATTTTAGACTCTTCCTTGACAAGGACATGTAATTAAAGAAGACATGTGCCGCAAAAAAGGAGGAAAGGACAAGGAGTCATAAAGTTTAAATTTTTTTCACTATTTATTTGGGTTTTGTAGGGAAAGAACTGGAGAAAACAAACAAACCCCAAAATAACTGGTTTTCCTAATCTATCAGTAATTACATAAAACTTAGCTCAAAATAGACTAGTTTTTATTTTAAAATAGAAATTAAAATATCATATAAATACTGTTTTACAAAGGAAAGTGTCACAGTTTATATCAGAAGATCAAAAGGACTATTCCAGGTGGCCTCAAAAAACCAGCTTTCTTTATATTCAAATAATATCTTCTACAATTTTTAACTGCAGAAACAGATAGAAGTTACCTTTAGCCATTGTTAAAAAAAAAATTCATTTTGCTTTCCTCTTTTCCCAAGATTTCCCAGTTCAACTTCTGTTTTTGTTTTTTTTTTCTAGATTCAATTTATAGTCTGATACAGGCACACCAAAGCAAGGGAAAAGACTGGGGAAGGGTGTTATTACTTTCCAGGCTAGTAATGTATAAAGATTTCCTGATCCACTATTTTAAAACTACCACATCACATTTTCCTAGAAAAGAGTAGTGGTTTGTGGTTTGTTTGTTGATTTTACTAGCTTGGTTGATTGTCTTTTGTTTGTCTTGGCTCTCCATTGGTTTTGTTAAGTTTTGGGTTTTGTTGGCTTTTTTTTTTGGTTGGCTTGGTTTTAATTAATTTCCAACTCTGAATTTCAAATTAAGGATTTGAAGAAGGTTTAGCAATTCTTTGTGGCTGGACAATGGATCTTATTCCAATTAAAGTCTTTTCTTGTAATACAGATTGAAGGTACACCCCCTTCATAGGACTAGATATGGAAATCTGATTGCAGATGCATAATGTCTTGTTGCCATTCCTATTAATCTGCTTGAAGTATGATTATAGCAAAATCAGTTTTGATAAAATATAGATAGAAAAACAATTAAATGAAAATGAAGAGCAGGATATTTCCTGCTATGGTTGTAATATCATATAATAATAATGATTATCTGGAGATAAAGGAGTTCATGTATTCATGCAAATAAATTAAGTAGGATGATGCTTTCCTTTGCTAATTAAAATCACACCTAATTTGAAAATATAAAGCAGTCACAAAAACAATTTCTGAATTACAACAGTAAAGCCATGGTATGTGACTTCTACATCTTATCTGCAAGCAAAATTTTAAAAATATCAAAATGAATAAGTCCTAGGAAAATGTGAAAATTGAATAGTGGTATTTTTTTTGCCTCCGTGACACAGAAACGAAATGGGCTAAGATGTATGTATAAAAAAGGACTAATATCACAGTTAAGTTACAGCAATATACACCCAGGAAATGTCTTTAGTAATTTTTACTATGCATAGTCAAGAGGGGCAAAATAATTTTCAAAGCAACAATAACAAAATAATTCTAAGAAAATCATGCCACTATTTTATTATATAGGAAAAATAAAACATGAAGAAATCTCTCCGCACACGAAAATACAATTAAGATTCCTCGTGTCTATCTAGATACAATGTATCTTTAGATTTAAGTGACAGAACCAGAATTTAGAGCTATCAGAATAGAGTACATGACTTTACTTCCCAAACTGTAATGAATCAAGAATAAATGCATTTGTACAAAGAACCAGAAACTTGTCATGAGAACTTTACAGGAAAATGATCTCAGTAAATTAAAGAAATTATTTTTTTTCCTGAGAGACAGAGCAGTAGGCAGTAATATGTTCCATTGCTCTTTGGAAGATCCTTTCAAAGAGGATGAAGAATCTAAAGGTCATGTCATTGAAATAATGCAATCCAGGGTAACTAGTGTCATCTGTATAATACAGTAATCTCCCTCTGAAATTGGATAAGGAGGGTTTTTTTCACTTTTTGAAGATGAACTGCACATTAAAATGAATCAACCATCCACCTATCTTTTTTTTTTTTAAATGTCAATTATAATGGATGAAATGTAAAAAGACTTGTATTGGACTTATCATGCCACCTTCTAAAGAATGCACATATATATTGTCTAACAATAGAAAAATTATATCTGTTTTAAGGGGTTACATGATCTTACATTTGCAATAAAGAAAATTGAAAGACTTACCTCTGTGGGCAGAAAACCATCAATAGCAATATTCATCTCTTTTTGATGCCTGTAGAGAAAAATGCTATCACTCAAAACCAGTTTTCTCCTATTTTTTTTTCCTTAGGACTGAAACATACTGAAGCAGAAGAGGACATCCGGTAGAGTGCTTGTGTGATTTAAACCGTTTCTCCATTCAGTAATTTAATTCCTGGTCTCTCCAATTCTAAGGTGACAAACTGTGTCCGTTAGGGTGTCTCCAAAGCTGGGCACTGTTGTAAAAATAGGAATGCAAGAGGAGGTGGAAAAGGTAAGAAGAAGGAGGAAAGTTAAGCTCCTCCCCACATAAAGGAGTTCTTTGTCTAAGATATGTGCATGTATGTGTATGGATTACTGAAGTTACCTGGAAGACTGTGTCAGATCATCTCAAAAAACCTTCATGACTTCATCTGGGTTCCTATGTTGTGGCATATCATGTACTTGGAAGCAGCCCAGGCCCTCAGGTCATCTGTACGGGGCAGGAAGACATAACAGGGGACTCATGAAGATCCTATAAACTCCTGGAACAACTGATCTTGGAATTTGAGTTTTACAATTACTATAATAGATTTTTAGACACCGCTTTTACATGAAGAGTGACATGAAGTAAACACACGAAATAGACCTCTACATTTAGACACCCAATCATATATATTGGCATTAGGGATATTTTAAATGTCTAAAATGTCCAAGAAGAACCTGAAGATCATTCCTGAAAGACACAGATGGTCTATACATTTATTTGCCATATGTGTCAGACCAACAGAAATATTTAGGATAGTCAAGAGTTTCTGAAAAGGCACAGTGGGCAGCTGAATGTAACTTCTTAATGTCAAGCTGAATATTCTCAGCAAGTTCAATTACTCTGAGGATGAAACAGTTCTAGAAAGCAAGCGGCTTGAGTTGCTGGGAAACTCAGGAGGAGCTTTAGGCTCCTAAGGCACTACTCCTTGTATTCCTCTAAAAAATATGGAACAAGAGGATCAGTGCTGATAGCCACTGCCTTGTCACTAGCCAGTCTCACTCAGAATGCAGTAAGTTATTTGGGTCAGTCTTCAGTAGTGAATTTCACAAGTTAGCTATATTTTGCTCAAAATACTGTTTTATTTTCTGCGCAGGTAAAAAAAGTGTTGTAGGCTGGAACAAAAGACTTAACTGGAAAGTGTTTGGTGTTCCAGGAATGTCCTCATACATTCCTGCATTTTCTGTATATTCATATTCAATTTCTGTATGAGTCTTTCAAGCAACAAACAGTCATATAAATGTTTAGTTATTTTACAGTGACTTAATATTCTTTCGGTTAAAAGACCTATACACTGGCATAAGTCACAACCTGGAAATTCATGCGCCTAAAGTTTAAAAAATTAATCAATACAGAAAGACCCTCAGTTTAATTTTTTAAAAAATTTATTTTAGATATTTAAAGGATTTCAGGAATAGATTTCACACTGCATATCATTACTATGCTATAAATTCAAACAGCATTTAAGAGAAAAATAATATTGTATAATTTATAATTTTATTTTGAAAATTGCAGTACAATGCTTATTCAAAAGAAACACTACTATCCTCCTACTGATGAGCAGAATGTAGATTGATATCCCCTGCTTTGAAGTCCATAAGGTTTGCAAATTCCCCAGCATTTGTTAAGTTAGCCTAAGACATGCTTCAGGTAAGAAGGAAAAACCTAAGTCATAAAGTGGAACGAAATGAGATAAACAAAAAAAGAGGTGGGCATATTTTAAAAATATTTCGAATCTATTTCTTGATCTTTTCTAGAGTAGAAAAAGCCTATTGAAATAATAGACCATTAAGTCTTCAAAAATATTCTGTTTACATTTTCCTTAGACTTTATGTGGTCAAGTCACTTGAAAATCTCTCCAGTGCCAAATAACACTGTGTGTATGTAACAGTTTCTGAATAGCAACAAAACTTTTATTAGACAATAGCAAATTTATATTTTTGGTCAGATAGAAAAACAATAGTAAAGTGTAGAAATTTCTGCAGATGCAGAGAGAAAAGCACAGCCACAAAAACAGAGAGTTAAGACAAAAAGACTTACTAGAAATGTAAATTTACTTGATAAGTAGCTTAAATAATGAAGCCCAGATTTTATTTATAATAAAGATAAATCAGACCTATCATTTTATAAATTTAATCTGTATTTTGGATTTCATCAACAGTGTTTTTAGAACCTATTAATAGATATATTAAATAATCTAATACAGCACAATCATCCTATAGAGGCTGAGATTCTTTTCTGGTTATTTCTCATGTATCTATAAGGTTCTGAAAAGGTCTGACAAATTTACAAGGCAGGTTTGTCCTTTTTAATGTGCTGGATAGAATTACCACACACAGAGAGGTTATATGCTCTGATACCTTCATACCAGACAAAGAAGATGTATGTCCTTTTTCTATGTCACTAAATATTTTAGTATTGATACTTCTATTAGTAAAATAAAGGAACAGGTTAGAAATTAGAAAATGGCAAGCAGTAAGAGAGATGAGAAATTATGCACACTAAAGTTACTATTAGTGACTATTACATAATAGTATTAATGACAGTTCAACCCCCACTATTAAGAAATATGGATATTTGGTACTTTTTAGTGTTCTTAAAGAATGCAAAGCAAACTGTGTAAAAATTAGAGGACATAAAATAAGAAATGTTATCCAAAAGAAATACATTCTGTCTCTAACCAGACTTTCAATGGAAAATGTGTGGTAACTTGTCTAATGATTTTGGAAAAAAGGTGTAGAGAAGCTGGCTAGTACTACTATTTCAATTATTTGTGATATTAAAGAGATGACCCTAGAATTTCATGAGTGTCAAGTAAATGGTAAAAAGATACCAGCAGCTGAATAGTACAGAGATTTTTTTTTTGTTTTTGTAAAAACAAAGAAGGAACAGAAGGACAAGCAAAACAGAATCACAGATCTGTTAGGTTCAGCATCAATCATTTCCAAACCTTATCCATAACAAATATGCTCCTCAATAGTGGTTTTAAACAAGATTAAAAATTCCCCCAAAACATGAGTCCTGTGCTGCTGTAAGTAGGGCTTGATAAAGAAACAAGTTATTACTTGATTACATTGATTTGTAGAATATATTTAACATTCTATTTCCAAAAGCTGTAAGAAAAGCAAACAAAGAAAAAAAAGGAGTGAGTTTCCAACTACATCATTACATATTGTTGTGTTGGGAGGAAAAAGTTGTTTGTGTTATTTAGCCAACTGTCAGTGCTATATTGCTATCATTTAAAAGCAACAAATGCTGTATAATGTAAACCGGACACAATGTTCTCATCAGCCCACAAGCCAGCTGCATTTTCTATCCTTAGGTTTTTTGTGTCTGCAAAACACTGAAAAACTGCAACAATATTTATTTCTCCTTTCTGTTAACAGCCTCTATCAATTTCCAGTACCAAACCTAAGCTTAAACTTTTTTCACAATATTTTGTTTCCAGTATTGAAATATACAAATATATATTTGCACATACATTTTAAGTACTGTAAACCCCGATCAAGGTAAGAAGCCATTCCAATCATATTAAGAGCTCTGTCTGCAGCAGTAGAATGGATATAAAATTCCTGCTGAAGTGTTTTGTACATCACCTCAGCATGAGTAACTGGACAGCATAAATGTAAGTGTAAGCAGCTCAAAGATTATTTGTGTGTTGCTTACCCACAAAAGGGAACACCCTTGGTGATTTACAACAGAAAAATTATCAGCTTGTCTTGAAGTCTTTGGATAGTTTGGTAAAGCTCATGTCCATCATAATGCATGAAGTGATCCCATTACTTACCATACGCAAAAAAATCAACCCAAAAACAAACTATAAAAATTAATGTGTTAATCTATCTTTTTTTTCTTTACTTGGGATACAGGTAGAATAGTGGTTTTTAGAATATCATTTTTAGCTTTATCTTGACAGACTTAAGAACCCAATGTACAAAAGGGACACTTTGAAATCGGAGTTAGTACATGCAGATGTGTACTTGGTGGTATCTTACTCCTATAAATTATACAATAATTTTAGAGAATGAAATATTCATTTATGGTGATGATGAAATACATTACCACAGCCAAATAGACTGCCCCTCAAGATATAAATTATGAACTTCTATAGAACTCTGATGCTGGTATTTTAAAGAACTGATACTTGTCAGAATTTTACTACAACGCAGCTAGCAAATAATCTTCCAGAGCCCTAAGGATGTATATGAGCATCTTCATTTAACCACCCTAAACCCTGATGGCTGTTCTAGGATTCAAAATAGGTAGTACACATTGTGAAACTATATTATTTTGAGTTATTTCTCTAAATAAAATTATCAGGGTTATATTGCAGATACATATTTTGTTATAAAAATCATAAATCAATATTTACATTTAAATATTAAATAAGAAATGGTAGGAAGTTAAGGCTTCATGAGTGGAACATGATGCATGTCCACTTGGGACCTTCATTAGAGGAATTTGGTGGTAATGCATTTGAGTGATATTAAGATGAAATAATGCTTACATTTTTTAAAGCATTTTTAGATGCACTTAAAATTTTTAATATTTATTTGCCAGAGACTACACTGAATTTTTCTTATTCTGCTAAAATATCCAATTATGGAAAGAAAGGAACACCTGGCAGGATGTATATTAACAATTTATACTAAACTTGAATGAAAGCTGGGACTGAAAATGGGGAAGCAAACAATTGAAAAAGCAATCAATTTGTCTTACTTCTTACTAAGCAAACAGAAAAATTCTTATTGCTGCAGTAACCATATTCAACAGCTAGTACTAAGACCAAGTTAGCATAGTGATTTCATATTATTAGTTAAAATAGATGAGGGTTAGTAGAAAAATCCTTGTATTTTCACATTCTAGGGCATAAATGCTACTTTTACACATTAAAACTAGGAAGAAGCTAAGTAAATAGTTCAGGGTAATCTGTAATTAATAGAAAGTCATTAAGAAATATCTGCATTTAGAAACTGGAATCTTAAAAATATTGAATTAAGCTTTTATGTACATTGGTTCTAGTTTTCTATAAGTATGTCATTAGTGGTGTAATACCACATATAAAATTCACAGAGTATTTTATTTTCTATGGCCTGTTAAATAAAGTGCTGCAAACCTTATTTAAAAACATGTTCACATGATAGACTGCTGTAATGATCCATGGCAACATATATGCATCCCACACAGTGATCCTTTCAAGAACTCCAATTTTTTACAGGAAACAGAATGTGCAACTTTCTACTTCAGAAAATATAAACCATTAATATTGGAGTTAAAAGAAAGCACCCTCAGTTTCTAGTGTCCACTGTCTTAGAAGTCTGTACTTAAACACACCATCAAAGCTTTTTCTGTTGATAGCACATTAAAACCACCAAAATAAAATCTTTTGAATTGTTATTATTTATTTGCTATGAAAACTGTACTAACAAATGTGTATTCTATGTAATGGATGGGAAGAATGAAAATTGAACTATTAAAACATGTCTAGATGCACATTCTAACATCCTTTATTTATCTTGATGTTGATAAGACCTGAGATGTCCATTAAGACATGAAGCTCTTCTGGAAGCTCCATATTATTATTGATGGTTTAAGTAACTTTAGCCAGTAAAGTAACTTAACTCCTCTCAGGTAGTTGTAGAGAGTGACAACTGAGCCTCCTTTTCTCTGGGCTAAACAACTCCTTCTCCCTCAGGTGCACCTCATAAGGCTTGTGCTCCATACCCTTCACCCACTTCACTGCCCTTCTCTGGACTCACTCCAGCCCCTCAATGTCCTTCCTGAACTGAACTGGACACCAGACTCAAGGGGCGGCCTCACCTGTGCCGAATACAGGAGAACAATCACTTCCCTGCTCCTGCTGACCACTCTACTGCTCATACAGGCCAGGATGCCATCAGCCCTCTTGGCTACCTGGGCACACACTGGCTCATGTTCAGCCACTGTTAACCAGCACCCCCTGTTGTTTCCCACTTCACCACTTTCCAGCCACTCTTCCTCATCCTGCAGTGCTGCATATGGGGTGGTTGTGGCCAAAATATAGGACCTGACTCTTGGTCTGGTTAAACCTTATACCACTCGTCTCAGCCCATGGGTCTAGCCTGTCCAGATCCCTTTGCAGAGCCTTCCTACACTCCAGCAGATTGACACTCCTATGCAACTTGGTGAATCCATGAATTTGCTGAGGGTAGACTCCCTCATCCAGACCATCAATAACAATATTAAAGCCTCACTTACTTTAGAGCACTAAAATAAAATGCCATCCTAAAAGTGGTTTAAAATTATTATTATTCAGACAGAGCACCTCCTAGTTGGCAGCATCAGAAAAAAATTTCATTACCTTGAATAAATAAATTTGTCTTTGAAAATCTCTGGAAGCACCTTTTTCCTTACTTTTTCTTTTCTTTCCTTTTTTTTTTTTTTTTGTCAACTGCATCCTAAACAACAGTGTTTCTGTGTGTTAATAGAAAAAGAAGCAGTTATAGTAAGTGAAGAACACTGATTCCCATCATCACTCTCATTTCCATGTTCACGGCTATCTTATCTCTCCATATATAATTTCCCCACTTTCTAATGGAGGTCTCAATAGTTCCACGACACCATTGTTATTCATGTTCTAGACTGTCAGTGCCAGGAATCTGTGTGTGTGTATACATCTACGCATTTTCCCCTGACTTGGTGAATACTAAATTTATGAAGGGATATGTTTGGATGAGATTGAATTGGAAGATTCTTGATCAATACCCATCTGCCCAGTCTGTTTTAATCTCAAATATGGAAATGCGAGGCAATAAATCAAGTTTATCTGCAGTATATTTCTTCCAAATGATGCTTGTGAAATCAAAAATTAAAGATGCTGGAGCAACATCTTTCTTCTCGGGAGGTAGAAGGCCTTTCTGTATACAAGCCTACTACTCAGTATGAATTCTCTGGTAAAATTCAAGATAATTTTACTGCTTCCTTATCAAGTTCTGCTTCCCCATCTTGCCTCCTAGCACCCAGTCACTTCTTTCTGATGCAACTCCAATGATGATATTTTATCTATGGGACAATGTGGAAGGAATGTGAAGTGGAATTCAGTCAGAGATTATGAGCAGCATGAATACATAGGAAATGTTCCTTTGGTTTGATTTTTAAATCCTTCAGACGAAAGGAACAGTTTGCAAAATTCATTTATTCTCCTATTTCTATCTTTTGCTCAACAGTTTACTGTACATTCTTCAGTACCCCGCTATTTCTACTCCTACTGTTCATTTAAATGTTAAAAAGATTCATCTCAACTGCAGAAGCTGTTCAAATACCACAAATTACCTGACTTATTGCAAAGAAATTCAGAGCTTAGAATGAAACTCGTCATGCTATGCATGCATGACCCCACTTCAAGTATTAAACTGGTCTCAAAACAATGACCATTCTTTGTTGCAATATTGAGGCTTAACTAGATGAGTTGTGGGGCCCAATTCTGATCCCATTAAAATCAGTGGGATTTCATTCTTAGCAGGATTTGATTATAATTATAAATGCTTTCATTTTTCATAAAACTTACCTATTTTTATTCAGTCTGTTCCCACAGTCATATCTATTTCAAAGGTTATGTCAGAGCAACGAATTTAAAAGAATCAAAGGAAAAAAAAAGAAAAAAACTCTGTTCTTGCTCATTTCAGTATTCTTCAAAGTGACATGGCTAAATATCTCAGGAGGGATTTCTGGGATATGCTTGGACATGATTTAGCATCGTACATTGCTAATAGAACTTGAAATAAAGAAGACTCTTGAGAACCAGGGAACTTAGACCTAGACCTGCCAAAATTAAGTTTCCCATTTAAAAATTCTGCTTGTGTGCGCAGCAGTCACAGAAAAGACTTCATTATGTAGCAGAAAATGAGACAAGTACCAAGTTGACAAGTTTATTAAAATTCTTAAATATCTTTTTAAAAATAATCATTCATTGAAGAAAACTATCACCTTATACAATTAATTTCTTGAAAATGAAAATATAAATATTGTGAGAGAACTACAACTGGGGGCTGAGCCTATAGGATAGTTAGTGGTCTTTGTCTGTGCTCAAGATTTATCTCTTTTTGCTAATTCTTCTTTCCTTTTTGATTTCAAGGGTATATTCATATCCTTAAAAAATGCGACCAAGGGTATCTCTCAGTGTCTTTAGTGAGGTCCTGACCTTGTAAACAATTTACTGTAAGTGGGATGCTGAATGCACTAGCAGTTACAGTGAAATCATTCTTCTGCATGAATTCAGATTGGGGTCAGTTGAAAGACTGGGACACAAGAAAATGCCATGTTGGTAAAAGTAACCGTGCCAATCCTTGCAAATCTTTTGTGCAGTGGCAAAAGGTCATGCTGCTTCTGATGTTCATCTGATGCTGCATGTGATGTCTGTTAGAAACTGATGATGTTAATATTATGAAGTAATATTATGTATAATCACATTGTAAGCATAGTAATATTTTCATCTCTAATAACTTAGTCATATAATTCATTGTCCATCCTTCATACTTGATGTTGACCTCTAGTCTTAAAAAAGTCTTTATTCTTTACATTATTGAATATTCTTTAGATAACTGAATATTTTTTATAGGAAAACTAACTCCTGTATTTCTATCTAAAACCACAATTAAGTCTTATTAATTCCCTTTCCCAAGTGAAACTAAAGTCAGTATGTTGGGAAAAAGCTTTTATTTACAGTACTAAAAGCTATTTTGGGGATATGGAAACAACCAGCCAGACTTAAAACCTTAAATTTTCACAATTTTTAACTGAGAGGAAGATCACCTCTTGTGAACCTTTAGCAAGTGACAATCTGCTCCTTAGACAGTACTATATAAATGTATCTATTCGTGATTCAGAAGGTTTAAGGCATGAAAAATTTATCACATCTTCTTGAGAGATGAGCCTGTGCTTAACTGCCTTTAAAATTAAAAATATTTAATTGTGCTGATTTATTTAATTGTTTTTTAATTGTGTTTATTTATTTAATTGTGTTTATTTATTTAATTGTGCTGAATTGACTGTAGGCAGTACTTCACATAGCTACCCCACGTAAGGATGCATGAATGATTTTGCTTCCATACTAATTCTTTACCTCTTTGTCTAGGAGTGGTCACAAAAAGCTGGCCTTTGGCTTTATTACCCATGCTTTAGAAGACAGTAGTTTGTGCATAAGATTTCTTTGTTTATCAAAATGAATGACAAATGTTTCCAATTATCTATTATTCATGAATTTCAATATGTAGTGTTAATCATATTGTACTTATTAACTTAACCTTGTTTTAAAAATTAGAGGCACAGGGAGGAAGGCTGAACATAAGAGGCTGTCAATGATTTCTCCATTTTTTTTGTAGTCATTCCCATAACTCTGATATATTTTCAGTAGACCAAAACCTGAATGGAAAACATTTAACAAACTGGGGTTGTGTAACAATAATCAATATATAAATATTTTTCTTCAAATGGAATTTTACTGATTTGAAAAAAGAATTGCAAAAAGATAAAAAGGAGCTTGAAGACTAATAAACTACAGAATTCTGAGCAGTTGTATTATATTCCAAAAAAACTTCTCAAATTATTCTGACTCAGAATTAGTCATGTTTTTAAAAATTTAACAGGACAGTATAGAAAATGCAGTCAAATTCTTTACAGAGATTAAAACTCATAGGTCAGGAGGCAGCAGGCACAAGATTCAACAAGGTTAATTTTGATTATTTATTAAAGATGTTTTTTTTCCAGCAGAACAAGGGTAGTCCTGCAGTAGAACAGATTGGAACCTCCATCTTTAGAGATATTTGCACAGCAAGACACTGAGCAACCTGATCTCAGTTGTTCCTGCTTTGAGCAGGTTTATGGACCAGACATCACCTCCAATCTCTATCATATTATCATGCTAGCCAGGTCTGAGGGACTGAATGACCATTTCTAACCATAATTAGGTGTACATGTGGTATATATTTTCATGTTTAGTTTTGTCTGAAAGAAATCCTGTTCACACCTGTTTGATTGCTTCACTGTACAAACCAAATCAGAAGGAAATCCAGAAATAATTAAAATACTCATTTCGGTGGCATACACTTGATGTAGATTAAAGCATTGATATTGTTACACCCCTGCTGCAACTTGAGAGGGAAGCTGGACAGATTAAAAAATATTGTGTTACCTGACCAAATACTATGGCACTTACATGTTTGAAATGTGTTAATTTGGGTAAAAGTAATTTATCTTGGACCAATGTATGGGTACTAGAGGAGTATAACTAACAACAAGAATACATATTTTGTAATATCTGTGATGGCAAAATCAGATATAAAATATAAGCATTCTGCAGAAGCATGAGAGCAATTTGACTGCTAAAGTGGCAAAGAAGGATGTATGGGGACAAATCAAAGGGGCTAAGAAGTTAAAATGTTCTTTTACAAGTGTTAAAGAATCCCCAAAAGTCAAGATGAGAACTATGGGATGAGAATGGGCAGAACATCTTCCAAATACATTAGGATATTGACTGACAAAACCACAGAGTGAGCTGCATCAGGAGCAGGTGTGCCCTCTGGGTTTTTTTCGAGAGGGAGGGGATTTGTGGGTTTTTTGGTTTTTTTTTTTTTTTTTGTTTCTTTGTTTTCAGCATGGGGAGGGGGAATAGCAAAAAAACAACAGACATGAGGAAGAAAAATCAGAAAAGAAAGAAGACTACTTGAGTTCTGGCTTCTCTCATCAATGAGTTCTCAAATTTGACCAACCTGATATTGATGAACCAGGACCACCCAGGACCATCAGTAGCAACTATGCAGCATTTTGTACTCACAGGTAATTTGGGATGTTAAAGACTAATAATCTCATCTTCATTTAATAGTTATTAATGACATATAAGAATTAATTGTTGGCATGAAGGGTTCTGTGAATGAATGAATTTTGTAAAGTTCTTGAAAGATTAAAACAGCTGGCCTGTCAGTCTCATGAAAAGTTTTTCACAGTGATCCCTAGTACCTTAATTGCATTACACATGGACACATATTCTGTTACTACAATCAGTACAATAGAAGCGTAATTTATAATTAGTTTTCCTAGAGGGTTGCATTTTTCAGTAAAGATACAATCATACTGAGCTACAGCAGCAATCTCTACTACCTGGACTTTGAAATAAGTCAGCAAAAAGATTTATGATCTTCAGTCTCCCAATCTAATTAGTATCACTTGGGACCAAGCCCATAATATGCCCCTAGCTTGTATATGTGTGCCATTGAATACTTAAATAACATTTCAGTTAATATAAAATAATTTCTTACTGGAATTTTATCCCAGTGTGAACATTTGGTAAATCTCAGAAATTCCTAATGTTTCATAGAAAGCCATTAGATTTTTATTAAATACCACTGATTTTATTCTAATAAACTGCATAGACTGGTGCCTACTAAGATTTTGTCCCAATTAAGAAAGATTTTAGACCTTTTTATTCTAGTCCACACATCAGAAGAGAAAGTTTTTCAGAAGCTACCTATAAAACATGGTCATGTTTTGCAATCTTTACGTGACTGTAGAGTTCGGTTCAAACAAAAGGAAAAAAATAGTCACATCACTTGCAGACAGCTAAATAACATAAAAATTCATCTAATTGATTCAGATTTTCAGATGTAAAATTAGGTGTTCCCTTCAGTGAAATTAAGGAAGCTTGATCTTTAAACCAGTGTTAGCAGTGTGCCCACTCTGATTTAACTATTATCTGGTTTTCTATGGAGACAAGTATATTTAAGGAAAAAAAAAAAGCCAGAGAAAAAAGACACAACTAAGCAATAAAAATTACGTAAAAAATAAATATCTTTAGCGATCATGGATCATACAAGATGACCTTCAAAACCTGCAAGATGATTTATGCCTTCAGATATTTTCAGTAATGCTTTGGGCATGTTCTGTACCTTTAGATATAATCACAGTAAGTCATTGAACATGCTCTAATAAACTTCTGCAACTAAACATGTTTTGTTGTGCCACAGCATCATATGTAATCAGAGCTTCCATAAATTTAAGAGAGGGAAGTCACCACTTGCAGGAAAAAAGCAAGATGACAGCTGGAGACAAATAGTACCATTTATTTCACAGTTTACTATAACATCATGTTTGATTTTTGTTCTAGCTGCTCTAGTTTTGTTTTTTTTCCTTGAACTTCCTTGAAGCTGGGTGTATTTCTATCTTACAGACTTTGTGCAAAAACTGCACAAATATCATTGTATATTTACTTGTGAGAGAAATGGAAAGATGGAAAAAATGGAAAACCTACTGTAACAGAAACATTGTATTTCACCACCAACTCATTCTTTAATTTGTTGGTAAATTACACCAGAACAATCACCTTTCAATTGATTGTTAAGAAAGATTTTCTGGATTTATTTGTATAAAATAATGCTAAATATTAAAATAATTAAACAAATGTATTGTAATACGTCTTGATAAGTTATTCTAGAAATCTTGTTTATGGTAATCTTGCTGTGCCACATAATGTAGGTTAAGTTGAAAAGAACCAAATAGAAGAATTTGGTTGCATATTTATTCCTTCTGCAGGTCATTATTGTTTACCTTCTTATGCTTCTGATGAATCCTTTCAGAGGTGAAAGATCAGACCTGAATACATGTGTGTACATGGTTATCTGACTAAAAGGTAATCAAATTAACAAGAAACACATTGCACATTGTGAGAGTCAGCGATTGCCAGAGGAATGAAGAAGCCTAATCTGTGAAGGACAGAGTGATTCTTGATTCTTTGACTGAAGAATGTTCAGGCCATTGTGTCAGATTTAAAGTCACCAAAAAGTCACAGGAGTGCGCTTAGCCTCTCTACTGATTGTGTCTGGGCACATGCAGCCAGAGCTACCTTCTGTCCACTGGGCTGTGACAGGAGGACTCCCCACTGTGGGACTGGATGCTGGTCAAATGTGGCTGCTCCAACATTGTACGTATGTTTTCAAGTAGGCTGATATCCACATGCACTCGTCTCGAGTTCTTAATACATGTGCTTTTTATGTGTAGGAATCTGTGTGTTTGTTCACACATGCGATACTGTCATTGAAAACGAATAATAGCCAAAACTTTTAAAGGCTTTAGAGCACAGAAAGTCTGCAAATCAATAAATGAGAGAGAAATAATATTAAATAATGTAAAAGTATGTGTCACGAAAGCAGCTAAAAGACATAAAAAAGAACAAGTTGAATTTTTGGCTCATAAAACAAGCACTTATATGAGTTGGATGGTTCCTGCTACTCTTCAAATCTGCAGGATACTTTTTCCACCAAACAACATATCACATAGCCCACAATGGGCCTGCACTGCTTAGGAATCAGTAAGATTCTAGAAGAGGAATCAGAACAGAAGAACGTTATTTTCTCATTAGTCTCATAGCCCTAACCTGGTACCTTTTCTCTTCTGGCTTTGTGGATAGTGGATTCCTGTCAGAAAAAAAAGACATATCTTCAGCAGGAAAATATTTTATTCTATGTCCTGAGACACAGTGGATATCGTGTTCTAAAGGCTTGCACTTTTCACACTGAGAGACTGAGAGACGAATGCTTTAATCATAAACTTATCATGCAAATAAAAAAAAAAGGTGGCCATTTTTACTTCTCTACTTTTAATGAGTTTCAGTGCAATCATATTTGCGTTCATCATGCCTAGAGTAGGAGTAGTGATTTAGGCTATACTAGAGATGTAATCAATGTCTAAGAAACTCTCTAACTAAATATAGATTGCAATTGAGTGTGAGAGTGAAATAGGCTCCTCAGGTGGAGGAAAATGCAATAATACTCATCGTTGGGGTCTTGAAGAACCTTTACACTTACCAAAGGAAGGCCTCAGAGTTTTTTAATGCCTTCATCTGACAGGAAGACTAAACTTCAATCTGAGGTCCTGGGATCTCAGTTCTGCCTATATTCCAACCTGAGAGAAATACAGGACATTTCAATTTTTCCATCTTATTTAAGTGTAAATGCTCATACTAAAATGTGGTATTTGTAATACCCCTTTGATACACAAATTTTACGCTTTTATGCTAATTAGATTAACCTTTGTCATCTTAATTAAAATATTAGAGATTTTTTTAATAGCTGTTAACCTCAATAGAAAGAAGTAAAATGACAATATGCGATAGAAAATAATCCATGAATTTTCTGAATGTCACAAAGATAAGAAAGGAGTTCAAAGCAGAAAGACACGATGATGAAATGGTAAAATTTCCAGTGGTTTGAAAAATTTCTTTTGGGATTATCTAAGAGCTGATGTTTTCTTTACATCTATGAAGTATTCATTCTGAAAGTAAAGTCAGGAAATAGTTTGTAGAAATATTTCAACAAAGAATAAAATAAATCAGACACAAAAAGCCTTGCTTTTATGACAGTTATTCACTTGTTTTTGTTTGTTTGGTCGGTTGATTGGTTGGTTTGTTTTTCTTTGTTTTGTTTTCTTTTCTTTTGCTTTGTAGGCAAGTCTGTTGTGACTGCAGACCTTCTAGGAGAGTGATTACTCCTATACATTCCTGTAATATCTAGAAAGGCAAAAAAGAAATTCTGTACTTGGTAGGAAATTCTAAGGGATTTTTTAACAAAAAAAGCACATACAACAAAAAAACTTTTATATAATACTTCAACTCTTACAGATCATAAAGATTGCACTCCTCATACCATTCTTGCTATAAACAGTTACTTCAGCAGCAGCTTGCAAAAAGAATTCTCACATAATGGATTGGAACTTTCCTTGAAGAATTACAGGACTTTCTCCATTAAGCCAGAATCATATCTGATTTGCAATCTGCATATCTCATTGAAGATGGCAAGATTATTAGAGTTTTACCTGAAGAGTAGATGAGTGTTAAATTTTTCCTACTGTTTAATATTCAGTTTGAAAAAGGTTAGAAGTTTGAATTTTTAGATAAATTGGTTTCAGTTCACCTTTGCACAGAATGAATGACCATAATGAAGATACCAGTGATATTTTTTGACCAGCCTGCCTTGCTAAGATAATGAAAAGTGTTGATATAACCAGGCTTTCTCACAAAGAAGCAAATCCAGAATGTTACAGTTATTTTGGCCTTTTAGAAAAGGCACATCAAATCAAATCAAAGATCTAGTTTTGATCTTGGACAACAACTTTCCAAATTCCATCAGTTGCCCTCACAGGGAGCAAAGGTCTTTGAAGTTCCCTTTTCCATCTTCTCTTGGGATCAGAAACTAACCATCATATACCTATTTATCTCTCTTTCTGATAATATGTCATCTCTTTCCATAACTCTGTTTCTTCTCACCTATTTCATCCCCTTTTTCAAACATACTTTTCTGTAAATGCAGCCAAATTATGTAGCTTTCTTGGGGTAAATAATTTGCAGTGTTTCCTCTCCCTTTAAATTATTTTTAGATAGGTCTAACTTCCCATTATTTCTTTCTTCTGACTGTCATCTGTTCTTCCCAGCTCATCATTTCCCATCATAATGATAAACACCCTAAAATACAGCAAAAATGCATCTTAAATCATCAGATCTTTTTTTTTCTTTTTTACAGATGTTTTCAATGATCTCTAGGCATATGCAGAACTAAGTTGAGTTATGAGGAAAATTGCTTTGGGGAGGCAGGTTATCCACTATCCTGAAGTTGAATATGAATTTGTAATGAATACATCATGTCATCATGGAACCCCATTAATAACTTCACTCTGATTTCAACGCTGCAAGAACAATAGGGTGCTTTTCTTTTCACATGACAGTGAGCTTGTAAAATTGTGAAATAAATAAACAAAACTCTCCCTGACTTCAATTTCTTTTTTTTTCTTCTTATTTTTTAACATCTTTTGTACATCTTAACCCATATATCTAAAAGAAATTATTTTTCAGGAAATAAAAAAAATAAGCATAAAAAAACTTTGTTCAACTGTTTAAAAAATTTTATGAAACACATTGTCCCAAGATCTGGATGAAGGTGTAAGTTGCACCCTCCAGCAGGTTTGCTGATGACACAGTGGGAGTGAAGGGCAGCTGATACACCATAGAGTCATGCTGCCATCCTGAGGGACCACAACAGCCTGGAGAAATGGGCTGACAGGAAGAAGAACTAAGTCCTGCACACTTATTATCTCTGTTTTAAGTCCTGTCTCAGTTCAGGGTAGAAGAAGGAGGAAAAAAGAAGGAATGAAACATTAGATTGTACATTATACCAAAGGACATGACATATGATTCAATACTAATATTATTGAAATGTACATCGAAACATACTTTGCACTTAGTGAAAAATCTGCCTGTTCCTCCATACAGAAAGGCAGGAAGAAATGTGTAGGTACATGCCTATCTGTACATAGTGACATTTAAATTCTCCATGGAGACTAAGTTTTCTTTGGAGACCCTCATCCCTAGGGGATGAGTTCCCATGCTCACTAACCATCTGGGCTGCAAATTTAATCAGACTACAAATCTTGTAAATCAATGAGTCTAGGCCTTTAGTTCAAGCAAGAGGACCTCATCATCCTAATTTTGTGATTTTTAGGCATATTAATTACTATCTTGCTTCTAGAGTACACAAAACACTGCCAATTATTTACCCCAAGAAAGCTACATAATTTGGCTGCCTCTGTTCATGAAAGGTTTCTAAATAGACAGGAAAAAATTTCAACTACTACTAGTTTTGTGGGTCTTTTACAAATTATTTTAATATTTAAAATAGCAAAATACATTTATTGCTGAAATTTTTTTGTAATTACTATAGATTTTTTTATGCATACACATACATTTTCACATAATGAGTCATATAATTTTATTTATTACCACCAAAATTCATTTTGATTAAAGGCCTAGTGAACTCTTCATTAAGAAAACATGGGTTTTTTGTTTAAAATAAAAGACTAACATAAATTCCTATTACAAATCTAGTAATTTTATTCCTTATCTTCTTTTTCAAGGATTAAAACAAAAAAATAAATGACAAGAATTGTTACAATAGTTCTATTCTGTCCACTCCTCCTTCAGAATGTCCATTATCAATGCCAGATCAAGTTAGACACAGTCTTGTATCTTAGAGATTTATTTTTCTGCTTCAGACTGTTTTGATCAGGGGCAGACTGGTGGGATGATTCCTGAACAGCTCTAATCATGTGGTTTGCTTTACCTTTTCCTCACTTCTCTCCTTTCTGCAGCAAAAATATATCTGAATTTTAATCTTGCTATAGCCCCCAAGTTTGTTGGTATTATGCCCTACTAGGGACCTTTGTGATCTAGGATCATTTCACATTATCCTTTTAAATTATTTGCTCAAAATTACTTCCTGATCCTTCTCTTATATCTTTTTTATAATTATATCTTTTATGATATAATTTGATGCAATTCTTACACAATTTTACTTTTAGTGTAATCTCTGTTTCAGTTATATCAGTAGAAAAATCTGAGTTGATGAATATTTTCTAAAGTAACAGAGTTCTTGATAATTCTCTAAGTGCTAGCACATTTCTTAGAGTTTATCTTCAGTAATCTACTAATAGCAGTAATAAACAGGAAGAGCAGGAGGGATGAAGTACTTTTCCAGGTTGTAGCCAGTTGTAGATTTATTCTTGCATAGGCTTGGCTCAGCTGCCTAAGTCTGTGGCACCCCATCTGGATTTTGACTGTCACTCCTCAAGTATGTCTCCTAGAGCTGCCAGCAACATAGATAAGACTTAGGTATTGTAGGGACCACAGATTATCTAATTTTAATTAGTAAATTAAGCCAAGCATACTAGGTAAGAGGGTAAAATGTGCATTTCCTAACAATTCCTTTTGATGTGTGCCTGGGCATTTCTTTAACACTGCCTTTTCTGTGTCAAGTCTTGTCCAATAATTCTTCAAACTTTTGTTTAAGCATAAACATGAGAAAGGTTAGAACAACAGATCCCATATAAGCTCAGTTATATTAAATGCTGATTCTCTGTCCCGGGGGCTGGTGTCAACAGCACTTGCTATTCCTAATGACTAGTCACACTTCTGAGAGATCTGAGGACTGATAGCTTATTAATGTATGCAATTTGGTTTCTTTATATTAATTTTGAATATATCCAATGAGAAAAAAAAATCCCAACTCTATAAACTGCTGAGGTTATGTTGCCCTCATCAAATGAGAGTTAAATCGCTACAAATCTAAAACTTGAATGTCAAGCTGTGTAGTTATTCACAGGGTTAGTGACAATGAAGTGTTTGTACTTTTTCAGCTGAAAGATGCACTGTTTGATTTCTAACAGGGACAACTCTAATCAAAGTAATATCTAGCTTGCTATCCCTATATACAAACACAATTTATAACATTCTATATATTACATGTCAAATATTTCCTTGTCAGAGATCATCCTTTGACCGCACTTGTTTTGCAGGATTCAGTGTCTCAGTTATGCACAGCTCTCAAAGTCATCTTTATTTTTATTCATTTTACCTTAAATTTCCCTTTTCCTTTCTCTTCTGTATTTCTTTTTTGCCCAGTGTGTGTGGCTTCCTTCAGTTATTTAATATTATCCTGGCATGGCAAAGTGTTGGTAAGAGGACATTTCAAAAAGTATAAGAAAAAGATCTAACTGAGGAATCAGATAAAATCCTCAGTTTTGCATTCCAGGCATCCATAAAATAATTCTTCTAGCATAAAAGCAAATCCAAGGTTTGAGACAGTGAAAACACTCTTCTGTTCCCCTTTAAAAGAAACAAGGAAAATTAGGATAATTTTTTTGCTGTTATACATATTGGAACATTTCTGTTGTACTTTTCCAGCTGTCAAAAATTTCTTCATACAGTTTTGGCCTTCAAGAAATTCCCAAAGCTAGTCATTTGCCCAGCTGTACATTACCATTACTATGTGCTTTCTTGATGGAGATTACCCATGCACTGATGGAACATAATGTTCTATAACATGACATAAAGCAATAATAGCATGCAATATAATCCTTGTTATATCTTTAATAATGAGGTAAAACTAAATTACAGCATTTGATTTTGCTGACCTAATTTCAGATGCTCATCTTTTACAGAAAACCTAATCTATGACAGAAGTGGCCATTGAGGTTCATCAGCAGTGCAACTAAAATATAGAAAATAGAGTTCAATTACATCCAACCGTTAAAACCGAATTTAAGGACTGCAGGCTCATTTGCACAGAATACTATCATTTTTCACCTTGCAAGTTTAAATATGCTTGCATAGTCTTTGATAGATTCTCCCAGAGCAAATAGAATATTTGCATACAATTCACTCTGAGAATCCCATCAGCTTTTAAGTGATTTTTGCACATTTCCTGGATATTATGGCATTGTTTAAAAAGCAATTTTAGATTATCACAAGATTAAAAAATAACTTCACAAGATTTTATATTTGTTTTGCTCTCTGCACATTCCTCATTTGTTATTATTTGTTTGTTTATTGTATTACAAAAGTTTATTTAAACACCAATAATGAAAAGGATCTATTGTGCAAACATTGTACAAATACCTACTTAGGAAGAGCCAATGCTTAAAAGATTTTGCTATGGTAAAGAGCAAACAACTCTGCCAGCATTTATTAACATTTCTTGATATTTCCTCATAAAACTGTGGAACTTGTGGGGTTTGAGTTCCTTACTCTTTCACTGGCCTGAAGTCTTGCTAGTTGAACTTTATGTTCAAAATTTATCTTTTCTAGAAAATGTCCTTACAGTTAGATATGGATTTAACTTGGAATAGGAAAAGGAGAATTAGATATTCTGGCATTTCATAAAAGAAAAAATTAAACACAAATACTGAAATCTTTACACTTTGGTGTGAAAACTCAAATTTTTTTTGCAAAATCTTTCTTTGATCAGTACTGCTCAACTTCTAATAATTTCTTATCATACAAAGATTATTAGCTCCATAAAAGCTTTTAAAATAGCAGAAAGAAGTTCTAAAATTACAGTGAGCATTTACGTCCTTGACATCAGAGACTAGGACCAAATCTTAGGGGTTTTCTCTCTGCTGAATGGTAATCTTAGTATTATTTAAAAATCTATAGAAAAATCTTGGACCTGAAAAACTTTCTGTGTAATTGAACATATCAATCTATTTTGCATACATGAAACATTAATTTATGTCCATTTCTGCAAAATTATTATTTGCTGAAAAAAGTTTTCTGTATTCTGCTGATGCGACTTTGAGCTGTGACAGAATATGTTTAGTGGTGGTGGTATTGGTTGGGCTTGATGATCTTGGACATCTTTCCCAACACAACTGATTCTATAAATTTATGATTCTATGTCTTCAGCCCTTTAATTGTATTCATTCTTTTGTTGCAAGACTTTTAGTTCTGTTTAAGGTTTTAGCTGAAAGGTAGAGAAGATTGATCCATGTTATAATTTTTAGAGGAGGAAGACACACCACCACTATATTTAAAATACTGTCACAGTTTTTAACACGTTATGACAGATCCCAAAAGTACAAAAAGTAGGGTTTTTATATATGTGAGTTTTAGATGCTCTTTTATTCTGATCATCAATTCTATTAAAGAAACTGTGTACAACATAATCAGAATAAACAACTTCCTGTACCACTTTAATGTCTCACAGACTTCTGACAACCCATTTGAATAACCATTTGCAATGTTGATAAAAATATTGTTTACAAATATACTGATATCTTCTTTCTGTTTGTGGAAACTGAATGGTTTCAGTGGATTCTGCTTTTCTAGTAATTAAACCTTACTTCTTATACTGAGCTTTTCCCTTCTACTGTTTACTCTTGATGAGATATTTCAGGAAACCAATGGGATTCTGTTCTAAAAATACAGCTGATTACAGCAGGACCTGGTTTGGAATATGAGTTCTTCCTCATTTCACTTTTCTTACTTTCTTTCTTATTTCCTTTCTGTGTTTTTTTTAATCCCTTTACACATCTTTCCTGTTATAATTTAGCTTAGGTACTAAATGAGTAAAAGACTAAGAAACAAACCATATAATTTAAATACAAATTTTTAATTTCCCTATAACTATGTTCTCTCAATTCAAAAACATCTCATACAAGCAGCATCAGGTCTAACAGGTTTATTTGCACTCCTCCAGGTCCTGGAGCCACAAGACTGGGCTCCAGGACCTGGACAGGAGGGTCCTGGGTAGAATTGGTTTGAGGCAGCAGTAGCCCTGAGGAAGGAAGTGGCGGAAGTGGTGGGAAGGAAGGAAGGAAGGAAGGAAGGAAGGAAGGAAGGAAGGAAGGAAGGAAGGAAGGAAGGAAGGAAGGAAGGAAGGAAGGAAGGAAGGAAGGAAGGAAGGAAGGAAGGAAGGAAGGAAGGAAGGAAGGAAGGAAGGAAATTTCTGTTATTCAGAATCCTGTTCATTTCTAAAAGCAATTTCATTGACTGGCCTTATGTTGCACTAAAGAGCTACCTACTTGACTAGTTTTTTGAGTACTCAGTGGAGAAGAAATGTGATGCTAAGGGCCTTCTAAGTCAGTAATGTGCTCTGAGCTGTCCTCTGGCATAGAAGTAACTGAGATGATAAATATTTTTCTTTCCTAGATATTTCATCTGAGGCATGAGACTGCTTTGAAAAATTAGTGTGTCCATTGGGTGACAAATACAATTCTGAATATCATCCAGAAGTGAGGTAACACCAATTTTTACTCTTCTAACTGGAGCTAACTTCATATAAGTCTCCATAACACACTTTTGAATTACTGCATTTTCAGAAATATCCAAGAGGATTCAGAGATACTGCTGATTGCCTCAGGCACTATGTGATTTGCCTTCAGCTGCCCCCCACACACATCAAGCTTTTCTGCTTAAAGCTTCTGGGTTGCACAAGAAGGCTTATGTTCAGACCTACTGTGACATGGAAAGCTACATCAAATTACTTCTTTCTAAAATGTTCTTGTTCATTTTATGTTACATTTTATACCTATTTTTTAAGTTCTGACTATGTGAGATTTGTGGTATATAAAAGAATTTAACACAGCATCTTATTATCCAAATCTATCATATTGTGTGCCACAGGCTATCCTTCAAAAACACTTTAGGGTTTAACAATTACATTAGAAATTTATAATTTACCAAAAAAAACCAGTAGCCAGAAAATTCATTTTCTGTTCCTACAATTGCTTATTTTCTCTGTTTAAGACAAAACCAAGGAAGAAGATAAAGCCTGTAACCCTAATAAAAAATTCTGTCTTTAGCAGTGTGAAAAAACAGAAGTGTTCTACCAACAGGATAGATCTGTGCTTTTCAACTTGAACCACTTCAGCTTTCATGTCCATTAACTCTCTAGCTGTCCTGCTGAGGCAGTCATCAAGATTGCCAATTGTGATGGTGTTTATGCTGAGAGCGTTTGTCCACAAGCAAACTGAAAACATTAACTAAGATAAAGGCCAGCAATTTTGAAACTGCAGCCCTCCAACTTGTGAAAAATATGTTCTGGAACAATTTCTGTGCTTTGTTATGGAATCCAATGAAAGGTTAAAAAGACATCCTTAACTTTTAATCTGATTAAATGCACAATATTTTGTAAGCACTTTAATTCATTTTGAGTAGCATTCAGAAAGGTTTTCAAAATTTGGAACATTTTGAATTGAAGATTAGGAAAATTTCCTGACAGGATGGGAAAGAGATTGTAGAGACTTTGGGTGTTCTTTGGACCCTGACACTATGATTACAATTTTATTAATCATACATATTTATTTACAGCTTCACATACATTGCATGAAAACTCTGCTGCTCAAAATCTAGTTTGCTGATTGTCACATGAATAGGGGAGATCCTCAGCCCTTACTGTGGGGAGATTTCCTTGATCCTTACTATTTGCTTTGTCTGGCAGTGCCCCAGGAAAGTCAAGACCCTTGTGCCCAACCAGTCTGTCAGCATCCTGTTATGGGGACCCTTCACTAAGAAATTCTGCTGGATCAGAGGGTGGTTTGACTGACTTATTTAGGGACAGACATCAAAAGGAGATCCCTCAGCTGGTCTTCCCACTTTATTTGTGTCCCCCACTGCCAGCAATTGCCACAAGCCATGAAGGACTCATACCAACAGTTTAGAGAATAACACACTTCGTTAATACAAAACAGCCAGGTGACAGGTTATGGTTCAAGGACTGTTTGTGATGGTATCTGACTGCAGAAACATATTCAAAGCAACACACAGACAAACTCTAATCCCCAATAAAAGTGTTCAGTACACACAGAATGTGGTTCTTGCCCATTCCTATGATTGAGAGGACAGGTGTACCTCATTGACTGATCCCAGCAGTTATGGTGGAGTCTTCCCTAATTTTCCCCATTTTCAATGTACTTTTATATTTCTTTATGTTTAGATGGAGCTTTAATGACTCTGATCATACATACCTTTGTTATTGATGCAAATTTTTCTTACTTTGATCTTAAAATTATAGTCATTAAAATATAGACACTTCCTCAGGGAGGGGTGGTCATACCTTGGGGGTGGGTAACTTGGGGATGGAGCTGCGTGTTAGTATTACAATTAGGTTAAAATAAAACAAGTTCATCCAAAGAGAGCAATTTTGCCACAGTTCCTGCCTTGAGAACAAGACATCTTCTCTCTCCCCTGACTGACGGCTGATATGGGGTTCATCAGCTGTAAAGGACAACCAAGGTCCCTTCCCTGCAAGGGTTTCAACAGAGCCTTGGCCACAGGGTTTCCACTCTGCTGCATCCTCCATTCCATCCCCCCTCAGCAGGCGCTTATGGTTGCAGATTATGTGTATGGGGAATCATCACAGACCACATTCCATCCGGGAAAGAGAAGCTGCATTACTCCTCCCTGGTGAGCCTGCATCTGGAGCACGTCCAGTTCTGGGCTCTTTAATACATGGAGCTCCTAGAGGACTGCAAAGATGATAGCTGATGGGAACAACTCTCTCATGAGGACAGGCTGACCTAGTTGGGCCTAGTTGGGTTTAGCATCAAGAAAGGAAGACTGAGAGGAGATCATATCAATTTCTTTGAATATCTGAAGGGAAGATTTCAAGAGGATGGAGCCCAGCTTTTCTCAGTGGTGCCAAGCAATAGGACAAGAGACAACAGACAGAGACTTATGCCCAAAAAGTTCCATGCAATGGAGCAGGTTACCCAGAGGGGTTGAGGAGTGTCTTTCCCTGGAGATATCAAGAATTATTGGATGCAATTCTGTGCCATGTGCTTAAGATGGCCCTGCTTGAGCAGGGAGGTTCGACCACATCCAACCCACAGGCCTACTGTAGTCCCTTCCAGCATTTCCCATTCTGTGATTCTGTGAGTTACACCCATACTTTAAAAAGTCAGACTGAGAAAACAAATTAAAGACATCAATAAAATTAAGCCACTACCAAAGCCCAATTTACGCAGAAATGTGAGTCATGAGACATCCTGACTCCAAGACTTCTTCATCAGAGATACCTGGTTCTCATTACAGCCCTTCAATTAAATTGTCTTTGCAGCATTGCCTGTGGTATGTGATATATGGCATGGAAATGCTAAGCAGATGGAGTTTTGTGGGAAAAGCATACCATAAACATCAAGACCTTTTCTGGCAATTTTCAACCGCTGTCTAACCAATGATACCTTATCAACCTATACCCACTGATCACACCAGTACTGATGTAATGCAACAGGGGAAAAGATAACTGGGAAGTGCTGGTCCTGTGTAGAATTGGGTAGTACAGATTACTGTAGTCCTGATGTAGACACACATTCTAGACGTGCATTTATATTATATGTCAATACTCCCAATGTATTGGGAGTATTGTATTTATATTTTTTACATAAATATAAAAATGATATAAATTGGAACATATTATTTTTCGCATGTAAATTTCAAGACAAGAAGACGTGGAATATCAGCCTAAGAAAAAGAAAATCAATCTTCAGTTTTTAGAAGATTTATTGACTGTGCTGTACACTCTGGTTTATGTGTTGTTTGTGACTACTATGTTCATCCCTAGAAGAAAGAGAATTAGGAAATTATACAGTACAATGTAGGCCACAAAATTTGTATTCCAAAGCAATGCAATTTAGATGAATTAGTAAATATATATTCAGACAAGTGAGGGGGAAAGAAAGGTTCCTAAATTAAATGGGGACATGAGTTTTCCATCTTTTTCCAACTTTTTTCTTTTTTGAAAATTTTTGATTTGAGAAAATCCTGATAAAGGAAATATTTACATAAAAGTATTTTTCAATCAATCAATCAATCAATCAATCTTTTCGTTCAATGTTAATAATATTGCAAATAAGTACATAGAATAAAATCTATCAGCTAAGGTCCAAGGGAGTTAGAATTTGAAAAATAGAAAACTACTTTACTAGATGCACGTATGGCACTTTTTAGGCTGGGTTTTTTTATAAGGCTGAATTGCACTTTACCTGTAACTAAGAATGGATGAAAAATAATGTTTTTTGTGGAAAAGACAGAAAAAAATTGCTATACTAGGCCAGAAAATACCCCCAACAAGCTACATATAATTCTGTACGAAGATGAAGAACACTAAAAATTACAAAAGTATTTATTACTATGGATTGGGAAAAAATAGTTCCATTTGCTATATATTTACTAAGGGTTTTCACTTATTTACTAGCATTGGGTGAATCTGCAAATATTGGTCATAAAAGCCGTGCCTAGAAACCTTTTGTTTATACTGGTTTTTAGGTAATAATTACTCCAAACAAAGTCAGAAGCTTGTTCTGTTAAAAAGGCAAAAGAAAGGACAGTATCCTGCTGCAGAAAACTTTGTTCTGGGATATACACATATATTTTCATACATACATATATATGCACAATGCTGGTATTTCAGAACATCCCACTTGGAGATGAAATTCATATAACACAAATGCAAATTGCCTGCATGTCATATGTTGAGAGATATTTACATTTTTCTGCAAGATGCTGATTCTACATTTCTCAGTGAATACTGAATATCTACACCTTGATCATAGCTCATGGCTTTACTGTTTTGTAAATTGACAAATTACACATATTACGTGGTCCCTGCTGGGACCACTGAATATGTGTAATTAACCCCTGCTTGCACCTTTCTTCCTGATTTCAGAGAGTTGTAATTGCAAGAAACAGAAGGACTTGAATTTACTGCGCATACCTAGAAAAATAAAATAGTATGTTCTAAATAAATATTATGTATTATAATATTTTCTTCAGCAATTTTTAATATAATTATACAAACCTACATATAAAATGCACATTTTAATTTCATTGCTGGTTTTAGTTGACAAATTAAGTAAAGATCCACAGTTTAAGTTTAAAATAATAAAATAAAACATCAGTCACACCCTTAGCATAAATAGCAAGAAGTGCTTACTCTCATTGAGCTCAGATGTTAGATTTGCCCAGAAAAAAATAGCCAGCACATAGCTGGTTCTCTAGTCTTGTTTTTGATTATCATAAATACCATAAACAAGCTGATAAAATTACCCATCACTTATTTAACTGGCCAAGTACACTAATTAGATTCTGCCAAAGGACAGCCGTTCAGAGGAGTAGATTAATTCATTTTTTACTCATCAGTCTTGCAAACAGATAGGACCTACTAATTCTTATCCACACACTGGCTGATCTGTTAAATGCCTCTGTAGTTTTACAGCAATGGCTGACATCCATCTCGCTTCAGGAAATGCTGGTTCAAGTCCCTTGATAATTTGAAAGTTTACAAACATAAGAACAAGTTTGCAAGAAACCTGCATGATGAAACAAAAATAATTAGGTCACCAAAATGCATAGTATTAGTCTTAGTCTATTCAATAATATTTTTTTCACATTTCATTTAAAAAGGAAGGGATAATCTGTTTAAAATCAAACGTGTTCTTCTTAAATGACAGTTTTATAATGTAGAACAATACAAGAAGATTTTTAGACAAGCAGTCATGTAATATGTTAAAGTTCTACATCCGATATTAAAACCTTAAGAAAACCAGGGGAATTAATTTATTCATCTTTGAGACTTGATTTGTCATAATACAGCTATTTTGCAAATGTAGTGCATTTAAACCTGCAGACTGTGAGATACACATCACTCCCAATTGAAGTCATGGAAGGGAGCATAAATCGAGAAATTGGGATCAGAGGAGTCTATTAAAACAACAGTGCCTTCCAAGCAGTATCTAATAAGAAACAAACTTCTTTCTTATCACACCTCCATGAACTTTTTAATGGAGAAAAGGTTCTTTTCACACCACATACCTTTTAATGGAGAAATTTTCACAGTGAGTTTTATGTAGAGCACTAATATTTAGCTTTAGTAAAAAAATTGTATTTTTTGCAAATTATAGTATGTTAATACTTTAGATTTTCCAAATTACACAGTGGTACAAGTCAGTCATTCTAGTTGTTTAACTAACAAAAATGCTGTCTGAAGATCATCAAGTTGCCATCTTTCAAGTTTTATAAAGCTAACAGCCAATTCTAGTTTTATTTTCTTTACTATTGCATATGTCAGCAAGATTAAATGAGTCTATTATAATGTATATCTCTGGAAAAAAAACAATAAAATAAGAAAAAAAACCACAACCTGCCAACAGACTGTGCAAGTAGTTTTTTTTCTTGTTGGACTCTAATTCCATGAGTTGATAAGGCTTTAGAAGTGCTACTAAACAAGTCTTATGCTTCATTAATATTTAAAAAATATTTTTCAATAAATAATAGAAAATTTTCAATAAATAATAAACAAAGTGTTTTAAGTTGTTATTACTTTTACATTAACTTCTGCCATTGCTTGTTTTGTTTTGTTTTAATAAGAAATAGGAAGATATTATTAGAAATATGCAACTACTTCAAAGATTAGATTGGCTTTTCCCAGTTTTGGAAGATCCACTATCAAACCGAGTATTCCACTTTCATCAGTGTCTTCTTTCACTCTCCAAAGTGATAGGATATCTACAGAAACTATTCCAGGCAAGAAGAAGAAGAAGCAGAAATAAAAAACTTGGCAATACAAAATTTTGGGGCTATGTTTTCTTATTCTAGGCCTCAGTCAGATCAAATTTAGTAGAACCTTTTGATTTCTTCAATATTATTTCCATGGATCCTGTTATTAAGGGACATCTAGAATACATTTTTCTGTAATGCACACAGACTGTGGCAAAGCATCAGAAGAGGAATTTATTGGAAGCCTATGAAAAAAGTAGCAAACCTATTACTCCTTGAGAATACTACAAATGGGACCAAGAACTGAATCTTGTGTGCCTCTGTGGCATGTATGTGACATTTAATTTTGATGAAAGCCAGAAGCTTCTTTTAGCCATGAGCTGAAATGCTGAGCTTCTGGAAGATGTACTTCTCTCACTTTTAACATTCAGTAATCTTAAAACCAGATTTTGAATTTCTGAATTATCCAAGTACAAAAGGTCTGTTGCTGTAGCTACTGTCTTGTTGACTTCTTCTTACAGATGCATATTTGGTACAAGGTCTGTCAGTCTTCTGTGAGTTGCTAATCCATGATGATAAATGGGTTTTAGATTTCTGTGGAGCACACCAGCATTTTAAGACATTGTACATTACAAGAAACTGAAGAAAAAGGTCATTATTAGTGATCTAGTTAGTGAGCTTTGAGCTTAGACTGCAGAAATATGAACTGTGAAGTGCTTTTCCATTTTTTGTAGAGTAAGAAATTCATTAATTGAGAAAAAAAAAGTAAAAATTGTTTCATTGTCCTTGCTTAACTACTTTGTTTTAAAAAGTAAAACTGCAGTAGGATAAAGTAAAGGCTAACTTCATAAGTTAAAGGAGAGGAAGTATCTTGGATTTTCTTCCAAAAGGTCCCGGGAGAATTGCGTCAACTAATGTTCAGCACTTGCTCTGAAATGAAGATTAATGGTTAGGTGAGATGTCTGAGTTGCATAATCTTTTATCAACCATCTGTTTAAACATGAAAATAAACTATCAAAGTTTAGAAGTGGTTTTGTTTCAGCAGAAAAGCAAAAGGCAGGGAATGATTAAAATTGAACAAAGCAAGAACAAAAATTTCATTTTTATTTAACTGTTTTTATTTAACTGTTTTAAGTCATTATTATCATATGTTTATTCTGAGAGTTGGTTAAATTACCACCATTCTGCTAGCATTCAATTTTCTTACAGAGCAGTACACATGAGACTGCATCTGATCTGGGATTATAATGTACTTTTTTCCAAAACTTGGCATGACATTTCAGAAATTGTAGAGACCCAAGATAACAACTTTGAAGTTGGATGAACCATAATCCTTGAATAAAATCAGCATAAGGCCCAAGGTTTTCTTACAAATCATACACAATAGATATACAAGGAATGAAAGAATACACAACTAACCCAAAATCTTAAGGGCTCTGAGAAAAAAAAAATTATTCTTTGGGTAAACATAAAACTTGGCATTAACCTATATAACTCTTACACATAAAATGCATATAAAGGTCTACTAGATGAGATACCATTGAATCATGACAATTAAATACCCTGTGCTATGCTATGCCCATACCTGTCAAACAAATGTTATTAAAAAAATTTGGTTACTCTGGGTGAATGAAATAGGTGATGTCCGGATTACATAACTCAAAGATATATCATGTTATCTTCTATGTGAGCATAGGAATTGTATTTTGCATCCATTTTTGTGCATTGCAACTACATTCAGGTTGCAAACCCATTTCTAGTTAAGGGAAAAGATGTGCTCTGAGGAAAAAAAAAATTATTATTTTCAGGTATTTTTATCGGTGATGATTTTGATTTTTTGTGTGTAGGTTTTTTGGTGGTCTTCTTTATTTGTTTGTTTTTGTTTCTTGGCTTTTTTGGAGAGTTTTTTTTCCCTTTTCCTTTTGGTACTTTTTCTACCTTTACCATTTTGTTTTATGTATGAACAGCTGCAATCTGAATTCTGATTAATTCCTCACATTCAGGTACAATGTAGCAAATTCTACTAACAGAGTCTTAGGGTGGTAAAGACATAACTTAAAGTCACTAGAAACCAAATTGAAAAGAAATTTGAGTTTGTTATTAAGATGAGGGTAACATTGGATAAATCCACAAACATAACAACCTTACTGAAGTTTAGAGACAAGTAAAAATTATGTTTCTAAACCATTTTGATGAGCATGGTCTATACAGTCTTACTGGAAGCTGAAATCAATCTTTCTCTCAAACCATTAATATTTCAGAACCAGTCTTGTTGGCCTTATTTCGACGCCATTCAAGGCCTCAATGTCTTCCTTGTAATGAGGTGCCCCAAACCTAATGCAGGATTTGAGGTATGGCCTCATCAGTACAGGATGATGATCACTGTCCTAGTCCTGCAGGCCAAAGTATTTCTCATATAAGCTAGGATGCCACTAGCCTTGGTGGCATCTGGGCATATGAGATTCATTTGTCTGTCTACCAAAAGCCTCAGATCTCTCTACATATGGAGAGCGAAGTCCTTTTCTGCCAGGTATCTTGACAACCACTCTGCTTCCAGCTTGAAGCTTCTCATGGAGTTGTGACACAAATGACAACTAGGAACATGACCTTTTTTCAACCTCATATCATTACCTCACCCCATTAACACAGTCCAGGTCCCTCTGACCTTCCCACTCACAAGCAAATCAACACTTCTGTCTAACTTGGTATCCTCTGTAAATTAACTGAAATAATGTTCAATCTCCTCCTCCAGATTGTTGATGCAGATATTGAACAGGACTGGCACCCATTCTGAGTCCTGGAGACTGGTTGTCAGCTGGATTTAACTCTATTTACCACCACCCCCTGGACCTGGACACCTATCTAGTTCTGTACCTAGTGAAGAGTGCACCTGCCCAAGCCATAAAGCAGTCATTTTCTCCAGGAGAATGCTGTGGGAAATTATATCAAAGATTTCTTGAAGTCCAAAAAGACAGCCTTTCTCTCACCCATAAAGCAGCACATGCTGTCAGAGAAGATCAGTTCAGTCAAGCAGGACCTGTCTTTCCTAAACCTATGTTGGTTGGGCCTGATCCCCTGGTTGTCCTGCACATGTTCTGGCACTCAAGGCTTCCACAGCACTGGAAGTGCTGGATCCCTTCCAGCCCCTCTAGTAAGTGGGCATCACAAGAACTTTCAGTCATCTGGGTCCTGCCTTGTTAGCCAGAACTGTTGGTAAATGATTGAAAGGGGCCTGGTGAGAACTTCCACCATGTCTCTGAGTCCCCTTGGGTGGATCCCATCCAGTCTCACAGACTTGTGTCTAAGTGTTGTAGCAGGTTGTTGACCATTTTCCCTTGAATTATGGGGGTTTCATTCTGCTCTCTGTCCCTGTCTTCCAGCTCAGGGTTCTGGGCACCTGGGGAACAACTGGTCTTACTAATAAAGACTGAGGTAAAGAGGGTATTGAGTATTTCTACCTTTTCCTCATTCTTTGTCACTATTGTTTCCCTCTGCATCCAATAAAGGATGGAAGGATGGAGGTCCTCCTTAGCCCTTCTTATGTTGCTGATGTATTTATCAAAACAATTTTGTTGTCATTTATGGCAGTAGACAGTTTAAGTTCTATTTGGGCTCAGGCCCTTCTCATTTTCTCCCTGCATAAGTTCACAATGCATTTGTTGCCTTGCCTTTCTTCCAAGGACCATAAAATCTCTTTTTTTGTTTTTTGGTGGGGGGGTGGAAATTGATGAGACTGTAGATTTAGCAAGATTTCTTTACGGACATTTGAGTAAATTTAAGGCACATGATGTTATTAACTCTGACCCTGTCACAGAGAGTAATCTTTAACCCATGTGGCACACTCTCAATCTTCCATGCATAAGCCCAGAAAATCTAAAGTTTCTAAAGCTATTCTTAAGCAGTAGGAATACATTGTCAAAACTCACTAATATTTTAACACCTGTATATTTCCAGTCATAATAAAAGTCCTATAAATGTTTATAAAGACTTTTATTGCTTTTTTTATATATATCTGCATTTTTGACGATTTTACTATATTGCTGATAGTCAGGTCATTGTTCTCACATGTTGATAACTGCGATGAAATACTTTTGTTCTCTAATTCATACAGTTTTGGTGACCCTAGATCTCATTTTATTTCAGTCATGGCCTACCCCCCAAGAAATTAGCAAGTTTTGTGTTCCAAAGTTTCAGGTAATCGTATTCCATTAACAAAATAATAATGGTTGTACACAAAATATTATTCTCACTAACACTGAATTATACCCTAAGTATCGTGAATAATGTACTTGGATTATCCAGTGTCATCTCACTGTATGAACTTGCTCATTATAAATATTTCTAGTATTATCTGGGTTTATGTATGTAGTGTAGGTGCTCATAGTGTGTTTGTGCACTGCTTAATTGGATGATCCAAAGGGGGAGAGAAAGGGATTTCATTAGAACTCATTTGTTAATATTTTAGAGCTGCAGGCTTGTATTGCCTCTTTGCTGACAGTGAAATTCAGACAAATTTCTAGAAGTAACAGAGCCCATACAGATGCAGAAGCCTGAAGGACTTATCAATCCCACTGCATGGAAACTGGTTTTGATGGCTTCGCAGTTTGTACTCTTACCTTGCTCCACAGCTTTGTATCTAGAATGTAGATGCAAATCAAATCTGCAAAAAGAATCTCCTGTGCCTTAAATTACTAGTAGACTTAGATTGCCTCATTCCATCAACACCAGTCTCCCGGGTGCACTGGCAATGTGCTGCCTATCTTCAGCCTATTCCAGATCAAATTCTGCTTCCTAGGAAGACTGTTCTTCCTAGGTCAGTCCACTTCTTCCAGAAATTTCTTTTGAAATTCCAAATAATTTGCTGTTGAAGGAGTAGTATCAGCATGTTGCAAGCTTTCGATGATGCTCAAGTTATGACTGAAGTGGAAGTCTATTAAATATTACTTGAGCATGTGGACATGATAGAAGAAAATAAAATATGTCTTTCCAATTTAATTTGCACATTAAAATATTATTACTCTTTTTATTATTCATGATTCATGATTATTATTATTATTTATCATCATCAACATCATCATCATCATCACCACCACCACAAGTTTTTAATTTTTTCATTGAGTTTTCCACAATAAAATTCCAACCTATTATTATCTTTACCCTCTGGTCCACACTCTTATCTATAACACACTTTGATTCACAATTATCAACAATTTATTCCCCTCCCCTCCCTATTACTCAGAGTACTCAAGTCTTGATTAAAATGAAGCACTATGTCTCATCATCAAATGTGTAATACTGTTTTTGAATATTGAATACTACCATTTAAACATTTCATATACACCATTAAGAGATTATTGAAACATACCATTATGAGACTATTAGCAAAGACAAAATGAACAAAAGGTTTCTGTTAGATAATTCCTGGTCAATGGAAGCCTCTTGACACATTTAACTTATTCAGCAGCCATTTTAAGAAGCTTGTTTTCAAGACTGCATGAAAACCAGGGTACTCTGCATTACTTCTTTCTCTTTTTTTTTTTCCCTGACAATTATGTCTGGTTTGAATGATAAAGTTTTATAAATATTATGGAGGCCTATAAATTGGAGAATTCTCACTCCCTTTTTCACAAACTTCATGCTGGCTCGTATTTTCTTATTATTTTCTTTTAGGCATTACATCTTTCCCTTTCCCTCCTCTTGTGTCATACAATTCAGACTTAATAATTGAAAGTCATAATCCATCAACATTTGCTTTCCTAAAGCATTAGTAATTTTGCACTAATTCACGCTACATTGTCAGCTGACTGTATTTGCTGATTTATTCTAATGTTTGTATCTTATGCTTTTTAGCAATTACTTTTTCTCCATGGTCATTACTCTATTCATGTACCTCATTGAGGAAGACAGAGTCAGAATCTTTTCAGAAATGTATAAAGACAGGAGAAATAGAATGAACCAAGCTGAACCAAGAGAAATATTAATTAAATATTGGTGGGGGGGGGGGAGGAGGGGGGAAATCACAATAAATGAAATAGAAAAAAATAAAGCATGAACATAAGTTCTTTCTTCCATTGCCTTTTGGAATATCAAAGCTGGGTAACCAAATTTTGAGATAAGGGAGATTATAGTTTGAAGTCAGACAATTCAAAATAATACAATTTAGAGACAGAAAGAAGCTCCAATAAGCTTCAATTATAGTGTTCTTTCCTCATATACTAGATCATTAAGGCAACCATGAGTAAAAGGAACAGCAGTTTTCTCCAAACCCTTTACCTTTTTTCCCCTTACTTATCCTGGAAATGAAATGCAAGTGTTCAGTGTTTTCTATGGGCTTGCATTTTTAACATCTTATTTGCTCAATTCTATCTGATCTTCCCCAAAAAATTCAAGTGTGTGCATGAAAGGTACTAGAAGTGTTCTTACATTTTGCTCAGCAATCCTATTAGATGGATTCTTTACTCCTATTGGCATGTTTAAGAAGGAAAAAATTGAGAACTAACAATGCTGAGATTTTTTTTTTATCCAGTTACTTCACTGGACATATTTTTCTTGGGTTTTTTGCTCCTTTCTCTTTTTTTTGGCAATTAGCTTTTGGAATGAACTCATTACATTATCTCTTGAGAAATTATTCTAAAAATAATTTCTGTCTTTGTGAGGATCTGAGTCTTGCTAAAATAAGTGCAAGATATCTGAACATTAGTGTGAAAGCTGCATTTTTTATTCTTTTTCCTTCCACCTCCACCCTTTTCTGCTGTGATTTAATTAATTTTTCTTAAAACTTGACAATATTCCTCTCAACTATTCTTCTTAAACTATGAATTGAATTTTAAATTATATGTTATGATTATGACAATTTTTCTCATTGAAAATTACTCCTGAAGTGTTTGTAAGATTTTTAGGGAATGGTTAAGATTGCCTGAGGGAGCAATTAATGACCATTCCTACCTTAACTTATTAAAAGAGTTACCATGTATTCTTTTGGTATTGATTTAAACCCAGAACATTTCCATCAATGTCATAATTTTCACTTGGTGAGAAAAATGCCTGCTTCCACACCTCTACCATAGGGATTGAATCTGTCTGCTTTGTAAGCCTGTAGACATACTTGTGCTTTCTTTTTTACAATACTCATTGCATTGTAAAAAAGGGAGGAAACAAAGAAAAAAAATAAGTATACCTTAAACCCCAGATTTTCAACATATGATAAATACACTCATGTTGATGAAGCAGTGAAAGAAAACTACTTCAAAACCCTGATTTTAGATAAAAATAAAATTAACTCTTTTGACAATGTTTTGTGTGTTTGAAAACACTGAGTTCCTTTATTTTATAAGTAATGTAAATCGTTTTTAGTGGGCTCCTTTCTTGCAAAAAATTAGGATTTTTTCACAGGCAAGTAGATACTTACTTACTAAAGAAACATGTCTGCCTTTGTCAAATGTCAAAATGAACTCTTCTAAGATGCAGATGGCACAGTATGTTGTATATCTTCTTTCCTAGACAGGGACATAAAATCTGGTATCATGCAGTGGATGTGAATTTAGCACACAATATTCTAGATAAAAAGCATAATACTATCTTCATCATTAACCCTAGTATTTGACAATAATTTGTACTACATGGTTCATAAAATTAAATACAAAATAAGTAATCTAATGTAAAATATTGGGGTTTTTAACCCATTCACATGGCAGTGTAATCAATACTATTACATGTCAAATTGTACTAACAAGCCATTATTTAGATGTTAAGTAAGATAAAAAAATAATTCCTAAACTAAATGGTAGATTTTCTTATCTGAATATTGCAAATCAGTTTTTTCAATGTTTTTCCCCCTCTGCCTTTCACTGTTTGTGGGATTAAACTGAGAGTGCTCTTTCTAAAGTTTCTAAGGAAATGGAAGCTATAGCTCAAATTTGTTTTCTTTGAATGTAAACTATTATCTAATTTATCTCTGTGTGCTTAATGAACAAAGAGCAGCTTTCTAATCAATTTATTATTTTCTATAACTTCTATGTCACTACATTGTATTTTAATATTCATAATAACTGCTACAGAGATGCATTTTGGGAGCATACAAGAGATATTACAGAGCAGAACTGAGATGGTTCAGTTAAATAAGGAAATCATACAGACCACAGGAAGACATTTGCTGAAAATCTGTGACTTGTGGAGCTTTGAATTAAGTCCTTCTTAGAATATGATGAGATGGCAAGTGCATAGTCTACATCCCTAAAACTTAATGAAAGCTAATAATGCTGCTGTAAGAGTCTTCTGAAATTCAAAATATTGTTTTTATTTTAAATTATTTGTACTTGATTGAAAAGCAACTAGATCTGGGTGAAGAAGAGCTGAGAGAAATATTCATTGTTTCCTGTTTTTGACTTGGCAGTTGGAGTGGAACATTAAAAAATATTGAAAATGAAATGTCTTCTTGACATTTTAACGTAAATGTTTATGGCGGTGTAGCTGCTTGAGAAAAACACGTCTGTCCCACTGTCACTGTCACATGCTGTTAAAGAAATAACTGCAGGATAAAGCTGTAGCTGTTCATTACATTAAAAGATGAGTTTACTCAAGGACTAAAGCGATGAATGCCTTTTACTTAATGAAATGGCTAATACATGTGCATCTTTTCTCTCCAGAGCCTGGCTAAAGAGAGGAGAATGAGTTCAAAAGAGGCAAAAAGGTTTATCAGAGACTGGCAAAAAACTGTCTCATTTCTAAAACTTTAAAACTCTAAGAGTCTTTTTTAGTTCAGGCAAGGGTTATACTTCTCTGTCTTCTTTCAGTGCCATGTTATGTCTGGGACTGGAAAAAGAGGTGCCAAAATATTGTGAAAAGCTGTTCTCATGGCATTTTCTTCTAAGACTGAGATTGCTAAAAAAATCTGACAAGAAATCCTCTTTCCAGATTTCTGCCCCAATTTTTCAGACTCGAGGGGCTTGTGTAGTCCTAATAAGCTTCAGCTAAGCCAGTGAACATTTGATGCTCATCTCAATCAAACCGAAATTCCAAACCTTCTGAGTCTCACCCATCACCAATCTCACCCATCACATGAAAGCTGCAATTCTGTTTCCATCAATACATTTCAAATGAACATCCATGTTCTTGAAGGAAATGTCGCAGTACACCACGTATAACAGACTAGGGAAGGACATTTCATTGATGCATTGTATATGGCACATCAATCAAGAGTTGAAAGATTAATCATCTAATCTAAATTCACTTTCCAAAGTTTACTAGCTCTTCTGGCATGCAGAGTTATGCACTATGCAAGAGATGCTTGCTTCCCTGTGAACCTAGTGACTATCTAATTTTTGACATTTTTTAGAAAGGAAAAATGCAATGAAAATTTTTCTTAATAAGCTAGAGAAATACTTACAGCCTCTTGAGGTCATGTATCACTTTAAGGTATTCAAAAACCACAGAGAGTAAGGGATTAGCAAGTATAAATAAAGACATCCAATCTGTTTACATAGCATAGGTGTAATGAGGAAAGGGTTGAAGAGGTGGAGCAGGAAGTGTCAGAAAACATATTTAACTTTCCTCTTACATATTCACAAAGCCAGGAGAAATAGAAGCATGGCAGAAAAATAGAGAAAGTAGAACAAAATAAACAAAACTATTCTCTATAAGCAGTGAAATATTAGTTGCAGTGTCAGAGATTACTTTGATATCTTAATAGATTTTTTTCCCAAAGAGAGAATAAAGTCACCCTGACATGGGTGAAATTTTACCCTAATACCCATCTCACTCCCAAGACTTCATTTTTTCCTTTGAAACAATAACACTTACATATTTTATTTATTTCTCTAGGTTTCAACAAACTCCTAGAAATGTTACTATCAGTCTGGATCCAAAAATAGAAGAGAGCATGGAAAGTAATTAAATATTTAATACATTAAAACTTGGAGCTTTACTAATTTTTCACAATCTTTATCAAGCCAAACAAATGTGGAACTGGTTTGCTGCAATGACATCCTAACACTACTTACGTACTGAGGCTCTGTTGTTCACTGCATAATGATCTGCCTTGTAGCATGGATTTAATCATAAAATGTTTATGGTGTAAAGATATCCAAGGTTAAACTTTTTTGGTTCTATGGCTGATGACATAAAATACTGAAGAAAATTGCTGGTTTCCAATTGAATGTTCATTTTACGTATCTTTCCTAATTTCAATTATTTGTCACAGATATATTTTAGGTAGACAGTTTTAGTTGCAGGCCCTAAATTTCCAGAACATCCTAATGTACTATTATGATGTTAACAAAATTGACCAGACAAAATAAAAATATGGTGCAGAAAGAGGTAAAAAATGCACTCATGGATTATTTCTCTGTTGCCCAGGCAGTTCTACTGCTGTCTTACATCAGTTTCAGGTGGTGCCAAATCAACCACGGTTCAATTTGATTTATAATGTGCTTCTCCATCTGAGGGATATGAACTGTTTTTACTTCTTTAATGAGAGTGAATATTTATGCTGCCATGATTTCTGTTGTCTATGGAGAATTTTAGCAACATCTTTTGTTTGCAAGGAACAAATAAAAGCAGTGCATCAAAACAAGTTTTGTATTTTCCACGTCTGCTTAGGGAAACGACAGGTTCTACCCCCTAGAAAGCAGCATTCTGATAGTTGCTGTAAGTGACTTGCAGTAACACTAGACCAGATTGTCTTTCTTCCTCATCTATTTCAACTCTCCTATTTTATTTATACCTAATTTATTACACACTGATTACAACTTCAGTGAAATAAGACATGAAAGAAGACAGTATTTTTTATGAACCACAAAAGAGCAACATATCAAGGAATGCTTAATGATGAAACAATAGTAATATAGCTGTACAGAATTAAGTATTTATGCAGCTGAAATATATGCTTGTAACACATTAATCGAATGTGTGGCCTGTCCTGGTTTAGGGCAAATTTGGAGGAGAATTTCCAAAGGGGGGCCCCTCCCGTAAGCAAACCCACATGGCCCCTCCCCCCAACCGGGTCGGGAAGGATTCCTCGGAGAGGAGTGGAAAGAACCTGCTTATTTAATAGGCACAGCACCCCCCAGCACACAAAATGAACAATACCAGATGACACCGCTCTGAAAAGAGATGGCAAATTCAGAAAGTCTCTCTTGGGGGGTGGTCGCTCTGTTCTCAGTCCCTCCGGCGCTGGGGCAGCTGCTGCAGGCCGCAAGGTGCAAACTCTCGGTGTTCCCAGGCCCCAGTCCGGAGCAGGTTCGAAATGGTCAGAAAAAGGAAAGGAGAAACAGTCCAGGAAGAAATTGGACAGTTTAGCTAAACTAGCTAATGAGCAAAAGCAAGCAGAAGCGAAGCAAGCAAGAGAGAGAGAGAGAGAGCAAAGCGAAAAGCAAAAGCAGAAAAAGCAAAAGCTGCAGTCTCTGCGTCCCGCCCGGCTGATAAGGAAACCAAAACAAAACTTTCCCTCTTCAGAGCCAGTCTTAAAGGTACAGAACATAATATCCAACATTAGCAGAACACATGAATGGGGATACAAGCATCATAATGTCACGCCAGGACATTGCCATTTATGAACCAATAAATCCCAAGTTTCAACTTATAGAACACATCCTGTTTCTGCAAGGCTACCAAACCACACCAGTGTTATATAGGTGTTACACTGCTAGTAACTTTTGATTTAGAATTTAGAATAGAAATCAACTTAGAATTTGATTTTTTTTTTCTCATACACAGAAGCGTAGTAAAACCTGTGCACACAAACCCCTAATATTAAAAAGAAAAAAAAAAGGAAAAGAAAAAAGTTGCATTTCCTCTGTAAACTGAGTAGGGTTACAGCCACATTCCATCCCAGTACTGAGAAAATTCTTGTTAAAGATTATGAATTGTAATACATAAATCAAGAAACATTTTAAAATATGAGAAAATATCTATAGCCTTATTGGCCACCATAAGTCACCATTAAGGCTCACACTAACAAAAGCCTGGGGGTTTATCTTTCTGTCACCTTCTCTTCCTCTGTCACATCCTTTCAATCAACTTTACCCACACAGATGCCAGAATGAGTATATTTACCTGGTAAGAGTATAAAGCCCTTATTTGCTAACTGATACACAGGTGTGACAGGCAGGAAAAACAAGGTATTAGGCTAAATGTTGATGCCATCCCCTATTCCTCTGACGAGACACTGCAGTCCTTTTTGGTGAGGAAGCCAATGGTTCAAACAGGTTGATCCATTTTGTGGGTGAGATGCCCTTCTTCTGCTTCCCATAGGATTTTAACAGTTTCCAGTCCAGAGTTTTTTTATTTTGAATATTAGAGCTGCTATTATTATAATTTAAATATTTGCTGTTACTATCTAAACTCTCTCATCTTTATCTGTGATTTTGCTTCTGTTATTTTGCACTGCCCTAGCTTGAATGTTTCATTTCTGCTTTTTCCTCATCTCTGTCTTATCAGAAGTCTAAGCTGGAGTTAGACAGCTGTACTGTGTCCAAACCAGAATTTGGATCACAGACAGCTGAAAACCTGGAAGGAGGATTAGAGGATAAGCATACTTGCTTCAGGTGGTGAAGATGAGTTGCCAACAAACAGAACTCAACTTGTGGTAGTTCCAGTTGTCTGATAACAACAACTCTGTTGGAAAAGAAATTGCTTTACTTCCTCCAGTATTTATTATTTTTTTAGAAATACTACTCACTGGCTAAGCCCATTACTTGTGCCATTTCTTTCATGTTGTGAAGTAAGAAAATAATGATGCAAAAGGCCAGCTTGTGTTACAGCAGCTCCACAGAACAAAGAATACAGGACATTTGGTGCCAGTCTTGCCATGACTCATCACAAAGGAAGGCATATGAACAGATCTATTACAAATAGATATGATTAAGCAGGGCAGGAACAAATGTGAGAAATAATGAGGCAAATTATGTTAAAATTATACATCCCAATATTTTGCAGTAGCTTAAAGAAGAAAATTTCTTATTTTCTTCATAGCTCATGAAGAAAATTATTTATTTTAAATTCCTATTTTTATTTTTTTATATTCCCATTAGTTCTTTAGTATATAAATCTTATCAATTTAAAACAGTATTATGCCCTAATAAAAATATGGAGCTAAATTTGTTCTAAGTCTTACCATCCACAGGTAATCTTTGAATAACTCATTTCATTTGTTCTCTTTGTAGAATGTGATAAAGCTTATACTTCATAAAAAAATATTTTCCTTTGGTACAACTTGTTCTTTTACAATTAAATTCTCTTTTCTGTTACTTCTCTATCCTTTTAGGGCCTCTCCTTCTCATAAAATACTTCATAAACCAGGCTGTAAAGAGCCTCTTGTAGTCAGTAGGGTTGCCTAGAAAGGTTGTGGAGTCTCCTTCACTGCAGATACTCAAAGCCCCTCTGGACAAAATCCTGAGTAACACTCCCAGGGATGCTGCCTGAACAGGGGAGGTTGGACTAAATGACCTCCAGTGGTACCTTCCAACCTTACTCATTTTGTGATTCTGCAGAAAGACTGGGAAGGGGGCATCCTGTGCTTGTAGCTGTCACAGGTCCTGTGATGATACATGCATACCTCATTTCTTTCTCTGGCTGTGCATTTTTTCCCCTCTCCTTGGTTTAGACATGAGATTCCTCATAATAGAGACCAATTATTATTATGTAGCTGAGTTCCCATTGCACTCAGAAATAAACAAATACCTTTTTGCTTTTCAAGAACCCGAGTGTCCAGGTAGACTAAGGCATTAAAAGGACCAAGTAGTCATCTACTATTCAGTTTTTCCAAACCTAGGCCCTACCAGACACAGTATTATTTTGACACGTTGATAATAATTAAGGATACTCCTTCAGCTGCATAAAAATCTTTATCTGTGTGATAAGACATAGTGAGATATATATACATAGATGAAGTGCTCAAATCCAGAAAGCACAAACAAGGAGTATGAGCTGATATTCAGCTCAGATCACACTTACTAAGAGCATTTGGCATCATGAGGAAATTGAAACAAAAATAATTTTCTAATATTCTATGATGCCCATTAGTTAAAAAACTGTAATAATTGTGCAAATGTGATTCATTACTCTTAATTGTGTGACTATGGCTTTTTTTTCATGTTTTCAAGCTTCAAATAGATAAAGCAGGAAAGTACAACCACAGTGTCATATAGGAACCTTTGCTATTCATCCATAAAATCAGAGCTAAAATATTTTTAATTTAAAAGTAAAATTGCTCCATGTTTCCTTAAAAATAAATAAATTCCTGGAATTGTACCAGTCTGTGAAGTCAAAATTAATTCCAAATTGTGTTTAAATAACATAAAATTCAGTTAAGTGAAAGCAGGATTAATTTGTACTTATTTTTTTAATTTTTTACCTATTATTTCCATATGATTTATTTTTCAAAATAAAATGCCTTGCTGTGATGCTGTCTCCTAGTCTAATGATAAGTAGTGTGTTATAAAATTTCAATGAAAATCACCGATTTCAATATCCCTCATTCAAAAGCTAATAAGTGGAAGACTATTTGAGGCTTCATGATTAGAAAAATGTTTTCCAAAACAGCATTTAGAACGCTGTCAAAAAGCTCTTCCACAAAACACATTACAGAAAATCTCTGTTTCATCATTTTTGACAAATTCAGCCATACTAATGTAAACATCTCAATCCAATTGAGTAAACTGGTGGGACTGTAGATGACAACACTGAAATAATAGGAAGTATACAAAAGGAAGACTAAGACAAGTGGGTAAGAATTTACAATAGAAAGCTTGTCTCTTCCATTTTCTCTCTGTGCTTACTCGTCTCTCTCAAAGGGAGAGTAGGAGTTTGTGCAAAAAAATTAGTAAACAGCTAAAAGAAATACACTTGCAAAATATTTTAGTCAGCTTACATGCTATGAAAAAAACCACAATTTAAATACAAACTTTGCATCAGTCAGGGTACTGCTAATTTTTTTGTACAATATTCTAAATATTCTTCTAAAGCAGTTACATATTAAAAAAAAACAAACAACCTCATAAAATTAAGTTACAGGAGTTTGCGCTGCCCCCTAAATCTGCATTTTCTCTCTTCTCTTTGGGTACTGTAGAGTGGTCTGTTGAACCACTAGATAGCTGAAAGACTACATCTCATGCATGCCTGAGTGAGAAACTTTGCACCAGCCTTAGAGTTTCTGCAATTTTCTAGGTAAGATAGAGTTGCTCCAGTTGGGAAAGGTTCATATGTGAAAAGTGAATGAAGCCAAACTGCACATTTCTTACAGGAACCTGACTAATGTTGAATAGCTTTTGGGAAAATGCTTGGTTTTATATTCCCAATTGTTGGAGGTCAAAATTTAAAAAGTGAAGTAAACTGAAGAAATATATGTTAATTAAGGCTGGTAAACACAGCATTTCTAAACATGTCAAGAAATCCCTTGATATTGCATTTAACAGCTACTTGGGGGAGTATTATTTAGATTTTCATTTTAAATTCTAGCAAAGAAGTGAAAAATGTAATACTTTAAAAATGAAAAATTATTAAAATAAAACAGACTCCCCCCACACTCTATAATGTATCATGCAAAGAAAGTTAAAATGGGGTTTATGCTCAGCCTTAAAGCCAGCATGAGCCAAGCCTTCTTCACGTGCTCCTCTGCAGTAACCTCAAGTAGCAACAAAGTGATATATTTATCAGTCAGATGTGACATTAAGCAGATTTTTCCTTTTATTTTATTTTTATTTTGTGTTTATTTTTAAAGTGACCAGTGATAAAAATGTTATTTTTCTTTAAAACTCTGTACTGAAAATATTCTTATGATAAGGGAAAAAGGAATTTGGAGATGGACTACATGGAGGAAACATGTATTTTTTCAGAACTGGATTATATTTCTTTTATTTGCATGAAGAAAGATGCACTATCACCTGAAAAAGCTTTTTAAAGTCAGACTGGGATTTCTCTGGGTCTATGAACACTATAGAAAAGATGATGACTACCTCTTCCTGAGGCTAATAAATTATTTTTAATAGTACGGACTAGAATGTAACCCTTCTTTGGAATGTAGATTCCAGGATGGCCATATTTTGGGACTCTTACTAGGAGAAATAGCAGCAAAGTACATTAGAAACAGGTTTTGCTAAGGAGAATTGCTAAGAGAAAAGTCACTCCAGATTGTTAAGGCCTTCAGTATCCAGTGAAAGAGAAATTGCTTTAAATTCACTGCTAATAAAAAATTCTGTCCTAATAAAAATGAGGAAATTGCATTCTTAGAAGTTTTAAAAAAGCACTTTTATAATCATGAAAGCACTTTTATAATAATTGTTTATTTGTTTATTTTAATAATATTTTATATTCCCTGTGCTACTTGGGCATATCCAATTAGTGTTAAAATGAAAAGGTGTTTAGTTCAGATTTCTTCAGTATTCTAGCATATATTTAACTCAGAAAGTGGAGAAGTAATTTGAAATAACGTTCATTTTCTCTGCTTTGAAATGTACAGTCACGTCCTCAGGAGTCTTGCTGCAGACTTGTAATCAGAAGAGGCATTCTAACCTGAATGCCAGAGGTGAAAACTCACAAATTCTGCAGAAGAATATGAATAGTATCTTTCCCCCTCCCCCTAGATTTCTCCCTGGACATAGAGCCACAGCTCCATCAGTGACCAGGAAATTAAGCAAAGGTTCAATCATGGACCTAAGGAGCAGGTAGTTCAGATTGTATTTGTAGTTACTGTCATTTTAAAGGAACATTGCAAATTCATGCTGAAGAAATAAAAACACAAAAGAGAATCAAGTGCAAGGGAAGAGGAAAGTAACTCAACATGCTTGATTCAAAGATATTTGGATATTATTATTATTATTATTATTATTATTATTATTATTATTATTATTATTATTATTATTATTGTTAATAACCATCATCACCATTATCATCAACATGGAAAACACATAGTAATATTTTTCCTGTGTTCTTATATACACATCTGTGTGAGGGCATGCACATCACATTTGCCCTTTCCTCTACAAAGGATACTGCTAGAATAATATAGAAAATTGAGCTAAGCATTATTTTTATTCTTTTTATTTTATTATCAAGTTTGTTGACAGATTGTAACTGTGGATATAAAACAATTATTTTGGGGGAGAAAAAGCTCTCGCTGAGAATGAAAAATAATTGGCATTATATATCTACAGAAAGTAATACAGGTACTAGAAATGTAGAGCTGGGTGTGGATTTTTTTCAAAATGCATCTTTTGTCAGAAAATTCCAAATCTTCAGAAGACATTTTCCAAGTAAATGTAAGAGAGAGTTAAATTGATACTAAAATGAGTAGTTTTGATATGCTTTTCTGGGTGAGAAAAGGCTCCCATCGTAACAAAGTTATGAGGCATTGAAATACAGCCTATGAAAATGTGGTTCATGTTCTTTGCTGTTTGATTGGAAAAGTCTTGCACCTTTTCCTTTGCAGTGCATAAACTTATTTTAGCCATGACCATACTGGCCATGTCAAATTTTCCTGCTTGTTTTCACTTTGGCTCCAAAAACTTTAATTTCTCTAGCTGAGAAAGCCATCCCAGCAGGCTTCATTGAAAGCAGTGCACTTCCTGATTCCAAGAAGGTGTATAAAAGTTTATCCCTCCTGTCACAGTTACCTTCCTTGCATGCATGTTGTAGTTCTTGTTTTCCACTTGTCACTATTGATACAACACACAGAGTCTTATATTTTGGCACCTTGGATTTTTGTAATCTGTCTTCCTTGCAACTGTTTCTGTTTCTTTAGTAGCTGACTTCATGACTTCATTGGGATTTTCCCCATATCTTCCCTGATGTGACACATTCACAGTATTTTGGGAAATTTGGGCAAGTTTCTGTTCCTTATTCTTGCCACAAAAAATTTAGGCCAGAAAACAAGCAAAAAAGCAAAAGAAAACCACTTAAAAAAAAAAAAAACCAAACAAAAACAACAACAGAAAATCAAACTAAAACAAAAATCCCACAAACAAGCAAATAAACTTTTTCTATGCAAAACTCTGATATTATTAATGTAGGAGCAGAATTTTTTTCACAATTAGCTTGGTAGTTATCTGTTACTTTGTTTTTCCAACTGTTCTATACTTAACAACTCTAATTTATTGAACTTATCTTTGAAATTGGGAAAAGGCCCAATTTCATTGGGAAAATTGGGAATTTTCCACTCCTAGCGTATTGCTGATTTCTACTAAAAATTGCTAAATGTGCTGATAATATGCATCCATAATGCAAGCTTGCTGTTTACTTGGGATGAAGGAATTTCTTTTGATTAGATTTCAGGTGAAACTCAGTCATGACCCTAATGAACAAGTTCATATTTCAGAGTTGAAACCTGATCAGGTGGTAATTCAAAGCTTCTGGGTTGCTTTTTTTTTTTTTTTTCCTGCTGTACATGCATTGCATACACATATGTGCATTCTTCCTCATTTCCCACCATCTGTCCCTCTTACAACATGTCTTAATTTTTGAGCAGACAAGGTGTGGCACGTGAATGTTTTAGGCATTATAGCTTGAAGATATAAATTCATCCTTTAATTCGTTTCAGGAAATCTGCTAGGGAAAATCACAGAATATTGAATATTCTAGTGTACCTGTCCTTCTCACTAAGTGTAATGAAAGGCTGATTTACGACTAGTAAAAAGCCCTATGTAATAGAAGAAGATCAACTCAATATGCATATTTAGTGGAAGAGGATAAATATTGCTTGGCTATTCAACAAAATTTCTACCTCTTACACTACTAAGGTTTGATTTCATCATTCATAGATCACATGGGAAGATGATTTGTGAATTCACTCTGACCAGTGGAAGACTCACACGTATTTCTCTTAAGCACTGTCATTCTCTTAGTCATTTATTTCCTGCTCAACAGGAGGTTCAGAGGCGTTGCCAGCTTGCCAGCTTGATGGTCATCTCTGCAGTTCAAGGTAAATATAGAAGTGTCTGCCATTCATACCAGGAGAACAAGGTTGGCACAGTTGCTTTGCTCATCCTTCAGTTAAATTCTACTTGTAATCTCAATACAAGTGTCTACTTGTAGTCTTAGTACTATTGAATCATATTTCTAATTCAACGGTGTTACAGTAGCAAGTATATCCTATGCACAAAGCTATGCTGAAAAAATAGTCATGAGATTTTATGACATATAACTGGGATAATTTTATATTTGCAAAGATATAATTTTGAGTTTGAAAACGAAACTACCACTTTTGCTACTTCAGCTGCAGGTAGAGTTGCAAACAAAGGTGTAAAACATGATGATAAAGAGTCCATACCATGACGACTTGCTGGAGATAAAGTTCAAAGTACTTGCCACAGCATGGAAAGTAGGAGACATATGAGTAAATAGATCATCTAGAATTTGTGCAATATGATTGAGAATAACTGGATTGTTTGGGTTACTTAATGTCTTATATGATAATGAACTTATGTTTACAAGTGGGTAATAGCTCAAAAGAAAGTAATGGAACAAGCTGATGGTATGCTAACATTTTTCCCATATTGTGAAGTGACTGACATTATTGATTGGTTCCTCTCATATTATAGCTAGATACTGTTTTAATATCTTAAATAACATTCTTACTATCTTCCTGCTGCTGCTTTCTGAAAGAGCACCAGCTGAATCAAAAGAACTGGTCTGCTTGCTCCTGTTCAGAAATAAAAGCATATAATCAAAGGTGGTCATCTTTAGAATAATGGGAATGATAAGAAAACTATTTTCTGCTCTTAAGAAATATTAGAGAAAAGTAAACCCACAGTTTTGTGCAATGATCCTGCTATGATAATAGGAGTGTTCCTTCACTGGAGATCAGGAGTGACTGCAACTGTTTGAGTCAGTATTTATGACTTTTTACAGGTTGCTCCTTTCAGTACTTCAGTGAGAACGAAACTCTGCCTTTGTAGGCTAACATTATCTTGTTTCGGTACATTTCCTTTTTTCCTTAACTTTAAGCCACTGACACAGCAGGCAATTGAGCAAACTGAAAGAGAGCTGTGTGTGTTCTCTCATGTGCTTAGACAGATATTTAGTCCTTAGATCTCACAGCTGAACTATGAGACTCATTTTTTCCTCTTCCAAGAAAAACCCTTTTAGCCTAGGTAAAAGCAAAAAAAAGAACAAAGAAAAAGTAAAAAGGAAAACAAAAAGGAAACAAAGAAAAAGGGAAACAAAGAAAAAGGAAAAAGATGAAAAAGAAGAAGAAAAAGAAAAAAGAAAAAGAAAAAGAAAAAGAAAAAGAAAAAGAAAAAGAAAAAGAAAAAGAAAAAGAAAAAGAAAAAGAAAAAGAAAAAGAAAAAGAAAAAGAAAAAGATGGCAGCCAGTATTACTCTAGTTGACTCTATAGGTAGCTGCAATGAACAGCTACCAGTTTTTTGTTATTGGCTATGACTGAGCATTTCTTTGTGATGTGTAGTCCTGAGAAGGCCACATATAAAAAGGGAGTTTATCTCATATATTGCTGCTAGTAAAGTTTGAAAACAAGCTTCAAAAATTATTATGAATTATATATTAAAATTTTTAAGTTTAAACATAGAAGAGATGAAAGTGATAATTTTCATAAAACAATTTAATAAAAATATTTTTCACAGCACATTGTAAGACATTTATCTATTTTCTTTTCATCTTTATCATGCCAGCGATAAACAAGGCTTTCTACAAGTCTAAAGTGAGCAGTTTTGCACACCAGCAGCTGTAACAATATTCTTCATGGTGATTATCATATTTGTCCAAGTAAGAATAAATTAAAGTTATTATTCAAGGACAAATGCAAATGCAGCCAATTGAATGATTTAGGAAGTCATGAACTTCTTTCTATGTAGTGTCAAAAATCCCTGGAAATGACAATAAAAAAATATAAAAATATAAAAAAAATCCTTGCATTCTAAATTTGGAAAACCCCTTTTGGGTTTTTTCAGAGATGTTTACACAAGTTAAAACAGAATCAGTACTGATATCATTGTTGAAATAACCAATAACACAACAGTATCTTCCTGGTTGTTCTGCATGGTTCTATTTGTCTTCTAGCCTGGCTTGTCTTCAAATAAAAATAGGTACAAGTAAATTAATAAAGACTATTCTCAAGAACCAGAAATTGGAACATATGTGGTAGAAATTCCAGAAGGAGAGTGAATGATGGCACATTTATTGCACAGTAAGAAAAGCAGGGAAGTCTTCTCCCTGCCTTCCACCTCTGTGTGTATATTGTTTTGAACATTGGTTTTGGTCAGGTTTTTTTTCTCTTGAACTAAGTATGACTAATAATCTTAGAAACTATTTTTAGGCCTAACCCATATAGAATATAAGTTTTAATGAGTTGAGTAATACATCACACCTATAAAATGTGAATGAATCAGACACTTTTTTTTTTTGCCTCTATATGTAGAAATTAAACACTTACTCTCAACAAAGATTTTGTGGAAGCTGAAATCTACTCCCTTCAAACTCTTCTGGAAGGATTTTGCTTTCCCTTTTGCCAGGCACTGAAGAGAGGCATGAACAGAAGAGAGACATTGGCTTCCTGTTCCAGCCACTTGTCCTCAGCAGTCCAAAATCAGCATGAAGAACCTTTCAGCTGTTGCTGCAATATGCTACAGAAGGTGGGATATTTCCAATATCCTTGTTTATTTCAGAGCACCATCCTGGCATGAACTTTACCAGCTACAGTATGTGTCTATGTTTCAACTTAAGCCTCCTGTTGAAATATCAAATTAACCTTAAAAAAATACCATCTTGTTAACACAGCTAAACAATGCTGATTTGTTTCCTTTGTTTGCTTCCAAATGCTTTTATATTTGCATTTATTTATTCTGTTTGTTCATTTTAAATGCTCAGTAATATAGGGGTACACAAATTGTCCAAGGTCATGGTCTGGACAGGGGAAAGACAGGCTCATCACTGGCCCCAAAAAACCTCTGTTATTCATTATATTCTGGGAAGGACACAAGGCCTATTTCCTATATTAATTAATTACTAAACAAAAATCAGAATTCTGGATAGAGGTTCACAATGTAATGACAGCTGATCAACTAGGGTGTATCATTTGTTCTCCACAATACTTTGCTTTTTCAATACTAATGACAAAAAAAAAGTCAGAAAGTATTCATCAGCTGTTCCTTTCACAACATAAATAAAAAGGAAAGCAGAAATACGTGATGAGTTTAAATTAATCTCAGTTTGCAGAGGGTATGTTTCATGATAGGTAAAACTTCATCACTTTAATCCATCTCAGAAATGATAAATTTGAAATTATGTGTTTCTGTGGTACGTTGAACACCTCTATCCCTTTATTTAATTCAGGAGGAAAGCACAGCTCTAAGAAAATTTTTACTATGCATAAAGGAACGGATGAGGAGACTTGTTCTGGAGAGACTGATCCAAAGATTTGAAAAGCTTTGAACCTTGAAGAGCATGATATTCCTCTTGGAGAACCAAGGGCCAAGTTGATTATTTTATGGTTGGCAGACTGAAGTGGGTGAATGCAAACATACAGAAACCTGTGCATGCATATATATGTGTATCTTCCCATAAACTTGATATGGGGGATTTGAAACGCTAGAGGGTCATGCAGACTTGTAAGAAAAGTTCTTATAAGGAAATGTATGCAATATAAAGTAACAAAATACAGTAGAGGGTTTTTGAAAAGTCTAGTGAATCTAAGGTTTATTGTCATGGCTCTTTTTAAATGCAATGAAACCAAGGCCAAACTGAACTATTATATGACAGGGCCATTTATAAATATGATTAAGTAACTCACTTGAAGTTTTTCCCTCGTAATTTCTGTGGTAACCTGTCTTAACTGATATTTTATGAAATTAATGGAAAATTAGGTTGCACAGTCAGTTCTAGAGGACCCATCCAATATATTTGACATTGCTTACCTTGTGAAAGTGAATTTAAATCTACAGGAATGAAGCTTGTTATTGGATATATCTATTTTCTGAGTACCTTGGTTCCTGTTGTGGCTCAATTTTTATTATTTCTTTTATATATACTAAACAAATCTTCGGCAAATCAGCTGATTCAATTGAATTCTTTGGTCTTCTTCATATTTCAAAATGATGGACCCTGTCTAGAATTTTCTACTAATGTCAAAAAGAAAGCAACAAAATAATTTCAGGCACAAAGTTCTTCATTTTAGTTTTGCTCAGTCAGATCTTTTAGTATCTTAACAGTTGAAAATTATTTTAAACATGCACACAGAAATTCAAAGATTAAAACAACAGACAGAAGGGATTTTTCCCACTGCAAGCTACCACTATATGAAGTTTTATTGTTATTGCTGATAAGAGTAACAGAAGATTCTTGCAAAAATAGTCTTAATTTTAGTTTGAGATATGATAAACATATGTTTTTTCTTTGTTCCTTGTTCTATGCAGCTAACAAGTAACTGTACAAAACTGAATTTTGTAGACTATATAGGCTACAAAGAGAGTAGTTTCCTTCTGCCCAAGTTTATAGGTAATGTTTTACACAGACAGCTAGTCAGCTAGCTTGCACACAGATGTCTACACTGTGGGTATCTATGAATCACTAATGAGTCCAACCTAAAATGGACATCTTGGATAGGATTCAACTCATTTAACTCTAAACTTCAGAAACTAAGACATCTGTGACTATCGTCATTACCTTTCTTCTCTTTTTAGTTAATGGAGATAAAAATGAAACATCTAGAGCTAGAATACTTTTATCATAAGATAAATATTTAACAAAAATCAAACTAAGCACTCTCCAGAGGCCTGTAGTGAAGACAGCTTTGTTTCTGTTTTAAACATGGTGGTATTTCCATTCCAACCAGAAAGGATAATATTTAGTTCTGTACAGGTTAGCAATACTCTTCTAAAAATCCTAATGGAACCTATTGCTTTGACTTTGGTCAAAACTAAATTGTGTTGCTCTCGAAACAATATAGAAATCAGACTTTGGCTTTAAACCAGCTCTCAATTGATTTGGAATTCAAAAATTTCAATTAGAATTTTATTTAATTGATCTTTCAAATTTTTTTTTCTGTAATTAAATTTGGGGGTTTGTTTTCTTGTTTTTACCTAGAGCTGGTAAAGCCATCACAGGACAAAGTTATGGTGATGGGCTAGTGACTTGGAACAGAAGGTCTTCTCTTTCTTAGATGATGGAATTGTCTCTGTGTTGGGGTCTCTTCATATTCAGTTACAAATTAACTGTTCCATCTCCTTCTGCCTCTTTTACTTCAGTCTGAGGAATGCAGGAATTAATCTTAATGCTTAACCTACAGAACTTGTGTTGGTAGACTTAGGATTTAGTGTTTCATCTAAAGTGTAATTTCAGAGGGGTTATTTGTTCAGTTCCATCAACTGGGTGGGTAGAATTCAAGCCTTTACAACTCTGACAGGGCTTTGCCATTTAAAAGTTCCAGTCATATTTTCAGGTCTTATTAAAGCAGAAAAAGGAACAGTTATTGGTTCTATATGTGAGCTTTAAGGAATGTATGAGCTGCTACATAAAATGACATCTGAAACCTATCTGCTTCAATATTTTATCACTGATACTGACCTGTCCTCACTGTTTCAAAAGAAATGCAAATTCCCCTACTGTACAGTGTCTAACCCTGTGCTTTAACACTTAATAATTAGAAGCTGATATTCTGAATTTTACGGTTCCACACACCATCCAAATTATACATCCTTTAAAAAATAAATCAACCATATATGAAACTTTTTATATCAGTCACAGTTTTATTCAATAACTATTTATAAACTACAGAAAAGCTTGTCTTTCCCTCAGTTTTGGTCCAGTAATCCCTCAGCTTCTCTGTTTTCTGAGAATTTTATTTACTCATTTATTTTTTTTTAACCACTGGAAGGTACATTTTGTCACAAAGACCATAATTTTGGAAATCAGAACTATAGAATTTGGTTTTGCAGGCTGTTTTTCAAGACATAATGATATACATTTCCAGAGAGGAATACAAAGTATGCAATTATTTCTTTTATTTCAAAGGTTAACGATTCATCATTTCCTGGAACTCTACCTTGTTTTCCAATCTCTGCAGTTAACCAGACTACAGCTCCACAAAAGGAGTTGATAGCTCTCTCTATGAAGGGAAAAAGTGTTAGTGAAACTCAGCTTCTCACTTAGAAGCTAAAAAATTCCTCTCCTCATCATATTCTGATTAATTAAAATTCTGTTACAGAAGACATCATTACTTTGCCAATGCTAGTCTCGTGACAGTTTCATCTCAAGTTCAGTCTGAAAACATTTGAAGTAGTTGTCAAACACATTTCTGCTTTTAGATGAATATTTCTTAATTCTTTATTTAGTGAATAAAACTTTTTACAGGTTTAGATAAGCAGTTTGTTTAATAGCTTTTGTAAGGTGGATTATCTGTACCATGGTTCTCATAAGTTGATACTGGGGAAAAAACCCAATGACTGACTGGTTTCTCATTATTTTTAAAATACCATATCACAACCTCGGTCATTAAATCTGCTTTACTCTAAGTCATGGCACTTTTATTCATTAGTAGCTAATTTAGAAAATATCAAAATATGGAATTGTGATTACTATTACCCTTACTGCGTAACTTGACTTTCTTTTTTAGTGAGGGTCTTCTGTCAACTTTAAGCAGAGTTATTGAAAGATCAGAAAGACTACTTTAATTTATCAATCTCCTGTGTAGAAGATGAATCCAAAAATATTAAAACATTCATATACATTAAAATATAGTGTCAACATTAAAATATAGTGTCAAAATAGCTGTTTTAGATGTGACATTACCTTTTTTCAACTAGCAACTGTTCCTCTCTCTTTGCAGCGGAGTTAATTTTGCTTTTATTATAGCCATGGGTGCATGACTGGTTCAAAATATTGGGAAAGGGCAATGAGCCAAAATCATTATCTTCACTTGAAGTGTTTAATACCAAATGTAAATATTGGAGGGGCTTGAGTGCCCAAGCCATCCCTCAAGGCTTTATGCATCTGATTATAAATGTCCCTGCTGCACTGTCAGCTAGTCACCATCACGACTTCAGTCCAGTGTTGTCAAAGAAATAACAATCTACAGTCTTCCATTGCTTATCAGTAAAAGGACAGGGCTTAAATAACACATGGGTTGACTTCCCCTCAAATACTCCTGTATAATTGAAATTGTTATAAGGCAATTAGAAAAATCAGAAATAAAAAATAGAGTTCAGGCTCTTTTAGATGCTAATTCTTCCTGTATATTTCATGCAGCATTAAAACCTTTAGTATCCACTGAGATACTGTTCATAAAATGAGAAAGTAAGCTGGTGGCTACCTTCTAAATACACTTCCAGTGGTCAGTTTTATTCTCTTGTCTGAAGAATGAAAGAAGCTAATGTCTTTTTTCCCTTCTTTACGGAACAGCAGCACCTGAGGGAGGCAGAATTTATTGCAACAATCCACTGCCAGGAATACATTAAGCACAGAGGAACAAAGGATGTATGAGTATGTTCTACATTCAGAGAGAAATGTGGAATACAAAAAAAATACAGCATTTTTCCAAAATACTATTCATTTAGATTTACATTCTTTTTCATATTAAAGTCTTGGTGGTTATTACAGGTCCCTGTTTTTCTAAACAGAGAAATTTATTTCTTGAATTATTTCCAAAGTTCTGTGAAGCAGATAATAAACTTTAAAAGAGCTACGGTGTTTGTTTCATACAAACCTAACTTATTACTGTGTGCTATTCTCAGTCTAGAATCTTGCACAGATTGTAAAGAAGTATGTATTCTTCAGTGTAGGACAAACATTTATAATTGAGCTTTTAATCTTCAGGGACTAGGAATTTATCATTTTCAGAAATGAAGCAAAAAGACAAAGATATGTTAGACTAGTGTTTGCACTGCATAGAACATAGAATGCAGCTTCTTATCAATAAATCTCATGAAAAATAATATTTAACCTAAAACTGGACTACTTCAGTATTAAAATTTTATTTCAGAATTTTTTTAGGCATTTGAGTGACTTCTGAACTTAACTTGACTTTGGTTTTTATAACACTTTAAGATGTATATATATTTTGATAAAATATGATATGTCTTTTCAAATCATCAACTTCAACTTTGAGCATAATGCCTGCAAAAGAATTAATCAGACCAAGCCAAAAAATAGGTGTCATACTGCTATCTTCTCTTAGCTTTTGCAGACAAGGTATGTAACCTATAAACACCTGTTTTTTTCTGGACTAGAAACTGGAGCACAGGATGCTCAATGTGCAAATGGGATTAAACAGGCATGTTTATATATGTTGCAGATTCAAATAGTCAGTGAAGAGGAATTCTAGAGGGCAGTTCATCTGAGATGATCAAATCTTATGTGGACAGGCTGAGAGCACTGGGGTTGCTCAGCCTGGAGAAAAGAATGCTCGGGGAAACCTTATCACTCTCTACAACTGCTTGAAAGGAGATGGTAGTGAGGTGGCAGTCAGTCTCTCCTCCCAGATAATAAGCAGTAGGACAAGAGGAAATTGCCTCAAGTTGTACCAGGAGATGTTCAGGTTTCATCATCAAAAGAATTGTCAAGCAGTGAAACAGGCTGACCAGAAAAGTGGTTGAGTTGCTGTCATTGGAGGTATTTAAAAGACATGGAGATTTGGCACTTAGGGATATATTTTAGTGGTGGATTTGGCAGTGCTGGGTTAGTAGTTGTGCTAGATGATCTTAAAAGTCTTTTCAACCAAAAGGATTCTACGACCTTAAGACTGCAGACCTTAAGGCATGTCAGAAGAGTTGCCTGTTAATGTTGCTATTTCTCTTCACCGTGTAAACAAGATGACAAAAATGTCTAGCATGACTTAGGGCAATTTCCAAATATTTAAGGTAAGTAGATGAGCTTGATAGCCAATAATACCTCTGTCTAGTTAATTTATCAATGCATAAGCACACTTTAATATTTTTATTTTCCTAATGTTTCATTTAACCAGTCAAGTAATAGAAACAATATCATGAAAGAGTAATGAGCTCAAAAAAAAAAGACTCAGTATCATCATCATACTTGATGATACAAGAAATGAAGTCATCATACTAAACCAAGAGAATAAGAATTATTATAGAATAATTCAAGACAATCAATTCCAAGGAATCCTGATTTATTTTTGTAAGCAATTTAGAAACTGGGAAAATAATGACAGCAAGGTTTTTCAAAGTAAAAATTTTGATTTCTTTGATCTGTATCTTGTATATTCATTGCAAGTAGAGTCAGTGTTTTAGATGGCATTTGTCTGAATGTATCAGAGGGATAAACTAATGAAACTTAACACTTATTTATTTACTTATCTGAGGAACTTGTCCGTACAATGTTAAATTCATTGCTGTGGTAAGCAAGTGCTGTTATTGTCACATTAGTGGAATTTTTCTTGCTTAGACCTACAATTATTTTGTCCCATAAAATAAGTGATCTGTGTAACAGCATTTTCAGCTAGATATTCTTTTCATATTGCTCTGAAGGAAATGCTGCAGAGGATTAAGGATTCTTTCTACCACAAAGGGTATCTGGGCTGAAAGTTTGTGTTAAAATACTGTTTCTTTGCTCACAGGCTTGAACTCAAATCACACCTCTGTCTAAAGGGAAAGGTTCCACATTGCCTTGCAAACTTCTCTTTTTATGACATTTTGGGATGGCTGACAGGAAGTTTTCAGGTTATACTTGACATTTTGATAAGTAAAATCACATGAGTAATCTTACCTTTGCCTAACTCTTGCTGTGTTGCTTTTCTTTGCTTTTGAACTGCTCTGGAAAGGAGACAATACTCACGATATCTTTTTCATACCATGTGAAATAACACACAAGAAATTTACATTTGCTGTTCATAAAACTGATGAATTACTATCATGACTATTTTCTTTATCTAGACTAATTTAATTACATTTCTAGATTTTACTTTCAAACCTAGAATGAAGAGAAATAAAATGGATAGCTTGAACATAGACTGATTATCTCTTCACTAATTTAAAAGTGAAGGTAAATGGATTTATGTTCATCACACCTAAAAAAATCTAAAAAGTCATTAAAAATTCCCTTTTCCTAGACAATAAAAGGGAAGGCAGGTGGGTATTATAGTGATTTTCAGCAGCATAAAACCCTTAAGAGGATTTTAGTGGGTTTCAGGGAAGAAAGCAGCTGAATCAATGGTTTGCTACAGTTTTACTGGTTTTTATAGTACTGCAAAGACCGTGTCTCAGAAAAGACTGTCTCTGACACAGAGAGAGGTGATAGCTAAATTTGTAAGAAAAATAGCTGGAATGATGGCATGAAATTCATAAATTTTGAAATAGAGGCCTGTGACTTTGACTTTTAATTACAAGGAAACAAAGACAATTCACATACCTATAATCATCAGAATAGCTGTGAAGTCATCGTCTTTTCTCTACCAGAAACAAATTTAAAGAATCTTAATAAATATTTTAATAAATATTAATAAATTTAATATTTTAATAAATATTAATAAATATTTTCAGTGCTTTTAATAGATAAGTATTGGTGTTGAAGTGCATAGTGTGAATTGAATTAGAATATATTGTCAAAAATAGGCAAGAATTGGAAGAATAAAACTGGATGAGAATATGTGTTCTTTATTGTTGAGGTGGTACACTGAACAGAATACAAAAATATGCTCAAGTTCCTGGAAATTAGGTACAAGACAAGTAAGGAGGCTGTGATAGTCACTGTGACCGTTCAAGTGGCTCGGTTTTAGTGCATAATTTATGGGTGCAATTGAGCATATGAGCAGACTGAACCTTCTGTCATTAGATCAAATATGGGCTGCTCATTTCAGTCAATCAAGTTACTTCTTTATTATTTGCCTGTGATAAAAGTTTTGGTAGTGTCAGGGAAAATCCTTTAATATATTAGTAAGAAAAGAGTACACTGTGACTGGCACTGAGGGAAAAACAACCAAAAAACCACAAACAACCCTGCTCTAAATTTGAGTCACTTACCAGCTATTGTATTCAGAGAGGAGGTTCAATGCTGTAATCTTTGTGAACCTCATAAAGTTCAACAAGGCCAAGTGCAAGGTCCTGCACATGAGTCAAGGCAATCCCAAGCATAAGTACAGGCTAGCCATAGAATGGATTGACAGCAGCCCAGAAGAGGACAACTTGTTGTCCTTGACAAGAAACTCAACCTTACACGACAATGTGAACTCACAGCCCAGAAAGCCAGCATAAGAAGGATTGGATCTCTTGAAATGTGTTCAAAGGAGGCCAAAAAGATGATCAGATGACTGAAGCACCAGTCTGTGAAGACAAGCTGAGAGAGTTTGTGTTTTTCAACCTGGAGAAGAGAAGGCTCTGGGAAGACCATCAGGTACCTGAAGAGAGCTGGAGAGGGACTATTCACAAGGGCACATAGTGACAGGACAAGGAGGAATGGCTTCAAACTGAAAGAGGGTAGATTTAGATCAGATGTCAGGAAAATAATTTTACTCTTAGAGTGGTGAGACACTGGTATAGGTTGCCCAGAGAAGCTGTGGATTCTCCATCCCTGGAAATGTTCAAGGCCAGGTTAAATGGGGCTTTCAACAACCTGTTCTAGTGGAAGACACATGGCAGGGGGGTTGAAACTGGATGGTTTTTAAGGTCTCTTCCAAACCAAAGTGTTCTATGGTGATTTTGTGTGCTATTTTAGTGGCATTTGCTCTGTGTATAATGTGCATTTATTCATTTGAGTTAATAAAGGGATGTATGAAAAGAAAGAATAGCCCTTATCCCGTGCACAATAGGTTGTTTAGCATATGTTGGTCATAGAGAGATTCACTTTCTCATAAATGAATCTGGAATACTTCCCAGAATTGAATTTCCTCTCAAACATGTAACTTTGGCTGACAGTGCTGAACTCCAGGAAGAGAGTGGGATACTGCTTTTCTGTGCAATGCACATTTGGGATTCTTCATCCTCCCAAGAGATTTTTTGATTGCTGTTTGCTGTTCACTTCTGTGGAAGTAAAAAAAAAAAAAAGAAAAAAGAAAGAAAAAGAAAAGTATTTTGTTCTGGAGTTTTATGACTGCAGCAGATACTGTGTCAACTTTATGTCTACATGTGTAATTCTGATATTTTTCTTGTGATGAGACGTATTTGGTCAACTGTTCAAGTAGTACATGCCTAATATATTTACATAATAATTCCTAAATTAATTAAGATTGGAGAAATTAGTTAGATAGAGAGAAAATGAATAGTTTTGTGTTTGCTTGCATCTTCCATGTGTACTCTCTTCTTCTATCCTTGCGCTTTTAGTAAATGAAAACACCACAATAAATATATTAGTTTTTCACTCTTCAGATTAATAAATAAAGACCACTGTTGTTAGACCTATTTCATCCCTGAGTAGACATTTCAATTTTTTTCAGGATTTTGCATTTTTGCTATACTTCATAGCATGAAAAAAAATAAAACATGAGAAGTCCTTGAAATTTCTTCTACAGACATTACTATTTTCTTTTTTAAATATTAGGGAGCAATGGATTTTCAGAGAGGGAGCAAAAATTCTGAATAGTTTAATATTTAATATTTAATTTCTTAAATTTCATGCTACTTGGTGTCCTCATCAGGCTCACATAACAGAGAATTTCAGAAATTAAATCTTTCCATGGAGGAACTTCTAATATTTTCTCCTAAGATCTTTCCTGTTGAGACAGGAAGGTTGGCATTTAACTCAAGATTACTGATATCTAAATGAAGTTTTAAAAGTGCAAATGCCTATTTTACTTACAGATTCTGTTCAGATATCTTATGTTTCTAATGAAGTTGAGTCAACACAGATTACGTAGCCTAAGAGAGCTACTCACCTGTCCCTGGCATAAGACACCTGTGTTTTGTGCTGTACAGTTTCCTAGAATCCATTTACCTTATCAAGTTCTATTTAGTCCCTTTTATGTACCATGCTAATCTTAGATGCTTTAAGGTATTCTATTTGGCTGTCAGCTGGTGCTCTAAATAATTTGACTGTGGTGTATATTCACTGAGGTATTCTCAAAGACATGCAGATATCCCAACTAACTAGCCTTTGATGAAAGGTAATGTGAAAATGGACAGGTACTAGTTGATTTATCAGACTTGAAAAAAATCCCTAAACCTTTAGGTAGTGGTTGATAGTTAGTTCCAATTTTCCCCCTTTAGATATAGAAGAAAAATGCTCCAGAATATCTTGTGACACTGGAAGTTCTTCTGAAGAAACCAATGACACAGCAGCAAAATCGCATTTCTCAGTATTCTATTTTGAGGTATATGTGTAAATGTAAATAATTGCTAATAGTTTATTGTTAAAACATAAAAGGTAATATTGTCAATGTTTGTTGATATCAACTAATTATGTTAGCTTCAAGCCAAAATCATTCTGGTCACACAGCGACATATACAGACTCGTGTATATTAGCCAAAGTTTTAAGCCCTAAGTTCGGGGAAGTGTCTTTGCCTAGATGCCATTTAGATACATGAGGATGGAAATCGAGTTAGTTTGCACCACTAAGTAAAACAGGAGAACTGTGTTGGCTTCAGGCAAGTGCTGAAAACAGGAGGTTTGCCCTGAGGATATGCACTAATTTAAGCTTGCCTTCTCTGGTCAGTGGTTCACTCCCTTTCAAAAGAGTACACCCCAGAGTACAAAAAGCTACTCAAGAAATAAACTTTTTCAGATTAAGGTCATCCTTCACTCCTGGAGTTGTGAAACTCAAAACACTATTAAGATAAGAGGGAATGAATAGTTATCAAACTGATAGATTACAAACCAGAGATTTTCTATGCAAAAAAATATCCAGGACAAATTATATCTTAAAAGTTAGACTCCGCAGTGAAACATTTGGTAGTCTTAGAATCACATTTATATGGAGAAGAGGTGAAGGTGAGAAGTACCTAAAACTGCTGTTTTGAGCATTTATAGCACAAGTTGTAAGGACATTTAAGAATACAAATATATACAAATTCCCACTTACAGACTAGGTCATGGTTATGCACAACAGATTTCATGCACCTGTATATGATGGATGGCAAGTTCAGGTCCTGAATTTCTGAGGACTGATAAAATAGCAGATCATTGTGAAAACAAATATGACAACTGACTGTTAAAATTCAGATTAACTTAGTTTACGGTCTACATTTTCTTTAAAGTATGTAGGTTATATAGTTTATATAGTATATAAACAAATAGGTTTATTTGTTTTCTTCTTTGGTGGACTTCATTGCATGAAATTTAAGCCATCCAAGCATTAGACATCCCATCTGAATTAATAATCAGGAATACTACTTAACTGCTTTCACACAGGGGCCTGCTGCCATTCATGATATCCTTGGAGGTTTTGGTATCTTACAGAAGGTATATTGTCTCAGCTCCCTGATGGTGTACTGAATATCACGTAGTATCTTGAATGATCTTAGGTAACTGTGAACAAACAGCTAATTTTGGGTCTGAATTTCTTACACACTACTAAACATAAAGTTAATAGATCAAAAGAGAGAGCCACATGCAGGAGCCCTGTCTCCTATCACAGTAAAGGATGAATTATCTTCAGAAGGTACATGTTTTTTCCCTCTATTAATGTTAAAAGCATCTAGACTGACAATTTAGGCTAGATGAGAAACTTTTAGGAAAACAAAATTAGGCGAAAGGATGACCACAATAATTGAGAAATATTGCAAACTGTATGCAGAAGATCTACATTTCTGAAATCAAACTAATGAAAATTTGAAGTTCAGGCTTTACTCTTGTTGGCCAATAATAACAGTTCTCCACTGGAATGTTATGGTGCTCTGTTCACACTCTCTTCTGTTCACACTGTTCTCAGTGTATTTGCTCACACTGTATTTTGCCACACCTCAGGGATGCACTGTTATAAACTGGCTTGTGAAAAAAAAATCAGAGAGATTTTTCTTCACTGAAGTGATGAAAAAATTACATGAAAGCCTCAAGGTATTTAAAAAGATAGCATATGCTTAAATACAAACTACATTTGAAAAAAAACACAACATATGAAATGAATATTCAGTAGTTTATAAAGACATTTGTATTTATTATTATTGATGTTAAAAGTGTATTTCTCTAATTATCCTTGTTCTGAAGTAGCATTCTAATTATTCTTTTAAAACTATAGGATTTACATGCTAAAAATAATTTTGGAAGTAAAAATGCATTTCTTGCAATTATTTTCCACCTTTTAGTATCCCTCCTCTGTTTAACATTAGTCTCATAACACTTCCAAAATATCTTAACTTCACTTTGTCTTTCTATGTTTTATTTATTTATAATTTTTGTAATAGACATCATGAGGTGATCTAGCGTGGTTTTTTTAAGTTTGCACTTTGAACCTGTATTAAGATCGCATAGTATGCTACTGTGGAGAAATTGTAAATTAAGAATAAAACATACAATGCATAGTAAAACAAGTTCAACAGAAAAACTGTCTCAGATTTTTGATGAAAAAGTTTACCTATGCAGTCATTGCCCTTATGTTTGATTGTCACCTTATTTTCATCAAATCAGCCACAATAAAACAGGTCCATTGCTTTTAACACCATTTATGATTTAAACAATCATATTGGAGAAAAGAATCTGTTTTTTTCTTTTGCTCAAAGAGCTCATTAATAAAAAAAGGTATATTGCAAAGGATTATCACAGCCCTGTTACACTTGGATCTGTAGCCCTGTTTTATTCGCAAATCTGTTTGTTGCCAATAGCTGGAATTTCAGTTTATTTCTTGACCTTTTCTTACCTAATGACAGAAGTTTCCAGGGGCTGTAATGGATGAAGATTTTAATTATTCTTTATTTTGACAAAGGGATGTGAGATTTGACCTTTGTTAGTAAAGTAACAATTTAAAAGTGAACAAAGGATACCGCAGAGGTTTTGTCCTCATGCCAACAGCAGCACTGAAGCAGGCCATCAGCTACATTTTATACCTTACTACAACTACATTTAAACTGGGATTCTTCTTATTTATTTATGAGGATACATTGTAATGTGTAACCATCTGGTATTTCAAATCCAGCTTTGCCTGATAATTTGCTGGTGTCTATGTCTCTGGATGGTATACTGAATTATAGGAGATCTGAAGTATGGAGATTTAACAACTCTCTAATTAAAGCTGCAGCATTTGTGCAACAGATGAAGACTATTTCAGAATAAATTAATATCAATAAAAACCAAGAAACTAGCCTGGGTGTTTTGTGGGAAGCTGCCAAAGCAGTCATGAGGGGTAGAATAATTTGCTTAGCTGCAGTGGCAATACAAAAAGTATATCTTGAGTACCAGTGTAAATTAGAAAAGGAAGTTAATGAGATGAAAAAAGCAACATAAATAGCAGGTACCTTAGGACCCTCCAACTTTTGATTAAACAGAGGCAAAGTAAATGCTTTGTGGTGAAGAACACAGACAATGTGTTAAACCTTAATGAACAAATGTACTCAGAAGAAGGGAATAAATCCAACAAATTATTTACATATGATTGGAATGAAAAAGTGAAAACTTTTTTTTTAGTTTGAGAATGAAAAGGCACTGCAACAGATCATGATCCAAGAACTGTAGTAAGATTTCTTGCATGTTCCTTATAAAATAGATTTATCCTAGCTAAATATGGGTCATGAGGAGATAGTCTCCTTATCCAAAATTCAGTTGCCATGAATTAAGGAAAGAAGTAAGATGAAGTTTTTTCTTCTGGAATCAGAAGTTGAAAACAAGTCATTGAAGATTCTTCTCTCAAGAAAACCTCAAGAGACCAGATGGAATCAGCAAAAAAAAACTTTTATTTATTTTACTTTCTTCTCTCCTACAGAAATGGAAGCATTATAATCTGCGATGGAAAAAAAGTCTGTAGATTGTTTAACATCAGCCTTCGTACAAGAAAATATTCACTTATTGAGATAATAGCCATTTTGCTCCTTATGTAGTCTTTCATTCAATAGAAGATAAGTAACATACTCAACATAGATATTGGAGCTTCTTGCTGTTAAATTTGATGTTACAGTAACATAATTAAAGAGGGATGTGAACATTAGTACACTGTAATGTAGCGGTTTCTAACATCCTTTACTCAATTCCATAATTGAACTATGTTTTAGTTGGTGACAGAATGAGGATTCACAGAAAAGGAGTATGAAGGAAAACAAAGGAAAAAAGACAAGAAAATGGTATACATCATGCATGAAGGTATTATAACTACAAGGAAGACCAAATTAAAAGGTTAGATCAAAGAACATTTTAAGGAAGGAAGATCTATGATTTTCATAGATTAAAGTTTTTCACAGAAGTCAAAGGCTTTGAGGCACTTCCAGAATTTTAAGATCTACTGTTCCTAAGGGACTGGCAAATTGAGTATAAAGTTACACTTTCAGAACTTGTCACTGTAGATTTAAATTGTTTCCTTTTCAATTGTATGAAAACCTACACTTGGTTTATGATTCTTGTAGACAATATTTTCTCGAGCACAAAGCCTCACTGAAACAATTTCTTTCACTTTCCTGAGTCCATCAGAGAGTATGGCAGAGAATCTAGACTTTAGGCAAAGCAGATGTAAGGCTGCACAAGGGTTACCTGACTCCACAGATAATGTGTCTTATCCAGATGATGTGTAGGAGCTGCACACATGAAATGAGTGGTTCATAAGAGACTGCTGAATTAAACCTGGCAGCTGGCTTCACTTTAGTGATCAGTAATCCAGGTCTTGCAGATATAATTAGAGGTTTTGGTCCAATTAACCAGAACCTTCATGTGAATCTCCCATGTTCTCTGAGCAGAACCTTATTGCCTTCCCAAGCAGTTCTTCACAAGCATGGAAAAGTCATGTCTGGAAGCAACACTAAATGATTTGACAGGCCAAACAGGACTTCAATTATTCCATAGGGGAAATCAGAAGTCTAGTTGAGAGAGTTCAGGGTCCATGCACAATGTGTATAGGCTTATCTGAGCTCAGTGTAGGCAAACAGAATATCTGACATCTAAGGTCAGATGTAAACAGCAGAGCAATATCACTTACCTAATTGTCTTTGGGTCATACTGAGCTAAGTTCCCATCTGGAGAGAGGGAAGCAAACAAAGGGCTTGTTTAATCATGCAGCTAAATGTTACTTACACAGGCAAACCCAGTACTGAAATTCCGATAGCAATAACCTTATTAGCCACTGAAATGGCTGTGAATAGAATAAATCATATTGATTATTAACCCTCACAACAGCCAGTGCCCTTTGTTCCACAGAAGACACCTTTGGGAAAGGAGTATTAAATGGTAATTATTGGTCTGACACATCCAGAAAATAGTATCTTGTCTTCCCCAGCTGAAACACTTCATAGCAACAGTGACTGAAACATAAATCATTAGGACCAGTTCTTACCCTCACTTCCCTCCTGACCGATTTCCTTTAGAAACTGCACCACTGAGAGACCTTAGGTGGATGTATGACTCAGACTACATCATACTTGCTACAAGGGGGATATTGTTTTGGGCATCTAACCTCAAACAGAATGTAAGAAAAAATACAATCTTCAGGCTATTCCAGCCTTCAGATACAGTCAGGATTCATGTCCCCCAAAGGATAGGAACATAATAAAATTTGTTCTCTTTTAAAAATTTAATACAAACATTTTAGAAGTTATTGCATTCTGTTGTTCAGCCTGAGCTAATTTTTCTTCTTAAAGAAGGGACTCAGAAATTTTCCTGTGTATGAAAATGGCACTGTATTTGTTCCATTTGTCAGCTGTATATCAAAATGTTACTTTTGACTTTTTATTTAACTGGACCACAATTTCTGAAAAATGTTGGGCAAAAACTGAAGATTATGGGAATTTTAAAGAAAAACTTTGTCCTGTCAACATGCTACAATTGGATTTGAAAAAAGAGGGAAAGCAGATATTAACTGCATAAATGCAAGTCAAAGCACATAACCACAAAACTTGCTGCTAGAGATTGTCATATAAATTTTAGTCCATGAAACACTTGAATTTCCTATGTCATATACATTTTTGTGCATGGTGTATTTAAGCTTCCCAGTGCCTGTATTCATTAGATCTGATTAATATCATAAGATCTCTGTGCTGGAAATTTAGAGAACAGTGGATGATCATTACAGGAGTAAAAGCATTATGAAAACCTCACCTGCTAAAAAGCTGGGAGATGCCAGAAATGTTCAGGTGGCATTCATACGTTCAAATTATTTCATGTTACCATGCTTTCATAGAGGCATTTTCCTAAAGACCAGGCACTTAAACTCTCAAGATCTGTTGACAGTCATAACTTAAATTGTAGGTAGCTCTGTGAACACTACTGAAATAAATTACTGAATTCCATGAACTCTGGCTTATTTGAATTTTTCATTTCCACTGGTCTCAAAGAGACCTAGACAAAACTTTTAAAATATCAGGCCATGCTTAATAGTTTTTCTGCTGATCAGAGACACATGCTTGGCCATTTGTGTAAAACTCACGTGCTAAGTCTGATTGAAGCCATGTCATTTACTTGCCTTTCTCAGTTCCTCATTTCAGTATACTTCAGTAGCAGCATTTACTTTAGCTTTAAAAAAAAATTCTGAAGGAAATTAATCTTCCCCATGTTTATAGATTGTCTTTTGCATTAATGCATAAGTCTGTTCCTTCTTATATTCTTCTGGTTATTTTTGAGAACTGTATGCTTACACTTGTTCTTAAGTCACGGGTGTACTGTTGCATGTTCAGTATGGTGTAACTGTCAGGTTCAGTGTATATAGCTGTTCATAAATTTAGAAGTCACTGGCCTCCGCACTTGTTTTATTTCTAGCATTGAAAGGTCTGATTCATCACTCTATTATTCAAACTTTAAGTGTAGTGCACTTTCACTGGAGGAAAACTGGAACAGTGTGGTTTAAATCAGGTTCCGTTCTATTTTCAATATGATGAAAATGGTAAAAAATAGTAGGTTGTGTCCAGTTCAACTCTAATGCACTCCCTGTCTCTGTGCAGACCAGTACACTCAATTTCAGTCAGTTATAGCTTGCTCTTGTCTTTTCAGAATCAAATTCCATGTCAACAAAGAGTTAAACCCCAGTTCCAATTAATAACTAAAAAGTAAAAAAAAAACCAAAGTGAAAAAGAAAGAAAAATGTATCTACAGCAAGAGTGATATGCCATGGAAATCATTCTGCTCCTAAGGAGATAATTTGAATGTTCTAGGCAGCTGTGATTCTTTCTGCCTACCATAACTCTTTTTTCTTGACAGTCCATGCTTGTACAGTAGAAAGTTCTTTCCACGGCCAATGCACCATGACACATTTTCCTTGATGTTTGAAGGAACTTTTAATCTATACTGTAAGATATGTGTGGTGCTATGAAAAATCACGTACTTTTACACTGAAATTCCCTCTACTTTAGAGATTAAGTTGACATTACGATACAACATTTAAAAATGTAATTAGGGGTAAAAATTATAAACATGCATAGTTTTATCATCTATTTCCTCTAAGATATCAATTTAAACCACTTTAATTCTTCCCTTAATATGTTAAAGATGCAAATAATATTCTTACCGTCACATTGGCATATGTTGCTCCCATAAGAAATCTAACCAGGAAAAAATAAGGTTGAACATCTTGTCTGAAAAAAAAGAAAAAAATATTGTTCTTTTATACATCTGATATTGCTGTAATATAAAACTTGTGGTATTTGTAGAAAATAATTATTTCTGAAGGCATAAAAGTAAAAAAAAAAAAAGAAGCAGCACTGATCATAAATCTTATGTTTTATGAAAAACATAATTATACAATAGAACTACTGTAGATTTACATCACCATGACTGTGGTTAAAATTTATGCTTATTTCATAGCTAGTTTACCTAACTGTACTCTACTACACTTTCATGTACCCTTTTCTTAAAAATCTGTAATATCAGAATCTTAGCTCTTGTTTAAGAGAAACTGAGATCATAAGTTAGATTTTAAAGTGGAGGTAAATGCCTAAAATATTAGGGAGTACCCAACAGTATTTTCAAAAGCTCTTAATCTCTTAATTAGCATTGAAAATTAATCTGGACACAGGACTATAGTCGTGTGCCATGAGATTATAGAGTGACATTTATTTTCCCTCTCTCTAAACCTGGGATCTTTTAATTACTCTGTGAAAAGCAGAAGAGCTGAAAAAGGAAACATTTTAAAATATCTGCACCCTGGTTTATTTCTTTGGTCCCTAAAATATAAGGTAAAATAATCAAATTTGAAAACCTTGTAGAAGAAAGCAATAAAATCAAAGAGTAGGAAGGACAGCTGATTAGAAGGAACCCAACAGCTGAAACTGGAAAACAGTGCTGTCTTTTTGGTGAGGGAAAAAATCAGTACTCACATTCCTGAGCTGTTTATGAATTTTGTCCTAAACAGTAATTGGCTAAAACAGGGAGCTACTGTGGAGGAGGCAAGACATGTTTTTAAACAAAAATTGCAATATTTACTTCTAAAAGCGGATGATGTTTTGGTCTTCTTTTTTATTTTTTTTCATAGAAACACCTATCTGCAAACCTGAGATGTAGGCATATAGCTTCAGGAGTAGAGCAGTTCATTGGATGTTTTCCATGCTTTGGCTATTACACTTTTCACACTGCATCCTATCTTTCTTATGCCAGGTATCTTCAGGTGAACATTCATGTGTTCAGCTTAATGCTGTAAACTTCACAGCCAAAATAAAGCTCAATTTTTTTTTTTTTATGAGCCATTTAGCATCATTGAAACTAATCATCCTTGGGATAGGAGTAAAACCATGATTCAAAATTAAACTCCATTACCATCAGGAATATTATTTGACATTAAACAACAAAATTGTTCAGATTACTTAAATCCCTTACATTTTAAGAACAATAGTAGCAACAAAATATACAACCTGTGATGAATAAAGGGCTTTCAAGGAGTTTCAGGATTCAATGCATGTCATCACAAATCTGCTGGAAGCACACTGAGCTGAGAATGTTTTATACCTGTGCAATATGCTGTGCCTGTACAATATGGTTCTATGTCACAGGCACAGTGAATCTGTTGCTTCAAGGACAAATAAAACTGACTATGTGCTACTTGCTGAAGAGTAACTCAGTATGTCATTGTGCCATTTTGCGGGATTTCTGAACATTCAAGAAAAAGCATGATACATCATCGGTCAGTGCAGCGGGGCAGTGGATTAGAGCACTACCTACAAAAATGGGGTTTTGGCAGCTGAGTCAGTGTATTGCTCTAAAATGCTTTACAGTATTTTGATGCACAGATTCTGAGGAATGGCAGTCTTTCAAATGAGATCCACTTCATAGCTTTGTGCCTGTCTTTATTTATAGCAAGCCTTCTTGTGGTCGGAACAGCACTAGTGAAATACGCAAAAGACACTTCTTTGAAATACAAAACTCATCAGTTTATAGTGGTACAGAACCCTCTATCTATTCATATGCAGGGAGTTCTGGATTAAAAATGTGTTTATAATAATCATCAACATAATGCCTCCATAATACCTGCATAAATATTAACATAACCTACATAGATATTCTTGCTTTGATGGAGAATTCACTTTAACTTCTTCTGCCCATTGAAGAAATTATTCAATTCCCATTTATATGCTCAAAGTAATCAAAAATTTCAAGTCATATGTGGAGATCACAGAAAGAAAATCACAGCAAAATAATACATAGCAACATTAAGAGACAAAACAAACCAAGGAAAAAACCCAACTACAAGCAGAATAAGAAAAGCAGAATTTGGACAAAGAATTAAAAATACAAGCTTTAGTAAGATTAAAAGAAGAAAATGAAGAAAAAAATGTGTGAGCAAAAGAGAAGGATAATGTCAAAACTGGAAGACATCTGTATTGTGTTTCATTTTTTGCCTTGAGGACAAGACCAGTGATCAAGCAAGAAACCATGGGGAGAGAATGGTTATAGAAAACTCACTGAGAGGTCTGACAACAAATTAATGTCACGCTAGAATGGCTAGTACTTGGAAGACATGGGCCCACTTTCAAATTTCTACACAGCTAAATACAGAAAAAAGTCAAATCTGATTACATGTAAGGAATGTGAGATAAAGGTTTAACATGATCAAAAGTTTCCAGTTGTATCCTGGCCTGTATCAAAAGAAATGGAGCCAGAAGGACAAGCGAGGTGATTGTACACCTCTACTTCACTCTTATGAGACCTCTCCACCTGGAGTGCTTCATCCAGCTCTGGGGTTTCCAGCATTAGAAGGATGCAGACCTGACAGAGTGAGTCCAGAAGAGGTCACAAAGATGCTCAGAGGGCTGGAGCAGCTCTCTTGTGAAGAAAGGCTGAAAGAGTTGGGAGACCTTATAGCAGCCTTCCAGTACCTAAAGAGGGCTTCAAGAGAGCTGAAGAGAGACTTTTCACAAGTACATTAGTACAATGTATAAGAGCTTTAAACTGAAAGAGGGTAGGTTGATGTCAGGAAAAAAAATTCCTTCCTGTGAGGATCATGAAGCAGTGGAACATGTTGCCCAGAGAAATTGTAAACGCTTATAGTGGCTTGACTCTGGTTGGATGACATGTTCCCACTGAAATTGCTCCATCACTTCCATCCTCAGCTGGACAGAGAAAAGAAAATATAGCAGAAAGCTCATGAGTTGAGAGAAGAACAGGGAGAGATCATTCACCAGTTACTGTCACGAGCAAAACAGACCTGACTTGGAGAAGTTAATTTAATTTATTACCAATCAAAATTAGAGTAGGATAATGAGAAGTAAGAAAAAAAAATCTCAGAAACACCTTCACACTGCCTCTCCCTTCTTCCTTGGCTTAACATAGTTCCTTACTCTTTACCTTCTCAACCCCCAAGGGAGATGGGGAATAGGGTTTAGTGTCACTTCATCAGGTGTTGCTTTCCGCTGCTGCTTCTTCCCCCTCAGGCTGAGTCATCATTCACTTGCTCCAGTGTGGGTTTCTCCCACAGAACACAATCATTCATGAACTACTCCAGTGTGGATCCTTTTCACAGGGTTCAATACTTCAAGAACAGGTGCTGCAATGTGGGTCACTCACAGGGTTACAAGTCCTACTAGCAAAACTGCTCCAAATGTCTCCCTGTTCTCCCCGTGGTTCTGCAGGTCCTGCAGGGAAACTTCTCTAGCATGGAGTTCCCATGGGGTCCCAACTTTCTTTTGAGCATCCACCCGGTACTGCATGCTACATTTTTTGGTCTCCTGCATGGTCTGAAGGTAGATCTTTGGTCCCACATGGACCTCCATGTTCTGCATGGGCACCATCTGCCTCACCACTGTCTGCACCACAGAAAATCTCAGCTCCAGTGGAGCGGTGTGGCCGGTGGAAAGATACGCCCAGGCTAGGAATGACCAGCCCATCTCCAGCCAAGGGGGGGGCTTCCCCAACACGAAGTCGAGTAATGCGCCTAAGGCAATAACCTGCCTTATGGACGTAGGCCGCTATGATACTCCGAGCCGCAGGATTGAAGAGGCGTCTCTCAGTTTCTTTGGGGCAAACGGGTTTATTGGGTCAGGGGGAACTGGGAGTGAGGGAGAAGAGAGCTGAGAGCCCCAAGGTGGGGAAAAACCCCGGGTTTTAAAGGGGATGGGAGGGGTGAAGGATAACAAATCAGAAGAGGGAAGGAAAAGATACATTGGGGATGGACACAACACCAGAACCAATCGTGGATAACTGAGGGAGGGGCCACGGTCCCTGAGCCAATCACCCGACACCCTGGCCAGAAGCTGCTGGAAGAGGAGGCAGGGGTGCCGAGTGACAGGCAGGCAGCCAGGGGTGGGAACAAAAATGATACATTCGACAACCATAGTAACTGGGGAGGGGTTTAGGGATTGACAGATAACTGGGAACAGGGCAGGACCTTTAACATGAACAATGCGGGAACAGAACAGACACAACACAAACCACAATACTCCAGCACCAGGAGCATGTTCTCTCTCTCCTGTTTCATTCACCTTGGTGTTTACAAAGACTTTTCTTTCACATAGTCTCACTCTCTCTTCTCTGCTGCAATTACTTCTGCCCAATAACTTTTTCCACTCTTAAATATGTCATCACAGAGGTATTACTATATCTCTGACTGGCTTGGCCTTGGCCAGTGGTGGGTTTGTCTTGGAGCCGGCTGGCATTGGCTCTGCCACGCATGGGAGAAACGTCTGCCAGAAGTCACCCCTGTAGCACCCCCCTGCTACCAAACTCTTGCCATGCAAACTCAAGATAATGGCCCATTCCTGGGAGTATTCAAGAATGGCTGGATGGGGCTTTACGCAACATGATTAAGTGGATGGTCTTCCCTGCCCATGGCAGGGGAATTGGAAATAAATGGGGTCCATTTCACCCCAAACCATTCTATGACTCTCTGATCCTCAGCGAACTCTATTAAAAAAAAAAAAAGTTATAGGGAGGGAGGGAAAGAGAGAGAGAGAGAGAGAGAGAGAGGGAGGGAAGGTTGCTGGGCGGCAGGAGAAAGTTTAACACACAAGATATTCAGATATTACTTAAAAATCTGAAAGAATTCAGATAATCATAACTGTCCAATATTTCTAAAAGAACAATAATTTTGTCCTTTTAATGTTATCAGTTCCACTTCTGTGTTTGATTGTGCCTCTAATGTCTTCTCAAAGCCTTCATTTTAAGTAATTAAAGATTTATAGATGAGGTCTCTGTACTGCAGTAAATATTGTTTTGGAACGTGATGTATGTATATATTTATCTGAAGATTAGGAGTGGCTATTGAATTCTGAAAAGTCACTGAACTGACATTCCACCCTTATCTTTCTCCATGAGAGCTATAAACACTGTAGATTGTGAAGGGAAAAAAAATCCAGGGTTAGAACCAAAACTGTAGTTTTACTACTTTACATCAAAGTAATTTAGAAAGTTGCTTTGCTATCAAATTGCCATAACTTTCTCATCTAAATGCTGTAATTTCATTATGCAGGTCTTTAGTGTACCTAAACTTAAGTATACTGGCTCCTTGCACACAGCTATTCATGTAAATGATGATGCAGCTATTTATACTGATGCTTAGAGTGAAAATCATCTCACCTAACTTGAGTTGTCTATAATGTGGAAGTCTACATCTGAGACACACTCCCTAAAATCTCTTTATAGTTCCTCCAAGTGAAGCAAAGAGGCATTTTTAGGAAGCAATTTGTTCATTCTATTTTAAGGTGAAATTAATTGTTCCCTACAGTTGGTTCCTTCTCTCTCTAGGAGCATAAAGGAACATATTAAGAATGCTTGGGGAAATTAGTTTTGGCATAGATATTCAGAAGGAGATGTTGACATTTAGACAGAGGAAGAGGCCTGCCTTCAGATTCTGCATAGACAAACATAACAGAAAAGGCTGTAGTAGTTCCAATTCCGTCTTTGTTTTCCAAGTGGAAGTACCGTATTTGAATGGAGGCTTTTGCCAACAAAGCACTGCAAACACATTAATGAAGACTGCTGCATAAGGGACATGTATATGTATTCTTAAAGGTAAGCAAAGATTAGTGACTCAGGTTTCTAAAGAAGCATTAATTGTTAAAATGGTCTTTATATGAAATTGTTTTTTCAAGTGATTTTGCTTCCTGTTTTCTCAGCTATGTTTTCCTCTTCTTGAGACAATTTGAAGTTGCTAAGTAGCTGGGTACTATCTAATTTAAGTCTCTTTGGGTGGGATTCAATTCAAGACACTTTCATTTCATATTTACACATGAGACAGGCTTCTGAACTTCCACTGTGGCAAATAGAAATGTTGGAAGTGTAACATATATGCACCTAAATTCAGAAATATTAAATCTTAGAAACCTAGAATCATGAAAGTTGGAAAATTTCTATAAGGACATCAAATCCAGCTATTAATCTAACAGTGCCAAGTCCACCACTAAACCATGTCCTGGACAACCATGTCTTCACATCTTTTAAAAACCTCCAAGGATGGCAACTCAATGACTTCCCTGAGCAGCCTGTTCCAGTGCTTGGCAATCCTTGCAGGGAAATAGTGTTTCCTAGTATCAAAACTAAAACTACCCTGATGCAATTTGAGACCATTTCCTCTTGTCCTATTACTTGTTAGCAGAAGAGACTAATACCACCTTGTTACAACCTCCTTTCAGGTTGCTGTGCAGCGAGCACTAAAGTCTCACTTCAGCGTCCTTTTCTCAGGATTAAACACTAGTTTTTTGCTGTGCTTGGTGCATTGATCCAGCCCGTCTGATCCCTCTGTAGAACCTTTCTACCCTCCAGCAGATCAACATTCCCACCCAAATTGGTGTCATCTGAAAAGTATTGAGGGTCCACTCAATCCCCTCTTCCAGGTCATAGATAAAGATTAAACAGAACCAGCCCCAAAACTGAGCCCTGGAAGACATCATTTGTGACTGGTTGCTAATAGTATTTAATAATAGTCACCACCACTTTTTTGGGTTGATGACTGTGTTGTGAGAGATTAAATAAATCTATAAGTTTTAGCCAACGACATTTCACAAGATTCACTATTCACTATTTCAAAGAAATAACAAGGCCAGAGTAACTAGAGGTCTAGTGTTCATCCCAGAGCTTTTAAATGGTTGAGGTTTAAATCGTTGTCATTAAGTTAGGGAAGTATATGAAGTTCTTTGCACTATACCTGTTTCTAGAAATTAAAATTTCATAAGTACATTTTAATCCTTAACAAGCTTGTCAGTGTCATCAGTTTAATAAGAAATTTATCTAGAAGGTATTATTTTGCTTTAATGCACATTCATGAGCAGGAACCTTTTAAGAAGCTAGCCCAGCAAGCAAAATAAATGTTCACTTGGGCACATAGTTATATTTTTTAATTTTGTGATTTACATTTCTAAGCAGAGGTGACCACTTTTTTTTTGTTTTGTTTCTTCATAAGTAGCACTTAGTGTTTTTTCTCCAAGTTAACTAAAGATATAGCAGTTTCCCTTTAGATCAGAAACATGACCATGCCTGCAAATAGATGTTTTTTTTCAAAAATTGAAGTAAAAGAATCAAAAGAAGGTGCATTTTAAAGAGAATGTTGCTCAAAATCATACTTTTGTTCATATAATCACATAAATCCTTTAACTGTGTCAATTCAGAAGCAAATGAGTAATGTATTAGAGGTGAATTTTACTGTTAGCTCAGAGCTCTAAATTCACTGACTAGCAGGTGATGTGCCACTTGCAGGTAGTGCAATGAAAGACTGGTGATAGTTATCAACAGGTCCCTTCTGCACATTAAAAAAGTCTGACCCCTTACATGTAGCAAATACAAATCAAACCCTATAGCAATTAATTAGTAAGTATTGAGCAAGGATGTCTTGGACATAGTTCCCCTTCCCAACTTCTCAAAAGAAATTTAAAGCTTTTGAATCTTCAGTTGACCATATTCTTTTCTGCTGTGTGGTGCCATTCTTATTCTTGTAAAATTGGTAATAAAAGAACCAGAAACCAAAAGGTGTCTGCTGTTTCAGGGAGAGTGGTTTCAATTTTTTTCTCTATACTGTGTAGTGAGGGAAGCTTTGAGGTATTCTGAATACTGCAAACCAAAGTTTTGTGATTCATGGCTGTTCAAGACCACATGGCCTCTATGTAAATAGGATATATGTTCTGTATGTGGCTTAAGGTGCTGCTGAGTATGCCTAAATATCTATTTGTAGTTGTGTGGATTAGAGGTAAGTGGAAGCAAAGCAATCCATATTTTTAACTGTTTTTGAGGCTGTCCTACACTCAGAATTTATGGCAAACTATATATTTTTTAATTTTCTAAAGAGTAATTTCAACGTTTTAAATTTGTGTTCCATTTCAGAAGCTATGGAGAGTTAGCAAATAAACTAATTTGACTGCCTAAGTACAGCATGTTTTTAATACTAAAACAACTCGTTCAGATTCTTTGGTGATTGAACAAATGCCTTTTTGTTGCCCTGGGCTATATCTAAAGAGCATTGTCCTCTGTCCCACTGCTCTTTTCCATGCAGGGTAAAAAGAATATGTTTACAACTCCTGATAAAACTACTCAGACATGAGAATGAAGTGAATGAAAAAACAGAATTACTTCAGTTATGTGAAAATATCATCATATTCAAAGAAGTTTATGATTTCAGCATAAAAGGTATGCTAGTTTTCTGAGACAATGAGGTTTCTTTACTGGAGATAAGTTAGCCTCCATCAGTCTGGTCAACTGAGCAAGACACAGAAAAGGTATAAAACTATTAATGAATTTAAATTAAAAAATATCTAAAATATCTTAGCTGAAATCCGTTAGCAGCTGAACTTCTTTGTCTACCAATGAGTCTGAATAGTGTAGTTAAAAGTGTTACAGACACTTTTAGAAATACCAAATAGATATTAACCAAAATAATGTTTAATGTGTTCACCAGATAAATGGTCGCACAGGCACAGATATATCTGCTCTCCGAATTTGAAGTGTTATGTGAAGCAAGGGAAAATACCACTCTGCATGATATCCTTGGGAGAAGACATTAATCCACTTGAACCTCTTTGGTATATATTTTCACTACTCAGACTACTAGTTAGTGTGTCAGAGCCAGTCACCCAGTTTGTATTCTGTACTCAGAGCTGGAAAGTCCCTCTTTCATAACTTAGATATATTATCTGAGTCTATCAGTTGTCTATTCTTCTTTCAAATTATTCTTATTTCAAATGATGTTTGAAACATTCAGAATTCTTACACAAGTGGAGGCAAACAGAAATTGCTAAAAACTAAACTATAACTTTAAACATTCTAACATAGAGGACTTATAACTTCACCAAACAAAGAGCAGATCCCATAAAACACTGCCAAAAAAGGGAATCAAAACTCTCTTCCTCCACAGTGACTCTATCCTAGTTATGAAATGAGTCCTAGGCAGTGCACCCCACTGGCTGCTCCAAAGAGTAGGTTAATGATAAAAGAATAAGAACATAAACAAGGCTGACACTGCTCCGACACTTTTTCCTTCCTTTTGTCATCAGTGCAATACCAAAGAAATAGCAAATGGTCTGTGTTTCTTTGATACTGGAGCCACACACTTTGTAAAGCTGAACTCTTTTACTACTTGTCACGTGATAATATAGCTTATTAAATATGTGCCAATATAATCCTGAGAATCCCAATTGTCACAGTCTCTCCTGTTCCACAGGTTAATGTCTTTGGTCCCCTCTTTCATCTTTTACTTGGCTTTGATAAGAACCTCTCAGTATCTACATTCACTACCACCCTTTTGATTTCTGCGCTGCAGGTAGCACTCACAATTTAAGACAACCTCTTCAAAGGTCTCACTGATGACCTCAGTAAGCACCTCAGAAGGTGATTCCTCTGTGCTCCTGTGGTTAGAAATCAATTAAACCTGAGTCAAATGAATCTTAGCCTCTAATAAAAGAAAAACTAGAATGAACCAACAACCTTGGAAACTATTCAGTGCCATCATGCTTTCCACAGAATACAGGTTCCTTTTTCCTTTTGATGTGTTTTTTTTCTTTCACATCTGAAATGCTGAGTGCCCTTACACGAGTTTTATCTCCAATTATTCTTGCATAAAAGCCATGCATATCTAGCCTAACATAATAGTGCTTCCCATACAGATGAAACACATCTATATAATTTCTTCCTTCAGAACAGATATGAAGAGTTGTTTTATCTCCAGGAAAGTAACCTGCTTCAAAGATATAGTACATTATTAAAGACCCATAGGGGGTAAAATTAGGAAAGAGGGAAATATGACATATCATGCTCAGGATCAAGCTCAATGCATTCCATTACCTAGCCTGTGAAAAAGTCAGATGAACAAACATACATTAAATATATCCTAAGCATGTATAAATAGAACACAGACTTACAGATTGCCTTCTAGAAATAAGAGATTGATCTCATCATTGCTAATATTTTCAAGGCAGAGTTGAATCATTCCATACTTGATATACATGTCTAGAGTTGTGAAATCTTGAAGATTGCATTTAAGTTTAGGTGCATGTGAAATAAAACAGGAAGAGAAGAATACTTTGAAATCCCTGCTGTTTTATTTACTTTTAATCCACTAATTAGAATCAAACTGTGTGGAATCAGCCTTGAGGGGGTTCAGAAGACTCAAGATTTGTGCAGCATCAGGTGCTACAGTCTTATTTCAAACAGATTAAAAAGATAATTTTCTAGCATATACTACAAACAGGCACCCTTCAAACTTTTGTGTTAGCCAGACAAGTGTTACTTTAGCAGGTGCAGTCTGGTCTTGTGAAGGCTGTCTGAATGTGTCAATACTGACTGCCCTGTGACCAAGCTGGAGCTTTAAATATTTCACAAGTTCTAAAAGGCCATTTTTATGACCTAATCAATTTAATACTGAGCTATCAGAGCTGGGGAAATGGGAAAAAATTCAACTGTGCTCTCTTCTCACATCAGGCTTTTGGTTTTGTGTTTAATCTCCTTAATGAATTTTGCTCTTGGAAAGCTTAAGGGATCAGATGAAGGATGTGCAAATCACAGAGACCCTCATTCCTCACCCACCCCCTCATCATGTTTAATATACCAAGCCCTCAAGCTGCCATCACAATTCATCTGTCAACATGCCACCTGGGCTTTGTAAACTTCAGCATCTATACTGGATCCTTGCCATAATTAAGCAGGACCACTAACAGCTCCTCATGACAATAGGGAAGTAAAACCATACACAAAAAAAAAAAAAAACCAAACAAAAAAACAAACAAAAAACCCTCAAAAAAACCCCACCTACCTATCCATGCAGGTGCATGCAGGAAATAATTTCACAGAGAAAACCCACAAAATCTTTATTTAGTGTGAGCTAGCAAATTTCACAGTGTCATGGTAACATTTGAGTACATATACAAGAAGCCTGGCACATAAAAAAGAGAGGAAAAGAAGCTCCTATGCCCAGGAGAAATTCACACAAGTGAACGGGATGAAGATTATCGTTCTTGCAGCAGTGAAGACTAATATGTTATGAAGAGGCAGACTGATGAATGCCACAAAATGCTGGCTACTGAGACAGTGCATGAAACAGATATCTCTGATTCAGGATTTGTAAAGGTTTTTTTTAAACTAATTGTATAATGTATCTCATTCCAGAAAATCCATATCTCCCATAACATGGCCCAATGTCTCAGCTTGTAAACTTTGCCAGTCTGGTTAGTTCTGATACTGTACTGAGTGGTACATAATTAATTGTTCATAAACTTGTTCCAGAATTAGCTCATTCAACAGCTGTATAAAACTGTGTGCAAAGTTCTCCATTCTGGAAAAAAGAAATGTTAACCAACCACTAAACCTAAAGTTTTCCACTTGGGTTATCCAAAATACAAGTCGGTAAGAGGTAGTACCATTCCACCAAGTTTTGCACCAATAGCAGGTTAACAGGATGGGGCAAAGAAAGAATAAAGCAGTAAAAGAGTAAGGAAAGATGGCAAGTGAATATAGGAAGGCAAGTGAGTGTAAGAATGAGAAAATACAGAGCCTTCAAAAGACAAACCCTTCCAAGGTATACCATCTGGAACTTAACTGAGTCATGCATCTGGTCATGCCATGGGTTGATAGGAAGACTGCCTCCCGTAGAGAAATTGAATCCCACACTTAACTCCCTAGCAGGAAGAATGTGCTTACTGTTACACCTTTATATAGGTGGATTTTTTTTTCAGCTTTAGGATTGTTTGGATGATGCTTGTTCCCATATTGTCATTTTATTTGGTGCGCCAAACAGAACAAGGGAGGGAATACAAATACAATCTATTCCTTATTTTATTCCTTATTTTACAGGAACTAAAGGACAGGACCACAGCAGACAGAATCTCAAGGAAACTACCCTGACCTAGCATATAGGTGAGAGAATAAATAAGTTACTTGCAATCTCTGTCTTATTGGACCTTTTTTCTATACAACAATATTGTCAAGAAACTCGCTTGGTTTAGCACAATAATGCATAAACTTTAACAAATGTTTTAATTCCTGTTTGCTGGGTATCTTGCTAACAATTAAGTATTTTTATAAGAGAAGCACCTGTTTTTTGAGGAAAGAAGGTTGGTTTTTCTTTTTTTTTAAATTTTGTTACGGTTTTGTTGTTGTTGTTTTGTACAGAGAATGTGTCATGAGCTCCTAGAGGTATGAAATTACTTAGTCATACACAATATTTCTTGTCAGCCTCACCCTTTGAGGTGCAAGATAGAAGGAAAGATTTGTTGTATAAATAGAAAGGCACCAGAGATCTCTTTAAAGTGGAGTGCAGAACATTACCTGAGATAAGAAAGGCATCCTTGCATATCCTAGTAATACCAGCAATACCAAAGATGGAAACTGAGAACATACAGATTAGTAGAAAACTGTTTGCCAGTAACATTTTCTGATGCTGAATCTTCATGAGACAGCATTTTTGCAACTTTCCTAAGTCAAATAATGAGAATGAGGTTTCAAATTTGCCCAGCTAATGCTGATACTAGCCTTGTAAAAGACTTGGTCCAAAGAAGAGCCCCAAAGATGATGAAAAGGACTGGGAAGGCTTACAGGAGGAAACACAGAGAGAACTGGGTTTGTTCATCCTACAGAAAAGTAGGCTTGAAGAAGCTCTTATCATCATGTTCCAAAATTTAAAAGATGGCTGAAGATAAGGCCAGCACTCCCTTTTTAGAGCACAAAGAGGAGAGGCAATGGGTACAAGTTACTCCAGTGGAGATTCTGACTGGATAGGAGAGGAACATTTTCATAATGAGAACATTGGAATGAGCCATTGGAATACTCTCCCCAAGGAAATGGTGGATTCCCCCAATAGAGGACACTTCAGATTCTGCTGGACAGGGCTGTGGGCCATGTTACCTACACTGTGCTGTAGCCAAAAATTGTTGGGGCAAATGATCCTCAGAGTACCTTCCAACCCAATATTCTGTGAATCTATTATATGCTGAAAATAAACTGGTTTTTCTTCTTTTTCCTTTTTTTTTTGTTTTGTTTTTGTTGGTTTTTTTTTTGTTTTGTTTTGTTTTGTTTTGTTTTAGTTTTGGTTTTTGGTTGGTTGGTTTGGTTTGGTTCCTTTTTGTTTCCCTGATCAAGCCTGACTTCTCTGTAAAATTTTTGCAGTTGAAATTGCTTTTATACTAAAAATGATGCTGCTTTAGATCTCTAAATCTAAACTTCATTATTCTTTTTTTTAGTTTTGTTATAATGTTCAAGAAGTCACGTGTGTATGGAAAATATTACATTTGGACCTTAGCATAGGACCTGTTGTCCCTTCTAGTGGAATTATAATCACTCAAGAAAGCATACCAAATTTGCTAGGTGATTAATATTGCAGCAAAAACTTTTCTTTTCCCATGATTAAGTTGAACAATCAAATTATTGATAAACTACATTGAAATAAATAAAAATTTGGTAGTTTTAATGTAAAAGTATGCAGTAAATATAAATACTTATATTTTCTAATATTAATTTGCTCTTTTTGGATAAGGTTGAATGACAAGCCTCAGGTTGTGCATCATCATTGCATTTATCAAGTCATAGCACTAATTTTGAAGTGTGTGACAGCATAAATATTGCAGGACACATATAGCAAACCAAGAACTTTCAAATAATATTGAATTTTACACCAGACACACACTTTTCTTACACAACACCAACGCTTAGTGAAAACACTACAGACCACAATTGATTTTAAACCTTGATGAAGCATGATCAAGGAATTGAAAAGAATTTATTTCTGTTTTCACAAACCATAACTCTGTGAATAATCTAGTACTTTTATAAAAAATTATAAAACATGCTTTATTAAAAGTACTAAATATATTTAAATTGATAGCTGTTAAAATAATACCAAGAGACAGTCACAAGCAAGGACAAAAATGAAATTTCCTTAGGAGGTATCATTCATACCATTCAAAAGGGGATTTTTGGTGATATCTCCAAACAACTTCAGTATATAGCCTGGTGTATGTTTGTACATGTACCTGCATATATGCATGTATATATGTACACTTGTACACATGTGTGTATATATATATATATAAATATATATATAAATATAGCATACTTAACGCACAAATGGGGATGATTTTGTATGACAGATTTACACTGCACAAATAGTTTCTGAGGATTTGCTCTCTTTCCCTCTCTAGTGTACCTCCCTTCCCACATATACATCGTACGTCTGTTGTGTTCGGAAGAGTTCTGTCACTCTCTTGAGGCTTTTGTCCACTTCTTAGAGGCCTTCATCCTGGCAAGCTGACAGTATCCTTCAATGCTTATGGAATATTCCAATTCTGTCTTTTTTTAAGCACTTCACATTATGTCAAAATGCCATTCTGGGTGGCTTTGATCAAATTGGATTTCATTTGAAAAAACCTGTAAAGACAGCTAAAGTAGATACCTTCCTGAACATGTCTAATTCACTCCAGATTTCTTAGGTATCCCAGCTTCAGCTCTTGATGGCTTTCTTTGATATCTGTACTTACATGGCTTATTTTGATTAATGACATTAATTAATTTGGGGGTTTTTTACCTCTTTAAATAAACTAGTAATAGGTTTGGATTTTCCAACGCACATAACTCAAGACTAAAAGTACAAATCAATATAAAAATATTTTATACATTTTTCATTATCTTGCTTGAAAACAAATTTGAAATTTTGCAATAAATCTTTCCTACTAAGCAATTTGAAACTGCACAGGAGTTCATTATTTTTCTTATTAGCTAAATTTCCATAGCAATATCATGCTGATAAATATCATCAGTGATGCCATAAATTTTACTTAAATTAATACAAACGATGATACTTTATTAGTATGTGCAATGGAGCACATCTTAAATAATCATTAGATTCAAAAGAGTCTATTTTCTTCACTCTGTTAATTTGCTGTATGCATGTCCAGAAATTTACCAAATATCTTTTCAAACAAGCATTACACTAAAAGCTGTCTCTGCCCTTTATTCTGCTCTTCTATGGTTTAGAAAGCACAAAGGCTCAATAGCACTTAGGAAGAGAATCAGATTTTTTACCCAGAATCACACAGAGTATTCTGATTTGGAAAGGACCCACAAGGTTCATCAAGACCTACTCTAAAGTGAGAGTCTCATACAGGGACTGAAGCCACAACCTCTGTTTTATCAGCACCCTATTTGACTTTAGAATACTTAAATAGGGAACATGGGGTGAGAAAAGCTGTATGCAAATGATATACCAGATTAGCTAGGGGAAAGGGAGGGAATAAATTATGTGTTCTTTTTTAAACAAAAGAAAAACACAAACCAAATAATGTTTTTATCGCTCAAGAGTAAAGCAGTTAACAGATTGTCTAATGGGCTTTAGGGCAGTTCTGAGCAATTTTAACCCACATCGTCTGATACCCTGATTAGACCGTGGAATCCCACAGCACTGAAGGTAACTCCTGCCCTGCCTGATTCCTGGTGACATAGAATGATGCCAAGAGCTTAGCCTTCTAACATAGGCATCAAAGTGTCTCCTCACTTTAAACTTCCCTCCACACCCTAATATGGGAAAAAATGTATGGTTTTAAGAATTTGTTGCTTTATCACTGAAGAAAACTGAGAAGAGACCAAAAAAAAAAAGTAACTCAGAGGGAATAGCCAGTCAGCTAAGGCTGGCTAAGCTATGCAATTGTGCTTTGAAGCAAATGAACCTTACTTTGAACCACTTCAAACAACTGGAAAAGAAAAAAAAATCCTATCAAATCTGCCATAAGGGAAGCATATGTGAACTGCACATGGTCTGAGAAATGGGATAAAGGATCTAAATAGGTCTTTTACTGTCTTTATGCTCTGATTCATGGAAACAAGAGAGTACTTAAACACATGCTTACTTGCAGGCATCTGCTTTACGTTTATTGTCTTCAAATAAGAAAGCCAATAGTTAAGTTTATATGTGGTCCTGGATGGAAAAAAACATAAAACACTCTTTCAGTGAGGTTCTGCCTTCAGTCCCCACCTTTGCAGTATAATCAAAGTAGCTGCTTAAGTTTATTGCAAGTTATTTTTAGGCAAGACACAAATAAACTGTCAAGATCAGCTCTCAGATGTGAAATACAAAAGCTCCAGGTGTATATTGTGGTTTGCTTAGTGTCAGAGATTTGATTCCATACACTTCTAGGAAAGAGATACTGTAAAATTTCTCAAGAAGACACTGAAGAAAAAAAGTTTGGGTATGTGCAGGTGAAAAACTATCAAGAGATGTACCTTAATATTTGGGATATTAATTTCAGTACCTCAATTCAGGACAAGCATTTCCCTATTTACACATTTCTCTGATTCACAGTAATCTTTACTTTGTGGACTAATTAAACCCCAAGTCATGGACCACTTGAAAAATAAATAAATACAAAACAAAACACTTCACTGCACATAGATCTACCCTTGGGGACATGATGAGAGACCAAAATATGTGACAGATGTTAGTCACATTGCTTAATGCACTACTGGAAGTTGCTCAGATACTGTCATGAAGAGTGTGGAGTGAGAATCTATATAGATTAGAACCATTTAGTAAGATATATCCTAAACAGACTGATTACATAGCTATTACTGCAAAAAAAATTGGAGAGGAGGTAATGCATGAGTTGTAGAATAGCAGACTTGTAAATGTCTTTGTATATATATGTTCTCCTAAAAAAGCCTTGTGTCTATTATTGCATGATAAGTAGAACAATTGTTTTCAATTTTAGATCATTTATCTATGTTTTAATTTGCCATTCTGTTCATGAAGAATCAAAGATGCAACAGCAAAGCCTTTAGAAAAGCTGCTTAGCACAATAATTAGCTTTTGTATTGAACATAAAAGGAAGTAATGAACTCAGAATAGAACAGTAATAGATGAACCAGAAAAATAGAATGCATCTGCCAGAAAAGATGGGACAGTGTTGTTCATTGAAATACTGTCCATTTCACTCTGGATTCATGCAGGTCGGTTGCAGATCACACAAGATAAACTGTGCAAATTGTATTTGTCTTTTATTGGACACATGAAATTTGCTTAAAATAAATTATACAGTTTAATCAAAAGGAATCTTTAATTGCAACCCTAGAACCACAGAATATTCCACGTTGGAAGGTACCCAAAAGAACCATTGAGTCCAGCTCCTGGACCTGCGGAGGACCTAAGGGTCACACCATGTATCCGAGAGCATTTTTCAATTTGTCCAAATGCTTCTTGAACTGCGTCAGGTTGTGACCACTTCTGTGGGGAGCCTGTTCCAGTGCCCAACCACTCTCTGGATGAAAAACCTTTTCTTAATGTCCAGCCTAAATATCCCCTGACACAACTTCAGGCCATTCCCCTGGGTCCTGTCACTGTCACCACAGAGCAGAGATCGGTGCCTGGCCCTCCTCTTCCCCTCATGAGGAAGCTGCAGACTGCAGTGAGGGCTCCTCTTGAATCTCCTCTTCTCCAGGCTGAACAGACCAAGAGACCTCAGCTGCTCCCCTCAAGGCCCTTCACCATCTTTGTAGCCCTTCTTTGTATCTTCTAATAGCTTCATATCTTTCTTATTTGTGGTTACAAAAACTGCAGATGAGGCTGCACCACTGCAGAGCAGACTGAGATAATCCCCTCCCTTGACTGGCTGGCAATGTTACTGTTTCCTTAGCAAATTTCTAAGGAACTTGTATAGGATAGAAATTAATAGTATAAATACAATATTTTCCAACAAAGTTATCCTAGCAAGTGACCAGGTCTATACATCAATGCCCATAAAATGGAGGAAAACTCAGGTGTTCAAAATATTCTGTGTTCACCGAATTTCATAATCAACTTAGAATTTAGGCAGTTAATCCTAATGCATTAACTTATTTAAATAACTGGAATTGGAAAGGAAATCTCTTCCTGTGCTTTTATTTGTTGCTGTCTCTGTGCTTAAAGTACAATGTATTCATCACATATGATGATACTGTTCTGTCTCCTTTTTCTTTGCCAGTTACTCCAGTTATCTCAGAGAAGGATGAAATGGCACTTTATCAAATAACAGCTATTACATAATGGCTTATAAATGAAGCAGGATTGCTGAAGTCAATCGCAGCTATAAATTAAATTTGTCTGTCTCAGACACCAAAGGCAAAAAATGAGCACTTCAGAACAGTTTTTTTTTTTTAATCATGCAACAGAATCTTCAGAATCTTAGAAAGTTCATTAAATTTTTGACAATTTTTTATGATTTGCCTGTTTAGTTTTCCACATTGCAAAAACTTTTTTGTTTTTCACAGTATCACAAATAATGATTCATTAAAGAACCTCTTTGTATGTTTATTCTTTTCATTTTTAATTTGCCTAAATTTACTCAAATTTTGCATAGAATAACCTGATTTTACCTAAGTATGAGAATCTAGTAATGAAAATTTCTCCCAGTGTTCTGACACTCACCTCAGAGTCTACAAAATTAGATAGGTGAGATTTCTGCAAAATCCACATTTCTGTTAGTGAATTCATTAAAAAGGAATAAAATACTACTGGTTTTAGCTGCAATGCTAACAGTCATTGTACTGTACTCTATCAATTTTTAGTTCCAGAATTCTTTGCAAATTGCAAGTGATAGATCCTCATGTGGCTCTTGGGAAGAGAAAAAGCTGTTGTCAGCCTTTTCAGAGAAGATTCGTTTTGATTCCTAATATATTAGCAATATGTTAAGCATATTGTTGCAGGACACAAAACAAGCCTTTAAGAGAGCTGCATTTTGGTGTCAGGAACTCCTAACCCTGTTCTAACTGCAGTGGACCACATTGTCTCTCATGCCTTGCCTGAAGCACACAAAGCATAGAGCACTCAACCTGTTGGATGTAAAGATAGTAAAGATAGCTCCAAGAGGAACTCACGTTGATGAATGAAGATTCAGAAGCAGTTGTGAAAGATAAAAAGAGCTTGACTTTTTACTTCAAATCCTTATCACAAATGTTGGATGTGATGTCTCCCACACAGGTATGAAATTTTCTTCCCTAAACTTCTGTTTGAATTGATTGTTGCTAAGCTGGTACTGAAATTCCCATGTCTTGACATTATGATCAGAATGCCTTTGGCTTTCAGGCAAAAAAATAAAAGAGAACTGAAAGACTAAAACACTACAGCACCCAGTAGAAGACAGCCATTTAGAGAGAAGTCCAACAGTCTCCTAAGAGAAAGTAGTAATATAAAAATTATTCTGTTCACTTCTACAAAGAAACTGTACAACTCATCAAATTTCCTTTGCAACTTCAATAATTTAAAAACTCATCACTGTAGGTGCCCTGTGAAGTCAATAGAGCTCTAAGAAGCTCCAGAGGTAACTCAGCCAATCCCAATATATAAAGTGACATGAATTTACAGAGACAGTGAAGAAAACCCACAGTAGGCTATTTGATAATATACTTTGTATCAGATATTGTTTTCAAAAGATGATTCATCATGTGTTGAACTTGGCTGGCTGCCATATGAGCACCAAGCCAATCTCTAACTCCCTCTCCTCTGCTGGACATGGAGAGAATCATAGAATTATTTGTGTTAGAAGGGGCCTTAAAAATCATGTCACCCACTATAGACAGGGGTGTAACCTTCCACTAGATCAGGTTGCTCAAAGCACCATCCAGCCTGGCCTTCCAGGGATGTGTCATCCACAGCTTCTCTGGGAAACCTCTGCCAGTGCCTTACAAATAAAGAATTTGTTTCTAATATCTACCCTCTTTCAGTTTCTAGCCATTTGACCTTATCCTACCAGTACAGCCTCTTGTCAAAAGTTCCTCTCTAGATCTCTTATAGGCCCCTTTAGATACTGCAAGACTTCTATAATATCTCCTTGAAGCCTTCTCTTCTCCAGGTTGAAGAACATCAACTGTCTCACCCTGTCTTCATAAGAAAGTTCCATAGGAAAAATAAGATGAAAAGCTTGTGGGCTGAGATAAAGAAGAGGTGATTACTTATCAAATACCATCACAGGAAAAGCAGTCTTGGTTTGGGGAAAATTAATGTAATCTATTGGAATTATAAATACAGCAGGATAGCGAGAAAACAAGGGCAATGCAAACAATACCTTCTCTTCACTCCTAACCTTTGTCCTCAAGCCTATCTTTACTCCTTTGTTCCTGTTCCTGACTCTTCTGTTTCCCTCAGCCTTTGAGTGACACAGGAGGGATGGAGTACGGGGCATGTGATTATCTAATATTTCATCTCTGTTGCTCCTTCTTCACATTCTTCCACTCTATGCGTGTGGGGTCGTTCCACAGGCTGTAGGTCTTAATGATTTGTTCCAGCATATGTCCTCTCCATGGGTAGAATCCTTCAGCAACAGACTACTAGAGCATGGATCCCCTATCGAGCCACAGCTCCTCGGAAAACCTGCTCCATTACAGGCTGCTTTCCTTTCTGCCAGGAACTCACTCTTGGGGTTATCCTTAGGCTGTAGCTTTCTTCAGGTCATCTCCACCTGCTCTGATGTGGGATCTCTCCCAAGCTACAATGTGGATTCCTGCTTCCCCTCAGGACTCCTGCTTCTCCCTCAGTCCTCTACTGCCGGCAGAGGGACAATTTGCATCACTGTGGTCTTCCCAGCAGGCTGCAGCTGCAGGGGAACCTCTGCTCCAGTGCTTTTCTTCCACTTCCTTGATGGTTTTTTCCATCACGTTTTTCTTAGTGCTCTCTCTCACAGTTAATATGCATAATTTTTACTCTTAAATATGCTATCATAAAATTGCCACCAGCTCAGGTTTGGCCAGCTGTGGTCATCTCTGTTGGACATGAGGGTGGCTCCTGGTCCTTTCTCATAGAGGACACCTTACAGCCCCCCTGCTACCAAAACCTTGACTCAAATCCAATGCATCCATAAACATTTGAAAACATTCTTTAATCTTTGCTTTAGAACAAATCTTATTGTTCTACTTCTTACACAGCTTAGCATCAAACAATTATATCCATTAAATGTGTAATGTAAGGTAATAAAATGGACTTAGACCTGTTATATTGTGGTGTCTGTGTTTGTTTTAAACAGATTTAATAATGGATTTTTTCAAATCACAATTGATATAGTCATAGCATAACACAGTAGAACATATGAGATAGATGCTTTGATCTGCTGCTATTCTACAGCCCTAGAAAAAATCCATTTCAACAAAGATGCATAAATGTAAACTCACAAAAGTCCCAGGGGTATGCTTTAATGGTCATAGCATTCATTGGACATGGCTTCTCCAAAGAAAATTGCACTAGCCTATTGAATTGCTTCTTGTAGTGAAATGTTCTCCTCAATGATTTTCCCAGAGTTCTTATATTTTAATAGCACAAGTATTATTCATTTATTTTATTTTCTGTTTTATTATTTAGTTATTCAGTGCAGTAAAGTTGTTCCATTTTTTTGTTAACCTATTTCTGCCTGAGTGTTTCTTGTAATTGCTCCTTGAAATCTAAAGTTTCCTCTGTCACGAAAGAAGGATAATGTAAAGAAAACTCTACATTAATAATAATAAAAAAATAAAGTATATTTAAATTAAAATATTCTTTCTCTAAGCACACTTATGCAAAACTACTACACGCAAATCCCACTATGCCTTCTGCATTTGTAGAGGGCCACTACTGAAGCCTTGCTGTATGCCAGAGAATTCACAAAAAAATCTTCTGTTCCATTATCAGTGAAGATAAAGCCCCAGCAAATGGAAATGCAGGGGAGGAGGAATGCTACTCTGTTAATCAGTTGTTTGTAACAACTTGCAAGGGTAATAGCAGCTTACAAACAGCACCTCCTCAGCAACATTTTCCCTGTCATCATCTGCCTGCTGTCCACCTGGGAGCATCAACAATTGGTTCAGAGCTACATAGCACCAAAGCACTGACACTTTAATACTAACAAACATCTTTTGTATTGACAATAGGTCCAATTATAAGGAAGCCTGGGGAGAAGTGATGGAGATAGATAGATTTTCAAAGGTAAGAGCACAACCTTGTCTTTTTCTTATATTTCATATTTTCCACTCTATGCCACTCTTATGGGCTTAGCTTGTGTGGGTTCCTTACAGAGGAAGTTACTACTTTTTTCAATTACTTATACAAGAAAATGTGAAAAAGTAACATCACAATTGCAATGATTTATTGCAATTGATGATGATGATGATAATAATAATAATAATAATAATTTGTAATAAGCAGGTTCTATTTCCCTTCTGATTTCTCTGACTTAGAAGGGATTTTATGCAAATATCATAAATATCTATTTTTTTTTTCAAGCATCTCCTAGGCAGAAAAGAATAATCTGAGATTAAGTATATTTAAGACTCTAGTTCTATTCCCAAAGAGTCAGGGTAGGGTGACATTCAAGTTCCCTGACAAGGCACCCTAGGCCATGCACACACCCCACTAGTCCTACAGAAGACTATCTGAGTATCAGTGTTCTCACCTTCTACCATTCTTCAGTCAAATGCTAGAAAATATTCACCATAGAAAATAAATCTATATTTAAAACAAAGAAAAAAAAAAACCAAAACAGAATAGTACTATATCTTTACAAGTTTCAGATCTTAATAATAAATGAATAATATAGGGAAATTTTTTGGAAACATGTAAATCTGGTAATCATACATAATGTTTAGACCCCTGAAATGCATTTTTATCTATAAGAACTGTGGCCATATAACAAACAAATGTTCTATCTTTCCTTTGGAGGTACAAATACTCTTCTACAGTTGGGTTCAGTCTGTTTTATGTAAATGGGAAGTGGTTTCTATCAAATGAATCCTAAAACCACAGAATTTCACTATTGGTGATGGTAAATCAAGCAGAAAGAGTCCTATGTTCTCCTATTTTTCTTTCTAAATTCCCATGAAATTCAGGTGGCAGTGCCCCAATTATTGTTTCATGAAAAGTGTAGTCTATGTATTTTCCTTTTGCTACCAAAATATTTCCCCTGTTGATTCTTTGCAGCATTAATAAAAAGCAAGATGTGTAGCAACAAATGAAACAGAAGCTCACATAAACAAAAATAGTTGACATATACTAGGCCATGTATGGAGGCAACCAGAATTAACCAATTCATCCTTTTTATAAAGTAGTCATTTAAAATATTCATAATGTTATGTTGTTGATAGTGGTGATATGTTTTTAGACACAGCTAGTTCCAGTTTACATTGACATACTGTCATCAATTATGCTTCACCATCTGTGAACATAATTAAGTTTACCCTTAAATTTGATTTTAGAACATATCATTCACAAGTGACTCTTGTTTGCTAAACACACTTGGAATAAGCAAAAACTGAATAACATGAATTTTGAATAAATTAGAAACAATTTTGCATGCAGGCCTCAAAGGGCTATAAATGTATAATTTACCCATTCTCAATGTATAACACACCTGAGCCCTTTCCAGGATTCAGGAACTAACTTAAGCTTTGTATGCCATTATTCAAGTCTCATTTATACTGTTGTCATTGTCTATGACTCTGAATTAAAAAGAGGTTGTTAAATAGATGTAAATGCCATTGACACTACCTTAATGGTCAGTTAAGAGGAATCAGAAGTTATACCTCTTTTTTTCCAGAGGTAATCATTGATATTTCATACAACATTTTGTCAATTTTCCAAAGTCCTGAAGTATTGAACTCCATGGGAAGTATACAAAAGCAACTATCATGGGGTGCTCTAGATCTAACGGATAATCTCAGTAGTTTACATCATATATATTCTGTATCCTTACTGGATAAGCATACTATTTACAACCAATCTAGAATTGCTTCCTGTTTGAACAATTGTGAAATTTGATCCATTTTCCTCTTACATTCTAAAACCATTCCTAAAAATTACCTATTTTCCTGGATGTGCCTTCCTGTTAACCTGTTTGCTAAAATAAAGGTGGAAAGCACACACCATAGGGATTCAAAATAAGTCAAAGTGAATTAATTTAAAAATTCAAATGAAGAGTGGTGTTTTTTTTTTTTCCTTAATATTCTCCCAGCTCTGATCTTGTTAATATATTAAGAAGAAAACTAGCACCATGAAGAAGCTGTTTACATCTCCTTAGTGGAAGCCTTTCAGAGTGAATGAGACAACAAGCCAAAAATCTATTAGTAATACTATTCTGTACTACCAAACCAGTGTGGCAACCCTGCCTCTTTTACAAGGTCAAAATAAGAGAGTTACTACCAAATCCTTCAAAACTACCATGTCTTAACACCTCTACATCTTCACAGTATTTATCCACAAAGTACCTCTAAGGGACAGCAATGCATTCTCATCCCAGTTTGCATATGAGGAACTAAGACATGGAAACTACAGTGCAGAGTTCAGAATGCACTTATAAATTTAAAAATACAGAAGTCTGAAGGAATCTAGTCTGCAGGAAAGTAAAGGACACTCCACTTGATAGGTGAACATTGACATTGTCTTTGCTTGTGCACAGGGCAAACAGGCCAAAGAGAAATCACTCACTCCTGTCAGGCAACATTCCTGCACAGGCTCTGCTGAACATCAACTTTTCACATGGACTATTTGGACTGTTCAGCATTGCTCTGTCTTCAGGCAGGACTGGGGTTTAGTGCTTCCTCAAATGCTATGTAAGATGTCAAGATCAGTTAAAAATGCATTATTTTGAGTGGGATTTCATCAGCTGCACGCAGAATAGAAAGAGGCTGTAAATAAAGCACTGTGCATTTTCTGGCAGATCTCAATTTCTATAAGACAGGGAGATATCATAGCCTAGACCTATCTTGATAATTTTTTTTCCTAAATTCTTGACACTGATTTCATAATTAGATGTTAGTTGAGAGGTAGGGCACAAATTAATATTAGATGTTGTAGGGTTCTGTATCTTAATTTGATGTCCTGCTTCTTGGCCCCACTTGGTCCTGATACTAACATTAACAGGACATTTTTACAGCCTGTAGCACAACTCAATCCCATTAGGATGTGTTGTGCACAATCAGTCCTGTGGGGGATGTTGGGATTCTTCATAAGCAATTCCCTAGCTGTAACTGAACACACACATTCCTGTGTCTACCAGCAATATTAGCTGAAAGTGAGAGAAAACATTCTGGAGTGTCTGGAGGCAGAAACTTCAGGCACTAAGACTCCTATGACATGCTGGCAGTGGGTTTGAAAGGCAGCTCAACTGGTTCCAACCATAGCCAAGTTCCCAGGATTACTCAAAGAGTGCCATGATGCAAAGCTCTGTGTTTTCTTTAAGCTTCTGATGCCCTTCTCTCTGTTCAGTATTTCATAAGCCTTAAGTATCCTGGCCCAGTGATAGGAGACCCTTGTGAGTTTGGAGAAACCTTCAAGAGATCCTGCTGTTCAGGCATATCTGTCTACAAGTCTTGGTATGGTCAGAAGCCATAGGGATAAGCATCTGCATACGATTTTGGAAGAAAAGAAAAAAAGTAGGTCAAAAGAGATATATTTGAAGAAAGGGTTTCTTCTGCAGCATAAAAAAACAGATCTAGCAGAAATTGTATCAGTACTGCTTAAGGTGCCTGAGGGACACAGCAATGGAAACCTGCCAAATCTCATAATGAGAGAGAGGCTACACACACCTGAGGCTAGATGCTTCCAGAAACCTTCCAAATTTTAACCTTTTTGCACAAAGCAAATGTAAGTCCAGTTCAGTGTGGTTAATCCTCCTGTGAGAGGCATTTGGTGGGTAAGCTTCTGTCCAAGAGTCAGAAAGAAATGGGAGACAGGTTAGCAGAGACTTCAGGAGAACAGGATGTGGCAGGGGAAAATAGCATCATTTTCACATCAGAAGAACACAAAAAATGCTTGTTTAGTACCAGTGGTATCAATAGATAGGACTGTTCTTTATTATTGATGTATCAGAAATGGAATGGAAGAAGACCTGAACTAAATAGGATTTCTTTCTTTTACTGCTCACATGTGTTTTTAAAAATACTTTTTATAATACTGGCAGCTTACTATAAGGAAGAATTTCTATTAAAAATTTTAATATTGTTGAATGGTTTTAGCCTTTCTCTTCTGAGGTTTATGATTTTTCATTTGATGACCTTGTGTCTTATCTAATTTTTTTATCTCTAATGATGGTTTATATGTACGTGTACCTTTAAAGTTCTGACTCCCTCCATAACGGGATATTAAGCACATAAACATGAGTCAATAAGTGAATGTTGATGATGGCAACTTCTGAAAAATCAAGACGTTTTACACAAGCTCTAAACAAATATGACTGAAACAGCTGCCTGTGAATACTAAAGCTACAATTTTATTTACTATATTCAATTTCTAAAAACATCTGGAATTTACTGAGCTCATATATGACACACAAAAAGTAAACAATGGAGCATATAGCTGCTAAAGGGAAAGTAAGGTCAAACAATTTTTAGTGCATTCTGGTTTTTCAATTCCTAAAACTCTCCTAATGTGGGAAAGTAGGAAAGGAAAATAGATTAAATAAATAATTTATTAAAATAATAATAACAAAATAAATTAAATAAAAATAGATTAAATAAATAAATTAATCTCTAAAGAGATTAAGAGGTCTGTAAACTCCCAGTGAGGATTAGCAGTTAATATGTGTTAAGAATAGGTTCCAAATGCTCACAGACTTACTTCCCTTAAGTTGCAGCAAGCCAAATTCTTTCAATTGAGGTAAGCATCGTCAGGGACACTGTCTTTTGTTTTTTCTCTTGGCTGGCAATCTCTGTTTTCCAGGGTGTATCAGAAAACATGTATGAGACAGAGATTTAGATAAGTGTGAAAGAGACAGAAAATATAGGTCATAGAGAAAAATCTGTTCAGAGGCTGGTGCCTTGTGTTTGAAATTATAAACTAAAGAAAAGCTAAACAGAATTATTCTGTAAAAAGTGCCTTTTGGAAAGTAAAAGCTGCTCTTTAGAGCAAGGAATGACAAGGATGAAATTTGAGACTAAAGACTTAACTTCTCAACTCATCTTTCTGTCAACCCTCTTTCATCACACCACCTTATAAATCAAGTCCACATGCATCCCTCCCAAGTGAGAGTCTTCTCAGAAAAGTGACAAGTTAGGATTCAGAGACAAATTCCTAAAAGATCTCAGGCTTCCTAGGGTTTAATGCTCTCATTAAACACTGAGGAAGACTTTAACTTGAACCTCCCAATGGTGAAGATATCACAGTAAAATTTCAATTTTATTTTTTTTAGTATTTGATATAGCTTTTAGTCTTAAAGATACCACTTGTTTAGTTTATACTGGGAAAATTATATTTCAGATAAAATTTAATGTTGGACACAAAATCAAGCTCTTTGCATTTTTGCCTCATTCACCTTCAAAAGAAATAAAGACTCTATGTTTGAAAAAAACCCCAGATTTTCTAGTTGATTTATGATGATTATAGAATCCACCTCATGCCTGTTGACTTTCAAACCATGTAGGTTTTATGTGCATTTATGTAGACAGTAAGGCATTCAGGATAGCAATAGGCAGCTTTGATTCAAAATATAATAAGCAAAGTTCAGAAGTGATTTGTAATTTTATTTCTTTTTTGACACAATACTATAAACATGAGTTTGTATGTGAGACAATGAAATCTTGCAAGACAGGGTTTTTTTTAAAGGGTGACTGTTCTATATCATACAATATGATAATGCTTTTGTTCCCAGAAAAAAATTTGTTGCCTTTGCTTTAGAAGTCTCTGAATTCATTAAGCATCAAATCCTTTTACAGGAAAATCACTCATTTTGTCAAAGAAATCAAAAACTCTGTGAAGTCTATGTCATCTGAGCATGAGATAGGAGTCAGAGTGTAATTAGAAATATTGATTTAGTTTATTAATTTTTGCCAGAAATAGGCTAAATATTATTTTCTAACTTTTTTTTTAAATTTTATTTTTGGCACAAATTTCCACAGAAGTAACATACTAACTCAATTAGGCAAGGAATACAGATAACAGAGCTTTGATCATAACTGAAAACACTGAGTACCAATTACTAGAAAAAAATATTTTCTGGTCTCTGATTAGAGAACTGTAGTGAATTAAACACCTGCCACACTTCACACTAATAAAGAAAGATTGATTTCTTTGGGATAGCTATTTGGCCATAATCATAGCAGGTCAGATGTTGCATACCAGATGTATTCAAAAGCTCTTGGCTATGGTATGTAAATCTTTAGATTTGATTTTGACTCTGAATGCAGTAGTTGTTTCTTGCTCTCCTCTTGTTCTTCTCTAGATTCTTCCAAACCTTTGACACTTTCTGACACTATGCCAGGCATACTTTTTCCTTCTTCATAAATGTTTTGCTTCAAATTCTTGATAACATTTTGCATTTAGATATTATCAAAATAGCTGTTGAACTTTCAAGGCTGCTGATTTGGGCATGGACATTCTCAGAAGAAAATAGAAGCAGCTCTGAGAAGAACCATACAGAATATTTATAATCTTGTGATAGTTTATGATAATGGAAAAGATCTCAGAAAGTTTGTGATAGTTTATGATAATGGAAAGATCTCAGAAATTCTACCTTTATGAAAGAAATACCAAAAGGACACATATGCATTGGTAAGGAGAAAGGAGTTGTAAATATTATATTGTGTGGTCATATACATTTATCTATGCTGTTGCTCCTATGATAAATATGAAGAATTATTGTCAGCAGAGGATGACCAAGACATAGAGCACTCAAACAAAATGTGTACAGAAGGCAATGATGACTAATGAAAGTTGGCTACTGCCAATGCAAGGCTATTCTTGAATACCTTTGAATAGTCATAGTGTCTGGAAAAAGTACACAAAGACTAGGAGAGAAAAAATATCAGTCCTATATTCAAGAAAGAAAAAAAGGAAGATTTAGGGAACTAGAGTCCAATCAGCATCACCTTAGTCACTCTGAAAGTGATAGAGAGAAACCTCCTGGAAAGATTTGCTAGACACATGAAGGCCAAGGAGCAAGATAGGGGTAATTAGCATGGATTTTCAAGGGTGAAATCATGGTGGACCAACTTGATAGATTTCTACAATTATTGGAATAGTTAATAGATGGTGGATGAGAGCACAGCAACAGATATTGTGTACCCTGACTTCAGAAAGCTTCTGACACTCTCACATAACATCATCACAGAGGAACTGACAAAGTAAAGTTTAGGTTAGTGGACAGTGAGATGGAGTAAAGATGAGCTGAATAATTGATCCTAGAGGAATGTGAATGGTGGCACCAAGTCCTGCTGGAGTCAGTTTCTAGCAATGCAGCTCAGAGGTCTGTCCATGCTCTAATATTCTTTTACACCTTTATCAATGACTCAGATAAGGATGACATCTTAGCAAGTCTGCAGACAATACAAAACTAGGAGGAGAGGTTTATACAAGATATAGTTATGCCACCATTCAGAGGAAGCTCAGTAGACTGGGTGGGTGTCAGCAAGGGTAAATGCCAAATCCTGCACCTGGGGAAGAAAGTTGATGCACCGGCTTATGCAGGAGTGAAACCATCTGAAAAGCATCTTTGCCAAAAAGGATCTTAGGATTCTAGTGGACAACAGGCCAGCAATGCACCCTCAGAGCAAAGTAGTCCACCAACCTCCTCAGTTGCACTAGGAGTGTTGCCAGCAATTTAAGTGAGGTGATCCCTCCCCTCGGTTCAGTGCTAGTAAGACTGCACCTGCAGGATTGTGTTCAGCTCTCAGCTCCCACTACAAGAAAGATATAGACTTAACAGATCAAGTAATGCTCCAGAAAAATTGATTTAGTGATTGGAGCACCTTTCACAGAAGAAAAGGCTGAGGGAGACAGGATTTTTTCAGCCTGGAGAAGGTTCAGGGAGGCCTCATCAATGATTTATGTATATCTGAAGGAAGGGAATGATGAAAAGGGGCACATTTCTCTCCACATTTCTCAGTAGGGCTTATTGAGAGGCTACAGGCAATGGACACCAATCAAAATACACAAAATTCCATCTAAACATAAAAAATAAAAATTTTTTTTTTTTTCTTTTGTGAGGGTGGTCAAATGTTCTAAACAGGGTACAAAGTCTCCATCCTTGGAGAAAATAAATAACTTAACTGGACATGGTCCCAAAAAATCTGCTTTAGTAGGACTCTGCTTTGAACAGGGAGAGTCAGACTAGATTAATTTAATAGGTCACTTCAAACCTAAACAATATTGTAATTGCTATATTTTTCTCCAATATGCAGCTTTATTTATTTACATTGGTTGTTTATTTAATTCTGTGAAATTTAAGAAAAGCCAGTCAGAAAAAAATATAGTTGGAGATGTACAAAAAAAGGCAGAAGAAAGAAATGAAATTTATAAGTCAAAAAGTGGCAGTAGGCATAATGATAATTTTAATACTGCAATTACAAGATTGTTAAATGAATAAAAAATGATGGGTTTAATGCTCGGTATTTTTACTGGTTTTCACTGAGGGAGTTAGAGAGAATGTAGTAGCATTCAGAGCTCTACTGCTGTAAAGGAATGCTGTAAGTGGATGGAGTCAGGTGAACAGAGCAGCAAAAGTCTCACAAGGTTTACTGCAGAGCTGTGAAATCTGTCAGTTTTGTCCGTCAGAGAAACTAGAGCTTTTAAACTCTGCCCTCTAAAGCTGGATAATCTGGCACAATAAAAAGTCCATAAGACCCAACTACTAAATGCTTATAGGTTTGAAGAAAGAGCCAGAAAAAAAGGAAATCAAAGGCATTAGCCACCTGTTTTTTCAGTTCCACTACAAATAGTTTATTTCTGCAACTGGTCCTGAAACCTGCAAACAAGGTTTGACTGGCTTGGAATATGAGGGGAGAGAGTTGGATATGTATACCTGAACTTTTTTTTTCAGGGAAGCCTTTGACACTGACTTCCACAAAATTTCCATGGACAAGCTGACTGCTTATGTGCTGGATGGGAAGACCATGAGGTGGGGTAGAAAACAGCTGAGTGGCCAGGCCTAGAGGGTGGCAATCAGTGATAGGGAGTCTAGGTGGAGGCAAGTGACTAGTGGTTTGCCCAGGGGTTATCAGTACTGGGTCCAGTGCTGTGTACATCTTTATTGATGTGGATGATGAAGCAGAGTAAACCTCAGCAGGTTTGCTGATGAAGCAAAACTGGGAGGAGTGGTTTACACTCACCCTGTACATCTTGGACACCAGCAATATGCATTGCTGAAAAGAATTTCAATGACACCCCAGGCTGCATTAGGCAAAGTATTGCCAGCAAATGGGGGCAGATGACCCTTGCTCTTTATTCAGCACTGGAGAGGCCATACCTGGGGTATCATGTCAGATCTTGGACTCCTCAGTACAGAAGAGACATGGACATTCTGGTGAGAGTACAATGAAGGCTACAAGAATAGCTCACATATCAGAAAACTCCGAGGGGGCCTTTTCAGCCTAGAAAAATTAATTCTCCGGGGGATACTATTAATATTTATAAATACCTGAATGAAGCACGAAAACATGAGAGTCAGGCTCTCTTTAGTGGTGCCCGAACCAGAGGCAATGGGTCCAAACTGGAACACAGAACTCCAGAAAACACATTTTACTCTGACAGACAAGAGGGCTGGGACAGGTTTTTCAGAGACCTATGGAGTCTTCCTACTTGAGATGTTGAAAAACTTAAGCACCTGGGTCTAGGTGGCCCTGTTTGAACAAGAGAGTTGGACCAGATGGCCTCCAGAGATCCTGTCCAGCTTCAGCCTTTCTGTGACTCGGTGGAGGTTCTCTACCTTGTTCAGACAAACGCACTGCAACAGCCTTATACACTCTTACTCTAAATCAGATTCAAACAAATGTAGTCTATAAAACTGCACTATCTATATTAAATTAGGCCACATAATAAAAAATAAACCATTTTTTTCTTTGGTACACTATTATGTGGTCAACTACTAAAAAAACAATTATGAAATGTTATCATGTAGTAGGAGAAGACATCTTTACACATCATCATCATCATCATCATCATCACCATCATCATCATCATGATTCACTGGTTAATAATAGCAATAGAGATTTTGAGAAAAACTGATTTTGGTTTCCCAACTCCCTAGAATTGTCTTCCAGCCCTTGGAAACTATGAGTCTGCTAAGAGTTCATAAGCAAGCAGTTTAAATCTGGACATGTGCTGAGCTCTACGGTATATTTGTCCCCTTGTTACTTATTATTCAATACCAACCATGTATGTAAATACAAAAGAATGTAAGAACAGCTGTACTGGATGAGGCTGAAGGCCTTCCTAGCCAAGTATAACGTATCCAGCAGCAGCTTGGAACAGGTGGTTAGAGAAAGGGTGAAAGGAGCAGGACAAATATTAAATGATGGTTTCCCTCTTTTTCCTTTTTACAATCAGTGATGTAGGAACTTCACAAGACCAAAGTTTCATCTGGATATTAGTGTGTAATATATAGACTGATCACTCAGCTATTTTTTTATCTCCCTACTGAACTCAAGAATATTTTCTATTTCTTCAGAAAGTAAATGTTATAATTAAATTGCAGGGGTTTGCAGAAAGTGTTTCTAAGCATTCTGACTAAAAACTCTACATGGTATTCCTAGTTCTACAGTTATCAGAAATTCAGAATGGTTATTTCAAATTCATCTTCTCAGTGCCATTCTTGATTAGATTACTCTTTTCATTTACCTTCTTCAGAAGATGAAAAATTGTAATATCAGGTTTTTTTTCAAATGGAATCTGTCCCACACTCCAGATGTTCTTTACTGCATTTTGTACAAGTTTTAGTTCTAGATAAACTAAAAATGAGCTGACAGAAAGAGCATGAAATATCTAAGGTGCAGATCCATGACTTAATATATTTTCCTCTGAATTTTTTCTCCTGCTCATAACTTTAGATTATTTCACTGAATTTTACATGAGAATTTTAATCGCCTTTATGTTGCATGGTCTTCTCCGTGATTAAACATGAAATTCTTACAAAACTTAGTTACCCTGGCAGAAGATTTGGGCTAACTTTGGATATGCATGAATCCAGCAGTACCAGTAACCTGGGCAGTCAATTGCACAAAAGCTCACCAGTCACCAACTGGGTCAGCCCCAATGGTCTGGCAGACAACTTGTCACTAATAAACACCAGCTGACTGAGGCAAGACTCAGTCCACTCACCATTTACATCACTGGTACATTCAGCTATTGGAAACTTAAAATAGCTAGGGAAGTACACATTCACAGTGAGAATACATCATGATTGCAGTTAAAAATGGTAGTCTGAAGAGCAAATTTGGTGACACTGGGTCAGCAGTCACTAGGTGAATGGTTTTAATACATAAAAGTACAGGCTGTACTAAATTTGTGAAGAATTTAAATATGGAAAGCTACAAATAAACAAAACTATTTAAATCTTGTGTGTACTTGCAGTAGAGTCTGGGTCCTTGTGCTCTTTCTCAGCTTCAGTGTAATTTCTTGCTGTTACTACATCAGCCTCTTCTTCTATTTTTATTTCCATTCCCATATCTTCATCTTTTATTCTATATAGGTTCCCTTTTGCTAAGTAAAATCAATATCTGATGTCCAGTCAGAGGTTCTGCCATGTCCAACTCTCCCACTTTCTGCATTTGGCTATCACTTGATACTTATTTCTGGGTTTTTTTCATCTTTCAGGCTGTTTTACTGGGGTCTATATTAATACTATAACAAAATAAATGTAAGTAATATTCTATACATGACTTGTTGCAACTTTTGTTCCTAATTTCTCATCTGGCAGATAGTAATGCATCAATTTTAGGATCCCAGCTTGTCGCAGACATCTTTTGACTAAAAATACTTTAGGATTTTTTCCTTCTGAGAAGCTAAGAGGCCTCAGAGACAGAATGTAAACAATGGTTATCTGCTGCTGTGGAATGCAACAGGTCCACCTGTGATTGGCCCATCTTGGATGTTTATAATTAATGGCCAATCGAGGACCAAGCTATCTCAGGCAGAGTCCGAGAGAGCTGCCTTTGTTATCATTCTTCTTGTCTATTCTTAGCTTAGTTAGCTTCTGAGGAAACCTTTCCTTTCCATTTCTTTTTAGTATGGTTATAATGCAATATATATATATCATAAAATAATAAATCAAGCCTTCTGATCATGGAGTCAACATTCTCGTCTCTTCCTTCACCTGAAAACCCCTGTGACCACGGTCACAGTAGCTTTCCCTTGTTCTGTACAATGTAAATGAAAAGAATACAGTAGCCACTTAGGAAACCGGGTAGGAGAAGGAAACAGAGACTGCAACTGACAAAAAGATACATTACTATATTTTTTAGAGTTCATTATGCATTACTGCCCTGAAAGATGAATAATAATTTTGAAGGCTTTTAAAACATGTATTAAAATAGTTTTTGTAAATAGCTATAAAATAAAGTCAATAGACAGTACATATTTAAAGCATTAAGGCTCATGAAAACCTTGGTGATCTGTTGCTATGTGATTTGGTTTCTATGAAGTCTGCAGAAACTTTTTTTTTTTTAATTTTATTTTATGGCTAAAGGCAGACAAAATCTTGAATAGGCTCACAACTGGGACACAGGATTAAAATAATTGTTAGAAGGTTGGATAAAGTATTAAAATGGAAAAGGAAAAGCAAATACAGACAATTCCCCAGATAATTTGGATACTATTCAAACCATCAGGTTTTTAGAGGAGTATTTATTCGGTGGTCAGAATTCATGTACATTAAAAATCTAAAGCTGACAATCAACTCCAATTACATGGCCACATGCAAATACACTGACAGTTTCTGGGTTGAAGGAATAGAATTCTCCAACTTATAGGGATATTTCCAGAAGCCAATGTGGGAGGAGCTTTTGATTTTCTGTTCTGCAACTTTATACGTTTGCTATTTGAGCTTTCTCTAACCTTACTGTTAATAAGATTACCAATGCAAAGCAACCAGTTAAGTCAGACTTGGCATTTGCTCTGTAAGGCAGTAGAGGAAATTCATCAGGGTATCCACACACATACATTACACTATTTACAGTGTCACTGTGATGAATTCCTACATCAGGACCATTGATTGTTTACCAACATGGATACCACAGGATCCTGGATAGGATCTCTATAATCTCTCCTCAGGTACATGATTAAGTAGCAAATGACACCCACCAGCATCTGGTGAGCTGTCAGGTGCCAGAAGGTGTTTGTAGTGGTAATTTGGCCATCTGCAATCTCTGTTGTCAGTGTATTGTAAGTTATCACTGTCTCAGGCAATATTAACTTACAATGTTCTTTTGACACTTCTTCAGTGGGTTGTGAAGCAGACATATGGTACAAAATACTTCCTAGCTAGCTCCTCCCACCTTTCCAATAGCAATGACTGCTGTTGCTTATCAGTGAAAGTACTGTGGATTGTGCTTAAGTACTGTGGATTCTCTTCATGGTACTTTAATATTAATACTGCTGATGTATTTTTACCCTGTTTTAGGTGTTCTGAGTCACTTTTGTGGCACACTTCTGCATTGTAAAGAACACAAGACATAGGAACATATGGCCCATGGTAATTACATATTTTGCAAATTACTTAGCAATTATACCTGAAGTTACCAAGTAGTTCAAAAGCAATTACCTTATAACTTGATTTTGAGAGTTTCAGTTTATATGGAAAAATAACTAGACAATTATATTATAGTTATATGGTCATTAAACAATGGCCTAAATAATTAAGATTTTAATTTATTTAAACTTTTTTTTAAAAAAATGCATCTTCTAACAACTTTTGTGCCATTGTTAGTTAAAACAGCTAGATACATTTTTTTTATTTACAGAGCTCACTAAAGGTTGCTGACCCTCAAGAACTCCTTGGACTTCATGATCTTTGTGGGTTCTTTCCAACTATAATTCTATGAAAAGACATATGAGAAAATCCCCTGACTGTAATTCTTTTGGACTGTTATTGCTATCATTCTTACTGGAACATGTAAAAAAATATGGGTTTTAGTTTGTCTCTTTTATTTTTGTAATATGTTTTCTCATGGAATAAATGTCACACCTAGAAACCAATTAGAATTTAGAACAAAGTAGTGAAGATAGGAATCCTCTAACCGCTCATTTTCAGTTGAAAAGTTTAGTGACCATAACTGTGAACATATTAAGATAACATTGCAGCTAAAGGAAAAATTACCTGATGGATGAAAATGCATTTTCATTTTTAGACCAACAACTTCTGACATGGAGAATTAAAATTAGAAGATAGGAGCCCAAATGACAAATATATTTTGCATTTATTTAATGGGCACTGAACAGTTCAGGGAATTGTTAATAGCAGTCAGGGGCTTTCATCACTGAGTCGCTAAGCTTGAATCTGGCCCAGGTCCACAGTGACTGAAAATCATTACAATTTGATAGTTCTTCAGTGTCCTATGCAAAATGAATTATGTTCTTACTCAGAAACTGATGGTCATTAGTAAAAATTACTACCCACTGGAGAAGAACAAGATAGATAAGCAAAAGTGTGGTAGAATAGGAGTTATACAAAATTAAGATTCGTTATCATAGAAAGAGAAGTATATCTATTTCAGAATATTAAGAATATTAATGTAGACATTATCAAAAGATTTCCTTCTGAAATGTTTTATTCAGGCACAATGATGTGTCTTTTCCAGTTTCCTCTCTTCTTTGAAAAAAAAATTATAAAGAGTTCTGGCTTTTTGTCCTTGCTAAAAAAAAAAAAAATCCAGTTTGAAATTTGGTGTCATTAGTTTTAGCACCATAATCTAAAATAATACACAAACTTTCAAATGTTTCTAAACCTGTAATGATTAGTTCAGCAAAACAGAATTAACACTTCATTTGGAACTGTTTAGGGTACTTGCAAATCTGGCATGTTTGAATGGTGACAAAAGAAAATAACAACTCACCAAACCATTATTTATTAATTGCCTCTTCATTTCTTTCACTCATTCAATCAAATAGAAATCATAATCTGCAAACACTAGTGTGGAGTTTTTTCCTTCCTTTTTGTATGGGCTTTATTTTTCATTTGTGGTTGTTTGATTTTACAACACTCGAAATTTTAAGCATTTCAGCAGTAGAAATTAAGTCTACTGATAAGTGAGTTAACAAGATCTGTGTATCATTTATTATCATTTACTCTGTGGTAAAAGAGGAAAATTGAAAGAAAGAATGTAGATAAATCACAGCATTATCGATTCCTTCAAAAAACTTCAATCTTCTTCAAATAGTGAAAAATACAATCAGCTTAAATATCTCAATATTTCATGAAGATTGTCTTTATTTGCATTCATCTCTATGGAATACTTTGCTGAAAGCAAATTAAAAGTTTCTTTATTCAAGACAAAGTTGATTTGTCCAATTAAAAAAAAAAAAAACACAAAGGCAAACATTTCTACACAGAAACGTAACGTGAAATTTATGATTCTTAAGGTTATCAACATACTTAGTATGTCATGGAATAAATACTGCCATCTTAGATGGACATTTTATTATTTCTTACTCAGTAACTTCACTTCTTGATAGGTATTTCTATGGAAATTCATTAAAATGACCACATGACCAAATTTTCTCATCAGAGTTACAAGGGAGAAAAACAGAGAAGAAAGAAAACTACTTACTCTTATACAGATATTTACTCTGCCATGGTACTTCACCTGAATATTGTTCCTCTAGTGCTGCTATTGTTCCCCTCAAGAAGATCCATAGGAAAAGGGGTTCACAGAAGTGAGCCTTGCACATACAGGTCAATGTGTGTGTCCTCTACAGGAATGGTAAGGACCGTGCAAGTTTTTTACTTTCCAGAGTTTCTGAGGACAGGTATGCTGCATACTATTAGGCATAGTAATTTAATAAAGAAAAAAAAATATAAAATATATCTATTGTGCATTTTGCAAAAAAATCTCAAACGCCTCAACCAACAAATAAATCAATCCACCAAACTTATGCCTGTTCCCAGGTTTTCATGTTTTGAAATTCAACATCCTAAAATGAGCAAACTGTCTCAAATGTGTTTGACATTCAAAAGCTCCCTCAAATAAACTCATTTCCATGTACTATATGCTTTTTAAATTACAGCTTTCCTGTGGATATGTCAATAATACCATCTAACTTCAATTCAGAGGGAGAAAGCAAGTCCTTCTGTTAAAAGATTCAAGGCAAAAGCACAAAACAAATAATTGATTTCCATGCCCTGGGAACTAACCTGACAACTAATTTTTCTTCATGGTCCTATTTTCCCCCTTTTACAGTAAGACAAGAGTGGAATATGCACTCATTCATTATTTGAAATATTTGTTGACTTCAAGGAATGTAAATTCTTATTTAAGTAGTATACTTAAAAACTCGTTGACTTCCTGTCATCCCTTCAGTGCATGTTTTAAAAATATATGCCCTTTCTCAGGCTAAAGAAATAGTTCTATATAAAGTAAGCTTTATAGAAGGACTCCATACACTCATATTTCTAAGTGGATATATATGTGTTGCTCTCACCAAGACTCTACTGGCTTGTATCTTTTCTTTTTTCTCCCCTGCCCCCCAACCTTAATACACTTTCCTTCAAGCTATGAAGATTGAGGACCTTCAATATACTAATTCACAACTAAGTGGAATTTCTATTCTTTAGGGGAACACAGTTTTGAACATAACCTGTACAGAAATCCGGGTCTTCATCATTCACACCATTACAATTCAGGATCCCGCACCAGAATTCTCACAAAAAAAAGATTTTAGACATTATTTTCAGCTTAGGAACCTAGGAGACATGTCTCACAGAAATATAGATAAGAAAACTAATAATAATTAAATACAAATATTCAACACAAAAGATAAGATTTAGATAATATATTTCAAGAAAATTATCTTAACATGGTTTCTGGAAAATTCATCTTAATTATTTTATAGGCCTTGTGAATGACTGATCTTATTATGTATCTTGTGATTCAGGTTTTTCTAGAATTGCTGATGCTTTCCTGAAAAAAAAAAACAAAACAAAACTCTTTTGGATAAAGGACTTTATCAAAGCTTTGTGCAAAAACCTAATGAAAATTTCTGATTGATAACATGTGCTAAAGCATACCTTTTACTAGAAGTAATATTAGGTTGCACTGAAAACATCATAGATTTCTTCAAGGAAAAGAAAATAAGCACTTGGAGGTAATAGGAAACGACAGTGAATGTTGCACCACTGCCTGAGTTTTCTGAAGATCGTAGATGAGGACTATGAGCTAATGTAAAACATGAACTTGGTTGTTAAAATAAATATGTGCAAATTAATAGGTACCTTTTTATACAGACAGTTTGGCATACTTAGATGATTCTGTGTTAAATATTGCAGTGATTGGAGAGCCTGTTAAATGCAAAATATCACTTACAACCAAAGATGATTTTGCAATTGTTATTCAAATAAAAGCCCAGTCGATTGCAGGAATCAAACCTTGGAAAAATCTGAATGGAGGTGTGGATTCTGCTACAGGACGCAGTAATTTCCAAACAGCTAACTTAATTAAGAAGTTTTATTTATTAAACTTTTCCACGTAATGCAACATCCCAACCAATTTGAGATCCAGAGAGGAGAGACAAAGATGTGAATACAACCTCAATCTTCCAAACTCTGCCATTTCTCCAGGGTAAGCACATAACAAGTTAAGGTTCCACTATCTGAAAAATGATAATTTTTCTTGATGTCTTGAGGACAAAAGTGAATACAAAATGCAGTAAGGAAGAATCAAAACAATCATTGGTCCTGAAAGATGCTAAGAAAGAGGGATTTTCATGGATTATTTGCTTAGAGTCCTCTTGCTGTGGAACTACTCCGTCTTGCTTGATTATGCCTGTGTTTAGAGAATACACATTGAACATTCATTGCAAATAAAGAAAAATGTTTACTCATTTAAAGAGAATCTTAGTTTCTCATAATTTCTCCTCATTAAGAAAATAGCGATATGTGACAACATTTCGACAAAGTATTAAAAATAGAGTTATAAAAGAGTAATGGAAATAAGAACAAATAATAAAATGAAAAAAACAAGTTTTTTCATCAGCTTAAGTAAAAGAATAACAACATTTACTTAAGTACTTTCAGTTACTCATAAAACTAAAAGGCTTAGTTTAAACATTTTTATTGGGAATTGAGAATATAAAGAAAATACAAGGCCAAAACTAAGAAGCATACATCTGTTCCTCCTCCTTTAGTCCTTTTCTTTTTCAAAATTTAAAATGAATTATTCATTTAGCTTTGGCCTTATAAAAAAATATAAGATCAAGATTGCAAAAGACAAGTAAAACTCAAAAACCTTTTATACAATTTATTATTTGAACTTGGAAAATTATGCCATCCTTAAAAATGTAAAAAAACCAAACTTCTGCTACTACAAATACAATCACTTTGCTTTCACATGTCACGATGATTGTCTCTGATATAGCCCACTTATACTGAATGGGAAAACACTGAATTAAAGGCAGCCAGGGAATGAAAATTTTCAGAAATTTCTCAAGATCTTTTGACTATATGAGGATTGGTCTTCCTTTGGATGTATAAGAAAATTAATTCTATTTTTCAGAACATCTCTTAAATATTACAGTGATGTACACAGAACTGAAGCAGGGTGGAAAGTGCATGTATCTTATAGGATTTTTTTATTATTACTATTATTGCATTTTTATTATGATTATTCCTGATGCTTTGATTTCAAACTTTTTGGTTAAGCAGAAATATTCTAAAGGATTTATATGTCAGACCAAAACAGCTTGAAAGTTAACTGCTTACAGCAACTGGCCACAAACAAGCTACAGAGAATTAGTCACAGGAATTATTCACTGGATGATTGTGAATAATGAGCTAATTTAGGAAAATCACAATCTGTTCATGGACAATTTGTGAGCTGAAGAGAGTTAAAATTCATCAACTAAATTATTTGTTATAAATTATTCACCAAGCTCTAATGAGCACCCAAAAATATGGCTGCTTATCTGAAACTTATTCAAATTATCCAAAGTGTTTCTGTATGTGTAGGAAAGCCAGAAATATTCTTTTGTACTTTTTAATATCTCTTAACAGTGTTTTCATTTTACTTACGTTCCAAGCTAAAAAGTATGTAGCACAGAACAATGCAAAACGAAGAGATTTTAACAAGGAAGGAAGGAACACCCTATTTCACATCTAAAAAGTATTTTGACTGATTTTAATTCAATCTTATGGTGAAAGCATTCTACTTTAGTTCATTCTTTTATTATAGCAGTTTGCATTGCTCAGACTTCTGATTCTGATATATGTAAAAATAAAATAAACTGACTGAAAATGTTACTGGACAACATATTTCCATATTATATATTCCTGCCAGTCCTAATTTGACTTTCTAACAAAAAATTCACCTGTTGCTTTCTTTTTTATTAATACTACTACTTTTGCCGTATCTTTTCAGTCTCTCACCACATAAACAGTGAATACATCACTTTTCCTCTTTATCTAGCAATGCTGGTGATAAATGTTTCAGTAATCTGTGACTTTCATTTTTATGTGGTTTACAGTGGCTATCAGAGAATAGTGACAACACTATAATAACCTTCCTCAACTGCAGTTACATGGTCAACCTAACTGCTACAAGTGTGTTAGGTAAAGCACAAGCACAATGTGTTTCTGCACGTTAAATGCAGGTGCAACTGCATCTGCAGTCAGCAATGAACAAGTATCACAATGGATAATATTTAAATACTTTGATGCCAGACTTGACAATTACTGAAGACAGTAAAAAGATTTAAATTCATTTTAAAGGGAGATAGAAAAAATATTTTGGGTGGTAGTTGTGGAGTGTTGACCTTGGTTGCCCACCAGTTACCTACCAAGCTTCTCTGTCACTTGTCTTCCTTGGAGGAAATTTTTTCCAAAATAAGACAAAAAAATCATAGGCTGAGATAAAGACAGTTTAACAAAGAAAGAAAAACCTTTATATGAAAGCAAAGAAAAAAAAAATTTCTACTTCCTTCATGCCACCTGGGGGAAAATCCCATCAGTGGCTGAACATCCCAAGAAGTGGCATGTTCAGCCACTTCCTGGGACCAGGACCTCAGTACACACAGAGCTCTAGTTTAAAAGACAAATGTCTTAGTAACAAATGCCTCCCTGTTCCACTCTTTCCATTGTCTTTGTTGCTGAGCATTATGTCATCCAGCATCTCTTTGGTCAGTTTGGGTTGGATGTCCTCACTGTGCCCCTGCCCCAGATTTTTTCTCACAGATGAACAGTCCTAGCCTGGAGAGAGCCTGATGCTGTGCCAGGTCTGCTCAGCAGTAGCCAAATCACTGGAGTGTTATCAACACCTTTCTGGGTACAATTGCAAGGCACAGAACTATGTGGTGAAGAGGGGAAAGTTAACTCCATTCCAGTCAGGTGCAATGTGGCAATTTATCTTACATAGTTTCAGTAACATAATAGAAGGTCAATAATTTCATGCAATTTTCTAGATGAACAATATTTTAGGTTAGTCACCATAGGCTTCCCTCATATTCAGTGAGAAGAAAAAGGCATGTTAACAGACTGATTTTCCCCAATCATTTTAGATTTCCTATTTTAGTATAAGATTAATTCCATTAAGGGAGGGACACACAATGCTACAGTGGCCAGAGAAAGACTCTGGACTGATTATCTCACCTAAATCTAACTTCTATACATCCAGAAAGGACGTGAGACTCACTATAAGCTGAGACTGAAGTTTCCTTAACTTTTTCTGCAGTCAGTAGAAAGAGAAAAGGGCTCATCTAGAAAATTACTTTAAAGTTCAGCTGATCTGACTAACATCTGAAGATTTTTTCTTCTCTCTTTTGATTTTGTGGTAACAGGACTGCAAAACAAGGAGCTTCTGTCATGTATAGAAAATTACAAGAGAAAAATGGTGAACAAACTTTAAGGTTTAAGGAGCATCAGCCAAATTTCCAAAATGTGTTAAATGAATGTGAGACATAGTAACTGAACTTTGGCAACATTGCTGGATTTTTCATTATGTGAGATTGCACACACAATATTTCTCACTTGTTTGTCAGTGTTAATTGCTTATTATACTTCTGTGATTTTGTTTTAGTTTTTGTTGGTTTGTTTGCTTGGATTTAGTTTTGGTTTATTGAGGAAAGATTTAGAGAAGAAAAGAGGATCACTGCAGGACTTACTAATATACAGAAAACTACTCATCCTAGGACATTGACCCATTCTCAGAGTGAATTTCACATTCAGGCTGTCAGCACATTGTCTTAGTCACCTAAATGTATGATTCCAAATACTGAGGTTTTTTTCAAAAAATCATCTGTTCTCACTGAAACAAAGTAGGTATTCTCAAGGTACAACTCATAGCCTGTTGAAATCAAAACTAGATGGATACAAACTCTACTGATGCGGCTGATATGATTACTGTTTATCAAGTATGATACATGAAGTCTAGGTCAATAGTTCAGATTTAGATACCTAAATTTTAGATATCTAGACTAAAAATAATCCTCCTTTTATTATTTTGCTCTGGTTTAGTGTTTTGTTCTATATTAGTGCTTTGTTTGTCAGTACAGACTGGGAACCAACAAGCTGTAAAATAACTTTTTGATGAAGGACTGGTGGTCCCAGTGGATAACAATCTGTTTATGAACTAGCATTGTGCCCTGAGGGCCAAGAAGGACAAAGATCTTCCATGTTGCATGAAGAAGAGCATAGCCAGCAGGTTGAGGAAGGTGATCCCATCCCTCTAATTTGCCCATGTGAAGGTACATCTGGAGTGCTGTGTCCAGTTCTGGACTCCTCAGAACAGGAGAGACATGGAGCTCCTGGAGCAGATCCAGTGCAGGGCAAGAAAGATGATTTTTACCTCAGCCCATGAGTTCTCACTTTTCTGATTCTCTCCCCTATCCCACTCAAGGAAATTGACCAAGTGCCAGTGTTCTTATCGGCTGGCTGAAGTCAAACCATGACAAATGGTCCAAACAAAGGTGAATTTTAATGTCATGATCTGGAACTGGAAGAATTGCCACCCTGGGAAAATACTAGACCTTTTCAAACATTCAGATTTTATTGGAACTTCAAAAAGGGTGTCAGAAAAGCTGAAGATTTCTTTGTATTGAAATGCAGAACACCTGGATGAAAAATGGAAGCAGAGAGGGAATCTGAAAGAAATATGAACACATTAGCAAAAACAAAGATGTTTTTCAGAATAAGAAAGAATTTTCAAAGTTTTTCAGAATGGAAAAAGAAAACAAACTTAACAAAAAAAAACAGGAGAGAGGAAAGATTTTTCCAAGCTCCATCTCTTTAGATTCAGTTGCAATTTCTAAGTTAGACATTAAGCAACTAAAGAAGGGATTTGGGGGTGACCCACATTAATGAAGTTGAGAGCCACTTTTCACAGATCTATAGTAGATCCAAAGTTATAGATTTTGAACCTGCTGCAAAAATACTTTATTCAACCTTTCTACAATGTGAAAAAGCAGCCTCACTTTCAACTAGTTCATTTATGCTTTTTTTATGTTTACTTATAAATAACTGTATAAGGAAGGATGAGCTTCCAGTTAAGTCACAAAATCAAGTCGTAGGAGATAAAAATTCAATATAACCAACTGCCATATTTTGTCTAAGTAATTTAAAACAAAAAAAATATTTTTCCATCTCTTATTCCCATCCAACTTGAAAACGAGACTGTTGAACACTTCACAAGAGCATTATACAACTAAGTGTTCTGCGGAATTCAGATGTTTTTGTGATGGGGTAACATAAAGATAGATAGCTAAGGATTGCAGAATAGAGTATTTCTACTGTAACTGCTCAGGATCACTGTTTCCACCTGGATTCTCCAAAATACATCACTGTCTGCTAAATTTCATGCTCTCGTATATGCCAAGATAAATAAGATAAAGCACCTTTCACTGAATAAACCCTTTATTTGGTATAGCTTAGAGCCTTGAAAGCTTTTACATAACCCTAAAGCAATAATTGTGACCAACAGTTTGCATTTCGTAGCTTATTACTCAGAGATCTACAGTTAGCAACACTGACATTTCCTCTTTAACTGGGAAAGGTGAAGATTTTATAGAAATTATAAGTCAAAAATGTTTATCCATATTTACTTTTTAATTATCAGCAGCATAAATGCAGAATAGCTCAGATTTCAGTATTTTTCACAATGGCACACAAGGTATGTGCTCTGTAAAAAAATTCAATTTTTATACATATATATGCATCTGGCTTTCCTAGACAATGACTATTTTAAGATCGACATTATAGTGACTACACTTGTATCTTGACTATTGAGTATCTCATTATACAAATACTGCTGATTTTTTTTCCTTAAGTCTATTGCATTAATTTTGTTATGATAGCTTTATTTCAGTAACTCTGACACTGTATAAGCTCATCATGATCATGCTTGAGAAACCTCTAATGGTGATAAAATTGTTCTTCTATTTGCTTTAGGATGATGTCTACATAAATGAACTAAATAAAGCTAAACTTTAATTGGAAAAGTTTAGTCTTTAATTGAACTGTAGATGAGCTTGTTCACTTTGAGCTCAATTAACACTCTAATTGTTGAATACAGTTGGACTGATAGTACAGCTTTAAAATAATGTGAGAAGGGCACATATACCTTCCAGGTCCTGTGCTGCTGATTATGCATATCACAAAATAAAGGACACACTGCCAGCTCTGTAGCCACAAAATCTGCCTCCAAATCTCACTTCTATAATATCTGTCTCCCATTTTAGGAAAGTTCTTCTTTATTTTTTTCCCTTTTTTTTTATTTTTTTACACCTTGTTTGTTTGGGGTTTTTGTAAAACTTTTAAGTAGTGACACAGGTGAAAGCAAACCCAGCCTCTTAACAGGTTGTGGTCCAGTACACATAGAAGTTGTGCAGCCATGTAGGCAACTCTGAGAATTTGGACAAAATCGGTAGCAACATGAAAATATGGGCTTACTGAAAGCACATTCAGGTCAATGGTTATGAGCTATTAAATTATATAACTATATTAGGCCTCAGTTCTTTAGCACATTACACAGTTAATCTCACTATCTCCAATGAATTCAAAGGAGAGACATGAATACCTGATGTCTCTATCTTAACCTTGGATTAGTCTTCCTACAAAGTTTTATATCAATTATGCTTGCATGAATATATATGCTCATTTTTATCCTGCCTACAGTAAAAAGTCAGATGTATTCAGAGATTAGATTACTCTTCTTTCTTTATGTCTAAAAACTTACAATGGGCAAGTTTTGTCAGTATTTGAATATGAGTTGCTGGCCTTTAGGCTATTGATTCTTTACATGGATTCTCACCTAGATTCAGCTGGACATCAGGTGTTTGCAGTGGCTTATCAGTGAAGTCAAGTATTCTAAAGAGAATTTACCTGGGGCAGTATGACTCCTTCCTCACCCTGCACTTTGCTCTAGATGGTGCTGAGTGCAAGTAGCCTATTAAGCAGTAACAAGTCCCCACACCTCCACCTCATCCAGATAAGCACAGGAAAAGTCTGCCCCTTGTGTCACCTTACTGAATATGTCCAAATGACATAAAAGAACAGTGTCAAAAGGGGTAAGTGAAGAGAAGGAGCTGCCTACCAGGATAAGTGAATTCCCTAACTCCAGCAGTTGTCAATGGGTTGGGCTTTTTGACCTACCACTCAGCATGATCTTTACAAGTCCTCTCAGCAGTAATTTTTAGAAGGTTTTTCTTTTTTTTTACTTCATAAGCTCCCTTAATAATGATTTTCTTACAGAGCTTTAAATTTAGGTGTGACTTTAGATGGTGAGTTTTCGAAGCACATTCTTTGCTAGTCTAAGTTCTCATGCTGATTTAAGCAGAAATATAATTAAAACAAAGCAACTGCTAAGAATTTGTAAGATCAGAGCTTAAAAACTGTAAGGAGAGAAGGCAGAAATGTGTCATTACAAACCTTTAACAGGAAAAGTACATCTTCTTGCTTTAAAGAATACATAGATATAGGCATATGCAAAATCATTACTACCACTCCAAACTTTCCTCTAAAATCTAAATTGAGTTTAAAAATAAAGAAAATTAACCGATCACATTCAAAAATCATACCCTTACAGTTCGATATCATCCCAATATATCTAAGTGAGGAATGGAAACATCCAAGTGTCTGTACAGTTGAGAGAAAAGAGGAACCACAAAGGGATGTACTACATCAAGTATAGAAGTTTCTCTACTATTTTAATTGTACTAGAAACTTGGGATTCTACACATATAACTTGAATATTTTAAGGGGGCATCACTGTAGTGTTTTATGGAACTCTAAATTTCACTGTTTTTCAGAATTCTTTGTAAGTGAATTGGAGGACAAATAATAAACACTGACAACTCAGTTTTTAGTATCTCCTTACTAGCAGGATGTAAATCAGAGCTCCTCAAGGCTCTTCCAGGAATTGAAAAGTCATTTTGGCCTTTATGAGAATTGATCCCAGTCATATCAAAAGACCAAGCTATCTATATCAAAAACTGTACCTTGACTATTGTACCTTGACTATTTTCTTCCTTGCTTGCTGAAGCTCTGTCAGCACTTGAAGATGCACACTCCTCTCTTTCTTGTCAGAGTTGAAAATTTCCAAAGCCATAAGAAATATTCTTTAAATAAAAGTTTTGTTTGAGGCTGTTTAAACTTTTGTCAGTGATTAATAGTAAACCAGTATCTTTGGTAAAACCCTAATAAAATTTAATGGGAGGAATCTAATATTCTTGTATTAACAGGGAGAAAACCACCTCCTCAAGTGCCATTTTCTAAGATGTTTGACCTTATGTTTTGGGCAATCCAGCAACAGAATAAGGATAAAGGCAACAATCAATGACAGAGCAGAATACACTGAATTACACTGTAAAGTTAGATGCCTGCATGAACTCCAGCATTGAAGAAAACTCTTCTTAAAGATCATAGACCAGGGTTATAAAGGACCTTTAAAGGTCATCAAGTAACCCTTTCTCCTGCAATGAGCAGGGACATCTTTAACTACACCAGGTCACTCAGAGGCACATCCTACCTGATCTTGAAAGTTTTCAGGGACAGGGCATCTACCACCTCTTTGGGAAACATGTGCTAGTGTTATACCAGTCTCACTGTAAAAAAAAAAAGAAAAAAAAACCACCCCAAAAAAAACAAAACAAAACAAAAAACCCAAAGCTTCCTTCTATCTAATCTAAATAGATATTCTTTAAATTTAAAACCATTACCCCTCCTCCTATCACAACATTCCCTGATAAAACTTGTCCCCATCTTTCTTACAGGCCCTCTTCAACTACTGAAAGTCCACAATGATGTCTCCCTGGAGCCTTCTCTTCTTTACCTGAACAACCCCAACTCTCAGCCTAACTGCACAGTAGAGGTGCTCCAGCCCTCTGATCATCTTTGTAGCTGTCCTCTTCATCCTACAGTGACTACACTGTTACTGATTTATTTTATGTTCTACTAGTCCCTCAGGTCAGGCTCTATTTTTCTTATTCAGGGATAAAACCTCAGTTGTAGACAATGGGTATTGTAAATGGTCAAGAAATAAAAAAAGCTGAATAGGAGAGAGACATGAAGACAAATGATTGATACCATACCACAACAGAGCCCTGGCCTTGGCAGATATGCCATGCAGCATGAGACAGGCCACAGCAGTATTTTGGCAGAGGGCTGGGCCCAGTTAAACTCTGTTTATACTTAAATGGATCCCTGCAACTTGCCTGTTAATGATAAAGTGATTGCCACGGTGACAGCAACATCCAATTGCCAGGCACCGTGGGAATTTCAGCCAACTGTATCTTGCCCATGAGCAATGTGAAGCAGAGAGGTCATATACACATCAAATGTATCTGTGACTGAATGTGTTTCGGCAGCCAAGTCTACTTAATCTCCATGCTATCAATTCATTTTCAAACCACAACAATGTATAAAACAGGAGCAACCACTTAATATCTGGCAGAGCACATAACAAAAGTGAATCCATGTAGCATTGGTCAGCACATGGCAGAAGAAAAATGAGATATCAATGAGTCCATTGCTACATATGTTAAAACCAAAAAAAACCCAAGAAAAACAAGATTTTACAAACTTTTTATCTTTAGAGAGAAATAGCAGTCCATTCCAATCTTGCTAACTCAACAGTCCCTGACAACAGTTTTTCTTGTCCAGATTTATGTTAATATTACACTCATTAACTTGGTAAACCTGTGAATTCCAGGCTGTTAAAACCAGATTTCATTCAAATATACTGGCCAACAAAAGAATCTTAGCAAATCAGAGAAAACATTAATTAGCTTCTGTTTCCCTATTTTCTTGTGGATTTCCTCCCACCCTTTCCAGCTTCTCTTTCAAAATATCCTTTGGCTATCATTTTCCACTTGTCTCCCTTTTATGAAGATTTTGTCCTTCAGAGCTTCATTTTCAGTTCTCTGTCTTATCACCATATTAAGTTATATGTCATCCACCATGATGACTCACAAATTTCTTTCCTCAGCCTTGATTTAATTTTCATACTCTATTTCCTGATACATTATCTGGATTGTCCTTTTAATTGTCAAGACTTAGCATTTGAAAACCTGAGCTTTTCTCTTTTTCCCAACTATAACCAATTTCCTTCTTCCTTGATCTACTCACACTAACAGCTAGTAATTTGGTCCATTCTATTATCCACTCCTTTCTCCCCTTCAGCCTTCTTAGGGCTCAACTGGATTTTTGCTTGCAACACACACTGGAAAAAATCCTTCCTTTTGATACCCACAGTTAAAAATGAAAATGCCTCATATACCAATTTCTTCTTACTAATAATGACAATGTGCCTACAGTTATTACCTGAAAAAATAGCCTTTCAAAAGGCTTTAAACTTACATATAATATTCTGTATGCAATTGACTATCTAACCTTGTTTTTAAATAATAAATAATGGGCAGCATAAATATTCAGTGAATCAGTATAATTCTTAGAGTAGGTCTAAAATAAATACTAAGTCTAAAATAAGTAGGTTGGATCGTTCATCCCAACTCCAATGTACCATTTCATCAAATGGGTCATCCTATTTCTTCTCTCTTACTTCCTGTTCATAACTGTGACAAAAGTTTTTAATTTAGAAGGAACAGACACTCTATTTTTTATCTTTTTTAAATGCCTGAGTCTTTTAGCAGTTACACATTGTGGTGGTTTTAACACCAGCTGGAAATTAAATACCCAAGAGGCCACTCCCACTCTTTCTGATAACAGACAAAAGCAGAGACTACAGGTTGAGATAGCAATTTACTGAAGCCTAAAAGCATTGAGGTAAGAAGTGCACAGTAACAACAGCAATATTGCTAACAAAACAACACAAAAAAGTTGTTTTACCCACAAAAAGGTTTCAACAACCTCAACTTAGTTCCATGTGGCTGTCAGGACCAAAAAAAAAAAAGATACCAGAATCTTCCTGTAGGAAGCTCCCTGCAGAGTTTCTTTTACATTACAAGTTTAAGAATGCTTTGTCTTGATGATCTTTAGAAAGTAGATTTTTACATTTTCAAAAGATGTTATAATTTCAAATCCAGCAACACTGTCATCCAGTGGGATATACTATAACTTTGGGATGTTGCAGGTATAGAAACAAGCACTAATTACCACTGCTGTTTTAATAACTGTGAAGAACTGTAATTCACCTCACAATAAGTGTGGATACTGTGAAAAAAATATATTAAGTGACTATTATTCTGTATTTACGCATTTCACGTTAGTCTACACTTTCTACATTCATTACACATTCTACTTCTGTAACAATTGTAAGATAGATTTTCTGCTTTCATCTAAAGTCATCAAGTACTTGGTTTACAAGAGCTGTTCTTCTTCTTTGGCCCTGACAATCCCACGCTCTTTAAACACTTAAAATTTTGTATTATTTTCTTTACAGTACTTCTTAGATATGGGCTTCTTTTCTCTTCTTGTTCTCCAATACCTTGCAGGCAAACTACCCTTTTCCCATTGAGGGAATTGGTAGTGTGCCACCTGGGATCAAGGCATCAACACTTACCTTTGCTGTGAAAAATGAAGCCAGCTTTATTACTCTCCCATTAGCTTTTGTTTTCATCTGTTGTTCACTGAAATGTCTGTACATGCCCTCTGAGATAGTTTATTATAATGTGTAACAAAAAAAATTGTTAAGAGACACATAAAAACCTCGGCAATGAATTGCAAGTGGACCTAATAAGAATATTACTAACCTAGACTATAACACACTATACAGTGGTATCAAATTGTTTACTTATGTAAACTGTTGAGCTGGTGTCTCTTCTTCCCTTATTCTATTCTTGCAGAGGTCATCATTTTGGCATGTGTGGTTACACCCCATTCCTTACAATTCAAACTATGAAAGAGAATATGATGCACCTTGACACTTTTCAAGTGCTGGCATTGCTATAGTTTAGAAGAAAGAAAGTACACAACTTAGTAGAAAAACAAAATAACTGTTCTTTAGAAAAATGTCACTACTTCAACATTTGTCTAATCTTAAAACATGAATGATATACATTTTATCCTTAAATATTAGAAAATAATAAAAAAGGATGTATAGAATATTAGATTTTTCCTACTATGTAAAATAATGTGAAATTATACCATTAAGTGATGCATTTCTGCTTCCTCAAAAAGCAATATTTGACATTTCAAATTGGGATGATAAAACAGTTTGCTTTGTTAATGTCATTTCCTGGAAGTATTCAGAACAAGTACGCTTCTTCAAAATAAATTTTCTGATATAATTGTATATAATGAATAAAAATCAGGTTAAATCATAATTAAAATAAAAATAATTTATTAAAGTTTGTCCTTAACTTAAGTAATCCATTAAGAGAAAAGATTAATTTTCTTGAGTTGAGCATCTATATGTATACTTGTCTCAGGAATCATGTTTTTAATATGAAGTTTTACAGAAGAATCAGCATAAAATTTATTACTTCAGTTAAAAAAAACATTGATTCTGTACAGTGGTAATAGAGTCACTGTCTGAAGTAGCTCATCAGTTGCAAAATTGGTTTTCAAATTACAGGGTTGGTGTTGAGATCACCATCTTGAAAAGGCAATTCTTAGCACTATTAACTACGCTCTCAAACAAACTAGATTCTTTCTTTAATCATTGTCAACAGTGATTTGTTTAATAAAAATTGTTATGCCTTAAGTACTTCAGCAAGTCCATAAAGAGGGGAAAGACAACACTTGCATGAACATAAATCTCTATATATGAAGTATAAACATACATGCACAGAGGTATATATACACCTCTTTTGGTATTTGAAATCTAGCTGTTATTGATTTTACTGCAGTTATTTCAGATTCTTTTCCAGATCTTTTACATGAGTGCTGAGAGTTTTGATAGGGCATACCTAATTGCACCTTTCTTATTAAGTTGTGAGGAAAGTGTGATCTAAATGAAACAAAAAAAAAAAAAAAAGAAATCCAGCTTATCAGGCTTGGCTACTGAAAAAGAGGGATAGAGAGCAAGCAGTGAGAGTGCATTAGTGAGAGCCAGCAGGTCACTTTGAAGGCAAATTGCATGCATTCAGAGCTGAAAATATTCCCATGAGACTGTCACCTCTGCAAACAGTGAAGTTCAGGCTGGTAGGCTTCATGACATTATGCTACATTTTATGAAGTCACATGCCAAAAATATATTATGCCAAATTAATTCAGTGCTTTGTAGATACAGTAATTTGGATATGCTTATGACAACAGCTCCTGGCCAGGATATTCAGAAACAGATTTGTCAATATGGCTTACAGAACTTGTCCCAAAAAGCCAGGCTGCAAGATGACATATGAGGAAGTAAAACTTCTACAGGTGACCTTGTGCCACTGTATTTTGCATTCAAACTCTTATTTTCCTCTATGAAAATAATTTTAGAAATATTATCCCTTTTTTATATAACATTTTGGAGCTATAATAGTCTGTTTTAAATGTTTAAGGAGCATGAGAGCATGGTGGAAATATAAATTGTATCAGAACTTTGTGCTTCTGAATGGTTTCATACATGCTTCTTGCATATCTCTTCACACCCTTTTGAAATGTACCCTCCCCTCCCTTTCATGCTATCCCTAGTTTACCATGGGACACAATGGTTTTGTTTGGGTTTTTTTCTAGTAGAATGAGGTGACAAACCAAGGGAGCCTCAGTTGGCAAATGGCAATGAACAACTAAGAAGGGCTGTGTGATATGCTGATAGAAAGGGATGAGGAATTGTGCCATCGAGGAGTTCAACAAACATCAAGGAGACAATGTTCAAAGAAAAAAATTCAATTTCAAATTTTTACTAAAAATACACTGGCTTAAAAAATTGCAGAATGTTATCAAAGGTTTAGTTCTATGTGTGCCGCCTAATTCCAGAAAATACACATCAGTAGATTTTTCACAAATATTTGACAATCACTTGCAAAGCAGGACTCTGAACCTTTTGTGCAGTCTGAACTGCTACATGAAAGGATATCTTTGCAGTTTACAGAATACATGACAAGAACAGGAACAGAGATGTGAAATAAAAAGAATTTCCATGGCACCTACTTAAATTTCTTGTTAATTCATATCAATTAACACCATTACTAGCTGAGAATAAAAATGCCTATAATTTTCTCATAAAGTAATACTTTGTTATGTATTCTATTATATTTCTATTCTAACTTGCAAAGAAAATTTCATTGTATCACCATTTCATTTGATTCAATTCCTCCTTTGCCTTTTATATAATGGAACTAGTCACTTGAAATTCTCCTTGGAATTGCATCTCTTGCTCTGCTGCACACTGTGCAAGAACACCTGTCTTGCCAAGAAAACAATGGTAGACAAGGGCAATTTTCAGGATGGTATGGCTCTGGCCAATTAGAATTAATTGGAGTAAAAAAAGCAACAAGTAAAACCAAAACAAAAATATAGCCAGTTTAAAAAGATGTTTATACAAATGTTAGAACACATGACAATTTTAACATAGGATTTCTTGGTGGTAGATTGAACTATTTGTCTGAACTCCTTTACTTATCTTTCTCATCCTTTCTGAGAACGCAGAGGAATGGAAGAGAGCTTATACTAGGAAGGAAAGGATAGAATAATTGCTTTGCCTTATGATTCAGCAGGCATCCTCAATTTTACAAAGGCAAGTAGAGAGATAAAAAAAGACTTCAAATAGACATCTGACCATGCTTTAGAGGTGTACTAATGTTACTGTAAAAGCTGGCTTGTACTGGGCAATTAATTCAGCTATAAGTGAGAAACCCAGCTGGCTCCATAAAACCAGCCTCTGGGTGGACTGACAGGAATCTCAACCATTTACATTCCAGCCTTAGCTGCAGGCACCTCACTGGTCTGGGAGCTGGGCAGTGTCAAAGATCAGACCAATGAGCTATCCAGACCGAATTTTTCAAATGCCCTTTATAGAGAGGGGCTCAAGAAATAAAAGCTCCCTGTTGCCACACCGACATCAGGGAGCGTGCTGTCCCTGTCTCAAACCACCAACCCCACAAAACACATTGAATTATTAAACATAATATACTCAGTTAGCAGTAATCATGCATGTGAAAAATACAAATTATCCTTCTCCAAAAAAAAAAGTAATAAAAAAACTCCATAATTTGTTAAAAATCTCAATAAATATCTTCAGTGAAGTGAGACATAGAGAAGTTGCCCCACTTTCCAAGACATTAAAAGTCTCATTCCATCCTCTTCATGGTTTCAACACAACACAATTCAGCTGTTGCTGAAGATCCTGAGAAAGCTAAGTAACACTAAGTTGAAAAAATGCTTAATTAATGGCAAAGTTATGAGTTAAGATACTTCTACTACTGAAGCTAATACTTAGGACCCAGAATGATCAGAGTTTGGAAGAAAAAGGTTAATGATATTGAGAGCTGAGCCATACTGTCAATAAACAGAGGGCACTCATCAGAGTTCATGTTTGTGGATCCCACTGCAATATTTGATCTTATGATTGCTAGTTTATTTAAGAAATGTGTCAAGTTAAAATTAAAACACTATTAATATTTGATTTTTTTCTTTTTTGGTCATGATTTGTGTTCTTACTGTGGGAAGAGTGTGTTAATTTTTTCTGTGCCTTACAGTTTTGGTTCTCTCATCATCCAGGCAGGGTACAATATGGTTTCTTTCCAAAGGCTCTCAGAGGCTGTTTTCAAAAAGAAAGTGCACTTGCAGTTTTAATCAATGTCTTCAAAAAGACATCTGGGAAGTGTTTCCACTGAGGCATTTGTTGTATACCATGGCATACATGTGACTTCCAACATAAATTCAACTAAATCTTTGATACTGTTTTGAACTTTGTTTTCCCACAGTTTTCTCATCTCTTGACTATCCACACTCTACAGACATTAGTTTGAACTCAGTGTGTATGTTGACCTGGACTGCATTCAAAAAGATAAAAAAAAGGCTTCAAATAGAAGAATGTATTTCTATTGAGAAAGAAATTGAAAGAAAGACATATATGTCATTATCCAACCCTTTCTTGGCCTGGGAGGAAATGATTTTCAGAATGAAGAATAACTGACTGAAAGCCAACCCTAGAAATACAGAAATGGGGAGAAGGTATTTATTGGGACTCATCCTCATACAGGCCACCAATCATTGACATTGGTGCTTGGCACCAGTTTCTTATCCTACTATAAAACTTTCCTACCTTCTCTACATGGGTTCCTGTGGGCAGATCCTCACAACACTGACTCCTTTTCTCTTTCTTCAGCATGGCTGGGTGACTCCTTCCTGTCCCTTGGATGACCACCAGACCCTTCCTCCTCACAGCACAGCCAAAAAACTCCAGCTCTCCTCTCAATCAGCTAACCTACTCTTTTATAACACCCATCCTTACTGGACACAGCTGTGGCCTATTAATGGCCGGCCTGTTCGAACTCTTTGGTAATTAGTACAGCTGCAACTCCTCAGGGGCAAGATTGCCTTCAGCACTATCTCTGTTCTCCTACAAGCCATCCTCTCACAGGTATTTGTAAATCTCACACTGAGAGTGAAATCTTGGTTGTTTCAGGTACAAAATCACAATTAGACAGTTCAGTGCACTCTTTCTAAAATACACCTGCATTGCTTGGTGATCATAACATCCTTCACATTCCAACCTTTTTTATCTGGCTACAAGTCTCTAGACTGACCAGCAATATATCTCCAACCCATCCAGCTTCAACCAGTTCAATATATCTTCCTATCAACACAAACAACTACAAATAATGGGGTTTTTTTTCCCCCAATTTACACTCCTTTACACATGAAAAGTTATAAACGTTCTTAGTGCCCTGGTTTTGAGACTAAGACCATAGAAACAAAAAACTATTGAGGCTTGAAGGGACTTCTGGAGGGTCACCAGGTTTAACCTCCTATTTAAAAAAAGCCACCTAGGCTCCTGGGTGTGTGCCCAGGACCATGTTCAGATGGCTTTTTAATAACTGCAAGGAAGGAAACTCCACAAACAGCTGTTTTCAGTCACCTCACAGTGAGAAAGGCCTTTCCTGGTGTTCAGACATTTGCTTGATCTGTAATATAATCCTTTTTCAGAGGTAATATAACTCTGTGTATTGCCACCAAAAGAAAGCATTGCTGACTAATATCTGACTCACAGCACAACAACATCCATTCTTAGTCTGTACTGGTTCAAGTTAGTCTGTCTCACCTACAGGACTTGGAATTTTTATTTTCTTGGTCAAGAAAAATTAAGGAAAATAAAAAATCTGAAGCATGGGAAAGTATACTGAAAAATAAGAAAAAGTATGAAACACATAAAAGAGCAAATGAGGACATAAGCTACTTAATAGATGTACTAATGAGATCAGAGACTAAAAATGAAAAATACCTGATATGACTCCAGGAAAGGCAAAGAAATACTTGACTGTATTCTGTTTAGACTCTACTTCTCTTTGCAAGAAACAGGGATAAAATGAGGGGAAGAATAATAAACTGAAAAAGAGATGTCTTATTGTCTTTCTACTGCTGCAAAAAAGTGATAGAAGATGGAAAAGTAACAAACCATGGAGAAGTCATATTGCAATAAACAAAAAGGCCAAAGTGAAAGACTGGACAAACACAATTAGGAGGAAAAAGATAGGAAAAACTCGAGGAAAAGGTAGATTTGACATTCAGATTGCTGCCATATAATGGGTTTGACCTTTAAATTACTGAATTTACATTTTTCTTATCTCTGCATTGTACTTAGTTCTAAGGGAAATTTTACATTTTAAAACACTTTGATCAATCCATCAAATTGAGCTATTTATGAACCTAAATAAAAACAACTGCCATTCTTAAAATGTATTTTTTCTAAATTTGTACGCTGTAACTGCCAACAAGGAGCTTACATGGTGCTGAAGTTAGTCATGTATCTTTCTGAGGAAGAATTTTTTGAGATTTCTCAGAACAACAGTTTAGATCTGAGTCAATATGGCCCTTATTAAATTAAATTGCACACATGCTGAATCCTTGATATCACATTTAGTTAGTCCAAATGTTCTGAAGAATTCTGAGACAGATGATATTTAGATTTTATATGCCCTGGTGATATACACAACTTTTCTTATTCACTTGTTTTTGCAAATGCAGAGATTAGGAATGCAGCCAGGTAAATTTCTTCTTTTTTTTTTTTTCCTTCTCTTAACTCTCCTAAATAGCACAGAGCAAGTAAAAAGCAAATCTAGAAAATCCTTGGACGTTTGGAGGAAAATAACCTTGTTAAGGATATATCATGGTTAAACAGCATGGCATTTGCAGCAAGCAAACTTATGAACTTGCCAGCCTGTAAGTTACAACCTAGTTTGAACTTTGCATTACCTTGAAGTATTTCTCAGAGAATACAATACTGATTCTGTACTTTGAGGGGTGGGTTGTAATAAAGTGTACCTATGTAACATTATGCAGTATTGTGTTTCATTCTGTCTAGTAGGGTCTATAAAAGTTACTTATTTCAAAGAACATTGCAAACATACTTAAATAACAGTATAGCTTCACAGAGTGAACCGTTGAGAAAACTTGCAGTAAAAATCAAAGCTGTCCAAGGTTACAAGTAAATTAATTTAGACTCAGTGCCTTAACAGGAGCTTCGAAAGTTCACACTGCATATACATTTCTAGGTAATTTCTTTTCTATTTTTCATGTTAGCAAACAAATTTATATAATTGCTCAATTTAATTTATCTATCTTGCTTACTTTAGGTTAGATCCTCAAGAACAAGAAAAAAGACAAGAAAGAAAAGTGAACTGAACAATGAATATTTTGGTAGTCCCTATTTTCTGTCTCTTCTTTTTAGCATTGTGTTGGATTTACATTGACTGGATTCCTGATGACTACCCAGATGTTGTCTCACTCCACATCCTTGACTAAATAGAAAATATTAAAAACTCATGGGTTTACTTAAACAGAGGGAATTTGCCTTCCAAAATGGTTGCATCATCACATGGATGTGTCATCACAAAAACTGACTTGGTGAAAATTTATTGCCAATTAAAACTATAGGACTGTGAGAAATAAAGATAAAAGTAAAACAACACCTTTCCCCTACCCCTTTTCCAGGCCTAGCTTCACTATTTCTTTCCCAACTCCTCCACCTCCTTCCCTATGGGCAGTGCTGGCAGGATGGGGAATGGGGACTGGGTTCAGCAGCAGTCTGGGTTCAGCTACTCCTTCCTCCTCATATGCTTTGCTGGCTCCTATGGATCCTGCCCACAGGCATCAGCCCTTCAGAAAATGTCCAACTGCTCCAGCACGGATACTCCATGGTCTGCAGGGGAATAACTGCTCTGCTTTGGTCCCCTCCAGAGGCTGCAGAGGAATGTCTGTCTCCTCCAGTCATTGGAGCACTTTCTCCTCCTTCTTGTCTGACCTTGGTGTCCACAGGGCTCTTTCTCACATGTTTCTCCCCACCCCTCACTGCCTTACAGTGTTTTCCCCTCTCTCCAATATGTTTATCCTGAGGTGCCAGCACCTTGGCTAGGAGCTGTGGGGCTCAGCTGCACCCTGCAGTGGGTTTACTGGAGCTGCCTGGAACTGGCTATGAGCAGTATGGGACAGCTCCAGCCATCTTTCACAAAGGCCACCTCTGCAGCCCCCTACTACAGACACCCAGACACCTGCACTCAATTCAAACAACAGCTAAAGTGACACCTCCCCCCGCATTAAATCTAAAAATACAAGATACAATAGAAAACAAATAAAATAGAATATCAGTACTATGATGACAAAACAGCGCAAAATTTGGATTACAGTCAAACTGGATCCTATTGGCCTCTAGAGAACAATTTCCTCTACGGTTTTGAAATTCTATGGTTAAAATAGATCTAATGCAATGACAGCACCAGTAAATTAGCCAGTTAGAGTATAATTAATCAACAAATGGAAAGGATATTGCCTTTATCAATAGCTATTTAAAAGTTAAAACCTTAAAAAGAAAACTAATCACACAGATTCATTATGTGGTTTATGAGGAAAAAAAAAGGCAGGAAAAAGAAATTCAGAGATGGCATGACTCAACTCTCAAAGCTGATGACCCCTCTTGTTCTTTTGATTATGAGCAAGACCTTGATTAGCAGAGTCTTGCTACTTTTCTAGATCCCTAACTAGCTTCAATATCTCTTCTAGTGGTGCTATCAATTGAGATTAATCCCTATTCAAATTTCCAGTTTCAATATCAGTGAAACTGAGTATTCATATTCTAATATACTTTAGGACTCTTACCAGGACAAGATATGCTGTTCATCTTGCTCTTTTTTATTTTCCTTGCCTATTTTCAGTTGTTTTATTAATTTTGTTCAATTGTAAATTTTTTGATAACTACTATCTTCCTTATAATTAATTAAACTATTCTTATTGCAAGGACATGTTAGTCCCTGATCAAGCTTATGTGGTCTCCTCAAGATACAAATAATAAATTAAATCAAATCTCCATACATATAGTCTGACTATTAAAAAAGGCAAATATTCCTTTCAGATTTTTCATCAGCAAAAAACCAGCTTTTTTAGATACTTCCCTTTATTTTATTTTAACTGAATGCTAATGTTGGAACTTTATCTTTTATTTATTTCTTGCTATTATAACCAAAATGTTTCACTGCAGGTACAATACAACTAATGAAAAATTGCTTCTTGCATGCTAAAGCATGACTTAGGAAGTACAATCTCAGCCTTTCATGAGCTTTAAAATGTTTATTTAGTGAAGAACCCAAAATCAGCATACCTAACTTGTTTTTGACTTAAGATTGTGATTTTAGACGTTGTGAATTTAGATCACTTCTTATAGTAATGTAACAGGTTAGAAGAATTTTTCTGGGAAACTCACTTGTAACCAGAGGAGATTCATATGTAGTTTCCTTTCCTAACTTCTCTATCAATCTAAATATTTGCTGACTGATCTTTTAATCTTTTATTTTTATTATATTTTTTATTGCAAGATAGTATTTTGCACAATTTAAGATCATGTAGAATGATATGTATGTTTCTGATAAGAAGTCAATCTACAAATTTGATTGATAGAATATTTTCTTGAGTGCTGAACACTACTTTGTTTTCAATTTCTTTGTGTGCTTCAATCTGTTCTTAATATCTGATGCATTGAACAGCACACAAGTTCAGTACAGTTCCTTCAGCTGAAAGCTTGGCAGAACACTCTTTAAAATGCATCAAATAACAAGCTTATGTTATTCAACTTTGTGTAATGTAGATTTAGTGTGCATATTTTTCTAACATCATTCTCTTCATTCCTTTTCCCTTAATTCTGTTTTGAAGGTCTTAGATGTTTTTCCATAGGAAATAATATAAATAGATAGTATGCCATTTTAGTTGTTTTTTGCCTTTGTTAGTGATAACAGTAAGGCAATTTGATATAATCTGCCTGGGGATCTTTCAGTGATTAAAGTAAAAAACATTTATAAAGAAACTGAATGAGATTTTTTAAGTGAACAAAACAAATTTTTCATAATAACATAAGAATTAAGATTTCACAGCATGATCTTGCTAAAGAGATGCCAAGAAATAACATGGATTATTAGAACAAAAATGAACTTTTTACATGCTAAAATTATCTATACACTACAAGAATGTTAAATGAAGATAGAAAATTAAATTTAAAAGCATTACCTCATGAAGATCAAAGCTAAGGATGCAGTCAGGTTTAAAGACTTTGAGAGTTTATTACACCAGAAATAAACAAAGTAATTTCTTTCTCAAAATATGAGATGTGGGGAACTTGTTCTTCACAGACCCCAAGTGGACGAATAAAGACTCTTACATGTGCTTTTCCACCCCATCTGGCTGTGTATTGTAAGCCCAGATTGTTAACAAGGATATAGAGTTTTTCCCTAGTAGTTCCTGCTTTGGTGTAGGCACTTAGGAAGTAGATGAGGTGAGGAATGAGTGATTCCCTACTACAGAAAGAGAGTGCTACTTGTTATTACTCCAGCAGAAAATTACGCTTACTACTGACATTTACATTTGGCAGCGCTATGTCATTGTTGCAAGGTGGATTTTACAAGAAGGGCTGCAAGGAGGATCTGGGGAGCTACAGGTGTGTCAGTCCAACTTCAGTTCTGGGGAAGGCTATGGAGCAGATCAGTTTAGTTCCATCACAGGACAAACAGGAGATCAGGCTAAAAGAGCACAGATACCTGTGTCAAAACACTGTCAAAGCCACAGAAGAAACTTGCCATAAAATAAACCACCACAGTGGGAATTTGAAATAAGCTCAGAAGGCAGGAATTTGCAGTAAGAAAATGATGATTCCAGGCATGATGGAAGTAAGGTCTGGTTAGCACACTGTGGTAAATGCATCTAGAAAAAAATTCTCACTGTAGCAAAGTGGGAATGAAAGCTACTGCTCATACACCTGCATGAGATAGGAGCTACTGCTCATATCACCTCAAATTGTGGGAACATCATCTATGCCCTGTGGATACCTGGAATTTGGACTGTATAAAGGTGGTACCCCCAAAAGGACAGCTCTGGGACCCCCATCACTGCTGGGGTGAAAAAGGACGAACTGGATTCTGCTGGATTAAAGGGTGGTCACTATCTTCTTCTTGATGTCTCTCTCCCTGTTTCCCTTTTCTATTTCATTATATCTCTGCCTCCCTTATATATTTAAATAAAATCCATATTATTAACTTTGTTGTATGGTCTCATTTGCATCTTAATTCCAGTAGAGACATTTCTCCCTAACTGGATCATAACACAGGCCCAATCAACATGAGTTTGAGAAAGGCAGGTCTTGTTTTCTTATTTGACTGACCTGATCTCCTTCTATGAAAAGACCACCCAGGTAGGTGATAAGGGAAAGGGTGTGGATGCTGTTTACCTATTCTTCAGTAAAATTTTTGACACCATTTCCCATAGCATTCTCCTGGGGATACTGGCTGCTCAAGGATTGGATGGAAGTATTCCTATCTGGGTAAAAAAGAGGCTGGATGGCCAGGTGCATAGTGTGGTAGCAAATGGAGTTAAATCCAGCTGCTGACCAGGTACAAGGGGTGCTCTGCAGGGCTCAGTATTTGGACTGGTCCTATTTAATATCTTTATCAGTGACCTGGACAAGGAGATAAAATGTGCCTTCAGACAGTTTGCAGATGAAACCAAGGAGGGCAGGAGTGTGGATCTGCTGAAGGGCAGAAAGGCTCTACAGTGATGTGGACAGGCAGGATTGGTGGGCCAAGGCCAATAGCATAGTATAGTAGAGTTTAATATAGTATAGCATGGCATAGCATAGCGTAGGAAAGCATGGCATGGCATGGCATGGCATAGCATAGCATGGCATGAGGCCAAGTGCCAAGTCCTTGCACTTTCTACCCATTTCTAAAAATGTGTGCAGTATTTCCCTTTGTCCAGTCACCAGGGACTTCATCTGTCTTCCATGGCTTTTCAAATATCACAGATAGTGCCTTGGCAACTACATAAGCCTATTCACTCAGGACTCTGGAATGTGTCTTGTCTGGTTACATATACTTATTTATGGTCCTCAGGTGGTCACAAATCTGATTTTCTCTTATGTAGTTAGGGACTTTGCTCCTCCCTATCCCTGTAGTTCATCCAGTCAAGAGATGCAGGAAGAGAGGTTGCCAGTGAAGACAGACCAAAAACATTGCTGAGTACCTCAGCTTTTTCCTTGTCTCTTCTTATCAGTTTGTCAGCCTTGTTCATCAGTGGGGACACACTTTCTTTGACCTGCCTTTTCTGGATGAAACACCTGTAGAAGCCCTTCTTGTTATTCTTTGTCCCCCTTGTCAAGTTCAGCTCCAGCTGCACCTTGGTCTTCCTCACCCCATCCCTACACAAATGGGTAGCCTTCCTATACTCTTCCCAGAATACCAGCTATGAAATACTGATTTAAAATAGATTTCCTGCAATGACAATGTTTATTATCTAGTAAGTAAAGAAACAATGGTTTGGAAAAGCAAATATATAACTATATATAACTAAAACAGAGACACAATGCTTTCCTTCTAAAGTAATTCTTATGCTATTTGGAGTGATCTCTTAAATAAGCATTGCCATTGTGAAACCGAACCTATAAAAGGAGTGGAAGATGTTTTCTTTTTTTCTTTGTTTTCTTTTGTTTGGTCGTCTGTTTTGTTTTGTTTTGTTTTTTCACTATCCAAATGCACTTAAAAAGATGGTAAATTAAATAATTTTTCCTTTAGCTGAGTCTCTTTTGTCCGTGACAGTAAGTGGTAGGGATTTTCCCTTTGTCTTGATGCACAAGAATTTCAATTTTATTTTCTTCTTCTGCATACTTCAGGAAGAGTAGTGAGAGAGTGGCTTAGTAGGTATCTGCCAGCCAGAAAATGTCAACCCATTGCAGCAGGTTTCAATGTTAAAGTCATATATTTCTAATAAGCTCTGCACATATATTTAACAAGCTCGCAGTATTCGGGTTTTCTTAGTTTTACTCCCTTGACACATCAGGTATTATTTATTATTATATCATAATAATTACTTTATTTCATATCTACTGCTTTAGGAAAAACAATTTATGATATATGGTCTTTGATTTGATTGGTTTTCTTGTTTGGCTGATTTTTTTTTTCTCTTAAATTTTCAACAAGTTCTGTAAAAGATGCTAAAAAATCCATGTTTTAAACAGAAATATCATCAAATTAGGTTGTGTGAGACTAAAAAACATGAGAACTGGCATTCAAATCTGTGAAGAGATGCCTTGTACACAGAGAGAGTTTGTATTTCATAGAAATTAAAAAAGCCTAGTACATCATACCTTCCAGCTTTGCGTGACATTCCTAAGAATTTAAGATTAAAAGATCAGTGACACTAATCAGTGCACCGGCACATATGCTCTGATGACTTGTTGCCAAGAAAAGTCAATAATTTTCAGAAAAAAAAGATACGTGGAATATTTGGAATAAATATGGGATAAAGTCCCCTTCAGAAAGTGCTTATTTAGCATATCTATCCTCTTTAACCTGCTTATTTGAAAATTCTGCAAGCACATTATGTTAACTGCAGCAGAAAGGCAAAGGTGTGAATGGATATTAATAAATTATCATACTTTTCATGACAAAACAGAAAATATTCTTTATAAGACACCACATTCACAATCATAGGACTAGCTTTTAAATACACATGCCAAAGCAATTTATTTTGCCATTATTCCAGACCTTTTTATGATCTAGTAAAAGTGGGTGAAGACATTTCCTTCACTCCTCCTTTCTCCATGTATAAAACACATTAGGGGAAAAAAAAAACAATAATTTTTTTATTGTGGAAAGAGTGAATCTTTTTCACTTTTAGCACTTTATTGTCATTAAAGTGACAATAAAGTGCAAAAAGTGAAAAACAACAAAATATCTTTTTATTTAAGATCATGTACTGTCTCCCTTTTACAAGAAAAGACTGGAGGGATAACAAAGGTAGTGATGAAACATGATATAGGCAACATATTTCACCAGTCTTTAAAGTCTTTAGGCATGGTGCACAGTAAAAGTGTAAAATATGCAGTAGAACTTGCAAATTGTGCCTTAAAATAATTCTACTAGAAATAGCTTTTAAATTTTGTAGGAAAACATCTCTGCAAAGCATTCCTCTTTTCAGATGATTCATTGTCTCCATGTTTAGGTATTATGGGAAAGATAAATGCTTCCATTTTGATGTTTTAAAGCTCATTAGTTAAAAGCATGGAATGAAAAATGTTTTAGTACTATTTTGTTTGAATTTCAAAATATTCAAAATTTATTATTTGATTTAAGAAGACCTTTGCATATTTTGAGCCAGAAAGAGTATTGAACATGAAGTTATCCATATAGAAGCAAATGATGAATTCAAAATCTGCTGCATTCTAAGTGACTTGCTATCACTAGAATGGCATTGAAATGCTCATGTTGCGGGGAAGATTTTTTTTCTCTTTTGTTGTAAATTGAGTCATCAGGGAAGCCCTATGTATCTGCATGTATTGTTATCTAGCTACATGCCATGGACCTAGAAACTGATATAGAGAGCATTTGGATTTCTTAAATCAATACACCACTGTTGGAGTCCGAGACAAAATTAGGACGCTTTTAACTAGTAATCATTCAAAATGGCAGCATTAGCTTTTTTCTTCAAAATAGTCTTGCTATATAGTAGAAGAAATGTATTGTATTTGAATATCTGTATAGAGGCTTTGCCCCAGAGGTCCCGGTTGCCCTTGATGGGCTGCAGCTGCGATGTCCTTAATTGGGCTGCAGCTGTGACCAATGAAGATGACTGAGATAAAAGGGGGTGGGTTAGCCAGTCAGGGAGAGCCTTGGAGGAGCTCTGAATGGAGAGAGAACAAGATGGAGAAGAAGGAGGCTGTGCTGCTGAAGATCTGCAGCCATGAGAACACACCAAGGAGGTGTGGACTTTAGAAATCTGATAACAACAGTATGGGACTCTAGAAGTAATAGGACAACAACATTGCTATAAGTCTGGAGAAGGTATGCAGGCCTAGTTCTGGAAAACACTTCCAGACACACAAGTATAGGAAAATTAGATAGGGTCCACTAAGGTGTGCATCATGTTTTACTACCTTGATAAACCCATATAGTTAAATAATTAGCTTGGTGGTTGAGGGGAGAGTGATGAAGGTTGTCTATCTGGGCTTCAATAAGGCTCAAGACACTGTCTTACATAAAATCCCCATAGACAAGCTGCTGGAGTCTGGGCTAGATGAGCAGTGGGGTGAGTTAAAACATGAGCTGAATGCCTGAGCCCAGAGGCAATCAATGGCTCAAACTCTAGTTGGAGGCCAGTGACTACCAGTGTACTCCAGGGATCAGTACTGTGTTCACACCTGTTTCAGATCTACATTAATTAATATAGATGATGGTGCAGAGGAAAATTTGGCAAGTTTTCTGTTGATACAAAACTGGGAAAGGTGGCTGATACCCCAAAGATTCATGCTTCCTTCCAGAGGGACCTTGACAAACTAGAGAATCCAGATGAGAGAAATGTCATGAAATTCAACAAGAACTGCAAAATCCTGTACATGGGAGAAACACCCCTAAGCATGAATATGTAAGCTAGGAGCCACACAGGTGAAAAGCAATTTTGTAAAAAGAGCATTGTCTGATTAAAAGGGTGTCTGATTGAACAGGTGCCATCAAGGAGCCCTTGCTGCAAAGAAGTCCAATGGTATGCTGGGTGCATTCAATAAAGTTTGCCAGGAGTTTCATGCAGGTGATGAAACTCCCTTTCCTCAGCACTGATGAGGTCACTCTTTGAGTCCTCTATCCAGTTCTGGGCTCCTCAGAATGACAGAGATACTGAATAGTCCAACAAAGAGCCCCAAAGATGACAAGGGCACATGATTATCTTTCCTGTGAGAAAAGGCTGAGGCATTTGGAACTGTTCAGCCTGGGGAACAGAACTATCAGGCATAAATGTGTTAAGAGAGGATCTAAAGGAGACAGAGCCAGACTTAGTGGTACCCATCCACAGAACCAGGGGCAATAGGAAAAAACTGAAACACAGGAAACACTTTTTCACAGTGAGAGTGACAGGTTGCCATGGAGATAGTGGAATGTACATCATTGGAGATATTGGAAAGCATGGTCCTGGGAAACTGCAGGTGGCCCTGATTGAGAAACAGGGTTTAACCAGAAGACTTCCTTTCTCTTCAGACTTCCATCCTCAATCTTTCTGTGATTCTGTGACTGTGATGTTGTAATGGACTTTCTACTCCTTTGATCATCAGCTGATTATTGTGAAATAACCTAGAAAGGGGAAGCCTCTAAAATGTATGAAATTGCTGGTAAAATTAGTGTACCATAGAGTTCTATCTTAGAGACATGTCAGATGCCCACTCTTGCCTTTGAATGGACTTTATCTATGGGTCTAAAGGTCTATGACTAGATTTCTTTGGATTCCTTTGTTTTCAGCTCAAAATAAGTTATTTAAGTTGGGATTTTTTTATCCCAATCTTATTTCTTTCTAAGGAAGTTTCTGAAAAATAATCATCCATTTGAAGAGGAGAAAACCAAGACTTTTTAAAAAGAAAAAGGATAATTATGATAATAAGACAGTATCTTTATGACAAAAGGGATAAAATAAATAGGAAAAAAGCATGTGGAAAGTACTTGGATGAGAAAGAGGGAGAGAGCAAGAGACTGCATATGAAATCTAGCTGAGATTCTAGATGTGAAACAAAAACTATACCATCCAAATAGTTCACAGATAAATTTTTCTAGTGTTTTGGTTGAACAATGTACTTATTTAGCACACTATCCAGTTTGTTGATATAAGAAAGGGAAGTAGGGTGCGAAAAATTAAATTGTATGTCCATTGTAATATCAAAAAAAGAAGGTATCAATATTTTATATCAATATCAAAAAGAGTAGTTAGTAAAAGTTGAAGCCTTAGTCATAGATGACTGACTTCTAACTCTGATTGTCATCCAGAGATAAGAGAGCCAAAAGGCTGAGATTCTTTCTGAAGATCTCCATTTAAAATAGTGATGCAACATGAACTGAGAATAATCTCTTCATGATTTAATCTATAAACAGATTATGACTTTTTTTTTTCATGCTTTGATTTGCCAAAAAAATTTCTGTATCAAATCACACATATTTCCTTTTTTTATAAAGGTAATATTGAAACTGAAATTCTGAATGAAAGACACTTTAAGAATCATGAAATATGACAAATTGTTAAGACTTTTGAAGTTTTAAATTTGCTACAAAGAAAAGAAAAATAATTTCAGAATATAATAGCTTAAAATTGCATATTGTTGCATAAAAATAATGTGATTTTGAAAAAAAAACCAACCTACTAGAGTTTTTGCATGTGTTGACATAGAAATTAGGAGAAGTTTTAACTGCTCTCTCTAATTCCATGAAGACTTTGTTACACGTCTTACCAGTTATTGAAGTTGGCAGCATCATCATACTTTTTAAGGCTGAAGGACTTGGGATGGAAATAATCCTTTCTAGATGTCCTTGATCTTTCTGTATAGAAAAAATGCATGCTAAAATAAATGTATGTTTTGGTTTGATAAAAAAAAAACAAAACAGCCAAACCACTGTATTTTTTACTTAAGAACTTTTCTAAGCACTGATTTCAGATATCTATTTTTTTATGGTCTTATCTCTTTGAATGGAAAAATAAAGCAAGAGAAAAGAGCACTTGAAGTTCAGCCCTTGCAAGACAGCAGAGAGTGATGAATAGATCATTCTATATCCTATTCTCTCTGAATTAGTACCTTAAACCTTATTTTTAAAGCATTTTTAGCAAAAACATATATTTCTATATGACATGATTATTTATCAGGTGAGCCAGCTTCTTTTGACAAAAGCTTCACATTTTCTGCAAAAACCACTCGTGAAGTATTAGGCGACCTGAATCTCTCAGGCACAAAACACTCTTCCCTTGAGGTTGATTATTTGGCTTCCTGAATATGTCATTTTGAAGAACAGCAGATACATCTTCCAGATTCAATTATGGAGAGGTGACACCATCATTTCCTCTTAATATAACAGTTTATCTTGTATTGTGACGATCAGGAAAGCCAATCCTAATGAACAAAATGTCAAGCATATGGGGGTAGGAAAGATAGCTGAAATGGCTCATCAGATCAAAGTATGAAGCAATCCAACCCAGGAAAATTAAATAGCAAATGATTGTTGTGTGCATAGACTGGATTCATCTGTGCATACAATAAATGTATTGTTTTAATTTATTTTTGAATAAAAAAGCAACTTCTTGGGTTTAAACACATCACTTGTCTTTAATAAATTTGTCATTGCCGTTTCTTTATCATATATGAATTTTAGAAGTAATCTTATTATAGGGAAAGCACAAGTAAATCATTAATGTTTAATGTTTGCAATGTACACAAATTGTATATGCCACAATCTTTTTAGTATTTGATCACAGCATTTGCCATAAATGAGGATATGGAAAAATTACTTCATCTTTCCCACACATTATGTGTGTGACTATGTGTGTAATTTGCAGTGTCTAATATTCAATAAGTTCATTATTAGTGTTTACAGAACAGGACTCAAGCGGCAGAAATCTAACTATTTCAGAAGGAATAAGACATCATAATCTGAAATTAGGATAACAGTTATAAACCTTTGCTCTGATCTGCCCTGAGAAATAGAGGGAATATGCTAACAAATCCTAAACCAAATAGAACGGGCAGTATTTGGAGGCCCTAGGAACCAGCCTTGTATTGCACTACCTCTACAGCTTTATGCAGCAATTAACAGAGTGACAATAAATGTTGTTGTTCACACAGAATCATTTAAGTTTGAAAAGACCTCTGAGATAGAGTCCAGACTTTGACTGATCATTAACTTGTCAATCAGGCCACAGAACTAAGTTCCACATCCAGTTGTTTATTGAGAAATTCCAGGGATGGTGACTCCACCACCCCCTTCAGCACTCCATTCTAATATTTAACAATGCTTTCCATGAAGAAATTCCTCCTGATATCCAACCTGAACACCCTCCTTTACACAGCTTGAAGCTATGTCCTCTCATCCTCACACTGGTTGCAGGAAAGGAGAAGGTGACCACCACCTGGCTACAATCTTCTTTCAGAATGCAAAAAGGTCTCTCCTGAGCCTCCTTTTCTCCAGGCTAAATATCCCAAGCTTTCTCAGCTGCTTCTCACAGGACTTACTCTCTAGACCCTTCATCATCTTTGTTGCTCTTTTCTGAACATGCTACAGCTTTTCAAAGTCTGTGTTGCTGTGAGGGGCCCAGAACTGAGCACAGGACTTATGTGCAGCCTCACCAGTGCCGAGTACAGCAGAACAATCACAGCTCTGGTCCTGCTGGCAGCACCATTCTTTATACAGTACAAGATGCCATTGGTCTTCTTTGCCCCCCGGGCAGCAGACAGTTGTTAACAAGCACCCCCAGGTTCTTTTCTGCTGAGCTGCTTTTCAGCCACTCTGCCCCCAGTCCATCATGTTTCTGTGAGACTGACTACATCACAACTTTCCTTCTGCACAGTGGTTTCCAGCTCCTCCTGTTTGTTATCCATACCATGTGCATTGGCCTCAGTGCACTTCAGCTGGCCTATGGATTTTGCCCACTAATCTGGCATGCCACCACTAGGCTCATCTCTGTTGAGCCTGGTCTTATCCCCTTCTCTCTTCAAACCAATTTTGAAGCCCGTTCAACCAGTCTTGCTGACTCATGGGCAAAACTTTTTTCCCCCTTTTTTGATTGAGAGAACCTCATTTGTCTCCATCATGCCTTGTTGTGTATAAACCACCCCACAGTGAAAATAGCCAAAATTTCGTCCATGGCACCTATCTTTCAGCTACATGTTGATCAGGTGGATTCTCCTGTTCCTTTCAGCATTTTCCCTGCAATTAAAGGAATGAGGAAATTCACCACCTGCCCCTTGTGCCTTCAACCCATCCTTTAGATTGTCCTAGGACTTATCTATGTCATCTCTTGTAATCACTGCAGCAAGCAGTGGGTAGTAATCAGAGGGCTGGAGTAGCCCAGGCAGACTCTTGTCTCTGTTACTGGGCCCCGGGGGGGCAGCTGCTTGTTACCCCCCTGTACAGCCAGATCCAACCCTCACCCCTGGAGGGTGAGTTGGTGGGTTTGAGGTGAGTTTGCCTCAGTTGCTGCCACTAATTCTGCTGCTGCCTCGTTGTTTTGGACTTTTTTCTAAAGAACATTATCTCTAAAATTTTATAGATGTTCTTGCTCTGCCATCAGGTAAAGCAAAGACCTTTTGAAGTGTCTTGTGACAAAGAAGACACTAGACTAGTCAGCTAAAGATTTTCCAGCTCCTTTGTCCTAAATTTTATCACTAAAATTTAGTTTAATTTCCCATTTCTGACAAAGGAGAAAGACTGAATAATCAGTCAGCTGAGAATGCTTTTTCCTGAAAGGTAGGCGGAGAGAAAAGAGAAAAAATAGCTCAGACTTGCTCTGTCCTGAAGAAAGTATTCCAATTTGTATTATGTGGAATAAATAAACTTTTTTTTTTTTTGCGTTTTTGACCTCATGATTAAGAATCCACCCACCAGAATGTAAAGATTTGTCATTTTGCACACTGGTGAGTAAAAGTATTTACAAAAGAAATGTGATTCCACTTTAAGTGACTCAGAAGCCTTTTTTTTACCTCCTACAATAGGTTACAATTAAAATCAGTCAGGAAGAAAAATAAAATTTAATTTTGATTCCTGTGTAGAACCATGAAACCTGGACTTTACTTAGGTATTTAGTTAAGTGATTTCAGGTCTCTTCATATACTGAATTTTGAAACAAAATGAGTTGATGTTTTTGAGGACCTATTGTTGAGCTTTTAATTAACTCTTCTATGCTGAATTTGGAGCAACAAAAGCCACTGATATTTCAGTGAGAGATCAGTGCTTCTGTGAGAAAATCTTCTTGTTAACATTTACTACATAAAACTTTAAATTATTTCAAGCATCAAATTAAGAAAGTCAATCCAGATGTGGTAAGAACCAGTGTTTCCCACGGAATATCTCCTACAAACTCAGGAGATCATCATATGAATCTAGTAATGGATTGCCATAATCTTAAAACCACTTATTTTCTATACATGCATTCATCCTGCAAGTTTAGAGTATTTATAGATGCAGTGAGGCTTTCTAACTACTAGTGTGTTTGTGAAAATTCCTTCCCATTGAAAAATACAAATTTTAAATTCCAGTTACCATTGCATGGTTCTTGGCTTCAACTGAGTTCCTGTAATCAACTAAATGTGAGCATTAATTGCTTGTTTTAATTTTTTTAATGCCAATTTTTTTAAATTCTTGGATCCTAAAGGAGCAGCAGTCTGTAAACTCTGTATATTTTCTTCCTCATTACTTTCTCAGGGACTACACCAGTTATGAATTTTAAAAATATTTCAGTATAATAAGACAATTAAGTTTGGTACGTAATGAAAACAATCACAAAGTTTGTGGAAAGAATAGCATGCTACTTCTATTTTATCAGAGTTAATTTTGTACCTTGAGATTATAAATGCAGCAAATGAATTTTCTGAAGTTTGTATGTTCCTTTTCAGTTGCCATGTCTGGAATGCTAAATACTTATTCCTCTATTGTATTTCAGTCCTTTTATTGCTCAGATCTAGAGAATAAACACATCATTACTATTACAATCCAAGCTGGGGAATGAGTAAATCAGAAATTGAAAACTCTTTGATGTCCTATATCATGTAAAATAGGTAAAGTAGCTAAGGAAGACAAGTTCCAAAGTACCTTTAATTCAATTTGTGTTTAAGAAGGCAAGAGGCATTGCGGTGCCTAGGGGAAGGTCATGTTGGAAGTGCAGAGACTGATTTAGAGCCGAAGGCCATCACACACCTGGTCTTATCGAAAGTTTCAGAGAGAAATGATGGAGTGCATTTCAGGCTGCAAGCACTGCAGTAAGGACAGCCCTTTTCCCGATAAAAGCTGAATAAAAGCTTGTAAATCTATAGTGCCAGCGGATCTCTTTCTCTCTCGCACTCACGAACTTTAGCCACCTCCATTTTCCCTCCTTCCTCCTAGCAAAAAGAGATACAGGGTAACTTTTTATTAGAAAACTAAACAAAAGGAAATTCAGTATTTGGATCTGATCTTATTCCTATACCTTACAGGCTTGTAGGTTTTTTTTGTTTCTTTGTTTGTTTTTTTCTTTTTTCTTTTCATTTTTAAAACAGAACTGACTACAGATCTTGGATAAGTGAACACTGTCACTCGTTAAATAATTGCAAAGCATTAAAGTCAGTGTGAAAAAGAAAGCAAGAGAGCTCCAGTGTGTCTTTTGTCCTTTAAAGAATTTCAGGAGCTTGCACATTTTGTATGCACAAAATACAAGCATCTTTTGTGGTCCTTCCTTTCTCATGAAGGCTAAATAGAATTCACTGTGAAAGAAATAGAGAACAATTATTACTCAATTATTAATACATGCACATAAATGTTACCAGGTATGTAATTTTTTGCTTCATCTGAATGGCCTATATTTTAAATATTTTTAAATAACTTTGCAGCTTGATGTAATTATTCTAGTAAAACATAACACCACATGAAGAGCTTGCTGAGCCGTATAGATTAAACAATATGGTTTTGTGGGTTTTTGTTTTGTTGGTTGTTTTTTTTTCCTCTCTCTTTCCCTTTTACTAACAGTTATATCAGAATTATATCTCTTTTTACTTACTACTGAGAATTTTAAAAGATTATAATCACTCCTAAATTGTTTGGTTATGTAACTACAGTGTAGAGAATGCCAATAGTAATTATCTACTGCATAGGTTAGTACTGCAGAGGGAGGTATGAATGATTATTTTTCATTTAAAAAGTGACTCATTTTTCAGCTTCTTTCATCATTACAGTCATTGGACATACCCTTTTTTGTGTATGCATTTTTAGTATGTGTGAGCTAGCACTTTACTGAATCAGTTTTGGTAAACTGTGTGAAGAACAGAATTAGATAAAGAAAAGACAATGTGAAAATCAAAAGCCTTGAATAAAGCTTTCCAGCTCTACCTATAAAATGATATATATATATATATATATATGGGTGGTTTTGCTTTTATTTAGTAGGAAGAGCTTCATGATAAGAAATCGAAACTATAGCTTCCACTAATGTCTTTTGCTGCAGTAGACCTTTTATGTTGCTCTTAAATTTTGACAAAAAGTTATTGGTTTTGATAGAAAAGTATGAAGGTTTATATGTTAATGGGATTATACTTACATATATAGCTATTTGAGAAAATACTGTTGAGTTTTTTCCTATGTTTTGTATAAACAGAAAGAGAAAAAAAAACAGAAACAAAACAAAAACCACCCCACTACTATAAAGAAATTGTATATTATATGTGCTATGGAATTAATTAAAGATTAAAGTTTAAGGGAATTTTTGAAGGCCATTAACCTTCTTTCATCATAAATATGTATTCAGTATTGCTGTGGATCAATGCAGTACTGGGCAGTAAAATGAGGCACTGCATACAAAGCTGAAACTAATAAACAAAACTTTACCAAGTATGTACATGCACAGTAAATAATCTTCATGCATGAAAAAGTTAGTTTTACAAAGTGTGCATATCCATGAGGTTTTCCTAATATTTCCAAACCAAGTTCTCCCAAAGTTTTTTTTTAATATCACTTCATTTCTCTCTATTTCTTATTTTCCATTTATTTCTTCTTTTTCCATTGGACAAAATATTATCTTCCTTTCTTCCTAGTAGCCCCTGATAAATTAAAATTTAAGCAATCATTTGAAATATATTTCTATATTCTATATTTTTAATGTACTTCTATAACTAGTCAGATTTTTTTTTTTGTACTCAGACTCTGAAAGCAAGCTTAAATAAAAATACATCATAACTTCTATGCTTTGAATCAAACTGTAATAATGATCTCTCTCAAAGAAACTTTCCTCCTCAGAGGAAAACATGGCTGATATGGCTGATGAACAGCTTCTGCCTGCTACTAGCACTACACAGTTTGCACATCTTCAGAATGAAAAGGCAAAAGGCCGGGTATGAGTAATTCTTAACTCTTTCATTTTCCTTGGATATCGTTAAATTATTATAGAATCTCAGAAAAATACTAATGATGAAAATATTTTTCTTATTTTCCATTCTAATTGAATAAGATTTTTAAAATCATAACCATAAATTTGTATACCATAACACTGCTAATATAATTCATTTTTATTTTGTAAAATGATATTTTTTCTTCCTAGCAAGAGAATGTAGGCATCTAGAATCAATCCAAAGAAAGAATCACACTTGATAAATGGACTTTTAAAGAAAAGTGTACCTCACACACACAAATGCTTTTTAAAAGGGAGTCAAAACTATTAGGAAAAAACCCAACTACATATACAGGGTGTAGGCATTAAAAATAAAAGACAATGTTTCTAGATCTAATTTACATATGCACATTTATTTTATATGCTTTAATTTTATCTAGCCATATAAAATGATAAGTTTTCGTCACCTCCTTAGTTTGATAGATGAATGTCAAGATATGATATCATAACTGCATCTACTTGCATCAAATAAATAATGAGTTTTTGCTGAACTGCAATACTTGACATTACGAGGTTTACATCTTCAAAAGTATTTCAGACTGCATTTTCTATTAATCCCTTGTTGGACGTCATGCTTATTTCATAAAAAAAGACTCATTCCTTCTGCTTATAGCACTCTAAACAAATACCTTTCTCATGTTGTGACATTTCTGAGTCCTATACACACTCTCAGAAATCAAAAATGTCCCTCAGTGTTCTTTTCACATAGTATCCATCTTTTTCCAATTTAGTTTTTAAAAATTTTTAAGACAAATTTGAACTTGTTTATTTATGACAATAAAATGATCAATACTAAGGAGAAGATTTGCATAGTACTTATGACAGAAGACATTTCATATTGCTACATCTTGTCTTAGACGTGTTAACTACCCAATTTAAAAATGTGTGAAAGGGCCATCCTCCAATCTAATGATAGACAGATAAAGCAGAAATGTGCTAATACACCCAGAGTTATCGTTTACTCATCAGTGCAGGAAATTAAAGATAAAGCACTTGATTTCACAGACATTCACATGAGTAAGATATTGAATATGGCACAGTCATCAAAAGAAATGCCATATGGAAACCCATATGGCTCCATAGACAAGTGCTAACAGACTTATGAGTTGCTCTTAAAAAATTAAAAGGAACAGTGCTTTCTCTAATGAACAACCACCGCATGGAAAAATGCAACAGAAAGACGATGAAGGCAAGGCCAGAAAAGTAGAAGGGAAAAAAACCAAACAAACCACACTTTATTGGTGCATGATCACTTGTCAAAATTTCCATGTATAGAAATAAATATATTCTACAAATAATTTATTGTAATTCCTATTTTCTTAGTCACTTTTACACCTTCAAATTTTATGACAATACTCAGAGTAATTGAGAAAATAAAGAAAACCAGACATTATCCAGAACAAAAAGAAATAACTAAATTATTGATGAATCTTTTATTTTGTTCGAGGCAGGCTGTTGGGATTTGCCATAAAACTGACCACAGTCATCCTGGACAATTGCTACAGAGAAGCACTCAGAGAGTCTTTGTATGGTTGTTGTCTTCTATCTGTAAATGGTTCCTGAATCCCACCACTGTCATCATCCCAGTAGGATGCACAATTTGTGCCTTCTATCTCTGGAATAGAAGATAGAAGAATTTGATATGGCTACATTTTCTGCCTCATAATGTTTCACACATTAAATTGTGAAATGATAGAACAACTTAATTTGGAAGTGTTCATAAGCCACATGATAAAGTCAAGGAAAGCTTATATTTTCAACTAAATTTCTCCAGGCATTATTCAGAAGAGCTCTGAAAATCTCTGAGCAAGGAATTTCTGAATCTCTGGGGAAAAGCTGGCCCAGTTTCTGACCACCTTGTTTGCTTTTTTTTTAAATGTTGCCAGTTTCTTGATAGCAAGAGGAAATATTCATTGATGTAACTTGCATTCATTCTTCTCATCATTTTGCTGTGCCACACAGAAAAACTGAGTTAGGTCTTCTAAACACACATTCAATAATGAAAGACAATGTTAAGTTGATGCCTTAGCAATCTGTTCTCTAAACTGAACAAAGCCTGTGCACGCAGCCTGTCTTTGTGTCATGGTTTGACGCTGGCACAATGCCCGTGCCCCCATGAAAATACACTCCCCCTGGTGTCTGCTGTGAGATGTGACCAGGAATAAGCAAAGCAGGCCCCCACTTAGAAATAAAGAAAAGAAAACTTTATTAACTACACTACAACTCTAAGTAACAAGAAACACACAGGGAAAATGAAAACTTTCCAAAAACATTTCCTCCTCCCCCCACTAAATTCCAATACATCCATCCTCCAAATTTCAATTCTCAGTCCATCACCACCCTTTAGATAATCAATTCTCAATTAATCAAGAGGAGAGGAGTCCTTCTTGTACCATGGGCTTCCCCTGGAAACACAGCTGAAGCCTCGTGTGTTTCTGTGTCACTCGTGGCACCGCCCGGAGTACATCTGCCGTCGTGACTTCTTCCTTTCATGTCCAGTGCTCTCACCACTGAACACGGACCAGAGCTGCTTCTAGGGTTGTCCTTTTAAGGATGCTTTGTCCCATTCCAAAAAGAGCACAGTCTCACCTTTGGGACACCTGTCCCCCCCAAATTTCACCCCCTGGGGCCAAGGGGTACCAACACTGAACCCTCTTGGCTCTGAGCCATTGCCTCCCCCGGATGCAGTTTCTGTGTCACAGGAAACATGGTTCTGTCCATGGCTATAACAAGAAGAGTCCAGCTAAAACCACTCCATCATCTCTTCCCACCTAAGATTCTCCTCTACTCTTCTGCATCTTTCACTTGCCCAGACCTTCACACTTGCACATTTCCTTCTTCCATTTCATCTCTATCTCTCTTCTAGGAAAGGTTAATGTTCTGCAAAGTTTTCATTGTCCAAAAAAGGGTTAAAAGCTCAGGCTCTGACCGCCCGGACACTCCCACAGCGGCCGGACACCTTCTCGCTGCATCCACCCCCCTCCTTCCTTTCCTTCCCAGCCGTGCTGCCGGCACATGTTATCAAGTTTCAAGGTAGCAGTCACAGGCACAGGCTGTACTCTCTCTCTCTCTCTCTCTCTCCCACCTTGGGGCAGCTGCCCGATACCTCCTGGTGCTTCTCCCACCCTTCCATGCCTAGGCCTCTTCACCTCCCATCTCTGTCCAAAGCCCTGGCCTACCTCACCCGGATGCATGGCTCCCCTCCCTCGCCCAGCAGCAGCAGCTGGGACGGGGGAGAGATCCGAGCTCTTTCCCCCTCAAAACCCAAGAGAACTTCCCACGGGAGTTCTCTGCTTTTCAACCCCTGTGTTCTCAGAGGCGTATCCATTGTCCCCAGTGACCACACCAGGTGCCAATATTAAAATCTGAACATTTATTGGTGACCACAGCATAACCCAGAAAACCTACTTCCTGTCAAACCACAACTCCTTGTGATACTCTGGAATCACAGAATCACAGAATCAAGTTGTTTGGAAAAGACTTCTGAGACCATTGTGTCCAGCCTTTGACAGATCACCTAGAGCAGAGTACAAAGTGCCATGCCCAATCCAGCCAATACACCATCTCATGGATCTCCAGTTCCTTGCTCCAGTTTGTAAACTTCTTTCTTGTACCAGGGAGCCCCAAACTGGAAGAAATACCCAATTTTTTAAACAAACATATGGTAGTTAAGTTGCTGGCTATGCTTTCATGGTAAAGCCAAGGTGGAATTTAGCCATCAGTGCTATGTTTGGAGAGAATAATTGGAGTTTATGAGGTCATGAGATCCCTTGTGACCTTATATATTCTGTAGTTTTTCAATTTAAAATGTGTAACAAATGATAGGAGGAGGCAAAAATGCCATATCTCATTGGGCTGAGGGCAGCAGTTGAATTCAGCAGCAAATCACAGGTTTGATATGACTTACAACTTCTGCTTCTCAGGACAGGTCTGGGAAGAGAGCACATTTCTGACATGTACAAATTCTGCAGATTATTGGTATTTTTTAGCTCTCCAAATGATAACAGTATGAACAAAGCAATTTTTGTAATATCCTTCTCCAACATCTCTTTTGAGTAACTCAAAAAATAACTTCAAATTGAATGGAAGGAAAGGGCTGCCCAAATCTGAAGTTTGTGAGAGATAGGTCTTCTAGCAAGGATAATTCACACATTAATATTGATTCTTTACAACTGATTGACAGTTATAAAAAGAGTATTACATGCAAGTCAGACATGAGACCTCTTTAATATTTGTCCTCTGATTATCCCATTATATATTTACTTTTTAATGGTAATTACTTTTTAACTACTTCTCATAGTTTTTATGGTCTTATTTGTTAGATAAGATATTTCTAGATTATCATAAATAGTATTTTTGTAAACTGCTGAAAAGTACAGTTTTAGTTCATAAATATAGACCCAGTAGCAAGAAATAAAATATGGCTACTGTTGCCCCTTAATAAAAAAGTAACACATATTTATAAAAACCACATTTAAGCAAAAATTCAGAATATTTTTGTTATCATTTTCTTTCGGTCTCACACTCAATTTTATTACTATGAGTAATAAAGCCTTGTAATGCCATCTCATGAAGAAAATAATTTTTATTCATCTGGAACTGTGTATTTTCTTCCCTGAATGATAAGATAATCAAGTAATTTCATACAGAACAGTAAGCCAAAGAGAGGGCAGGGTCCAAAATAGCAATAACTTCGAACACAATCTTTTTTGTTATTTTGAGAACATACAGTCAATATTGAAGAGCCAAAAGGATCCTTTCTTGTTTTAAAGTTACTTCCCAGTAACAATTAGTTACTTTCTAGTAACAATTACTTCCCAGTGTTAAACCTGGGTTTTAACTATATGTTTTGTTCATTTTATGTTTTAGTTTTTCATTTCAAGTTTACCTGTAGGGTGTAATGCAAGACATTTAGGAGAAAGAAAGCTGTTAAAAAATGCCATGAGTGTATGGCAAGCATGTATGGCAAGGAATGTTGGGTGGGGAAGAGTATTTTGTCCACTATGATAATCTACTTATTAAATTGGAGGAAGAGTTACCAAAATGCTAAATTAATCTAGAACTCTATGGTAACACTGATGATGAACTCACAGGAAATGCCTAGTTTATTTACAGGTAAACTCTACAAATATGAACTGTGTTTTGTGGGAAATGAATGTTTGAAAAGGAAATGGTGCATGCTATGAGAAGGAAGGCACTTTAGGATCTTGTCCTGAAGCCATAAGTCAATAAATATTATTGTTGTCACCAGCAGGAAAATTCAGGCCTTTATGGCCTAATCTAAACACCCCTGAACCAAATAAGAAACTTACCACTGACTTTGATTTGCTTAGAACAGCCGTAAGGAAAAAAAGGGAGACTCAAAAGCATAAGGGGCAGTTAGGTGTCCAACTCCCACTGAGTATCAATATCATGCATGCTGTCTCTAACTTTGGAAATAGTACTTTAAAACAGGATTTAAAATATTTTTCTTTTGTTTAGCAAAAACATATATTATAGTAGTAGTTAGGTAACTTTCCAAACCCTGTGGCAACTGTATAGCACTGCATATATGTGGGTATGAATTAATATTTTTACTTTTTTTTAATGTTGGCACAGTTATTCTGAAATTTTGGAAGCACATAGGCAGCAATATTAACTTTCTTTTAACAGGAAGAAAATGTGTTTCATTTAATATGAAGATACATGCATTTTTGCACTATATAGGGAAGCTATGTAATTCACTGAATTATACCTCCAGGATCAGGTCTGACATATTTGGTTGTACAATTTTACAGTCAGTAAAAGTCACAGAAGCCCCTGAAACCATAACAACCTCTGCATCACACTCATTGCATATTACCTTCAAGTCACAGGCTATTTTGTTGAAGATGCTCACATAATGACAGCTTCTGTACCTTAGTCCTTAAAAACAAAATGCTTCTTGCCTGACATTTTCAAATTTTCAGTAATTTTTTTCTCTGCACAATTTTATTACTCCTTTTTCTTATTTTACATTCTTAAAAAATAAACATTTGCATCAAAGAAAAAATCAGTTATTAAAGGAAATAGATGGGTTGAAAGAGGCTGAAATAGATTTACAACAAAAAAAGATGACGAAAATTGAGTGCTGAGTATAACTCAGTGGTTTTATGTCATGCCTCTATACTCTTTGGAAGAATTATAAAGCAATTTCTAAGTTTACATCCCCTAGAAGCATGCCTGTATATTCTGGTGTAAATAGAGCTGTGTGTTTCCCATTATGCTGAAATTAAACACTCCCTAAAATTGTTTTCCATGATCCTAAGTTTATATATCTATATATATTGTATTTCTATCCTCTATGGTTTCAAGAGATATAACCTCAAACACATGAAGACACTGTAAACCAATGAACTGTCTTTTGCCTGAGGCAAGTAGAAAACCAGAATAAAGCCTCTGAGATGTATGAATTACCCCATTCATCTCACTCTGAACCTCCAAGACTCTTTATATCCAAGGAAGTAAAATTTGCCACTATTTTTCCAAGGATTTTAATGTTCCCAAAGATGAACTTTATTGATACTCAATCAGCCAAATATACATTGATGGATATAATATGTATCTAAAATTAAAATATATCTGAATGGAATTATTGTTTCCTGTGTTTCTGGTAGTAGGCCAAGGGATTTTTCTGCTTTCTTATTTTTTGTGGATAAAAGAAAATGTAGAGTGCCACTCAAAGTTAATTTTTATGCTCTAAAACAAACTAACAAAAACCCAAAAGAACCCTGTGATTTTTTTTTGGTGGTATTATTTGTTGTTTATTTTTTTTCTCTGAAGGTGGGAAAACAGGGAAAATCACCATGGCATAAAAAATTTTATCTTAATTTCCATATAATCCTTATATTGAACATAATAATTATTTTTCTTTGAAATAAGCTTGCAGAATCTCAGAATATAAGTTGAGACGGATTTATTATTTCCAGTTCTGTATGCTATTCATATACTTAATTCCTATACATCTTTAAAATTCCTGTAGTCAAACACAAAAATCATGCTAATTAGTACTATAACTTAAGCTTTATAGATGTGTGTGCTGTTTGTGTCATGATAAAGCATTTGGGCTAAATTATATGTAGTAATTTGTTATTACAAAGAAGTTTTCAGGTTTTTTTGTAAAATCCATATAAGCTCTTGCTGTGTGATCTGTATCCTTTGCTGCTACCTAGTGTTGAAGGCAGCTTAGTCTGAGGGGAGAGGTGGGTTAGGTGGCCTCCTAGATGGGCTAGATGTCACTCCCAATGTATATAAGTCTATAATTTCTTGATTCTGATCATAAGTAATATACATTTTGAAGAAAAAAATGTATTTGGTTTAATAAATCCTTTTCTTTACACAATGCTGTCAAAGGTGCTTGATATTATGAATAAAATTCATATTTCTGTGATTTGTTTTATTGCCAACTCATACTGCAGCTGTCCTTTTCCAAATTTGTCAAATGGTTGAGCTAAATGACATTCAGTTATTTACCATGTGTTGGTCAATTTTATTGCCTCTAGATGAATGCCTGAAAATTAAATCAATATTAAAAAAAAAATGCTCGAGTGAATAGTGAATAGTCTTACAAATACCCATAAGCTTTGGAGGTTTATATATGGAAATAAGGGTATTTTCTGAAGAAGGGCAGCACTTGATGCACATTTTTGCTGATAGCTCCTTTGCACTGATGTTCATGTCTGGATGCTTCTTTCAGCACTGCCCACATCTGTTCTCTTCTACCTTGAAGACAAAAGTGGATTTCTGCTCCACCTAAAAAAAACCCCCGGAATCAGAGCTGAGTTCCTAAAATTAAATCCAGAAACAAACTTTGACAAAATCTAAATTTCATCTTGGTAGCTTTGCCTCAGAGCAAATGTTGTTATGAAAAGCTATAGCTGATTCACAGATTCAAAACCTCTTCATATGTCACTTGAAAATCTAATTTCAGCGTATTATTATCCACCCCATAAGGTTTGCCATGTAATTTAATTTCCTTTAGCTTATGGACAGGGAAAAAAAAAAAAACAACAATGAAAAGCAGTTATTTTAAGACAGAAACACACTGCATGACTAAGAAGTAGAGTCTGTCTGGAGCTGCTAAGCAATTCCTTTAAGGATGAAATGTATTCTTTTTCCTACCATGTTAAACTAACTAATATTTAACTGTACAGATATAGTAACAATATACATAGTTCCTAGAGTACATTGGGATGTTTGGATACAAATTAAAAAAGAAAATAAGTAATTAGGTTATCAAAGGCAACTGTAGCGGAATAGTTCTTCAAGACAGATGTTTCTGTAATTTAAAAGAAAAAGAAAAAAAATAACTATATGAAACTCTATAAGAGATAAGATGAAGATGTATATGCAAGAAAAATTATTGAAAATTATGGAAAAGTTAAAAATTAGGAAAACAAATTGAGGGAGGAAAGGATGTTACTAAAAAAGAAGAGGTAAGCCTTCAAGAACTAAATAGGGGGCAACAAAGATGTGGAACATTTAACTTAAATATAATTAGTTATATAAAATATAACGTGAATACAAAATTTAAAAATTAAAATTTAGTGTAAAATACTACTTGAATAGAAAAGCTTCAGTTTGAAGGTGCAGTTATCTACATAGTAACTTCCCTAAATTTCTGCTGTCATTATGATCGAAGAAGATTCAATTCAAATTAAATGAGTGTGCCACATACAACACTCAAGTTGTGCTCATTGGACAGGCTTGCTGCTGTACATGATATAGAGATTCCCATCTGATTTCTATCAACCACAGGCAGGTCTTTTATAGGTCTTCTGTCAGACCTGCAAGGCCCTGAAATGTCTCAGACATCATAAATTACCTGAAATAGCACTTATTGCCTGTGCAAGGCCTAATGTAATTAGCTGACTCCATGTCTGTACCTACAGTGAGATGAGTAGGTGTGCAGATTTCCCTTACTGTCTTGAATTCAATTTCACCTGTCCTGGGAATTTTGACACAGCCCACAACTAGGAAGAAAAAATTAGATCTCTTAATCTGCAGGTAATTCCAGACAGATTGCTTAAATCGTAGTGCACACACAGGCAGAAGACAGAAACTGAAGGCTTTTGAACAGTAGTGTGAAAAGCAGGCAAATAAAAGCATACCAAACACACTCTAGTTAGCTCTTAATTACATTAATTTTTAAGCACAATGAAGAATATCTGAAAGCTAAGTTTTTGACACACATCTTGCTTTTCTGATGTGAATGCAATGTAAAGAAAAGCATGATGAAGCAGATTATTCTTAAACAATTTTTTCAGCATACAAGCAGTATGTTATGGTTTAATCAAACAGGTTAAATTATGGTTTAATAAAGTGAAAAAGTGTAGCTACTTTTTGCAGTAGTAACCACTGGAATATATTAAGAGGAAGAATAATGATTTTAGTGCAGTGGGTGTTCCTTAGATAGGACTCTGCTGCTGTGAAAGCTTAAGCCAGAAAAGCTATCTTGAAAGTGAATTGCTTGATGACAGACTGTCAGAATGTATTAAGGTTCTTAAGATAACAAGAAATGCTATGTGATAGGTAAAATTGCCTTGTGTTTGTAACTTACTGTGTCATTTTGAATGTTGTGATAGGGGATGCCTAATATCGCTGTGATGTTCTTGGTTCTGAAAACTGACTTATTAATTGCATTACTGACATTCTGTATCATGGGCAAGCTAGTGTTTTTTCTGTTAGTTTTTAAGTTCTGCCTTAACAAAAATATATTATCCTCATTCTTCTTGGATTACCCCAACATTAGTCAAAAGTAATATAATCTCTCAGTTGTTTTCAGAGCCAATTAAGAGATTAGTATCATAAGTACCAAGTAAAAACATACATCTTTTATTTCCATTTCTTCTTAATTAATTTCTCCACACATCTCAGTTTTCCTGAATTAACTTGTATACAAATATCTTGTTAAGAGATAAATATTATTATTCTTGACCATTATATGAAATATATAATATCAGGAAAATCTGTTCTCTTACAAGAAAAGTTCCCTTGCTTAAAAGCTGTGTTTTGAAATTTGTCAGGTTGAAGAGTCTGCCAGAAGGACAACCTTAATTAAAGCCAACAGAGGGGAAAAGTTAAATAGTGAAAAGTGCTTAGCTGTTACTCATAGAACTTCAAGTTAAAATCAGAAATAATAAGGGTAAGTGACTTTAAGGATAATTTCATAAATGTTTTACTACTCCATCCCTCTCTGCACAATTCTTTTAGGATTCTTCTTTAGATAGATAGTGTTCTTTGTTTTTGAGTAAAGTTCCCCTGATGTCTTTTAGATATATGCTCTCCCTTCATTTCTTGTTTAGCCCCATGAGTACTACTAACATTTTTCTGCAACAGTAACTTATCTCAATCTGAGGAGTTGTCCCTCAGAGTATAAATTGAATCTAGAGTGCAGTTAAACTATATTAGTAAATGAGAGAGAGCTAGGGGAAAAATTGCTGCATTAAACATTATTAATTTGTTAACTGCTTTTCTGGCCCTGTTGCAGGGGGGTCTATTTTCTTCTAAGAAAGAATACTGCTGCCTCTCAGCATCACAGTGCAAGAGGTGCTGTACATCCCTTGATCATAAGGCAAAGTTTTCCACACAATCCATTTTTTCTTTTCAATCTATCTAGTTAGGCTTGCCCTGAAGTCAGGAAATAGAGACAGAAATATGAGAGAGTGGGTATGAGAGTTAAGCAATTTCTGAGGTGGGGGAATTTTTTCTATTTTGAGGGAATCTAAAGGAAGATATCTAAATTCTTAAACAACTCATTAAAGCACTTAAAGTAAGGTGGAACAAGTATGGACTATCTTGACTCCATCTGATAACTGATCGGTGCCTTGTCTTGAGTTTTTCAAGCTCTCCTTAGAAACATTTACTCTTTACTTTGTCACTGATAAAGAATTTCTGAGCTCAAACTCTGTGAAGTTTTTGGGTTTTGTTTTGTTTCTTTTGTTGTTTTGTTTTGTTTTGTTTTGTTTTGTTGGGAGAGGGTTGATGGGTTTGTTGTTGCTTCGGAGTGGCTTTTATTGTTGGTTTGGTTTTGTTTTCAATATACAGAGAATACCGTGATGGTTAGGAGTTTAGGCTGAGATTTACATTAGGACACGAAGAGTTGAATGTCACTTACTGTTTTTATGTCGATATATAAAATGCTTATTAGAACTGGCATCATCATAAAAATTATTTCCTTTCTCTAAGAGAAAAAGACAAGGTGGTCACTGTAGGTAACTAAACACCTTTACTGGCCTTTAGTTGCTTGCATTTGTTTTCCTGAAGGATTGTTCTTTCATTGTGACCTGCCTTACTTGATCCTTCTCTTCCTGACTTCTTTCTTTCCTGCCTTCTTACCCTCCTGTCCACCTTTCCATAGCAATCAATTTGCAGGTTTTAAAATATTTAATTATGATAGCATGTAGTCTAGTTCACCAGAAATAGGAGATTAATACTTTAATAAAATACACTTTTGGTCGGAGTTAAAGCAACTTACACAAGTAACTGCATTGCTCTCAGTAGATATTGTCTTTCAGAGTAAAGCAAGACACATACAAGCTCAGTGAACTCAGAATGAAAATTACATTGTTGCTTATTGGTTATAAGGCTACACTGCACTTTGTTTTTTTTATTTTTCTTTGGGTCTGTGTCTCATAATGTCCTTATAGGCAAACTCGTGAAGTGTGAACTGGATTAGTGGACAGGGAGTAGACTGAGAACTGGCTAAACAGCATCAATGTCTAAAAAGTGGGTGTCAAGAGTGAGGCAGCAGGCAAAAACTGATGCACAAGAAATTCCATCTGAATATGAGGAAGAACTTAGTGACCAAGTACAGGAACAGATTGCCCAGAGAGGTAGTAGTATCTCCCTCACTAGAGATACTCAAGAACTGTCTGGATGCAATTCTGTGCCATGTGTAGTAAGATGACCTTGCTGGAGCAAAGAGGCTGGACCAGATGACTCTTTCACTGTTCCTTCAATCTTACTCATTGTGTGATTCTCTGTTTCTGTTATTCTGTGGTTTGGGATTTTTTTGTTTTTGCTGCAGTGTCCTTTCTCTTCCAGCAGTGATAAATATGAAAACACTCTAGACTTCTAGAAAAAAAAAAAAAGGTTGCCTACTCATGATAGTAGACAAAGGAAAAATAAAATCCTCAGCTAACATTTATTGTACTTCCTTTTCTATTTATGGTTTGGGATTTTTTTCCAGCTTTTAAAAATGAGTTTTGAAACTTTTTGTATGCTTGACAAACTCCAGTATGCTGATATATTATCACAATCAAGCAAAAGTATCAATGATAAAAAGCTTTATACTGGTTTACTTTAACCTAAATTGATGTAAGATATCTATCACAAAAAAAACCCCAGCACTTATGTACCAATATTTACGTGATATTCACACATCTATATATTATTGTATCCACCTTACACAGGAATACCAATGCACCCTTTTCTTTTTGACATTGAAATGCTTTAGGCAAATAAAGAAAAATTGTATTGATAAAAATATGACAATCCCTCTACCATTATTTTAGAACTTGGCTTTTGGTACATGAAGTTTGAATTTTAGTCCAAAGGAAGAATTTGTGATTGTTTTCAGAACCGAAGCTATTATTATTGTTTTGGTGACAGATTTGCCACAATAGCTTTTTGGAGCTGAGGGGTGAACATCACCAACGAGTGATCAGCTCCTACAAGCATAAGAATTGATGGTATAAAAAGGCTTGTGCCCAGCAGCCGCGGAAACAGCTGCTGTCTGCTTGGGTTAAGCGACTTTTTTGCAAACATGACAGGGACTTCCTCCATTTACTACAATTAAATGTTCCAGTCTTGCCCTATTAAAGCCAATGATTTAGAAAAATAAGCATATTTAAAATTCAAATGCATACAATTACAACTATACTGTTAATAATTTTGGAAGCTCTTTCACAATTTCATGCTGCAGCTCTAATAATAATAGCCCATAAGCATAATTATAGAGACTTCTGTCCCAGAGATTTGAGTCAAACTGCTGCAGGGAAAGCCAATGGACATTTTCATATGAGCTTCTCCATATGTGTCTGTGAAGATTTTTTGATGCATATCTAACCTTTCCACACATAGAAAAGCATGTTGTTTCTTGATTTTGTGAAATTTTACCCCGTGGTTCTTATACATGAAAACATATTATTGAATGTCATAAGTTACATGCAACTCACATGTTCAAGGCTTTATGGAATCAGACATATATATTTTTAGCTTCTTAGACAGAAAAAAAAGAGCTATCCAGTTTGTCTAAATAAAGCAGAAAAATATAGTGTGCTCTGTCTTAAATTAGTCTTACTCATTACTGTGAGTCAGAAAAAAGTATTTAAAAACACATACATCAAGAGAGCTGCTGACCTCTTCCTCTGGAGTCACTGCAGGAAAACCAGAAGCAAGCAACTGGGGATACCAATTATCCAGGAGATTTGAAAGGTAAATGAGAGGCTTTTCAGTTCCTGTAAGTTAGCTGAAATGGAAATAATTTCTGTACTTATGTAAGGTGAAGTATTTTGTAAGGGAAAGTATGGGTAAGGAGACTGAGGCCTCTCTGTAAGGAGCAATGATTTCCTGAGCAATCTCAGAAAGTCACATTGAAATAGAAAAACATCTACTAGGGTGGGGTTTTTGGTGCTTTTTTGTTGTTGGTGGTGGTTTTGGAGATTTTGTTTGTTTGGTTGGTTGGTTGGTTTTTTTTTTGGTTGTTCTGTTATTGTAAGCAAAAATTCATATATCTTGGATGTTTGCCTAAATTTTGTAAATAAACCATGACATGCATACAACAGCACTTGCAAACATTGCAGTTAATTGTTCTTTTTTTCTTTGTTTTTATTGGTTTTTTGAGAAAACTGGAAGCTGTTTAAAAAACATAGTTTAAAAACAAAAGGACACATTTAAATAGCATTCAAAATACAGAAATTCTGAAATGTTCTCTATAAAACACATTATCATGTCAGCACCTTATGCCATCAAATTTCTCGAATGTCGGAATTGTGTGGGCTTAAATAATAGACTAAGTAATAATTTGCCAAATAAGCCCCTTGCTTTAATGAACATGTTAAATATGCCCACAATCAATTAACTACAACAGGTTTTGATCCCATAGTTCATCCATTTTCCCTGTACACTGAATGTAACTAAAACTGTATGCCAAAACTGTGTGATTTCCTTGACCATTATGGTCTTCTTAGTGAGCTAATTTTTAGCTGTTTTTCCTTTTTATGATGATTGCTGATACTGTTATAATGATTGTCAATATATGGCTAATTTTTTTATCCTAGAAAGAATAAAATAAATGAAACCGAAGCCTTCTTTTTCTCTCTCCTCTCCCCCTCTTTCTTTTACTTTGGATTCTACAAAAAACTGTCATCACATTAACCTCAGCCATCACATTCTATATAATCATGTGCAATAAACCAAGATCATTTGCACTAAATTAAAGAAATAAAAGCAATTCCAGCTCAGCCAAATCTGAACACACATGAAACTTGAATTACCTAATGGCTCCCAGAACCTTATGCTGACAATGCCTCAACCCAGGGCTTATCAGGATCTCCAAAATCTGAAATGCAACCCCAAAGAGACATGGCCATCATAAAAAAAACCAAAACCAAAAAACAGAAAAAAACCCCAAAACAAAACAACAAACCAATGAAAAAAACTGCAAACAAACCAAAAAAGAAAAACAAACAAACCCCTTCTGAATAGTGACTTCGCTTCCATTCATTAAGTAAAAAAGATGGTAAGAATATTTTCATGTCCAAGCAATTATTTTTCATCTTCTTCTTACAAACTGTATGACATTAGATAACTCCTCAGTCCATTATTTGTTTCCCCCTCTTATTTGTTTTGGATTATGAACTATTTTAAGCAAGAGCTTATTTTACAAGCACTATGATTATTAGGAAAATGCATTCCTAAAATATTGACCTCTAGGTATTACAGAAATGTTATTACTACTGTTGCCCAAAATGACTCCCCTGCAAATTGGAAATAGTTGTATCAAGTTGCCCATAAATGAGCATAAAAGATGGTGTAATAATGTTACAGGCCTGAACTCTGTCCAATTAAAAGAAATATTTACCTGGAAGTATTGCAACATGGAAACACTGGGGGTCATCATCATATGTTTTGATCACATTAATTTCTGTCAGCTTCCAGTCTTGTACAAGTGATGAACTCCAGTGAAACTGTTATAGTCATTCCTGATTTCCATGGTACTGATGCTATAGTCTGTGATAACCTATGTTTCAAAGTTTAGCATTTCTTACAGATACACCTGTCCTTTATTCTGGACTTCAAACAATTTTTTTTTAAATGTGTAACTATTCTCCTTTCTTTCAGCAAGTTACTATCTAGCCAAATTTCACTTCAGATTGGCCTAAACATCCAGAAACTTCTAGGAAGAAAACTCAAAATTTAAAAATTATTGGGTAGTGTAGTTAGACGCAGTTGTTTTTGTAGTTCTTTGCTTCTGCTTAAATTCACATTTGCTTTACTTTTCTATTTTCCTCATGGTTACATAAAATTGTTAATATAGTGGGACATGATAGTGTCCCCAAAAAGGAAATTAAGAGCTTCACTTACTCCATTGGAAGCTTAAGCCAAATAATTTCAGCTGCCTGTGTGATCAGATGGTGTGAGGCAGGGGTTAGGGTAATAAATTGATCAGCACTGTACCTAACTTCATTAAAAGAAGAACAGAAACAGTACAGTATAACCACTTGAAATACATACACTTTAGTTTTGAGAGGAAATTTTTGAAAATAAATGTGAACAAAGATGTTAATTAAGGTCAGTTATTTTAGCGTGGCAATTTTACCTGCTGTTAAAAAATCAACTCTATAATTAAGCTATATTTTCATAAATTTTCCAAGGGAAGATAAGTCCAGAAATGGGGAAGAAAGACAAAGTAATAGAGTTTTAAGTCTGGCTGAGAGAACTCAGATGAATAATCTTGAATGACTGTTTTTCACTCAGCTCCTAAAACAAGAACCCACATATCAAACAAAGCAGAGTGTCAGTGTTATATGAAACAAACTGTTTTATATTGTGTCATCTTTTGAATTGCATCAGTCCTCTGCATTAAGCTCTTCCTGTTTAAACATGTATTTACTGGACCCTTTGTCAGAGACTGAGATTTTGTGGTTAATGGCTTAAATATTATTATGAAGGACTTTTTGCCCATTATGGCAAAACTGTATAAATCAGCTGCAGCCACCAAAATCCACTCCTCCCTGAATACGCCTCCTGACTGGAACTTTGGGCCGTGAGTTAAGCTGCCTAAGAGAACTTGAGATAAGAGAAGGTGACACTATTGTCCAATTATCTCAAGACTGGGGAGAAGTAAATGAGTCTGAGAGAGAAGAATTATATGTTCAAGAAAACCAAACCCAGCAGCTGTCCTGAAAATCAGCTCTGGCAGGGTTAAATGTGGGGGAGGCCACAGCCCACAGACTCATCTGCTGAAGCCAGGTTTGCACAAACTCCCTCCAGAATGAAAGGGGGAGCAGGAGAGTTTTGGGGATGTGGTGTAACCCCTGGCCAGGGGGAGTGAACATCCACCCTCCCTCACACAAACTGGCCCAATTGCAAAGTCCCCAGCCCAGGAAGGTCACACCACAGGACATTCACGTGAGGGCAGCTGAGGGGGTGTCATCATCCATCAAAGACCCCCAAAGCGCTCACCAGACTCATTACTGAGGCCCTGAAGCAGAGAACTGCACATGCTCTGTGATACCAAGTGACATAATGCTTCCAACTTAGCCCTCCCCATAGGAAGGTACCTGAGCATTCCCGCCTGGCCCAAGTGTATATTAATCCATTGAACTCTTATGTTTTCCAGGGGACCCTCACCTCTGAGAAGACCAGATGGAGAGGATCAACAGTATGCCATTGGGATCCACGGAGTGGTGATATTATCTGTCTATCTGTCTCTGTTTCTACCTTTCTCTCCCCCAACCTCTTTTCTATTTCCTTCTTTCACATTTCTTCTTACTTGCTTTATCTGTAGTCCTACAATATTTTTGTTGCTTCCTATACCATTCTTGCAGTTCAAATATAGATGAAACCAATATTCACTCTTTGAACTTCTCCAAGCTCGTGATGAACTCTCCTTTGCAGTGAGCAAGCCCAAGTGGTGATTAAAATACAATAAATGTACGCACTTAAACAGGAATCTCTCCTACTCATCTCTGAATTGTACTAGATAGTTACTTCAGGACTCCATTTATGTGTTATAAACATGAGACAGAGTATCACCTTAACAGCATAAAGATTATTGTACTTCAAAATGGATACAATGATAAATGTTAGGTGACTCTTAGGATCAAATGATGCTTGATACTGTGGGTGGTAATGCTTATGTTAATTGCTCACTTAGCAATGCACAGTCATAGTGATTTAATATTACAAAGTTTTTGAAAAAAAAATCTGCATTTATACACCTTCTGGCAAAATACAGTCACATTTTCTAAATGTAACATTTGTCTTAGTACTATGAAAGGACTGTGCAGTGTTATTTGAAAAACACAAAGAATAAGCCTGGTCCAACCAAAGTCCACATGATCCAACAATCCTTGATGAGGTTGTTTTGATATATATGCCCTAGTGGGAGATTTGAAAATATACGGACACAATTTAAAATAAGGTAATTCAGGATCTAAATAAGAGCCCTTTAGCTTGAGCAGAAACTCCATGCAGAAGTATTAAATAATATTATTGTTCTAGTGGGTGTTCATTCATAGTCCAGGTTTGAAATGAAGAGTCTTCTCTCCAGGAACAACATTGGGCCCCTGACTTGCTGTTCTGGGTGGTTTATCTCATTATAAGACAGCTGAGGTTGCATTATGAAGTATCTCCTTCACCTCAAAATTGTATGCACTGCATAGTGAGCTCAGTGAAGCTTGTTCAGTGATGTCAGGTATTGTCTTCATTGACTGCAGTAATACAGGCTTTGACTGGTGACCTACTGCCTTATATCAGATTGGCTGAAGTAGTAACAGTGAAGAACAGAGAAACATCATTTTTATTTTGCCCATGGCAGGATCAGTCTGCTGCAGTCAAGAGTCTCCAGTAAGCAGAAGAGACATCCACATGGATATGTACAGAACAATCCATACAGTAATTTCACGTTTACATAATTTAAGTATTTCATTTCTTATAAACTTCAGAAAACTTTGTTCAACAATTGTTTGGTGTCTCTTAGAAGTTGTCCAAATTCCAATTTCCTATCATCATCCATGTAATTGCTCTCCATGAAATTCATGTGGTCTGTGTCCTCATGTCAAATAAAATCTGCAAACTGCAAACTGAAGCAGCCCTTCATTGTCCAAAAATCCTTTCTGAATTTTCCTCTTGGCAGACATTCATTAAAAAACTTCTGAAAAAAGATATTTTTCTTGGAATTTCTAGTGTAATCTCTGATTACAGTCTCTGAGAACAAGATTTTCATTGCAGCAAAAGTAAAAATGCATATATTGGTTCTTGATGCAAGTTTTTTCTATAGTTTCATCTCACTTCTGCTGTCTTCCTTTCATGAATATGTAGTGTGTAAGTCTATGATGCTAGAAACTGTAAGGAATGAACTCTTAGTTCTCTAAAGACCAAATATGAACATTTTAACTTAAATTACTTGCACACACTATAATATTCAGGCCACAAATACTTATATGTGGATTCTTCTGGCAGAAACTTGCACTTTTTCTCGCATTTTTGATGTCCCAAGTTTTCATAAAAGATTTTAAGATAAAATCACTCCAGCCACTTCACCTGGTGCTACCAAGAAGAGCTGGCTCCCTCATCTTTGTAAGCTGCCATTAAAACAGTTGTGAAGAACATTTAGATTACCTCTTACCCTTCTCATCACAAGACCAAAATTTTGCCACTTTTGATCCGTCTTCAAAGGCCATGAAGTGTGCCTTCACCATTTTCGACAGCATTCCTTACTTCTTCTCCATATCCATCTTCAAATACTTGACCCAAATGCATGAAGTACTCTAAATGTGATCACCATTCCACTATGCAGAGGAGAATAATTTCCCCTCTTATACCATACATTCCTGTTAAAGTAACCAGGCATGCAAATTCTCTTATTTACACTGAAAATACTTTGTTGTCTCACACTGAAGTTGGTTTCCATCCATTAGATCTAAACCACTTTCAGTATGGACAATCAGATATACAAAACAGATTTATTTTTAAATAAGAAAATAAAATATTTAGTTGTTTTTTCCAGTGTGACACATATAAAATTCAGCCTCTGGGATAGGAATGCTGGACAAAAATGGTACACAGGTTGGAAAACACCTCTGTAAGTTGTCTACTCCAAGCTTTCTGCTCAGAGCAAGGCCAGGCAGAGCATGCTCCTTAAGAGTATTTCCAGTCAGATTTTCATTTTTTTCAGGGATCCAGACTTCACAGGTTCTCTGGCAATTACACTATTGGACACTCAAAGTATTTTTCTTCTATTAATTTATTTTTTTTAATATCAATCTTTGCCCATTGCCTGTCATCCTATCACTGAGTGTGAATGGTAAGATATTCCTTTAAGTGTCCCCTTGGGTATTTATCCTTGTTGATATGATCCCCCTGAGCCTTCTCATCTCCATACTGAACAATCCCAGATCTCTGAGCCTCTCCTTGTGACAAATCCCTTATTTAGCTCTGTGGTTCTTTCCTGGACTTGCTCCTCTATGCATGTGGGGGTTTTTTGTGCTGTTGACCCCAGCCAGCACTAGACCCAGCAGTCCAGATGTGTGCTCAGTGCTCAGAAGAGGGGAAGGATCACCTTACCTGATCTGCCAGGCATTAGCTTTCTAATGCAATCTAGATTGTTGTTGGTCTTCTCTGTTGCAAGGGTGCATTGCTGGGCCATGGTCAGCTTGCTGTCTGTCCCGAGGTCCTCTTCTGCAAAGTTCCTTTCCAGATGGTCAGACCCAAGACTGTACAATTGTATAGAGTTATTCCTCCTGGATGAGGGACTTGGTGCTTCTCTTTATAGAACAGCATACAATTCCTGTTGGACTATTTCTCCAATCTTTCAGTACACCTGAATGGCAGCACAACCACCTGGTAAATCATCCATTCTGGGTTTCAGACTACATGAAAACACAATGAGAGTACCCTCTGATTGTCCTGTACACTCCATTATCCTGCTCATTAATGAAGATGTCAGTAGTACTGGGGCCCTGTACTGATACCTAGGCCTCAAATTAGACTCCCTTCCAGTGGTCACCACACCCTGAGCCTGATCATTCAGCCAGTTTTCAACCCATGTCAGTATCTCTTCATCCAGCAATAGCTTGACATGAGTATCTTATGAAGGCAGTGTCAAAGACTTCTCTTAACAGTAATTTTTATTGTGTTTAAGTAAAATTTCTTCCATGAGCTACATTGTTTTGTATTCTCTCTGGTATATCAAGTGTCCTGTGGGCAATACATTGATTAGATATTCATCATATGTACAGCTCATAAAGCCTGATTAATCTAACTCTATGCTGCATATCAGCATTAGAAATGATTTATAATTGTGATTGCTATCTGGGAGAAAGCATGGTATCTCTTGATTGACAATCTCTGTTCTTAGATTTTTTTAGTTTTTAGACATATTACAGATATGATAATCCCATAAAAATATCTGCTGTGAATGTTTTATTATTTGTAAAGAGAGTAAATGATAGTAAACTGGCAGAATTTTTAAAATCTAACAATTGCACAGATTATTAGGTAACCCTTTTTTAACCTTATAATTTCTCTTTTCACTCTATCTGAATTATCATATAAAATCCTTGATGATGCTATGCCTCTTCTGATGATGTTCATTAAATTAAAGACCTCTAGACACTGGGAAAATGTACTGTTTTAACATGGCTTTTCATCTATTTGATCAATTGTTAGCATTGGCACTTCAAGTAGATATGGACGGATTTGGAAATCTTCAGCTGGCTTCATAGAACACATCCACAGCTTTCCCTGCAAAGACAGAGGTTGTTATCCAGCAACATCTATCACATGTCATTAGATCTCTATGAAATCAAATTATCCTATAGTAGCAGAATGACTTTTCAAAAGCATATTAGCAATTACCTAATAATTATAATACAACCAAAACTAGAATAAAACAATTAGATCAATTTTATAGTCTTTGTTTCCACAGGAGATGAAGACTAATATAAAACACAGTAGTTATCCTTGAAGCTACATTTTTTTTGCAAAGTTGGATTAAAACAGCTAACAAGCATTATTCATCATGGTACACCCACACTGAAAAGTATCTATTCTGGAGAAAGAGAAGTTTCAAATTCCCCTGCTTTCTACCTTTTTTTCAAGCTATATACAATTCATACAAATATTTATCTTCTAAACACAAGCTACTTCTCTAACCCTTGTATTGGTTTTTTTAAAAAGATTAATCTCTCTGCATTCTTCCCATTGCAGAAGTTATAGTTCTTAGGTTTTCCTAAAGCCTTTGAACCTCTGAATAAAAGATGCTTTAAGATCAGGAGATTTCCACACCCAGCTCCTTCCCCCAAACTGGTATTCCTGATAATAAGACTTACATAAAAAAACAGTAGAGGGGAAGATATCAGCATACTAAATTTCCCATTCTCATTAAGTTACCTCATTCTGAAATACAGTCAGTGGAATGAATTGTCTTGGGTTTGGACTTACATGTGGAGACTAATTAAATCCACATGGTCAGTTATGAGAAGTTTTCATAGTTTGATAGAAAGTCCTGTGCATAAAAAACATGTATTGCCTATTCAAAATATATAATAAAATATTGGATGCCTACCCATTACTTCATCTCTAGGTTGCATTCAAACTCATCAAAAAGTGACAAAAAGAATAATTTTGCTTTAATTTTCAAGGCCACTAATAGCATCATTTGGTGGTATATTGGAAATCCTTCAGTGCATGATCCTCCATGATTTGTCTCCTGTGTGGGTTCCTAGAAATCTCAACGAATTTTAATCAGTTGATACAGTACAGAAATGGTTTATTAAAAGATGTGCATCTGTATATATACATTTATATGTGTGTGTTGTTTTTATAATTTCCCCAATAATTCATCATTATATGTATCTAAGGCAATATAACTAACATCTCATTTCTTTGGTTCTTTTCAACTTATATAAATCTGTGGGGAAATGAAAGTAGTATCTGTTCAATGACCCTCTGTGTTTAGCATTAATGGTCACATGGAATTAAAAGAACACTTAAATCCTAGATACCAGTATAGGAAAAACATGGACCAGTGAGTATCAGATATCAAATCTTACAAACAAAGGAGTTACAATGTCAAAAATAATTTTTCCACTTCACTATTATCTTCAGGCATGTGGAGGATTCAACATGAACCTGTTACTGAATGACAAACAGAAGATGAATCCATCCAATCCCCAAGCCACTGTAATCATATACCAAATGTCATTTTTTTGTGGATAAGCACAGAAGTTTCAAAGCAAGATGCTGACAAAGAGAAATGTTGTACAAAGGATCAAACATGTTAATATTCCCCTAAGTGGAAATATTACACAGGCCAAAAGAAAAACCATGACATTCCCTACTCCTGGGGAAGACCTTTCAACCTTTTCTGACTCTCTCTGAAATCCTGATCAGAATAAAATATGAGCAAGTTACTGCACCAAAATTAAATCTACCACATGAACAAATAATTTTTTCTTTCATGTCTGATAAGCAGAATCTCATGTGTTGTTAGTCATAAGTAGCATATGAGAAAATTCAGGTGGAATTTGAGCAAAATATAATGTTCATGCCAATGCCTAAAAGGGTCTTAAAAACTGAATTGAGTAAAATAAGCAAAGGTACTAGCAAAATATACATGGTACCACCTATTTAATTCACTAAGGTAAAAATGTGTGAGTGAAGCTTCCTGATACACATTATCTGTAATTTCCAGAGGCTATTATGTGATCAGTTGCACTTCTACAAATAATAGAAGAGGTAATGACAGCAGTCTACATGGAACCCTTCTTCGGTGTCTTAGATCCAGGAGGATCAACTCTAAGCAGTCCAGCAGGTAACATTTCCTGACAAAACAAAGCAAAACAAGCCAAAATATCAGTGTTTTGACAAAACCACCATTCATTTCTCCCTATTAGATGGGATAGAACTGTATTTACAAGTCAGCAATACAGAGGGCATATAATAAAAAGAAATCACAGCCAACAATTCACTCATTTCTATTCTGGGGATATAATATTGCTCTCTATTCTGGACATTTTCTTTGAAGGATCATCAGCATGTCTTACTAATAAAGCCCTTTGCCTCCATTTGGACTGAACTATTAAAGGAAGGAGAAAACCAAAATATTATTTTAGTAAGAGTTATAGGGATATCAACAAGTAATAAGGCATAAGAGCAGCAGATGTCTTGGGCAAAAAAAAGGATGCTGAGAACCTACCCACCCATATATGGTTTGAATGCTTTACTTCAAATTAATACTTGTTTTGTCCCTTGGGCTGAATATCATGCTGGAGTGGGTGCACACCGACTTCCTGGGACACATAGACTCATTAAAATTTGGAGAAGACCTCTAGATCATCAAGTCCAACCCAGCACACTGTGTTCACCCCTAAACCGTGTCCCCAGGTACCACAGTTTTGAGTGTATTTTTATCTGAATGGATGAAAGCTGCATTCTCCTAGAATGAGAACCTGAGTACAGGAAGTTGATATGATCAGATTTACTGCAGAAGTTATGCCTCTGATCCAACGTCAAATACGGATGTAGATATACAGACAGGCAATTTCTTTAGTTTTACTGACAGATTCAAATAGCTGTCAAAATATGAGTTACATTCACAATATGGTGGGGGGTGTTTTTCTTACTATATAAAGTGATGAATTCTATTCAGTGGTTTGTTTTTCTTTACTTTTCTTTTATTTTTTAATAAATAAGATGCCTGTATGAGTGGTCACTCAAGCAATTATTTTGTGTGTGTGTGTGTGTGTGTGCATTTTGCTGGATTTAGATGTAATTATTTTTCATTTGAAAGAACACAGAAGAGATGCTCACAATTTAGGAAAAAAAATCTGCAATACCTACCATGAAGTGCTGGGTCAAGCTTGGCAAAAAGCTTAATGTCCACCCAGTTCACATCCCCAGGGATATGCAGAGGAAAAATAGGAAGAACACTTGCAAGGATGAGCATGTGTCAGGATAGACAGGAAAACAGCTTGTTGACATAAGAAGAAGAAACTTGAGGAAAGTTAATTTATTTTGAAGTAAAATGAACACTCAATTAATGATTTTTGTAGTGGGAAAAAAAAAAAAGAAGTAAAACAATAAAAGAATATCTTTCCTTCTTTTCTTTCCCAGGAACAACTTCACTTTTTTGTCTCAGATTCCTCACCCCAAGTTCTGCAGGAAGATGAGGTGGTGGGACATTACAGTCAGCACAGAGAGGTTTCTTCTTCTGCTGCTTCCTCATCTTCCTTTCAATTTTTCCACTGTGGCCTCTAAAATGGGATGCAAGGAATCTCTGCTCTGACACCTGGTGCACCTCCTGCCTCTGGAACAACCTGTATCCAGCACAGGGCAGCTCTGACTGCTTCTTACAGAGGCCAATCTTGCAGCCCTCCACTTCCAGTACCTGGGCATGTCAACCTAAAGCACATAAATGTTGTCTTTTCCATGTATTTCTAAAAGGCAGAAGTTAGAGAGCTAGCATCACTTTTTCTCCACCCTTTTTGACTCCTCTCAAAAAAAAAAGTATCATATAAATGAAATGGTTATGCTGTAATCCACACTAGTCAAGAATGAGCTGGAACTCTACCCACAGTTTTGGGCAGGAGGTTGAAAAAAATTATACATATATTGGAGGGAATTTAGAGGAGACACAAAGAAATAATAGAAGGTTAAAAGGCTTGAAAATAAAGAAGACATTTGAGAAAAGGTTAAGTGAACTGGTCACAATCATTCTATAGACAAAGAAAATGAAAAAACACTATTTTCCTTGAATCCAAAAAGCTATAGTTTAAGCAAGACAGAGACCAATTGGTCCCCTTAGACAGTCAGAACAGAAAGAGGAATTATGGGGTTCAGTGGCAGAAGAGAATCTTGGATGAAATATTAGGAATATATCTTAGAGCTATGCTAATAGTCTAGGAAAAGACTGAGTTACAGGGGGTAAAGTGTAATTGGTCTTAGTAGAGATTTTCGAGGTTACGGTTTGACACTTATTCATAAGAAATCTTTAAGCAGGCCTGAAATAAATTTTTTTGAACTGACCAAGTAATCTTGACCAAGGAACCTTCTAGCCCAAATCATCATTCTATGTATTTCCATGCATTGTGAAAGGAAAGCTCTCTGGCAGTTCCAAAAACCAGACATTTATTTTTGCTAAACAGGCTGTGATGTGTCTGCGCACTGGGGAAGGGAGTTGGAAACAGGAGGTGTTGCAGTTCTAATACGTCTATTTACTTTCATGAAGTGGTTGCCTTAATGCACATTCTAGGCAGATGTGTTTGTTGATTTTTTTCATTATTTGTTATTAATTCATGATGTTTGTAGGGTTATAGACACAAAGCAGTGACTAAAGCTTGCTATTTAACTACAGAATGAGACATATTGTCTCTTCAATGCCGTACATTTCCAGCTGAGAAGGTAAGAAGAAAGTTGGGTCTCCATATCCAGACATCTTTCCACTGGGGTTACATGCAGATAACTTTTACTTGTAGTAGGCACTCTTTCACTTATTCTAAATCAATGTTTTCAACCATTTTCTTATTGTTAATGTTTTTTCCCCTAAGAATAGAAAAGAGAAATTATTTTTAAAATATTTCATGCTTTTGTATACAAATATCTCTGTTCTGAAATGAGATTTGTATACATATTTAATAAAAAAACCCCCTTAATAACCACCCAGTAATCATTAGGAATACATGTGCACAGAGAAATATATCTGCAAAAATATTGTTAAAAGATTAGGGTCTTAAATACAGTTTCTAGATTTGAAACAACTTCCTTTATCTATGTATAACTCTTCTGGCAATACCTTGCCTCAGATGGCAACTAAGTATCACACAGCACTCACTCCCCTACACTCTCCTTCCTGTGGCATGGGAAAAATCAGGAAAGAAGTAAATCTCCTGGGCTGACATAAGACCAGTTTCATAATTTAAACAAAGTAAAATATAGTATTACTACTAATAATAATTATAAAGAAAAATGGAGAGACAGAAATGAAACCCAATAAGGACAAGCAATGCACATTGCTCACCATCCACTGACAAAGCCAGCCCATCCCTGAGCTGAGATTGACCCCTCACAGCCAACTCAACCTGCTTTATACTGAATATGATATTCTATGGAATATAATATCTCTTTGGCCATTTCAGTTGTCCTCCCCCTGCTCCCACCCAGCTTCATGTTCCCCTGCTGACTGGCAGAACATGGAAACCTCAACAGTCCTTGGCGTAGAGTAAGCACTTAGCAAAAGCTTAAATACCAATTTCTTATCAGCATTATTATTGTACTGAATCTAAACCACAGCATTTTACCTGCTACTAAGAAGAAAATTAATTTTTTCCCAGTCAAAATGAGGAATGTAACTCAATGAAACCATATTAAATAACTTGACTAGAATATATAAGCCTCAACCAAAAGCTGAGGCTTTATAAGCCCTTATATGGTGTTGCTCCGTGTGACTCAGAATCCTAACCCCAATGTAGATGCAGAATTCTGATTTTATTCTTCTAGGTATTTATACTATACTGATGTAAATTGGTTCTTTTCAATGGAACTACTTTTTAATTATATTAGTTTTTTATTTTTAATATCCCAATAAAGCCATCCTTTCTGAAGGTGCTACATATATCTTATGAAGTAAAGCAAAAGTCCCATACCTGCAGACCCTTGAATTTATTCTTGTGGCATGGAGCCATCTCTGTTAAAATATATATAACAGTTATTGAGTTATTTTTTATTTCTGGCATCTGGTCTGCACAGTCTGACACTTATTAGATGATTTTATTTTATTTCATTTCATAGGTGTTACCTTTTCAATTGCTGCCTTTAGGTTTTCTTACCTTTGCTTTCCTTATCTCCACCATCTTTTTCCTGTTCCAGTCAGGGATTGGGACAGTTTCACCCTATTTTCCCACTCCAGACATTGTCCCCTTGCAGGAGTTCTGTCAGTGCTCCCTGAAGCATGTAGTTCTTCCTGTCAGTTTGCCTCACAGACCCATCAGAACCAAACATTTCAGAAGCTGGTGTCAACCAAATCTTGTCTTCCAACCATTCCTTTCCATTGCAGACTGGGAGTATGCTGAAGCACATGCTGTTATTTTGTTGTTTTCGTCAATCTGTTGTGTGGTTACAGACTAAACTGTGGCTTCTTACATTACGATTTGCATCATCAAAAGCTAGAGTGAAAGAGAAATTTATTCCTTTACATGGAAATCTTTGGCAATATGTCATATAAAACAGGCCCAAATGAGAATTTGGAATTCTTCAACAGCACTTTCCCCAGGCATGAAACATATATTTGATTTTCATACAAAGACCCATTTTATCTCCACCTATAATACATTTCCAAACTATCATCTCTCACATTAGTTTCTCTTTCTGCCATGTGATAGTAAAATTCTCTTTCTGCTGTGTGATAGTAAAATTGCTAGAAGAATCTCTCACTCTGTGTAGGCAATATTGGTATTTCCTACCAAAGATATAAAGACAGTTATTTGGTTCAATCTCTAAAGATAACCTTTCATTACTATATAAAATAAAAGATTACATGGAATAGATATTACTCACCTCATTTTCTGAATGTGTCCTTACTTCGCCAGTTTCCACAATAGAAAATAAAAGGATAAAAACTCCCCACAATATTGTGTACTTGGCATGTTATATAGTATGTGCTATAAAAATTATAAAGAAAACTGTTGTGTTTTTCATCTCTGAAGCTACAGTAAAAACTGGACCCAGAGGGTTATGTTGAAAATAACTGTAAGGAGAAACAAACTTAAGGGAAAAAAAAACTTGGCAAGAATTTGGGATTAACCTCTTCCTTGGAGTGGTTCACAGTTTTGCTGAGAGGGAATTTTTGGTTTTATTTTGGTTTTTTCATACAGTGCACCCTGATATTTGCTTTTTGCAATCTGAGAATTATGATGCAGGTTTTCTTCTGATTCTGAGGTTTGTGGGCTTTTTTTCTTTTTCTTTGTTTTTTAAAAGCCTGTTACTAGTTTTTACCCAAAGATTCATAATACTTACATTCACAGACACACCTTTATCTGTACCCTTGTTCAATACAAAACAATTTTTGTCAACAGCAGCCTAACAGTCTACCAAAAACGAAGTACAGGTTTTGGGTGTTTTTTTTTAAATTACTACTGTATATGAAGAAAGAGAGTTCAGCTATTCAGGAAAAGAGGGTTGTTATCAATCATTTGCACTGAAAAGACAATTATGCTTAGTGTCTTTTTTTGTTCCAGTCTGAAATTAACAGGTCAGTTGTGATTACAGAGTTAACACTAGTAGACTCACTGAGATTAAGTTTCTATCTAAGACAATAACATTAGAGAGAACTAATAACTGAATTTAGTTGAACTAGGACAAAGTTTTCAGAGGTGATGTTGGAGTCAGTTTTCTGCCATCCTTAAAGGAACTGTAGGGCCACACCTATATTATTAGAAGAAATTATGCCCATAAATATTCTTGATGTTAATGCCATTCACCAAACAAAAATCTTAATCCTTATTATTGCATTCTTTGATCCTCCAAACATAGTGGTCACATCTCAAATATTTGTTAGAAATACTTTTTGTGCTAACATATTAAGTATGCACAGAAATTGTTTAGGAGAGTGCACAGAAATTGTTTAGGAGAGTAAACATTTACCTGGGAACAAAGCTTATCATAGATTATTCTAGAAATTAACAGAACAGAGTTGAGCTCAGTTCATGGGAATTCTCTGTGGTAATACACAACTTGCAGTTTCTGAAAGGAATATTTCTGCTACCTGTACTCCCAATTTTCTGATTTCACATGTAAAGTCCTGTGTTCCTGGATTTCTGCATCTCATTTCTTTCAAAATTAGAAGAATACCTTTTCCTACCAAGACACAAAAGTGTTTTCTTGCTGTTTCATATATTTGCAGTCATTTCTTATATCTACAAGACCTACTTTATATAAATTAAATCTTTCAATTTGTCTAAGATCCAAAGCCTCATTTGCCATCAGAAGACCATAGTAACTAGATTATGGACAAGTGTGACTCTGGCACTTGCTTTCAAGATGATTCTCTTTAGTGTTGTGTTGGTTTTGCATTAATTGCTATTTGGTGAAGAGGGAAAAAGGTCAGCCATAGAAGTGATTCTCTGTGAGGAAAATGAATAAATGATTCCTCATGGATGCAAGGGTGTTTGGCCAGCATGAACCCATCACAAGCATAAAGAATGTTTTAGAAAAGGTGGGGAAAACAGTCTGATCAATATTACTTAACATCCAGACATATCCACTTGTCCATCCTCCCACAGCCCAATTCAGAGTGACACTACTGTTGCTTCAGTGAGAGCACTGATGATGGATCAGGAAAAAAGACACTTTGAAGAAGTAACATTATTGCTACATCCTTATTCATCAGAATTGGGATGGCTGCCATCATGTTGCCATCATGAAGGAACTGTTTTCCTCGTCTGCCTTTCATTCAGAAGCAGCCTGACATTCTGACGGTCTTGAGACTGCCAGTTTTGTTGCTATTCCTGTTGTTGTCATTTGTTATGGTTCTTTGTCTCAGGCAGGAAGTACATGTGTGTATAGAGGAGAGGCAGTGGTAAAGGAAGATTCACTGGGAGGTTCTTTAAACTCAGCCATGGAAAATTTTGCAAGCAGCAATAATTGAATGCAGATTGGAAGCTGGAATTTTGATATATATTTTGTACTTAAAGATTGGTCCAGTACCATGTTCTAGACTGTTCTAAAGTTTTCTGAATTCACTGTAAAGACTCTCATTGAACTCAGGCAAATTTTATTTCCAATTTTAAGAGTAGATTAGGTATTTCCTTGCTTGGTCAGTGCAAGCTAGTCTCTCACAAAGTGCTATGAGGCACAGTGAATCTTTCTGCAGCATCCTAAGCCTAACACTGATTGACTTATAGCAGATATAATACATAGGAGGCTAAAATTTTTCTCCCCCCAGAATTTTTTTCCTCTCAGACTTCATGAAAAAGGTTGATTGTGGCCAGAGGCTCAACTCAGCTAAAATTAACAACATGTAGACTCAGACAGAAACAAGAATGAAGAGAGAGCAAGCAATTTAAAGAGTATTTAGCTAAAGCTAAAAATATTTAAGACTGCTGGGCTTGAAGAAATTTATATTACAGAATTGCAGGACTTCTCATTCTTATCCCTCAACTGCTACTTATTATTTTTGAGAAGTGAGTAGGGTTGATTTAAGTCTGAGAGTCCTAAGGAATTATAGTCCTCAATTAAACCAGATTCCACTAAAGGGGAAAAGTGGAAACTGCAAAAATCTGTACAAATGAGCAGAGAAACAACACAAAGAAATATTCTGCTAGCTATTTGTTAGACAAACATTGCGCAAGTACGGAGAACACAATAGTGAAATAAGAATCAGAAATTACAGATTTGTCAACAGCAAACTATGTAGAACTGTCTCAGTTGCATTTTTTGAGAAGTGACAAGGATGGGACAGGGTTGTTAGAAATCCACAGGAATCTTTATCTGGCAAAAGCTGTTGACACAACCCCATGTGTTCTACGTGTCATGATTGTAAAGTGGATGGTTGGTCGGTTGAAAAAAAATTAAATAAATGCATTAAAAATACCAAAAAAACCCCTTTATCAATAGCTATTTTTTTCAAACTGGAAAAAAATTTTCAGATGAGGTCTCCCAGGGCTTATCTTCACAATGCAGTGCTTTGTTATAGAGAGCTAAGCTCAGGCAGTACTATTCAAAGGCATTCTCAGGAATGCACCCTCTTCAGCATTGATTAATTTACAGATACAACTATTCTGATTTTGAATAAAATTTACTAGAAATTTATGTTTATCCAGAATGGCACAACACTAAGTGTCAAATAAACCTGTCTTAGAAAAAATACTATTTATCATTTTTGTTTCTGTCTTGTATGGTGAAACAGGAAAACTCACTTAAATATGTGGGTTGTCACCAATCCTGGCAGGATTATAAAACATTTAGAGAATAGGATTTGAATATAGAATGATCATGATCCATTGCAGAAATGGTCTCAAACTGATAAGAGTAAATTCAATATAAAAGTAGGAGTAATGTCACATTAAAAAGAAAACAATTGTGTAAGTCCAAAATGGAGATAAAAAGTTGCGGTCAAATAAAAACATGAGGTTAATTAAAAAAAAAAAATCAATCCCATTTTGAAGTGTATTAAGAAAATGGCTGTTAAAAAATAATATGAATATTTCTTCTATCCTAATTAAATCTGACCTGGAAAATTTCTGTAATCTCTGCAAGATTCTTTCTTAGAGTATCCATTGCCCTCAGAAATTATTTTTCTTTCTTATACAATAAAAAAACCCGGTGGTTTAAGTTGCACCTTTAAGATATGTGGAAGGTGAACCTTTTAAAAGTCTAATTTTTCTTGTTTCCAAGCCCCTTTTAAATAAAAACTTGAAACAATTAGAGAAACTTCAAAAGCTCATAAGATACTTAGATGCTGTGGTAAAATAGAAAAATTTTATCTGCTTTAAAAAAAAAAGATTAAAGAAACTCAATTTGTTTGATCTAGAAAAATGAAGGCTGGTGTAGACCATAACATCAGTTTTTATATGCATAAAGGATAAGCACTGAGAGGACAGCAACTAGTTGTTTTTCAGATCAATGAAGAGCAGGACAGAAAAATGACGTATCTAATTTTCACTCAAGCGTATTCCCATGAAACACCGAACAATCTTATTCTAGGACACAGGCATATGAAAGTGACAGAATAATTTATTACTCAGCACACAAAGAAAATTTTATCAAAATCACGTCCATTCATTTCTACTGGACTCCTTGTAAAATAAAATGGAACTGTAAAATAAGTGTATGTATCAAAGTCTGGTCCCACTTGAGCAATTGGCTTTGCTGAGATGTGTCTCTGAAATTATTTCAATTACTTAGTGAAAGTGCATATTTTTCCCTGGGTCAAATCCCAAGTAATCTTGCAAGTTTAGTAGAAATGCTGAAGAAGGAAAATTCAAATTTAACTAACGATCATTTTGTGAAATCAGAATACAATTTGAAGCAAAAGTTCAAAATACACTTCAGAAAATCAAAAGGAACTAGTTTAATGCAGTCTCATTCTGTGATAAAAACAAGAGGAAAATACACTTTGATGTGAGAGAAGTATAAACTTTTATCAAAGAAATAGTATATGCATTATGATGTGACCAGTGAAACAGTAAAAGACATACTAACCATTGTGATATCCCTCATGGTTAAAATTACCTGTGCTGCTACACAAAGAATAAAATATTCCTCACTTTTCCTTATAAATGAAATCAAAATGTTTGCTACCATTAACTTTTCATCTCTTTTTCTCTCCTGTCACTGCCTGCATCTTCTCCTTATTATTTCCTTCTTCATTACCTGCTCGCTCATACTGAACTCTTACTGAAAATTAAAAAAAAAAAGAGCAATAAATCTTTAATCCAATTCTGAGCACACAGAGATTTTCTGATAAGGCTTACATTTGGCACAAGTAAGTCCAAAACAAAAGAGCAGATGGAAAGGTGGCTTAGCCTCTAACAGTCCTGAGGTCTCACTTCTGAATCTCAAATTGTTATAACTTCCTAAGAAATCTTGCAGAATGATTGCTGTGCAATCACACAGCAGTGTTGCACTACACATTGATCCAATGATAAAAAGGATCAGTGTGTCATGTATGACATGCAAAATTGAATGAAGTAAGTTTATTTTTAGTCTATTTTTTTAGTCTATTTTTTCTGAATCAATTGCACTTGTCTTTCACCTGTGTAATCTGCTTGTTTTCCTCACCAATGCAGATCATCTTGATGCATCCTATTTAGCATCAGGATTTACCAATGTAAAGACAGCTCTTTGCTAAAAAACATAATTACCTCAACATAGACGGTAATGAAGTCTAGATAGAGACTCATAGCAAATAGTTGTTAATTTGAGGAAATAAAGACCAAATTAGGTTAATTACACTTCCTCAGCCAAAACAATGGTAAATCATGATTGTAACAAATATTGTCATTTTTTTACTACTAGGGTTTCAAGTACCATCTGAAATGAGAAAATTGATTTGATTATTAAAAAATGTATGATTTCTGAGATTTCAGAAGGAAGAGAATGCTGTTGTCCATCACAAGGAGTAGAAGCATTCCTAATGATACATTCAGTTGTCGAAGGTGAAAGTTTGAAAATCTACCCTTCCAGAAGGGTCACTTTTCCTTTTTTAAGTAATTTCATCTGTAACTAGGGATTTTTAAAGAATTTCAAAGTAACAAGATGTATAGGCGACAAGATCATCACCAATCCTAGGGAAACTGAAGTTATTTGTGGTGACAGCACTAAATGATCTTCTTCACAGTGATGGGATGAAGTGCTTCTGGCTGAGCCAGGGGCTGAAATGCACAGGAACAAGATTTTCCAATTCAAGGCCCAGATGCAAGAAGCAGTAGACTTTTCCCTATTTGCCCTTTTGTTGCTTTTGAAGCATTATGCACAGTGTTATGCATATCACATAAAATGGGATTCAGCCAACAAAGAACCCTAATGTTTTAGCTACTGACAGTTTCAAGACCTTTCTTTTTCACTCTGCTGCCCCAGAGAGTAGTCTGGGGATGAGCAAGGGAATGGGAGTGAACCCACTTGGGACAGCTGATCTCCCAACTTACCAAAGGTATATTCTGTACCATATAACATCATGATCAGCAATTAAACTGGGGGGAAATTTTCTGAAGTATTTGCTGTTTGAAGGCTGGCTGGGCATTGATCTTGTGGAGGTGAGCAAATCCTTTTACAAAATCATTGTACCATTTTGTACAAAATCATTGTATCTTTGTATCATTTACAAAATCATTGAGGTTGGAAGAAACTTCTAAGATCATCGTGTCCAACTGTTACCCTAGAACTGTGTTATCCCACTACGCTCACCATCAAACCATGTCTTCAACTGCCATACCCACATTCTTTTTGAACCCTTTCAGGGATGGTGAGTCCACCACTCCTCTGGGCAGCTGCTCAAATGTCTGATCATCCTCCACCAATTAAGAAATATTATAAGAAATATATATGAAATTATTCTATTGTGTTCCAAAATCCACAAGAACTGTTTTATCAATGAAAAATCTAAACAGTTTATCCTAAACTTATTTCTGTCTGTCACACTTGCCCTTGTTCTTCATCTTGACCCACAAGGTCTTTTTTTTTCCCCCTTCTGATTCTCTCCCTCATCCCTTTGGATGGGAAAGCAAGTATCTGGGTGGAGGCTTTACTGTTACCAAATTCTCAAAACTTAAAAAAGAGTTGTGATGTAAACTTGAAAGTTAAAAAAATATTGCTAGCTTCTTCAAGGCTTTTTCTTTTCAAAGTTATAACTACAGCATATTAAAAAATATTTATTTATTATAGTTTTAAACAATTGCAAGCATTATCATCAATACTAATTCTTTCATTTGCCACTCCATTTTAACTGCAGTCAGAGGAAGACTATTCAATGCATGAAAAAAAAGCTCTTATAACATACCATAGCATGGACAAAGATCTAGTCCTTGCTGCTGCATCTGTATAGTTTACTTTTTTTCACAATACTATGAGCATACAATTGGTGCATATACAGAATGGAAAATGGAGTTTCAGACCAGTTCCAACAAGAATGAAACTCAAGTCTCCTAAGTAAAAAATGTGCATATTGACCTCTTAGAGCCCAAGTCATAAAAATATACTATGCCTCAACATTATAATTTTTTATAATTCCCAAGTCTGAATGATTTCCTGATATCACTAAACTATTTCACATAATCTATTTTAGTGTTTATATTTTGTTTTGAGAAAACATGACATCTGTAATATTCTGTAGAAACTATATAACAAAATAAAGAAAAAGAAAAAGGAGAAACAAATACTCAAGCTGATATTAAACTACATATGTAAGAGCAAATTTAATATGTTCCTGGAAGACAGAGGAGAAAGTACAAGGTCATCAGACTGTATCTTGATAATTGATTAAGCCACATTATTTCAAGTTGCTCATTGCAGCTGGGTCACTTTATTTATGTAAAGAAACCAGTAAATTCCACTGGGAATATTGCAGCATCCATACTACCCCTTCTAAGAACCTTACAACTTACACTCTCTTTAAAAAAAACACAAACAAAAAACTCAATCTCAAGAGGATGCAGTCCTCTCAGAACCTCTGTCCATATTAACTTAAGAGCATTAATAATCCCATTTGGATCTTCAATTGTTAATATGAAGAACTAGAGAAACATTTGAACCTCGGAGAGTTTTGCCTGCGTCACTGAATTTGGGAATGGCTTAAGGCTGAAATTCATCTCAACACACTTTGCATATTTAACATAGTTATGTATTTAATCTAATCAAGTTGTAAAACTCTCTCTTCTGCAGAGAGTTAATGGGACTCTTCTGGAAGGTACATTATTTGACTCCAGCAGAGACACTTCAGGCTCTTTCACTGTTGCTTAAGCTGAACTTAATAACAAGCTGCTTGTGAAATGGGTTCTTCTATCTCTTCCACATTTCCTTGTGCGTTCCTCTTTCTTGTGCAAGCATAAGGGTTAAGGTACCAGTTTGACTGAGTTGCTTGAAAATTAATCACTATTCTGCTGGGTTTTCTTTAAGATGAGCTTCTTTCCTGGAGCAGTGAGAATTGATTCTGGAGCCAGACATAAGGGGAAGATTTCTCTCTTTTTGGCAGAAGCCCTCAGTCAGCGTGGTTTCAAATTTTATGGCATAGTTGCTTGATTAATCGATTTTATCTAATTGAGTTTATTTAAGATCAGGCTGGTTTTGACAGAGATTTTTTTTTTCACTCTCCTTCAGGTCTCTGCCTTGTTTTCTTCTGCTTTCCTATTAGTGATCCTGTTACAAACTGGTTTAATCACCGGAGGAGAGAAAAGAGGACTAGCTCTCTGTGAATGAAATGGAAGGAAATTTGAAGGTTCAAAATATTCTCAAAAAAAAGAGACAAAACCCAAACAAAATTAAATGTTGATGGTAAAAATTCGATATATTTTTTATTTAATTTTAAGAGAGGCAAAGAAAGACAAAAATAGAGAAAAGTTAGAAAGAGATAAGGTTACTTTACAAAGCATAGGATCGGTCACCACCACACTGTGCTACCTCCTTGCTGCTGAGACGGGGTGGGGAGAGCGGAGCAGGTTTTGCCCTTTTTTTCTGCTGTTCGGAGCGTCTCAGAGGGAGCGGTGTGGCAGGGATGCCGCAGCCCATGTCCCGGGATGCAGGCGCGGTGCCCGGGGCTGCGGCCGAGCCTCGGGGCACTCGCGGCGCTCCCTCTCTCTCTCTCTCTCTCTCCCTCTCTCCCTCTCTCTCTCTCTCTCCCTCTCTCTCTCTCCCTCTCTCCCTCTCCCTTTCTCTCTCTCCCTCTCTCTCTCCCTCTCTCCCTCTCTCTCTCTCTCTCTCTCTCTCTCTCTCTCTCTCTCTCTCTCCCTCTCTCCCTCTCTCTCTCTCCCTCTCTCCCTCTCCCTTTCTCTCTCTCCCTCTCTCTTTCTCTCTCTCTCTCTCTCCCTCTCTCCCTCTCTCTCTCTCCCCGCGGCTCGCTGTGACTCCGGCCCGGGGCTGCAGGGTCGGGGCAGCCCCAGGCGGGCGGTGTCACCTCCCGAGGGTGTCCTGCAGCAGGTCACGGTGGTGGGGGGAAGGCAAAAGTCAGGGTTTCTGCCCCTCGCTTTCCACTCCACGTTTTGCATCACTTTCGCCGTCCTTTTTGTGCGCCTCGAGGCGGGCTACTCACAGCCCATCCCGCACAGTTTTCAGGTGTTCGAGAGTGATTGTGATAAGCAGACACAATGACGAAACACTTTTTGAAGCCTTTCTGCTGTTATCAAGCTCTTACAGGTGCATAGCCTGTATAAGGAGAAGGGTAGCAAGGAGAAGTGCGGGTGAGCAGTTTGATCACCAAGTAGTTCAATTCACTCCACAAGTCAGTCAGGGTTATATCCAAAATGTAGGAGAGACAGAAAAAAAGGCTGGTGAAAAGATTGGATGCAAGAAGTGCAGGACCATAACTTTCAGATTGCTATCAGATTCAGCTGATAATAAATATTCAGGAAAAAATATTGAGGACAAAATATTGAGGACAATTTTCCCTCCTGCGTTGCCTTTTACTTCAGAGTTCATAAAGAAAGAATGGAAAACTAGTTGAGATTACTTACCTTGGGGTTTGTGTCATACAAATCCCATCTTACATGACAAGAAATACTGACATATTTGATCTTTAACCTACTTCTTGAATTTCTCTTAAAATGAAAATAAATAAATAAACAAAGGGGAAAAAACCCCACAGCCAAGAGGACATCAAACTAAAAATCTTTACAGGCAAGGTTTGAAAATCAAATTGCCTCTCTCTTTCTCTGCTTTCCCCAACAACCATAATAGTGTAAAATATTATTTATTTATTTTTATTATTACTATTTTTAATGTACAAACGGTTATATATTGCAGTTATTAACAGAGAGTGTCTAGAGATAAATCTCATCTTACCCTTTCATTAAAAAAACAAGTTGAGGATATCACAGATCTGATGTCAGGTAGAAAGTGTTTCCTTTTTTTCTGTATTAAAATCAGTTTGATTTGATTATTTTATGCATGATTTCTGATAGCATAACATTCTAAATATGTCCACAAAAATAACTGCTTTAAAATTTCCACAGCTATGTCAAGAAGCTGAGGCATTGAAAAAAAGGATGTGAAGAGAAGAAGCTTGTGAGCTGAAAAGTGGCTTAAAGAGTGAAGCCCACCAGAGTGAAATGGGGTAACAAACTCAGGACTGATAATATTCACTGGCAGAGGCTACTGTCTAGGAAAAAATTCAGTGTATTACATGGGCTAAAGAAAAGGATTTTGCACTCATCTGTGAAAGATGTAGATGCAAACTAGAGCAAGTAAAATCTTCAGCTGGATTTTCAGAAGGACAGTAAGAAGTGGTTTCTTAGTAGCTGGATTTTCAGAAGATAAATTAGGATATTCATAACTTAGAGGAATTTTCTGACTGAGGTTTCTTAGGAAATCTGGGTTTAGCTGTTCAAAAAATGCGGTATGTGAAGTTGTTTAAGTTAAAATTTTTAGAAAAAATCATTGTCAGTTATGACCTGAGTTCCATTCCTGTTACTTATTAAAAAAACAATCTCTAATACTTCTTGTCTATTTTAAATAGCTTTGTCCCCTGGAACTCTCTTTGAAGGGAGAGAATAGTCTTTCTTGTCTTTCTGACTTGATTTCTTTTTCCTTGAAAAGGGTCTTACATCTACATGTAGATCCAATGCAGGAGATAATCTATCTTCTATTGCCAGCAAAAATAAATCTGCTCTGGACTTACCTGCACTGCTGAAAAAAAGAGAAAAGCAATAGTATTGACACTTAGATTATAGAGATCTGATACTCTTAGATCTGGGTAGTCAGAACTGCTTCGTACAGGAAAAATATAAATAGACTTACTTAAAAAGGAAGATATCATGAGTGGAGCTGCACTGTGTGTTTAAGAACAACTTCTTTCTACCTGAGTTATAAAAACATTTAATCTAAATCCAGTACTTCAACAAGAAATCCTGAGATTCACTCACTTAGGGACTTCTCACGCTGTGGTGATGGTGCATGTGTAGGATGGAGATGCAAGGCAGTGCCAAGTCTTCTGAAGGCCAGACAAGCAATGCAAAACCACTTACTAACAGAGGGGAGACCTACAGCTGACTAAGGAGGGTAGGAAATGAGTGACATAGACAGATTGGCTGATAATAACATAGATGAAAGATATTCTCATGTCATGCATAAATCTCTGTGCAGAACTTAGCAGTGGATCCTAGCAGAAAGTGTCTTAAATTATCAGTGGTGAAAGACAAAAGTACATAAACACACACAGAGCCACAGAGTAGTGTTCACTGGGTTACTGAATATTGGTAAAACTCAAAGACAGAGAGAAAAACACAAAGGTAGCTCAAATTAAATATAGAAATTATGCTGTGTCACTACTATAATTTTTTTTAATATTAAATAAATTTACTACATTAATAAACTTAATTTCCTTAAGGCACTTTGTATATATATAAAATGGCATATGACTATCTAAATATAATAGTCTTGAAGGGAAAATAACATGACAATATTACAGCACTAACAGTAGATAAGTGGAAATAGAATAAATGTTTTTTTTTAATTGAAGGTAAATTAACATATTATTCTTCTACTATATTTCTTTATTTTATCATCAGCTTCTCAAGCCACTTGTTCCAGTTCTCGCCTTCTTATAGGCCCAAATATGTGGATGAATCATCTTCATCTGCTGCTGCTGCTCATTTGCTCTCCTTCTTAAGACCTGGTTCCAGCTTGCTTTTAAAAACCTGTGAAAACACAATACAGGTAAAAGGACAATCAGTTCAGGCAGGAACAATCACTGCTTTGGCTTAAGGGTATGGCTGCCAGCCATAAGCACATCTGTCATATTGCTTTGAAGAAAAGTGAAGCTTCATATAGGGCCAGAGATGCATTTGCATAATCCTTTTGACAATAAGTGACAGAACTGCAATAAGGTCTATTTTGGACTATAAAAAAATGTGAGCTGTGAGGGAAGAAGTTGAGGTGGGAATAATAAGACAAATATTGAAGTGGAAATAGGAAAGAGCAGATGGTTTAGACAGATAATCTGCATAGTGGAAACAAGTATTATATATGAATGCCTTTCCTGAAAACGGGAATTTTTATACTGGTTTAGGTATTTCTGAACAAAGCAAGAGCACTAGAAAATTGACATAACACAGGAAGATCAAAAGATGAAGACATTTTGGAGTATAAAAATAGCTATAAGACAGTGCATAGGATTCTGCTGTGGAAAAAAAGGAACATTTTAATTACATGGGAACACTGCATGTGAGTGTTAGGAATATTGGTGTGTGGGACCTATAGCCAGTGTATGATCAGGACTACTTTGTATTATGTGATAATGCATAGATATGAATGATCCATGCATAACAAATCAGTGTTAAGTATTTAAAGAATTTATTCTTTTAATATCCTTACAAAGGAAAAATATTCAGAACTGTATGTTGTCAGTGTATTCATATTATGTACATACTTTAAATCTATTTATAACACTGAACTGCATGTTGTAATTATATTTAGAGATGATCTAAATTTTATTTAGATTTACTAAACACATTGTTGTTATTGATGTTGTTTACAGTTTGAATTATTGGCAAATTTTGTAATTTGAATTGTCTCATGTGTAATGGGTCAGATAAATCAGATGCTTTTATTTCCAGAATTTGATTATCAAATACACTCAAAACAGATTATTTCACAAATGCAAACAAAATGTTTCTGCAAAAAATGTATGTAAACAAAATGTAACAGTCCACAGGAGATACAAAGTGGTTACATTTTGATTCATAAATACATTGTAGGAACAGGAAAATAAAAACACAACTAATGTTTTCAGTATGTCAGATCATAGCTATCATCAGCTCTCAAACCCTTTTGGTGATTTACTGTGGTGGAGTAAACTCATATCTTGGCCCATCTCTTGAAAATCTAGGTAACTAGGGATGGTCTCTCTAACACTATATGCCTCCTTCTTTGGGTCTTACTCTTAGGAAAACAATATTGATACAATCTTATTCACTCTTGTGAATTACTTTCTGAAGACTTTACTGCAAATTGTTGAAAAGATCTTGCTGACTGGAACAAATTCTGTGCAATCAAGGACAATTGCTTTACAGTGGCAAATGAGCATTTATTGGACGCTTGTGTGCCCGCGATCCAAGAATGAGCTATCAAGACCTCATACAAATAATGACAATATTCAACCTGAGCTGCAGATGCGCTTATTCCTTTTACAGGGCAGTCAGTGTGCAAGCATTGATCTAAGATAGTTGGAGTAAATAAGATTTCAAATTGTTTAAAGCAGGAGTTATGACCTACGTTAGTGTTATTAATCCGCCTATCCTTTAAGCAATATGAATAGAAATAGTTACATTCAACTCAAATATTTCAAATGCGCTAAAAGACAAGAAATTTTAGGTCATATACTTGCAGTATATATATATATAAATTAGGTCATATACATGCAGTATGGCAAGGACTTCCTGCTTTGCTTCTGTGCTTCCATAAAATCTCTCATCTGTTTCAGACTTGGGTCTACAATCTGGTTATCTTTAATGTCTATATTCTATTTATTTTAGAGCTAAAAAATGTATTATATCATATCTACATTATACTGAATTATATATATGAATTATTTTATTTTCACATATCAAAACTGAACTGCTAGGCTTGCAGCTGCAAAATGGAAAAAAAAAATCCAAATCAGAATAAACTCCTTTATGCAGAAAGAAGACCTTAGTATTGGTGTATTTGTGACTTTCTGGAAAAACAAAACAAAACAAAACAAAAAAAATCACATGACTTTTCCAATTATATTCTCCTTTTAATGTGATCCTAAGTAATATGATTCTATACTATCTTGCTTGATGCTGTTTATTTTTTATAACATCCTATAGAAGGGTTTTTTTGCTTTTTTTTTTTTTAACTTCTAAAATGAAAGTAATTAAACATAGTACTTTATGCCCACATTGTCCCTGAAGAGGTTTGCTCCTCAACCAGATGGCACCTTACCTCCTTGCAAGGTCAATTTAGAGACTTTGTAGCAGCCAAAGTTAATGAGAATAGCAAACATAACATATTTTTAGTAGAGAAGTACCTGCTGACCTATACTGCTGTATTCATTATACTGCTGGCACAAATTATATTTCTCTTGCCCATAAATGTCTCCAAAGACACAAAACACACACCAGAATGGAATAAGCTGACTTGTGCACTGAGCTCTTCATAGACATGACTGTTTTTAACAGGAGAAAAACAGAAAAAACCTAGCCAACCAACCAACCAACCAACCAACCAACCAACCAACCAACCAACCAAAATCTCACCCCCAATAACATAAAAAATCAAAACAACAAACCCCACAGTGCAAGCCCCTCATAAATAGCTACTCTGTGTTAAACATTATGTGATAATCTGCTTTACTCAGCATGAATGACTCTTTTAAAAAATTATTTCAGTAAGACAGAGCACTCTTACCACCCATCAAGTGGTACTCTGTAAAACAGGCACAAACAGTGCAGCCGAGGAGTTAATCAGATCTCTGGCTTTCCACCCTTTGTTGAAACAGTGTTCTTCAGTAACCCCAACAGCCTATCTACATACCACATTGACATTTTTTTCCGACCCTCAAGCACTGTTTGCTTCTTTCTCAAACCCTTGTGATATGCAGGAATGCTCCAGGCACTGAACAAGTCAAGAATTCCTCTTGGTATTTGCTTGAGTATTTTCATTGAGAGATTTTCCTTTAATCAAAATAAATAGTCTGTTTCATGCCAAAGGTGATCTTATTGACAGATCCTAAAAATGTTAAATGAGAAACCTGTTCTGTAAATGTTGCTTTTCTAATTTAAAATCATTACAGCACTGGAGCATTGACATGGTGTTATTTGTTATAATTTCTTGTTTGGTTAGTGTAAGTTATTCCTGTGATTTCTTCTTTGATTTTAGCTTTATTTAAAATCATTAGCAAGCATTTACATTTATATTTAGAATCCTGACAGTGAACTAACACCTGGAAGTAATGGAAAACAATACTGTTTTAATATTGGGTTTGGAATTTGCTAAATTAGATCTCGTAGCTTTTCAATATTCAACAGATTCTTGTTTCTAAGTTAGTTCTTTAATAGATTTCATATTTCTCTTGGTATTCAGCTATTTCTATTTTTTTCTGTGTTAATTCATAATATGTGCAATGAACAATGAAGCAATAGTCATAAAATAAGGTGAATAACTAGGTGAGGTAGCATATGGACAATTGGAACACAGCATTTTAGCATAAAATCCTTGGATTATAAGCCTTGCTATATTTCTAAGAGAAGTCAGGCCTGTGGTTTTGCACTCTGATTTTTAAAAATATATTTTTATTTAAAATACATAGAAATCATCCCACAGCAGAAGTATTACTGAGCAGAGCAAGATCATGATCATTTCAGAAAATAAAAAAAATTAGTTACACAGGTGTATAAAGAAAAGCCATTTCATAGATTGCCAGTGCCTCTTATCCATATATTCCACATTGATTTTATATGGAAAATTTCAAGAATTTGCTTTAGGAACATATCTAAAACAGAACTGAAGACCTTTATGGCAACAATATTGTTGATTTATCTAAGAACCTTCCAAAATCTTTCCTCAATTCATGTTTAGTTTCAGCCTCATGGAAACTGAACAGTTTTAATCTTTGGGTGCAGATAAGTAGCATTATTATTGAAATAGTTCAATTCTGATGTAATCCAGTTTAATTTATTTCTATATAGTTACATCAGTGATAAATAATATTAATGAAGGTAAGAGTGTATCACAATCTCCTGTTATATAAGTAGCAATTAAAAGTGCTCAAAATATAGTCTTGAAAATTTGAGTCTCTTCTATAGTATTTGAGTCCAGACAATAAGAATGATAATGCATAAAGTATTTATTTATAAGCAGTTAACATTATGAAACGAAGGATTTAATGATAACTGCTGTGTAGGTACCATTTCTATACAATCTGGAGGAAAAATAGTCTAAACATTAAACTTGCTTATTTTTAAAACCCTACAAATCACCACTTCTTTTTTTTCTTCACAACATGATTTTTCTTATTTTTGCCAGTTTCTAATGCTAAGTTGTCTTTTGCACATTTATTATAATTCAAATAATGAAATTTAGTATATAATCATAAAATAACCACCCCAATAAAAAAAACAAACCAAAAACCCCCCAAAAAACCCAGCAACAAAGCCCCCAACAAACTATAATCAATAATGCAGCAGACTTAGGTTTTTTATTTTTCTAAAGACAAAACATAAATTATCCATCTTCAGAAATACAGAATTCACTAAAATACACCAAATAGCATTTATGGTGGGCTTTTCCTGTTAGAAATCTCAAAGTCTTGTTAAGGTCATGGTAGATCTCCACCCATACTTTTACTGGTTCACTGTTACAAATTTTCCTGGAGGCTTCACTATTTTCATAGTGATCATGATGAACCTTACAACTGTTATGTTCCTTTTTTTTTCCTTTTATTTCACATTGCTGTGTGTATAATATTGTAAGAAATATTGTATTTCTACCATGAAATTAAAGGGCAGGCAGGTGTTCAGACATCCCCAGGAAAATAGGGCTTCATCACATCTAATGTTGACTTCTGAAGACAAATGTCATCACTCCTAACATCCTCCTGCTTTCCTTGGCTGAACATGATGCCATCACAAATCCAAAAGCTAGGCCCCATACAAGCTACTATGGAGAAAAAATAATTCTTTCTCAGTGAATACCAGTACACTGTGAGATCAGAGATGGTCTGTTTTGGTTGTTAGTTTTGTTTTGCTGTCATGTATTTCCACATGTATGTTTTTGGGCTTCATAACTGTCCCTTGTTCTGCAAACATCTCAAGGGTTGAATAGTGAAATTATACATGTTTTAGTTAAAAAAATTAAAAAATTTATTTGCTTTGACTTTCAAAAGCAAAGGAGTCTCTGATCATTATTTGGTAGAGAATTATGTGCAAGCAGTGCACAAGCAGGAAAACACAGAAAAAGCTTGGGTTTTTTTGTGCTTATCTTAATTCTTTTATTGCTTTCTTCTATCTGAAGACATTTCTAATTCTAATCTCCATTCCCCTGGAGTATTCAGGGTATTTAATTTTAGTCTTTGAAAGCTGTGTTTTAATGACAACTGTGATGGCTAGACAATGCCAAGAGATTTCTGCAAAAGGATCTTCCCCAGCCTGGTGTGAACTTCTCGTTATTCTGTCCTTACCGTTCTGTAATGGGGAAGACATGCAGCTTTTAGCTGTCATTGTTCAAATTAAGCTGGACTGACTGTTTACTGTCCAGGACCCTTAGGTGGAGCTCTGATGAGAGGTACGTGGTCGCTAAAATTTAGGTGTGACCACGCCCAGCAACCACGCTGAGATGATGTGCCTTTATCCTTTCACCAGGAAGCTACTTGTCTCAAAATCCTTAGCAACCTCTCACTGAGATTTACAGAGAGTGAAAATAGAAAGGTCACTTACAAATTCCATGGGAGGTACACCCCCTCCCCTCCGCTTCCCTCCAGTGTGAGAGAGGCATTTCTGAGGGCCTGGGGGTGTTTACACACTGCCACCTGCTGCTCTGATCGCCTTGATCTGAGTTTGCTCTGCTCTCGGCAGCACTGGTGATCTGCTCCTCTCTGCCTAAGCCTGCTTGTCCTCCTGCAGTTTGATCCAGAGCCCAGAGGAGTCAAAGACTCCGAAGACTTCCTTTGGCTTCAGTGGATTTTGGAGTCTGCCAGATACATAATTAATTTATTTCAATGGGCTATGAATCAGGCTTTTTGTACTGCCAGATGTATAATTAATATTTCAGGATGAATTCCAGGTAGCTTGCTGGTTTGTAAGGTTCTTCCTACTGTCTCAGTTCCTGTCTTCTGTGTAGTAAGGTCATAAATTAAACTCTTATATTCTTAAAAGAACAAGCAAACTGATAAAATTAATAAAACCGTGTTTTGATGCTTTTAAACACTTAACATTTCCAAAAGAAAAATACCTCAAAGGACATTGCAGTCTCAAGACCAATAGTTTTTTCACCCCAAAATCTCCTAATGAGGTTGTTTTTACACCATCTCATAAAATACATCTTTGGCTACAGTTTTATAATTCTTTATAACTTGAGGGAGACTTTCAAATTGTTTGTATTTGAAAAAAAAACATTTGTGAATATAAAAAACATATAAAAAAACATAGGTGAATATAAAAAACATATAAAAAAAATAGGTGAATTTCCTGAGATTACACATGGTTGCAAAAATCTTTCTTACAGCAATGATTTAAAAGTGGTCAAATGAGAGAACTGGAGTATTTCATTCTTGTGCAAGGGCTTGTCCTGAAATTAAATGCATTCCTTTTCTATACCCATGCAAGCAGCATTTTCTTCCTTTGAAGTCTTACACAGACTCCAAGACAAGACAGCCTGCTAACAGAGTCTCACTCCTCAAAAGAGTACAGTCTGCAGCCTACAGCTGCCACAGTTTTTACTAATGCATCCTCTCACCTTTTAGTTCAAGGCAAATTTTCATTTTCCCCAAGTGTTGTTTTACACCAGAAAGGTGTGTCTGCTCTAGCCTTACGAATTAAGTGCCCACCTAAAATAAACATGCTGGTAAGGCCACAAAGGAGCTCGGATGCATTCTAATTGTATTTCATGTCATTGGTACAGCTTTGTCAGCAAACTGACATGTAAAAATCAGTGGATATTTGAGATAGTTAAGTACCAAAAGTGTTCTGTGATCTGACCAAAATAATTTTTTTCTTTCACTGATCACGTGCCTAACTTTTGATTGGATGACCCAGACTGGTTTTCCTTTTTTGTTTGTTTGTTTGTTTGTTTGGTTGGGTTTTTTGTTTGTTAATTTTTTTTCTTTTTGTTTTGTTTTTGTTTGTGAGGTTTTTTTTTTGGGGGGGGGGAGAGGGTTTTCTTTTTTTTTAATTTCAGATAAATCAAAAATATTTGCAAAGCTGTGCTCTGACATTCCAGCAAGTATTAGGAAGAAAAATAATATTGCATTATATTTCCATTGATTGTTGTTCCTGATTCTCACATGATAGAAAATTGTATATAAAGAGTAACTTAGAAACCGATTCTGATAAGCCTTAAAGATGTGATCAACCTAAAAAGGAAATCTTAACAAAAACTTTAAAATTCACTGCTGGAGCTTTCTTTCCAATAGTTACTTCTTTGATTTCAGTAGAAAATCATAAGCCTCATAAATTAAGTTCATTTTTTCAAAAATAGGTTATTTTTATTTAATGAGGGCAGTTTGTAAACAATGAATGATTATCTTAATGAAATTCACAAACTGCTTCATGAATCACCAAGTCTTGAAAAAGATGGAAGCAAGAGTAGAGGAAAAAATCTTTCTTGGTAATATTATGATTTATTTTAAGTGTAGGAAGTACTGCATGGCTATCTTTTAAAAACTGGGAGGTCATCAAAAGATTGTCAGGTACTGAAGCTCTCAAATTTTGTTTTAAATATTTTGGCAGTTGCTATTAACTAGGGTTTTCTGCTGTTCTGTGCTTTAAATAGACAATGTGCAAAATATTCAGAGCTGTTACTGGTGCTTGAGGATGAGTCCTATCCACTATTGCATTTTCTCTAAGCTTTAAAGAAAAGTTGTTGACACAGTTTAGCAAAAACACTTAGTCTCTTAGATATCACTCTGCTTCTGAATAATCTTTTTAGTGTAGAGATCAAAAGAAAAGCTTTCATCATAGATCTTGAATTGGACTCTAATCAGTGTAAGAGTTCCATAAGCTTCAGTGCAAGACCTTTTCATTTTTCTCATGTGAAGATCAATTAGATCATAAGCTTTTCAGAACAAACATCAGATTCTTTCAGTGTTTACTACACTAAACAATGCAAAGCACCACAGTTTTGGCTTCAAGAAAACAAACTGTAATTGACATGTTTGTCTCAGAGTATGGAAAGATCAAAACCAGTGAACTACTTTCACTACTCAACTATGTAAATTGAATCAAGACTAAACTAGACATAGACAGTCCCACAGATCAGGATGAGTGCACAGGTGTTAGATGCTCTTTTAAAGATCACATTCTTATTTTCAGTTTCAGCAAAAATAGTTTGCCTTCCCTTTGATTTTAAAAAGGCAATGTATTTTGTTTCCTCCATGGTAGCGTGGAGTTATTTTTTTAGTGTAAGTGGACAGGAAAGGTATAAGAGAAACGCTGCCATGCCAGAGTTTTGCTAAATTATATCTTTGGGAGGAAATATGACTTCATCTTTTATCTTTTCCCCTAAAGCACAAAATTCTTATTAACCATGTATGATAAGGCAGTGTGTAGCTGGAATTCCTACTGTAAATAATATAAATTGCACATTTGGAGAACTTATTCAAACGTTATTTGAAGCCGGTGGGGATCTTTCCATTGATTTTTAAAGGGTTAGAAATCGGCCTTTAGCCTTGCTTTCTGTTCATGAATCATTCAGAAGCCAATCCTGATGTCTAGTTATTTTGTAAGTATTGGACAAATAGTTTGGACAAGCAGCTTCTGGCCTATGGGATGTTTCCAAAATGTTAATTTTGACTGTTTGCTGTTCAATATTCATAATGTGTGATCAGTCATCTACATCACCATGATATTACATCTATCTAATTGACAGGCTCCAACTATCTAAGCTATAGCATCTATCCATTTACATTCTTACAATGGAGCAGCTCATTGTTGTAGTATATGAATGAATAATAAATAGCAAATGTTGAATGGTGAATAATGAATAGTAAATAATTTATGCACTCTGGTAAGATTTTTAAAACAAATATTCACTTATGCTAATGCCTGTAAAAGTTTTGGATTTGAGAACACTTTTACTAATTTCAGCAGCTACAGGAAGATTTTAAAATAACATGTAATAAGTTGAATATTATTTATTATTATATTTTGAACTGAAAATTAACTTCTTTTTTTAAAAGTTTTGGATTAGGTGTGAAGTATAAAAAAGGAAGGCATCTACATTATCGATAACAAAAGTGGTCAAGGGCTTTTTTGACTTTTGCTTTTCTTCCACTCAGAGGCATCCTGGACCTAAGGGAGTACTGATGTTCCATATTTTCTTCTTCACATCTGAGTTAAACATGTCCTCTGGTTTAACTGCCCAGGCTATATACTTCATTAGCTTGGGAGAATCAATATAAATATTGCAACATAAAAAAAAAATAAAATTACAATTCTTTTGAGTCAATTGTATCTTAAAATATAAGCATCTCTCAAGATCTTGAAACCTGTTATTCACCATATTCCCAATCATGATTGTTCCTAGTGTTTTTTCCTTTCTCTGGTAGTATTTTCTTGTTTATTTATCTTTTTGAGGGGGGGGGGATTAGGAGGATTTTTTAATTTTTAGTGGTTTTTTTTGGGTTTTTTGGGGGGGTGGGTTTGGTTTGGTTTTTTTAGGTTTTTGTTTGTTTGTTTGTTTTAGGCTTTTGTTTGTTTGTTTTAGGTTTTGGTTTTTTTTCTGTTTCTGGTGTTGTTTTTTTTCCTTCTTTTTATCGTAGGTCTTTGGATGTTTTAATTGTACTTTTATGTTGTCACTGTTTCACTCATTGACTTTCTTTTATTTTTCTCTGTTCAATTTTTGGTTTTTTTTCTAATTATCCCACTACCTTTAGTCAACGTCAGTGTTTTGCACTTTATTTTACTAACATATTCTTTATTCTTTTCAGTAATCACTTTCTCGTACACAGCTTCCCTCTTTGCTTGCCCACTTTTTTTCCTTATCACTTTTTCTCCTATGTATCAGCCAAGTTGTCTCTTGCAGAAAAGGTGGCAAGTGATTCTGATGAAAACAGAACACTTCTTGCAAACCTCGTAACGCATGGCATATTATCAATTGTATTTCTAATGCTCACGGATGTCTTCCTATCCTCTTCGGCTGCAAATCTGTTATTTGTCATTTTCTCTAATTCATTTCATCCAGGGCTCATTTCCAATAAAATCTGTCTGGCACCTTCTGCCTTGCAAGGCTACTTTTTTTCTGAATACTTATATCACTCTTAACACAGACTGAGAAGACTCCTCCACATACAACTTCCACCTCTTGATCTTTTATAATCTGACAATTAAACCAAAACAAGATAAATTATGAGAGAATGACTGAGAGCTAATCCCTAAGTCAAATCAATGCCTGGCTTAGTGAGAAACCACTACTGCAGATTTAGAGGCATTTGATGTTGAATAACATCATAATCAAATCCTGTCCATTAGACATAATTAAATCCCATTAGTAATGTGGCAATACAAAATATCTTTTAATTCTCCAGTCTGACTGTGTCACGGTGTATTACTCTCTGACCTGGTTCTTTTAGCTTGTGCTAGGTCTGGCTGGGATGGAGTTAACTGCCCTCCCAGCAGCCCATACACTGCAGTGCTTTGTGCTGGTAGTTAGCACAGGATCTCTAAGCCACCAGAGTTTTGGCTACTGCTGAGCAATGCTGGCACTGCATCAGTGCTGTCTCTCCACACCAGAACACACCTTTCCCCAAACCTTCACAAAGATCAATAGGCTGATGATGGACAAGAGGTAGGATGGGAAGGACACAGCCAGGACAGCAGATACAAACCTACCAAAGGGACAGTCTGTGCCACAGGACACCAGGCTGAGCAATAAAAGCTAAGAGAAAAGAGTGCACATGTGTATAAGACATTAAATATTAAGGAATCTGTCTTCTAAAGTAACTCTTATGCCACTTGAGGCCCGTCTTCTCAGTAAGTGACTGGTATCACCTGCTGATGGAAGTAGAGAAAGTTTTTCTTTGTTTCTGCATGTGACCCTTCTTTTCTTTTTAGTGCTTTTTTTATTCTTTATAAATTTCTTTCCTTTCTTGCCTTTGTCTTGACTCACCAGTTTTTTATCTCATTTTGTTATCCTGTACTGCTGAGGAGGTGGAGTGTGAGAGCAGCTTTGTGGGCACTCATTAGCCAGCCAAGGTCAACTCATCACACAGATATTTCACATGACAGGAGTTTAATATTTGAATACCAAATTTACTTTGAAGATATTTGAAACTACATGGGGTTTTCATTTAACAAAGTGATACAGCAGCATACTGAAATCACAATGCAAGCATGATATAAAAATTAAAGAATAAAGTTGGAACACAGTATAAATTTGATTCCCATTTTCAGTCTCTGCATGCTACCTTTCAGCTTATTGGATGAGTGAGCCAGCACAGTTCTCCAAATGAGGAGTAAAGATGAGCCCAGGAAGAAGGGAGGGAGAGGTGGAGGCAAGATGGTTCAAGATTTAGTTTTTACATCTCATTATCAGAATCTGATTTAATTTCTGATAAATGAAACTAACTTTCCCAAGTTAAGTCCATTTTTCCCATGACAGTGATCAGTGAGTGATCTCTCTCTGTCCTTGTCTCAAAACATGAGCCTTTTGTTGCATTTTCTCCCGGCTGACCTGTGAGGAGGACAATGACAGAGCAGCTTTGGTGAGCGCCTGGCATCCAGCCAGGGTCAACCATCCCAGCTGAGGACTATACAACAGTAAAAAAGAAATAAAACCAAAACAAAAAGTACCCCTAAAAAAAAAAAAAAAAGATAAAAGAGGGGCTTACCATCTATGTTTGGAAATTCTCACTTTTCGACACTGTCAGCATGCAAGTAAAATCAAAGTGTTGGTAACTTTTTTTCAGTTAATTGTGTTTATAAACAGCAATTCCCAGTAGAGACTGAAAATGGCAACAAGTCAAAGGTTTAATCAAGATGATCTTTGATTTTTTTGTAGGAGCAGCACATTTTTCTACAAACTGTGTTTAAATTTACCCATGGCTGACAGAAGATGTACTAGGAACTTTACATAACTTCTTTTTACCCTTCTATCTTAGACAAGCAACTGCTTCAAGAATAGAGGAGAAATTTCACCTGATTTTTGTCCTGAGATGCAAATCATTTGTTTATTTGACATCCTAGGTAGAGTTCTGAGCTGCAGTGTTCAGTATGACTATAGGAGAAACAGCACCTACAAGAAAAAATAAAAATCAGTGGAACAAAACTTGAGGAAATATACTGAGAGGAATTTTCACAAACACACATGAAAGTTGTTGCAGGGAGGAAGAGGATAAATTATTTTCCAAGTCCTATTCTTTCAGATTACCAAAAGCAAAGGGCTTGAAGTGTAGCAAGACCAACAGATTTCTATTGATTAGTATGCAAAGCAAGAAGGGACAATGAGATCCTTGGGAAAACTGTAAAATTCTCACAGGAACAGACATAATAGAATAATTTTTGAAGCAGATTACATACATATCTGTCAGGAATGTTACAGTCATATTAAGTCTTCATAAGGCTAGAAGTAGACTTAGGTAGCCTCTGACAAATCTTTTAGAACAGTTTTCTATGACTCTATAGCAGAAAACTTAGTTTCTGGAATAACTGTTGAACCTGTTTCCTTTCTGTAACAGGGAAGGGTCTTTGCTGCCTTGGTTTAGGAAAAGTTCCCCTGACAGATCCCTACACAGATCAGATATTACCTAGCTAAACATTTGCTATGCCAATATAGATATGCTGAATGGATACATTTCCTTTTTAACTACACTAATCATCTGAGGATTTATAGACAACAAAGGGATATAGACACACAGAGTGTATGATTCATCTGACCTACTTTAGATATCTATTTAAGGAAGTAAATTCTGTCCTTAAAGCACCGATTAATCTCCAAAAGAGCGACTAGGATTTCTATCTCAAATGAAAATACCTTAAATGAGATTCCCATCCACTTTTGCTAAACTTATGATGGCAAGGTTGATATGAGCACTATATAAAGAAGAATAAATGATATGTTTGTCCCATGGGAGTCCTGATGGACAAAGTAACTATCATCAGAGATGAGCAATTTATTTGAGGTCTGTAGTGCTTTTTGAGATGGCCTGACTCACAGCAACAATATTCTGCAACTTCAGTATATTTCACAGAAATTTTTAACATTTTGCTAATTTGTTTTATCTTTTCTCCGCATATACATAAACTTTAACAGATAAAAATGACACATCTCAGGCTGCATCCAGGTACACTATAAATGTTGGGAAGCAGTTTCACTATGCAACCACTGCAAGCTCATGATTGCAACAGAGAACCTTGTGAATTGAAAGAAGTAAAAATGAAAAAATTGCAAACATCTTAGAATTGAATCACTAACTGCATAAATCTCACTGAATTTTGAGGAAGTTTTACTGATTGTTTTTTATAGCAGATTAGATCTACTACTGCCAAAATTAATGTTCCTCTTCTCTACATTAAATAACATGTTCTTATAAGGAAGACAAGATTGTTTTTTTTTTACTTCTTACAAATAAATCAAATAATGCTTTCACTTTCAGCATAGACATAACCCATTATTTAGACTGTTAGAAAGAGAAACAGTATGTTTTAAATCAACTTCCCATCAGATTTTTTTTTCATTTCTTTGTTACAGATACCACAGTTCTAGAAAAATTAAATGCTAAACATAATTTTATTTCTTCCCTGCAAAATAAATAAATAAATTTATTGAAACCACTTGCCTAGAGCAATTAACAATTAGAGTTTTACAAAACTGTTTCAGACAAAGTAGAGGCTTCATTGTTCATTTTCTGAGATCAGATCCCAAATCCAGCTGTATTCAAACAAAATAAATTGCAGAGAAGAACTTCTAGAACTTTATTTTAAAGGAAAATTGACAAAACACAGGTGATTTCTAGATGTTAGAGAGTAATGATGCTTATTTTGTATTTAATACATGCTGGATTATTAAATATTAGTTAAAATATAGCACTCATTTTTGTTTTTTTTTTTAAAGGTACCTCTTCTGGTTCTCTGGGATTTAGCAGAATTGGATCCTTAATCTCCTGTGAAACTGTAATGGTACCTTGTCTTGCCCATACAAAATTAATAGAATGGCATCAGCAAATATACTAATTGGAAAATTAGAGAATATGCAAAAAAAAAGACTATGAGCATTAAAAAATTTGCAAATTCTATGCCATCAGCAGAGAAAAGATTAGGAGACCATTTCTGATGCATTAATCATATTTAGAGTGATGCAGAGGTCAATGGAATCAAGAAACTTCAGCATGTGCATAAAATTGAACTTCAAGGCTACTTCAGAAGAGAGAATGAAAAAGATAATTAGTTTAACATAAAATGTTAATTAAATACAATCAAAAAATGACCACAGGCCCTATCACCCATTTCAGTGTGTAACAAGAAAATACAAGCTGTGATTCTTACTACAATACTACATGTGAAATTATCTCAGTGGCAGTATCCAAGAGAATAGACGTGTCACTGGCACTACACAAAGAGATTCTGTATTTCTTCAACCAAAGGATTTTGATGTCAAGATCTTGTTCAGCATCCACCACTGGTTTCCTATGCCATTTCCATTTCCTCAGACTAAGTGTAGTGCAAATTGACCTGAAGTAGAGACTGAATGCTGTCATTTACTACAGAAAAGAGCATTGCTTATGACTATACATTGTTCTTTTCTCTTATATATATTTGTGTTTGGATTTAGCTGATAATTACTCTTCTGACATATACCTTATACCAACCAGGTGCTCCTTTTCTTTCCAGTTACATCTGTAAACATAACAGTTGACATTTTCATAAATCACAGGTACTGAAATTACTCAGTATGGACCAGATCCTGAAGCTGTTGCCATGTCAGTACCTTCTTCAACAAAAACATAGAATAATTGTGGGAATGGTTGTTTGACCAGTTGAGGACTGAATAGAAGCTGGTAGGGGTTTTTATTGCCCAATATTACATGATTTTGCTCTATGCATTTTTCATAAAGCTTTAGAGAATTTCTGTGCCAGCAACTCAAAAGTATTACTTATTTGATTAAAACAAGTCCACTAGAGGCAAGTTAAACATTAATGTTCGAGATGAATCTGATGAAGACTGTTGAATGTACAAAGGTTCCACTAGGCATAAAGAACTTCTGTAAGTATAGAAACAGGAGGATGATGAGTAAGGAAAATGTGGGCCTGTTGTTGAGTGGACCGGGGGCCCTGGTCACAGTGTATGGACAAGGCTGAGGTACTGACAGCCTTCTTTGCCCCAAATTTCACCAATAAGACTGTTCTTTGGAAAGCCAAGACCCCAGAAACAAGGTAAATCTGGAACAAGATAATTTTAGAGACTGATACAGATTAAATTTAATTACATGATCTAACCCAGCTGACCAAGACCTGACCTTTATTTTACATCACAACTATCATAAATAGTAAAGACATTTAAATACACTGTACCAGAAACCAACTTTAATAATCAGTGAGACTAATAAATTAGATTGTTTCTGGGCAGATATCATCTTGTGATTGACATGATAAAGGTCCTAGGTTTTTAATTTAACAGAGCAACTTTCTCACAAGAAATATGAAAGCTATAATTAATTAACTTGTTACTATCTTTATGTCAAAACATTGAAGCAAAACATATGTTTTCACTAAAACCTTTCAAGACTTGAGGACAGCACAGATTTTTTTAAATCAACTTAACACTATATTCTAAAAAAGTGGCAATAATGAAATCCTTGTCTATTTAGAGCACATTTTTAAACAGAATTTAATTCCAAATTAAAAATCAACATCCACCTTGTACCTTCAATTTCTGAGGAAAGAAGTATTTCCATGGTGTCATAAAATGCAAACAGCAGAGTTAAATTTCATTTCAAATTTTAATAGGTGGCTATTTATTGAAGGAATTGATTAATAACATATAAATATTTTACAAATAATTGTTACAGATTTCAATTTTTTTTTCCAAATCATGTTTTAAAACACAGTTATCCAGTATTCTGGGAATACTGACTGTAGAGTAGTTAAAAACCATCTCAGATTCATCTTGAGTCAGATAAGCTACAGCGTTGGAGCCTTCCCCCTGCTTAACATTGCCTCAGTTAGTTGTGTGCCTAGTTGTGTCCCTCAGTTAGTGTGTCCCTGTGAGGAGAGGACATCCTTAGCAATGTGGGGATAACTCATCAGTGCCCCTGGTGGCTCTCAATCAGCCTGTGGTACTTTTTATTTATTCTACTATTTAATAGTAGGCTCAGATGGGAGGCTTCTAATTGAGGAGAAATAGAGCTGATGTTTGCTGCAGAGAATAGTATGTTAAAGGTGATTTGAAGTGACACATATCCATTTATCAGAGTTTATAATAATCTTCAGAGTGGCACCAAGCTGTGTGGAGTGGTCAGTGCACTGGAGAAAAGGGATGCCATCCAGAGGGACCTGGACAGGCTTGACAGGTGGGCTGATGGATGCTCACAAAGTTCAACAAGGTCAGCTGCAGGCTCCTGCACATGTGGAGGGGTAAACCCAGTTCCAAGTACAGGCTGGGCAGAGAATGGATTGAGAAAAGCCCCGAGGAAAAAGACTTGCAGATGTTGGCTGATGCGTAACCCAACAGGAGCTGCAATGTGCACTCACAGGCCAGAAAACCAGCTGTGTCCTGGGCTGCATCAAACACAGCATGGCCAGCAGGCCAGGGACTGTGATCCTCCCCCTCTACTCCACTCATGTAAGAATCCACCTGGAGTGCTGCATCCAGCTCTGGGGCCCCAGATTGAAGAAGGACATGGATGTGAAGAGGCAAATTCAGAGGAGGGCCATAAAGATAAACAGAGTGCTGGAGCACCTCTCCTGTGAAGACAGATGGAGAGAGATGGGGGTGTTCATCCTGAAAAAGAACAGGCTCCAGGCCTTCCACTACCTAAAGGGACTACAAGAGAGCTGGAGAGGGACTTTTTACAAGGCTCACAGTGATGAGACAAAGAGCAATGGCTTCAAACTGTAAGTAGATTTAGATAAGAAATGAGGAAGAAATTCTTTACTGTGAGGGTGGTGAGGTACTGGAACAGGTTTCCTACTCAAGTTTTAGATGCCTCATTCCTGGAAGTGTTCTGGGCCAGATGAAATGGGACCCTGAGAAACCTGGTCTAATAGAAAGTGCTGGAACTACGTGATCTAGAAGATCTTTTCAAACCCAGCCCATTTTATAATACTGTGAAACAGTCTGGACCTAGCAAACTAATCACCCCACTTGACTTCTTGCAGGACAGAGTAATCTTTCTGACCCACATGAAATTTCAAAAATGTCAACACTCATTCTAGACATAGTTCCAGCAGTTCTTAATTACTTTTATTTTGAAAATTATACAACAACCAGAAAATCCCTTTAGTTTCTGGCCTTGCTATTTTGTGTGTCTCTCTGTTTCCCTTATTTCTCAAAGTTTATCCATCCCTGCACTTAGACATAGTGCTATTGCTATACCTTTCTGCTGCTAAACTATATAATACTGAAATTAGTGAATGTATGTTTAATTTTGTCTTTTGCTTCCACATTTCAGTAATTGGCAAACCAGTAATTGAAAACTTTGTAGTGAATTTCTTTCAGGTATGATCTGTACTATTATTTCAAAAATTCCTTGATCTTTGGACATTTCAGCAAACGGTCATGGATCACGTTTCATGCTGTGCATTTGTAACGATTCTCCAAGTACATTTCTTATCATTTTAGTATTGACAACACAAAGTGTATTTTCATTAGGATCACTGTAGATAAACATATGCATAGATTAAAATCAACCTAATTCTTCTTTATGTTGATTATTATCATTACTAATAAGCAATGTCCTAAATAGTGAGTTTATTTTCTTAGAAGTTTTATATGTATTCATCATCTAAGCCTTCTTCCTGAGAATAGCCCAGTGCTGTAATATTGGTTAAGTGGTGAATGGATATAGATATTATAGTTTCATTCTTAGGAAAACTGGAGAGAAGAACTTAAAGTAACAGAGCTATGTTTTGTTGGTAAGGTTCTGAGAATTTCTTAAAAGATAAAAAGACACAACTCTAAAAGGCTGAGATAGAACTTGTCTCCTTTTTTATGCATAAGTGTAAAAGAAGTGAGAGGAGTAGCCCGGGGTGAGAAATTGCCTGGCAAGAAGGAATATTGTGTACTGGACCATACATATGGAAGACATAAATATTTATTTGGAGCTCATTCATTGAACTTAGGTAAGGAGATAAAAGAAAAAATTGCTGAATATCTGTTTCTGTGTACTGTCATTATGAGCCACAGTAAGTATCTTACAGGATGGCTTTTATACAGACCAGTAACTCAATATTCTTTGCATAGCTTGTAAATCTTTGTTACCCATGCAAACCTATAGACTTCATAGGTTCCTATACAAAATTTAATTGTGTAAACTTCAGAAGATGTATTAAACAATTACTATAGAACCTTTGGTCAGAAAAGTAAAACAAAAACAAAACTAAAAAACTCCCAAAAAGAGACCACTATTTCCCTTCTATTGCTTTATTATCTATGTGGATGTGTCCTGGAGAAAAACGTAAAGTTAATTTATGGTAACCACACAATTTATCTTTGAAATCTTCAGATCATAAACCTTACCTGGAAACATGAGATGCAACTGTAGAAAAAGCTGTTCTATAGGGCCAGTGAAGCACCCTGGTGTCTGTATGAGTGTTGCCGGCTCAAAAAATCAATGTTTGAGCCAACAGATACTGAACTAACGCATGAACAGCTATTGCTTCTACAGGAAAAGCTCAGCACAGTCACTTGTGTTCTTCCCAGAAACTGTGCACTTTCTGGAAAGCAGGAAGATTTGGAGCATCTCGAGAAAAAAAGACAATGGTACACAGGACATCCACCTTCTCCATGGAGATGGAAAGCCTTGGCTCCAAATGCATATTTTGAAATAAAAAACTAACCCCTGTTGGAATTGTCTCTGTGCTTATTTATTAAAGGACTTTATTAAAGACATCTAATTTCAGGAGAGGGCTTTGAAAGCCAAATGAATTAAGATGTCTCTAGACTAAAAATGCAGGGAGTAAATTCTGGAGTTGGAAGGAGCATAATGATATGTCCAGCTCAATAGTAGATTCATTTCCAGCTACCATAATATTTATAGGTCCTGGTTTGTGGCCTTCACTTTTCTAAGTTTTGTATATACAGTTGGGGCATGAGGCTTTCTCCATAACTGGGAGATTTGCTGTGAGATAGCCCAGCATATTTGAATTTCTGAGAGAACAGATTTTTTTTAACCTTTCTTAGTGTTTATAACTTATGCTGAAGCTTATATTGGTACTTCCTTTCCACTATGAATAACAAAAATTGCAAACATCTTTCATGACTTACCGACTATATGAGCTGATGCTTGAATGCCAGCAAAAATGCAATCATCTTTTGGGTGCTTATGACTCACAAAATTTCTTCTTCATTACTATTTCAGACTAAAATATTGGTCAGCCTGCCTGATCTTCCTTTGTGAATATGTATCGTTCCAGTTCATACCTAAAAGAGAGCACTTAGTTTTCCTCGCAAAAACTACCTTCTGCTCCCTTTCCTGAATTTGTGGAACTTCTAGTCTTTCACTCAAACCCAAAATCTCAAAACCTGTCCTTGAAACCCACAACTTGGATGTGCTTCTTCTCAGTGTGATTTCACTGCTCTCTGGATTTTGCAGGCTACATCTCTCTTTTTCTGTAGTGATGTCTACCTTCCTTATCCAACCAAGATACCTAAGTAGCTTTATATAACATTTTCATTTGTCTTGGAAATTGATTCCTATTTATATATCTAGAATTAGTCTTCTTCTCAGTGATATTATTTTGGCAATGTCACCTCTTTTTGCATACCTGTACTGCTCCTTGCTTTGTTTTGTTGCATCAAGTATGAAATGTTGTTTCTTTCAAAGTCCTGCTCCATTTATCCTCACTTGATCATCATTTCTTGTTTAAAAAGTCACATCCTCATGCCATTATGTCAGCCTTCCTTCCTTCTTAGTTCAGTATTCAAACATTGCCTTTCTGAATATTTTGGAATGCATTGGGTTTTCATGGCAAGGTTTTGGCAGTGTAGGAGCTACAGGGGTAGTTTTTGTGAGAGGCTGCCAGAAGATATTCCTGTGTTAATGTCCTGCTTTCAACCAGGACAGGATTAATTTTTGCAGTAGCCAGGGGGCTAATTTTCTCACGTTGAGTCTATTTTGCCTGTGATAGTCATTGGTAGGTGATCTCTCCCTGCTCTTATCTTTATCCATGAATCTTTTTTTATATTTTGTGTTCACTGTCCAGCTGAAGAGGTGAGTAATAGAGCAGCTTTGGTGGATATCAAACATTCAGCCAGGATCAACCCACAATAGAGAAGAACTTCATATAAATGTGATCAAGACTATTTCATTAAGTTCCTTTGATCTTCTTCATCTTTGGGACCTCCATTTAGAAATGTGCTAATGAAGATGACTAAATGATACCCTTTTATTGTATTTCTCTATCTCAATGCATAGTTTGTTTTGGTTTTTTGGTTTTTTTTTGTATTTTATTTTGGAATTTGAGTGTCTGTGGATTGGGAAATGGAAGGTTTTCCCATCCCATGTTTCTGAAACATCTATAAGATCAGAATCCAAACACTGAGGCAAGATCTGAACTATCACCTAACTCATAACATATGTCCAAAGGATAACAAAAGTATAAACACAAATTGCTCTATCAACTGTTTAGGGCCTAAGAGACAGATACATATTAATTTTCTCTAGAAATCTAGTCAAAATCTCAGAACCCCTGCTGCTACATATGCGCAGATCTGATATTCTGGCTGAATAAAGGATTTAGATGTATATTTTATAGTTAAAGTCACATGGGGACCACAAAATAGCACATTTGTGCTAGAGAAACGTCAGTATTCCAGACAAGAGTGGGAAGTTAGCATTAATTTTTTCTAATTTGGAAATTAGACATTTTGTGTTATGGGACACAAACTTCACAAAAGTACTAAACTATTAAGTAATTAGATTGAGAGTAACAGTACCCTTCACATATGGTAAAAGAGAGGATTTTTGGCTGTTAAAAATATCAGTTTCCAGAAGAAACCTCTTGAATGCTCTATTTCCAGATTCTCTGCAGTCTTACATGACCAGTAGTAAAAATGAAATAAGAGTTTTTTGCCTTGACAGCCATAGGGAAACATACAAAATACATGTGAAGGAATATGTGCTCTGACAGCTTTTTTTATCCAGAATCCTAACGGCATTAAGTATTTTAAGAGACTAGGTTTATTTTCATCTAGACCAATGTACAGCTTTTCTGGACCATTCTTAAATTCTGGTGTCATCCCCTTTTCTCACCTGCCTGTAATCCCTGTGTCCTAGCTAATCTAAAAAGTAATTCCCATGTGACAGCTTCTAAGATAAGGATCTATGCCTTAATTTCTGCATCCTCTGAATAAATCTGTCCTCAATTATCTTGACTATTCTTATGTGAGCTCTTTGACTTTGTGTATGCTATTAAAGCATACTTATACTCCAATGAGCAATCTGTAAAAAAATGTATAATTGGATTCTCTGTGTGTTGTCTCTCATTAACTCTGTCTTAAGTGTACACTGTTGACAAGTTTTTAAAAAAACTGAATACCTTTTCTGACAGTCAACCTTGCAAATTCGTCCTTAGATCTGCAAGTCAAATTCTGACACTATTTAAATTCTACAAGTGGAGCTTTGTTAATAATGCCTTGATTATCTGTGAGCACAAAAAAAAAAAAAAGCCAGCAACCACCACAGTAGTTCATATTCTCACAGGCTCATAGGCACTGGAATATGGTGCTAAGAAGAATAAAACAGTAAATATACAATCAGTACAATAAGCATATCTCTAAATAAATAAGTATGTGTAAATCATGCTAACTACATGGAGAAATGAGGCATTTAAATGTAAAATAGTTGTAATTTTAAACATACTCAGTATTTCAGAGAAAATATTTAGATGTTTGTTCATGTTCATTATGAAATTAACAAATTTTATGTGACTGCTTTGTAACACTATCTTGTCTAAGTAATAAACTACTCTGTGATGTTACATAAAATACTAATTTTTTCAGTAATTTTTTGAAAGATATGTGCATGGGCAAGGAATTAATAGCAAAAAAATTCTTTATCATATTTATTATATAAATTTTATACATAATATCACAAATGAAGGAGACATAAAAAGAAAGAATTTTAAATCCACCTTTGAACTTCTTTCTGTGTTTTAGAATGCCAGCTGCTACTGGCAAAGCCTAAGCAATAATCCATCCTCCCCAAGTCTTCAATATTGCTGGGTCCAAACCAAACTCAAGCTCAATGCTGCCTTGGCTGTTCCCTGCAGGGATTCCTGTGGCTGCTAAGGAATGGATGGAGCTCTGCATATTCTAGTCCACCTCCCTTCCCTTTTTTGATTCTGGCATGACCCTGACATGCCCCGCACCAAGGAATGGGGTAACAGATTGGCTGTAAGGACATTTGTCCAACAGAATTTTGTGTGGCTTAACAAGAATCCCCTTCCACTCTTTCTATCCTGCTTTTTCAGCTCTGTGCTACATTGTTAAGCAAAACTAGTTTTAATGAGCATTTAAATATCTCTTCTAATTGTTTTTTAAACTCAGATACATATGTATTTACTATGTTTCCTATTCTACTGTACATACAAGTATACGAATGAACCAATGCACAACATAATCTGTTCTCACTCCCCCTGAGGTACTTGGAAACAGATTCTAATGTTATAATTGCATTTTTCCATATAGTTTCCAGCATCTTTTTGTTGTGATTTATAATACAGTATCAAGTATGAGTTAATACTTTAGTCTCTCCTGCATTTGTTACCATTCTTTCCACTGGGACCAGCAGGCAGAGGAGATTCTCATTAAAGCTCTTGGTTGTATTAAACACTTCTAGTGCGACCACTGATAAACTGCTTTGCGAGGAATCTTACACATGAATCTATTTTTTCCCAATTAGTCTTTGATATTATTAGGAAGGGTGGGGTTTTGGTTTTTTTTTAATATTAACGTGCTGTTGTCTGTTTCATCATCTGTTTATTAAATGTCCTTTTATTGACTCCTACACCATGAACAAACTTTTCTGATAATTTTGATCTTTTTCTAGTGGAGGGGAGTTGTAATTATTTTTACTGTCATGTCTAATTTTTCCCCATGTTTAAATGTTAATCCTGTGAGAAACAGACTGATAATACTTTTTTTCTTCTACTCTTTTCAAGAAAATAGAGCTTAAATTATAGTCATTATTTCATTATTTAAACCCTATGTTTAGATAGTACCTGATTTGATTTCACAGACTCTGCTAATGCCAAAGTGAAACTAGTTTGACAGTACTTGTTGATGGCAGAAACCATAATTTCTTATAAAACATCTTTTTTCCTTCTCTCCTAAAATGAACCAAAGCAAAACAAAACCTCTCTGTGGATGAAATGCAGACTGCATTAAAATAACTCAAAAAATTGTTGCTAGTTTCAGTGAGGTAAGAATTTTATCTTTATTGCTTGTCATCTTGTTTTATCTTATTATTCCAAAAGAGTCTAATCCACAGTCATCAGAAATCACTGTAAAGATTCCTGCTGATATCATGTGACTCACAAAATTTAATATGGTTTTGTGGGTGCTATTTAATATTTACCTCAGCTGTTAGCCAAGGAAATATAAGGAGATGACAACGTATTTTCATGTATATGCACTGAAGTTTGCATTCTAAACCTTAGGTTATGGGGTTATTTGTGTTTAAAATATTAATTGACTGCAAGTGAAATGCTATCACATGCATAAGAATTTTGTGGCTGCTAACAAACCTTGTCTTTATTTTTAGGGGAAGAAGAAAACTATACTGTTCTCAACTAAAAGGACAACTGTGATTTCTTAAATAGAAGGAACATAATTATTCATGCTGGATTTGGGCTAAGAATTGAAAATTAAAACTCTGTCTCTTATGAAAGTATCATGGGGCTTTTAACAACCAAAAATTGTCACTAGCTGACATTCATTTATGCATTCTCTGAAAACAAAGTTAGTCTGGCTTCGAAAACATTAATTTTCCATAGCACGGCTCTTAAAATTGGATATTTATTTTAAAATAATTTCAGCTGCAATTTTCAGAGAACTAGGATTAAGGAGTGATTGGATCTCTTCCTGAGGGTTATTTGTGATCCAGATACATCACTGAAATTAAATCTACATGAGTATTAAACCTACCCTTTAACTAGTATTACAAGATAAGTTACTAATTACTCCAGCTCCATTAATACTCCAACTGATAAGCATTTGTGCACTTCAGTTATTTTCTAGGTACATTTTTTAAAATATTCAACAGGTATAATCATTTAATCCCAAATTCATTCAATCCCCTTGATTTTAAACACAAATGCCTATTCTTCTCCCTAGGAAAATAGTGCTTTTTTACACAGGGTTGAAAAAAACAAAACAAAACAAACCAAAACAAAACCAGAAACAAACAATCAAACCCAAAAAACTAAAAAAAACCAAAACCCTAAACTCTTTGTGTCATCAAGTCCCTTGGAGTTTTACACCCACAGGGGCTTACCATGGAAGGATAATATATAATCAACATGTGAAGGAGTCTTCCATAACAAGAACATCTTGCATTTTTATTTTCTCAAAAATTTCTAAATATGATAAGGGCTGTGTCACTAGCAAGAAATAGAAATAGATGTGAGAAGAACTTCACCGACTTTTCAAAATACAAACTGTTAGGATGAATTCTGAGAAGTTTCTTCATTAATGGAATGATAATTATGTATTGTTAAGGCAGCAGAGAGGTTGCACAGTTAAACAATCAATAGACCAGATGACATTTCAGCTGTACAGCTGTCACAGGCAGGTTGTTTACTCATATCTGTTAAGCTTTGTAGGTTTTTTCAGTTGCAAGAGGCAAACTGTGGTGGGATTCCACGGAGGAGACAGAATAAAGTATGTTTCAGCCATTAAATTTTACAAGCAGTTTATCAGCTGGTAACACAGAAACCTTGGGTAGCAGTTCAAAAAAGGAGCCTGACAAGCACAGATGCTCATGTGAAAATTCTTCACTAAGCACATCTGAGAGCTGGAATTGCACAGTGCATTTTCTTTTGCAAAGAGGCTCTTCTCTGAGTCCTTCATTGCTGCCTCAGCAATTGTGTTTCAATGCAAGCTTTCTCTATTTCCTTTTTTTTCTTTGTTAATTTGGTCTCTTTTGTTTCCTCTTGATTTCCTGAAGGGAATAAGCTGTCTGGCAGTACTGCCAAAAATGTTATAACAAAAGCCCATTCCTGTTGTTTTAATTTCAGAATAAAAAGGCTGAATTAGGCCAATACTACTTCATTTAGTTGAGGATTATTGAAATGTTCATGGCAGGAGGAGAAAGTTAATAGACTGACCCAAGTAATGTTGATTAATTGAATTAGGAACCTGTGGGTGAGTTCTCTAAAGTTACTGAAAGTGGCTAATATCTACAATAATATTTTTCCACTTGTATTAATAGACAAAAAATGGCTACTGGCATGAAATATATGCATAAGTATAAAAAAATTGAATAAAGGAATTTGTTTTCCTTATGGTCTCTGTGTCCAGTGGTTGTAGTTGTGCAATACATCCACAAATACTCAATAGATTAAAACCACAGAATTGCTACTGAATGCAAAATGATGCGCACATTTTAAGAATGGACAAGATCAAATAGTAAGATCAACAACTGATGTAATATTCCATCCTTTTCTTTTGTATTAGAAAAAAATACAAAGTTTTAATATTATGTATTATATAAATATGTATTTATATTATTTGATGCTAAATATTTCAGTACAATATAACATATTTTTTATTTACTAAAGAGCTGAAACTCTACATTTCCAGGGGTTTTGTGGTCTTTTTTCAGCTTTAACTATCACTATACAGGGTTCAGAGGGCATCAAAAGGTTCCCTTTGAAACAAAAATTTCCAATTTGGAATGAATTTTAGTTGGATAGCAATATCTGAATTGTTGATCTCACCTTCTTCAAACCAACTCTCTGTGGCCTCTAAGCCGACATGTCTTTTTCTACATTCATGACTTACTAGTAAGTTAGGATGTTATTCATAGAGATTTAAGTATGCATTTCTCTCTGAAGCTAACTTTTTCCATTACCTTTACTTCATTAGTTTATACTGAAATATATTAAATTGTACAGCTCTGCTTTTAGGTTTTCTAGAATATTTATTTCATACTGCACTTCTAATGGGCTTTTTTTTTGCTGAATAGCCATCAAACAATTTTGATGGAAAGTTCTGTTGTGGTTTATAAATTTTTCAATTTCACTAAGCCCATACCTTTAAATACCTTTAAGTTATTGGCTATTTTGTATGTTCTTAATAATTGTTCTTAACCCTATATAGTAGGGTTTGTTGTTGTTTTTTTTTTCTTTGAGACAATAGTCTGTGACCATTGAGTATGGGGGAAAACATCATCACAGAGCTGTTAGGATGAGAAGGAAAAACATGTTTCACAGACCTCAGGTTAATTAAGGCAAGCAGAATGAAATTCCCTACTTCAAGTTCAGCAAAGAGAACATTATGAGAAATACCATACAATTTGTAATGACCACTTTTGTTCAGCACCTTGTTTTATGTTTCATCTGAAAGATGAGATCTCTAGCAATAGGATTACATCTAACATGATGTCTGGGCAGTACTAAGGCTGTGAAATATTGTCAACTGCTGCATTACTCACTAATAGTGTCTCCTTAAATACTACAGAGGTCCACAGAGGTCTTCCTTCCATCTGTATACAGACTAGGCTGACGTCATTTAATACAGGGGTTCTTGTGTGATTACAATTTAAACCTGTTTTTCTGCAGCACTACAGATGATTACATTATCTCTCACAGCCAGCACTCTGAAATGGAGCAGCACTCTAGAAATACACCCTTTTGAGGACAATCTACAGTTTGATTAGCATCGCAATTTGGGGCCAATGGGGTGCCAGGAGTAATTCTGTAATAAACCTCTGCATTAAACACTGATAGAAGAGCAGAAGTGCTGTTTAGGCATTCCTCCCTCACATCAAAGGGGAAAACTGACAGGGGTATAATGTTTTCAGGCATGAATGGAGTTTTGGATCTATACCCTAAGTACTGGCAATCATAAACATGCTGCCTGGAAATCAGAATAATTTATACTATCTTTAAGTCTGGTTGAATCTTTTTCAGTCTGTCTCCCTTTTGCTATCTGTCTGCTCAATGGACAATATGTCTAATTTAAGTTTTATGGTTAAGGCAGAACTTCAGCTATCTGCTTGCAGCTCTAAGTCGAAGTAGGTGAACTCAAACAAATATGCAAAATATTTTTGTAGGGCTGGTGCACAATTTTCAGTGGAAATGTTATAGCATTTCAGTTGGCACATATAGGAACAGTCTTTCATAGAAAAAATAAATTTATTATTACTATGCCAATTTTGATGACATCTTCCCTTAAAAGCGTTTACAATGTTTTTATTGAAAACATTAAGGCAAGTCGTTATAAAAATGCTTCAACTTGCTCTTTCTCAAAATCATTCTTTGAATTATGTCAATATTTTTCTTTTGTTATGAATCTTTCATGAAAAATTTGGATATGATTAAAGGCTGTTTTGAGTTCTGCCCCACATAAAGTCAAAGGCTGTGTAGTAAGACTTCTTTCATGCCCTCATAATTCTTCTTATGTGTTCTTTTCCTTGTATCTAGGTCTGACATTTTTCCTAGTCTTCCTGTGAATCTTAGTCTTTGTAAACCATCAGTAGGGTTACTCTTACAATAGAAGGGTCTAGGCATTGATCTGACAAATCCCTACTCTATTGGTAAGTTTAGTCATATAAGAATATCTTTTCAAGTCAATGCCATTTTTTGTGATGATAAATTACACAGGTGTTCATTATAAAATGAATCTTCATTTTTAATAGTTATAAACAAAATGGAAACAGATTTGCAGTCTATAGTAATAGTGTTTTCCTGTCAAACTATTTTATTGTCCTTTCAGTCCACAAAACTTTAGAGCCATTTCCCAGGAGAAAGCCTTCAGCAAAGTAGAGACACTTCAGAGCACAGCTAGGTACAGAATACAAGAATTATAAAACTGTCATAAATGTCAGGATGTATTGTAATCAGCAGCACAGTAGCTCTGCCTGGAAACCAGCCATTTATTCTAAGGAGTTCTTTATGGTCTGGTAAATTGCATTAAATTTAAACAAGATTGTAATGACATTTTATACAAAATAATATTTTAATAATCCAATACATTGCCAGTTTCATGGGAATTACATTTTTTTATTATTCCATATTATCTTTCTATACTTTACTTTATTCTCAGACTTTGATTTTACTATATATGCAAGCACATCATCTCTCTTTCTGTTGTACATATACGCTTCCTTGCACAATTCTTTACAACATCAACACTCTGAATTTAGTCTCCCAAGTGCTAGTTTTGCACCAGTGTGTCTTCATTCATCGTGGTGGACTTTCCAGAAGTTCAGATGACAGCACAGAAGATCAGAGTGAAACTCTGTAGCTCTACAATTATTTAACTGGTGTATAGTTTAGTTTTCAGGTGTATGAAAACTAAAGCTCCAAAAATAAAGCAACCTCTAGGCACAGTAAGGAAGCAAAGTCAAACAACAGAAAAAAATCAGTGTGCTGGAAAAAAAAGACTATTTCTGAAAGAGAATAATTAAACAAGCAGAAGTTAGAACAATATAAAAGAATTCTACATTTCTCTATAGAGAACACAGAAGGCAAAATTCTTACAAATGAATAATTAATATTTAACCCTTATGTAGTCTAATATACATTATCTGTGCAGCTATAGTTAGCCATGTTAACAGAATAATTGCTGTTCTGTGGCAGACTGTTCTCTCCCTCTGCTCTCCTCTTTTCTTCTGTCTCCCCTACCCATCCCTGCTTCAGTTCATTTTCTGTTACATGCCTTAAACTTGCATCCAACTTTTCTGTTGCTTTTGACACTTTCTGTAGTCAAGTAATGGTGAGTACAGGTAATATATTATTTATTTATTGAGCACCGTGCACACTGGGAGGTAAATTAGTATTCTGTCCCTATCCCTCACTGCTAGACACTGCACGCACTTGGAACACATTACCACATTAGACCAGTTGTGAGGCTTTAAATTAGATTTGTGACTTGGAAGTCTGAATAAGAAAACTAATAGAACACAAAACGAAGCAGAGGGAAAATGAGATTAATTATCTACAACATTTGGAGTGACCTGTTGCTGATGCACTGTGTTGTAGAAGGCTATTTTGTGCTACAAATGTGCCTTAATTTTGCCGACATTAAGATACTTGAATGGTTGTGAAAACACATTTATTAATAATTTCTAATATACTAGACTTATTTTTTATATTAGATATTTTAAAAGTGTTGTATAATTTTCCCCTCTGATGTTTTGCTTTACTATTTTGAGATAGGATGAATTGTAAACACCACAGGGACTGTAGAAAATAATAGTTGAAATAAAAATTTGAACCCAAATGCTGAATTACAGGAAAATTAGGTAAGAATTTTTAATGTAAACATCTTCATTTTGTGTCACATTAAAAGTATAAGAGAAAATTATGTATTCAGTGAACGCATCAATGCAGTTTTTGAACAGGGAACTGTACACACAATGCAAAAACAGATAAGTTTTTTCACCCTTTCCATTTTCCTTCTCACCCATGTGAAAGGCTGTCTCACATTCAGTATGAAAAAATAGTAAAGACGAACACAGGCAGTAGCCAAATTGCACATTTACAAGTCTGATTTATCATCACCTCTGCAAAGGCTGAGCTCTCGCTTCATTTCTAAAACTATTTCCCAGTGATTTAGGCAATTCAGGTAGACTGAGACAATTCACCTGCAAGTAGTATTGAGTTCAGGGACCTATATTCTTAGATCATTGAGTTTCTTTTACTTGTTCCTTCTTTTTTTCTTACTTATTCCTTACTTCTTTTCTTATTAACTGAAACTGCTGATATTTATTAAAGGCAAATTTATGGTGGAACATAAAAAAATGTTCAAACAAACCATAGACTTCCCCTAAGGAATCTCATCAGTTTTGCTATATATTACTCCCTCTTCAATATTTGTACATGTTTTTCTTTACATAAATAGCCTTCATCTACTGTAAACACTTATTTTTACAATTTCAATATAATTTATTTTTTCTAGTTTATTGGATTAGGAAAATATTTTCTACTGTGTTTGGACTTTTAGGAAGCTTGGCTAAATGAATATCTAGTTCCTGTACCTATGCAAAAAGAATACATATTAAGAAGTAGTGTATAACCCCAGTGTATTTTAAAAATTCACTATCTAAAACTGGAAGAGAAGTTATGGATGAAGAAAAATGGGATAAAACCTCTTTCTTTTTATATTCATATATGCATGGTTATACTGACTACACCCACACATAAATATGTATGATTGAAATGTGTTTAAGATGTTTTGTTGGGTATCCAAAACATATTTTTTTCTTCAGAAAATATTTACTAAAAACATCTGACTTATAAAGAAATTTTTTTTGCATCTTTTGGTTGCCATATTTTGAAAGAACAAAGGTATATTTAAAAAAAAAAGTAATGTGTAAATATTTATAGCTAAGGAATTCAGACAGTTGATAAGGATAGCTAAAATAAATATGCGCGAAATATATATATATATATATATATATATATACACGTGTACCTCTGTTCTGATGTGTGTACTCCAGAACCACACCAGTTAGTGGCATTTACTGAAATGGATATTAAACAGAGATGTCAAAATCAGGTACCATGATGCAAAAAGGGCAGAATTATTTAATACATGTTTTTGTTGGGCATCAGCAGGAAAACAATGAAAACAAAAACCCCTTGGAACGAGACAGAAGAATAAATAATGGGTTTGATATTAATAATTACATTTATTACAAAGAGTACTAAAAATGTTAATGAAGTTTAGCATTTATTTAAATGCAGAACTAGAATGCTCAAATCTAAGAACACCCAAGGAATTATCCACAAATGTCTGTGAGCTGTTTAAAATATACATTTTCAAACAGAAACAATGAAAAAGTCACAGAGAGTTTCAAAACAGCTGAACTGCTGTACTGGTGTTTTAAAAGGTTATAGGAGAGGAAATTAAAGGACAGCTAGTTGATATCAATCTCAGACAGTTATAAAAAAGCTGGCATGGATGCAATCAGTAAATAACTAGGAGTTCAGTAGTGTTCAAAATTAATGTAAGCCAATGCAGTTTGATGGAAAATAGCCCTTCTTATATTCTTATACAAATTCTTTACTGTTTTTTATGAGGTTACAAGTTTGGTTGATAAAGGTCAATATGATGAATAAAATATTCAGGCTTCTGTAGAGTACTTGACTTCACATCACGTGATTTCATGGTCTGAAAAAAGATTATTATAAAGAAAGGTATCCATATTTCATGTACATATAATTGTCTCTAGTACTAAGTTGCAATAAGAAAATAGATGAGAAATCATTAAGCACTATGGATGAAATTTTGTGTGGTTTCATGAATATATCTCAGCCCAAGGTTATTTACTGTCTGTATTGGTAGTTTAAAATAAAATATAAATGAAGATTGAGTAAAATTACTGAAAACACCAGAATAGAAAGTGTGGCAATAAATAAATAAAGAGGTAAGCCAGGTAAACATATTAAGGTGAGACATATTATTTAGTAGAATGAAGTTTATTTTAACACTTTACTTTTTAAGATGAAGGGGTGAAAAATTGTGTCAGAATAAACATCAAATCACAGTAGTGATTTGAGCTGATCTAACAACTAGGTGCTTATCCAAGCTGCACTCCCTAGACTATGAAAAACACAGAGGTCTTCTTTCTCCTTTACCTGTGCACTGAAAAGTGAGGTTTATTTTTCCTCTACCACTTCCAAGAAGTAGAATGAAATAAGAATATATAGTACAGGATACAGCTGACGTTTTGACATACAACCTTTACACTTCTGCGGCATTTGCCACCCATGACCCTGCCTTTCCTGCTGCCACTGACTACAGCTAACATGATTTTCCCAGGGTTTTCATTCTAATCCTTACTTCCAATTTTGCCTCTCACTTTGTACTTCCTTCCTTCATCTCAAAGGTATCTACATTTCAAGTCCACCTGTGAAACCTCATGTCAGTACTGTTCGAAAGATAATCAACAGAATTCATTTACCCAGACATGATTCAGAAATTAAGCTGCATCACCAGCTATGCAAGAAGAAAAGTAGCATTTCTGCACCACAAAATGAGATTAATGATGCTATTACTTGACTACTATGACAAGTTCTGGTGCTTGTACTTTAGGAAAGATGTTGCAATTTTAGAAGCTTTTGAAAATAATAACTGGAATGAGGAGGGATGAAGAAAATGGCTCATGTGAAGAAGCTGCAAAAGCTTCATGTATTGAATTTCTTCAAGGACATGATTTCATCACAATCTGCAAATGTCTAGCTGAGAAACTTTGTGGCATTAGGCAAAATGAGATGCAGTGGTTTGAAGGCAAAGTCAGCTAAATTAGACTAGATATAAAGGTCATTTCAGAGAGATCTAAACAGAACAACTTCCTAGGAAAACAATGGCTTATCTATTTAGTTACAAAATTAAGTTACTTAAAAAAATCAAAAAGAAGTTAGTAACAGAGTTGCTAAGTGTGCTGCTGTTGTCTGTATTATATAAAATAAATAAGATTAGTAACTGTAACAGTCCTCTTGGTTTTAAAATCTTAGCAATTCTCTATACAGCCTTTGCTCACTTTTGTATGCCTAGTGCTTTTTAGTTAATGGCTAAAACATTGAGACAGTCACTGGAAAGTGTATCTGAACACCTTAAGTGCATTTTCTATGGAATTTGGAAAGTCATCTGAAGAAATTTTTCAGAAATAAGCTTCAGAAATGACAGTGGTTCCTATTTAAGGTGAAGAAGCTTTCTTACTTATAAGATAGTCCTTCTCTAAGCTCAATGTTTGTGTGCTTACATCCTGCATCCATAACTGCTTTATCCAGGAGATAAAACAGCCATCTTTGAGAAAAGGGCTGCTGAGTATCTGCCACAGCTCTGACACCCAAGAGGACTGCTAGCCACTCTAGGTGACTTAATCACCCATGCTAATTTCAGAATACAAGCTTTCTCAGCTCTGGATTGGCCCATACTGGGTAATTGATTGGTGTAGTCTTGATAATCTGTAATGTGGAATTTCATCCCAGGACCATTTTCCAGAGGAAGACACATTCGTTCCTTGACCTTCTGGGTAGACACAGATCAGAGAAACGCCACTATGTTACAAGGATAGTTTGGATTATTTTCATTACTCATCTTAAAATTTTCTTATTTCACATGAGACTATCTGGGGCTCATTTGGAATTCCTCTAAAAAGTTTAAAGTAATGCAAATCAGAGACTATTTTATCCTGCAAGCACAGACTCTCACTTGTTCACTAGGAAGGTGCATCATTGAAAATTTTATAATGAAAACCATAAGAGTTCCCTTATGGAACATGGCCCATGTACTGGTGTCTCTGTTCAGCCTGACAAGTGTACAAGAATTTGCAATGAGCACCGCACCTCTTATTGAGTGGGTTGTGATAGTCATGTCCAGTCATTTCTTGAGCACTTCCAAGGATGGTGACTCTACCACCTGCCCCGGGCACTCTGTTCCAATGCTCAGCCCCTCTTTCCATGAAGAAATTCTTCTTGATATCCAATGTGAACTGCCCCTGGTGCAGCTTGAGACTGTTCTCTCGTTCTATTATTTCTTACCTGGAAGATGAGGCCAACTCCCTCCTGGCTACACTCTCCTTTCCAGTGGTCGTAGAGATGATGAAATCTTTCCTGAGTCTCCTTTTCTCCAGGCTCACCACCACAGCTCCCGCAGCTGCTCCTCATAAAGTTTACTCTCTATACCCTTAACAATCTTTATTGCCCTTCTCTGGACTCACTCAAGCACCTCAATGTCCTTCTTGTAGAGAGGGCCCAAGAACTGAAGACACAACTTGAGGTGTGGCCTCACCAGTGCCAAGTTCAAGGGAGCAAACACTGCCCTGTCCCTGCTGGCCACACTATTGCTGATATAGGCCGGAATGCCATTGGCCTTCTTGGCTGCCTGGGAACACATTGGCTCATGTTCAGCTGATGTCACCCAACACCTCTAGGTCCTTTCCATTGGGCCTCTTTCCAGCCACTGTGATGATGTAGTTGTCTTATTAATTTCAAAGGCAACAAAATCTTAATATCTGTCCTGATGTTCTCTTTTCTGTGCTTGATTGTTCTGCTTACCCATCCTTGAGGCTTTGTCTGCTAAACCAGCTACAAAAGTTAATGGACAACAAAACCCACTTAGCTTGTAATTAAGATGCAAGGAAAAAAAAAAGATTAGATAATTCTTAGCACCAATTCAGATGCAAAAAGAAAAAAAAAAGGAGAAAACAATGAAAGGGACAATCTTAAAGTATTAAAAAAATACTAAGAGGTTGAGAATAAGATGTTCAAGTCCTTCAAGTGAGATTCAAAAAATAAGCTTAGATCATTCTGCAACTCTGTCCTTCAAGACCCTTTAATTTGGGCTCCTCAAGTTATTGTTGCCTGATGCACCCATTTTAGATATGAGTGAGTGAAAAAGAGAATGGTTTGATAACCTGGTGGCTAAGTACCTGCATAGATGAGGAAGAAGAATATAGCATCCATATTCTATCTTTTATCAGCATATTGATGTGACTCAAAAGACCTTATTTAAAAGGGAAATTAAACTTCAGTCCAGTCTCTGTTACAGAGTAAGTAAAAACAAAAAAGGTTTGTATTTCTATTCTCTTAGGAGAGTAAATGAATTAATGAGGTAGACAGTAAAAAGGAGGTCTTTCCATCTCTGTAATATTTTTAATGTGTCCTCTAATTACTTTTATTCTTTGTTTCTAAATTCAGTTCATGGGTGTGGGCTTTTATTTGTTGTCATTCTTTGTTTTATTTTATTTATATTTAGTTGCTTAATAAAGATAGGATTTTTTTAAGTATTCATAGGACATAAGACTTAGCATGTAGGCTCATCCAATTTCCCACCACTTTCTTAATCTAATTGAGCTCATGAATATGTGTGATCACACACACATATTTATGCATACATATATATATATGCACCTATACTTTCCAAAGGCCTACAACAACAAATCTGTGATTAAAGAACAACCATACAATGGCTCAGATTATTTTAATTCTTGTTTTTTTCACATTCCAAAAATTAGGCGCAACAGCTCCTTTTCTCTTTTCTACGTGAACAGAAAAATAGTAAGAAAGCTCTAGGGAGAACTTATGAGTAAACACTACAGAAGAACAATTTGACTTTCAGGTATAATGGTTCAAAGCAGCTAGAAAGTCCTAAAACTGATAATAATGATGAAAGGGAGGATTTATTTTATCAAAAATGTAATATAATATTATGAGGAAGAAAAAGGCTATTATTGGTATTTATATCTTTTATATGTTAGCAGCGATACCAGAAACAAAAAACTAGAGGACTGACAGTCATAGAACTGTAAATATTGAGAATAACCAGGATATTCAGAAAAAAACAGTGAGATCAAGTTGTTCACGAAGAGTAGGATAACAGTATACAAATTATTGCTTCAAAGAGTAGAAGAAAAGGCATTTTTAGAGTAGTGTAAGGAGTGTTAAAAAAATATAATATAGTTCAATTTTCTGAAAACTATGTAAGAATTTCCAGTTACAAAGCTGTGTCAAATGTGTAATAGGGAAGCCTTTTTTGTTTAAACCATTTAAAAAAAGACCAAATAACATACTTTGAAATAATATTGTACCAGAAGGAGGAAGAACTAGTAGACTTTACCCTTTTAAGATGTCTCTGTCCCTTCAGTGCTTGATCCTAATCCATTTAATTAGTTATGAAAACATTAATCAATAGGCTCTTTTCTGCCAGTTCAAAAATAGGAGCTTCTGAAACAGTTAATGTAAAAATGCTATTTATATAACATCCATAAATTTTTTATTTTTGTGTTAATAGATGGTACTACACTCTTTTGTTTTAATAGATGGTACTACACTCTTATTAAGTGTTTCTGCAATTTTTTTCTTCTGAACTGAAGAAATTCTTAACATTCTTTGGAGAACAGTCAGGTCTGTATAATAGTTATGAGAGTGTCTACAGGTTTTTCTGTGGATTGTGACTCTTTTTTTCCATTTTTAAAAATTTTGTATTAATTAAAATATTAATTTTGAAATAAGGATCAGAGTTTATGATCCTTATTCTTATTCCTTATTCCTTATTATGATCTGCTGTTTTAAAGACAAGTATATTTACGTAACACTTCATAATGCTTGTTTTTCTTTAAGACACTAGAAAGGTTATTATAGTTTATATTCATATGGCTGAACTTGCCTGTTAATGATAATATGAGAAATGACAAAATGTCTTTGAGAACATGAAGTAGCAGTGTGTGTACAGTGTGTACATTTTATACAGGAATCCATTTGCATTGGAAACTGGTTTTGGGTGAGAGAAGGAAGATTATTAGAAATGGGGTGTAGATAGGCACATACTAGTGGTGCTGAAACAACTGATACTGAGAAGAGAAAAAAATGTGCAAGTCAGTTATTTAATATTATTGAGGTTTGACAGGGATATCTGAATTCCAAAGAAACTAATATTATCTATTATAAACAGACAACTTCAATGGCAAAGCACTATTAGTCCTGTACAATCTTGATGTTAATCTTCACATTGCATTCTTTTTGCATAACAATACTTTCAGCTTTTCAATATTTTTAAGGACAATCATTTCTAGTAATGACAGTGATAACCACTATTAAGTACCCATTTTTTTCTCACTGAACTAATAATGAAAATAGTTTAGCAGAATACATTTAAAGTGCTAGTCTATATGATCTTGATGTTAAGAAACACTAACACTTATGTCTAAAACTATTCTTATTTTTATGTAATAAAGGAAGTCTTTGGCTGAAATGAATAGGTTAAATTTCAATTAATCATATCATTAAAAATGCTGCTCTGCTAAACATAAGATAAAAATATCTTCTTACCCTTCATTTCTTAACTATGTTATATTACCACACATTTCCAGCTGTATAACAATTAAGATATGTATTGAGAGAAGAATCTAAGGCATTAGTCTTTTTTTTTCTTGAGAATACATGCCAAATCATATATTGACACTCCAAGAAGGGCCTTAGGCTGTTCTAAATGTTATTAATGACTCTTGCTGGGTTCAAAGGTCTTTTGATATGTCCTGCATAGGAATTGGATGTTCAACTGCTAAACTGGAGATTTGAAAGCCAAAGTTTGGATCCAGAAATTGTGAAGATATGGCCAAGTGGTACTTTAATCAACTTTCCAGTTATTATTTATGTAAGAAAGCTTTTAGGATGTTCTGTAGATAAAGAACACTTTTTAAAAAATATTTCTAAGAAAACAACAATGTTGATATGAACACATATGAGAGAAAAGTTGCTCATTACTTCATAATACTCACTATCTTTGACTGACAGTGAAAGCAGCAACAGCAGTATGCTTTTCTGCAGAGGACACTCTCCATTTTTGGCAGACTTTGACAAATTCAAAAGCTAGAAGCTTTGAATCGGGGTCACAACCACTATTAAAATCTAAGTGTTTCAGCTACAAAGAAAATACTGCATAACAGTTTCAAATTGGCTTTCTTATAAAATGGTGATGTTACAACCATAGTGTACCATCATCTATGCAAATCAGACTTTCTAGAGTCAAAATGTTAGTTTGCTTTTCATGAATCAATTTTGATCCTGAAATAAGTAGGCACCTTTCCAGCTGAACTTACTGAGAGTGACAGCCCTGGTCTATGATTAGGCACATTGGTCAACATTCACAGTAGCAAAAATAACTGAGATGCCTAAAACAGGTGAAGTCCAGTTGCTGTTCACTCTCTCAAATGCTAATAGTGAGAGACATGGGAACTTTCAGCAGGCATTTTGTGAGGGTGCCTACACACTCCCTTGGCAGATAGGTAGGATAACTTAGAAATAAAAATGTGAGTGCACATGGAGATTGAATGTAGTCAAAATGGTCTGGAGGGTATTTGCACTCAAAATGATCACATTAAGGACCTAACTGCAGCCCAGACAGGGCAGCCCAACGCCACAAAGGATGCTGAGGAAGGGTCTGTACCCACAGTGAGCTGTCACATGCGACCAGCACTCAGCGCCACCTCACTTCTAGGTACAGAGGACCTTGTAGGGGGCTTTGTCATACATCTGGAGAGGTCACATCTCTCACAGGAGATGAGCAACTGGAAAATCTGTACTGCTGGAGAGGGATGACACTGGCCTCTGGTTATAGTATAGGGGAACTGTAGGAAGGCACCAAAATTTTGGAAGATTTAATCACTTAAGGGTGTTTAGAAACTTGTAGGAGCTTATTAGCATTTTGTAAGTGTCCAGTGTTGTGGTTTAACTGCTGCATTACTGCTATTGATCCTAATATATAGCTCACTGATTTCTGGATAATTACATGTCATTAATAAATCACTAAACTGCTTTGATCTTAATTTCATTTAAACTATTTAACTGAGCAATTTTTCAGACCAATTCAGGGTATCTAAATGTTGAAATACCTTCAAGAGTTTCTGTTCCTCTCCACTAGCAATAGTTTTTGACTGTTCTAACTTGGGAGCCTTAGAGAAAAGATGGAAGTATATCTGAGTTAATGCAACTAACAACAGAATCTGAATAGGTATCTGCATTGCAGGGAATGAAGCTGCAAGACTCCATCCACATATTAAAGAAGTTCTCACAAGTGGAACAACAATCCCTGGGGCAGGGACATTTAAATGAGAGAAACTGGATTTTAAAATCTTGTTCTGGAGAGCTGTACTGTTTCTGACAGTGAAAGATGGTTGCTAAAAGCTCTCAAACTTCATTGAAGTTGCTAAGCAATGATCAGGAAAAAGAACTACATTGTCTTACCAATATTGTGTAAGTTTTCAGGTTTTCTTGTTCTATTTTTCTCTTCAAGGGGTGAAGAAGGACTGGATGATCATGAAGGTTGATACCTTTTGGGCTACTTTTTACAAAGCAAGGACTACAGGGAAGTGTCCACACATCATGAAAGTGCTTCTATTTTGCAAAGATCAAAAAAAGAAATAGAAGAATTAGGTAGGGCAGGCTATAAAGTGACCCAATAAACAAATAATTTCAATTATCTCATACAAATTAAGTAGGTCTGGTCTCAGGACGTGTAGCCTGAGAAAGAAGAGGTGCAAGGGACTTACACAGAGAAAAAACTCTGTTAATTATGATGCCTGGCAAAGGATTTTTTCTTTTAGATCACTACAAGCAAATGGCTCTTAGTGTTTCCCCTAATTATTTTCATTTTAAATTTTCATGGTGCAACACAGCCATTCAAATGTAATTAAACAACAAAACTAGTTTATGCAATGATGTCTCTTTTTTTTTCTCTTAGTCTGGCTATCAACATCTTGCACAGGAAAACAACAGGCATGCTGCCCCAAGCTCTACCTGCTGTAGACACAGCCAGCCCTCCTCCCCCTCTGCTGTCACTCCTGCTGAGACTAACAGCAACCATGTGTCATCCCAGCTCCTCCTAAACTCGCTGAATCTCCTGAGAAGATCCACCTGTCTCTGCAAATCTGTTAACTGATTGTCTCCTACCATAACTAACTGACAAGACGTAATACATTCTCTTACCTGTTCCCTCTTAATATTCATGCACACTCCATATACAATATGCACCAAGTGCAACTGGTGTCATAGCAGATGGATAGAGCAAAAGTGCATATATTAGAGGAGAAAAAATCACGGGGTTTTTTTTGTCCATTTTCTTTTCTCTTCTAAGTAAGCAAAACACTTATTATATTTTGTTTCCATTCAAAGCCCCTTGGTACCTAAACAAGATACAACAATTTAAGATATAGATTTCCTTGTATTTATTAGATTTTGAAGAAGAACAGTAGCTTTTTATTGCTCACATTTTTGAATAACTATTACATTTCTATTCTGCCAGAAAGACTCACTTCTGTTTGCCAATCAGTGTCAACAGCCAATCTCATCAATGTAACTGGATGTTTATTTCACAAAATTAACTTACATTCTGGTTAGTGTTATTGATTATGACAAGTAATACTGTAGGATTACTAACTAGGTAACTTCAAACATATGGAAAATCTCATTTCTGATTTCTCTACGATGTAATTATCCAGGAGAGAAAGTCATAGTAGAAAATGGTGTTGAGTTTAATAGTCATTGAAATATAAAATAATAATTGCTGCTCTACTGGTACCTTGATATATAATGAAACAATACATACTTTAAGAAGTCTCATATTGTATATCCTTATGGCAGGCAACTACTTCCATGGGGAGCATTTTGTAAACGGAGGAAATTAACGGGCTAAAAGCCAAATTATCACAGACACTGACAAAAGCAAGGGAAAAATCAGTGTGAAGGATAATACTCCAGGCTTGACTTGTTCCATTATGCTTAGTCATTACAGAGAGGCTCTCAGGTCACTGAATGATTTGTTCTGCAATACCTGTAACTGTGCACAATAGGCTAAGTGAAAGGCAGTATCCATCATAACTTTAAATTGCCTTGCTTTTGTCAGTTCGTGCTGTGCCTTAAACATTACTTAAGTATACTACGGGGAATATTGTTATTAAAGACAGATTGTTCCTGAATTATCCAACCAAAAAGAATCTAAAAAATATACCTAAAAGGTCAAAAAATGCCAGGTGTTTGGTACCTAAGCTTATTATCTGAAATGGAGTTACTTATCTTGCACATATTTTGCCATGTCAATTAATTTGTTTGACAAGACAAGCTGCAATATCAAAGAAAGAAGCTGGGAAAAGAGGCATAGGAAAATATTGAACAGCAAAGCATATTGGTGTTTTTTGGTTTTGGTTTGGGTTTTTTTTTGGGGAGGGGGAGTGGGGGAGTTGATAAATTATTTTCTCCCTGTCCCACTTTTGTTTTTGTTAAAATAATTGTTATATAAACAACATAGTTTTCTGTTTCAGAACGAAATCAATGAATAGTGATACACGAACTTGTGGGTATGTGCACATTATGTCAGTGTCATCTTTAGAGCGTGGGGAATAGCTCTATGACTTCAACATCAAACCCACAAAATCCTTGAACTAAAATGAAGCTATCATGAAGGCAGAAAGTCTGAAATTAATTATTAAAAAAATTAGCATCTAAATCCAGCAAGGATGCTGAATGTTGTGTTTTTATGACGGTAGATTCCCAGTGGGTTTCATACATGGATACGGACATGGATTTGAACATAGAAGTGTGGACAGTGCCTCCAAGTACCATTTTAGGAAAGCTGAGGACTTAAGGTAGAGCTTAAAGATCATAAAAAAGAGTAGATATGAGAATAGTCCTGTGGCCTTCGAGTTACATGTTCTGTTTAATAGCTTAATGTGAGTTCTATTTAATATCTTTCGCAGTTATTTGGACAAAGGGATCAAATGTGCCCTCAGTTAGTTTGCAGGTGACACCAAGTTGGGTGGGAGTGTTGATTTGCTGGAGGGCAGGAAGGCTCTGCAGGGGGATCTGGACAGGCTGGATCAATGGGTTGAGGCCAGTTGGGGGAAACTCAACAAGGCTAGGTGCTGGGTCACAACATCCCTGTGTAATGTTATGTGCTGGGGGCAGAGGGCTGAAAAGAGGAGCAGGAGAAAAGGACCCGGGGGACTGGTTGACACCCAGCTGAACATGAGCCAGCGTGTGCCTAGATGGCCAAGAAGGTCAGTGATATCCTGGCCTGTATCAGCAATTGTGCAGCCAGCAGGACCAGGGCAGGGATTGTTGCCCTGTACTTGGCACTGGTGAGGCCACACCTTGAGTGCTGTATTCAGTCCTGGGCCCCTCACTACAGGGACACTGAGGTGCTCGAGCATGTCCAGAGAAGGGCAACAAAGATGGTGAAAGTTCTAAGAGCACAAGTCTTATGAGGAGCAGCTAAGGGAGCTGGGGTTGTTTAAACCTGGTTGTTTATTGTCACTCTTTAAAACTACCTGAAAGGAAGCTGGGGAGAGGTAGGATATTAGGAAAAATTTTTTCACTAAAAGGGTTGTCAAGCCTTGGAACAGGCTGCCTGGGGAGAGCTTGAGTCACCATCCCTGGAAGTATCTAAACTTAGGTGCATGGTTTAGTGTGTTGTAGATTTGACAGTGGTAGACCTGGGCAGGTCTTGCACTTTATGATCTTAAAGTTGTTTTCTAACCTAAATGATTCTGTAGTTCTATAACCCCTGAACTACATGGTACATATAAGATGTCTCACTTCCATTGGCTCTAGCCCATTCCAATACAGCGAAAATTTGGATTTGAAATCATGCCCGTGTAAAGGCTATAAGTAGGACTCTTGAGACTGAGGGTGTTGTACAAATGTGAACAGGAAGGAGCTCTAGGTGTCTGCAGGCCAAGATAGCCAGCTTAGTAGGAATTTAGAAGAGCTAATTGATATTTTAATATGCACAGAGCCACAAAATGTTTGTGTTGAAAGGGACTTCTCAAGGTCATCTGGTCCGGCCCTCCGTTCCAACAGGGCCTGTATCCAGAGAGCTTCTGGATATGTGTAGAGATGGAGACTCCACAACCTCCCTGAGCAATTAGTGCCAGTGATCAGTCGTCTCATGTTGCCTGATGTTCAAGAGGAATATTCTGTGTTATAGCTTATGCCACTGGTTCTTCCACTGGGTGTCAATGAAAAGAGCCTTTTCTTCATCTCCTTTCCTCCAGAATGAACCCAAACTTTGGGGTTAAACCTCCCTAGGTGCAGGAGTTGCCACCTCCTTTCAGTGAAGTTTCACTGTATGAAATTTCTGCTGGACTTCCATATTAAATGAAAATACTGAAATGTTTTTTTCCTCATACTTAACTTTGGGAAGCTAACTAACTTTAGGCAATTCAGATAAAAGTTTAGGTAAGAAGGAAAGATCCACATGTCCTTACATAGTGGTGGCAGTTCCTACTTGTCTCTAGAATGCATAAAAGAAGTTTACTGTCACCTGAATACATTGACATATAAACATGATTTACAGGTTTCTAAACCAGAGACAGTTTAGGAGTTCAGTTACATGCAACTTACATTTTCATTATTCCAGAATGCAGCAGTGTTCAGAAGGCAGAATAAAAGCAGTCAGAGAAGTTAATGCTGCTGCCTCATCCTTCTGAAAGAGGAAGGATCAGAGGATCAGTCTGGACCCCCAAAACCTTGCTCCTGAGCCCCCGTGTTAAAAACAAAAAAAAACCAACAAAGTGTATTTGTGTCTGATACTAAGACTTCTAAGTTTAAGAGCTTATTTCACAGTGGTTTACATAAAATAATTCTCCTGAGTACAGAAAATTGAGCAAATAAAAAAATTGGTTATTGGTTTACATTTTTTTTTTCCTAAGAAAAAGTATTGTTTCCAAACTACATATTACAGGAATTGTTTTAAGGAATAAATTAGTACTTATGGCCTGGTTCATCAGTTCAACTCATTATCTGGAAAAGTATTTAAGCTACAAATGAAAATCACATAAGTAGTTAATGTCACAGTGTTGGAGCAACAGCAATGACTGCTGAGAATTAACAGAACAGTGTGATAATACGTTTTGGGACCAATAAAACAAAACATGACTATTCAATAGGACTCTGAACACTAGGAAAACGTTTGGTAGGTGGAAAGGATTGGCTCACAGATTACATGTCTGCCTGATGCTCTGCAGTGCAGCAATGTAGCAGAGGTTCCAAAAGTGCCCCTGATATGAGGTATGGCACAATTCCAGGCCAATATAGCTGCTCATCAGTTCTGCATCAATATGGTTCTTCCTACATGACACTGCACAGTGTCATATAAATGTATCTTCACAGAGAAGGGACTAGAAAAGAAATCGTGGCAAAAAAACCGTCCAGCAACAGGAAGACAACTTCAGTGTCCTGTTATGTTTTATTTTCACAGAATTCAATAGCACATTTCCTGCTGATCTTGGTTGTTCTTGATCAGACTGTGGGTGTGCAGATGATTCACAGAAAAAGTACTAATATTAATGAAATATGTAGCTATATGAATTATATAAGTTGTTTCATCCATCACAGTCAATTTTGCTTGATAAACTAAATAAAACTGGAAAATCTGCAAAAGTGGGACCCCTACGTGTAAATTCATGAAAAGCAAATTGTCTACTTATCATTCCTGTCTCTGTGAACACATTATATACAGAAGTACTCCTTCAACAACTACTCTCTTATAACCTAAGCCAGGGAACATACATGACAAATATAAACTACAAGCTTGTAGCAGTAGAAATGTAATGTTAGTTTATTTCTTTGCTGAGGTACAGAAGTGTAGATAGCTTGTTTTGATACCACAAAATCAATTCAGTGCTTTTGGCTGTGAAAAACTACCAATTTTTGCTGAGCAAGTACTTCTGAATTTGATTTATTGTGAATTTTTTCTAATCCATAGCAAAGAAGCTTTATTTTTTTTTAAATATATGAAATGGCAAGTTTCCAAGTCTAAAAACTGACTTTCATTTGTATAGAAAATAAGAAAAACCTTGAGGTGAAAGAAAAAGAATGTATCTCTATTTCCATACTATAAAAAAATCCCTTTTTAACGCATTTCACTCACATAGCTTCATTGCCTCTTTTCAAGTTAATTGGGATTTTTTCCTTCTTAATTTCTAATATAATTTGCTCCTTTTTTTTAATTTTTTTCTTTTCTTTTTCTTGTTTTTTTCTTTTTTTTTTTTTAATACAAGCTCTTGTAAATATAAATTGTCTTTAAAATAACATTCCTGGAATATTTTCATAATTATATTTCTTACAAATCTGTTAACGACAGATTCTTACTGTTTGTGCAGTCAGACATTAAATATATTCATCTGTTGCATGGCAGGTTTAAGGGAAAGGACAAACAGTTCTATAAAGGATTATAATTTATAGACAAGCATCATGGTCCTATGCACCTTTAATGATAGGAGGTCTGCCTAGGGAAAAGACATGAAAAGACTAGTGATTTGGGCATTGCTCATATAAGACTTGATGTCTATGGCCAACATAAACCACAATAATAATCTCAAAATTAATGGGATGAGTCTCATTTAAGCAACATTGGCTAGCTGACTAACTGTAATGCCTTAGCAATATATTGCCAGAATTGACTTAGTAGGCACAATAAGTGATAAAACTGCAAAATCAGAGAAGAATTACCCCCAGTAGCATAACTTGAACTCAGCGAATAATGGCTTAAATTTATTGGAATACAGCCCATCCCATATAAGACAGTAAACAAATCACATATAAAGCATAAAGATGTACATATCTGCTCATAGTAGGTATCATTTACCTTTTGACACTGTTACCTTTCTACAAACAGTATAAACTGGACTGGGCAAAAGACATATTAACTCAAGCAAAAAAAATGCCCTTTTCAAATGTATTCTTTTAGTGAGGTTTTTAAATATTATGTTTACCTTATCATCAGTTTTAATCTGCCATCATTTTTCATTGCCAGTTGTGGATATTTGCATTATTCACTGGATGTCTTATATGCATTGATGAGTTATTACCAAGACATAATAAATGTGCACATTTGCTGGCTTTATAGTTTTGCAATAGTCTTGTCTATGTCATGAAAGTCCAGTTTCATGACATGGTTTCTGGAAAATATATAAAATACCTGCATAGTTCTTTCTGGTTAAATATTTATATGATACTTTACAACAAATAATCATTCAAAGCACTGTAATATAACCTGATGGTAAAATTAAACTACATTTTTAGCTATATATGAATTCTAAGCTCAAATGTATTTATTATCCATTGTATATGTAACATAATACACATTGTTATTTTATGAGTTAGCTCTAACTATCATGTAGCAAAACGTGACTTCTAATGCTACTAAGGTTTACATGCTTCTGTATGAAGCTAACTAAAATCAATAGAATAAAATTCTGGTCTGGCCTTATTTTTTTTTTTTTTTTGAGGAAAAAACAAATTACCATATATTAAAAAATTTTTCTACACTCATTGGCTTTCCCTGATCTTGCCCCCCTTCCATGATCTTTTCACACAATATTGACTTTTTTGTTATTTTTAACTAATGAACAGCATTCATACAGGCATTTAAGTTACAAGTGATTTTTTTTTTTCCTTGACTGTAAACAGACAAAGTATGAAATTATATACATGGTGTTTTCTGGTCTTTTTCTATACATAATTTTTTATTTCAGTAACAAACAGATACAAATACTCAGGGAGGAATAACAAGCATATACAGGGTGCAGAGTGACACAGAAAAGAAAGACCTCAGAGGCTGCAAAAGATAGCAGCAGGGTGTCCACCCAAGTGTATGACATAGATAGGGAAGCACCTTACAGGTAATTATGGGAAGTGGAATCCCATGGGGGCTCCCTGATAGGATTGCCTTACAGGAAAAGTATTATGGGGAAGCTCTGCTATCTTTCTCTTGGGAAAGAAAAATATATGGGCACCTCTCTGAAGTGCCTGTACACTGCACAGAGTTACACGTACAGAGGAAGTAGAGGGATTTTTTGTTTGTTTATTTTAATTTGTATGAGGGTTAAAATGTGTAGCAGCTAGACTACCTTTTATTGGTTAAATCAATTTTTTTTCTTCTTCTGTGATCTCTATGTAGTCTTTGGAGGGGTTTTGGTTTTTCTTTTTTTTTCTGTTTTTTAAACTAACTGCAACTTTGACAAAGGTAAAGACTGACCAGTGAGACAACTGTAGCAATGACTAAATCAAATCTGGTGTGTTTTTACAATCTGTTTTTCAGAGACTAGGTCTTTAGGATACCAAAGAAGTGATAATACAAATAAAACACAAGGGAAGAAGGAAAGTGTTTCCTTATTGCATTCGGTCAAATAACCCATGATCCTCTAAGAATTTTATTTTCCTTTTCTGATTGAATACATTCATCTTAGCCTAATATTAACCTTAGTTTACGTTAATAGTGATCAACCTCTAATTTGTTCATAAGAACATCACGTGAAGTTAATCCCACCTAAACATAGAAAACTAAACTGAAACATCTTGGAAGACCCCTTTTATTAAAAATGGGCTCAAATTTTTGAAGCCCTGAGTAATCTCACTGATCTGGAGAAATTGAATTTAGGATGCAAGGAATTACACCCTAAAAGTGCCTATTAAGTTATTTTGACTACTCCGTTAACTGCTTCTGTTAGCTAAAAATGTACTGACTGTAAGTAACTGAGACAATGACAACATAAACTTTGAGACCTAAAAAGTTGTATTCCAGTCTCACACTTTCAGCTGGGACAATTCTGCTCATTCAGCCAATAATGAAATTAGGGTGCTAATTTTTTGGAGCTGAGTCAAGAAATACAGGTGGCTCTCTATGCCCCAAATTAAATGTTTCAGCTTCTACACCACTTTTCAAATGTGTGCATGTTTTTCCCGCGAACTTGGAGAAGGGTAAGGCTTAAATGTTGTTTTTCCCATCAGTAGGATTTCTTGTTTAACTCTGAGCTCTTCTCGCTTAGACTGCCAATTTTTGATTGTTTCTAACAAGAAGCAATGCCCTCTTCGATGCTTAGTTGTACCTGTCCTGTTCAAAGGAAAGGGAGGATCCTCACAAAGGGTTCTGTGTTCAAATGCAGAACAGAGTTTTCTTTGAGTGTCAATTATTTTATAAAAAGACAAGCTGAAATCTGAGTAGTGCAAGTTCTGTCTTTTTGGGTACATAACTCCTGAGAAACCTAGCTGGGAACTACAGAGGAAAATATGGTATAAGTCAAACTTCAAAACAGAAGTGATAGACCAAGCCAACCAAGTAGCCTGCCTGGATTTCTGCACTCCTTTTTTGGAGGGGAAAAAAAAATATTTTATATATCCTTAAGAATATTTTAAAACTGAAACAGATGTATATGAGATTGGCAGCATACCTGAAAAAATTTTACAAATATATTTCAAGACAAAAAGATGTATTCCAGTTGTCAGAAAGCAAATTGCATGTTTCTGATACAATGAAAGTTCATAAGTTTATCTTACTTGACTTTGATTAGAGCAAGCTTCTGCTTTGAGAATGACTGAGGCTGGTTTGCATAGAGGTGAAACATTGAAAGACTACAATCTTTTTAATTGCAGAGAAGCATCAAGAAATACTGTTATTTCAGGAGAAAAAATAAATTATGTCTTAAAAATTGATCCAAAGTGTTCTTTTTTGGCAACTTTGTAAGAGTAGTTCATGACCCAGTAACCAGAAGGGTTAAGTGTTTCCAACCCTCCAGTGTCAGGGTACCTGTATGACAGCCTGTTCACTTGTGATTTGTTCAGTGTGAGCAGGTAAGCTCTCAGTGCTTTGATCCACTATGCTGTTATAATGAACCCATTTGACATTGGCTGAACTCCAGATGGCACATTCAACAGGCATTGCTGTTCTTCAAAGGCTCTGAAAACATTAGCTTTAACCTTTGTAAATCCTGTACTGATGTTCGCCTCCATTTAATACATCCCCCCCTTTAAGGTCATCTTCATTCTATATTAGTTTCCTAGCTTGTTTCATCAGTGTTTAAGATCTTAGAGTGAACATCTTCTTGATGAAATATTTTCTATTTTGGTTGGGATGCTTGGTCTCAAAAGCCATTGTAAGCTAGCAGTATCCTGTATTTGGTATAAAGGGCAAGGTTTAGGCAGAGGAAAGGGCGCTGCAGGAGCAGCCTTTATGAAACAAGGCCAGCAGGTGCCTTGTGATAGATGCAGCCAGGTTCAGACGGTTCCAACCAGCTCCACGACACAGCCACCACTGCCCATAGCTGAGCCTGTCACTAAGGCTGGTGGCACAAAGTTAAGAAAGGGCAAAATCCTGAGAATAAAAAAGGAACAAAAAACCCAAAGCAGTGCGTGGTGCTCTGTGACAGGGCAGGCAAGACCTAGAAAGAGCCTGTGAGCCATGGGTAACCCACACCAGAGCAGATACTTCTCCAGAAGGACTGCTGCCCATGTAGGATTCACACTAATGCACAGGAAACAAGGACGAAGGGAAGAGCACCAGAAGACAAAGGAATGAGAACAAAGCATGGCAGACAGAAACTCTTGTATCCCGACCCCAACATCCTGCACCAACCATCACCTCACCAAAGGGACTGAGAATTGCCTGTGAGATAACAAGGGGAGTGGATAGCTGGAAGGGGGGATGCTAGAATCAGGAGTGAAGCTAATCTTGTGAAGGGGAGAAAGAGAGGTGCTTTGCCTAAATTTTTGTTCACCCATTTTTCCTCAATGAGGAGGAGGAATTGTCTTCTGCTTTTTTTAAAATTTTAATTAGTTTGGCAATAAATGTAATTCCCCCAAGTTGAGTCTTTTGTACCCATAACATATCCAAACCATGTTCTGTGTGGTTTCCTACACAAATCAAAAAAACTATCCCCAGCTATGCAGAGCGCTGCCCCTCCCCCCTGACGCTGCACTGTCAGGAAAATGGATAAAACAAATGCTGTATCCCAGTATGGTGGCTATTGTTAATGGTGTTATCATCCATATCAGAGTAGGTGTTTTCCTGAGCGGGTCAGTCTGTTAAAAACTTTAGTGATCTTAGTAGACATACCCTATGCTGATGGCTTTTTTTTTTTCCAGTTTTTTTAAATATTTTTTTTTCAGTGAAGAGCTTGCTGGAAAAAAAAAAAGCCAGACATTAAGTTAATTACTGTGTTTAATGCAATAAAACTTACTTGGTAAATATTTCAAGTGTTAATCCAAGTCTCTAATACTTTTTCAAAATTGAAGGTATGTCAAAGTGATATGTAAGGAATCAATTCTAATTTAATTTCTGTCTCTTGAATGTCTGTTGAGAAAACTGTAACCTATCCTGTAGCTACAGGAAACTTTTATATGTAGACAAAACCAGAAGATTTTCTTCCTTTCCTTTCCTTTCCTTTCCTTTCCTTTCCTTTCCTTTCCTTTCCTTTCCTTTCCTTTCCTTTCCTTTCCTTTCCTTTCCTTTCCTTTCCTTTCCTTTCCTTTCCTTTCCTTTTCCTTTTCCTTTTCCTTTTCCTTTTCCTTCTCCTTCCCTTCCCCTTCCCTTTTTTCTTTCAGTTTTTTTTTTCCTATTTCTTTTTTTTTTTCCAATATGGTTGTCAATAAAAATAACAACAAAAAAGATAAAACCTCACTAGCTAATTTCCATAAAAGAAAGACACTAATGTGTATCTCAGCATTCAATGCATGACAAAAACCTCCTCAGATTCTCTCACAACTCCTACCACTCCCACCAGATGATTTTCTCATGAGAGATATTGGCCTAATATCAGCCAATAACATGCCAAGAAGTTTGAGCGGGAGTTGAAAATCTGTAGATATCTTTTAAGGAGTTTGTGATTTACACACCACTTTTCTTCAGTGCTAAGACAGCTTTTAGCTGCCTACACGGACATTGTTATTTGTGATCTAATGCCAGTGTAGGTGCTGTAGGGTGTTCAACATATTACATGGCTGTAATGATAAGGGACCTCCTACATGTGGGAGGCCACATCATTCAGAGGCAGCAGCTGGCACCCAGGTAGCTGAAAGAGTCACCTGTGTTGAGGCAACTGCATCTTAGGCTGCTGCCCACTCTGTATGTAAATTACACAGTAGCCTGGGGAGAGGAAAACCTGCACAGTGTTGTAACACCAATGGGCCACAATACAATGACGAGTGAACCCCTAATCACAGCTGCATAGGAAATAGTTCTCTCCACATTGAGAGGTACTGAAACAAGAAACAATTGATTGTGAAGACAAGAAATAATATTTGCCCTGAGATGAAAATTTAAGAAAAAGGAAAAAATCCTGAAAGTACAAATAAATTCTCATGTCTGAGTCTTGAAACATCCTGGTTTCAAGGGTTTTTCTCCTTTATGCCTCCTAGGAGAAAGACAAAACAAAACACTAGAACAATTATAATTTTTCATTTTAAAGTTCAAAAGGAAATGGAAAAATTTTGAACCTGAAGAGACATATCATTTTTCACTGCTCCTAAGGCCTGTAGTGGGGGATATTCTTTAAGAATTATAGATATAATCCACATTTTTATTTGAGTTACAGATTAATTGGTGAAGTGGAACACTGATGATATGTTTAGAATGAATCTTGGATCCCATACTTGAGCAATCTTATAGAACATGAATGATAAATTTAAACTGGGAGATACAACCACCTATCATACACTTCAGTTCATGGGAACAAGCCAGAGCCACTCTGAAGAAAATCTCCTGAAACCAATACAATATAGAAGTTGATAGCTTGACACCACATGCTTCCAACTGTACAGAAAGCTTCTACTGGGCCAAAATAATTGCTGATGTAGACATAACCATGGGAAATGTGGACTGTATTTCTTCTCCTTCTGCCTGTGCTCATTTCAGTTAGGTGCATTCCTCTTTGGTTTGAATGAAAAACAAAATACCAAAAGAGTTATGAAGAGGAAGACTCAAACTTCAGAGGATTCTGCTGTTCCTATTCCCTAAATATTCCTGAAGGAGTGCATGTGTGTGCGTGTGTGTGCAATTTTGCTTAAAAAAATAAATTGCAATTGATAAAATCCTTCAAATTTTTTTATTTCCTAAGTTGTTGATGTTTTTGACTGAGTTTATGCTAGATGGGAGAGCTAGTTCAGAGATTAAAAGGCCTAGGGCCAAGCTTGCCATTATCACTCTGCCTGGGGACCACTTCTCTCCCTTTGGAATGAGTCATCAATGACAATTGTATTGTTACAGATCACAAGCTAATAATATGCTGACATTTTCTTGAATTCCTCAGCACCATCACATTTGGGTTCCACGTTTCCTTTGGGAGGGTCCAGACCACAGCATCACTTTTGTCGAAAAGCAGTGTTTAGTCAGTAGTCTTTTGAAGCCTATAGCTCTTAGGTTTATTGTAATCTTCTTTGCATTCCCGAGTTTAGGCTGGTCTCTGTGGATTTGCAGACAACAGTTTTTCAGGGAGGTGCCAGCCATTGCAAAGCACAAATGCCTTTATTTAAAACTTAAATATGACAGAAGGCAGCATATTTTAAAAATTAAACACCATAAACTCATTACTACAACTTAATATCCATCTAATAGAGGCATCTATCAGAATCTGAAAGTATGTGACTCCAGAATCCAGATTAGGACAGTTTCTGAAATATTTTGCTGTCAGGCTTCCTAAGAAAGCAAAAAGCTGTTCCCTTCAGGAAATAAAAAAAAATTAAAAATTAAAAGCTCAGAATTTATACAAATAGTATTAAGATTGGGCTTGTGATTTTTGTTCCTGAACCCCCAGGAATACTGCAACACTTGGCAATCATTAGAAATCCTGTAGAAAAGACAAATCATAAAAAACCACTGAAATTTCTGCTGTCAGCTGCCACGTACTGTGAATTTACAGTGTTAAACTTGAAACATGTATTGTAGATCCCTAAATCAAGAATGCAGGTTGTTTCACAGTACTATTCACACGACAGTCTGCATCTCTCTATTGACTAAATAAAAACTTAGAAACTGAATTGAGAGGCTTAATAATAGACATTGCAAATACTTCCTGTCCCCTCTGTCAATGCCAGTTATTTGAAATATAAGTCTGAAAGTTTTCTTGTTTCCAAAGGAGGAAATTTGAGTCATGTGATGTCACGAGGAGTTATTTAATGTCACACAGCATTATCAATAGCAAGGTCTTCTATTGAAAATTGCTCTCATACTTTGCTCAGCTTTTTCTCCCTTAAATGAAAGGAAAATAGATTTCCTTTCATTTTAATGAAGAAGAGAAAAAAGAGCACAATGAAACTGTTTATTAGTGATCCTGTCAGTGATCAGTGAAGAGGTGATGTTTACCCCAAATGTGACTGTCAAATAGAAAAGGAGAAAGGAGAAACAGTTACAAAGGTGATATGATTTTATCCATGGGATCCCAAAATAATGAGCTCCACTGAAAATGTTGTGCCCCATAATATCTCCTTTCTTCTTTCTTTCAAGGAATAAGTGACCATTTGAAGTATATGAATTAGAGAATCAATAAGGATGGAAAAGACCTCCAAAATGAACCAGTCCAGCCTTTGACCAAACACCACCATGTCAACCACAGCACTCAGTGCCAGTCAGTTTTGGAATGCCCCCAGGGATGGTCACTCCATCAACTCCCTCATCCTGGTCTTCAATAAAAATGTTAAACAGGACTGGGCCCAGCTCTGAGCCCTGGGGAACACCACTAGTGACAAGCTGCCAACGGGATGCAGCCCAATTCACTACCATTCTCTGGACACAGCCATTCAGCCAGTTCTTAATCCAGAGAAGAGTGCACCTGTCCACGCCCTGGGTTGCCACCAGCATTTTCAGGAGAATGTTTTGGGAGAGAGTGCTTTACTGAAGTCAAGGTAGACTAAATCCGCAGCCTTCCCTCATCTGCTAGGCAGGTCACTTGGTTATAAAAAGAGATCAGGTTGGTCAAGTAGGACTTGCCTTTCCTAAATGCATGCTGGTTGGGTCTGATCCCCTGGTTGTCCTCTATGTGCTGTATGCACTCAAGATAATCTGTTCCACGACTTTCCCCAACAACAAAGTCAGGCTGACTGGCTGTAGTTCCCTAGATCTTCCTTCTGACCTTTCTGATAGATGGGTGTACACTGGCCAACCTGCAGTAATCTGGGACCTTCCTAGTTAACCAGGGCTGAAGATAAGTGGTGGAGTGACTTGGCAAGCTCTTCTATTAGATCCTTTAGTACTCTTGGGTGAATCCTATCCAGGCCCCATAGACTTGTGTGTGTAAGTACAGAGCAGATCCCTAACTACTTCCTCCTGATTTGTAGGGGGCTTATTCTGCTGCCCATCTCTGTCTACCAGCTCATGGGGCTGATTGCCCTGAAGTTATCTGGTTTTTCTGTTAAAGACTGAGGCAAAGAAAGCATTAGGTACCTCAGTCTTTTCCTCATTTTTGGCGACCATGTTTCCCCCTTCCCCACATCCAATAAAGGATGGAGATTTTCCTTGGACCTCCTTTAGTTGTTAATGTACTTATAAAAACACTTTTTAATATTTTTCACAGCTGTGTCCAGGATGAGTTCTATTTGAGCTTTCACCTTTCTAATTTTTTCAATGACTTAATGACATTCTTGTACCCTTCCTGAGTTGCCTGCCTCTTCTTCCAAAGATCATAAACTCTCTTTTTTTCCCCTGAATTCAAGAAACAGCGCCCTGTTCAGCCAGAGCAGTCTTCTTCCTGATCAGCTTTGGTGCAGGGATGGCTTACTCTTGTTACTTAAAGTATGTCTATCATTCCTTAACCCCTTCATTATTAAGGATTCTTTCCCAGGGGACTCTCTGCATCAATGTCCTGGCCAAATGAACTGGCCAAAATCCGCCCTCTGGAAGTCCAAACCAGAGGTTTTGTTGACCCACTTTGTTACTTCACCAATCAGGTCAAGGTCACTGTGCCCACGATTGCGTCTGCCCACCCCATCTCCCACCATCTTCCCTTCTCTATGTGTAAACAGCAGGTCTAGTGGGGCATCACCCCTGGTAGGCTCACTTATCAGCTGTGCCTGGGAATTTTCTTCCACACTCTGGAGGAACATCTCACACTGCCTCTTCTCTGCTCTATTGAGTTTCCAGTAGACATCTGTCAAGCCTTCCACAAGAACAAGAGCTAGTGATTGTGAAATATCAGGCAGATAGATGCTTACAGAATACTCCATCCATATTTTCTGTCTCAATGCTCCTTCCAGCTGTGGCTTTTGACTGTGTGGAAACTTTTGTTGCCTGGAGGTTGCCTGCTGTGCTCTCCTACACAAACTGCTGCACAAACTTCTGCACATCCTCTTTGTCTGTGGTTGTTTGTGAGAGCTGCCACGTCCAGCCAGGTCTCTCTGCTCTTTTTGGGGGTACTCTGACTCCAGTAACCTCCTCCTTATCTCCTTCAGGTGTTTTGCCACAGAGCTTGCCATAGTTACCGCTGCTATTGCTGCATATCTTGCTGACTGAATTCCTGTAACGACCAATATCTGTCAACCTGGGCAGGTTAATCTATTTGAGAAAATCCACTTAGATGTCCCTAGTATTAGTATTGATATTACTGCAAGAAAAAGACTAAATATATGCTCTTAGAAAAGGTAACATGAAAAATTCCTGTTTATCCTGAAAAGCATTAGGGAGTTTTTTGCTTGTTTGTTTGGTTTGGTTTCTTTTTCTCAAATTTTCTTCAAGTTTAATCCCATTAGTTCTACATTAGAATTTAGTGCGGTTTGCAGCACTTAAGTTTTATTACTTTGTATTTGTCAATATTACATTTAATTCCCTCTGTGACAACTTATTTACAAATCAAATCTAACTCCCTTTTAAGTTTAGCTGTCTGTATGCCCTTCATTCATCATCTTTCATTTTTTGGTCCTCAAAAAATGCTACTGTACTGCAGCTGTTCTTTGTGTTTGTAGGTCATTTTTCTAAATTAAAGCACAGAACATGCAGCACTAGCCCCTGTGGACTTAAAAAAACACTTTCTCTGGTTTGACATAGCTTCTTTCACAGGAACTATCTATAGTCACTGCTTTGCTATTTTTCAACAGGTTCTGTATCTCTGCCCGTGTTCTGCCCTGAATCTTTGCATCATCCTGGACCTTGACTAGGAACGTGTCATGTGGAATGTTACAAAAAGTTTTCTGAAAATCTAGATTCTGAAAATATATTATGTCATCTGCTGGGCCTTTGGCAGCCCTGTCAGTAGCCTTTGCGTAAATTCTTCTTCCCAAAAATGAAACCAACAAAACCACTGGGAAAATTATTAAGGACATAATTAATAGCTCTTTATTTACAGACAAGTGATTAAATAGGACACGCACTCTGCCAGAAAGGTACCTTGCAAACACTCCACTATGTATTTACCCTGACTTTCCCCACTAATAGTAGTGATGAAAGTAATAATAATAACAATAATAATAGTTCTGTAATTCTTATCTACTGCCTTACACTGTCTAAGCTGCTTGATAACTCCAGAAAAGCCCTATTTGCAAAGGTAGTCCAATTAAATACATATAAATGAATTGAAATGTTTAATTGGCTGGCAACTCATTAAGTGTCTGTAAAACATGGCTGCTCCTTAATCAGAAGACAAAAATGAGCTGTCATATATTGTTATCCACTTGCTGCTTGAAAACCAGAGCTCTGAGGCAAAGATGCTGCCTTTCTTTTATTACTACGCCCCGACTCAGAATGAGAAAAAAAAGAGAGACAGAGCAGATAATGGACCCCATTCATGAATGCAAAAGGTTATTTCTGAGCAGTTATTGCATTGTTTATGCCAGCAAAAATTGCATAACTCTCACTCTCTACACAAATTACATGTTTTCTATGCTTCATTGGACTTTTTACATAGAACATAAATGAAGCTTTTGTAATAGATGGTACAAAGAATGCTATTGGAGCCAGTCTAAGCCTCATTATCAGGGCTGGATGAAGAGTTTGGCTTTCTTCAGGTTTGCTGCAAAGTCAACAAAGTCAAAAATTCCCTTTATGTTTTTATTTCCTTTCAACACCCAGTTTCTTGAGTTTTTTAATGAAATGAAAATGGAGGTTTTCCAACCAAAGTTGTGCTAATTGCTTTAAGACACAAATCAGAGCTTAGTATGATCCGTTAAATGTTGCCAGCCCAGGACAGGGAAAGGGCTTCATGTGTTGACTGAACAGCAGGACTGCCTGGCCAAGGAAAAGGTCACACAGTTCCACAGAGCCAAAACAAAGCACAACAAAAAATTTCAACTGGATTGCTGCTGTGAATATGGGAAGGTCATGTGAAAGGAACTTCCATTTCTCAATCCAAGGGCTGCTAAAGTGGTATCCATTCACCCCCATATAATGCTATAGATTACCTTTCAAAAGCAACTTTTGATGGGTTTTTTGGTGTCTGATTTGTCCCTGAAGTTCAGGTTAGCTACCCTGTAGTTCCACAACTGAATTTGAAAATAGCGGTTAGTTCTGCTCTTGGAAATCATATTCAATGCATGTTCTAGGCTCAGCTGAGGCTGTAAATTCTGGGTGCAGCAATGCAGCAGAAGCTGCCAAGGCCATGGCCTTCCCAAAAGCATCATCCCTAGAGAAAGGTAGATAGCTCAGGGCAAGCACCAGACACTCGTGTCACCAGATGTAGAGCGCAGCTCAACAGAACGAAGAAGCAGGAAGAGTTCTTTGTTTGGAATTCCAGCAGCAGTTTATTCACTAGCACACCAAAGGGGCCCAGGCACAGGAGAATCAAGAACAAAGGAGGGCCCAGGGTTTTACATGGGATGAGGGGAGGAGCATCAGTCTGAGGGCCAATGTGTATAGGGACCAGGGGTGGTGCAAAGGTGGAGTCAGAGGGAAACGACCAACAGGGATACAGAGGAGGAGTTGCAGGGAGTGGGAACCAATAGGGAAGGCAGTAGTAGGGAACATTCTAGAAGGGGGGAGGAGCACAGGGGATGATCTAACTGGGGTTATTAGCATAAAGAAGCAGAGAACTGTTGGAAAGTGTCTCACTGCATTGCCCTATCTCAAAGTGTGTGTCCTGCCAGGGCATCCCAGTTTCTGCATCTCCTTTGATGACCTGGGGTGCAACATTTGGGCCCCCTCACTACAAGAAAGACATCAAGGTGCTGGATCATGTCCAGAGAAGGGCAACAAAGCTGATCTGAAGGGTCTGGAGCACAAATTTTATGAGGTGCAGCTGAGGGAGCTGAGAATTTTTAGTCTGGAGATGGAAGTTTCAGGGTGGACCTTGTGGCTCTCTACAAATGCATGAAAGGAAGTTGTGTGAGTGAAAGTGAGGTAGGGATTTGCCTCTTCTCCCAAATAGAAAGCAACACAAAATGATGTCAGGTTTGGTGAGGGACGGTTTAGATTCGATATTGAGAGAAATTTCTTCAACAAAAGACTTAAAAGAACGGGAACAATATGCCCAGGGAAGTGGTTGAGTCACCATCTCTGGAATTATTTAAAAGGTGTGTAAATATGGATCTGAGTAACACAGTTTAGTGGTGGACTTGCAGTGTTCAGTCAATGGTTGGACATGATGATCTTGAAGGTCTTTTCCAACCAAAATGAATCTATCATTGTATGAAAGCACATATATTTTGCCCACGTTATTATGGCAGTAGAGTTGGATTTAGCCTGACTATGCTGCCTCTGTAAGAGAGGGATTTACAACACTACTGCTACCTCTTATTATAATTACTGCATAGAAGTAATATTTATGTATAGAGAATCTTTTACATAAAGAAGCATTCCTACCTGTGAGATTGCCCATATACATAAATTGATTATTTTTGCTCTATTGAATTGTCTGCCCCTCTTGCAAGAAGACTACAAAACATTCATGCCAAACCTTTTTTTCCAACATTTGATTCAGAGTGGATGCATATTTGTCAATTTGATGAGCCTCTCTCTTTTCCCTTGTTGATAGTTAGGCATGAAAATATTGCTGTTAGGTCCCATGGGTCTTTTTACAATTATTCCCTGAATGACTAACACCTAAAAACTCTTACAACTGAAGCAGTTTGTAAACAAAGATATTTACCAAGGTAGCATCAGAAGTCAAGATGAATGCCAAAAATTGTGTCTATCAAATCTAAATCCTTATTTTCATCTACTAAGCAGAGACCCTACTGCCCAACTAAGAGCAGGACTTTAGTTCTGTCTGAAGTCAAAAAGCATGCCTTCACTCTCATTCTAGTATTCATCTATATTCTGAAGCACAGAAATTACCCATTAAAGTTATTTTTATGATTAGCTTTTGCTTGTTTGGGTGGGGTGTGTGCTATCTTATTAGCTACTCTGAATCAGCCTCAGCCCCTTTGGTGCCTTCTCCAGAAATATTACTTTGGAATCACTACATTTCATTTGCTGATGAGGTGAAAAGAACCTAATTATTCTGACAATTTTATCTAAGGCTTGCAGATTTTATGTACTGAGTATATAAAAAATAACTTCTTGATGAATAATCCTCTAGGAGTACATTTTTGTAGCCATCATCTGAAATGGTCCTTTTTACACACAGATATGCAATTCTTCCACTGGATGATAAATAAATTTGCTTTAATTCAGGGATCGCTGTCCCAACATACACACATATAGATAAATATACATATACATCCATATAAATTTTAATTGAGCTATAGCAACCTCTCTACAGAACTGTGAACGACATTGAGACAACTACTAAATATTTTATAATTTTAACACATTAGCCATGTGGTTTCTGTTCTATGATTTTCTGTCCTTTACTTGAAATGATGAGTAGCTTTTACTGTTGACATGTAAGAACTGAAAACTATAGCAATATAAAAGCCAGATATGGCCTATCAATAAAAAATATCCATTCCAAAAATGCATAAAAATAAAAATAACACGGATGAGTTTACAAAGTCAAACTTTTAAAGGGTGAAAGTGTTAGTGAATATGATTGGTCTCAGTGACCGTAATGGTCTTCTCCAACCTAAATGATTCCATGATAACACGGTTAAAATTTTGCTGTTTCTGGTAGCACAGCTGAGGGAAAGGCGCTACAGCTCTCTCTTTCTGAGCACAGCCACTGGCAAGGCTGAGCATGCATTCCCCAAATGGCACATACAGAAACATTGGCAATACACATGGAAAGCCATACAGAACCGGACAGATAGAAAGATCCAAACACAGCACAAACAGTTGCTTAATTTTGTAACCCTTTCTGCCAGTCCAGGGTGAAGTTAGTGGAAAAGACTGAAGATTTACAAAGCTGATCATCTCAGCAGCATGGGCTTGTGCATTAAAGGCAGGAACTTGACCCAGAGCCCTGTTTTCCCGATTTCTAGCACTCCCAAAGCCAGTGATAACCTTTCAATTCCTTACAGTTCAGAGCCCCTCACACATACACTTGTGTGCATACATATTTTTGTACACACACACACACCCACACACACCCACACACACCCATTCATGAGCCCACACACACTGTTGATCCAGTCCCTCTAGTAAATAACCTTGAATACTCAATCTGCCCCGTAGATCCTTGGGATTCTCTTGATTCCAGTAAAGCCAAATACATGTAAATATGTCAATAAGCCAACCCTTAGACCTCTTGGTCAGTGTAGTAGATGATTTGGACACCTCTGGTCTCCACTGTCACACTCTCCAGCTGTCAATTTTCAGACATTCTGGTCTCTCCAGTATCTGGCTCATGGTTCTGACTGCTTTATTACCTGGCTGTCAAGCCTCTTATCCTACTCATGGGCTACTCTGCCATGATATTTGCAAGCAATCACAAGCAATCACACGGACACATATAGTCACACAATATGCAGGTGCTGACACTTAGACATGTTGTCCCTTATGACCTGTGGTCCCACATCAGTTGCTGGCATTCAGATACCCATATGAACATATGTGCACAAATTAAGGGGCTCCTCACCCAGGAAAATAATTAGACATGCAATTTGGTAAGAAGACTGGACAGACTTCACTGATCACTCCCAGAGCATGACAATCTGTCTCTTATTGCACCGTTGGTGGTTCCCCTAAACATCCTGTAATTCTATAATCCCAAGGTAATCTTCAGCTGCATCCCATACCTAATAAATCCCATATCCCTAGGCAGTGACACCCTGCTGTGAGGTAAGGCAAACAGCATTTCCCACTGACTGATCTTGACATGCCTCAACTGGTGCCCTTGGGGCTGCTGCTCTCTCATAGCAGGTCAGGGAGGAGCTTCTATGAGAAGCTCCTGGGACCAGAGCTTCTTTCTCTGATCATCTTATTGGGATTCTGCTGACCGATATTGCTTCTCTGTGTTCCAGTGCGTTCACAGTTACGATCCTTTAACCAAGTAACTGAAAATGTAGAGATAATCATATTCTTATTTTCTTTCAAAGGATTGAAAACAAGGATAGAATCTGGTTTAAAGTAAGAGGTTTTATTTCTTTGAATTCACAAGGCCCCTGTAGAGGGGATCCACATATTTTTATTGAGCTTTGTCACTCTTCTTAAGCATCCTCTCTTTTCCATGTGTTAAGTGGAGAGTTATAGATTCCCTCAAAGGATGAAGATAACATAAATGAGATCCCCTACTTGGAATTATTCTCTGAATATTAGTCTCCAAGTCTAAGATTAGCTTCTTCCCTGGTCTTTACTGTCTCAACAATATCCTCTATATTTTCTTATTGTCTTCTGCCTAATTAGTTGTATGTCCTGTATTAATGACAGAGTCTGTTTCAAGTGTGAAATACAAGACAACCCTGCACCTCTGTTTCACTTCATTGCTACTCAGCTCAGGGCTTCTTTCTGGTCCTTTCTCTTAAGGCCAGCTCAGGAAAATAATGTTCCAGAAGAATGTAGCCCCAAAGGGATGTTGCCAGTGGTATTACTATGAGGGCTTTGTGCTTGGGTTTCTTTTATTTTTCAGCCCAGATTACAAATAATGAGCAAGAGATACGTGACTATGTCATGATGGGTAGCATCTGTTTGTCCCTAATATATATGTTGTGGTGGTTTAAGAAAATGTATTACTAGGTCATGTGAAAATTTCTGACAACGAAACTGCTCCTTCCCTTTAGGACTGCTGAGAATGCTTGGAATAGCTTCAATGATAGTAGGAGAGTTTTGTGAGGGAAAAATGAGAAGCTACTCTAGAGCACAGCAATGAGACTCAGATAACACTGAAAGGGGCTGGAAGCTGACAGAGAAGTCTCTGCTGTAACAGGAAGTAATCCTAAGACTGGATGGTCTGTATTGAGCTCACTGCAACTCCTGTATTTCTTAGACCAACTGAAACCAAGGGTAAAAACTGGCAACCATCTTCCAAAAATGCATGTGAATAGAGAGGAGGTGTCATAAAAATCTATTGTTTCTCTGCTCTCATTCTGTATTTGAAAGGTAACTGTTATGATTCATATTCTAATAAAAAATTGGCTTTCTATTGTGAATGTCCTTTCAGTCTTTTTTTTTCTTCTCTTTAGGGAAATATTCTATTAGGAAAATGCATGAGCAGTTGTATACTTAGTTTCAAACACAGAATATGAGACTGAATTCCTTGCCAGGGTCCAAAGTGAGGATGTGCAAAAAGCATCAATATGGGTATCCATGTGACTGTTAAAGAGAGAACAGAGCAAAGCTGCAAAAGAAAGGAACATAAATTAAACATTAAGACACTTTAAAATCATCAGAGATAAAGAGGACACAATGGGAAACTGAACTGACCAGATGGTCTGAAGATCAAATATGCTTTTAGAGTTTTGTTTTCATCTTTAATATTCATGGAAGCTGCGAAAAGAAGATATACTCTGAGTGCAATCTGAAGGAATCACTAACAGTAGAAAATTTCACTAAAAGGTGTTTTTTTATGTTGAAGATGATAAAGTAAAATTCACAAAACCTGAACTCTATTTTATTGGAATTATATTGTTGGAGGTTTTTAAAATTATTATTAGAAACTGTTATTTAAATAGTGTTTTAATAGCTTTATGTATTACTTTAGTTTATATTTACTATATAAATCCATATTCCCTTCTGAATTCAAAAAGTATTCACAAAGATGAATGATAGGCTATTTTGCATTTAATATGACATATCTACTCAATAATAAAGACATGAAATTATATTTGTACAAACTTCTACAAATGGAAAACAATGTTCCATTTCTTTGTAGTCCTCACCTATTTTATTAAAATTTGTGAATACAGGAGTTTAAAGCGGAAATGGTGAAGTGAGAGAAGAATAGGAATAAATATAAATAGATCCTAATTTGATCTACTGCCACCAGAAATAGCATTAAGGTCACTTCAACATTCATTTAAATACAACTAAATAAAAGTGGGTTAAAAGAAAGACAAAAAAAAAGAAATATGAAAAAAATCTTGGCACCATCATCTTACTGTCTTCAAACTATTACTATTAATAAGAAGTAGAAGAGCAAATGAGTGAAGTTTTTCCCTCATTTTGTTCATGTGAACTAGATGTCTGCGCTCCTATTATAATTAATAGAGACTTAGGGCAGGATTCAGCTACATAAACATGGGTATATTCTGCCACCTCAGATGCCAATACACCTAAATGGAGTTGGCAGGTTCGAGACAGAACTTATGGAAGATATGCAGCCTTTTGGAGATCAGCTGCTAGAGTCTGGGCACGATGCCTTGTCTGTCTTACATTTTGGTACCTGAAGCCTGCCAAAATGACTGCTGTAGTTACAGCTGCAGAGATATGCAGCAAATTCTGATCCCAGAAACTGGCATGCTACTTGCCAAAAACCAGGAGTCTATTGTGATTTCAGGTATTTTAGTGTATTAAAAACATCTGGTTTAGCATCCAAGTCATAGGACCTACAGGAGACCTATTCCCTTGGCAAGTGACAGATAGAGGCCAGGAAAGCATCTCAAATAGCTAAATATATTTAGGAAAGCTTAGTAAGGCCAAATTATTTTTTTTGTTGTTGTTGTGTGTCATTTGTAAGAAATACCCAGTGAAAAGTAACTGAAATGTGTGTAAGGATAATAGTATTCATATAATGGTGTACATGTATATATGAGAGCATATGTGTGTGCCTATTGTGTATGCATTAGGTTACATAATGATTTTTTTTGTCAGTAGATAATTATTTTACTATAACCCTCATTCTTATCTATTTCTGGGCTACCTCCTTTATTGAGCACTCACAGGGAAATTAATTTATTATCAGTGTGGATATAATCATCATGGGGGTATATCAGTGTGGGTGTTCTGTCAATCTAGTGCACTTAGCTGTGATACCCTGAAGTCAAGGAATTTATGTGTCCTTTTCCTGGTAGCTCTACAACCCAGGTTTAATAGCATCTTTCCTCTCTCTTTCTACTAGGTTTATGAATTTTCTACTAGGTAAATTAAATTTATTTCATTTGCAAAATGTATTAGCATTTTGATCCAAGAAACTCAGGGTTCTGTAATTACATGGGAAAAATTAATAGCACATGAATATTTGTAAATGAGATTCAGAATCTTTAAATTCCAAGCTCAGACTTGTGGCAATTTGAGATCTTCCTTTCAAACAAAGATTAACTTGTCTGGTCCCTGAGCTCTGGATTATTGCTGTAGAAGCCTAAAATTGATTTACACTGCCATTCTGGATCACAGAGTTCCTTCTACCCTAAACAGAAGTGCTCAGATGCCTTTAGATCAATCTTTAGCTAAGCAGTTAGATGCAGGATGTTTTATCTAAGCTCCATCGTGATTCAAATACCGACTGAAGAAGCACACAAATTGTAATTCCCTGGTGAGAATCCCTGGTGAGAATCCCACTATTGACAACTTCTGAATCACCTCTGTGAACATATTCCTTCATTTTGGCTGTTTCATTGTCTGAATCTAAAAATAGCCTGAATGATTTGAATACTCAAATGAAGTTTTAATAAATCCTACAAATCTCCTATAAAAATCTGATCTCACTTCTTCCTCTCATATTTGAAAGAGTCTTCAAAGTACAAGTGTCCTCCTCATCCTCATTAAAGACAGTTCGGTAAGAAAACCTTTGGACTTTGTTGCCGTTTTTTTTCCTTTTTCCTTTTCCCTTTGCTTATCCTCACTGTATCACACTTTCAGAGTTGTGAGTTTTAAGGACAATAATTTTTTCTGTATTTATATTTCAAAGGCAAGTCAGGATATTCAGTACCAGGAGCAACGCACAACAGCAGAGTAATTTGCACTTGTCTAAAAAAATGCATATCTGCACATAAATACAACAACCCTCAATAACTGTTACCAAACAGGAAGGTAAACTAAAAGTTGTTTTTTTTAAACAAAATTACTTAATTTCTGATAAGCTTCTGTCAGACTCTTTTGTCAAAAACATGGTATTTCATCCATCTCTGTGTTATCAGAATTTGAATTTGTTCACTGAAATATGAATTCCATGTCTCTGTATTCTTTGTGGATATAATTTTGTATCCATTGTTACAAAATAGTCCTGAAAATGCATCTATTTGGTTTTAGTGGCAATATCTTAACCTCTATATACTTATTTCCTGTCAAAATAATGCATTAATATCTGAATTGTGTGGAACAGGATATTTTCACCAGCTGGACATCTCCTTACAAAGAGAATATGTCTGCATAGCTAATTTACACATTGCAAGACGAAACTAGCATCCCATCACTCTGAGAATGGGATAAATTCATACAAATTTTAATTCTTATTAAATCATTGTGCTAGAGATAGAGAAATGCTGTGCTGTTTCTGTTTTCCAGGTTTTGGGTTTTGTTGCTGCCTTGTTGAAACTGATTTACCCCCCCTTACATTCTTGTGCACTTAAAAAAAAATAATTCAGGCTATTTCCATACAAATTATACTTTTCCTGGATTCATTAAATGCTCTTTACTGAGACCATAACTGGACTGTCTTCTCTCAAATTGCCTATGCAGAATATTGAAAGGGTCAAAATAGTGCAGCATGCTATGGTATTTCACAGAGTAGAAGAACATGCAGATTGCTCTTGTTTCTCATTCTTGTAATAAGGGATAGTAACAAGAAAAGAAAATGGCTGAAAATGCTTTTGTTCCCATGCGTCAAATACCATAATTAGAATAAGAAATGCTACAAATTAACCCATTCTCATTACAGTCACTATATTATAATTTCATGGTCCTCTTCTGATGCTGTACTCTTGCTAAGCACATTTACATCTCATCAGTGAACACAAGCAGCAGATCTGCTGGCGGTGAATGCTTGATTCACTCCAATTTATGTCTTCTTTTCAGCTGGGGAATCCATTGTGTGAGCTAATAGCAGGTTTCCCATTTGAAATGACTGCAGATCTCTTCACATTTGGATACAGTACGAGCATTGTCATAATTTTTTTTTTTATGTCTGACATAATTGTTGTATTATACTATGTGCAAGCAAAAGAAATGAAATTTTCAACATTAAATGTAACACAAAGGGCAATACTATGCTTTACTCTCAGAGATGTGTGGGGGAAAGACAAGAACCCTTTTCTCTTAAGCCAAGATGCAAGTATAGCTGCAATCTTTGTGTTCACCTGCATAAAAGACTTAAAATTTTCACCATTAACCACACTATTTATGCAAGGGTAGTTGTCAAAAAAGAGGCTTTTACTAAAAAAATTAATGGGATGAATGTATCCTTTTGTAGAGTGTTTGAATTTCCATGTTCCTCTTAGCTTAGTTTAGAAGCATAATTTCCATTAAATTCTCACAAAATATTCATAGTATTTCTATTTCTAATTTAGCGCTGTACAAGTAAAAAGTGAACATGAGTGACATGCTTATCTAACAATATTAGTTTTGGGTTTGTTTTTTTTTTCCCAAAAAAAATACAGGTCCAGTGAACTCTCCTGTGTGGAGAGGAAAAGCCATATTTGAGGTGTTTTGCTTGTTCTGTTGTGCCTGGCCTGACAACTAAAGACAGCACAACCTACTAAAAGCTAATGGAGGTTTCCTGTTGATGTTAGTGGGAGAGGATTTCATTGAAAAGATTTTGTCCTACTAGACAGGAGGGCTACATGCATTATCTCTAAAACCTTGGAGATTGACATAAGAGATGCACGATCAGTGACTCAAAACACGGGGTTATTTCACCTGTCCTTAATCATTAGTGCTTGGATTCACTTAATCTAGCTTTGGACATTTCCAGTATGAGTGTTGACGTCCTGGGCAAGATTCAGTTGCCTAAGCACAGGAACTTAGTGTCACTGGAGGTCTTTTAGGATATTGAAGGCATACACAGGCCACCTAGGTAGGGCACAGAAGTTACAGAGACACGTGCATTCTGGTGCCAAAGCTGAGTATCACGTCTGCTTTAGCACAATACAAATAAATGATACTGTATGCCTACATTAAGGTGTCTGAATGTCACTCTTAACCTGTCTATTTGGATCTTCTAAGGTCAATTCAGTTGTCAATACATTGGCATATTTGTTTCTTGTGTCTACATCAGTCATGCCAAAGGTTATGAATATTCTGCATGAATTGTATCATATGTGTTTACCTTAATGAAAATTAAGGTATGGATGAAAATTTCCTTGTTAATGAAAATCTCAAAGCTGCCAGCTGAATCAATTTTGGCTTTGCTAGTTAAATCAGGCTAATATCATAATTAATGAGAAAATATTTCCTTTCAGGTCACGATTCCTCTCATCAGTTTACATGTTTACTTTTGGATGAGATGAACAATACCCAGTAAGCTTTTTTGGGCTTATTTTTTCATTTGTTTGAGATTTTGTTTTTCCTTTTTCTTTTTTTAGAGACAGTTTTATAAGGTTCAGGTTTCTCAGCTATGAAGATTGACAGGTATCCTTGCCTTGCATTTCTTTTCCTAGTTTTTTTATATAACTGAGAGTTCAGTAATTCAGTAATTCCATAGTGATGTGGAAGCCAGGCTAACCACTGGCATGAAAGGAAGATTAGAGGTAAAAATATGCCCTCACCCATGCCAGCACAGTTACAAGAACTTATCAGTCACAAGCCTGAAATTTATTCTATTCAATGACCCCATATTTCAAACAATTAGTAGTAGAGATCTGAAGAATACTTCTCCAACTTCTGGCATTAAGCTGTTTTGGATATCCTGAAACTGTAGTTGTGCTCAGATTGCTAATTACTAGATTAGTGAATTTGATTTTTCATGTTTCCATGTGAATCTTTGTGTTTCAAATCTGCTTTATGTTCAAGTTCCACAGAGTAAGCCATAATTCACTGGAAAAAGAACACTAATTTACTTTATGATTCATAGAGCTCTTCTATACCCATTTTGGTTGTACTTTCTAATGGTGAAAACCATTTTTTTAAACTATTCTCATACAAAAAAAGTCCCATACTTCTTATCATAAATTTCACCTTTCTGTATTTTTTCTCATTCTGCTTTTTTTTTTTTTATAACATAAGGAAACCACGATACAAAGTAGTGTAGCAACTAAAAGAAACATGATGAAGGCTGTGAAATTTCACCAGAATACTTGAAAAGTTCACTGGACCTGTGACTATGTTTGCACTCATATGATGAAGACAAAAATCAGTTTCAACCTTAGTAGTATTTGTCCAGCTACAATATGAAATATTAAACCTTGAAGAAAGGACCTAATTCTCCAATTGCTGAAGGAATTTTCAGAATTTCCATGAACTTCCATGCATCAGACATAATTTTTTGACACACTAAGCCTCTTCTATGCGCATCACTGAACAGAATTTTTCAGCTACCTCTGACCCAAGTTAGATTTCAGTGAGTAGAATCCAAATCAACAGCTCTGTGCTGCATTTAAATACCATGAGGGATCCAGACCCTTCCTGGCTTCATTTTAATATTAATATTAAAAAAATAGAAGCCAAAAACCTCCAATCTGTCATGGATGTGTATGATAATTGACATAATAGGCCCTAACGGCTACTTTGGAGCATAATGGACCATGACAGATCCATTGGAGCTTACTCAGAGATTGAGATATTTTAATATAATTTAATTTAAAAATAAAATCTAGATAAAATTATCATTCATTTGTATACAATATTATTATTAATTTAAATATTAAACTGCAACTCTCACATGCATATACAGACAATAAGTACCTTAAAACAAATGGTAAGAATAGAATTTCTAGAAAGCCTTCTCAGAACTTACCTGATCAGAATGAAGAGTTCTTCTCACATATCTAACCTGGCTAGGTGAATGAGATATGCATTGTGGTAATTACAAGTTGAAGATTTTGTGCATGTTAGTCACAGAAGTAAAGAATGCAGAACCTGCAAATTTCATCTTAGCATTTTAGTGACCTGACCAAGCTGGTAGCAAAATTTCGTTGTCCAGAGTAATGGAGAGAGAAGGAAAAGCTAAGAGTAAATCACACTGAGAGGAGGTCATTTTCCAATGGTCCTAAAAGCTGCTTAGCTGGGCACACGCTGACTCATGTTCAGATGGCTGTCATCCAGCATTCCCAGATCCCATTGTGACAATATCATGTTTTGCATGCTAATACCACAAAATTCAGAAAGAAAAACAAGAAATCCATATAAAAACATACATACCTTGAATATTTTCTTACATACTGAATCTAATTTTTTATTTCATTTTTCTCCTAATTTTTTTTAGGGTTCTATGTCACTATCTAGAGTGCCAAGAAATGGCATGCAGTGGAGAAACATGGTTGAAAGAAAGAGTGCAAGGGAAAACAATTTCATCATCAGACCTTTTCTTATCAGTAGCATTTACTGTCCCACATTTGACTTAAGCCATGTTGCATTACTCACCAAAGCCCACAGACTTCATTCCATGGACCTTGACCTAAGTACCCAGGTATATTAACTTCACTGAAACAGGTCCTTGTCTTGTAATCAAAATAGCTAAGTCAAAATATGTGATTGTACAAGTGCAGAAACCATATTTTAAGAAATCAAAAGCTTCAATCTAGGATATGAAGATTTTGCTACTGGGCATATTTTGTATTAGAACAATATACTCTTCCTTTAAGTTAAGAAGATTTTAGTTTTCCACCTCAGTACTTTGGAACCTCTCTGGAGTCAAAAGGAAATTATTAGAACCTCAAGAGACACCTGCAATATTTCAAACCTCTCCTTCAGCTTTGGAATGAAACTTTTCTCCATCAAGTAGAGAGGAACTCTTAATTGCCATCTTCCACATTATGATTGGGATTTATCTCCTCACTGACTAAAGAGGAAGCATGGTTGACAAGATTAAACAAACTGAAGAGCTCTTAGGAAACTTCAGAGAGATTATTCCCTTTATGGAGACAGACATTCTGAATTGCCTTCCCAGAACTCCTGACAGTTTTTGATCTAGCTTATAGGAAGTTAATTCAGCAGGAAGCATCTTGCCTATTTGGCATGTGAGGAAAACACAACTTCAAACAGGAGGGCTCATATTCTGGCTGCAGAACACCAGGCTGCATGTTAGCCATCACTGAGCTCCAGAATGGGATTGAAGTTCAGATATATCTCCCTGATTAATTCCATTTTGTTTGTTCTATAAACAATTTAGGGGCTTAAAGTCAGCAATGTTTACAGTATTTGTACTAATTGTAATGTTTGTAATTTCACCATGCAATTTTCTTATATCCTTCCTCTCTGTGCTCTAAGAAAGGCCACTATATTTAGGGAGTGGTCTAAACTCAGTTGACATCATTCCCTCTACTTCAAACAACTCTAAATAGGACCTGACAGAGAAAAACTGCAAATTGCCCCAATATTTGATGAATTAAGGCCAAAGAGTAGGACTAATCAAACAATAGGATGGAAGGCTCCCATGTGTCCTGAACAAAATTCACTGCTATGTGTAAACCATGTACTTAAGCCAAGAATGCCAAATATAGACTTTGTTAAATTGTTAATTACACCAGGTTGTTAGGAGTTTTTTTTTTTCTTACTTATGTTATAAATGTAAATAATTTAGGAAAGAAATGGAGTGCAGTGACATCATAAATATTTTACTTGCTCATTTGAAGGGCATAGTGTTATTGAAATACATATGCCTGTACATGCAAATGTAGACTTTGGACTTATCACTGTATGTTCACAAAGTTGTCTTGGAAGATATATAATTTAGGATAGTGGACTGATACTATAATATTTCATCATGGTAGTAACATTTTTAAGTGTAATAATTTCCAAACAATTCTTTCAGAACATCTAAATAAAATAAAAATATTTTTAAATCTATACCCTTTTTCAGAACCAAGCTGTCTCCTATTTTTGCCCAACACTGGCCAGCACAGTTACTTGCTAACTAATTTGAGGGGATTGTCAGTCTAACTTAAACACTGAAATGTTTCTGTCTACTAAGTTTAGTTCTGGTCAGAGCTTTGAGATGCTCTGGTGAAAATTGGAAATGAATCTGTCTCTCTTTTCAGAGACAGGGTTAGTCTGTGCTAATGGGAAAGGTCTTTTATCAGAAGTTCATGGAAACAATTAATTAAATACTTGTGATGGAGAACTTCAGCAAGTATGTTCTGAACCTGTTTTATGGTTGCTTAGATCTTTCACAGTGCAGTGACATCATTTTGTATCTTGCTCTTCTGTTGGGACTGTGCAGAATATCTAGTGCTCGTAATGTCATTTTTCAGAGATTTTCTGAGACACTGTGTTCTTTGATGTCTATAAGTAAAAGTAATCTAATTTACCAGTTGTCGTTCGAAAGACTGTAAAAAAATGTAGAATATATCAATATTCAGGTTTCTCCTTTTCATTTTCATTTCTGTGAATAGCTTCTATATCACACAAAGTATGTTTTTATTATTCAGAACAGTCACTTTTAATAAAGAGACTCAAAAACATTGATTTGAAAAAGTTCTCTATTTCTATTGTGATAGTCATCAGATTTAGTTTGAAAAGTAGTGCTAGGACTTATTTTAACACAAGAAATAAATCTAAAATAAGCCACAATCAGTAAAATTTTGTACCACAAATTAAAGCTGTGTGAAACATACTGTTTTCTAGTTGTCTTTTAAAATTTATATTTATTTTTTCCCATATGTATTCTTTAGATATTCTTAGATATTCTTTAGATATTTCTGAAGACAAAATGAAAGGAACACCTTACCCCCAAGTATCCTTTTGTTGCAAGTTGTTTCCTGACATCAGTTTTTGACATGCTTGCTGCTACATGAGACTGTGATTACTGTTTAAGTTGCAAATGAGATTTCTATAAATCAGCACCTGAGCCCTCTCTAGTTCTCTCTGGCCATGCAACTTGAACATGTGGCTTACATTTCAATGAAACAGAACCATACAAGAACATACTTGCAGCAGATTGAACAAAGCCACAGCTCTTAGAGAGTATAATGTCCAGGTCTACCTGTGCATTTTTTTCCCCACTCATTTGGCTACTTCATTTTCAGTTCTGTCAAAGTGAATTATTTGGTGAATTATTTGGTGAATTATTTGGTGCTGGTTGTTATTATTTTCTGCTGGTTTGCTCTGTTTTGAATTAGTAGGTTTATCTGCTGAGAAGAAACCCTCAGGACAGTAAGATTATGCTTTCATAAACACCTCTGCTGCATACATCTGTAATGTCACCAGAAGAACTACCAGATGGAAGTCCCTGCTTATTAAAAGCTGAGCTTTGTGCTTTTATCACCTCCTGTTTAGATTTATGAATGTTGTTTGACTTCTGTGGGCCTTGTGGACATTTATCAAGTAAATAACAATTCTTAGAGTATAGCAGTATGAATATACCCAGCTTTCAGGTGGTACCATGTTCCATGGCCTGAATTAATTACCTGAAATTTTTCATAGGGCAGAAATATCCTGTCATAAGCACATCCTGGTTCCCCAGTGTTCCCACTCAGATCCCTGGCTGTTTATTTGCCACTGTCAAAGTTTCAGGGTTTTCAAAACATGCACATTCTGTGCTTGCCCTGCTTTTGAATGCAGTCATAACCCTGTATATGCAAGGCTAAAATAAAGAAGACTGCCACTAACATCACTGGGGTTTAAATTTTGACTCCAGTGGTAAGTTGAATGAAGGGACAAGCATTGGACAGGAGATATTTCACTCATGCTATATTTGTCAGAATCTCTACATTTGACTAGTCAGAGATCCAAACAGCTAGTTTAATTTCTTCATCCTCATCTCAAAACCAGCAGTTAAGTGATTACTTTTAGCAATAGTTTTTCCCTAATTCCCTGCTCATTTTGCTATATCACAAAGCCCAGATGCTTTCTTTAAAAACACACCAAATGTAATCCTCCCTTAGGCTGCTCTCACTGTGCTTCAGCTGCCCCTGTGTCAGTGTCACTCTACAGATCACAAATTTTCTTCTGTTTTTTTGACATCTCAGAATTATTAGAACTGTGATAATAACTGTATTTTAATAAAATATATTCCACCATTTCCTTTGGACTTCAGGCTGCTGAAAGAGGAGATCCAGTCATAGATTAGAGTACAGATAGGAAGTCCTATTTCTTCTAGTAAATTAAATCCAACACTGCCCTCTTCCTTAGGAATCAGAAAAGGAGGATCAGCTCTGGCTTTCTCATTGATAATAAATGTGTTTTATTCATTTTTCAGGGTGTGATAGCTCATGATGTTTTAATTTTAATAGCTTAGACTGATGAGTTCACAGCTCCACTATTAGTATTCATTAGTTATGTAGCAGCATGGTGAAGTGACAGATCTAAACACCCCCCTCTCAGGGGTTAATACCGATTAATGTGAAAAAGACACTGGAGAAGGAAAAAATTTTACTTGGATACTCTTTCCTCCCTTCTTTCCTTTGTATTGCATTTTACTGCAGAAATTGTATACAATTGTATTGTATGACCTAGTGGTTGCAACAGCAGCAGCAATAATAATAATAATAATAATAATAATAATAATAATAATATACCCTCATTGAAAGTGGCAATTAAGAGAAATGGGAATATACATGAATTGTACTTTTACCTAATAAGTGGATTTGGTGTTTTGAATGAATTTGTGATGACTACTATCTGTGAGAATCTATAGGATCACAGATCTTGTAATATTTTTTTTCCCTTATTTTCTGGTCAATCATATTGAAAAAAAATCAAAACAAAATATAAGTAATAGTAAGGTAAAAATGTCATTTCAATATTGTAAAATATTCCTTTTATTCCTGGTATTTCTTTTTCTGCTGCCATCCCAAATTAGCTGTACATTTGATACAAACTTAAATTAATTTCTGATATTCCCGAAGTATCTGAACAGAAGCCAAAAAACAGGGTCTCATCACAACTACTTCTGGAAACTTCTGTAATGCAAATATTTAAACTTCATGTTTAGGCTTTTTTTTAGAATCCTTGTTAAGAAACTCTGAGGGTACTGTTTGATTCATGCTACAGTGGTTGCCTAAAATGAGTCTGCTGAACTGGACTTTTACAGTATTTATTATTGCTAAATGATTCAAGTATACTGCAGCAAAAGAGTGAGCAAACCTAAGGGTGGACAGAGTAGTCCCGGTTCAAGTCAGAACTCGAATCAAATCTTACTGTCCATCATAAATCAATAAACTAATCTTATTGCTAGTCTATTTGAATAGTTCATCAAACTGTTGAGTATATAAGGTTGCTATATTATTCAGTACAGAGCTGGGAAGGTCTCTTCTAGGATTATTTTCTTGAAATCTCTTGCCTCAAATCTTGGTCAAGATAAATGCACCATCTACTCTGAGCTGATCATGTTACTTGGAAATGATCATTCAAAAAGATTTTGTTTTAACAAGAGCAAGGGCCAGATTATGCACCTGGGACAGGATAACCCTGGTTATCCATGCAAACTGGGGGATGAGAAGTTGGAGTGCAGCACTGTGGAAAGATATCTGGGAGATTTGGGCTGATAGCAGGTTTCACATCATGCATCAGCAGTGTTCCCTGGCATCTTAAAGGACCATCATCCAATGCCTTGTGATGTACAAGGCACGGAATGGCAGCTGGTTGAGGGTAATGATTGTTCTACTCTACATTGCACTGCTGCAGCCTCACCTCCAGTATTGTGTGGAGTTTTGGACACACAAAGTATAAGAAAGACATCAGACTGTTAGAGTGTGCCCAGAGAAGGATGGTGGTAGTCACGTATCCTCTGAACGGAGAGAGACATTGTTCTCCTAGGATTTTCCTGGGAAACTGTGAGAAGTTGTGGGAAACTTAGAGAAAAGAATTAAAACAATTATTATCTCTCTTTCTGTAACTGGTGTTTATAGATATGATTCTCCTGAGTGTGCTATTCATAGCTCACCAATAATGTGAAATGTTTTTACTTTGAGACCAATCAAGTCTCACATTAGCAAGTCACATTATAAAAAGACATGCTACTTTCATTAAACACCTTCTGATTCACCTTCTGAAGACTGGAATCTTTTCTTTCCATCCCTGACTCAACAGCATCAGAGGGTGAAAGGTCTTGAAGGTAAGAGGAGCAGCTGAGGTTGCTTGGTTTGTTCAGCTTGGAGAAAAGAAGGATGCAAGGTGCCCTCATCAAAGTATACAGCTTCCTCAGGGAGAACAGAGGAGGCAGAGGGGCTGGTTTCCTCCCTCTGGTGACCAGTAACAGGACATGAGGAGATGGAATGAAGCTGCACCAAGGGAAGTTCAGGCTGGTCATTAAGAAAAGGTTTTTCACTTAGAGGATGGGTGATCACTGGAAAAGTCTCCCTGGAAATGTGGATATGGCAGCAAGCCTGCCAGAGTTCAAGGAACATCTGATCAGTACCCTTAGTCATATAGTTTAGTTTTATGTTTCTGTGATGCTTTTTAATTGTCTGAACATATTTTGATCATTCAGGAAACTTAAATGAAATTTCTGTTTGATAATTTTTTTGTTTATTGTTATTCTGTTATCTTCAGAAACTGGCCAAGTGTCAGTTTGGTTTGGTTTCATAGACAGTTCTTAGTTCTTATGCAAAGGATGACTTACACTATATACCAACTAGCTCTAGTTCTTGTTCTATTTCACCTCAAATGTATCATTCCACGAATGTGTGCACATTTCTAAGAACTCCTGTACTATTCATTTTATACTCACTTTTACTTAACCTCTAGCTGCACATAAGAATAATGAGTTCTTTAGAATTTCAGTGAGAAGACATTTTAGATATTACTTGTATACCATGAAGGTGATAAGTTTCTGCAATATGTTTATATTATTTCTTGTGCTACTAGTTTAAGCACAAGCAAAAGGACGCAATTTACCATCTGGGTGCAGGACAAGCACAGGTCTGTAGATCAGTATGTTTTTAGTTTCTATAGATGTTGCCTTATTGATACTAATTCTATAGCTAAGAAATTAATTGTACTATGCTTATTCATACTGATTAGGATGTTCCTACATCTCTATGTTAATAATTCTGATAGGTTGAATTGTGTAGTACTGCTCATCATTTGTAAATCACAGTGGGATTAAGTAAATACACACACATGCACATTCATAAGTCATCTATACTCTAAAATCTTTATTTCATTAATTCAGTTAAAAAGCATTTTTAATGTCAATTTTAAGATGGTCTTTTGATTTTCTGATGTACTTATTTTAGAAGTTGTTTGCTTAGCTTATGTGTCTTACTAGATTAGATGCAATGTTTCAAATGAGCAAACATTTTAAAAGTCTTCAAAAACAGAATTTGGAAGTGTAAATTCAAGCTCCTCTTTAAAAAGACTTTTTATCAAACAGAATGAGACTTTTTAAAGAGCTTAGTTGCCATTGAAAAGACACTGATGCAAACTAGTTGAATAACTAGGACATTTTTGCCAATCAACTTTTTAACAATATTTTTTATTTTTAATCTCCTGACTGCAAAGTATAGCTGATGGGCTTTTGTCATGTTTTATGTATAAAGTTGATATACATCAATTATTTCAGAAGCAAATGTATTGTATGCTAAGCTGATTGCAAAGTATTGCTTGCCTTGCCGGAAGAAAAGAAAAAAGAAGACCAAAAAAAAGGCTCCAAAACACAGGGAAAATAACCCTCCACTTTAAAGTTTGGCAAGTGTGTAAGAAACTATTAAAAACATACAAGGGAAAACATCCATTCAAAAATATGTGAATTAGTTCTGTTTCATTTTAGGAAGAAGATAGAATTGAACTCCATAATCCAGAAATCCAAACTCCAATATTGATGGTAAAGATGGATTAGTAAACAGAGAACTGTGTATGTGTTATGCATAAAACCACTTAACAGTGCAAACCATATAATGCAGAGCTCTTCAGAGAGCAGAACTAAAGTGTATCACAGGCCTGTTTGTGTTTCCACTGTTAGACTAGGATTTAGAATTACTTGAACTCATGGCATAATGGGAAGAAAGTGGCAGCTGGTTGAACCTGTGGAAGGTGAAGAGAGCATAGTGCTGTGATGGAAAGTTAATAACTGTTGATATCCAAAGCTTCACCCAGTGCAGATTCCATTGGAACATGATTAGAAGAAACTGAAGATTTAGAGATTTCCTGTCATCAGAAGGCATGAAGATTATCCATGAGCATAGGCACAGGGCAGGACAGCAGACTACTGCTTCAGAAGAACCTAAATATGAGCTGGAGGAAAGACAGATTTGGGGCTACAACTCTTCCTCTCTCAGATTAGAATCTTGTGGAGGAACAGATTCACTCTGCCAAGGGGACACCAAACACAGGTCAGAGAAAAGGAAAGAGGAAAACTGGAAAATATGGGGTTATTTTCCAAGGAACTGTGTCTCCAAAGAGCAACATTACTCTGGGAGGCTGCAAAGGGCTTAGGCACCTGAGTGCATAGGCTGCAAGTTCAGGGTGCAATGACAAAGAAGGGGGAGTTTGTTTTGAGTGACACATTTCCTCATCAGCAACTTTAGGGATTGATGCTGTCACAGATAACACAATTTTAAGGTAATGCTGAAGCCATTAATTCAATGGAGGAAGTAGGAAATAGTAACCAGGAATGGCATATTTCTCCCTAGAATTTCTTGTCGGTGAATATTCAAAAAAGACCTGGGGGTTTACCTATAATTAACACAGATTGATGCAATATGCCACGTGAAATTGGACAAGCTCTCCTAATGACCCAGGAAACACAGATAAAAAGAGGTATGTGAACCCAGTTCTTTCTACCCAGTTTGAAGTGAAAGAAAACACAATTCAAACCACTTACCTATAGATGCCTGTGCAAAGAGGTTAGTCCCCTAAATGACCTGTTTAGAGAATGGAGTAAGGCAGACCCTCACAGACAATAGTCCAGACTCCAGGTGTGCTGAACTGGACTCCGGTGTCTCTTTTTCCTTTGTGATAGTTATATATGCAATACAAACTTGACTGATTATGCACATGCCAGCACAAATCGTAGTCTTTATTAAATATATGATTGCTGTAGGTAAGTATATAACACAAATGCCACTTTGGCAATATTCATCAACAGTGTGGTTGCAAGCCCTGCCACACCAGCCAGATTCAATACTATTTCCAATTGCTGAAATGCAGGAAGAAATAAAAGTGTTTTATTATTTTATAGCAGCTTTAGCTCTTCTGTGCTGACAATAAAGAGCTTGATTGTTTTTTTAAGATGAAATCTGTTCTGGAATAGTGGTGTGGTTTTTTTTAGTTAGTATATAGTGAAACTGTCAAAGGAAGGACAGTTGATGTCAGAAGGGTTCATATTTATTCATGTTTAAATTGAGGTTGGCTGTGTTTGCTCTCATTACTGCTGTCATAAATGGTCAAGGACATCTAGGTATGTGTTTTCATAAATGATATGATCATTCCAATTCAACAATTTTGAATACTAAGTCCTATAGCTCCATTACAGTTTCTAAACTGCTCCTATTGCAGCACTATTTAGGAATCTGAAACCTACTTATCTCTTTTAGAAATGCAATTTTTATGACAACTCAAAGCAGCTTAATATCACGTCTTGAGACTGAGATTTCAAAATCAGAATTGTGTGGTCAGCCAATCCACTGTGATAGCGGGCAGTGCAGTGGAAGTGAATGAGAATTGCTTATGCCTTGGGGAACACATTTATTTATCGATATTGAAATAGCTTCATTTTAAACAGCAAGGACAGAGAGAAGCAAAGGTGAAAAATCCTCTGTCTAATATTTATCAATTTCAGACACGCATCTAAGACCACAGACAATTTGATTCATACATTGCAGTGATCTTTCTCTTTGCTGCGTGCAGTATCTCTGAATTTTCTTTCAATTAAAATATAAAGGCACATATCAAATCATTTCTGCTTACAAGGACAAGACCACCTAGTGGTTTTTGTATGTTTAATTCACTGTCTCCTGCCACAAATGCTTGAGGCTTTGATTAGCTTTATCTTACTTGAAAGAGGCACCCCCTGTAGAAGGAGACAGGGTGATAAGCTTTCCTGTTGTCTCTGCAATTCTGAGGGAAGGTTGCTCCATTCTGATCCCTGAGCTACCTGGAAAATGCACTTTAGAAATCAAAGAGGCTGTTATTCTTAACCACTTAGCCTATTTCAAACACCAAAACTTGATGAATTTTCTGATGATTGACATCTTGAACTAAGCATGTTTCCTAAACCAAGGACTGCAAAGTCCTTTTTTCAATCTGCTAAATAGAGATTCATTTTATTTCCTATATACTTTTCTACTACTTTTTATGTTATTCATGTGTCTGTGCCAATATTTGTGTCTGCTTAATTATCTGTAGTTTACTTTGAAGACTTTCATAAACTTGACAAGTCCATCTTTTTGTTTTTCCTGCAGACATTTAAAGATGGAAGGGGAAAAGACTTAGCCTGAAGAAGAGGAGTGCTGGAGGAAAAAGTAAATTTGTAATTTTGAGAAGTCTTGGATTGGGTGTAACATTTAGACAGAACTGAATGAATACACTTTGCCAGGGCTAGATTTCAGCTGTGCTACAATTTATAGTTATGTCAAGCTTGCCTGCAGCAGGTGGATCAACTATTTTTTTTTTCAAGTATGTATAAATTTAAAGAAAAACTGTTCCTTTACAATTACAGCTACAGGGTGGGTTTAAATAAAAATAATGATGATTGTTAGCCACTTACAAAGCACCTTTAACTCAGTAATGAAGCCTGAGTTAAAATACAAAATACAAAATGATTCAATGTCCACAAAATATTAGAGCAATGAGAAACAGTACATTATGAGTACTCATTTTTCTTGCGTCTGCTTGGTTCTTAGGTAGTTAATAATGAGTATCACCTACAGGGATAAAAATTTTACATTTGTCCTACATAGATATACACATGGCACTGGATATGATGGCAATAAATAACCTTAAATTATATGCTTAAAAATAATATCTTAAACAGATATCAAATTAACTGAGTAATCTCTACCCATAGCTTGTAATTTTTCTTCTGTTTGTAGATTCCTTGTCTTGCAAAGAAAGCTTTTTTTTCTCTTGTGTTTTTAATTACATTTTAACTTTGATTCTCTTTTTTTTTAACCTTTTTTTCTCTGTAGCATAGCAATTAGGTATACACCATTATTATTACTAATTAAATTATCAAAAACATGGAGCATTAAAACAGAAATAATTTGCCATGTGCATTATATATTGGCCTTATTTAGTTCCAAAACTCTTAAAAAACCAACAATAAATGCATTTTTCCTCACTTGCATTTGCTTACACTGTAAAATCAGGAAATGTGTTAAAGGTCACAGATCAGGAAAAAAATATTCCATGAAACTGAAAGCAGAAGTCATCAGAATTAAAATATAGGAAATTTCCAAAATCTTCAAATACAAAATATTATATCTCAGAACACTGAACAATGAAACTGTCCAATCACATGCTCTATTGTCAACTGGAAATCTTAGCCTTCTCTAAAGGATATTTGAGGAATGGAAATAGAGCATATATAGACAAACTTACCTGGACTATGGGAATCGGAAAGTTCAAAACAGTTTCAGATTTTAATTTAAAATGTGTTTAACTCCTAATTAACCTATGAAGTTCAGATAGAAAGTGAATTGGGAAAGATAAAAAAAAAAAACAAAAAAACCCCAAAAAACCAAAACAAACCAAAAAAAAAAAACGAACCCAAAAAAAGCATGTTTCCAGTATAACAGATAAATAGGTAGCTATTACCTAGATATTGTTTTTAGATAGTTTACCTCCTTAGACATCCTAAAATGGGATTGCTTACCAGTAATGAGTTTTTCCCTAGGTAAGCAATTGTTTTTGCAAACATGTACTATGTTGAAAGGACATATTTGCTTGTAGCCTATATATACCTGTAATTTGCCAGTGAACTATATAGAGTGTTTGTAGGGAAAAAGTAAAAAAAATGTACTTAGTTCTGAAGGATTTTATTCTGGTTCTGGCTTTTTCATATGCATTGTTTTCTTTAAGTATTTAGGTTAACATTAAAGTTCATTAAGATGCTTAAGCTTAGTTGCATAAGGAGCATAACAGAGTAGGCCAGATAGCTTACTAAAATTGCAGGTCAGCTGGAGATTTTATTTTAGTACATTTCAGAAAAAATAATGTCCATCTTTCAAGTCTAAACAAAACAAGGCATTTTTTTTTTTTATAGCCTTTGGTGCTTTAAGGATAAAACAGTCAGCAAAGCAATTCCACCTCCCCAGATGTCATGCCCCATTTCATTTAACAAGAAGTGCTGGGAAAAGGTGCTGCACTGTTTCATCACAGCTGTGTTTTTGGTATGGCTCCACAACACTGCGCCAAATGTTAAACAGGAAAAGCAGAAAGAGGAGATACTGTGGTTCTTGTGTCTCTGAATAGGCTGGACAGGGTTGTCCTTTCCAGGGTCCCAAGCTTCCTTGCGATATCAGTGCAAAATTTAAGGAGAGGGGTACAGGGATCAAGTGCTGTGACATTGGATCTGTTTGAGGAGGGACGTTGGGAAAGGGGTGTTTAAGTAGTGTGAATGTCTGTGAAAGAGCTGGAATGCAATAAAAATAATATTATAGTTAATAATTAAATAAGACATTGAGTTTTACTATCAATATGCCATTCACAAAGCTATAGCTAAGGTTAGGTTTTGCATTTAAAAAGAGTTTCTATCTTTTCATTGTTTACAGAGGTCCCAAACAAATTAAAAGCACTTCCTATTTGTGTGTGGCATTTTTACTGGTGAATGAAAATATGCAGAGAAAATTAGATTTAAAAAACCCCTGTGATGGTGTTCACAGGGGTTTTCAGGTGAGGGAAGAGACGAGAATGTTGACTCCATGTTCAGAAGGCTTGATTTATTATTTTATGATATATATATTAAATTATAACTATACTAAAAAGAATAGAAGGAAAAGTTTAATCTCAGAAGGCTAGCTAAGCTAAGAATAGAAAGGAATGAATCATAAAGGTTTGTGTCTTGGACAGAGAGTCCAAGCTAACTGGGCTGGGATTGGCCATTAATTGTAAACATCCAAGATGGGCCGATCACAGATGCACCTGTTGCATTCCACAGCAGCAGATAACCATTGTTTACATTTTGTTCCTGAAGCCTCTCAGCTTCTCAGGAAGAAAAATCCTAAGAAAGGATTTTTAATGAAAAGATGTCTGCGAAAAAACCCCATGCCTTAAAACCAGTCAGTATCAGAAGGTTCATTTGTCCTCCCAGGTCTTAATAATGCAATCAGTTTCCAGAGAAAAATAAAATTGAAAACTAGTGAATTTCTCATTTTTCTGAGAGGTTAAGATTCATTTTCCTATTCTACATAAATACAAGTTTTCTTGGACTCAAGCAACTAAAGTTACTTGGAAAAAAAGTGCAGTTAATGCATAAAGAGAAAGAAGGTAAAAAATATGTAACCAAATGGTTTTAAAATATATTATCATAAATTTCAGTTCAGCAGGTTTGGATTTTTACTTTATACTCAAGATTGGACACAATATATTAATGTGAGTGTTACTTAAGCCCTTTTAAAGGTTTGACTTTTTTGGTTGCAAAATTCATAGCATTAATATTCATATATTATAGGATGCATTGGATCTGAAAGCCTGTTTAAATACTGCAGTATTTTAAATGGATATTTAAATCTTAAAATAATGTTGGTGTCTAGGCTTAAAACTGCAAGCCCTCAACACAGACTACCTTTGCCCTGATTGAAAAAAACCATTAAACTTTGTCTCATTAAAGTTTATTGACTTAAGCATAGGCCTGAAGCCAATCATGTGTTTAAATTCTGCTCCTCAAATAGATCTGATTTCCTGAATGCTGAATTAAATTCTAATGCATATTGTGTTGAATGGATCATTGGCTATTAATGCAATCACACAGAATGTGTGTGCAATGTCAGAAAAAAGTTTAAGATACTGTGTTCTTGAACTAGAAAGAGATCCTTGGATCCTGGGGATCCAGTGGTGGATTCAAATAGAGAGAAGATACTATGAAGTAGAATGTCCAAACAAAAGATAATCCATAGCTTGCTTGCTCTCTTTTTTTTCCAAAATATGGTAAAAAAAATCTTTCTCTTGAAGGGGATTGACATTGTCCTTTCCCGAAACGGATTAATCTCTAACAAAAGTGTATCGTTCCCCTCTTCTTACCTTCATTAACACTTATTCCCATCCTTATACCAATGAAGGCATTCTGGAAAAATTTAAAGTGTCCAGCCTGCTTGTGTGGCCCTTAAAAACAGTCTCACATGCAAAAAGGTGCATATCTTTATACTGTGAATGGCTACATCACACTCCTCCTCACCGCTGCTCTGTGCCCTAGTGACAGCAGCACGAAGATGCTGATGGGGCGAGAGCTGCCCTGTGCTCTGTCTTTGGTGCCTGGATTAAACTGAACCTGCAGCCCTGCTTGGGTCACACCTCGTCACAACATGTACTTAGATGATGCATTGCAGCAGTACATCACCACAGGATTGTCAGTCAGAAGATGGCACAAGCTTGGATAAACAGATCCAAGAGCAGGTTCAGTTTAATTACAGGACAGAAGGTGCCATGATGTTCCTTGGAGAAAAAACACCTGTGCCAAGAATTAATATGCTCTGCATTGCTGTGCAGTGGTCTGACAAATATGTTGAAGCATCTGAAGAGAGTTCAAACAGACTTTGTCAAAACAGTAATTCTAAAACAAAGATGAAAATTGAAAATCCTAATACCTTCTTCATACCCTTCAACCCCCCCAGATTCTAACTATAATCTGTATTTCAGTACTTCAGAGAAGGTTTTCAGGGACACTGTCAGATTAGATTTGGCTTATAATGTAAGCTGTATAAAGATAAGTTGTTATTGGAGGAAACAGTTTTGTTATCTTTCTTAAGGATAAAGATTCTTTTTGTGCAGTGTTACAACAAATAGCTAAACAAGGAAGTCACTGTTACTTGATAGAATGAAGTAACCATAAAAAACAGTGTACACCAATCCTATTTAACATTTCATTTGCTTTATGACCCACTATCATACTTATGTGTTCATTTTTTTTTAATTTGTTTTAAAATTGAACAGATGAGGTCATGTTCACAATTTATTACTACATAGTTGGTGGTCAAGATAATATTTTATTACAGGTTGTTGTGTTTCTGTTGTTATTTTTCTGAGCTCAGCTATTGCAAGTTGAACTCAGAATCTTACAGTAGTATGAGAGCATTTTCAAAATAAAGTCTAATTTTATGGCAAGTTTGAGCAACTAGTTTATAAAGTCAAATATAAAATAGTGCAGAATATTTATATATATATTACATATAGCAGTATAACTGCATTAAGCATATGTACACATATGTTTATATATAAATATATAAGTATCTGAACTTTAGCACTTTCTTCTAGATATTCTTTTTTTAGTCTATTTATATATATATAAATATATGCTTTTTTATGTGTTAACATATATGTGATAGCAAATACATGAACACCAAAAACAAAACAGTTTTCCACATACTGTCATCTTTCTGCCAAGTTAAACCTAGTTTATGCCATTCCCAGATTGTCTGAAGTTAGATATCTGTACTGACAACACATGATTTTTTTGTGAAGCTGTTAGGGAGAAGCCAGAACTTTTGGCTTCTGGGTTACATGTAGGTTTTGAAGGGGAAGGTTTGGCTACTTGTTAAAACATTCAGCTGCTGTATTGGCAAATGTGGAGCTGGAACTGTAATCTTTTTTTTTTTTTTTTTGCGCAGGGCGGTATGCATAAAAATAAATGCGTAAAATGCTAAATTGTTGGGATTATAAAATCAGAGTAATATTCTTTATCAGAGGATTATTAGTGAAGGAGTTTTATATGTTCCTATTTTATCACCCTAACTATCAAATTTCTTAGGAATCGAACAAAACCTATTATTCTGTTCTCCGTGCAAGCAGAATAAAAGGTCTGGTGCATTTATAATCGAGACAAGGCAGCTAAAAAAAACCAAAATATCAGGGAATATCAGAAGCAGCGAGATCAGCCTACTGTTTTCTTGTTAGAGTTTGGAGCTTTTTTTTTTGCTTTGTTTTGTTCTCTGTCTGGTGTTTTTCTTTCCTGGTTAGTAATTTTTGATTTCTTAGTGGAGATCGTGTTAGCAGGAAGATAATGGGATGAAAAATAATAAAGACAGAGAAGTTTGAGATTTGGAGTCATGTCCGAACACTCTGGGCTTCAGGGAATGAACCACACAGCCAGTTACTTCAGGGACAGGATATTCTCTATATAATCTGCAAGAAATAAAATAGAACTGAGATCAATCCCTACAAAAAAAATCTGTTGAGAGGTGAACTCTGTTCTTTGCCCCTTAAAATCTTTCTACAACAGCTGTCCTGGTTTAAGTTTTTGCCTGGCTTATCCCTGTAATTCTTTTCTTGAGCATTTCAGGGCTTAGGGAGAGCTGAAGTACAGGGGAGGAGGGATTGCCCCAGACATCCAAGTTGCTCCTGGATCTTCCTTAGTTAGTGAAATAATGTACACAACACAAAAGAATGGGTTTTTTTTTCTATAAAAAACAACTATTTATTGGTGCATATCAGCATAATTATGCCTGTAACTGTTTCTGTTACTGTATAATGCATACTAAACCCCTTTGCCTGTCCAAATGAGCTGGATAAATCTGCTTAAAGCCACAATCTAAATTATACTAAAAATATTTTCCTGTGTTGTACAAAGTTACCATGAAGAGAGAAAAGTTGTTTTATTAAAGTTTAAACTCCATTGCTCATGGGAACAAAGGACATCAGACAAGGTTAAGCGTCTGTCTTTGAGAAGTCCTACAGGTGCATTCTCTGCAACCTTGTCATGGAATCATTGAAATCACAGTCTTTCTTGGAGCACACCACTGACCTCATCTGACTTGCACACCTGGGTCACAGTCTGTAGAGAGCAGAGCATGCAGAAGGCAGGAGGGAAGGGACTTGGGCACACCTTGCAATGGGTTGAAAACATATCCAGCATGTCTGTCCAGACCTGTTTGTTTGGAGGTGTCCTTGGGTCATTCAGCTCAAAAGAGCAGGAGTTAACCAGGCATTAAGACAAATGGGCCAGATCATCTACTGGACCAGGGTTTTTTTTGGAGTTACTGTTTCAAGCTGTTGGCAATATATGAAAATCATCACTGTCCCGGTTTATACTCATTTGATGTTTTCATGGTTATCTTCACTACCATCTGTGTTATAAATATTGGCTTTTAATGAAAGCTTAAAATTTACATTATCTAAAAAGAAAGGAATAGAATTGCTAAAAAAATATGGAGGAAAAAAGGAGAAAAATAAAGTTGAAAATTGCCTCTGTTTCAGAATAATCTAACAAGGATTCTTAAACATATTTTTCCTCCATGTTTCTTCTACCTATCTCCATCTTTGATAAAGTAACCAAGATAGTGATGCTCCTACTACTTTATGTTTGTGTATTTTTCTCTCTGGATATTTTTTTACTGTTTGACTGTAAGGATTTCTGGCGTACTGTGTTGCTCGTATCATACAGTTTACTTTAACTAATAGAGACATTTCGTGTGCCAAAACTCTGCTGCTGCACTGCTGTCTGCTAGTCTAAAGCTCAAAGAAACATACCACAGGAGGAGAAAACACGTTATAATTGTATAACTTTCTGGGTTTTGCTTTTTTTTGTTATATATTTTTTGTTTTCCTGAGGGCTGGGGGAGGAGGAAAAGGGTGCAGAAATAGGAATACTGGCATGGTCCCTGATTTGTTTGTATTCAGGTCAGTAGACAGCGGCAGGACTGCTTCTGAGTGTTTCTCTCCTACTGTTGTACCCTATCCAGCCCTGTGACAGGGACATCAAAAAAATTTGGCTTGTATTTCTGTTTTGTAATATCTGCCAGAGTGCTGCTCTATTTTCATCCTGAAGCATTGAGAAGCTAGAAAAACAACTGTATTATATAAGAAACCTTTTCCAAAACAAAGATTCTGCACTATTTGAAGAATAATTGCCAGCAGCCATTTAGTTACCAATATATGCAGAGAAAGGTAATGTTCAAATTCCATTAAATATTGCATATCAGACTATGGTGTATCTGGATACACAAGCACACATAGCACAATCATTTTGTACTACCACTCTCTGTGCTTCGTATGGCCTTGGGCTGAATACAGAATATCTGATCCGAGCTCTGCGTCAGAAATACAAAACTGACTCCACTGCCTTTCTTTTTTTTCCAGGAAAATGTGAAGCACACAAACGGGAAGAAATTAAGATCTGCTTGTAAGACTGGGAATTTCTCACTAAAATACTTTGGCACATACTAAACCTCTGAGAGATACCTGGCATGGTCTATATATTTTACTTGCTATTTATTTTTGTTTCTTGTTTTTCTTCATTTGAGAGACACTATTGGAAAAGCAGTGTATCAACAGGTTGTCAAGATTAAAAGTCTCAGCCTTGGGAACAGCCCATTTTCATCATATCAGACATATCATCCTGTCTCATACATTACTCAGTTGAAGGAAAGAGACCAGAAGCTAGGAAAATCGAAAAGCATAAAGTAGAAATTATCAGTAAACAGATGAAATACATTGCTTTAATGGAGTCTACAGAGTTACTCTGACAGCCTTTCCCTAAAATGTTATGAGCCACCTGGAACTTGGGGAAATTCAGAGAAAGGATAATAACAATACTCTGTAGGTTTTAGTGCCTTTCAAATAAGGGTCTCAAAACACTTTGCAAACATTAATCAAATGTCATAACAGTGCTGTGAGATAATAATCTATTATTATTCAAAACCAACAAAAGATCCTTTAAAAATAAAAGCAAGCTAATGTTTCAGTGTATTTGAGTGCAATCCAATTAAACAGTCTTCCTTGGTGTAGTTTTAGCAGTAACTTTCCCTAATTGTGATGAACAAGGGATTGGGTCAGCATTGTGCCCGGAACCACTACCAGCCCTTACACATTGTACACTATCCTGGGATGTAATCTAATATCTAACAAAGCATCCATTACTCTGGATCCTAGAATTTTATCCTGCTCCCCCCATTTGAAAAACAGAGAGTAGTACCTTTGCATTCAACCAAGACTTTGAAAATGTTTCTCTCAATTTCCCCTGTTAAGAACTAGATCAGAGATCCACATGGAAAGAAGAAGAAGAAACAGGGCTAGTTATGCATGCAAACCAGTTTGACCAGGAAAGAAAAAAAGACCGGGACAAGAAGATTTAATAAAAAAAGTATCTAAAGTTATGGTTAAGCAGCTGCCTAGAGAGGGCTAACGACTATGCAGTGTTTTACTGTGTGACTATCAATGTTTTACCACATAGCTGGTGAATCTAAAAATCTTTTTATGAGTATTTGTTAACTGTCCAATGCTAATAATTACTCAGCCCTGGATGATGTATGCACTAGAGCTCCTGTAGTTAATATACGTTGATTTGATTACATATAAGAGGATGGACTCAAGTGAAAAATTAATTATAACCATAAAGGTTGCAGGAAATAGCTGACTGCTTAATTTGTACCTAATGTGAGGTTTAGGTTGTTTTTATTATTATAACTTGCTTCATCTTATAACTGAGTTACTGGGTTAAAACATTCATAAATGTGTCTTGGAATGTTAGTTCATTACTAGTAACAGTGTCAAGAAAGCTTAGCAGTCATATCATGCAAACATCTATCTTATAATTAAAACTCAATTAATATGTTTGCAACAAATATTTGCTGCTTAGGATGTCTACAAAAATTGCTTAATGGAATCTAAATTTAATCCCTATTAGGAACACTTTAAATTTGATCACAAATCTTTATCTCCACTTCACATTTTAAACATAAAAAGGAGCTCAAGAAGCCACATCATTTTAATCACAAAAGATCTATATCTTGTCTAGATAAATCTTTAATAAATTATGTTATCGTGGCAGTCTGCACATAAGGGCAAAAAGAGTTTTTGCAGAAAAAATCAACCAAACAAATCCATATACCCAAACAACATGTAATTGCTGTACTTTTAAAATGCAGTCTCTTGTTTCCCTCCCTTGTGTGGGGAAGCATCAAATTCACCTAGATAAGCAGATTCCTTCATTCACTGAAAGCCTCAGAAAATCCAGGCAGTAGTGCTGGTGAAACTAGTATTTAGCTGAAAAAAAGCAGCAGGATTGGGTCTAGGACTAATATGTGGTGCTGTCAATCTGAACTGTGTCCCTAGTGGACTTATACATTTAGAAGTTGATGGTGATGGTGACATTACTGAAAGGCAAAAGAAAGTATAAAACATCTGCTGGCAAAGAGAGCAAAACAAAACTGATATGTGCCCCATAAGGGTTGTAAAGAGAAATGGGGTTAACATCCATAGCAAATGCAAGAGGAAATAATTCTCTCAAAAACTAAACAAGGTGAAAGCCTGATTCCAGCATTCTACATTAACATTAGGAATCAGAAAACACAGCAGAAAACAGCTTTTGTTGACAGAGAGAGGGGAAATGGAGGGAAGGAAAAAATCCACAAACCCTACACACCCCCCTAAATTGAAGGAGGGTAGCAGACTTAAATGTCCAGAGTTACTTTTCAAGAGCTAGATTCTTTCCAGACAGAAGGAGAGGATGGATTTCATGATGTTCCCCCTTTTCCACTCTGACATCATTGGTATGGTGTGCAACCAAGTAATACTAGGCAAGCAGCGCAGTTCATCTGTTCTTCCTAAATTCATATGTGCATTGAAACAGTAGCTGTATGCCCTATATGTACTGTATGAAGAATTTTGCAGGACCTGGCAGCCAGGACTGTCTAAACCTGTGCAGGCAAACTGAGGACACTCATCATGTTCCTGTGTCACACTTTCAGAGAGTAAATTCAAGATTGTTGTTGCCATAAACTGTATTAGACTTGCTACATAGATGCATATTGTGTTGAATAGTACCTGAGAGTAGTCATTTCGTTGACTTTTAGGAAAATGACAGAAAAATCTGCAACATGACATTTGATCCGGTAATCAGGTGAGAACCCCTGAGCTATAGGCAATGTCTGGAAATCACAATTCTAGTTAATGGCCTTGGAGTCCTCTTTCAAATGAAACAGTGTTAAATGTCATGTTATGGGCCACTAACATGATTGAACAAGCAGATGATGAATGATGCTTTTGGACTGTTGCCTTATTTTCCTGCAGGCTTCTTTGTCTGTGTGTATGACTGCCCTCTTTCTGTCTCCAGGCTCCCAAAACTGTGGGAACATAGTTAAAATTGTAAAGACGGAAAAACAGTACACGTAAAACTTCTAATTCATGTACCACCCTTAGTTTAAACCTTATGTTTTCTTAGGTGTCTGAGAGGGGCTAGAAGCATCTGGTAAATAGAAAATAGACAAATGTTGTGGTTAAGTGCTCCCTCTGAAACCATGTTGTCAATTGCTTCTTCTCCCCCTCCAACTGACAGCACAAAAGGTAAAGATCATGGGTTGAAATAAGAACAATTTAATGAAAACAGCAATGAGATAAGAAAACAAACAGTAACAGCAACAATATTAAAAACAAAAGGTATAAGAGAAAGAAAACATTTATGCAGAAAGTCCACTACAATTCCAGCTGTTCCTCCTGCTGCACTTTCTTGCCCCAGAAGGAAGTTCTCGAAAACCAGTAAGACAGCCCCTTTGCCCCACCCCTGACAAGGACATGCGATGGAATTCAATAAAATTTAGATTTTGGCCATGCCCACACATATACAAACTCCATCCCCTCATACTTACTGAAAAAAAAAAAAACAAAACCTGTCCTTGGCTGGAACCAGGACAAATACATGTAGGCCTTTACTTACATTGCTGAGTGGCCTCAGGTACAAAGTAGGACTTCTGTCATGCTAAAGTATTTGAAAATTTGTGTCCTGATATGAATTGTATCTTTTTCAATGTTTAGGTTAGTTATTTGCCTTAATTAATGTGATGCTTGAGTTTATTTACAGAAAATATGTATAAACTACTCTTCATTCTAACAAACATTCTAACAAAAATAGCTAAAAGAAGGACTTATCTGTCTTAAAATCAAGTATGCAATCTAAACCAGTTGTGTAACTCCTTTTATATTTGCTGAAGAGAGATAAGCACTGCCAGAGAGCTATATATCTCACCTGTCTTAAACACCTATTTTAGAATACAGGAATTGCTCTTCAGAGTTTGTCTGCATGTCTCCTTCTTACAGAGGAAAATTTCAAGGCTTATTTAAAAATAAACCCTACCACCTGAATGTCATAAAGCCAAGGTGAGTCTCTTCCTCTCTCTTCCTCTGTGTTGACATCCCTTAGTGAAGGTCTGTTCACCTCGTAAAAAGACCTATCCAGAATCCTCATCCAAGTTATTTTTATTCCTTAACACAATCAATGAGCATGTCCAAAATGCAGTGTAGGATTTTCCAATCTGTTCAGTGCTCAAGCCTGAAAAAGTAAGTATCAAGACAGTGAAACCTTCAAAGCTTCATCCTTCCTCCACACAAGCTGTTCAATTCATCATTTCCTTATTGAAACTTGTTTTTTCCTAAATGCTACTAAACAGATTACAGAGTACCCTATGGAGAAGTAAGTTCTCCTTATGTTATTCTCTACTTGGGAGCGAATTTTTCTTTGCCTTTTTTACTGTGCCACATTTATCTGCAGTTTCAGTCTCTTATTTGCTGTTCTTTGTCACTGTGGTACAAATATTGGGCAGTAGACAATAAGACTAATTTACATGAATACTCTTCCTGGTTATTAGATCCATTAGTTGTAAAAGTTGCATAAACAAGTTGCTAAAGATCTCTTTGCTCTGCTACTTTTCATATTTGTGCGCTTATTACAGTCCTTTGCTTCCTTTACTCTCTTAATGGAGCAGCATAAAGGTGCTGCGGGTACAAAGAGCAGCTGTGAGGAAGAAGAGGAGGCAGTGTCAGCAGCATTAGCTGTTTCATTTTCATGCATATCCCTGCTGCCTGGTCCTGAATGCATCGTGTTGATGTGTAATCACAAATGGCTGTGAAAATAGTTGACAGTCGTCATTGAAGAGAGACAGCACAGGAACTGCAGAGCTGAGTAAGTGACCTTGTCTGGACACACTGTGTGTGTGTGAAAGGTATGTCCTCACTCATTTCAATTGACTTATTAATATCCTCCTTGCTGAGTTGAAAATCAGAGTAACAAGATGCAGTAGCTGGTTTTGAATACTCACTGTCAGAAGAACTTACGTCATAGGTCCTATTGGCTTTAAAACTCAGGAAGCTGTGAGATATAACATTGGAACAACTCACCACTTCCATGAACAAAGTAAAGAGTGTCACAGATGGAGGGATGCACTTCCCTTGTAAGAGAGAAGTATCAGCTTATTGATACAGAACTATAATTTGACTAAGTTTGTAAGTAAATGCGACGGTGATTTAATCAGATTGAGCTGCAAGGTTGGTCTTCACTGCTTGTTGCATAGAGGACAGGGTCAGACACAACTGTCAGGGAAACATTCCTGTTGAGACATGAGGCTCAGAAAGGACCACTTTCTGTTCTAAATTCCTTTCTTAGGGGAGCTTATGTGCAGCTGGATCTGTACATACTTGGTCAATGGTTTATACCTAAAAGGCTATATATGCACAATCAATCCTTTATACCACTTAGATGAGATTTCAAAGCTTTAGTGTGTTTATTCCAATTTACTTACTGAGCCTTAGATTTAATAAAGACTCTCTCAGCCTTAAGGAGTAACCTTGAGACATGTCTTTACACAAGGGGAGATCCTGGCATGCAGCCCACTGCCATGCAGGGTTCCCCAATGGGCCTTGGTTGGTCCACTATTTATGGAATAAGATGATTGACTTGTATTTGCAAACCAGTCATATTTTGGGTTGGCATCCAATCAACAAGCCCTCAGCTGTTGAATGAGTTTTATTTTACTTTACCTATTGTGTTGTTTTGTGTCTCCCCAGAGTACAATTTAAGCCAGATGTAGCCATCAAAACCACCACTGGTGGCCATTGCTCAAGCAGAAAAGAAAGTGAGAGCACACAACCACAGTCTGAGATTATACAAATCAATGCTAATGTTAAGTAAATTATACAGAGATATATGTGAACATACAGACATATATTTGTATGAACTCATGAATGTTAGCCAGGAAATTTTAACTCCCCTTGGATTATTGAATGGTTTTATTGTCATAATTGTCTTCTTTTATGGTTTTCCTCTTAACACTTCATCATCTTTCTGACTGCATCAATTAATTTACATATTTAAAACAACTATTTAGTACGTATCTGCTTGGTGTCTGTACATGTACCTCTTCTAAACAGGATCCCAAATTTTTGTAATGAGTATGTCATGAAGACTTATATTTTACATATGTAAAATTTATTTTGTTCCACAAGAGAAATGAAAATGTAGTAATACCAGCTATCAATGTACGATTCAAAACTATGGGATCCTTTTCACTTTGGTAGAATAAAAGAGAGCACACATCTGAAAATCCAATCACTTTAACACAGTCTACCAGCTGCATTGTGTGGCCAAGAGGATATCTCCCTTATTATTGGTTCTGTAATAAAATTATGTGCCTGCTTACGTAAGATAATAGAAGGATGTTATATCATACTAATTGTAGGTGTCTGTCTGCTCCTTTCTGTTTCAACCCAAATATGTTTCAACTTGAGTAGGATGAAGTACACACACCCTTCTAAAAATAAGCCGAATCAGTCATTTCAAGAATTAGAAATAGTCAATTTTGAAAAACAAAGTGTTACTTATGTGAAAAGCAGAGCTAAAGAAGCTTAATTTCCTAGGGCTCTGTTTCTGTTTGTGGCCCACCATAGTGTGCACTCCCATCTCTTTCTTTGGTCTCTTTTTCCTTTCTTCTTTTTTTTTTTTTTTTTTTTTTTTAACAAAGCATCAGGTTCTGTAACTTGAGAAGAATTACAGTTATGAATAAATAGTGTGCATGGACCTCTGACTTCTGCTTCCTGTAATGCTAACTGAACAAGTCTCTCCTTATTGTTGGTAGTGCAAACTGTTTACAAATTGTGTCTGTAGCCTTTACACTATATTATACAGGGCTATTATGGAAACTTTACACCTTTGATAGCTCTGTCACTTTGTCAAAACTGAATTTGCACAGAGAGCTTAGAAGGACCAATATACTTCTTTTGGTACTATTTAGGGTTTTCTTAATAGTGTGAGATCCAGATATCCACTCCTAATGCCTCCATATCCAGGTTTTCAACATCTCTGTGACTAAATTGTATGCATTTATTTTATTGGTGTTTAACCAATTCAAAACTTTTCAGTCATTCTGGTATTTTGACTTCAGTTAAAGGACTATTTTTTACCTTGTACCTAAACAAAGATTTTTTCCATGCCCTTATAAACATGGTTTCTCAGATACTGTGTTTTGCCATCAGAATTTCTTGTGCATTATCTAGATATTTCACTATATTTTAGACTGCAAGTAGACATTCCCTTCACAGTTATCTTACAATACTAGATTTTGCAAAGAAAAAATGTTAAACGTTCTCTAGCAATGAAATAAGAAGTGGAAACGTATAAAGAAATGCATCAATGATACTGTAAGCATTTTTTTAGATTAAATATATTCTTGGCTTGACCTTAAAATTACATGAGTAGTACATGTGAGGACAAAAGAAGATGAAGTTTAATAATGGATAGTGACAATTAATAAGCATTTCTGCAAAATTTTAAACCTTCTCTGTTATTAAGAAGAGTGAAGAAGAAAGATGATATGTGGTAATTGGCTGCAAGATTATGATATTTCTCTAATATAATGTCACTATGAAAAAGAAATTACAATCAGAAGAGATGCTTTTAGCAAAGAATAAGAAATTTGGGTAGTAATGTAGAGAGCACTGGTATAACCTTATCTGAAATTCTGAACATCGTGCTGTTCATCCATATGCTAGATGACCAAACTAAACAGGTGTGGAAAATAAGCATTAAAGTGATAGAGCAACAGACATTTATTCATAACCAGAAATGTAGTTGAGAAATTTGAAGACTGATATAATTCCTTACAGAAATGGAAATGAAGTAAAGTATTGTAAAGCCACAAGAAGGAGATAAATAAAGCACTATTGCCAAAAAAACCAAATGTGTATTAACTAGATCTGAATAAATTCAATCTGAAATAAAAGGTTCATATAATACAAAAAGGCAGGGGGAGTGAGAAGGAGTTATCCTAGCAAGCATTTATGAGATTATTGATACTTATATTAACAAGTCACTTTCTAGGCAACTGGAATGAATGTTCTAATATTCCTCTGCAGTTGTGTTCTCCAGGTATATTTTGTAAGTACGACATCTCTGTTTATGTTTTTTTCTCAATGTGAACTGTCACCCAGATTCTTGTCATATACTGTTTAAGAAATAGCTGAAGACATGGTTCAATTTTTTTCATATTTTTTGAGTTGTAAAAGGACTGAGCTCCAGAGGTACTAGAAGGCTGAATGCAAGAATACCATGCCATACATAATTAACACTAGACTTAAGCAAATCTGACAACTGAGCATGGAACTTATACTGAAAACTATATCTAGGAAAGTGCTTATGACTTTATTTTCCCAATTTATTTTTTGCTTATTATATTGTGTTCAAGAAAGAACACCTGCTGTACAGGGGTAATGCTTTTCCATGAATTTAATTGAAATTATTTATTATTTGTTAAGCTTGGCAAAAAACCAACCAAACAAACAAAAAGTAAAACACCTCTTGTACCCCTCCCCTGCAAAAATTAATGCTTTGTTTAAAAATATTTTGCGACAGCATTATACTGAAACAATTATTACAGGAAGATAAGTGGGAACACAGATAAAAGAGAAATATCAAATTCTCTGCTGATGTGCCTGTGCTTGCTTCTTCCTTGGTCAGCAGAAATATGGCCCCCAGAACAAGATAAAATTTTTAAGCATCAGCAGCATCTTCACTTCTGTGAAGGCCTGAAAAAAGGAGAGCGTTCATGAGAACACTGATAATAAGAACTTTGCTAAAGGGCAACTTGGGCCCCTGTTCTTCATAAAGGTTAATTGGGTCTGTCACTTTTGTGTCCTTAGATTCTTCTAAAATCAAAGGTGTATCAATCTCATTTCAAGGCAGCTGCTTTACTCGTTCACTCTGCTGTGTGAGAGGCATTGGTCAAGGAGAGATTAACATTACTTCAGTCAGTGGCTACATTACACTTCCCAACACTTTTTAGAAGAAAGAAAAAAATTAACTGTCCTTACCACTAAGCAATGTTTGTTCAACTGATTTTAATATAAAAATTACTGATTTTTGATAAATGATGCATGACTTCTTGCCAGACATACATCCAGCCCAGTAGATGTCAAATCTACTGGAAGACTCAAATGTTTGGCAGTTAGGGAAGCAAGACCACTGTGGAGGCAATTTAGGGAACGTCTACTTTGTCAGTAGTGCAACTATTCTATGATTTCTCAGAATGCAAAGATGCAAGGATGTAGAAACCCTACTTCACAGTTAGAATCTATAGTGGAATTTTAGCAACTGCTGTTGATTTTAATATTCTGATAGCCATCATATCAGCTTCCCACTACCTGTCATGTGGACAAGTCTTAAAAATAAAATAAAAATAACCACCTTTTAGAGCAGCCATGAAATAGCTGTTTTGTGGCAGCTGTTTCATGCTGTTTTTACATTTCTAAAAATTCTACAGGGTATTGGTTAGTGGGATACAGGACAAGACATGAAGGTTGTGAAAGAGATTTAAAGCTTGTCTGACAAGTATACCCAGGTCTGCTTACACATTGCTATACAATTTGTAACTGATGTACTTGGAGACTGATTTTGTTGTCATTTATAGTTATCGGTATTTCATCAGAATAACTTAGCAGAACTCATTGGCATTTTATCTGTTATATATGAGAATAAATCCAATTAGAGTCCAGCCCTAAATTTTGAAAATGATTATAACAAATCCATTTAAGTTACATACTTCAGTTTTTTTTCTTCCTGCTTGCTAGGGAATTTATCTTCTGTCTCATTCAATATGGAAGTCAACTATTGGCTAATTTTTTACAACAAATTCATCTTTAAAAAAGAAAATCCAGAGAATGGGTATTTTCTCACATAGAGAGATGAGACCAGCAGGTTTTTATTTTTCAAGATGCTGAAGTTAATAAAAATTACCAAGCAAAGAACCTTGCTCAGAGGTTTTCCTGACAAGTCCTAACATGACATTTAGAGAGGTTTCACAGCGTGTGTAAAAGACAGTATACCAAATTTAATCACCCAGGGCATAATATCCAGGTGCACAGATGTGTATCTCTACAGAAAGATGACAAGTATGATGCTTTTATTTTCCCCCTGTTCTTGAGCAAGGTTGAAGGTTGGACTAGTTTCTCAGACGCTCTAGAGCTTGTGTCTCAGACCTGCACTAAATGGATCCAAGGGATGGCATTAATTATGTATAAGCAGTGGATTTAGATACATTATTCCAGTTATTCATCCCACCCTATTAGATGTGTCAAGGTACCTGGAGGGAGTTGCATTCTGTGTTTTGCTTTTCTCAACAGGAGATAACTTTAGTCCAGGCCTTACATTTTGGAGATGAAAGTTAGGTGAGAAAACTGGCCTTTAATGGCTGTTTGATGTTCCTTAATGTCAGCATAAGATGCTAATACAGTACTTCCCTCCCTCAGCCCAGGAAGGTTCACCTCACCTGGACCATAGAGAGTACCTTCTGTATCTGTAGAATAAGGAGGGTGTGGTATAAATTATATTTAACATTGCTTTAAGGCACTCTACTGAATCCTGAAGACCCACTCTGCCTGTGAGTGTTTATTGTGGGGTAGTACTGCCCCGTGTGTTAAGAGCAGAAAAGAGTTAATTGTATCAAAATCCCGGGGGACCTCTTGTTGAAATTTCAGTCACTGTGTTCAGCCCAAGATAATATGCTCTAATTTAGCCCAGTGGTATTGAGAGTTGCTTGCCTGGTAGATTTTCAGTCCTGCTCTTTTCCTTAGCTCTGGCAGAGCGAATTCAATTTACTGGTCAGACATCTCTGCTACATATACTATTCAGTATTAACTTCTGTTTTATTTTGTTTTGTTTTCCTTTTTAAACAAAAACTTCAAAGGATGGCATTTGTCTGTGTGTGGGCGCATTTATATCTTGGCTGCATATTTCCTACAAATTGCCTGTTCAATTACTGTAAAACAGTGCAGTTGGAACATTTTCTTAGCACTGTTTTAATACACATGCTCCCTGTGAAGGTGATGGTGGGTGAACTGCATAGTTATGCAATAGATCTGTATTTCTTCTTTAAGCCTACTAATTAATGTAATTGAAGAGGATTCCAATTACTTTCTGGATAGGGCTTAGTTTAATTTATGTCTGTGCAGTTCATTTTCCCATGCAAATCCAAATTTTTGGCTATGAAATCAAATAACTTATAGCTCTCAGACAGCGATTTTAGACCTTCTCCTTTCAAAAATTAATTAAACTGATGCATGCAGTTTTACATGCCAGTATTAGAAGGGAGGTCAGCAACTAAGAAAAAGTACCCTACATATCATGGTTCTGATCCTGACTCTCTTGACTGTCTTTAGCATCAGATAAAGTTCAGTGGCACTCTTCAATGCCCTGGCTATTAACATCAGAATTAGAAAGAGTGACACAGTCTTGAGAAAAACCTTGGAGAAACACACTGCAGCAGTAGCAATCACTTCAAAATATACTAGAAAAACAGGTTTTTAAAGGGAAAAATTGGTATTTGCTGAGGTCAGAGAATGTTATTTCACCAAGTATACAAATGCCAAGATTTCAACCTGCATATGCTTTGCCAGGACTTAGCAACTATCATTAAGGTTAATGAAGCATGGGAGGTAGGAAAGATTTTATTATTTATTCATTATATTTATTATTTCAAACCACAATGCTCTATAAATCCTGCTGTGTGCTGAAAAATAAGTGCCATCTGTAATGGATACACAGTTTTCAATGGCAATTTTATAATTTTCCATATCTTCCTACTCTTATAAGGCTTTTCTTAAGTAGCTGCATGAGAGAGGGGTGAAATATAGTTTTGGAAGCATATTTTATTACTCTACGTCTACAAACATGCATTACAAAAGACACAAAAGACATTCTACTGAAGCATATGTTTATTGTTTAACACAGTCCACAAGTCATTAAGTACAGTAAATAATTTACACATCAGAAAATTGATTGCTACTCATAAATGATTTCAACTCCTCTTTATTAGATTTTCAAACATTTTCCACTTTCAATAGCCAAATATGCTCAGTTTGAAAAACCTTGAAGGCATCTAGAAAAGAAGCTTGGTATGCATAAAAGTGTTTGTACCTTTCTTTTGCACTGAATTTATCCAATACAGTACCTAGGGTGATGGCAGAGATGCAGGCTCTTCAGATAACTGCTTTCAGCTTAATCTCGGTAGCAATTTTATTAGTAAGAAATGTGAGAAGAATGTGGGTTAAAACGAGCACAAACCTCTCCTCCCACCTCTTGCTTCCCTTTCTACCTTAAAGTCATAGTGGTCTAGATCAGTCAATTTATGTGAAACCAGACTTGAGTCTGAGAATAGCAAACAGGTTAAAATAAAAGGTGCTATACCCCATCATGAGCTGGATTAAATTAGTAATCTTTCAGATGGCATAGTAAATAGATTGGGAATAGAAGGGTGGATAAATAACATTGATGTCTTCACTCCTTTTTCACAATTTACTGCCTTTTAAATCTACGTAAGTTTTGCATGTTATTGACTCTTTTGATCCAAATGCTTACTTAAATTCAGGATGTTGAGGTTGTTTGTCTTAGGAAAATAAATTAATAATGAAATCATGTTGTGGGGTTTTTGGCTGTAGTTAAAAATATTAAGAAAAAAGCTTTTTCTCAAATATCTTTTCACATTGGGGTTGCCATGGATTGTGTGGATTTCTGATCTGTCTCAGCCACTTCTTTTCAGATTGTTCAACTCTCATTCCCTGCTGAATTGACCACCAAAAAAAAATTTCCCTTCATTAAAACTTTCTGCCTATTTGTTGAACATGTATCCATATTTTGCAAGGTTCTAAGTACAACTTTTCTGTGGTATCAGTATCTAGCTTACTTAAGAAGTTTAAATTGTTTGGTTGAATTATACTAAAAGTAAGGCATGAGTTATTATGTATTTCAAATATTTTCAGAATTCTGAAAGGCTCAAAAAAGTATCAAAATTTTATCTTATTTTCCATTTATTTGAATGAAAGTAATAATAAATATTGATTATCTATTGAAAGGCATTCTAAAGGTTTTATATTTCAGAATAAGCATGACAGTGGTCTCACTTGGGAAGTCTCACCTTCAGGAATCAAGCCAGGTATTGATTGTTCCAACCAATTATGTCACCATCTGAAAATGTAATTAAAAAGAGCTTTTGCATTACTTACTGTTTGACTAGCCATGAACAAAGAAGTGCACACAGGGGGACATATTTTGCAGTCCTTAATGAAATGAAATCCTGTTGTTTTCAGTGGTAGTTCCACTCAATTAAGAACCACAGATTTCGGCCCATGCATTATAATGCACAAGGACATTGTGCGTAGTGGCATCAGAGATGATTTTAGGATGAATATATGTATGAAGGAAATACAGAATAAAAGGAGTGCTTCATTCTACATGGAGTGTTACACAATATTCGTCAGGTTTACATATTCTTCATCTCTTTCCCTTTCTGTAAGGATTTCTTCATTACTGAAAAATAAGAGAATAAAAGTTTCTTGCCTTCTTGCCTTTTAGCTTATTTCAACAATTTGTAAACTTTCCTTCCATTATTGCTATGAATTGAGTTTTTAACGTTGCATAACATGAAACATCTCCCCATACCAACAAACTGAATGCCTGTATTTAGCTCTTAAAACTCCATTCATTACTTTTACAAGAGGATGAACTGTATTACTTGACTAGACAACTTCTGCCATACCTTGTAAATGAAAATAATGTGCATGGGCTGGAAGATATGACAGCAGGATCTGTGGGAGCCTGTTCTGGAGCAGCAGACTGGGAAGTTTTCCTAGACTATGGATCTTCCTTTTCTTTTATACAACAGAACTGAGCTCTAGGTATTTCACTTGTTATCACATTCCAGGAATCAATCTTTCTGCAGCCTTGATATATTTGAAGATATAAGAGTACATCCAATTGGTTGTTTTATTTAGTGGAAATACTTGAGTACATTTTAAGGGATCTTTCAGGGGCCTCTATCAGCAGGAGCTGCATGTTTCAAGAAGCTGAAGCAGGCGCCAGGGAATTCATCACACATATCTGTACCAGCCTGCAGCATGTTCTGTCTTCTCTCTGAATGAAGCAAACAGCAGAGTTTGAAAGTCACTATCCTTCAAAAATGTTTGTGACTTTTCCCATTGCCTTGCACAGCTTGAATGTTTGTTTTGTCATGGCAACAGTGTTGCTTTGATACAACACTTATGGCAGCTACTGAGTGAAAAGATGACACAATTTTGCTGGGACAGAGAGGAAAACCAAAACACTGTATTAATGAATAAAAAAATACAACTGGTAAGAACTAGTAACGCACTATATGGAGGCCATATTTTATTCTTGGCACCCAGGCCTATACTACTTGGGAGTAATATCTGTAACTGGGTTGTATAAGAAATCGTGAGGCCAACAGGACTAAGGAAGAAATTTTCCTTCTGCACTGGTGAGGCTGCAGTTCAAATCCTGGGTCCAGTTCTGGGCCCCTTGTAACAGGAAGGGCATTGAGGTGCTGGAGCACACCCAGAGAAGGGCAATGGAACTGCTGAAAGGTCTGCAGTGTAAATCTGATGAGGAGCTACTGAGTGAGCTGGGATTGCTTAGCCTGGAGAAAAGAAGGCTCAGGGGAGACTTTGTGGCTCTCCATACCTACCTGAAAGGAGGCTGTGGTGAGGTGGGGGTCAATCTCTTCTCCCACGCAATAGTAAAAGAGGAAATGGCTTCAAATTGTGCCAGAGGAGGTTTAGACTGGATATTGGGAAACATTTCTTACATGTAAGAGTTATGAAGCACTGGAACAGGAAGTGCTTCAGTCACCATCCCCTGAAATATTTAAAATATGTGAGGATATGGTGCTTAGAGACATGGTTTAGTGGTGGATTTGGCAGTGATTGGTTAATAACTGGACTCAAGGATCTTAATGTTTTTTTCCTACCTAAATGAATCTATGATTCTACAAAAAAAAGGGAGAATACTTAATTGCACTTTGAAAAGGGCATTCATTCAGACTCACCTGCACATCACCAGAGTACAGAATCCCTTGTGGTGACAGAGAAATGCTTTGAGGGAAGCAGCTATGAAGAACAATTTCAGTTCATGGTCCTGAACAAAGTAAAAAAATTAGTGAAACAAAACTTTCCCCAAATGTAAATTGTAATGTAAATCTTACTTGCATGAGTAAATTAAAAAAAAACCAAACAAAACAAAACAAAACAACTAAAACAACAACAACAACAACAAAACCAAAAACAAAAACAGAAACAAAAAACCAACCAACCAAAAAAACTACTCACAACATATCGTTTCAGAGTATAAGCAAATGAGTCTGCAGGGTAATCATCTAAAAGTAATCTCTTGTGTCTGGGATGATTTTATCACTCCCTGAGCTACTCGTTCCCTGCATTTCACTTGGGAAGCACAGTAGCATTACAGACAGCTGCCACAGTGGAATAAGCTCATAGCACTAAATTTCTTATAAAAAAATCACAAAAATCTTGAAAGTGTATCTTAATTAGTTTTGATATGTAATTAAGTTGTTTTCTTGTCAAGTGTCTTCCCCATTCAGATTTACAGACTCTTGTGTAATTTATTAATATATTAAGATATATTAAGATATATATTAATATATTAAGAAGATATATTAATTGTATTTCAAAAGAAAAAAATCTTTTTTGGGAGTTATATACTACCTGATATGAACTTGTCTATACTAATGTCAATACCATTTAAAAAGTATTTGTTCCATAAACTCTAGAAGAATGAGATTTTTTTCATTCCAGAAGTACATTTAATTTTCTATTAAAACCTATATTTGATTAATAAATTGTGATAAGAGACTGGCCTTACATTTTAGAAATCAACAAAATGCATAGACCAATTTGATCTCAGGACTCTCAAGACCACTAGAACAGGGGGATTGCACACAGAAAATCATAGAAATAGCACTACATAGTGGAAGAATTCTTTTTAAGATAATATTTATGGGGAGAAGATTGCATTGATAGAATCTGGTTAGTTAGCAATAGAAGATGAGTTTTTATCTCTTGGGCCACACAAAGAGATTGTAGTGAAGGAAAACGTAATCTGAGGAACAAAAGCATTGTGGCCCTGTTTTAAAATTATTAAGTTCAGTGACAATCTGTGGAGCCATCCGATTCCATCTTCCTCCTAGGCATTGACCTGTGTGCCATCAGTTTAACTATTTAGATCATGACTAACTTGATGAGTTGTTGTGAGAGACTGAAATGTTAATGACTAATGACTCAAAAACTTGGCCATTTGCTGACAAGGTGTAAAGTTGCAGCCCAGGCGCAGAGGGTGTGAGCACCAGAGGATGGTCATGACAAAACAAACTTTGTTTAGCAACAAGCTGGGGTTTGAGTCAGTTAAGGGAAGAGACTGATGAGAAGCAGGTCCTGTGAGGGGGGATAATGCTTTTTATGATGCCCTTACACAACCAGCTCAAGTGTGAAAATTACCCTTTCAGGAAGTACTGGGGCATTTACAGATAGGCCAGAGGGTTTTCATCCCTGCTGATGTGACACAACCAGCTCAACTAATTTCTAAAATGTAAGGCAAATCTCCTATCAAAATTTATTAATCAAATACAGGTTTGAATAGAAAATTAAATGTACTTCTGGGATGACAGAATCTCATTTTTCTAGAGCTTCTGGAACATAATTTTTTTTTTAATGGTATTTGAGTATATACAAGTTCCTATCAGGCAGTATAAAAATATCTGGATTAAGTGTGAGGGGGCAGTCAGGTAGACAGATGTGAGAAACTGAAAAAGAAGCAAAACTAAAGCAAAGAAAAGAAGAGCATGATCAGAGTTAAGGCAACCAGGAGATTGGGCAGAACTTCAGTTAAGTGGCATATTGAACATCAACATCAGCTGAAGGGGGATGGTGCATATAAAAACGCTGTGATTAATCCCTGGTTAAGGTAAAAAATGAGGTTGACATGTCATGGAAGGTGTTATAAACCATCAATGAGCCCTGAAATGCTCCCAAATTCATTTCTGGGGCCTTCCACCAGAGGAATGTACATGTGCTGCAACAGATCCATGGTGTTATTTTGGACAGTGTAAAACTCTGCTCCCAGGGGAGGTATTCTGGGCATTCCCATGTAAATGTAAGAGTATATTAGCCCACTGAACTTTTCAGTGTTTCACAGGCTTCCCCCACCGTGATGGATCAAGACTGCAACTGTCATTTCAACCAATGGACATCAAAATTGAAACAGTAAAATCTTTTCACTCATCCTCAGGGGGATCTTTGTACTCTTATAATTTCTTTCTCTTTCTTTCTTTCTTTTCCTTATATATCTATGTCATTGATATTTTTATGGTTTTATGTTTTTATATTTCTATAGATAATTGGATAAATACCTCCTTTCCCTTGCAATGAAATTGTCTAAAATAAACCCTACACTTTTATATATTTATATACACCTATTATCCAGTGTCATTTCACTGTAATCCACTCTAAGAGATCTATTAACAAGAATCTGACCTACCCTTGCCTTCAGGGGCAGATTGTAACCATTGTGTAACTATTTGCTGTGTTATGTACCCTGTAAGTCTTCTCTATATCATCTTTAAAGGACTAGAAAGGCACTAGTACAGCTTGAATTAAACAAATTTTCTATTTTATGCTATTTCATCTTCCTCGAGATTCATTACTGAATTACTAAGTAGGTAATAACCATATCAATAATAAAGTGAATATGCAACAACGACTAAGTTCTCTTTTCAAATTACTTATGTTTATTTTTGCAGCAGAAGAGATTTATCAGCACATATTTTACTAAAGACAGGGAAGAACAACTGGCAGGTGTTATTTGAGACAATAAATCTAAGTTCTAAGTTCAATTCTAATTTCTTTTTCTAAATACAGTATGTAAGAAAAAAAAAGAATTGTAATGTAATAGTTATAATTTCACTTTACAATAGCTTTGGTCACTAGATCATCAGCTGACTGTCACTGTCAAAATAATTATGAAACCATATACATATTTTTCAGTGTTCTGTGTAGATGACAAGCTATTGTTTTTCCAAGAAAATGTGAACAGTGTAAATATCTTACTTTTGAAATTAAATACTTATTACTAAATTGAAAAACAGTAGTTTATAAAGCATTTTTGAGTTTTAATACCAAGTTAACCACAAAACTAAAATTTCAAAGATATATCTTTGTATTCTTAAACACTCTTTTGGGAATGAGTGGTTATTTTACTTCTTGTAATTGGAAAATATTACTTTTTAAATTTAATAATAACCTGTCAGAGCTAGGTACCTGAAAGTCTAGATATTTAAGTACCAAGAGGAAGCCTGACTACCAAAATCACCAAAACTGCATTTTATAAATCTCTTCTTTCCCATTGTTTCAAACCCTTGCACGCTTCCTCTTTTGTCATGAGATCAAATTTACAAAGAAGCCCTCAATTTTTACCTCTAAACCAGTGATTAATCACAGTATTTTCATATGTACTATCCCCTTCAGTTTATGTTGCTGTTCAATATGCCACTTAACTGAAGTTCTGCCCAAACTTCTTGTTAGCTTAACTCTGATCACTCTCTTATTTTCTTTGTTTTAGTTTTACTTCTTTACCAGTTTATCACATCTGTCTACTTGACTGCCACCCAGCATTTAACCCACATATTTTTTATTCCAATGAAGTTTCTGATTTCTTGACCTTTAACCTAAGTTCTGAGCATAGTTATTGCCTAGACTTTTATTTTTTTACTATACCCAGTTTCTCCTGAGTTTTGGTTCTTTCTTTCCAATGGTATTTACCCCTCAACAGAAAGATTGTAGGAAATAAGAAAACCATTAGGAGAAAGATATAATGGCACAAAGGAATGAGGAAATCAAACACATACATTTTGAAAATTCTCTAACAATACTTAGGGAAAACATATAAAATCTCACAGTAATTTTTTTTTTCAGTAACAGCAAGATATAAGAGGACACCAGCTCAAAAGAGCATTTATGAAATAATTATTAGAAACAGCTATCTGTGTTTTAGAAAAAAAGGAAGATTTTTTACCCAGTACCACAGCAACAGAGACATATCGTACAGGAAGTCCTTTGCAGATAAAAATGTGAAATATAGACATTTCAGCTGAGTTGATTATTAAAACTGAATTTGCAATGCATGCAATTTACCTCACCTAACTTCAGCACAAATTTATCCTGCCTTCTCTGTGTGTCAGCCATATTGGTTTGCATCTAAGCTTTATGTTTAGGTTCCTGTTCAAAGGAACAGATTTCTGTTACTTACTTGAGTTGTTGATTCAGACATATAAGATTTGTTTCAGAAATAGGAACATCTAGAACAAAATACCTAGATATGTGTAGGTACAACACAGGCTGCATAAATGACCTTCTAAAATAAAAGCCAGATTTGATCCGGAATCCCCTGGTGAAGCACAAACCAACCTCCTGCACTGTGGTTTGGGCAGATCAAAACACACTTCAACTCTCTAAAAGTGCATGTTTGCTATATTATAAAGTGAATTGATCCTTTCACTGTATTGACTGAAGCCTTGATTAAGTTATTCACATAAAAATATCTAATGCTCTTTTCCATGACCTAGCATATCCTGCTACCCTAAAGATTCTTACACAGAAGATCATGAGTCCCTTCTAATCCCTATGCCATAAACACCAGCACATATACCTTAGATGTTCTAGAGCAGTTCAAAAGGCATCCAAGTAGCCACTGAAGTCCAAATTTCTAAAAACTATAACACGTAATGAAGAGAAAACATGCAATGAAGCATTGCAGAGCATCCCTATGGAGCAAAGTGACTAAATATAGTAATAATGCAAGAAGTAAGTCAAAGCTGAACTAAAATTAAGATTATTATCTCTATATTCCAGAACCATATTTGGATATACTTTTTTGGTAATAACTGAAAGTATTAGAGAGTAAAGCCATTTTAACTTCCAGGGAAAAGGAGAAAATACTGTCTAAAAGTTGTAGCTGAATATTTTATTTTCTTTTGAGAAGGCTATCCTTTTAAAGTGGCAGATTAGAACATGTCAAAAGTATTAAACATCCTATTTTTATGCATATATGTTTTGTGCCAAAATACAATGTTAGTTAGCTTGATGTGATTTTGGAAAACAGCTTGATTTTTGACTGAAATGTTTTCAAAGGGAAAGGAGGTCTGATTTTTTTCTGATGCCATCTAATAACAATATTTAAAATTTGAATATAGTAGATGGTATGTTTTTTCTAAAAAATAATTATAATACTATAAAAACTTTTATAAGTTTCTGAAATGAAATCATATGAAAAGACTGAAGAAATTCTGCATAGTAGCCTCATCAAAAAGCATATGGATTTTATACAATAGGATGATTACTGCCTTTTCCCTATTGTCATGGTTGAAGTCATTCTGGCTACTGGCAGTATCTTAGGAGACAAGAGATAACCTTCTTAAAAAAGAGACAGAGAGACACTTCTTGAAGTGGAATATTTGTGCAACAGATACAGAAAGGCTTAGTTTTGGCTTGTTAAAACGATTTCCTATGTTTTTATTTTCACATTGAAAATGCATGTCTTCACTGAAACCGCAAGTAGTGCTGGTTCAGGTTCAATTCACAGCTGAGGAGAGTTGATTTATCAGAGCTATGCCTCCCTGCTGACTAGGACAGATATTCTTATGTGGGTGAAGCAGTCTTTGTCAGATTGGTAGAGGAATTCATCCCAAATTACATTCTCTCTGGAGTGTTCTGCCCTGCCTATTGCAGTTGTCCTTTAGAGAAAGAGTCAGAGCTCACCACTATAAATCAATATCAGCTAATTTTAAACCCAAATAAAGCATGTAGGGAAGATTTCATTGCGAATTAGGGTCCTAAATACACATATCAGTCAAGGCCTAACTTCCTAATCACAAAATTGTCACTAAACACTAAATTCTGCCCCCAAATGTCATCAACCTTGTAGGTATCCAAATTCATAAAGAAAATGGTGTTCTTAGAGACCTCCATATGACCAAAAGCAAGCTGGAGAACATACCTACCCAACTCTCTAAAATACAGAAATTAATGATACTTAAGTGTTCATTCTTACTGGGACTGATCCAAAAAGCATATTAGAGACATTCTACTTCCCATGGACTGAGTTTTCTCTATAAGTACTTCTATTCTCTAAAAGTACTTCTATAAGCAAAATCTATTCAGCTTCAAATATACAGCAGATGCTGGCTTTCTTGTGAAAACCATGGCTGCAATGGTTAGTGCATGAAATCAGTGCAGGGCTGCACATATACTCTTGGCCAATAGCCCGGATAACACCACCTGTTAAGAATATGAGTGTTTGTGTGTATTGAAGAGACAAAACTGAATGGTGCTTGTCCAAAAAAAAAATAATGCTAAAGAGAAAGAAGACTCCTCACCCCCAACTGTCATCTTTAGGAGGGAAGACAGTGATCAGCTAGGTTAAACACTATCCATGAATCTTCAGACACTTCTGCAGCAAAGAAAGCTTAAAGAAAAAATTATGTTAAAATTTTAAATTAAAAAAAAATCATAACAAAAGCCACCATGAAAATGCATTGCAGATGGGAAAGACTGTGAAGAAACCCCAACAATTGCACTGGACTTGTGCCAGACATGGTGGCCTTGCAGCACCCCGACCTCAGCCCAAGCCACAGAGCATACTTGCCCCAAAGGGCACCAGGAGCAGCTTGCTTGGTTTGGGTGTTAGCATGAGATCAGCACCAGGCCCTCCCACTGCTGGATGCAGGGACCTTGTGGGGGTTTTCCTCACACATCTGGAGAGGGAGCAAGCAGTCAATCTGCACTGCTGGAGAGGGATACTAGTGACCTCCAGACCAGGATCAGAGGAATTGCAGGGGGAAGATGAAATTTTAGAGGATTTTGGTTAAATAAGGGTGTCTGGAAATATGTCCATGCTTATCAACATTTTGAAAGAATCTAGAGCTGTGGTTTCTCAGTTGTATAACTGATACTGATCCTGAAAGTGTAGCTCACTGGTTACTAATTAATTATGTGATATTAATAAAATGATAAACTATTTTTCTCCTTATTTTAATTAGACTTTTCAAACTGAGCAGTTGTTTTCTTGAGACAGTCAGGAAGAACAAGTTTATATCTCAAAATGCCCTATTTAATTCTGGTTTACCTCCTTTACTTTTTGAGCAAGAAGAAAAAAGACCAAGTTGGCATCCATTTTTGATATAGCTGACATATCTAGAGATGTACTGAGGTCCAAGGCATAAATTTCTGTTGATATTGTTTCCCATATATCCAGGATATCCTGTCCCCTACATCCAAGAAGTACATATATACTGTGTTTAGATATTTTCAATATAAGCATTTTTGCTTGGCTACCTCTATAGTCAACACAAAGTAATGGGATGCAATTAGTTTGCCATATTTTATAAATATATTTAGTGATGAAATTAACTGCTTCTTAAAATAATTATTTTTTCTGAGTTTATAAGGGATTTTAAAGGATTAAATTATATCTGGACAGGTGAATTCTGTTTCTACTGCTAAGATTTTTTTTTCCATCATTCTTATCATAAATAAAAGAAGATGCCTGCTGGGAAAAAATGTATTAGAGAGCTAAACATGGGGAAGTACTTATGAACAGCTTTCTGTTTAGTGTTTATTTTGCTGATTTCTGGGAATAGGTTATTTGGATTGCCATGCTCCAACAACCTGACGTTTCATTCACTGCATTAGGAGTGTGTTGTGTTGTGACCTATTGCATGGATAATAAAAAGGCAGACAATGGGATCCTTATACCCTTCTTAGGTCCAGTCTGTGACTGCCATTTTAACTTGAAGACTGGGACACACATTTGGGATTTCCTGAAATATTTTCACTTTGATTTTCTGGCTAATCTAAACCAAAAAATTTATCATGGGCCTTCGGCTTCATATTTTTCATATAAAACTTTTGAATACTTAGTTATCAGACTTAAAAGATTCCTTAAAAAATTTAAAAAGGATAGGGATAATGCAGTAGGATGTTTACAATGAGTTGTGGAAACCCAGCTTCTAGATGCTGCCCTGAATAATGCACAGAGCAACCTAAAGAAGCCTCCAGGTATTATAGGCCGTGTTAGCTTGTCTGCTTAGCAGCAGAGGTCATGATGAGCACATCACCCTGGTGGTCCATTATCTCCTCATGAAATTCAGAGGCCAAATCAAGGATTCTCCTCTAGTATTAAGACTCTCTACAGGATTGGCACTAGCTGGCAGAAAAATTATTTTTCTCTGCATGATCCTGACCTTCCAAGGCATAACATTCTAGTGAGGCTTTGAAACTCTTGACCAATGGAATAAAGATCATGTGAAATATCTGACAGCATCTGGACATCTAACTGTGAAGAAGAGTTACTGTCATGCATGCAAGTATTTGTATAAGTAATGCAGGAGTAATTGCTTCTCTGTAGCTTTCCTTTAATCTTCGTGTATATGCATTTTACTTTCATATAGCCACAAAAAGGCAAGTAGCCTCCAGCCTCCTTCCCCAACCCAAGAAAAGAAAATAAAACAAAAAATCAAGCAAACAACTAAACTCAGCACATCAATACAAAAAAACCTATAGGCTAGATAAAGCAGAGGAAAGACAGAGATTATTCTTCACATTTTTCTCTTTATACACATGGGATGAGGATCAGGAAAGTTTTTGAGATAAAAAGGCTCAAGTGCTGGATTTTTAAATAACTATTTATAAATTAAAACTTTATATTTTTATTTTGAAAAATAAACAAAAATGGGGAAGTATGGAGACTTGGCGGGGGGGGGGGGGAAGACGTGGATATTGTCTACTTTGATGCCAGTAAAACTTTGGACACTGTGTCACTAAAGTTCTTAATAGACTGCTGATGTACAGGCTGGAGGAGAAGGCAGTAGAATAGGTTGAAAACAGACCCAGGCCAGTGGATAGTGGGCAGTGGTACAAAGAGGGCAGTCACTAATGGTGTACCCCAGGATCAGTCGTGGGTCTGAAGCTGCTTAACATCTTCATAAATTATCTGAATGAATGGGCAAAACACACCTTAACAAGTTTCCTGAGCAAACAATGCCTAGAGGAATGGTTGATATGCCAGAAGGCTGAGCTGCCATCCAGAGGAACCTCAACATGCTGGAGAAATGAGCTGAGAGGAACCTCATGGAGCACAAGAAGAGAAATGTTAAGTCCTGTCTTAGGTGACAGAAAATTTCTTTAGCTGAAATGTGGATTTTTTTCAAGGTGAATTTGCAGGATTTCTAGTTTTGAATGTAGATTTCAAGAAATTAGATATGAGGAAAATCAATGTCTTTAACACTGCTTTACCAAAGATGTATTACCAGCTTTCAACAAGCTGTAAAAATATTTGTGCACATATGGGTGTATAAACACAGAAATATAAATGAATTTGCCAATATGTGTAACCATGTACAAGTGCACACAGACCTCAATACATACGTACATACGTACATTCAGAGACAGATTTTTTTAGGAAGATGTTTATGTGTACATTTGTATATACGGAGGCTTATTGTAAGTTAAAAGATCAGGCACAACAATGGCATATTTTAAACAAATAGGATTTAAATACAAATGCAAAAATAAAACAACTGTTTTAGTACTATCTTACCTCTTGTAGAGTTTATGGAAAAAATGTATTTTCTACAGCTGGGAATTAAATTTCTGCTGAAGTAGGCTAGTTTAAGCTCCTTGTGTTTCTTGCAAATACTCATTAAAAGAAAGTAAAATCAATAAAGATATTCCTTCTAGAACTTGAGAAATATTTGCAAAAGCTGTAGCAAGTATTTTTTGCTAGAACAGAGATAAATAAATATATATATCTTAGAAATAATGGAATTCATTTAGAGATCTGGGATCAGAGCTTAGGACTGTATAGTAAACAGCTCCAAAAGCATTAGCATAAGTCAGAGAATCTGAAGATTTCCCAGCTTAATATTCACATGGGAGAGTTTTTTAGGTAGGGTGATGGGAAGGAACAGTAGATAAGAAACACTAACAAAGCAGTGGAAAGTATTGCAGTGCTGTTCTGGACAGAGCTGAGCAATCACCTTTTTCCTGAACTTGGCACCCAAACTGTAATTTCTAAAATATACTTGATACCTTGTTTTGATTATGCTACCATAAGTTACAAGCATTAAATCTTAATGGAAAATTCCAAATAATGCAGGCATCAGAACAGGCCTTTAGTGGTTCTGAAGGACATTTCACTCAGAATGCCACAAAATGCACAAACCTGCTTTGCTGGACTACAGTACCCCTGATGTCAGATTGCCTTCTGTCTCCTCTACAGTTAACAGTTCCCTTTGAGAAGTGACTTATTCCAAGAAACTGACAACCTCATATTCAGTTCCACTATGAAATTGATGTGAAAAGGTTTTGGTCAATGTTTTGGTATCAGCATCCTGTGTGTTGAACAACCAGGGATGTCAGCCGGAAGAAGCAACCAATTAAAGGGGCTCCGGAGAGTCAAATAACTTGTGTTATCCTTTCACTGCTCATTGACTTTTAGAATAAATTTGAAATCTCAGACAAAATCAATGTAGGTTTTCCACAGAGAGTGTCAAAATACCTTACTAATTTGTGGAAGTAATGTAATTTAATATAAGTGGATGTAATGCAAACATTTTCATCTGCAGCACAGACAGGATAAAATGTATCAAATTCAAAATATGCTGAATCAATGTGTTACAATGATGAAAAACCAGCACAATTTTCCATTTGTTAATAAAAGTAAAAATCGGTCCAATATAATATAATTGTAATATTATTGATAACATATAATCATCAAACAATAATATTTGGCCAGAGTGCTGAGACATTCAGACATATGTTATGATAGATTTCCTTAATATTCCACTAAGAGTAACTATAGCTTTTAGTGTTTGGATTTTTTTTCCTCCTTCATATTACACAGATGAAAAAACATGCAATGTCAGAACCCAAATGGAATTTTTATTTTGAGCTTGTCTAGGAGGAAACATCTTTTGAGACACCGGATTAGTTTCTAATACACTTGGTTTTCTCTTGGAATTTACTTTGCAAGAACTGATCTGGTCCAGCCATCCTCAGTGAGTTATAGGAAAGACCAGAACACAGCTCAGAAAGTTACACTTTTTCTGTCTGTAAAGGCTGGGTTGCAATAACAGCATTGCCTTTTTTTTTATGGTATGCACAGCACTGGTAGGTATCTAACTGCTTTCTTACAACTTTCCACTCATTTTTGAGGGGAAGTGGCTCATTTCACAGCAGCTACATGGCACTGGGAAATGAGGTTTTGTGGAGAAGTAACCTGTATGATAGTATTTGAAGTGACTAGGAAATGAGGCACAGGGAGATTGCTGTGCAATACGATGGTTACTGTGAGTAATTCAAATGTTTATCATTATACACTACATTGACAAGATTTTTACCCAGTTTGATGTCTTGTTGTTGAACAAGCATAGCTCTTCTAACACTGAATAAAAAAAAAATTTATTACATTTAAGCCGAATAGACAATAATAGTACAATAGTTGTTTTCCTGTGCCTCGTTGGTTTGAAGATACTGCTTAGGACAAGATTTTTGGCAAGTTTTTATATGAAGCAAAAGTCATAGAATGGTTTAGGGTTAGAAGAGACCTTAAGGTTTATGTATTTCTAAAGCCCCTGCCTCCTGCAGGGATGCCTTCTGCAAGACCAGATTACTCAAAGCTCCACCCAGCTAGTCTTGAACATCTCCAGAATGGAGAAGTGACAACCTTTCTGGCCAAAGTTCCAGTGCCTCACCACTTCATAATACTTAAACTAAACCTAGCCTGTTTGACTTAAGGCCATTCCCCTTGTCATATCACTACATGGTCTTGTCAAAAGTCCCTCTCCAGCCTCCTTATAGCCTCTTTTAAATACTGCTAAAAGATGTCCCCAAAATCTTTTTTTGAACTCTCTCAGCCTGTCATCATAGGAGAGCAAAATCCTTGTGACCGCCTTTTGTGCATCACACAGGGCTGGCTAGACTTCATAGAAGTTTTATTATCCTAATACAAAGACCATTGGTCATTGTATTAAGGAGTTTAATTATCTAAGTTACCTTAGTTTCCAATCAGATATGTACAAAGCCCACAGAATCAAATACACTCACACTGGGAAACAGCTGGACAGGCATGTGCCAGACAGCAAATCAGCAAGGCACAAAAATTGCACTTAGTTCCTTACTTATAAAAATAAGTAAGATTTAGATATTGTCTTATATTTGCATTACTTTTCTCAGAGCCACAATTCAAGAACAAATTTATTCACTATTACTAAGTTTATAAGGATTATAGTTCTCATGGAGATAATAAAAGGTAATGTTTTAGACTACTAGGTTGTTTGTAGAAGATTTCATCTTTGAAATTCTGATAAGGACAAAACTCCCATTGGCGTCAAGGAGAATTTTGCCTGCCAAAAGACTGCAAGATCAACCAGAAAGTACTTACAATAAATTTACATAAAATTGAAGGGCTTTTATGACTTCAAAAATTGTTTTGGGAGTTCCCACATAATAGGTCTCTACACTTCTCATGAACTAATTTGCAGATACTTCTTCATGGACATTAGTTTACACACACTTCAGATAAATGTAAAAATTAGAATATCTTTTATAATGAATTTTGCCCTATTTTAAACTTCAGGGAGATAGGAAAAAATGAACCATCAGCATTTTGTTTGGTTTTGGTCCAACTCTCCACATAACCAAAGAGACTCATGATTCACGCAAAAAATACTTTATGCTGGAGAGAGAGAGCTAAATTTTCTCTGATTATGTCATGGTAAACAGAAGTACTTACCTTTTTTATTTGCATGAAGAATACATTTGTGTCTTGTGAAGTATTTTAGTCTAATTAATGCTATTAATCTAAACATACACTTTCTAATTTTGCATTAAAATGGGGGTAGTAAAAATATGCTACTGTAAGAGTAATTTAGAAGTCCTCTTGGTGCTTTAAATTACCTAGGGAGGAAGTGGGAGAGGGACAGAGGAAGAAAAAGAGAAAACTAAGAAGGGATTAAGAGAAAGAGAGGAGAAAAAGAATGTTGGAAGAAGGGAGAAACTCTTTTGAATGGTGATCCAGATCAGAAACCCTATAGAAGTAACTGATTGTGATCAGAAATTCCCATGTCAGTTGCCTATATTTAAATGCTACTAATAACTCTCAAGATGTCATGAAGAAAGAAAATAATTTAGTCACTTTTACTATACTTTGCACAATGATGTTTTTATTCTGATTAACTCATATGGATTTAGACACCATGACAGATCTTTTCTGATACAGTAACATAAAATGGCTCCTTATAATTTATTAATTTTGTTCCTTTGCCCTCCTAGAAAAGTCAAATCTGAAGACAAATATATGAGCTTACAATTATTATCACTATTTCATTAAACTGCTACAACCCATTTTTCGTATATAAGAAGTCTAGAACTGGATAATTGCAGCATGACTGAAGTACTGATTTTCTCCTTTTGCCAATGACTTTGTACTAATGACAATTCTATTGCTCACAACCTTTGAATACCAGACAGGTAATTTTGTTCTGATTTATTATACCTTAAATAATATTTGATTGGTATGACCTACATGATGGTATCACTTACTCTAGGCATCACAAATGCATCTGAGTGTTTACCACACTGAGAAATTCATCACAGCAGTCTGAAAATAGGTTTTGGACACTAAATAAAATTACTTATTTCATAAAGTGGCTTTTTAAATAGATTTCAAAATTTCACATCACTAGAAAACTCAGATCTAGAAACATTCTTTTCTTAAGAGAAAAAATAAGGCTCAGTTTTCTCTCTCTAAATAGACACATATAGATTACAGATCTGATACTAAATGGTCTGGCTCTGTAAATTGCATACAGATCCATCAACAAAATGGTACAGTACAGTTTTATAATTCCCCTATCCAGTGTGATCTCAGTATACTTTTTTTTTTTAATGGGGAATAGAAATGTGGACTGTTTGAAAGAAATCATCCAAAGGTATACAGAAACTGCTACAATTTTTTCTCTTCCACTTACTTCTTCTGATTAGTTCATAGGGAGGTCAACTATGGGAAAATAGAGAAATGGCCCGACAGGGAACAATAATGAGAAACTGTTATTCCTATTCTCTTCTCAGCACTGAGATGTCAGTACTTCATAAATACAAAAAGATCCCTCCTTCACCTCTGGTTTTAGCTAACTTACAAGAGTCATCTGGTATTTGTATGAGCCTAGTTCCTTTAGTTTTGATTTGATCTTCTACCAGAGTAAAGTGGTTGAGAAATAATGTTTAAATCTCAATACAGGATTTTCACAAAACCACTAAAGTTCTTACAAGGTATTTTTGTGGAAGAACAGTCTTTAATAGACAATTATGTACTTTTTTAAATAATAAAACAGGTAAAAAAGGAAAAAGAAAATATCTTTCCTATATATTTTCAGATATAGTCTGTATCCAACTGTCCACAGGGAAAGGCATTTTCACCAGTTATCTATACACACAGAGACACGTGTCTATATACCTGGAAACATCTACATGGAATTTTGTTTTATCTTAGAAACATGGTACTTCCCTGGCCACTGATATAACTCTTACCAAATCTTTGAGTTTTGATTAAGTTTTTAAAGAAAGCATTATGCTGTAAAGCTTATAATTTTATCTTCAATTAGTAAAAAATCAGTAAACAAAAGAGGTGTTTTCATGTTTTCATTCATTTTTTGAACGGCTTTTCTGTCTTTTAAAAATATCCCATACATATGTGGTTACAGCAGCAGAAGGACTTATTTATGAAGTAAAAGGTATAAATAACAAATATCTCTTTTAAATGCAAACCTACAGACAGCTGAGTAAAGGAGGCAAACATCACAATTTAAACTTTAGGAAATTAATCATGTCTTAGCACTGGGTACTCAAAGTTAACAGAATGTATATTACAAAGTGAAGAAGAACTTTTGGGAAAAGGAAAGAATTAAAAATAAATAATGTACAACAGTGTGTCTGTTCAATGACAGTGAACTGACCTTTTAAATATATCATATTTATTTTTCTTTAATTATCATTCTCCACAGATACAGGGTTTAGTCTGAACTGAAGTGTGTGCTACAGAAGTAGCACAGCTACTAGCAACTTGCATTATATTGCCTGCCAGTCATTTTATTAAGCATGTACTACCTTGAGTTTTATCACAGCAGACAGCAAATGAGTAAGAGAATTTTAGGAAAATTGAAAACATTACTTTATTCACTTTTATAATACAGATTTTCAGTTAACAGTTTTCTAAAAAAAAAAAAAAATAAAATGTACAAACTCCATATGCCACTCTCACTAGCAATAGCAAATAAGACAAGTGCTCCTGCTAGAAATGTCTTTTAGACTCATCATTAGAAAACTCAGTAACAGCTATTTGAACACAGTCTAGTTAACCAAGAAACACTATTCATAAAAGAATAAATAATTGTCTCACCTTCAAGACACATAGGTTTCTCCAGCAGCTATCAGAGAAGCAAGTTCTAAAGGCAATAGGGATTCACCATTTTGCTCAGCCCACCAATATAGTGTTCAGTACATCACAGCAGTGTCTTAACAGATGTACTAACCCCTTTTCATAAGTGACAAGTTCTGCATTATACAGAATTTTGTAAATTACTTCCAATTTGAGCAGCTTATAGATGAAACAAAATACTTTTAAAAGCATGAGTAAAGGTAGAGGATATGAGTTTTGAAGGTCTACCTACCTAAAAATCACAGGAAATTTCACTCTGAGAAAATAATATGTTGAAATTATTTAGCCTTAAAGGACTGGGCACACATGATCAAGTATAGATATCTACAGCACTGAAATCATCAATTCAGTTCCTCAAAGTGCCCCAAAACTTTTTGACCCATATTAACTAATGAATGGCAGTAAGACTCATTCTCAGGGAAAAAAAAAATAACCTCATCTTAACATAAACTTGTAGAACAAGTAAAATGAATTGTGTCCTAAAAGTGAAATATTTTTTGTTTAAATAAAAAGACACTTAGATGATTAGTTCTTCTGTGGTTTCCTCAAGTGCATATGTTTAAGATAATCAAACTATGTAGTCTTATCAGAAAACATGAGCTATGTTGAAATGGTTGGGGAAATCTGACTTTCCTCTGTGATAAAGGAATCTACCAGAAGGTACTGGAAAACTGCTGAAATCTATAGTGACACCCACTCTTCAAAATAAAAAATAAAAAATAAAACAAACAAACAACAACAACAAAAAAAACAAACATAAAACAAAGCCAAAACCAATAGGAAAACAAAAACAAAACAAAAAAATTCCCCACTCCACAAACAAACAAAAAATCTCCAAATCAACAAACTAGAAACCCCAAAAAACCTTCTAATAAAAACTAAAATAAATCCAGTGTAGAGTTTTTCCCACAATCTAATTTTCAGGGAAAGAAGATATGTGAAAGACCTTCCATGAAGACACGCTCTTTCATATAACACCCTATCCACCATATCTAAACAGGTCAGATTCTAGTCACATATATTTTGAATCATATGTTTTATGACAACTGGGCATCCTTAACACATTGTATAGCCTGTAAGTCTCCTATTTTTTAACTTATAGGAATGACCTTCATGAAAAAGTTATGCTATAGAATTTTTTTTTTTAAATTGAAGACATAATATTCCTCCAAGCTTGCAGTCTGATTGAATATGCAATGTAACTCAAAATGTGAGAATGTCATAGGACATCAGAGGAAAGGAGGTAGAAATACACACTTTGAAAATAATGATTTTTTTTTTATTTTTATACTCAATTCCATTGTCCTTTCCCTTTTCTAATTAGCTTTACTCCATAACTTCTCTTATAGCTATTTAACCTCCGGCTGGGATGGTGACATGTGGAAAAATTCCTCTGAGGCCAATGGTAATGTGGTTCTCTGGATTGCCCAGTAATAATCACAAAGTATTGTTGATAAAACCTCTCATGCACAACACCTCCAGGATAACAGCTAGTGGCCATGAAGTAGGAATGACCTGAAGTTCATTTCCCTTTTTGTATGAAAAGAGAATGACCCTATCTCTCCTCTGCTGTTATTCATTTCAAGGTCAACTCAAGACATTATATATTAACTTAAAATATTTTATGATACATGATTATTCAGTAGGTACACAGTACTCTTGTATTTTCTATTCGTTATTGTCTATGACTAAACATGGAAATGGAAAACAAACGCCCTAATTGCAAGTAGAGAATAAATGTACTAGAGACCATTGACCAATCAACCAGTTGTTACTGATTGAGGAATCTGATACATGTTTTAAAAATCAATACCTCTGTAGGTTCCTGTGTTCATAAATAGGGTTTATTAGAGCCAAGAGCTAGATCTCTGATCCTAACCCTGAGAGTCTGGGATTCAGAATGCTCAGTGTTGTGCCTCACAGAGTGTCAGTGATTGAAGCAATTTTTAATGTGTAATTTTTTGTTTATTTTCTGGGCAACTGCTTCATTTTATATTGTCCAATTATGAAAACCATATGTAGATCCTGCTGTATTATGAAGAACATAATTACTCTCTTGTTGAAGTCTTTTGATTCATCAGCAATGACATAGATTCATACAGGGATGTACAGCATATAGAAGAATTTTCCCTTGTTTCTCAAATGTCAATTATTTTAAAGCCTTGTTTTAAAAATAATCCCAGACATTAAATTTGCTTTTTATTTGAAGTTCTCTACAGGATGGAGCTGTAATCAGAAATGAAGATGAAAGCTATTTTCAGATGTAAAAAAGGAATTGTTCATTTCAGAAATTCCTAATGAACTCTTAGTGCATACTGTATGCCTTCTGTACATAGGAATAGTGAATAGCAGCATAAGAAAAAAAAATCAAGCAGCCATTATTGTTATTGTCATCATCATCAGTCATCAGCTCCATTACACAGGTTTGTGCATATGCTGTAATGAAAGAAAAAAAAAAGGAAGCAAAGAAAAGGATAAAAAAATGAAAAAGATAAAAGGCTCCTGGTAATTCTAGATTGCTGAATAATGTTATCTAAGAAGTACACTACCCCCCTGAATGACCTCTGAAAGGAGATTGCAACTCATCAGCTCTGTCATTAGCCTAATCAATATAATCCCATTATATTTGCTGCTTTTTTTTGGGGTTTTTTTTGGTTTTTTTTTTTTGTTTTATAGAGACGCTCCTAGGAAAGGTTATCAGCAACTCCTGTGTGAGAATTCTTCTGTCCCCATGGATGCACAACATGTCACCCACTGTCAGTCAGATCATCACCGACACGGACAAGAAGCAGTGGCTGTGTGATTGGCCTATGCAACATACCATATTCTTCCAGAAGAATGAACTTGAGTCCAAAGGGACCATCGTTGATGTTGTCAAGCACGGAGATTTGGTGCGAATTCCCTGCTAAGTCAGTCAGACCAAATTATTTTTTATGATGTGTTCCTAAGGAGGCCCCTGGTAAAGGTAGTGGATTTTCTACTTTTCTTTTCTACTAGTCTTGTTTCTACTTGTCAGGATGCTCAAAAGGAGCTTTTTATAAATTTCCCATAACTTTTACAGGAGTAAAAATGGGAGTTTTGAGTCACTGAAATTTTGTGGGAATGTGCTGGGCTGAGCATTTAGCATTGCAATTTTCAGCATAAAATGCTAATAAATACAGAAATTTCTTTTCCTGTAATGACAGTTCTTTAACATCTCTCACCAACCACAGTAAGCAGCAGGAGTAAAAATGTCACTGTAGATGGCTTTAAATTTGATTAGAGACCATGAGACTTTTAGAGCAAACTATAGGTAAAAAAATTCACACCTAAATTTGGGAAAATGTTATTTAGATGGAGAAGTTTGTGTTCTGTTCTTTTGCTGTTGTTTTTTTTTTTTTTTTTTTTTTTTAGTATTGTTAAAAATCACAATGTTTCTGTGTTCACTGACAGAGAGACAGAGAGAATAATTGTGCAGAATTAGGCTATTTTAGAGTTCCAGGACCAGAGCCATATGAAGTTTATAAGATAACCATATACAGAGGTCCAGGAAAAATCATTTAAAGCTTGATGCAACCTTTAAGTTCCCTAGATAAGTTGGGAACAAGATTTTATTAATGACGTCTAAACTTTTAAACTTGCAACAAAATGAGATAGTAAGAAATTGCTTTCTAACATCTAAATAAACACATTAAAAAATCTTATCTATCATTGCCACTGCACTATAATCCATTATCTTAGACATCTGCATGTACTTCAGAATTAGACACCAATGTTTGTTGATGACTTTATGGTCATGTCATCAGTTAAAGATGATCAATACCTTTTTCTGACTTGCGTGAAATATTTAAAAAATAATTCAATGCAAACTGCCCTGGTATGAAAATGAAAAGCAAAGTGTAGCAGGTTATGTTTGCACTTTCTCAAGCCTCAGCTGTCAAAACAGCTCTGCAGGGTTTGATGAATTTTTGCTTTTGTTTTGTTTTCAACCTAGGTATGATAAGCCACTCTGTAATTTTGCTCTAAAAGCATTTTTTTGTGGTTGGTTAGCCTTGCTTGGATACCAGAGGCCCACAGAGTCTCTCTATGACTCCCCTCTTAAGCAGGGCAGGGGTGGGAGGGCAAAGAAAATTGGATAGAAAAACCCTCTAATAAGAGGATCAAAATAAAAACAAAAGCCAAGGCAACATAAGGAAGCAAAGTAAAACAAAACCAGGTAAGGTCCAACTCAGGATCAGTGTTTGTAGTGGTTGCTCTGTAAGAAAAACACCATAATAACAAATGCCAAGACTCCTCATTTCTCTTACTTTGTGTTGAAGAGTAGGCATCACGTGGAATATCTCTCTCATCAGTTTGGGTCAGGTATCCTGGCTATGTCCCCTCCCAAGATTTTGCCCACCCCCAGCCGACTGGTGCGGGCGGAATTTGGGACAGACAGTGCTGATGTTGTGCCAGCCCTGATTAGCACTAGAGTTTTATCAACACCTTTCCAGCTACCATTGCAGAGTACAGAACTATAAGGACAGCTATGAGGAAAACTAAATCCTTTTCAGCCAGGGCCAAAACAATTTTCTATGATCTAAAACAAAACATAAAAAAATTATTATAAGATTTTTAAAATACTTAATTACTTGAAGTATATGCTGGGAAGGCTTATATAGATTTTTTTGACTTTTTATTTATTTTTCCCTAGAAAATAACTGGTCATAAAGAGTTCTGGCTCTGGTTTTTCTAATTTCAGTGGGAGGAAATAACTGTTATAGAGCCAGGCTCTTCCTATGGATAAAGCATACCTTAAATAATGAAAAAACAGACAGAAAACTGGATGATGACTGACTTCTCCAAATCAGTCCAGACTACATATGATGAAGAACTCAGATGCAAGTTCAGTTTTAAAATGGTGTGAGATGGCAATTTCTAGAATGTGTTAGACAACAATTTTTATATCTTGGACAAGTGTTGCTATAGATTCATCACTTCAATGTACCTAATAGGATGATTTATCATAAACTAATCTTAAAAGTATTTAACCCAGGAAATTATTCCCTATTATCAGTTCAAAAATTTCTTGTGACAGCTTTGATTCAACTTCTCAGAGAAAGTAGAATAAACAGAGGAATTTAGGGCAAAATATGTTTTAAATGCCAATTACTTATACAGTTTTCTTAAGAAAGAATCAAGAAACTAATTCAGCCTTTTGGAAAATGAATAGATTTTTTTCCTATGTGCCAGTAAGAATTGAGTCTTCATAACTTCTCTTAGTGAATTAGGTCAATGGTAGCAATGGGTCAAAACACAACTCTTTGACAAACATTCATCTATCGAATATTAGAGCAAAATTTTAAAATCGGTAATATTTTATCAATACCTGAAATATTTATTTATTTATTATTTGACAGGGATTTAAAAAGTTTCTTAGGCCTTTCTTTTAAAAATATAAACTCTTTTTTGAGTCTTGGAGATGAAATTTAAGTTTCATTTAAATTCTCATGCTTTGAAAGATACACTGACAGATCTATAACAAGCATCTATTACATTCTTAAAAGTTTTTCTCAAGTAGTAGACAACAACACAACAGTTTAAAAAAACCCAGAACACACAACTCAAAACCAAACCAGAGCAATACAAAATATTTTAAGGAAATTTTTAATTTTCTTTAGGTTCCCCTCATTTATACCCTCTACCCTTTGCATTCTAATCAAATGAAGATTCACACATACCATTTAAGCCCTTTACTCCTCCTGTACCATCACACACAAATACTCAGAGGCAACCACATACAAAGACTCGGACAGTCTTATCATTGCATCTCATTGCAGACAAGGAGATTTTCTGTATGAACCAAATCCCTTTTCAATATGATAATACCATGGACTTTGGCTTGACCTTTGCTTTATATATTATGTTTATGACAACATGAATTATCAAGGCTCTGCATAATAAAGCCAGATAAAAACTGACTAAAGAGTAGAGCTATTATTATCTTTTCATATGCTTATACAGAAAACAGATCTTCCTCCTCTCTTTCATTATATCAACTTAAAACACACTCCTGAGAACTTCCAAATGAAGTACAGTTGATGCATGGAAGATATTTACCTAATTTTCATTAGCAGGGGAAAAGAACATGAAAACATAAAACATAGAAAAAACATTATCTCTCTTGAGGTAAATTTCCCATGTTTGTGTTAACTATTTCCAGAAAAATGAAACAGGCCTGTTTCTAAAATTGGAGCAATCTCTGGAAGTTCACATGCATACACTGGACTATGGCATGGGACGATGGTATCAACTGTTTCCGGTATATTCAAGTAATGTTTGATTTCTTTGCTCAGAAAAGGAAATTAACTTTTCCTAGGCTAGACAACATCTAAACTATTCAGTACTGGCAGAAGTGTGTGCCTAATAAGCCCCAATTGAGTTCACACCAGCAGGCATGTTCAACCTGACTTAGGCATTTATTCCCCATATCGTATCTCCTCTGTAACATATGCTTTGCAAACTCTCAGAGGAGATAGTACTCATACTCAATATCATGGAGGAAACAGGCTAAGAGTAAACAGAAGTGAGCAGATTTTAACAATCCAGTATTCAAAAGAGGTCTGTTCCACAGTTTCAGAAAGATCACTTAGTCTAGACCTCAATAGCACTGGTAGGCAGTTTTTCCTGGGCCTAAATAATGCTCTTTGGAGCTTAATAGCTGAAAACATAATATTATCAGAATCATGTTGTTAGCCAAAATAAGGAATGCAATTAAAAACCTTTTAAAGTCCATTTAATGAAAGCAGCAAAATACTCATTGGAAACTAGGAAATCTGCTTTAGAGATGACCCCAGTTGTCTTTTGATGTTGGTAAGTTATGAGTTTTCTAAATAAGGTTTCCAGTTCATTGTTACCCATGCTTTTTCATTATAATGAAGATTGCAACAAATTGGCATGTACAATGGGTTCACAGGAGGTACGACCTCCTGTAAATGTATTTGTAAACATCACAGAGTGCTGCTATTGTTCAGTGCTATTTCATTTCTTCACTGATTGTCAGAATTTAAATGAATTTAGTACATCTGAAAGTTTCCAAATTGACATTCAGGAAAGTTGCAGAATCTTAAATAGAGGGGAGAAGAAAAAAAAAGGAAAGACACAAGTGGAATGTTATCCACTCTTTTATCATCTGATCTTTTCATTGGATGATTGTCTGACAGGTCCATTCTAGATAACATTCATTCCACTACTTAGTTTTTTTTTTCTTTTTTTTTGCATAATTCAAAATTATTTTTAAAAAATTGAAAAGGTTTGGGTGGATTGTTTTTATGCATAGAAGCAGGCTTATGAGGAATATGATAAAATGTTGATTTGTATATATGAATTTTATTTTTAACTATGCCCAACCAGCTAATATGAGAACTAAGCCAAACCCCTTTGTCATGCATAATTTAATTAGAGTTTGTATATGCCAAAAATTTCCATTCAGATGACATATTCTAATTGGAGAACTAAAATTAATCTTTTAGTATAAGAAAAATTATCTCTTTTAGAGATGGTGATCATGTCTTAAAATTCTGTTAACAACAGCTTTGAAAATTGTGGTTTGCCAAAAATTCATTGCAAGATAAGAACTGAGTAACATATGTTGTGGCTTAACCCCATCTAGCAACCAATCACCACACAGCCATTCATTCACTCCCCCACCAGTGGGATCAGGGAGAAAATGAGAAGGGCAAAAGCTAGAAAAACTATAGGTTGAGATAAAGACATTTGCATGGGGAAAGCAAAAGTTGCATGCACAAGCAGAGCAAACAAAGGAATTAATTCACTACTTCTCATGAGCAGGAAGGTATTCAGCCATCTCTGAGAGAACAGAGCCCCATAACATGTAATGATTACTTGGGAAGACAAACACCATCACTCCAAATATCCCCCCCTTCATCCTTCTTCCCCCACTTTATATACTGAGCATGACAGTCTGAAATATCCCTTTGGTCAGTTGGAGCCAACTGTCCTGGCTGTGTCTCCTCCCAGCCTCCAACACCCTGAACTTCTTGGCAGTCTAGCAGTCCAAAATGCAGAAAAGGCCTTGGGTCTGTGTAAGCACTGCTCAATAATAACAAAAACTACTCTGTATTATCAACTCTCTGTTCAGCCCAAATCCAAACATAACCCTATACCATCCACTGCTAAGAACATTAACTCTGCCCCAAGTGAAACCAGAAGATTTCTCAGAAACTGGAGGAATTTGTAACACATTGACTTGAAAGACAGTGTGTCTTTCAAGTTGTCATCATGCATTAAAAGGTGAAAAAGTATTTTGTTATAACCAGGTAATGAAGTTATTGCTTCCTTTAATTGTTTGCTATTCTTTTGATAGCATTTTTTAACCCAGATTTTCCCTTCCTTTCAGTTTTGTAATATTTACTGTCCAGAGCCAAACCTGGTTGCATTACTGTAGTTACAGCCAAGCTAGTTTCACCATATGCTGTCTGTACTATCTATATTATGCAGAATGAATCCAGCAGTTGTGACTGATGGTGGTTCATGAGCCATCAAAAACTTTCCCCTAGGAATTGAAAGGAACACTCCACCCAAGCACAGGCATGGCACAGTAATAATTTTTGTATGAGTACAGTTTTTCAGATTTAATGCAGCACACATTGAACACCAGGTCTGAGTCTGTGTTTGAATAGTGCTGTGCAAAATTCAATTGTTCCAGAGTGGTTTTTTATTGTCTAGCTTATTTCATATAATGTTATGCCTGCTTCTATTTTTCCTTCTGGGCTTAAGTTTGTTTTGATTTTGTTTAATACAGCTGAGGGTGTTGTCTACTACATCTAATTTTCTATATAACTCATAGAAGCCAAATCAGAAATTTTTTGTGATGATATCTTATTGACAGAGTATCACTTTCTCATTCTTCGTTTGTAACTATAATGACCACCAGAAAGATTCTCTCAGTTTAGATGTATGATTTAGTAATATGACCAAAAATATTATCAGTATATGATTAGTTTGATATGCATGGGTAATATTTAATTAATGATATATATATATACAGTTAATCACAAATTAACTGGATTACTTCTGTTGACTCAATATAAGCAAACTGTTGGCAGTAACCTTTCTAAGAAGTTATAGATAATAGGAAATTTAACATCTACTTCAAAAAAGAAAAGCAAAGAGGGAAGTCAGGCAACTAAAGCAAAGAAATTTATTAAGTTTAGGTAATCTACCCTAACTTTTACCTTCTGAAAATTTCATCAGCAATTTATAAAACAACTTATTTGCAAGTACATAGGAGACAAGAATGGAATACACAGCAAGCAAAATGCAGCTCCATAAAGAATAGGCAGGGTAAAGCCAGCCTAAACCACCTAATCTTTCTACACAAAGACAAATAGAAAGGGAATTATGTGTCATATAGTTTCATTTTTTGCATCATATTTATTGCTCTTTGCACATAACATTTTCTTGCAGGCATAACATTTTCTTAAGAAAATAAAGGAAATGTAGTTAAATTACATGGGGGGAGTTAAGCCAGATTGGATACCCATAGTCACAGAGAAGGATGTGAAATTGTCCTCTGTAATCTTGATGTATCAGAGAAGAATTAATGAGCTTCAAAATCAACACAGAAAATTCAGTATAGACACTGGGGAAACATGAAAAGGTAAGGTAGTGAATTACAGTCACAGGCAGCTGTGGGAATCTCTATCATAGAAGTCTTTAAAAATGTAAAAAAGTCTATGAAGAATCATAGAGACAACTGATTTTGCCTTAGGGCAGGGAAAAGGACCAGATGACCTCTCAATGCCTTCTTACTCCTGGTTTTCTGAGATTTATTATGCAGATGTCTAAATTTGAATGCAGTATTAAAAATATTGTAATACTTCAGTTAATATTTTAAAATAATACTAAAATAGTTAATACTATCCAACAAGTACTGATAATGACAGTAGTATTATTTGCTTATAGTTTAAATTATTATTGGTATTTGAATGGATATTACTGAGTAGAAATGTCATCCATTAACTAAGATTTAATATGTGAATAAATATTCAAATAAAATACTCAAGGTCACTACTTTTTACTATTATTTCACAGCTATAAATTTTATTTCCTGATAGACCCATTTGGATTGATAGAAAATTTTTATGAAAAAAAAGAACCAGTGGAATAGTTCCAAGGATACATGTGCTCTGGTCTCTTTAATCTCAATGACATTAATTCTATTCATCCATTTAGTGTGGCAGAATAGCAAGCTTGAGTTTCAGTAATGAAGATAAGAATGTAATTCAGCTTTTTTTCAAGACACTGATAGGCTGGATCCCATGGGAAACTTATCTGAACAGTAAAGGGACTGGTGAGATCAGGTTTTCTTCGCAGAAAGACTCTTTAAAACACAAGGAGGTCAATCCCAATATGAGCAAGAATGTGTAGCAGAGGGCCAGGTACTCAATACAGAAATCCAGAATGAGCTCAAGCCAAAAAAGAAAGTACAGGGTGGAGCTGGGAACACTCCACTAAGAAGCAATACAGAAACAGTGCCTAGGTGTCCAGAGCAAGAATTAGCAAAACTGAATTTCAGCTGATACCAAAAATGGCAGGAGATGTGAAAGGGAACAAGAAAAAATTCTATAGGAAATTAAAGAAATAGAAGTGACATAAAGCAAAATACGCAGCTGCTTCTGAATGTGAAAGATATCTGGATATTTAGGATATTAGAAAACTTGAAATTCTCAGCATCTTATCTACTCAGCACTTTCTCTAGTCCCACTCAGTCCCTGTCCCTAGAGGCAGAGTACAGGGTGAATAAGTGCTTCAAAAGGTACCAGAACACAATTAGATGGACCATGTCTAAGTGATTGTTATAGCAAGTTTTAGATATACAAGTCCATGGGACCAGACCATGGGAGCAAAATGCATTAACAACATGAGCAGGAGAAAAGAGGAGGATGGGTAGGACTGACATTTTGCAAACCTTGAGTAGCCCAGTGAAACTCTGTGAAAACAAATGTAAAATTGTGCACCTGGAATGGAGTTACCCCATGTGACAGGACAGGCTAGGAATGTGCAAAGGAGTCACAATCAGCAGAAGATCAAAGATTGAAACAACAGAGTGCTCATGTTGACTGGAGATAAGACATCCATATTCTCCTAGATATGCTCAGTGACAGATGCAACAGACAGAAAAAAGCTATGGCAAGTAAAATTCTGATCAAATATATAGAAGAAAAGATTCTTCATGGTGATGGTGGTCAAGCACTGGAATCATGGAATATGTGAAATATCCATCCCTCCTAGAAATTCTCAAATCTAATGGATCTAATAGAAGAGTCTAAATTCAAAGCTATCCCTGCTTTAATGAGAAGCTTGGGTAGCTGGCCTACTCTGTCTCTTCCACCTAATAATTTTATGGTATCTTTCTTACATTTTTTTTTTTCAAAATTATAGGAAATATATCTGTAATATCATATTTGTTGATTTAACCTTAGCTTCTTCTTCCAGGAGTACCTGCTATTTCATCAAGCTTCCCTTTAGCTCATACCATTTTTAAAAGCTCCTGTTGGCACTACCTTCCTTTACATGTTGTAGTAATTTTCATATAGCCACTACTTGGCCGTATTGTGATTATTTCTTTACATTTCATTCCTTTTGAACACATAATCATTTTTTGTTGCACTTTTCTGAACTCCCTGTGATTTGTTAATATACGTGTGATGTTGTGGTTCCCAGAATAGAACTTATTCTTGCAGGTACAATCACAGTGGTGTCATATAAAATGGAACTATTGTCTGCCTGCTGTGTGACATCAATGTGACAGATTCTTTTGCCTCTAAAAATAAATCTTGTTTTGTTTTAAATAGGAAGAGGAATGATCATTTCTGTGTTTTTGAGAAGCTGGATCATAAATATGCACAAACATGCACACTCAAACATGCATAAGGATACACAGATATACAGAGTTGAGAGAGATAGAGCTAACTTCTATCTAATATCTCGTGTACAAAACCAACAGAAATAGCAAATTAACATAATGGACTTTTTACAATAGGAAAAATAGGGAAATGGCTAGAAATAACAGTAATTAACAAAACACAACAGAAAAGATGAAGAAGTATATTAGTTATTGATTCATTTCCCTTGAATGGTGTACTGTTGCAGACATCTTTTTGTGAAAATCTTTTCTTTAGGATTTTCCTGCTGAAGCTGAGAAGTTTCAACAACAAATGTAAACAATTATTATCTGCTGCTGTGGAATGCAACAGGTCCACCTGTGATTGGCCCCTCTTGGATGTTTATAATTAATGGCCAATCAAGACGGAGCCATCTCACACAGAGTCCAAGAGAGCTGCCTTTGTAATCATTCTTTTCTTTTCTATTCTTAGCTTAGCAGCCTTCTGAAGGAACCTTTTCCTTCCTTTTCTTTTTAGTATAGTTATAATGTAATATATATATCATAAAATAATAAATCAAGCCTTCTGATCATGGAGTCAACATTCTCGTCTCTCTCTTCACCTGCAAACCCCTGTGACCACCGTCACAGTGCACCTTTTCATAGAGTGATATGGTGAGATGTTTTCATAAAATCTTTTGATATGACAGTAAATTATAACACTTTTTGATTAAATAAATCACAAAGTATAACTGAGCAAGTCCTAGAGGAAAATATCTTTGGGTACAGGGAGCAGAAGTGTTCTCTAAAGCTGTCTGCACTTAACTCTGCCTCACTGGCAGACTATCATCTGGTTTCAAACTAGCAATGTCAGTTAGGCTATTTGTTCTGTTTTAACACAATTTTCTTAGTCTGGTCTTGATAGTTTGAGATTTTCTCTCAGAGTGTCCCAAGAGAATCATCGTCAATGCAAAAGCTTCTGTCTCCACTTCACACCTGACTCAGTGAGATGAAGCATAGACTAAAGGATCTTGCTCCTCCTTGATTGTATTCCTAGATGAAATATATTTCAGACAGGTGCACAGGAGAATGTTATGAACTGCAAGAAAAAAATGAGTTCAGAGGGTAAAAGTGACAATTATTTTTCTACCTGAACAAAAATGTGAAAATTATTGGCCTTTTCCTTAAAAATGTATCAGCGTTTCTGATGCTTTCGCATGCCAATTCTGATGCTTTTGTAGTCTTTTTTCACATAAGTATCCCAAAATCCCTAAAGAAGATCTGACAAGCATCAGTTTTTTATATGATCACCTGACTGCTGTTCCTTAAGAGGAAATGTCTAGAAAGCATGTATTGCAAATAATTCTTTACAAATGAAAGTAGACTTGGTAATCTTGTGGTACTTACCTATAGCCTCTTATTTACCCATTGAAAAATGGCAATTTGTGTCTCAAGGAAATGCAACTGGAACATAACCTGCTTAAAACCAGATCTGGACTGCATTCCATGTCATTAATTTACAATCCTTGAAACTGAAAGGAGCTCAGAAAGAGGATTTTGAAGGGGTTTTGGCATGCATTTCATCTTCCGACATATTTGTGTTTGTCAGCTGGTCCTAAAGGGGTACACAGTGAAATTAATTTCTGCAACCAGAGCTAGTATGGCTTAAATCTGATCAAGGAGCTGACCTAGTGAATTGAGGGACTAGTCTGTCTCTTTCCAAGAGTGTCCACCACTGAAAGACAGTTTTCAAGCTAAGGTCCTCTTGCCTCGCTGAAGAGAGATTTTAATTCAAAAGAAATTATTCAGATGTAACTGAGTATTTTCAGATGGGATCTAATAGGTAGGTGATGAAAGTCCATTTGACCTATTCTGCTTACATTCTGGGTTAGTAGTCTTCTTGTGCATTTTTTCCCCCAAGTTGCTAAATATATTTTCATTGGCTATATATCATCCCCATGCTTGTAATTTTAACTTCATGCTCAAGCATATGAACTTCACTTTTAACTTGTGCTAAAGCTCTTCTAGATGATTGCTGAAGAAGAGCATCATAGAAAAAAAGCATGTAGAAGAACAATATATCCTCTAGTACTTTGTGTACAATGTTGTAATATATGTTTTAGTTATTCCACAATGAATTTTGGCCATAAAAACATATCCGCAGCCTAATTTGCCTGCATAAACTTTTGATTTTATTCCTTTACATAGTCAATTTTAGTTTTCCATTCAGGATAATCACTTAACTCAATTTTTTGAAAAGCAATCTCCCCTTTTCTTATGGTTTTTGATTTGGTTTGGTTTGGGTTTGTTTGAGTTTTTGTTTGGTTTTTTTGTTCTTTGTTTTAGTTTGTTTTTTTGGTTTTTTCTGGATACATCTGTTCTGTAAATAAAACCCCTAAGGGATTAAAAGTCCTCTTACTTGAAACATGCTTTTTTGCTGACTGGTTTCACCTGTTTTCTGTTGGGAAACAGGAGAAAGTTCCATCAAAACTTCCACCCATTTGGATTACATGACACCAGACAGAAAATTTTGGTCTTGTTTTTTAGTATGTGTATTCATACTTTCTTGCATATTATGTCACTGATATTTCCATAAATGTCATTTTTCAAAATAAATATGCATTTATTTTCTCATATTATAAACTAATCCCAGGGCACATTGAGTGATCACAACATGTATGACAACATTTTCAAAAATGTATGTGGAATAAGAAACTACCATATTTTGCTCATTAAAATGCTGGTGCTACTGAGATTAAACATATCAGCATCAGTTTTGGTACTGAGTTTCATGATTGTGTATTTTTTTTTTAAAAGCGTAATTTGCCCTATTTTCCTGCTGAAAAAACAGAGGTTTTAGTGGGTGTTATTTATGCTTTTTGACGAAGGATAGGCATCTCTTTGAACTTGAGTTCTCTTTACATGTACTGACAGATAATAATATACAGGTAAAATAGAATTAATTATAATGCCAGATATGAATATTAATGCATGAACATAATCTTACATTTTTTTGATAAGTATTCTTATTCAATGCTAATAATCAGTATCTTTTTTTCTAATGATGGGGCTCCCTAATCTCTTTTCAACAGCACTCTTGCTAATCAACATGAAACAAGCCACCAGCTTATTCAGAGAACAGCTTTGTCTCTGTGGTCTGAACAGTAATGGAGCCTGACAACAGGTTATAAACAAAATTTTATTCAGGCACTAGGAAAGATGAGCAGCAATGCAGCCAAATGGTGGCTCACCTGATCCCTGGGAGCAAATACAGGGTCAGAAACTATGCCATGGCTCTGGTGAACTATCAAGAACTCTATGTCAAGTCAATCGTGCAAATGAATTTTGAATGTGAATGAGAGTCGTGTCACTCCTTGGCTCCACCAACATGAGTGTGAGTTGAGAGAATCACACCTTACACGGCAGAAGCACGGACTATGTGTCATCTCAGATGATGTGGGTGACATCCTGCCTACAAGACAATGGGGGCAGGCTGCAAGAAAAGAGACAGTTGCACAAATAGAAGCTAGCAGTAAAGACACTCCTATAAAATTTCCAACGTTTTTCTGCTTCTCCTGTATGGTCAAGATTAGATCTGAAGGCACATTGTCTACAGCACCAATAGATATTTATCTAGAAACTTTAGATGAGTTCTGTTCATTTTCCCAGATGATATCCCCTGGTTCATTTATTGTTCTTTAATAGAAACTCTTTGTGAAAGGAAGCTGCCGCTTGCAAAGACTTGTCGGACTTGTGGACAAAATACCCATGAAGAACAAAATCGGATATGAGCATAAAATTTACTGAATAGCATTTTCTGAACCCAATGCTTATGAGGATTAAGAAATAATTTTTTTGCCCCATTTAATTTCAAACAAAGTCTTGTATGCAGAAAAGGTATGCTAATTAACTATCTAAAACTAGTATACTTTTATTTTGATGGCAGTGGGGATGTGATTCTTCAATAAAAGCAAATAAAACTGTGGTTTGTGATTATATCTCCTCAAAGAGTCATAATCTGTTTTTCTGTTTGTTGCTCTCTGACTGACTGATCAAAAAATACACAGCAGCTATTTATACTTTAAAAGCCCATTCTCATTACACTGTGCTGGACTTGAGGCTCTCTGTTTATCTGACTTACCTTCAGTCGGGGTGCAGAACTGGACCAGAACTCTAGTTGAAGTCTTATTAGAGTCAAGCAGTGCAGAAAGATTAACTTACATACCTTATGCACAAAACTTCTGTTTCTACAACTCAAGACAGTAGAACATCCTGACATACTCAGAATCAACCTACAGAAGGTTGCACAGGATTGCATCCAGGTGGGTTTTCGGTGTCTCCAGGGAAGGTGAATCCGCAACCGTTATGGGCAGTCTGGTTCAGTGCTCTGTCACCTTTGCAATAAACAAACTTTCCCTCATATTCAGATGGAACTTCAAGTGTTTCCATTTGTACCCGCTGTACCTTGTCCTTAACTTCTAAATTTTCTTTGTTAAATATTATCAGTTTGTCTGTTTTCTGATCACTTCCCCAGTCTGTATTTCAGCATTTAAATCTTTCATGAAAAGCCAAAAATGTACAAGACATGAGAAAACTTTTGCAGAACCTGCCCAAATACTACCTTCTGATTTGATAGAAAATCATTGTTTAAGACTTTTTGGGCACATTTGATAATTTTGCACATCTTTAATACTAATCATCTTAATCTTATCTTTTGCTTATAAGTGTCACATAAAGCAGCTTCAAAAGATTTTGTAAGTTCAAAATATCTAACATATACATTTCTTCTCCTTTATCTGTAAGACTGTTTTGCTATCACAAGAAGGAAATTAGATTATTCTGACAAGCTTTGTTCCCAAGAAAACTGTGCTTGCAGTTAGTCTACTCTTACGTTATCTCTAGGTGCTTATAGATTGTTTGAATATTTGTTTCAGCTTTTTACAAAAGGAACTAAAGCTAACTCACGCATAATTCTCAATTCCTAGTTTTTCACCTTTTTGAAGATGAGAACTGTGATTTTCCTTTTTTCCCAGCTCTCCAGAACTTCATAACCTTTCATGAAATCTATATGGTTTCAGCAAATCTTTAAAGTTTTCTGAGTAAAATTCAATTGGACTATCCAACATAAAACTTCTAACTTACATTAGAGCTCCTTAATGTACTTTTCCTTTCTCCAGACTGAATCTTTTCCCCTTTCTTGTTGATTATGTGTCAGCTGCCTAATCTCAGACAATCTTTTTAGCAATATCTGAAGCTAAAAAGAACATTAAACACTTCAGCTTTCTTGGTATCATAATCAGTTCTTCTTTCTTCTGTTCAGCATTTCCCTTTATCTTCATCTTGATACTAACCTGCTTACTGAATGTCTTCCTGTTTTTCTTTATAACTCTTGCCAGTTGTGTCGTATTTTACATCTTGGTCTTTTACAAATTTTTTTCCACACATTTTGTCCCTAACAATTTGACTTCTTTTTCTGTGTTCCATATACTCCTGTCATGCAATTAAAATCCTTGAAGAGTCAATACTTTACCCAAGCTGTGTTTTTTTTCTAAACTTCCTATTCTTTCAGTATTTGTGGTCTGTGATTATGCTTTTAATATAGTTTCCTCATTAAGCTGCCAAATTTCTTATTCTTTAGACTTGTTTCTCACAGAATGTAAGTTCCCAAAACTCTTAATTATTGCTTAATAAATTTGCATGTTCAAGGTTTATTTAATCTAATGTCTGAGAGTCAGGAGTTTTCCCCAAGGGAAATCTATAAAAGCAGTTGAAAGCATTTTAGCTTTCCCTGTTCTGTGGGTTTTGACCTATTTCCCACAACTACCCAGGCATTTTCGTATAACAAATTCCCTGTTATTGAACGACATACCCTGAATATCTCCTGCTCTCTTGCTGTGCCACATTGTAATTTGTTATTACCATTGTTACTGGTCTTATTTTTTTTTCTAAGGGACTAAAAATAATCTTGGGGGTTGGAGTTATGAAGAAATATGTGAAGGAAATTATTAGAGAAACTTACCTATTATTTACTTAGTCGTAATTCTCCAGGGATATTGACAAAAGGGCCAATAAATCTTCATTAGTTGCTGTATCTTCAACATTAAATAAATGTGTGCAGTTGCTAATTTTCTTTGTATCTTTCATTAAAATTACCATTTAAATTTTTACCTTAGTATGAAATACTAGTACAAAGTGGTCTACTATCTAATGAGTTCTTCAGCATTTGTTAACCAATTATTTGTGCTAAACCAGAGAACCATAATTTGTTCCTTTTATAAGTTTCCTTTATACTCTCTCTCAGAAGACAACTAGAAAATAAAAAGAAGCTCAGGAAAACAAAACTTCATGATGAAATGTGAAAAATGTAAATTATGTGTAGCTGATATCAGGCGTAGCTGCTACCTATACTTTTGCTGCAGTTGCATTTATACTATGTATTTCTTGACTGAGAGACAGAGAGAAAGAAAAACCAAATTTATGAAATATAGTCTCAATAAAATGAAATAAAAGTTGAAGGTCTTCTTATCCAATTCAGAAATACCCAACCCAAAACGCAACATATACTTGATGGAGAAGTTGTACTCATTATCAGATAGGCATATGGCTTATTTCAAATCTATTTGTAGAGAAGGGATACTGCTACAGAGAGTTAATCGCATATGATGCTCATAATGTAATATGAATCACAATAACAATCCTAAATAGCCATTATGGTAAGAGCAGTGAAATGGAACTTGAAATAAACAGTGCAATGAGTGCATATCAGTTAGCTTGAAAGGACAGGAGCTTTGCGGTGGAGGAAGAGCACCAAATACAGTATCTATTAAAGGACTATTAAACGTGAATACAAAGTGTCTCCCTAAAGCCAAGTGCAACTATTTGCCATATGAGTGGGAAAAAACAAATTCATAGCTTTGTTGCCATAGGCAAAGTTCCTATTAATTTCCTAAGTCTCTCCTCTATAGGATTCTTAGGCATCTAATAACATGGTTGAACTCAAATTGCAAAACTGACTTCAATGCAGACACTCATCTGTCTCTATTCTGTGCATATTGTCAGTAAACTTTTTCATTATGACTTCCCACTATGAAATCTGTTCACATTTTGAAAGTGGCCAAAGTATTCAACTGTTACTGGAGACAAGGGAAAGTCTGTCAGAAAGAAATACAGACAAGACAGTGAGAATCCATCATCACCACTTGAAAGTTTTTTTTTACAAGAGTGTATCTTTTCATCAGGGAAGGTAGGGTAGACATGGAATGACTTTCTTATTGCTGCCGACACAATATGTACAAGCACAAAACCTTGAGGGCACTTGGGGGTACTTGGGGGCACTCAAATTCATGCTTTCCATTTAAATGATTGTCTTATATTTCAGCTGGTTCTCCACCCAAGCAAATGAATTTTATGTTGCAGCACAGGGACATTTCCCAGTGTCATCTTTAAGTGAGTGAGAAAGGGAACCAAGGGAACATATTTATGAAGAATAACCTGATACTGAACATGGATTAGTAAGTAGAAGAATACTCTCTGTCTGCTGTATTCATGCTTCTGTCTTTGCAGACATTTTATACAAGTAGTTTGATTAAAACTGTTGCACAGTAAACTGATTCATATTAGTCATGCTAGAAAATAAAGGCAAGTAAATTTATTTTCATAATATTGTTCATTCTTACAGAGGGCATTAGGTGGTCATCAGTCTGCAATCAACACCACTGTGATCTGATTTGTTCCATTGTATTGTGACCCTGTATCTTCTTTTGGTGAAGTTTGTCAGGATCTTTTGGTACAAAAGAGGAACAAATTGCTTATACACAAAGCTTTATTTAAGTGAAACCTTTTGAGTATGATTTCTTTGAATAATTAAATAGTCACAATAAAAAAGGAAGTTTCTTTAACAAAAGTGTTTTCTTATTAAAATGTCAGTTTCATGAAAGCTTTTACCTTGAAGAATAAAATAAAAGATAAACATTTCTTATCTGACTATTACTCCATGACTGCAGTACATATTATGGAGATAATATTAAGATATGCCTCATTGTCAGCTGACCAAGTTGTACAGGATTTTATAGGGATATCAAAAAAATATATTTATCCAAACTTTCACTTAACCTCTGAAAATACTCAAAGCAGACTTCAGGTAAAATATTGAAATATGTAAGTTCTTCACAGCAACAGATATATAGAACAGGAGAATAAATAACACACAAAATTATGACTATATATATGATATCTTTTGACTCAGGAAAATAGACCTGCCTAAAATATACAGCTCAATTTTGAGATCCAGCTGTGAAAATATTTCACCCATGTCCAACACTGGTTTTGTTTCCAAGGTGCTCTCCCTCTCTGAGATCAGACAGATGTGCATAGGTATCATGCAGTATGTAAGTATGGAAAAAAGAGAAAAGGAAAATTATTGTAATTTATATTTAAGTTCAATGCAAACTGTGTGATGATAATTCACTTCTCTAATGAAATTATACTTCTTTATCTTCAAAAGAGATTGCAGATTCATTCAAAAAGGAGACAAAATTCTGACTTTCACCACATGTTATCGAAATCATTGTTGTCTGGATTCAAGAAAATATCTAATGAAAACAAGGCTTCTTAAAAATTGTCATACCTAAAAGACCCATAAATATTACCAGTCTGTGGAAACACTTTCAGCTAGGTTTACCCGACTTATTATGTGTGTCTACATTGGGAAAACATAATTCACACTTGTGTTTCCATTGACTGTAAAAGCAGTTAAGGATTAAACATTGATGTTGCCCTAATCTGGACTAAAAAAATTTAATTTGAGTACAAATTAATTACTCAGAGTTAATATCAGTTAACCATCTATGTAAACAAAAGAAAACTATTGTGTATGTGTTGTAAAGAGTGAGAATAAATTAAAATGTAAAATATGTGACCGAAGTAAGATTTAAGCTCTGAGGCCCTTCCCAGTATCACACACTCAGCCCATGAAGACAAAACTGTAGCCTACAAAGACACCAAGCAAACAATCCATAGGCTTTCTACCGGAACTAGCCTGTGGAATGGTGGGGCCATTTTTTGTAATGCATTAGCAGTTCAGGTATGTTAGCAGCCAAGTTGTCCACAAAAATTTCTTCCAGCCATTTGGAAATCACCTGCCAGCCTCTTAGGGTTTGGAATGTAACTGGATAATGAAGTCTCCAATGTTTTGTTTCATTTGGGGACTGTATTTTGAGATACTTGATTCCTAATTCCATCTTCTCCTGAGGAAGGTAAAACATTAAAACCATTTTTACACCAGTATTTCCAGCAAGGTATGCTCAGAACTCAGCTTCATTCATGTAACTCTATGGTAACTCCAGTGTTCTTCACAGCTTTATTATGTACCTAATCAAATTGTCTATGAACTAAATGAAATTAAACAATGGGACCAAATCTCCTCTATAATTCCTATGCTGCCATAGTAATATGGCATATGCATATGCATGCCTATACTACACAGTAATTTTAATCATATTTGATGAAACAGCCTAAAATATTTCATATAGTATGTATCATTGTTGAAACAAAAGCACTTTGTTTACAGCTTAGTGCCAAAGGGACAGGGAGAGTTGCACTGGCAAGCTGCACAGCAGTGAGGGCTTTGAGACTGAAAAGTCTGCACAAGGGTGGAAAGTGTTTAAGTAACATGAGGAACACCTCCTAGAACCTCTGCAGCTGGACCTTATTTTCATCTCAGAGAAGTTTTTGTGGCTCCTTAAAAAATAGGCACTTCATCTGCAGCATGGAATGGAAGTATGGGCCCAGAAACAAACTGAGCCACAAAAATATATGACACAGAAATTTAATTTTATGTTATTGATTCCTAAATATCATGTAGTCATTTCACGTCACTTAAAAGCTAAACATGCAATTTAAAATTCTCATCCTGCTGGTTGACAAAACCAGTCAACAAAGACACGTGAGTACCTCCAGTAAACAGTATAAAGCAATTTATTCTATCTGGCTTCACATCTATGTTCAAAACAGAGGTACTGGAATGGATATAGCTCTTAGTCTTGGCTGCCAATTTAATAAGCTTAGATGAATACTTTCCTTTTTATTGGTTTAGGTGAACTAAAGATAAATGAGATAAATCCCAGCACACAAGTGAAGTATAATGGGAACTGAAGCAATTATTTTTTTCAAACCTTTCAATTCTTATCCTTACATCATGATGCTCTTTAAAAGCTACATCATTCCAGGGAAGTTTGATTATCTATTTTTCCTTAACTAATCACCTTCTCAAAATACAAGAAAAACCCTGCATCTTTTCCACACTCCAGGGATTCACTAAAAGGTGGTAGATCACAGCATAACAGGTCATCTTCCAGATTTTCAACACAGGCTACTGTGTTGGAAAAGAAGGACCCCATTCCAAAATGTCAAAAGCAGACAAGGCAGAAGGGCAGCTTGGCTGAACAGAGATCTTATAGAACTTAAGCAAAAAATAGAAGGTGTATGGCCAATGGAGGCAGGGTCGAGAGACATGAGAGGAATACAGAGATGCTGCCCATCACTGTAGGGAGATTTGGAGATTTGTGTGGCCAAAGCTCAGCTGGAGTGGAAGCTGCCTAGAAATTTGTGGGACAATAAAAAAATTTAAGATAAAGTCTCCTGGATGATCTGATATATGTTTGGAAGTGCTACAAGTTTATCACAGAGGAATGAAAAACAGAAAATAATTTTTTAGGTCATATAGTCCACACCTTGCTATTACAGCATTTCAAATTCACAGGGTTGGGGTGTTTTCTGTGAGTTTTGCTAACTCCAAAATCCCGGATGTTGATTTCATGTTGCTTATTTAATATGTTTAAATATATAGTGTATATACAAACACGTTTAAACAAACATATGGGGGATTTCAGCACGATGAATTCCTGCTAGTGTATTTGGCAGATTCCATCTCCTCCTACATTCAGGCCGTTCTATATAAGGGCCTTAAATCTCTTCTCAATACAGTAAGCTATACCAACATCATCTTGCATTACTGCAATTTAAATTCCTCTTTCAGTTTCTCTTTTAGGTGTGTATGGTTTCTCCTTCTAATGCACTCATAAAGTGTCTCAGCTTCTCTCCCACATTTTGTCTCACCTCTTGCCCAACACACAGAGAAACACTCACTCACCTAACAGATTTTCAATTGCCTGAGATTTTTCTGCTGCCACAGAAATGTTCCTTCATTCACACCAAGTATTGTAGGTTAATTTAGTACCAGCTTAACCTACTTTTCATCTAAAGAAATGGTCAGAAACTGAGGTGCCTAGACATTAAGTGGGTAGCCAGGGAAACCTTTGAGAGGAAGGAGAAGAAATGGAGTGGACTCCCTGGTGCACAGCTTTGAAGAGCCATAAAAATGGTTTTGGATACTGACTGTGAGTTTTCCTTGTAGCCATTAGTTCCAAATTAGGAGTACCATCAAGATATTGTTTCCCTCACAAATATTGCAAGAAGCCTCTAGATATCATATTAAATGAACATTTTCTAGTTTTCTTTAAAATAGTGTTGCAATTCAGACACAAAATTCTGAAAGGAGCAGATACTGGGTTCAGTAGATCATCATGAATGACAACTCATGAACAAACAGAGTAAGTCCTGTGAGACATCTTCCACTGGTATTTATATCAATACACAAAAAACATAATGACAGTCACTCTACAGTCTTATAATTAAAAAAAAAGTATGTTCATCTTTGCTTATTTAAATTGCCTTACTCAAAGTCAATATGATAAGCAAATGCATTCCATGATGAGTAAGGGTTGCACATTCTGAATAGTGATCAGATAAGAACATCAACAATTTCTGAAGTACTAAGAAAAACATTTAATAAAACATGCTGTGTTGCCAAACTAAAGCATGAACAGGGACAGAAACCAAGATTATAAAAGTTAACAGTTAGATTTATTTACATATTTATAGCATTCATTAAAAAATACACTAAATTAAATTGTTTTTAGGACATAACTGTTTCATGGATTCCAGTTTGGCCCTGACAATACTCAACAATAATATTTTTATTGTTCATAGTGCCCATCAATTAAAATGAACCTGTTCCCTAGTTGGACTTCGAAAACTTTAGTCTTATGAAAAGAGCATACCAAAGTTTTTTCCAGTTTAATGTAAGTCATACATAACTGATTAGCAAAAATTTGTTCTGAGTTATAGTTGTGGGCCAGGAAATACATTTTCTAATAATTTAATTCACTGGAAATATAAGCACTCAGGTAAAATTAGACCCCCTTGAAATTTTCCCTATTGCATTACTTGGGACTAAAAAGTGTTTTTTTACCTTTTCTTATTCAAACAAATATTGCAATCATTGTTCCCATTTAAATATAGATGTAAACTGTAAAACATGTAAAACCCAATTTAATTCTTATTGTAATACCACAGACTGAGAGTTAAGTTTAAAATATCTTTATATGTATGCACATGAATATGTGTTCTTGAATATATATGTATATGTGTGTGTATACAGTGTAAAATTACAAACTATATAATGAGAATAAATGAGAAACTGAAAATTGTCAATATTATATTCAGTTGCTGCCTGCTTCCTGAAGATAGTCACCTTGCAATAGAAGGCTAACCAGGCTCCTCTGCTGTAAACATCTGCTTTTATTAGTAAAGCTCATCAACAGAAGTTAGGTGCAATTAATTTATGCAGCTTTAATGAAACATACAAAACAGCAATTATAGCCATAATTATAATATAATTAAATTTCAATCATATAATCAAAGTTAGCTACATAAAAACTTTGCCTTTGAAACAACTCAAAAGAACGTTGTACCTTTTTTTACAGACTTCTATCTAGCTCTTTGTACCTTTTTCTTTCAAGTATATAGTTAGACAATAGTATAAATTTAATGGGAAAGAGCAACATACAAAACTTACATACTTTACTTGACAGCCTTGCATGGATTTTCAGTGTATTTAATTTTTACTGAGCAAAAACCTACACAAGTGCAGATACCTACACTTATATCTGTGGCCTTGTCAAATTTCATTAGGAAAGCAAGTTTGGGTCTGGTCAACACAGAGACAACAGAGCTCCAAGGATACATCATGTGTTGCAGGAAACGGTATTAGAGGTTACATAAATAGTGTCTTCTAAGTAGATCTCACAACAATGTTAAGTAGCACTATGATATCTAGGTGCTGTCATTGGAGGATATGATGGGAGATCTACTGTCATTTATGGATACCAAACAAGTATAACAGTATCTTATAAAAGACAAGAAAGAAAAACACCTAAAACTCAAAGGTCAGTATGCCTATAAGGAAAACTGGTTTTTTATTCCAAGTATTTGGGTGACAATCTATTCTCCTTCCTGCCTAGTGACCTGTCCACCCATTTGTGTCTTCTCTGTTCCTGAAGATGAAAACAAATATGATATGAATATGGCCCATTCCTTTCAAGAACAAAAATGGGCATTTGTTTTTGCTTTGGTTTTTATCTCCTCCCACCCTGAACAAGGAAAACAATATTTAAATGGCGATGTCATCATGTGAGTATCTCTCTCATGTACATTGTTTTGGATCTTTTTCATTTGCTAACTAGATACAGTTAGAAAATGCCTGACTTTTTATTTCTCCAGATCAGGATTTTTCTTTTAAAAAACAAGACACAATAAAGTTAGACATCTTTGATTCCAGGACTGCTTGGTTATTACTAAGTCATATATTTTCTCTATAGGTCTGCTTTGGATATAGAGTAGAAATAAAATCTAATCTATTTCGTCTGTTTTTTTTATCTTTTGAATTTTTATTTTTTTTTCTCTCAACTTACTGCTGGGAGTCACTGAGTCTAGTTTCGAAGGCAATTTTTATTTTAGTTAAACAAGAAAATAAATATTAGATTTTTTTATGGCTTTGCATTTTTATTTGAATGAAAGCTATGAGCTGAAACAGGAAGAAAAATAAGCTTTGCATAATAAATGTGTGGTTTATATCAGGTATGAAAGCCAGAAAATCACCAAGTCTTCTTTTACTGTCAAGATTTTAAGTAAGAAGACATTTGCAGAAAGTTACAATCCAAGAGCAAATTTCAGGAACATGTGGTTTCACAGAAATCTTCAAACTTTTTTTCTCAAGTGTTCATGTCATAGAGAGTTTTGGTCAACATACAAGACTAGTCACATAGTTAAGACACCAGGATGGGATTCATGATGCCCATCTTCTACATTTATTTTTTCACCCTATCCCATTTACCTTTAAAACTACACTCATAAAACTTCTAGTTCTTGAAGTTCCTTCCATGCATTAAATTTATATGTGTACAGTTTATAAACCAGGAGCAGCTGCAAATAATTTACAACTAAACATGCTAAAGATGAGTGTAGGGGTGAGACACTGAATTAATTTGCAGGTTAAAGATCCTTATACTTTTTGTTTTGGCTGTGGAGTTTTTTTGGATATCCCAAAGCCCAAAGCCCAGAGGGATACCCATCCTGGAAGAGTTTGTTCCTGAAGGTCTGTGGCCTTTTGAAGGGACCCACACTGCAACAGTTCACTAAGAACTGCAACCATGGGAAGGACTCACACTGGAAAAGTTCATAGAGCCTTGCCTCCTGTGGGAGAAACCCCACACTGGAGTAGGTGAAGAGTATGAGAACTCCTCCCCGTGAGGAGGAAGGAGCAGCAGAGAAAAGTGTGATGAAGTGACCAGAGTCCCTATTACCCATCCCCCTGTACCACTATGCTGCAAAGAGGTAGAGAAAATCCTGAGTGATGTTGAGCCTGGGAATGAGGAAGAGTTGGATGGAAGGTGTTGTAGGATTTGTTTTTATTTCTCACAATCCTCTTCTGATTTGATTGGCAATAAATTAAAGTAATTTTCCCAAGTCAATACTCTTTTGCCTGGGATGGTAATTGTTGACTGATCTCTCCTGGTCCTTTTCCCATGAGACTCTTGGGTTTTTTTCTTCCCCTGTCAGATTGAGGAGGGGAGTAGCTTTAGTGGGCACTTGGCAAATAGCCATGGTCATTTCACAACTATAGTTTTTATTACTCTCTATAACTCTATTTTTTTGGTCTCTTTACATGCAAATCTGTATTACTGACAAAAAACTTGTTATTCTGACCAAAACTTGTTATTCTGATATAAATCTCTGTGGTGCAAACATTTTCTCTGCAATATGTCAAAATTGTAAAGACATTCTCCTTGTAAATGGATCAGCTAAATACTACAGTGAAACATTAAAGAAGCATGAAGCTGTGAGCTAATGATGATTTGCTGATTTTTCCCTCAACAGCATCTTACTATTGTTGTTCCATTTTGCCTTTTTATTTATTCATAACTGAATTACCAAAGATATTAAACTAAAGTGAGAAGTAAAATGGATATCTAGTCACATGAGGCATCATCTCTAACTACCAGTGACCCCTCTGATTTTGGCAACTTTGATTCATGGATCTTATCTTACTTGTGAAAATTACAAGTTACCCTCATCCCAAAGCTGTCCTTTAAGTAATGCAGAAAATATTTTTAAGCTCATAGTTTCTTTAACTTAAGAACATCCTGTATTTGGAGTACTAAGTAGGTGTTCTGTAAACAAACAAAACCATCATGTTCTTTTTCAGTCTGCAAATGGGAAACTAAAGCAATAAAGTTAGACATCATTCATGAAGTTTTGACTGTTTTTTTTTAAACTCATACATACCAACCCATGTACATGTCATGTCTTGTCATCCCATATGATCTGCTAGGTCTCTTGTTCTCTTAGTGTTGGCAGATTGTGGGGAAAAAAAAAGATTTTTGGAGTTGCCTAAATATAATATTTAATTTATTTTAAGATGAATTATTATAAAATGAAACTGAAAATGAGCAAGTTTAGATTAGATGTTAGAAATAAATTCTCTACTGTGAAGTTGGTGAAGCACTGGAACATGTTGCTCAGAGCTGTGGATGCCCCATCCCTGGACATGCTCGAGGCCAGGTTGGATAGTCTCATGAAAGGTGTCCCTGAACATGCCAGGAAGGTTAGAACTAGATAATCTTTAAGATTGTTTCCAACTTAAGTCATTCTACAATTCTATAATTCTACAATCCTATTAAATTTATTTACAAGAAGAAATTACATGTGATGCACAGTTTGCACTAGCATGACTTTTGCAAAACAGTGATAAATGATCCTTATAAATGCTTTGTATGTGAAGGCAAAAGGAATAATTTCAAAAGGCACAGCAGTGAGTTTATGCATGCCATTTCTTACAGGATATGTGAAGAGTTTTTGGGAAAGGGCCTTTCTGTTATCATCTGCTGATATAACCAACTATTAATAGAGACCAACCACAAAAGCAAAAATTCATAAATGTGCACAGGATTTTGCTGACTGTCCAATAAAATCAGCATTTCACATGTGGTGAAATATAATATAATTCATTGCTAATCCAAAGTGTTTTGTGAAGCAATAATTTTAAAAGCAGAGTATAAATACCAATGAAGTCACGAAATCAAATGCTGAATAATTCTGGTTTCAGACTAAAAGGAATTAGCAGAAAAAAGTGGTGTTAGAGTAAAATAGCATTAAGTTTATTTTCTGCTTAGTTTCATAGTTTTCATAGGCTAGATAGTTCTGATCATACTTTTCAATTCTTCAAACATACTGCAACAATGTAAGATTCCTTGCCAATTTCAAGATACTAGTTCATAAAGAAAGTCTGATATCCTAAAACTTTTCTGCCAGGAGTCAATGACTAGGTCTACACTTGTTCTGGAAGACAATAATGTGAACTGTTCCCAAAAATAGGAACATAGAAGGAGAAAAAAGGCATTAAAATAGAAACAGCAGAAAACAAATGATCAAACAAAAATTTGCACTGTTATATGCCTAATTAGATTAAAAAATATTTTTTCTGCGTACAGTGGGTATAGGCACAGAAATCAGGTTTGATATTGATTTCTGGTCTTGAAAATGTAGGCTATGATGTACTTCTAAAATAGACCTTGGGGATGACTTTTACAAAATAAACTTTTCTCAAGTCTTGCAGAATTCTTATTTGATGTTTTTTCCCTCAGCTTGTCAGCTGTTGAACCTTTATTCAACCCAAACAATCACTCATTTTCCTGAACATTAATATGTAGTACTAGCCCTGGAGTATCCCTTGTGGCTTCTTCTGTGACTTGAGAAGGACACAGCAGTACCAATGTCTCACATCACACCTAGCAGCTCTATGTGAATTCTTTTAATATCCTAGGGCATCTCATGCAGCACTAGATGCCTGCATTTGGAGAAATGCGTCCCCTTTCACAGTTTTCTTTCAGTGACAATACAACTTGTGTTGGTCACTCATGGGTTGGTGGAGTAGGGTAATTTTTTCACTCCCTATCAATTTCTGCACTGGATAGATGGCAGAGAGGATGTGCTGAGTAGCATAGACACATGAAGACTGAATTACCTCATATTTTCAGAGGAAGTTTCCCTTCTTAGTTTAATTTTTGTTTGTTTACTTGTTTACTTGGTGGGGGCTTTTTTTTTTTAATTTTGTTAATCTAATTTTACAGAATCAAAAATAACAGAGCTCTGGAGCAATATTTGCTCTTCCAGGCAATATTTGGAGTCACATGTTCCAGCATGGGGTGAAATTTCCCCAGTATATTTCATCTAGCTTTCTGTGCTTTCTGAACACTGTTTTTCTACTTAATGTTCTATTTTAATGCAATATTTTCCTTTTAATATAAAGGAAATTATAAGAAAATACAGGCTCAAATGAATCCATCTGAGGGCTGTAATAGCTTCACAGCAGATTTTGACCTCTCTTCCCTGCAAGGCCTGGGTCAGGTAAGTATCTGGTCTTAGGTAAAATTTGTTTAGGACCCAGGGTTCCTTTCTCTATTGCTTAAAATTTCACACCCTTTTATATGAAACTTCTCATTCTCTCTGCACAAGAGCAAACCTCAGAAAATCAAATAAAATGGAAGAGACAACAGAAAAAAACACAAGGCTATTTTTCCTAAAATTTGAAATCTGCATTGTCCAGATTTTTAACTCAGATTCTTTAATTGAAAAGGTATAAATAAGCCTCTGTCTCCAGATTTAAAGCATTTAAAGCTGGTGGAAAGAAGCACTCAGAAATCTACTTAATTTATAGACATGTGGCAATGATTTAGTTTTCACTGTGGGCTATTGGTAGAAAAGTAATAAAGTAACATATCCTTAATCTCTACCACAACACACAAATTCAATAAGAAAGAGATTAATTTTGCAGTGTTGTTTTTCAAGTGTTACATAGTCTTTATAGCCAATAAGCAGCAATCTTTTTCCCCATGCAAGAAAATATATGTTCATCTAGAAAAATGATAATAATTTTTAAAAATAGAAGAAAGAGGTGAGGAGGTATTCCAGGTATCAGAGCAGAAAGTCTCTTTGCAGTTTTTTGACAAGACCATGTTGAAGCAGGTTTTTGCTTTTGCAGTAGGTGAACTGGGACAGAGCAGACTGCATCTTGTTGAGGCCCCTGTGTCAGAGCTGCTGGATAGGTCCTAGAGGAAGATAAAGGCCATGGAGACCCCACATCAGACCAGAGAGAAAGTCTGAGGAAGAGGGAGCTGCAGAGAGGAGCTGTTATGGATTAATCACAAACCCCATTCCCTATCTGCCTGCATGGCTCTCTGTGGGGGTAAAGGGGTAAAGCTGAGCTTCAGTAAAAGTTCAAGGAGTAGTGCTTTACTTGTGATTTTATCTTTGTTTCTCACCATAGGACTATGTTTCATGGCCATGAATTAACTTTCTCTAAGTCATAGGATGATAGAATCATGGGATGGTTTTGGTTAAAAGATACCTTAAAATCATCTAGTTGCAAACCCTATGCTGTGGGCAGGGCACCTTCTTCTAAAGCTGCTCAGAGGCCATCCAACCTCACACTGAACATTTCCAGGGAACAGCTCCTCTTGGCAATCTGTTCCACTGCCTCACCATCCTCACTGTAATGAATTTCTTCCTAATATCTCATCTAAACCTATTCTCTTTCAGTTTATGCCATTCCCCCTAGTCCTACCACTACAAGCCCTTGCAAAAAGTGCCTCTCCAGTGCCTTGTAGGCCTCCTTTAGGCAATGGAAGGCTGCTCAAAGGTCTCTCTGGATTCTTCTCTTCCCCAGGCAGAACTCCAGCTCTCTTCACAGAGGTGCTCCAGCCTTCTGATCATCTTTGTGGGTCTCCTCCGGATCTCCTCCAGCAGATCCACACCCTTCTTACAGCAGGAGGCCCAGGGATGGTTGCAGCATTCCATGCGGGGTCACACAAAGGCAGCGTAGAGGGGCAAAATCACCTTCCTCCACCTGGCTGGCCACACTTCTTTTGATGCAGCTTTTTGGTGGTTAGCTTTCTGGGCTGTGAGCACACATTGCTGGGTGATACAAAGTTTATTCAGTCAAGTCTGTTTTGCCTTCAATGATAACTGGTGAATGATTTCTCTCTTTAGGTTTCTTTATGTTCACAAAATTATTCATCCTATTTTCTCCCCCTGTCCTGTGTGGGAGGGGCAGTGAGAGAACAGTTCTGTGCGCCTGGCAGCCAGCCAAGGTCAACCTACAACACAGATGGGGAGAACTGGATGAGGATGTCAAGGATTTTAAGAACAGCCACCTCCTGAGCAGGACTCCTGCCCAGTGCCCTGTGGTCTGTGCTCAGGCAGAGGGAGGCAGCTGCCCCTTTGCTGTTTGCAGCTTCAACGAGTAGCAAAGCTGAGCACACATCTCAGAGACACAGACACACAGAGGACATGGACACAGACAAGCACAGAGAAGGTGCTGCCCCAGCAGCCCCCCATTCAGACTCACAGCAGACACTGGCACACAGGGACATGTCCCCTTCTCCTCTTGGGCTGCAGAGGCAGAGGGTGACAAGTGCAGCACACATCCCACACTCACTGGGTTCACAAACACACACACAAACTCTGGAAGATCCCCTGAGCACCAGCATGGTCCCCCTGCCCACCCTGCAGCCCTGCTTGTATCCTGTCATCTTGAAATTATGTGCTATTATTTTGAAGTGTCGTTTTTGTCCATACTTATGTTGTCTTTGTTCCTTGACATGTAGCCTTAATCCTCAAACTGTCTAAAATGGCTGTTTGGTCTAAACTTGCCTACTGATCTCCCATTAGCTTTATCTTCATTATTACTATGGACAGAACTCTCCAGATGAGTGCTAATTATGTTTGAGGACCTAATCCTGGTTTTGTTATTAACAGGAATGATAAGTGTGAGATAGAGAGATATATTTCTGGCACCTTGATGTACAAAACCTTAAACATTTTCTGCACCACAATGGTGTATTTTTTGACTCAGATATTAATAACTTCTATTACTCAGTTATGACATTTTCAATGTTATTAACAATTCAAAAAATTAATTTTAAACACAAATTATTTTCTTCTGAACTTCAAGAAATTTGGGTTGATTCAGTACTGTTACAAGACAATGTAGGCCCAGAAACACGTTCGTGACCTATAGGTGACAAGGGATAAATTTAATTGAAAATTGCTGTTTGAGGCATCCAACTTTGTCCAATTTTAATAGTTTTGATATAGTCTTTATTACTCATAAACCCATGATCACAAAGACTGGCTTTATGACATTACTCAGCCTTAACCTCAGTCATGCAAGTACAGTTATCCATTTGTAAAGAACAGTCCAAATCTCTTAAATCTGTACCTCTCATCATACTGCTATCAGCTGCAGCCATCTGCACTGGGGTGCCCAAGTAATTCAAACATAGAAAATTCAGGTCTTTGTTGAAAAAATGTTGACATTAATATATTTTATAAAAATTAAGTTTGAATAAACTAAGACATGAAGAAACTCCAATACTTTTAAGCATTCGGTTGGAAATCTATCACAAAATAGGCAAAATTTATGTCATTTTCAATGAACTGTAGAAAACAAGTTATTGGAGACAAACAGAGAAACATTGCACTGAACCCTCAACTCTTTAATTCCATCCACAGAATAAAGAAATGGGCTTCCATTTTTCCTTAAGCTGACAAGAACTCCGACTTATGAGAGAAAAATGCCAACAGCAAACACTACAGGAATACTATGCCTACTATGCCTACTGATAAAGTATTGGGGTAGTCTGACATCCAAAAAATCCCTCAGAAATTTAGCAGAAGGTATTTGTAAAAATCCTAAATTTGAAATCTTGCAGGAAATGAGTAATTCTCAAAGAATTCAGATAGTCATTTCAAATAGCCACAGGGCTGAGAGGTTAAATGTATACAGAAGCTTCTCTGGTCTTGGGACATCCCCCTCAGCTCTACATCATTATAATCTTCTTCATTACCTAATCATAAACCTATAACATATACCTATTCTGTATCTCTGTGAACTATCTGTGACAATTTATTTTTTCTGCCTGACAGTGAATTCTCATCATACTTAAGTACGCAGTTAAGAGGCACATGCTATAAATGAAATATTTATTGAATTGTAGTAATATCTCACAATGCTCTTATAGTCTAGGAATAAAACAAAAATATTGCAACTTTTTAAAAAATAATATAGCAATAAATATTGCTTTTTAAATATTTACAACTATATGCACCCTTTTGCATCACAGAAGTAAGGCGGGCTAAATAGACTGTAAAATCTGCTTAGTAATATTTTCACCTTTGCCTAATAAAATAATAACACAATTTATTCTCATTTAAAATTTGACGTCTAAACCCACAAATGCATTTAGAAAATTTTTTCATCTAAATCAATGTAAAGCAGATCCCTAAAATACTTACCATCTATGATTTAATAAGATACAGTATAGTTATATTTGCTATTTATGTCAACCACTGTGCAACACTAATATGCAAGATCAATATATTTTTACATTTTCTACTCCTGATGAAATTTTAACTGAAGACCTGATGTTTCTCTGAAAAAATAGATTTGATCAAATGGAGTTGGCAATGTATGAAAAAAAAACCTTTTGCAATTAAATAATAGAATACTTAAAAAAAAACCCCTGACCTAAATATAAAAAGCAAACAAACAAACCAAAAGATTACAATTATTTCTTATTAAATAAAATAATAAAAGAAATTTCCTGAGTGAAGAATTTTGGGATAGCTTCTGAGGCCTGAGGAAGTCAGATTCTAAAAAGAATGAAAGAGGAACAAGACACACTATTTTAAAGTTGTTTTTTATTTCTGAGCTATTAAAAATACCCATATATATGCAGATAAATAAAACCTGGCAAATGTTACTTTCACCTTGACATTGATTATGATATTTACAATGATTTCTGGTACAGGAAGGAGATTTGGTAATAGTCTTTCAACAATTCTGCTTAACCCCTATTTTGTAATGCTAATCAGGATAGATAAATATTAAATGAAGCAAACATCTAAATTCCTTTGAGGGCATTGTCTCTCTGTAACTTAAAAGCAAAACAAAAAAACAGGAAGCAATAGGAATGTGACTAAAATTATGATTAAGCGATGACCTAAAGCATGATCTCATTGTTCTGTCAGCAGCAGTCGAATTTAAAAGACTTTGTCACATTCTCTAGACACATTGACTGTGAATAAAACACATACCTTAGATAACTGAGGACCTGGTCAAGGATTAGTCCTGACATGACATAATTGACTTTGAAGGCTTGAAGAGGAATTTAGATCATTGTAGCTTAACAGGAAAAATGTCTAAGGAAATCAGATTAATAAAAGCGTTGTCTTAAATGAAAGTGCACTGTTGATAAAGGATAGGTTCACAACTATTATCTTAACATTAATCACTGTAAGTGAATCCATAAATTATCAAAACTCTTAAAAATATGTAATCAGTTGAATCTGAGTTTATTAGAGAAACAAAAACCCCAAGCCTTTGTAGTCTATTCAGAAATTCTGAATGGTCTAAATAGGCATTATGGACTATGTAGTGCTTGGAATTTTTTGGAGGACTAAAAATACAATTGTGCTGAAGGAGATATTTTATTCTTTGACAGTGTCAGTTTCTGTGCAATGACTGTACAAATATTCCAAAAAAGAATTTTAGACAGACTTCTCATTACAAATGCTTTCTAGAAGTAGAAGGTTTTAAATAGTCTTGGGGTGGTTGTAAAAACAATAGCAAAGTATGGCTTTGTGGTGGTTTGACAGGAAATGTGTTTTTTGGGATGCTGTGTTTTAGGCCAATGGATATTCAGACTTTAATATTGGCATTTAACCTGGCCATTAGGACATGGACACGCCTCTGAGAACACAGGGTTAAAAGCAGAGCTCTCCCCTGGGAGGGTCCTTTTGGGTTTCTGGCGGGAAAGAGTTCGGGTCTCTGCCCCAGCCCAGAGCCATGTGGCCGGGAGAGGTAGGCCTGAGCCCAGGGGTGGAAGGGTGGAAGAGAGAGAGAGAGAGACACCGGGAGCCATTGGGCAGCCCCCCCTGAGAGACACAGAGAGAGAGAGAGAGAGAGAGAGAGAGAGAGAGAGAGAGAGAGAGAGAGAGAGGGAGAGAGAGAGAGGGAGAGAGAGAGAGAGAGAGAGAGAGAGAGCCGCTGCCTGAGACTGTAACCTTGAAGCTTGATAAACATGGGCCTGTGCCGGCAGCACGGCTGGGACGGAGAAGAAGAGGGGGGTTCAGCCGGCCACTTGTAGGAGCTTTTAACCCCTTTTCGGAGAATGAGAACTTTACAGAACATTGACCTCTCCTGGAAGATAGAGTGGAAGATGAGGAAGGAATGTGCAAGTATGAGAGAGGTCTGGGCGAGCGGGAGATAGTAGAAGAGTAGAGAAGAATCCTAGTGGGAAGAGATGGAGTGGCTTTTGCTGGACTCTTTTTGTATACCCATGGACAGAACCATGTTCCTTGTGACACAGAGACTGCATTCTAGGGGGAGGCAATGGCCACAGAACCAAGAGGGTTCAGTGTTGGTGCCCCTCGGCCCCAGGGGGTGAAAAAATAGGGGGGGGACAGGTGTCCCAAAGGAGAGATTGTGGGGACAGGTGTCCCAAAGGAGAGATTGTGGGGACAGGTGTCCCAAAGGAGAGACTGTGCCTTTTTTGGATCGGGACAGAGCATCCTTAAAAAGACAACCCTAGAAGCAGCTCTGGTCCGTGTTCAGTGGTGAGAGCACTGGACATGAGAGGAAGCGGTCACGACGGCAGATGTACTCCGGGCAGTGCCACGAGTGACACAGAAACACACGAGGCTTCGACTGTGTTTCCAGGGGAAGCCCATGGTACAAGAAGGACTCCTCTCCTCTTGATGAACTGAGGATTGATTGTCTAAAAGGTGGTGCTGGACCGAGAGTTGGTGATTTGAGGAATAAATGTATTGTGTTGGAAATTTGATGGGGGGAGGAGGAAATATTGGTAAGGTTTTCATTTTCCCTGTGTGTGTTCTTTTTTATTTGTAGTTGTAGTGTAGTTAATAAAGTTTTGTTTTCTTTCTTCCATAAGTAGGAGCCTGCTTTTCTTATTTCCTGGTCACATCTCACAGCAGCTACCAGGGAGAGGGTATCTTCATGGGGGCACTGGCATTGTGCCAGTGTCAAACCATGACAGGCTTCCAAGTTTTCTGTTTTCTACAGTTAACCATGCAAATCTTTTTGTAATTTATTTTTTTGGGGGTTTTTGTTTTCAGCTGCCTTTTCAGAAGTTTAATACCTTCCCCTAAATACTGCAATAGTTAGCCTGAAACGTCCTTGGATTTCACTGGAAACAAATCTACAGACACTGAAAACTTGAAATGAGATTGCCTCCTGGACAGAACACACAAGCCCTTATGCTTCTTCAACACTGACAAACAACCATGAAAATGTGTACTGCCTCACGCACATCCAGTGAATGAAAGGGTTGAATACAGGTTCCTGTACAAGGGAATAATTTCAGAACTTAAGCGCAGCAATGTCAATGGAGGGAGACGCAGCATTAAGCAGAATGAAAAAATTGTATAAGAATCAAGATGAACTTTCATAAATAGACCTTGAAGTTAAATAGATTATGATTTTCTAGGTCTGAAAAAAACACATTCTTTTCTTTATTGCTGTCCAGAATAAATATTGGTCTAGGCCATCAGCGTTTGCAGAAATATTCCAAGAGAAAGATAAAAAAATAAAAAAGCAAGCCAAAATTAATCAGACTTTCCTCCTAATTTCCCCAAAACTTCAAAACTTAATTCTGAAGGTGTGTGAATATCTTTTTCCCTCATGAACGATTCTTTACATAGAAAGCAATATTAATCTAACTCCTAGGAAGGAGTGAGACTAGATTAATGCACAAAAGTTCTTTGCTATAGCTTTCTTGTTGCTCCATAAGGGTCCTTTCACTCTACTTGCTTCTCTCTATTTTTCCTTTATGTATCTCTTTTTTTTTTTTTCACAGGATGATGCCTTTCTTTCGTGCTATAGCACAGTGGTTAGAGCACTCAGGATGTGGGAGAATAGGTAAAGAACAAAATGTATTATGTGGCTGTGCTACATGATAATTTATTTGAATTACGCTTGCCAGAGATGATTTTTATTTAGCTTTAAAACAGTTCCTGTGTCATGAATTAAAACAAAAATGAGATTGTCTTTATCGAAAGAAGGAATGCATTTCAGGAACAGAACTAACAAGAAATGTGACTTGGAATTAAATATATTACTTGGAGACTGTCTGTTTTGCAAATCTGTTAGGAGTCAGATTTTTATTGAATTTGTTTTGAAAGCTGCATCAGAATTCATTAATACTTTAACATTAACATGGTCTAAAATTGCTAAGGTCAAGTCCAAGCAGGTAGGAACTAATTTCTAGCCTCTTGCAGTCATATTGTAAGGGTTAAAAAAACCCCCCACCATTTTCTTAAAATTTTTAGCTATGTTGAGTTACATAAATTATCCACATCATCCTAAGAAAAGATTGCTTTTTAAGCTCAATAAATGCACCACAGCATTTTCCAAATAATCAGCAATTTTCCCTCTTGAGTTGTCTGAAAACGACTGTGAATTCAGAGACCATCTAGCAAAATCTTGCTTAGCTGTGAAAATAAGCCTGAGGATGCTCTGCCAAGCATTGCAACAAACTAGCTAAATCATTGACTATAGCCCACAACAGAAAGGCTTCTAAATGGAAGATGATATGTGCTAAAAACCTTTCCCTGAGTACCAAAAATAGCAGCAGGACAGGGACAAATACATAAAAGAAAAGATTTTCAAGAGCCATACTCTATCCCACAGAAGAATAAGGGCATCATGTTATTTACTAGAGACATTATTCAACACACCACTTGAGTTTTATCTCTGAATATTTAACTTCTATTGAAATATTCCTTGAAAATAAAGAAATATAATCTAAAATTCTTCTGCTGTTCTTCAATAACACTAATTAATATGTAAAAATATCAGATATATAAGGTTATGTAGCCATTGTTTTTGGAAAACATAAACTATCACATATTTAGGGTTTTATGTTTCAGACCTAGCATGTCTTTTGGATTAATCTAGAATGTAATTTATAACAACAGAAGCAGGTAGAAATCTTTAAACTGGCTTTTTATTCTTCCTCCCAGCAGTCAAATGGTTTCCCATGGGCATCTTTATCCTGTTCCTGTTGCACTGAAAAAAAAAATTAGATGTGACCCAAAAAAGAGAAAATGCAGGTGGACATGCTGTTTTTTGTGTCTGATTCTTCTTTCTCTTCTTGCTAAGATTTCAGAAGAACATTTACAGACAGTTTACAGAGCAATGAAATCTTTATTTGTGTATTTATCAGTATTTTTTTTAATTTGTGTATTTATAATTATTTTTGTATATTGAGCTGTACAAAATAACCTGGGGATGAAAAAATCTAATCTCTAAGCTCACAAAATTAATTAAATTAAAATGCTTAATTTTAAAATATTTCTAACAGTTTTTTATTTAATTATACTACATAATGCATCTAAATGTAAGTCTTATGCTTGTAGGCTCTTGATCAACCACCTAAATATACTTAAATGCTCCTCAGTTCTAATACTCAGTTTTAGGATTTACGTAAGAGAATATAAATAATAATGAAAAACATTTTACTAATATGTGTGTTGTATAGTGCTGTATGAAGATTTAAAAAATATCAATGAAAACCAGTAAGTTCATTATAACTTCTGGTCCTATTAGTCCTACAGAGATTTGAGAAAAATCATGATGCAGACAAAATGATATGTCTTCTTCCAGGACATTCTGTTGTAAAGGGAAGAATATCAGTGTTTTTAGCAGACCAGAAGCAATTGCTTTGAAAGCTCTAAAGTAAAATGCTTGGAGGCTAGGGAATGTGACAATACTTAAGATGCATCATGCTTCATGACATGTACAGCCACTTCCCAATTAACAGTAGGACCCTAACCCTTCTCCTACCCTCTTTTCTCCCCAGAGATGAAATCTGAACATTTGTGTTTCTGCCTGTCTTTGGGGAAACAAACATAGCTTATCAAGTCTTTTCTTTCTTTCTTTCTTTCTTTCTTTCTTTCTTTCTTTCTTTCTTTCTTTCTTTCTTTCTTTCTTTCTTTCTTTCTTTCTTTCTTTCTTTCTTTCTTTCTTTCTTTCTTTCTTTCTTTCTTTCTTTCTTTCTTTCTTTCTTTCTTTCTTTCTTTCTTTCTTTCTTTCTTTCTTTCTTTCTTTCTTTCTTTCTTTCTTTCTTTCTTTCTTTCTTTCTTTCTTTCTTTCTTTCTTTCTTTCTTTCTTTCTTTCTTTCTTTCTTTCTTTCTTTCTTTCTTTCTTTCTTTTTCTTTCTTTCTTTCTCTCTTTCTTTTTCTCTCTCTCTCTTTCTTTCTCTCTTTCTTTCTTTCTCTCCCTTCCTTCCTTCCTTCCTTCCTTCCTTCCTTCCTTCCTTCCTTCCTTCCTTCCTTCCTTCCTTCCTTCCTTCACCTCCACCACTTCCTTCCACCACTTTCTTCCACCACTTCCTTCCGCCACTTCCTTCCTTCCTCTCTCATGGAAAAAAATTAACTGTTTAAGTCTTAGAAAACTATTTAAAGTTTATGTTGCATGTGTTTGGTGTTTTCTTCCTTTTTAACTCTCCTAATTATTAAAGATACCTGCAAAAATCTTATGCCAGCTTCAGAGAAATGAAGGGAATTTTTATTGTCTCCCATTAATTTTGGAGCTGAAATTTGTTATTCTTCCATTTTTTTCTGATTGCTGTTTTTTCTAGGTTAAAAAAAAATAAAGCAAAGAAACTGCAATGCAAAAAACTTTTGATAAAATTGTACATGTAAAGAAATTATAAGACTGAATTATATAATCAATACCTATAATAAACTCAAGTATTATCTCTAACTTGTAACAGCATCATTGGGACTGATAGCATCAGCATTATTAAAGAGGTCTCTTTGTATGTCTTGGATTCTTGCAAAAAACATTTAAAGTATTTTTTTATTTTTACAGATGTAGTATATAATTTTTTACAAATGATGCTTCTTTTTCTAACTGTAACATAGGAGTGGGACAGAGGTGCCTTGTATTAAATGAAAAATGTATTTGAGCAGGACTAAAAATTCTATGGGCAGTGTGACACCAGCTGCTAACAAGCTAGGAAGGAAATCAACAAATAAAAGAAAGAAAAACAAGAAAGTTCAGGCAGCAAAGCAGCATACTTGTAACATTATTTGGGACAGAAAGAGAGGAGAAAATCATTCCTGCATTGCATCATGCTAGAGGTCACTGGTGGCAAAGACCTTGGAAAGGTACCATGTGAAAAACTGTAAGGTGCGAAGAAATTTCATCCTTACTATTTCATAAACCGCTTCTTGCAGGGAATTACACTGTGTCCCCCTGCACAGAGGGAGGATTGGCAACACATGAGGAGAAACAACTGTCATCAAGCAAATGAGTTATGCAAAATGAGAGAAAGTTATTAGTGTTCCAGTAAGAAGTATGCCCATGTTTTCACCATTTCCCCTGAGTCACTCCCCACTGTTTCTTGCTGCAGGGTAAAAAGAAGGAACATTGTGTCTCTGCCTCTGAAGCTACTTTCCCTCACTGGGAAATGTATCTCTCCTATTCAATCTTTCCAACCACAAATTCTTTATTGAGTGACTCCGGAAAAAAGAAACCTATATGAACAATTCCAGAAGGGCAGGAACTTCTCTTGAGTGTAAATTTAATGCATACTACCGCAAAAGTATCCCACTACACCATGGCACACATGCACCAAATAAATGCATTCAGCACAGAAAACAGAGACTATCAGTATGAATTTCATGGGAAAAAAAAGAGCAAGATCTCATTTTCTTTCTTTGTTGTGATACTATGATGCTACATGCTGCCAGATCCTTCTCTTAAATTGCTCTCTAACAGCTAGATGCCCTCCACAAAGCTGTCACCAGAGAAGAATAGCACACACCAAGGTTGTTTTCGTTTGTTTAAGCTCCTGCTGTGCTGCTTGTCTCCAGTATCAAAGCATTCTTTTTTCAGAACAAATTTCTTTTAACATATTGTTCTCCCTTTTTAAGATTCTGCTTGGTTCGCATAACAAAATCTCCACCAAACACTCATTGATTTATTGAAAGAAGTTACATTTTCCAAAGGTAAAAAAAAAAAAAAAGCTGCTGAGGTATAGATTTTCACATATTTTATCAGAAAGCATGTGCTGATGTATTGGTAAAATATGGTCCAAAATCATTATTATTAGCTTTGCTGGACCTCACTGCCATGAAATGATATTGTCATCTATTTCTGTTGTTTTCATAGCAGAATAATAACTTTAAGTCTTCTGGTACCATGCCTTGAAGCATGTCCTTTCTGTCACCTACACAGCTTAATGTGATAAGGATCAATCTTTGCAGGTATTTCTGGGAACATATATACATATATATAAACTGTTTATAGACATATATATGTGTAAATATAAAAAGTAATGTCAGTATTTAAAAGCAAGCAATATCTTGTAAATATTGTCTGAGTTTGTGGCATTCAAGGTGTCAATCCCTATGGATTGACAAATGATACTTCTTTTTTTAATGTTTTCTTATGTTTTTTTAACTTTTGCATTTTATGGACTATTAATAAGCATGTAAGGCAATATAGTAAACTAAAGTTACTACTAAAGAGTGAGAGCAACATTGTTAAAAAAACCCAAGAAAGAACAGGCAATTACTTAATAAATATTTAATTTTTATGTTTATTGATGTAGACTTTTGAATATCAGATATATTAATAAAATAAATGGAACCATAAGGAGAGATATTCCAGAAAGGAAGCATCATCCCACCTGCAGTTTATTTTTCGTCTCCCAAATGATAGTCACAAATCTGTACTATTTATTAGCACTGTAGTGAGAGCACACTGCTTGATTTAGTCAACAGTGTCCTCCCTCCCAGAAGTTTTAGCAGAGTCTCTGCCATTGTGTTCTCATAGCACTATTTTTAGTGCCAGGAGAACTTTTAGTCTTCCTTTTTTTTATCACGTCTTTCCTTGTGACTGGCTCAGCAAGTCAACATGATGAAAACAAATGTTATTAGACCTTGATTTTCACACTAAAATCCCAGAAGGGGAGCTATCCTGCTTACAGCTCTAATTGCTTTAACAGCACATCTTTCAGGGCTTGTTCTTGTGGGTTTGATTCGGCAGCCCTTACTCAGCTTGACTAGTACAGCTCTTCTGAGTAGTTTCATTGGTACCCAGGAGCCTCCTCTCGCTATTAAGTGCTTCTCAGCAGGCATAAGGATTGTAGAACTGAGCAGTGTGAGCTTATTTCAAAAGGGTGAAGAAACTAGGCACAGATTCCAGTGAAAGAGAACACAAGTTTTGCTTATCTCACGTTTGCCTTCCACACAGAGACATCCCCCCCTCCCCCCCCCACCATTTGCCCCCACCACCCTTCAGTTCCCAAGTCTCTCAAGCACAAAATAAACAGAATTCTAGCAAGGTAGAAACAGCCAATTCAGCTGATGATGTAGTTCATTTTTAAGCCAATGCATGTTATTTAGGATATTTCTATACAGTGGGAAAAGTACAACTGCAAATGTTTGCAGAGCCCCTGGTTTGCTCTCTTAAGATAATTTTGTTGAGACAGTCTCCACTAAAGTTTTAAAATATAGATGGAAAAATCTGTTAATTAATCTATGAGGTTAAGCATACAATTACAATATAACAAAATTTAATAAAAATAATAAATACTTTTGTCATAGATATATACCTTCATAAGCTCATTTTAATTATTCATTATTTTGAAGAAGACAACATAAGTAAAAATTTTTAAAGTTAATGTCTCCTGAAATTGAAGGTAAGATGTAGTGGAGGTTATGAAGATATATATTGGCATATATAAAGTATTATTATTATTATTATTATTATTATTATTATTATTATTATTATTATTATTATTATTATTATTATTTAGCTCTCTGAAAATTTGGCATATTTTATGTCTCCTTTGACCTCAGATCAGAGGATAACTGTCTAATACCATCCAGAGTCTAATTCTTTACTTCAAAATATCAAAACTCAAACTACTTTGCCCAACAGGTGTTTGGCTCCATTTCTGAAATTCCCCAAGAGATTTTGAACTGCCAATGTTCTCTAAATTTGCACAGGACAGGCTATGTAGCCTACTAGTGGAGTTGATCACAGTTTCTTTTTACACTGATTTTGTAATGACAATCCAGGCATATTTTGAACATATTTGGTGATCAATAACAAAAACTAGCTCCTGATTATCTCTTATCCAAAGTGGATAATCTTTTTCCTTCTACAGGAAACGTCTGTGCAAAAGTCAACATTTTCCCCCCTCCCCTGTATTTGTGGCCTGACTCATTTCCAAGGCCTGATATGTATCTACCTGCTGCAAGAACAATCTTTCACACATAGAGCTTGGGTTTGTGGGTATTTTGGTTTGTCGGTTGGTTTTGGATTGGGTTGGGTTTTTTCACATACAGATATCTGAAGCAGTCCTATCTCAACTAAGGTTTCTAGGAGTCTGTTGTAATTTTCATGTTCATGTCATTCTGGACTACTGGCATTTTGATCTTTGAATTACCCATTACTAACAATTATGTTTAGTATTTTTTCCCTTTTGTTTCCATCTTCTTTCCTCTGACATTATGGAACTTGCAGTGATGTAAATGTTTAGCAGAATCACACATCTGTACAGGGCTTCTAATAAGGCTTCCTTGATTAATTTTTCATGATCCTGTGTGTCTTTTGATACTGTAAAACCAAAATTTTCCAGAATGTATTTAATTTATTATCTTTTTATGTTTTAAGATCACTCAATTTAAGTTCCTCCTACATAGTTGAACCTTTTAAAATGTTTCTGGAATTGCTCAGTCGAATTACAATATGAGCCATTCTTCTCATATTCTGCAGCATATTCTGCATAAGTTTCAGCTTATTCAGCAGCAGAATATGAAACTGATATATAAAAATGCAACCTTTGTTTAGTTTTCTTATTTGACTTATAATCAAAAATCAGGTAGTACATTTCTAATTCTGTTCTTAGCATAGCAATCCTTGTGAATTAATATCTCAAAACTCACAGCAGATTTCTCTTTCAAAAGCAGCCAGATTTCTCTTTTAAAGTAAGATAGTAAGCCTTTATCATGTTGGATATTCAGCACAGATAAATTTAGACTGAAATCTGCAGCAGTGTCCAGCTTTAGATTCCCACTGGAAATTGTGGAAGTCTGATCCTAGGCTCCAATTTTAAGTGAATGTTGAAGCTGCTACCTGAAATGTTTCACCTGGTTGTTTAATACAGCCTTTCAAGTGCAATTTATGACTTTGTTCACTATCTACAAAGTATATTAATTAATCAGTGCTTTATGAACCTAACACTTTATGTGTTTTGTTGCTTAGCAACAGAATTTCCTCCAATAAGGGCCCATATTCAGAGTCCTTTAACCAGCTTTCATCCTCCATGACATTTTTAAATTCAGTTGTTTCATTACTTTTAGAAAACAAAGCACTTCTAATTTCAAAGGAAAAATTCTTTTATTTAAATTTTTACTTCTATTTCAAATACTAAGATGACACTTAGGAATGGCTATAGCTGCACTAACATATTATTCACTGTAAATATGTACAGTGAAATCCAAACAACAGTAAAGTAATCACATCAGCCAAATGTTGGCAGTTCTTTTCATTGCTGTGGGAAAAACACTCTCACTCATTCCAAAATCCCTATTAAATCTGTATTAATGCCCTCCATCTCTGGAAGCAAGCAATAGACTAGTAAATTATACTTCTGTGTAAACTGAATTCGGAAATTGAGAACAGGACCTTTGCAATTTACAGACATTTTAACTTCTAATGCTGTTAAAATAGATGTTTCTCAGTCCATGAGCTCTTCTGTGGCACAAATAACAGCTCTGTTTGTGCATCAAGGGTTCAGTTTTTAATTCCACTGTTATGCATAACAATATTAGAATTAGTATTAGTTTCTCTATTTTAAAGGACTCATTTGCTGAAAGCTAAATTTATCCCCACCCATGAAGACATCATATGCAGAATGTATCCACTAAATTTTCATCCTTTACAAGAAGTGCAAACATTTAACAAATATTTAGTCTGATTCTTGGAAATGTTGTATATCCACTTTATTCCTGTGTCAGAGGTTCAGTACTGGAATTATGCCTGTGTCTAATTTAGGAGTAGTTACTGGTTTGCTACTGCAGAGTAGCTATTTGGATAAAAATGTGATCCCGCCCTTTCTCTTTTTGCATTATGTGATATAACTCATAGACATAACCTTTCACATCTGTGAAATGCCACCTTTAAAAAAAATCTAATGAGAATATTGTGGGATGCAACTGGTTTCAGGAAAGTACTTCATCTGACAAACATCCCCTTAAAATCTTTTTCCATCTTCCACATTCCCTTTCATGTGGAACATGAAAGATATATTTAAGCTGATAACATCTTTTCTAGAACTGTGCATGCTTGGTATATCCTGCATAGTATGTTGCATGAGCACTAACCAAAAGTTTGGATTACAGCAGTTATTTTACAGACAGCTTTTGAGAAACATTTTATTTTGCTTTGGATTTTTTCCTTTTGGAGTCCCTGAATTCTGTTCTTATCTTAGCTACAGATGAAAAGATGAAATACAGAGAGAACAAAGTTATATTGAAATAAAAGATGCCTCAAAAATCCTTTGTAATTCTTACTTTAAATACTGTCCCTCCTTCAGATGCTCATTGTCTCTGTTTCACACATTTTGTCTTCATTAAGAGCCTTGTGAAAGACTGAGAAAACAAAGGATAAGTCTTAATTTTTTACCCTTTTTTCACCTGGGCAAAACTTGTTCCTCTCAGCTATTCAGTTAGCATCACAGGAAAAAGTCCTGTTCACTTACATGACATTAATAAGGCAAAAACTTCTTGCTACCACGATGTATTCCATAAACATAATAAAGACAAACGGCCTGCATTTTTTTTTCACATTTCTCTGTGCAATCACTGCTCAGGAGAAAGAAATTGTGAATGTAGTTTTGTTCTACTTTTTACTTTTGACAAAACAGTTGTGGAATTTTTCAAATATTTTATTTTCCATGGTAACATAATCAGTGCATAATATTTCTTAAAATGTAATAAAGCATAAATAAATTTGTGCAAACTTTTTTTTCAAGCAACTGCAAATATTTAAAACTTCTAATCCCTGCAATGCAGCGGTCTGTTGAAAAAATGGTTCTCAGAAAAAAAAAAGAAAAAATCAAGATCTCATTCACTATTCATGGCTGGGAATGGATGTCTCAAAATTTTGATTACATTTGTAGAGAAAGGCAAGAAGTTGTGCAAGGGTGGAAGTTTGGTTTAGACTAACCTATAGAAATAGTGTCAAGTAGACATTATTAATGGACCAAGACATGATAACCCTTAAGGTTTCTGCCACCCCTGAAATAAACTTTATTCACCTCCTACTGCCAACACAGTGACTTTCCACACCATTCTATTGACCTACTAACTTCAGTTACCCAGTCGGGGACCAGGCAAGAATTTTTCTTGAGGTTCAGAGAAAAAAGTCTCCATTTGCCTGCATAATGACATGTAGATTTTCCTAAAGAAATGTCAGTGTTCAGAAGTAATTAGCAGAATATTTGGAAAAGGAAGAATTTTTAAAGATTAGCCATGAAGGTATTTAAGAAAAAAATTACTGATTTGCCTGAGGAAATTAAAATAATATTCTTTATATACTACCAAAATGCAGCTGAGAATTATTAAGATGATCATTAACAGAGTTAATCCTCATCATTCTGCTAAATTTTTTTCCAGTGTTCATAAATACTGAACTTTAAGTTGTTACAACAGAAGCTATGGGTGTATTTAAACAGAGTTCTTAAATCTAAATTAGTATTTGAAGGTACCTTAGAGTGATGTGTGTTATGAAAGACTCCACTCAACTGACTGAATTAGGACTTTGACAGTGCTAGGATATTCAAGATACCCAAAGAACCTGGTAATGGCAAGTGAAACATCCATGCACCTAGAGGACAGTAGGAATACCACTAGGCATTTCAAATGGCAATAGATACCCCTGTAAAAGTAACTCAATAAAGGGCTATGTATTGTTTGTGGATCTTTTGACTACAGAGCTCAGAAATACTAGAAGTTGCCTGTAATTTGGAGTTTAATCCCTCTCTAAAAGTGAATATTCTATAACCTTAGGAGCCCAAAGTCATTTGAGTTGATCTAATATATATCAGCTGGCTTTCATCAGCCTCTGCAAAAAGGTGCCTCTCAAAACTCTCCTTCTGTTCCTCTGTGAATATTTTGGCTAGTCCAGCAGATTCCACATGTCACCTGACTCCAGTATTTAGGCAACTGATGCCCATCATGGGTAGACAGTCAAGAGTAAAGAGAAGAGTAAAGCAGAGAGATATATTAGAGTGATTCATTTCATAATCTGACCCCTTTCAAAACCTTAAATCATCCCACTGATGTTAAACACTTGTGTTTCATCAGTGACTACAGACATCTTCCCTTTAGGAGGTCAGAGCTAGATGTGATTAGTCCAGCTACAGGCTGATTTCTGAGTACCTTTCATCCAATCCATTGATGGCTAAGTGGGCAGACCTTTTTGGAAAGTTCATGACACACTCGTCTGCTTTTGCAATCATCTGTCTACTTTGAAATATCTGGCAATTAGCTGGTTGATTCTATTTTTAAGAGTCTTAGTTAATAAGAACACACTGTCCAAAAGAGAAAGTATATCTCAAAAGTAAGTTTGGATGGAAAAACAACATAGGGTATAAAAACTGTAATGAATGTAATGAATGTTTTAAAGTGCTATTTCAAATTATTGTGATATTCATGGGAGCTGGAAGCAGAGAAAAAACTGCCTGCATATTGAAGATACCTCATTTTTTCTTGTTTATAAAATTCATATTTCATTCTCTAGCAAGTTCTGAATTATTGATTTGCATGTTGATAAAATTCACCCTAAAGTTAAAAAATGATGAAAAGAGAAATTTGAATTGTAAATATTTCTATTAAAGTAATTGTTTAAAAAATGAATAAAAAGCCCAACAAAACCCACAGAAATTTAGCATATAGGTAAATCATGCATATTGTACAAGATAATAGCCTTTCATCTCAACAGTTTGTCTAACACTGAAGCATAAGATGAATACAGAATCCACAGTTTTTGTGAAGTTATTTGTTTGGGACTGTTCCTCTGAGATGTATGGAGAACTGTGAACTATTCCTTTGATTTTGCCTTGTTGACTTACCTATAATTGCTTGCAGACATACTTCCCTGAAACATTAATCTTAATTTTTTTTGTGAATTTACTGGATACTAAACCTGACTGGACTTTGTCCATTATATTGTGTTTCTGAAAATAGATCTGATAATATGGCCTTTGAATTTATCTTTTTAACCTTTTCTATATCTGTGTTGCTCCCAAACACAAAAAATCATCTCTCTTTACTCTATCCTTACCATACAAATATGCTACATTATTTTCTTTCACCTTTTATTTAATAAATGGTTAAATGGGTAGTGTTTTTAATTTTAATAACTTCATTCATGAAAACCCTGCTGAAAGATATATCCAAGGACACCTCCTCTGGCCCAGGAAATATCTGAAGCGTAAACCACTTTAAGCTCGAAGAAAATGCTTATTATATTCATGTAGTGGATTCTCTGGGATTCTCCACTCGTGGTTTCTGTGAATTGGACACCAGATGGGTCATTGATCTCGTATAGTTTTGAAGACATATAACAAAATCATATAAGGATATCCTTCAGCTCTTTTCTGCAAAATTTCACAATTCTAAGGCAGGGAAGAAATTCTAGAAATTCTGATATCCATAGAAAAACTATGATGTTCTGTCTTAAATAGTAGTCTATTAAAAAGGAAAGGTTTTAAAACATGGTATGACTTTACACATAGTTTTACCTGAATATATGTCACTAGATAAAATAAGAGTTACAGTTTATCATGATAACCAGTGGGTTTTGCCTATGGTTTGGTTAACAAGACTATAGTAAGACATTTTATTGCTTCCCTCTTAGATTTTAATTTTTTCTCCTTTCTTTTCATTAGAGGAAAGTTTATATAACAAAGTAAATGCCTAGTAAAGAAACTATAAAGAAACAATAGTCTTTCCCCAAAAGCAAGATGAGGTATCATTTGTAACTCATGCAAGACATAAATAAATGAACAAAAGTATAAATCAAGTGATTTTGGATGATGGAGTAGTTCATCTAATCTTGTGACATTTTCTTTGCTAAAGTCAAAAAAAGTATTCAATATTTAAGCAATGGCCACAACTTTCAATCTCCCATTATTCCAAAAAATAATTTCAAAAAATGTAAAGGGGAAAAGTCAGCACATTGAAGTAGGCTGATTGGAGGATCAGTTAATACAAGAATATTTAAAGCTATTATTAAACAAATTGGGAAATTTATTGCATTTTTTTATTATAAAGGCCTTATTAAAAATGCTATTAAGAAATTGGACAAAAATCATAGAACTGTGAAGACCAGTAAATGTATGGTTATGCACAAACACAGACATAAAAACCCGGACTCAAATATTCATTTATGAACTGCCTGTAATGCAGTCCATATTATATTCAATGGCTTCTTGGGTTTTCCTGTTAACTCTTCCATCCAATTATGTCAATTGAAACAACCAAACCAATAATAAAAAAAATCTAAAAGGCTTTGATACTTTAAAAATGTTTTAGCTTTGTCAACAAGCCACAAATAACATATTCATCTAGCCAGGATGATCCTCTTATGTATCTTCCAAAGAACTGCTGTAACTCCTCCCTTTGTCTTAAAGCGGGCAAAACTGAAGTTATTAACCTGACTCAGGATGTGATACTTAGCAAGATTTTAACATAACCATATTTTCTTTAATGTTCAAACAAATTGAACTAAAATAAAAAGACTTTACAGGTTATTTTCAGAGGGAGTGTGAGAGTGAACCCTCTGTCCTTTTCTTTTGAACAATTAGGTGCCTTTCTTCACACTCAGCTCTATTCTTCATCTAGAAGACACTATTAAATCCTCATTCTGGAAAAAAAAAGAAAGTTTTTTAGACCAAGACCACTTCTTATTGACACAGAAATAAAGTAACAAAAGAGACTTAAAAGATCTTCACACTTTTTATCTCCATTATAAATAAAATTATTATAGATTGTCATTCATAAACAGTACCAGATACTGCATTTTTTTTTGCTGTTCTTAATGTGAGTAGTTAAGTTTTGTTTAGAAGCATCATTGAATTTTGAAAGTTTTCCCTTTTCCTCTTTATAATATTAGCAGATTTTTTCCTTTTCTAGATTCATGTATTAGTGTAATAAACTACTGGATTTACAACATGAAAGAAACAGAGGTACAAGTTTAGCCTAAGTTCTCCTAGTTTCCTATGACATCATGAAAAAAGGACTATTACTTTTGGCCTCCGTATTGGTTCATTACCATATTGCTCAGAGCAATTTTTTGAAGGGAGAGTGATGCAGTTTTTTACATTGAAGCATTTACAGAGTAAATGTCTAGGTTTGTCCTTTTTTTATTTATTATTATTCAGGAATATGAATTCCTTTTAATTTCTGCAAATCACTGACTTGTCTTCCCATGAAAGGACTGCATGAATATTTTATAAGGCAATCTATTTTTCTAAATTTGTTATTTCAAGATGTTTATAGGTGTTCTTATTTCTTGATACAAAAAACAGAACACAAGTTCCCCCATATTTTATGGTGGGAGTCTCATTGCAATATATCTAGTGGCTTCAGTCGTATAAAGTTGTGAAAATGTGATTGTGCTTGTCTGCCTTAGTAGAGCGTGCTGGGACTACCAAGGAAAACAACTTTCTAAAAATTATTCAACAGCCGTATCTGGGAAAATGCGGACTAAATAACCCGTCACTTCAGCACTTTGCCAAACTGAAATAAAATAATATATTCTTTTAGATATCTGTTCTCAAGGAAGGCTGAGTTTTCAATGACAAATCTGGTGCTGCGTCAGCACCTGAAACTTGTTTGCACTAGTATTGTTTGACAATATTCATAGGTTTTATATGGGTAATTTATTTTGTGTCTGGTACATGCAAGTCAGAGCTACCAGCACACTGCTTGCTTCAATCTCTTCAACTTGCAATGCAGTTACATGTCCTTCATGGAAGGATGAATAATCAGTTCTTCATTATTCTGCATTATCAGAGCAGTCCACAGGTGTTGGTGAGTTTGGCTCAAACATCAGTCTCTGCTCAATGGGTGAGAAAGAGACAGGCCATGGGTAGAATCCTGACCTATAATTCTGTAGCCATATGATATTGTATTTCCAGTTTGACAAGTCCATAAGCTCTTTACTGAGTTTGCAAAGGCTCAGGACTACAACTTGTCAGGCCCATTCCATGTGGACTTCTCTTGATCAAGAATTATTTTTAATCAAAAGTAATTATTACAGAAGGAAGACATTTATCTAGAAAACGTTTAATATTAATAATGATGCCGGTAAAGTTGTCATACTGCACTCATTAGTTTTTATCCCTTTTTTTGGATCACTATTCAGGTGGGAAGATCCCAGAATCATAGAAACGAGAATCATGGAACCATAGAATCACAGCATCATCAAGGCTGGAAGAGACCTTCAAGATTATCCAGTCCAGCGATCCACTGTAATACCTAAACCACTATTCCATATCACCCAGCCACATGCCTCTTGAACACCTCCAGAAGGGCATGTTGGCTAAAAGTCTTGATATCACATTCTAGGTATTCCTATCTCTTGGTTAGCATTTCAAGTGATGGAGCACTATCTTCAGGCAACCATATCTTGCCCACAAAATCATTTTTAGGCATTGTAGGCACCAAAATAGAACGTTTTCCTCAACTTTATTATCCAGTGCAACAGGCTGCCCAGCGAAGCTGCGGATTCCCCATCCCTGGAAATGTTCAAGACCAGGTTGGATGGGGGGGTCCTGAGGAACCTGATCTAGTTGAAGGTGTCACTGTTTTTTTTCCCTACATTTTGGGAAAAAAAATATTAGGTATCTTCAATTAATATATGGACAGCCTCAAATCTAATCCATTTTCTGAACCAGACTGGACAACACACCTGAATCTGTGTTCCTTATTTCCTAGAAACCAAATATTTAAAGCACTTGCCTAACGAGTAAATGTGAAATGTGAATTTTCCCCTTTTTTAAGATGAAGGAATTAGTCAAATTCAGCATAGATTTTTCAAATTTACTCATTGAATTATAATTTGGGAGGAATTAATCAAATTATGTATTAAAATAGAATAGATGTCAACCTGTCCCTGTCTTAATTAACTTTACCAGAGTTCCTTTTAGTATTAGTTGTCTAGGTGCTATTTTGTGAAATACTAGGGCATCTTAACACTCTCAGTGATATTTACACTGTATTAGCTGTCATCTTATATTTTAAATCAAATCCCACTTGCCACAGCTTTAACCCTTAGCTTTGCTACCAGGCATGCTGCATCCGGTTTGGAAGGGAGAAATAATATTTTTCTTTTAAATTTCTTCTTTCTCCCACCTCTGTCCTTTTTTTTTTCCTCTTTATTTATTTGGAAAAGAAATTATAATAATTCTTGGTAAACAATGCTTTCTGTTTCATTATGACAGAGGGTTTATGTAGAGAAGAAAATAAGTGTCATACATGCAATCTGTAGCATATGACATGTTGGACCAAACTATTTCACACTACGTAGCATATCATATGCCAAATAGGGCCAGGATATTTATTTATAATCAGTTTAATTGCTTATTACTCAGAAAATTCAAAAGAGCCACAGTTCAATATTTTAATTTTCATTTTCACAAAATATTCACAATACATACCTAACTAATCACATTCCCTACAAAGGTAGCAATTTACAGTTTTGCCACGTATTTCATTACTGTGTGTTTGCCAAGATATTTTTTTCACTATTCTGTTGCTGTCACCTGTCACTCAGTGAAAACACTTGGCTGGCATTATACAACATCATTGATCTTTACCTACTGTGAAGTAGATGACATAGCTTACGGCTTCTTCAATCATTTCTTGAATGTGAAAACTTTGCCAAGTCCCTTTAGATGTGTAGGCCATCAGACTGTTGATCATGACTCTCATTTGGAAAATAAGGTTATTAATTCCTAACAAGAAATTAACAGCAAAAGAAGGAAGGATTGTCCTATTATAATAAACCTGTGATTTTCCTAAAATGAACAATTAATAATACTTTAGAAGAAGAAGGAATATTCCAAAACAAGACGTCTTCTTGAAAGGTGTATTATGCAAATCTATTCTTATTAAAGGTTGTAGAACTGAACACAGTCTTAAGGAATACCATGAAATGCTTTTATTTTAATAATAATTCATTCAAATTCTGCTTTTAGGCACAAAAAGAACCTTTATACATTTGGGATTTATCGAGAATATACTCAAAATAGTACTAATATTTGTATAACTTCACCAAAGTCTTGCAGTTTGCTTTAGAAATGGAGTATTTTTGGAGATACAATTTTTTTCTGTACCTAAATATGTCAAGATGGGTTTTAAAACCTTGCACCACATATTTATTTTAATTGAATTGCTTTATCTTAGCATAAAATCTATCACACTTGAACTTTTATATTATTATAGTAGATAAGAAGTTGGTTTATAGCAGTATGAAGTCAAGAGCTGAGTTAAAAAAAGAGTGAGAGAATAAAAGCTCAGTTTTCAAATATCTAGAAAGTGTGGAAGATGATGTATTTGATGAACTTCATTACTGTTGCTATGATTTCTAACACTCATTTTATATCTAAAAATGCAATTTTTTTAAAAAATTTGTTTTATATTTTATTGATAAAGAAGATTTTGATGTCTAGATATTCAGTAAGTCAAGAAAAGCTCTAACAGAACCTCCTAAACCAGCAGTTTTTGCAACCTACTTGAAAGGATTCTGACCATGGTGTCTGAATAGCACACTGACTCACTAAAACTGGTTTTTAGTTAGTGTTACAGCACTGGGGAAACCAAGAGTAAGAAGAAAGCTAATGCTGGATTAACACTTTAAAAAAACAGAATGACTTGTGTCAGACAATAAGATATCAGCCCTGGCTAATATTTAACTAATAAAGAATTAAAGCCATATAATTTATGCTACTAAATATTGGTAACTGATTTTTTGTCTTTCTTCAAAGGACTTCAGATGTGGTATGCAAAATGTCATTCATTTTGGATTCTGCAAGGAATATTACTCATTAACAAGCGAATATGGTCACTATGATCTTATCCCTGTGTGGCATGTTAAATGGATTAAGAACTTGCCAACCCATAGATCTTAGCTTGATGATATTTGACACTCACAAGCAGAGGAAAATGCGAGGAGTGGGATTTCACATGGGTTGGTACTGGTGTGACTGTCTCAGAAGTTTCTGTTCATTCCCTGATCAAAAAAAGGGGATGTGGTAGTGAGCTTGTCTACAGATATGAAGAATCAAAGAGGTACCATATATGAAGAGATCCCTAGTGCTCTGACTTAAGAAGAAAACTACAGACATAACTGACCAAAAAGTTTTTTTTTTCCAGAGGAATACTTTAATTCAGACAGTAAAAGTTTCTGCAAAGTTCTATTCTGAAGCTTATAACATCATATTGATAAATCATTATACATATAATGGATATTGGACATAAAAATACTAATTTCAAAAAGTCAAAGGGTTTAAAGTCTACAGTGATAACTATAGGAGATGGTTTTCACACAGAACAATTTCTTGTTAGCCACAGATTCAGATACAAAAGACAAAATAGAGAGAAGAAAAAGGAGAATAAATTTCTAACATGACCATGAATAATACAATGAAGGAAGAGGGAGCATGTACAGAGATTTTATAAAAATTGGTGTGAGAGATGGAAAAAATTATTACTGGCTTAAAAGAACTGAAGTGTGTGTGTGTGTGGAGGGGTGGGCAATGACAAGCTCTGCAAAGAGTGGATGGTGCACTGCTCCACAGCCTGCCCTTGGACACTCTAGTCCAGCCCAGAACGGCTATCAGCCACTGGCACACCAGAAGGTCAACCTGGAGGGCCCCAGGAGACCAAAAAAGATAAAAACATTTGCACAAAGGCATACATGGGCACAGTACATAGTTTTTATTTTCTAGTAGCTAAGGTAGTGCTGGAATTCAAGCAGTGATTATGAATCTTTCTCTGCCCCCTTTCTTTTCTCTCTCTCTCTCCCACATCCCCCCCCACTCCACCCCCTCTCTCTCTCTCTCATTCTTTCTTCTCCCAATCTCCATTACTCAAAATCTGGGTAACTTAAAGTTGTGTGTGTTAGAGTTTGCTAAGTCAGTGAAATATTTTATTTCAACTGAATGTTGCTTTAAAATTTGCCAAGTACAATTATTTTCCAAAGTTTGCCAGTAAAAGTTCGTTGTTTAAACTCCTGAGAATGTTGTCACGTTCCTCCTGCGCACCTGCCTCAGGATATTAAAAAACCTAAGCCCATGTAAGGAACTTGTTGAGTGAGTCCACAGCTTTACAGATGACAGGAAGAATTTGTGCACCAGAATATGCCAGCTTCTCTAGTGAAGAAGAGTGGCCATGAGCCTAAGGAGCCATTGAAACCAGATTCATGTGGTTTTTGAGGCATGCATGAGGTGTAGAACACTCATGGGAGATGTAGCAGCTCATGTCTGAATGTAGAATGTAGCTTTATTTAATTGTGAGTTATTTATTCTTTATTATCATATATATCAGAGACATAAGTAGTGGCAAATCTACCTCAGCTTATGCCTACATTTTAATAATATTTCCCTTCCAAATGACCTTATGTAACTGTCTTCTGACTACATATTTCCTACAGGTATTGCACAAACTTTACTGTCATTCATTGAGTCTCATTTACATGTCAGAGTGCCAGGTAAATGGCACATCTCTTTCAGTAGTGTACAGAAGGATCTGGCTATTTTGAACTAAAGACTGCATCTAACAAAATGTAAAAAAACTCTGTGACAAGTCTAATCAAGTAAAACTATTAAAATGTATCTGCTTGAAGGAAATGGTCAGTAACAAAGACCTAGATAATTTTGGAAGCCATTTTTCAAGGTGTGTTATTTTTACAGAGAGAACAGTATTCTCTCCCATAATATATATGCAAGGCATGCTATTTGCTTTACATTCACTCTTTAACTATGTTTAAATTCCTTCCTTTTCATCTTCACTATAAGCTCCAGAATGATAGATTTGATAAGGTGCAAAGTGCATATTTTCAAAATATGATTGCTAAAATATCAAAAGAAAGATCTGCTTTTCCTTCAATGAAGCAGCTGTGTGCTGGGATTTGTTCTCCAAATCATGAGGTAGCTTGAAGTCTAATATCATTGAGGAGTGTATTTCATATGCTACATGTACTTTGTTCAGCTACAACCATTTGGCAAAGGGAAAAGTAATAAAAATTCTTTATTGAAATTGTACTTCATATTTGTCTGTAAATTCTAGCTACTCTGATAGTGAACACAGCTTTATGTAAAGAAATAATCAAATGTCTTTTCTGATTTTTTTATACTAACCAGAAAATAAAGTTAAAGTTATACAATGAAGTCAGTAACTCCAGAGGCAATATGCAATAAAACCAGGCATAGACATTCACCCTATTCCAAGTGCATATAGAATCAAAGAGAAAATTATAGATTCCTGAGAAGTTGAAACCATATATCCTTAGCCACATTATCTGAAGTTACTGGGGTTTCCAAAAGAACTCAAGCTCTCTCCTAATGCAAACAGACATCTGAAGTTGAAACCTCTTTTAGTAGGGCAGTCTTTACTCACCAACAGTGCTAGGTTCTCCCTTGTATTACAGTTCCAGAATGTGCATGTAAATTATTTCTATCCTCTGAGGCAAGATAAAAGTTTCCTCAAATAGAGTAATTTTCTCATCTGAAATAATGATGCTTCAATGAAGTAATAAGCATCAAAAACAAGTGAAGACCCAAATCAGAGCACTGGAGAAGGCACAAGACTGAGCAGTGGGAAGTAAAAATAGATTTCCAGTGCTGCAGGTTCTCTTGAGTAGCCTCCATTTATGGTTCCAGAGGTTGTAAATTATTTTCACCATGTTCAATCAGCCATCACCACGTAAAAGTTTTGGATGTCTTCAGGCTTAAGAAAATCATCCCATATGCAGGATAACAGTCGGGTATGTGTGTATATATATACATACATATATATATATATATAAAACCTTAGAAATGTGATGGGCTTTGTATTCCAGGACATCTTGACCTGGTTCTGAATGTAATTTGATAAAATGTCTGGGCCTGTGTCATCTGTAAGCTTTTCATTAAGTTATTCTAAGACAGATGCTTGGAAAGAAAGAGATGTCATACAAGGTTATAACATGTCACAAACATTGCAGAACTACTGTCTGTACATATACATACTGTTAAGATCTAAAATGTGAAGCCAGAAAAATGTAATTAGTACTAAAACGCTGGATATACTGTTCTCTGGAATTTTAAAAAGCTCTTCTAGCTTTCATTGCCTTTTATAATTACATAGTACTTTCTCATTTTATTGTGCTTTTCACAACTATTGATGGCTATATGTATTAAATATGTTGAATATGACCAAACTATCAAAATTGGGGGTTATATTTTTAATGAGGTTTAAAAACACAATCCAAACAGCACAAGTCTAGAAAATAGATGTTGCTATATCACAAAAAAAACCCCTAATTAAGACCCTTAGCTCTTCCATTACTTTCTTTATCAAAGAGTAGAAATCCATGTACACCGAGATATTTTAGAGAAAATATTACTTTTTCACTAGCTGTAATCTCTGTAATTTAACAGGTCTGTTCCATAACACAAAAACAGCATTCTCCTGCATGCTGGCTTTTTAATGGACAAATGTGTCAGGAATGTGGAGCAATAGAAGAGATGTTTTGCTCCATTCTGACCTTTTGTAGTAGCAGTGATGCGATTAAACCAAATGAAAGCATGCTGTCCTAATAGTGCAGCTTCAGAGTGGAAATTCTTGCCAAATAGTATATAATTATCTGCTAAATGTATTTCTGTACTAAAATGTGCTAAAACCTTAAAATTTATGGGTTTCTCAGAATAGGAAAGCTTAAGCTGCTAGAGAGAACAACGGTTCTTCATATAATAGCCTTGGAAGTGAGGTACAGGGCCCATAACTAGGTATTCATTTGTTCTCTGGCATTACCTAAACCTATGTAACTCAACCATACTGAAGGCCCACAGACCCTTTCCATAACAGCTTACAATCTATTCACCTAGAACCTGCAGACACACAGAAAAAAATCGCTAAGCTAAAAAATCTCAGGTTTGTGTGTTACATAAATGTCCAAGTTCATGTTTTTTCCTCAAAATATGTCAAAATGACAGATAAAGACCATCGACAGAAGACCCCAAATCACTTTTTTTTTTCAACAAGAGAGTTCTAATCCACATGAAAGGAGGCAGTGCAAGGGGTTTTGTTCTGAACTGCTCTTCTGAATAGATTTCTCTGAATCTGTTACACATCATCAAAAGTAATTAAGTACTTATTGATACCAAGATAAACAGTAAGACAAACAAGGACACTTGTTCAGATGGCCATACATCTAATATAGGTTTTTACCTCAATACCTGTAGAGAACCAAAGGATAATTATCTGGTTTACGCTCACTCTTGGTTAAAGTATCAATACAGGCACTAGCTAAAGATGACTCAAGTGTCTCTCTACAAATGGATTATCACAACCTCCTAAAGGTCTGTATCTTTCCATTAATATGAAGGCATTTTTGTTAACTGCAATACAGACTATTTCAGATGTCTAAGTTAATTGGAATGCAACTGACTTAAAGACATGCCTCTCTGGTGTAAATTGTCTTTATTAACAGCCAATCAAAAAATGTCATTCTGAGGATCCCTCATTCATGGATATGTCTTCGGGGGGATGCTCTATCTCATAGCAGGAAAAGGGGTTTGAGACTCTCCTCAGTGTCAGGCAGAACACAGAAACAACCACAGAACCACAAATTAAATGCAAGGAGTAAATTTATCTTTGTTACCTTGACAACCATTAGATACCAAGCACCTGTGCAGAAGCACAAAAATACAATGCAGGCACTGCAGAACTCAGTCCATGCTAGAGGACCATCGGACCTGCTGTCTCCAACTGTACTTCAGGGATTCACCCAGAAGTGGTTTACCACTGCACTTTAATATTTCACCTGGAAGGGCAGGAATCTCAAGCATGTTCAGTGGGGTCCCTCTAAGTTTATCTCAGACCTATGTTATTAAAACATGTGGGTTCCTGTCAAACACAAGACTAAACAATAATTATTATGATACTTGTGCAATATTTAAATGGCTTGATTTACCTTTTATTTCCTCATTTTCATGAAGAAAATCATAAGCCTCTACTTAAATCAAACTTTGATGGGGAGTAAGGTCTTCCACCAACTTCCTCGTCATTGTACTGAGTGCTTGATTGCTTGTGTATGGCACAACAAAGACTACTCACCTAAGTCTGGAGATGTGGGCTTCCTTTCCTTTTTTGCATTTTGGGTCTCCTTTAGCTTTTATGGATAAAATGCAAAAGGGCAGTATCACATGCAATGCAGATGATAGCTCAGACATTATGATATGAGCGCATGATCTGCAAATCGTAATTATATTGCTCTTAATATATAATAGACCAATAATTTGGTTTGAAGACAAAACTGTGTCAGTCTTGTTGATTTTTTTTTTTAAGCCATTTACTTGAAGTTCAGTAAGTTAAATGATAGTCTGTCTCTATGCTATGGGAAATTATTTCATGCCTTCATATGTATGAGATTTTTCATATCTATGGGTAAAGAAAATATCACCATGAAAATTCAGACTCAAAAATTAAGAAATGTTGCAATTTAAAAAGTAAAGAAATTACCTTGCATGGTCCAAAATCTCCTGAGATTTTAAGCTGTTTTTAACATTTGGGGCCAGCATTCACATACTTAATTTTGAATACATTTTTTATAAAGCCTATGTTACAACATCATTGTATAATTGTTCTTTCACATTAAGAAAAGAAAAAAATGTTTACAGCCTTAGGTTGTTTGAATATTTTAGAGTCAGGAGAGTGACTTTAGCTTTTCCTTGTGATATTCCCTATTGCTTCTTTACAGTGACTTCTATAACAAAATTCAAAGTCAAGCACAAACATAAATATGAAAATCACATTCAAGTCTGCCTTTGATTTTAAGCCTATAATCAAGCCGTTGAACATAAATAAGGTAAAACATAATTCAATTCTTCTGCTTCTTTCTGTCAGTTAAGGAATCTCTTTTTAAAGATATCCAAGGCACAAATATGACTAAGATCATCACTCTTTTTAGGATCAATTTATCTATTAAAGGTTATAAAACATAGCCTGATCCTTTACAGTACAAAGTTGAAATCAATGTCATGACATTTAATAAATGTTATAATAAATAGCATTAATATATTAAAATCAATAAATATATTCATGGACAGTATCTTATGAATTCTCAGATAGTTGCACCATAGTGGCAAGATCAATAACATGATTGAAATTTTCCTAGATAACTTTAGATATCAAAAATAGTGTTGGTAAATCATGTACATCCCCTACAGTCAGTGAAGATAAAGGAAATGCACTTGGTAGAAAAATTAATATGATATGTTATAGACACCTGTGTAGGGTGAGGGAAAATTTCTAGGGAAATGAGACAAAATAAACCTAGCTTTTCTTTCTTCCTGAAAAAGAAGGCTAAGATGAAATATAATGAAGGGGAGAAAGATATATAATATAATATATAATGGAGAGAATCTATTCCTGGAGAAAGAGTGATTTGCCAGGTCAATTGAAAAAAGAATTTCATCTCTGAAGTCAATATTGTTCCTTGTCAATGTCTGTGCAGCAGTATTACGTCAAAAGACTATGGGTATGTACAGGTGGAGCATATCAAGCTTCCATTATGTAGTGCAGCAATAGGCACATTTTATTTGACCAAACACTAGACACTTAGTAACTGCTGTTGGACAAATAACAGCAAATGCAGATAGAGCTTAGTCTATCCTTTTGAATAAAACAGTGGTAGATGCAATCTGACTATCTTATACAGCAATTACTTTTTCTAAGTTCAATTAAAGTTGGAGTTTTATCTTTCTTTTTCTTCAGGTGGCCTAAAGCAGCCTACTATTGTAAACACAGGTTATGAAGCTCAGGTACAGAGAATAGCCAATTTGACCTTGCTTTCAGAAAGAGCATAATACTGTCCATGAAATTGGAGTGTGAGATAAACTGCCACAAAAAGCAGTTCATTTAACATTGCCCATAAATTTAAAAACACTGATGAGAGGTCCTCAAGATGTTTGCGAAGTCCTCAAAGTCAATAATCTCACAAAGATGGCAAATCATGCCATATAATTTATATAGGAAATGAGCCATGTCAAAATTTCATTAATTTTAGATCATGGCAGGAGTAACTTTATATAAAGAAATATTCCTAAATATAATTATTGTATACACCAATAATTATATATATTGTATATATATATTGTGTATACCAATAATTAGAACTATTATGAACATATTCTCAAATAGATAGGGGATTGTAAATATATAAAACTAAACACTAATATGAAAGTTACTCAAGATTAACTCTAAATTTTCAAAAGTGCCATTAGTAAAAGGACATTAAGATATTACAGACATTAATAAAATCACATACAAGAGTGTCATGGGAAAAAATATTTGCCAGATTAAAATAGCAGAATGAAATTAATATTAAGGTATCAAACTGATAATACATTAGATAGAGTGCTGAAAACCACAAAGCCAAGGGCACCAAGCACACTGCAGCCGCAAAAGGCATGCCAAGGGGAACACAGAACTTCCACAACATGGCTCCACCACTCCTTTGAATGTTCAGCCAGCCTGAGCCAAAGGCTGCTTCTACTGCTCTGCCTAAGGTTAGGGTTCCTCCTAGGGTTAGCATTCCGCCTAGGGTTGGGTTCCGAAAACCACAAAGCCCAGAGCTCCAATCAAACCTCAGCCGCAAAAGGCATGCCAAGGGGAACACAGAACTGCACAACATGGCACCCTCCACATTTTTCTTCTTTCTGCCAGCCTTAGCCCAAGGAGGCTTTTACTGCTGTTCCTATGGTTAGGGTTCCACCTAGGTTTAGGGTTCTGAAAACCTCAAAGCCCAGGGCTCCAAGGACCCTGCAGCTTCAAAAGACATGCCAAGGGGAACACAGAATTGCCACAACATGGCTATTTTTGCTCCATTGTCCTTCGCACTCACCTCATTGCCATGCTCTACTTTCCTCCTTGTGGTTCCGGTCCTCCTGAGCCTATGCTTCAGTGAGACTGCCATTACAGAGGGTATTCCTTGGGAACACAATTGTTTGACGTATAATTTACTGCCTGATAATCTCTGCTTTTCAGAGTATGATTTTTGTTTCTCTTTTTCAAAGACATTAGGTTTTAGGTGAAAATAAATTCTTACTTTGATTCTTGAAATACTGAATGTAGATACCTAAAATATTTCTATATAAATATGTGTATATTTTTTTGAAAGCCAGCTCTACCTACATTCCTTTTTAGATCTTGTGTCTTTTTACCAATTTCAAGTGATTGACCTGTTTTAATAAAGACTGGCAGAAGTAGCACCAGTGAGTATATCATAAAGCTTAAGTTTAATAGGTGGCTGGAATAGACTGTGAGGTTGTGTTTGCTGGAGCTTTATTTAAAGATTCACAGAAAGTTGGCAGACATACAAGAGGAGTATTCATCTGTTTCAAAAGTTCTATAATATGGAAAGATATATGTATGGCAATACTTGCATTCATATTTAGCTCAATTACAGATACTTCTAGAAGGTTTGAAGACAGAGAATGATTTTGCACTTGCTGTTTTTGTAGTTTTATACTTTATTTAATGCTTTGCAGTCACAGCAAAAAGGACTTAAAATAGAGCCTGTTATTGTACTATTCATAGTGTTACCTGATAAAAGCTGAAAGCATCTGGTCCCACATGTAGAGAATCAGCCAAATGTCTATTAACCCATACAGTGTACCTCCAAAATTAGGGGAAACACCTCAGCTATAACTAATGAATATTAATTTCTTGAAGGGATACGAATATCTGAAAAGAAGATTTTTCTAGAAGACAAGGGTTCAGTTCATGATTGGAGCAGCAGTTCAAGCTCACATTTTCTGAAGTTTATTAGAGTTAGCCAGTGAAAAGATTTTAACAAATAACTCTCTTGGTTAATTCAATATTTTCCCTTTTCATGGATTATATGCTATTATCTCAAGTGCTTTCGATTTACCAATAAAAATGCAAGCCTGCATGTCTGCTATTTTGCTACAATTAAGCAATAATTAAAACAATTTTTTTCTTTTTTTAACAATTAAAACAAACACTAATAGAAAAGAAACTATACTTACCATATGAACCTTTTAGATTCTGGCTTTTGTGTGATTGTGTGAATTGTGTATTGTGGCAGTTATTCTTGCAGACTCCTTGGGACTTTCATCTCATTCCTTGGGATCAAAGATGTAACTAGGCATTCCTGTAGTTAAATTTTGTAACGATGGCTTTTCAGGCCGTAAATCTCGGAGAGAGGCCAAGTAGGAATTTATGATAGAATTTGTTTTATTTTTAGGGCTGTGTTTTGTTCTAGGGGCGTTGGCAGCTGCATCTAACCCCTCCCCTTACTACGGGGTGCTGGGGCTGGTTGTAACTGCAGTTGCAGGGTGCTGTTGACTGGTAAGTTTGGGAGTCTCTTTTGTCTCTTTGGTGCTTGTTATGGTTTATTTAGGGGGTATGTTGGTAGCGCTTGTTTATTCAGCATCATTGGCGGCGGGTCCTTATCCGGAGGCTTGGGGTAGTTGAGGTGTTGCTGGTTATGGTCTTGGGATGGGGTTGGTTGTGCTGGTGGGGCTTGTTATGGGGGTTGTGCTGGGATTGTTGGCAGATGAGGGGACAATGAATAGTAGGGGGTTGTCTGTTCTATCCAATTTTAGTGCGGTGGCCGTGTTGTATTCAGAGGGGGTGGGGTTGCTTTTGATTGGGAGTGAGGTCCCATCTAAAGCTACCTGAGCATCATCATCAGTCCAGATGTGGCTCAGAGCAACAAGACTGCTCCATATGATTTTGTCCCACCGAGGTCCTCTTCTAACTGGGCTAACTGGAACACCAGAGATGTAGATACAGAAAGTTTCTACATGGTGTTCATCTGTACAGCAGGAAGATTTCCTAAGGCTGGGAAGAATTCATTAATATATTATCTTTTCTGACTCTTTTTGTATAGAAGACTGTAATGAGAGTGAAAAAAGCCCAATAAACTATAGTGTTTTGGGAGTAGTCTGTGTACATTTCAGATGTGTAGTCAGACATATGCTCAATATTTTGCAGATTTTCTTTTTGGATGGTCATTTCTTCTTTCCTTTTTTTTTTTTTTCCCAGGATGGCAAGTTATATTCTCATGTTTTGCAGAAAACATGTAAAATCTGTTCTTACAGTTGCACTGTAATTCATCAATCTACTTAAGCACTAGAAAAGTTTCCTGCTCTGAGGAACATATAGCTGCATACAAAAATAAAATTAACTAGAAAAGATTGCACCAATAGCACAAGAATTCTCTACTATAACTGGAAAATAGAATGCAGAAGGAAAGAATTATAGATGATTCCTTAATCTTGTTCTTTGTTAAAGCTAATATGAACTTTATTTTACCTGAATTGGCAAATATAATGTAAATAAAGAAAAATGCAATGTCAGAAGAAGTCAATATTGTTAAAAAAAAGGAACAGCCAATTTTTATATTGTTCAAGCTCACGAAATCAAATCATTAATGGACAAGTTCAGAAACTATAAAATATTTAATGACAATATATATTTCTTTACTAGGAGGGCTTTTTTGACAACCAGTCACTTTTCAGGGAGCTGGTAACTTTGAATCATTTAGAAACCTCACCCTTCCTTATGAAAATGTTACTCTGAGCAGTGAACTGTGAAAGCGCCGTGTCTTATCATGGATTGGCACCCATGGAGCCTAATGCTGGTTCAAGAACAACAGCAATATTTTTGCAGTGTTATTCATACAGGATATCTCATGATACTTTAAAATAAAGTAACAAAACCAAGAGTCTACACACTCTGGCAAAAACCCATCAGAAAGTATTGGATTTCAATCTATCCATATCATAAAGCAGAGGCTCAGGGTTTTTTTTGATGAAAGGTTTTGATTCTGGAAGTGTGGAGGTGAATAATGGGGAGGAAGATGTTTTTCCTCTCAATTTATTTTAAAAATAAGAAATTGGACACTCCACACGCTTTGTGCTCCATGCTGTCTGAGAAAGACAATGGAGAATTATAAATTCATAGATACTGAAACAATATGAGACCCTTAGACAATGCAGGGGAGAGGTATATAAACTGGAAATGCTTCAGGCAACCGTGGAGGAAACTCCAGTCCTGAAGCAATATGCTGAACATTTTCAGTCTTAGTTAAAACTTCATAATAGCAGTTTGTATTCAGTGAAAATAGTGGATTGATCTTCTTGTAAATATAGAAGAACAGAAAGAAAAAACTTGCTCAATATCATCTGAGTCTGGTGTTTTAAACCTGAAAATATAAAAGAAAGAATAGGAGTGGGAAGCAGTGAAGAGGGAAGCCTATTTTTTGAAGGTACTTAAAGGAGGACTATTGTGCTAACTCACCTTCAATCCTTTAAAAATGATAGAAAAAAATTCTGCTAGAACCAATCAATCAATCTGCTAGAATTCTGCTAAATTGTAAGTTAAAGGAAAAAAATATTTACAGATTTGTGCTATACTAAAAGAAAAAATATAATCCTGTAAACTCACCACAAAATAATTGCTGAATCTGTAAAGGTTAGACACACAGGACATACTTATTGTCTAAATGACTGCATACTTCAGTCAAATTGAAAATTTTCACTGGTGCTTAATTTGTGGAATCAGATTTTCTGCTGTTGACAGTGATTGCAATTTTACTGAAAACAAGATTGTTTTGCACATCAGATTAACTCAGAAGCCTTTCCTAGTAGCTTTTGCTTTTCTTTAGCATAGCGTACACATATTTTCCTGTTGTGCGATGTGATCAGGTTGTTTGCAAGCTGGAGATGGAATGAGATTTGTTTGGGTAATTCCCAGCTAAAGTGTGATCCCCTGGGGAATCACAGCCTAGAGTCATAATTTAGAGCAATATCTAAATTGGGCAAATTCATTCAAGTGCAAGAACACTTAGAGTTTTAAATAGCAAAAACTGTAATCAGCCTCTTGGTATATATGTTTCCAACACACCACAGACATAGAGAACCATGAAGAACATTCTCCCAATTGCTTTAGTTATGTAAAACACAATCATCAATACCTTATTTTTCTTCATAGCAAATAAAGACTAGATCCCTTTTTATTTTGAAAGAAGAGAATTTGTTTCATATACTGTGATGTAGATAACCTTCATTGACCTTGAATCTGTTAAATGCATGCCTAATAAGTAAACATCTAATTGATTAATGAGATTAAATTTAGCAAGTAAAAACAAAATCACCTTTTGAAAGGTAGCAAAAAAACCGTAACAGTATAAAACAAGGTTATCTTATTCTTATTTAGTCTTCTACATTGTTCTTTGTGCTAAGTCAATGCATCTTTTAGAGGGACATGTAATTCCTAGTGTGTCTGCCTCCCAGTGACCTATTCTTACTCTACAAATCCTTGTTCCTCATTCCATGCTGCTGGAATTCTCTCATGCATCATTGTCCCAATAAAATGCACAAAAGCTAGGTCAGGAACAGTTTTAAATTATTTCAGATTCTAATGAAGAAGAGAATAAACAACACCCTGGGGACTGAGAAACACTGTAACAAAAAATTGAGGTCAACGAATTCCTGAATTTCTATGGACCCAGACAACAATACTAAGTGACAAAGTATCACATTATACAAATTTTGTAAATTTCTTTATGTCTTTCTAATGAAAAAAGAGAGAATTTCTTTCTCTCTTTTTTCATAACACATTTCATAAGGGCATTAGTAGCTTTTTGTGGTCAGCAAATAAGATTAGGAGAAGGAATTGGTGTCCATGAAACAATTTCTAGAGTTCATGGATTTTTGTGGGTGAAGATACTATATACCTAAATGAAGCATGAAACTGAAAATGCAAATTTATGTATGGATTTTTATATTTGGACTATTATGCAGAAAGGACACAATAGTTCAACCTATTTTAAAGCTTGAGCAACCAAATACAGGGTAGGCTTTTTAGGGTGATGCTGATTTTTGTTTATTTTTTAATGATGTTTTTTAGACATAACATACAGCAGTGATCAAAATTTCATCAGTGTCACTGCCTCTTGAGTGACAATTTTACTTCTAAATAGGCCACACAGAGTCTGGTGAGTTGTTAATGAGCAAATGAATTCAGTGGTTGTGGTTTAAAATTGACAGAGAAATACAGAGAGATTATTGGCTCACATGATATCTGTCAAATATTACTTCTGAAAACAGCAGTATCTACTTCTTGAACATGATTGTTCTGCTAGTTGGCACCACATATTATAGAATAATAGAATCATCAAGGTTGGAAGAGACTTTTAAGATGCTCAAGTCCAGTCACTGATGAGCTCTTTGTTCTTCTCACATAGGGAGCCATCAGGCATTGCTTTTGTAGCAGACACTCTCCTACAGCCCATGCAGAAGACCACTGTGAAGCAGCTGGTCCCCTGCAGCCCATGGAGGCCCACAGTGGAGCAGAGATTGCCATTCAGCCCATAAGAAACCTGAAGCAAGAGCAGGTGGATATGTGCTAAAAGAAGCTGCAACCTATGGAAAGCTCATGCTAGGGCAGGCTCTTGTCAAGAGAAGCATCCCATGAGGATACCAGGACACCTCAGGGATTAGGACATCTTTTCCTCCATTATGTTTCTATACTTAGTAGAGGAGTCCAACTTCAGTACTTTTTATATTTTAAATATCAATATTTAAAATATATATACATTAATCAGTCATTCACTATCATCTGCTATTTCTCTGTATAAAATGGAAGATAAATAACAACTTGTGCTATCATATTATACATGGGATGAAACAATAGATAAGATCACTTTTTACTCAGTGTATCATATATTTCTGAAGACATAGCATTTTTAAGGCAGTTACTCCTGAATTTCCTCACACTGACATTGTAACCTTTATGAATGGTTGGCTCTTTGTGTTAATGATATAGGAAATTAACAGATACAGTACAGTGCTGATGAGGGGTGCTACTTTGGATGGCTGCTCTTTTTATGGTTTGATCCAAAATCCATTAGTGTCAGTGGAACTTCTTTCATGCTCGAAGGTCAACATGCTCCAAGGAGTTTGCAAGAGTAGACTGAATTGCTAAGGTAGGTGTACCTTTCAGGATATTATGAAGAATTTTAGGAATTCCTAGTAGAAAAATCTATAAAATTTTATCAAAAGCCTTAGATGTCATTGATAACTGTTATCTACAAAAACACACCTAAGGTTTCTGAATTTCTGCTTCAAAATAATATCAGAGATTTTTTTACAGAATACTGAAGAAAAAATTACTTTTAATTTTTTTCCCAAAACAATACAGCAATATTTTTAAATTAATAAAATTGCAATTAAAAAGCATGAATATTTACAACAAAGGTATCAACCAACTTAAATAAAGTATCACATTATAAGTCTATTTTCTAAATCTTAACTTATGAATTTTACTTCAATTTGTTCTATAGATTTGTTCCTATGAACAATAAAACCAGGGCTAGAAAAAGGCATAATTTGAAGGCAAATAGAATAAGTGCCTTTTGCTGTATATCATATATTTTCAATATTTCTGTCCCTCCCCCCATGTGATTTGTTGCTTTGTTTAGTTATTTATGTATGCATTTATTTATGCATTTGAAATTGTAGTTTCTGACATCCAAATATGCAAACTATCGTATACAATTTGCCATTGGAACTGCAAGGAGCATGTGTAGTATGTGTGTTTGTCTGTAACCACAGAGGAATACACAAGAGTGTCTAGATAAATTGCTAATTGCAGAAGCCTAAACTGAGTTTTTAAAATCCCTTTGGTTAGGTTTGATTGGATGCACAAATCACATGTTATGTGATTTGCTCTTCACTGGCTAACTGCAATTTTTTATAATCAAGTTTTCAGTGTGTATGTTTTTTTAAATAAGATTGTCATGACTATGCTTAATATTCATTTAAAAATTGGTGTTTCTGGGAAAATTCCACTGATAATTTCCTTGTTAGAACAAGCATCCGAAGAAAGGGAATTGGTGGTAGTGTGTGTGGGGGGGGAAATCTTAAGAAAGAGAATAAAATTCTGATTTTATGGTTTTCCCTTGGATATTCATGGTCCATGTTTTTGAAGTATTTATCTGTTACTACCTCAAATCCTTATTTGTTTGAATAGAGCAAGTGAATAGAGCATGATACTGGGCATCTGTGAAAGCACAGGAAATATACACAATTCATCAGAGTCTGTTTAGGACTAGAAACCTTCTCAGACTGTATTATAATAGCAAAACTTGCCAGAAGAGTACAGAAATTGATCTGAAGTCCTTTTGGCTTTAACAGACTAAATGTGCTCATTGAAGTAATTTCAGTGTTCAAAAAGAACACAGTTTAAGGAAAATGGTATTTTTTCTTAAAGTCTGTTTAAGATCATTTCTTTACATTTTCTGTCTTAGTAAAACTGTCTGGATACTAAACATGTTAATGATCTTCCTTAATTGATATAAATTCATAAATCAAAGTATAACTATACTTTTTGCTTTACCATTAAGTATTTTTTTTTTTAGCTAAAGCCAATTATATCTGTGGTGGCTTATCACAGCAATTATATGAAGCAGCAGGCCAGTTAGTAATGACTTTTTTGTTAGGGGAGTGCTAAGAACACTTCCAGCAGAGCTCCATTACCTGGATTACAATCACAGTTTTAAATTAGGTACCAATGCAACTAATTTAGTTTTGTTTTTGTACTTAATTGGTCATTAACTTGTTCATGCCAATAATTCTATTTCTATGCCACTCAGTCATTAAATACTCCCTGCATCTACTCAGAAACATTCCCTCCTGCAGAAGAAACAGGAGATTGCTATGAAACTTTTCTATGTCTGCATGCCACCTTTATCTCTTCATGAACAAATTTGAATGATAAAACCTTTCTTTTTCCACCATAGTACCCATAAGGTCATGGGGTCAATAACATAAGTCAATAGGAGCCTGGTAATTGCTATTTTGGATCAAGCAGTCTTTGTGTGTAGTCCAGTACCTTGTTGTTACCAGGGACTAGAACCACATGCTCATAAAGAAGATGAAATGAACAATTTTGCAATAATTTACTGAGAGGAGAGATCTCTTCATATTCTTGATGACTATGTTTTGTTTTATGTCCTGAAATAAGAGAGTTTGTAACTTTTTGTTTCAAAGGACTAATTCTAATTCCATGCAAATGTAAATGCTCTCATTATCCATATAAATGCTTAATCCTTTTTAAAATTCTGCTAATCTTTTAGGCCTCAGTGATATTTTTGTGGCAATGAGCTCTCTAGGTTAATTATGCATGTGTAACAAAGTATATCCTTTTATCAGTTTTAAATTTAAATCCTGCCTATTTACTGCTACACACAGGAACTTTATAAATCTATATTGTGCAATTTTCTGCTCCAGGCATTTTCCTTGAATGTATGCATGATTATAATGCCAGGAGGATGCCTTAATAGACTCTTCCCATCTCTAACTCCTCTCATCAGTGTGTTTCTCCATGAAACTAATTTTTGGATCAGTGGATTTGGTTTAGAGCTCTGTCCAAGGTAGAAAGTTAAGTGCAGACTTCTCCAAACATCTTAGGAAGCAAGTTAAAAAGAGTAAACTTTCTGTAGTAAAAATGAGACAGGTTTTTAAAGCCATACTCAGACTAGGCAATAACCAAGGATAAATAATGAGGAAAAACAGTATGTGAATATGCACATAACCCACAAATTAGTGTGATTTTCTTGCCTTCATAGTGACTGGACTACAAATCATTTTTTAATCTAATCTAGCCTTTGAGCTAGAAAAGCTAGGTCAAGTAGTTCAGGCAGTAAGTTCTAACAGCAGTTACATCCAGAGGTCCAGCTGCTCCTCCCCAAGAGACATCTATCACATTTGTTAAATTTCAAATGTTTTATTTCAGTAATATTCAGATATATGCTGTGTCCAAAGACCAACAGTATTTGTGCAAACAGGTTTTATATGAGACACTGTTTTGAAGGATTATTAAGTAACTGATTAAAATTAATGTTATGAGGTCCTCCTGCTGACTTTTTAACATCAGCCAAATAACATTTGAATGATTAAGTAATTCTCGATTTCTGCAGAATTCTCATTGATTTAAGAGTTTTTTACATAGTGACTTTGCAAGGTTATTTTCATTCACCCTAGTTCAAAGGAAAAGTTGAGGAAGACAAAAAAGGTGATGGGAGATTATTCATAAGAATAGAGCAGCCAACTCTTGAGATAACAGAAAGATGGAAGCAAGATATTCAGATACTGGAGTCTCAGAAGCAAGAATGATAACAGTTAACAGGCCTATTCCATGAATGGGCCACACAAAAGCATTTGACCAAGTTTCTTGCAAGACAGAACCAGAAGTACAAGCCTGGAATCAACCACTAAGGACTGTCTAACTTTATTAACACTGACTGTCTAGCTTTATTAAGGAAAGAAAACCCAAACCACAAAAACTGGTCCTGTATCTGCAATGAATCTGGAGATTCAAAAAGTGTGCTTACGTAATTAAGAAGTGCTAGGAAGACCTGAGAAATCGTGAACAAGACTTTTATCTGGGAAACCTTACAATGAGAAACTCCTCTAAGAATGAATGTGGAATCTGAGACATGCCAAAAAAACCAGAGGTTCAGATGATAGACAAGTAGAGATTGGAAAGGACCACTGAACTGTCTTCAGTCTTCAAGGTTAGGAGAGGAAATGAAGTTTAGCAAGTAGGAGAACAAGAGGAGATGAGAAAGTGGGGAAAGTAACTTCTAATGCTGCTATTAATACTTGTGATGCGAGAAAAATTGTTGCATAAGGGAATAAGGGAACAGTGGCAGATAGAGAGTGTCAGTAACAGAAAAGGGAAAAAGTAGAAAAGTACCTGAGGGTTTTGGTCAACAGCGTGTTCAGGTGACAAAGAAGACCAATGGCATGATGGCTTGCATCAGAAATGGTCTGGCCAGGAGGATTATGGCACTTATGGCAGAGATTTTCTCTCTGTGCTCAGCACTAGTGAGGCCTCACCCCAAGTCTTGTGTTCCACTCTAGGCCCCTTACTACAAAAAGGACAATGAGGTGCTGGACCAAGCCCAGAGAAAGGCAACAAAGTTAATGAAGGGTCTAGAGCACAAGTCTGATGAGTAGTAGCTGAGAGAACTGGGATTGTTTAATCTGGAGAAAAGAAGACTTGGGGGAGACCTTATCACTCTCTACAACTGCCTGAAAAGAGGTTGTAGTGAGGTGGGTGTTGGTCTCTTCTTCAGAGTAACAAGTAAATGGACAAACAGAAATGACCTCAAGTTGTGCAATTTTAGGAGGTTTAGATTGGATAGAAGAAAAAATTTCATCACTGTAAGGGTGGTCAGGCACTGGAATGGGCTGTCCAAGAAAGTGTTGGAGCCGCCAGCCCTGGAGGTGTTTAAATGATACATAGATGTAGCACTTAGGGACGTGGTTTAATGGCGGACTTGGAAGTGCTGGGTTAAGTCACAGTTGATGGTCTCAGAGGTCTTTCCCAACCTGTGTTCTGAGCTTTTATATGAGGCACTTAGGGACATTAGTAGCAGACTTGGCAGTGTTCAGTTAATATTTGGACTCCATGATCTTGAAGATCTTTCCCAACAGAAATGATTCTATCATTCATAGATATGAACATGATATATTCATAGATTTTATGAAATGGTCAGTGGGAAGAAAGACAATACCCCCATTGGTAAGATCCTCAGGTGTGATAATAAGACAGAGAAGTTGGTCGACAAGAAAGCTTATTTTTTGTTAATTTAAGAAGTTCAGAAAAGTGAAAGGAAGAACTCTACTTTATATATTCTATAAAAGGATAGTGGAATGGCAACAGAACTCTAGAACAACAGTCAGGACTGCATGTATGAAATGTATTATGTCATCAGACAGACAAAAGAAAAATAATGAGAAATATCACCCTATAAATGACATCACCAAATAATTATACAAAGAAAGCAAAGGTATCACTAAAACTTAAAGAGTCAAAGATAATGTTGGGGAAATACCATAAAAACTGTTCTGCTGGAGGGAGAAAAGTTAGTTGTCTGTAATTGTTTCCTATGATGCTCTTGTGACTACATTAAGAAAAAAAAAAAAGAAAATCCATAAAAAAATCAATTATAAGACCCAGACCACAAAACCACACGTGCTCCAGAAAAAAGTCATTCAAAACATATATATATTATCTATAAAGTAGACCTATTAAAGTCCTGAAGGAATTAATAGTATATCATATGTTGAAAAGGTAGAAAACTGGAGTTTTAGTTCACCAATATTTGATGGAGAAACAGGGCAGTTGCCAATAAGTATATGGAGATAAAATGAGGGAAATACCAACTAGTCTACAAGACAAGTATAGAATAAGAATTAAATGGGATAGAATGTCAATTGATATAATTAATATAAAAATAGTATGTCATAAAGGCATCTCACCAGTGACATCCCAGAGTAAGCAATGATTGTTATAATGCAAAATAAACCATTCAACTTGGCTTAAATATTTCAGAGTTTGATTATGTTAGGTGATTTCTCCTTAAGAATGTGGAGGTTTAATGAGGTGGGCAGTGTAAGAAATATTGTTTGTTCAGAGTCCGAGTTGTAAGAAAAGAAAAGCACAAAAATGGCCAAGCTGACAATGAACAAAATCAGTAGCTTAAAAACCTGTTGTCAGTCATCAGAAATTATATTCAAAGTAATAGAAGAAAGGTCAAGAATACAGAAATAAATGTAGTTTTAAGCAGGAAACATGTAAAATAGTTTTAGTAAGTAATTTACATGATAATTGTGTGCAGGCAATTGACTCCAGTTAATGACTCCCTTCCAATTCGCCAGCTGCACTTGGCTTACTTTAGTGCCTAGAGGTACTTCAGAGAAGACTCAATCACAACCAAGGAGGGGAATTTTATGAGTAAGGGGAAAAACCAGAAGATTTTTTTAAATCATTAATACAAATATTGCAAGACTCTTCAAAATGTATGTGTTGGACATGCAATTTAATCTGAAAAACTCCAGGTATCTGAAGAAAAAGCATCCAAGACTTACTTGTATGGGTTTTAGTTCTTCTTACTTGAGCTAACATTTTGCTATTTTTAACTCATGGTGCACAGCCTAACTTGAAAAATAACAAGTTGAAGGACACATGTTTCAGAGACAAAAAAGGCAAGGGAAAAAACAAACAGCATTGTCCTTGCCCTTGAGCTTAGCTGGAAAAGGACTTTGTATATGGTGAGCCATACATATTGTTTTTGTTGAATGGATGTTGCCTGGTATTCCAAAATAATGGTGGTGCTTTTATTCTGCCAAAAGATGAAATTACAAGTAAGAAGGGAGTATATTGCTGACAGAAAGCTAGTCAGTTGTCTCAGAGCCACAGCTCTGGGTTCCAGGGACACATTAACCATTTCAGGACAGAGATCATGGTGCAATAGCTAAGTACCTTCCCTTATCCAGATGCATACAATAGGTGAGGTTACATAGGGAGCAAAAGGAGTGTCCACCTTTGAAGAGGGGAGATTACAGACAGTGGGCATGCTGCAGAACGTCTCTGAAAGAGAAGACAGGTAGATAAATATCTTATTTTCCAGTTTTGCTGAGGGAAGAGAAGGTAAGAACATGGAGCAAGAGGGGGCTGAGGAGCTAAACATCAGCATGATGAACTGCCACTATCAAGAGCTGACTGCATCTCATTAGTTTATCATTATTTTTTGAGTGTCAGTTTATTTTAGGATGCAATACCCAAAAATACTGAATTATTATTCCTCAAATTTAACAGGATCATCAAAAGTGATCCAGGCATAGCATAAACTACTTATTGAATACTTTCAAATCAAAATCAATTAATTGCAGCTACCACTGCCCTTAAATTTACAGTATTTTTGACTTTACCAAGAAAGGGCTGAAGAGTCAGTCAAATAACTGAGGTTCATTATTTTTTCTTTTTTTTTACTTGAAAAACTGAATAATAGATGCTCTTCTGGGTACCATTTTTCATAACTAGCAGCTTACAAGAAACAAACAGCTTTTTCAAGCAATCTTCAAATTGAATTCTGTGGACAGACTTGCATATTTTGTGGAAGTTGCAGTCCATCCAGCGGTTTTAGAAACTTGCTTAATGTTTGTGAACTCCTGTAACCACTAAATAGCATTAGTGTCAAATAATCAAAGAATAATATTTAACTATCAGAGAAACAGGGAAAAAGTAAATTTAAAGTAAAAGGCTCAGGACAGAAGATTGTGAAATATTCTTGATAATATTTTGCTGTTCTTCCAAAAACGTGTGATTCCTAGGCTAGGGTTTTGCTGTCGTCTTATTGCAAAAGTCCCATACCTTCTCAGTGATTTCTCATGGGCACCTCCTCATAGCACAGACTTCTTCTTCACAGCACAACCAACAGACTCCATCTATCTTCTCAACCAGCTAACCCATTCTTTTATAGCACTCATCCTTATTAGACACAGCTGTGGCCTGCTAAGGGCAGGCCTGTTCCTAATCTTTGGGGATAAGTACAACTGCAGCTCCTCAGGGGTGAGACCACCTGCACTGCCTTTATTTTCTTACATTCTATTCCCCCACAGGGTTTGACACTGCTTTTTGAAATTCTGACACAATCTGACAGAAGATGTCTCCAGCAGGGTGACAGGACTTAGACATTAAATGTCTAAACATGTTTGTGCAAACCTGAATCAGCTGAAAGAAGGACATAATACTTCACCTCAATCCCCTAAAAATGGTGAAACTATTTGCACATGTATAAACTAAGGAAACTGGTCATGTCATTTGAATGTCTACTTTTTTTTTCTTATCTCATGGTATGTTTTCCCTAAAAAACTTATTATAAACTTGAAATGTCAGTAGCTATTATTATATTAATTCTCTGGAAGCACAGCATCATAGTTTCAGGTGGTGTGAATCTGCTGAAGCCAGTAGAGCTTTTATTGTTGTTTATCACTGTCAGCGCAGAACAGCTGAAGCTACGTAAGAGGTGAACTAACTGCCACTTAGGGGTATGTCAGGAGAGAACTGGAACCATACAGCCAATCCATCTTGAGTAAAGGTTTAACTTATGGTTCAACAACCTCTAGTTTTTACTGCAGAAATCTGTACTGGCATAGATGTTAATTATATTTTTATGTGTGTATAAGTTAATAATACAGAATCAAAGTATGCCTCAGATTGGTCTCACAGTTTATTTAGGGTCTCCAAAAAGAAGCACATATCTTCATATGAAAAATGAAATTATTTAAGTCAGTGAATAAAATCAAAGACTGAGCTCTTGAAAATAAGCTATATGACAAAAAGCACTTCAGGGTGATTTACCACATCATACTTCAAACAACATAAAGAAATATGCATGTTGCAACATCTAGACTATTAATAAAAACAGCAACCAATTATCTTGATGACATTGGTTTTCCTTTTTATTAATTTTACGTCATTGTATGTTATTCTAACTTACTTTCTCCCAGTTTTGAACCCAATTGGATTAAGTTTTTAGATAAAATATGCTATCCATTACAGAAAATAATATTGACAATATTTGTCTTTGTGTATATTGTATTTCTCATGTGTTCTGTATGTATAATTAGAGTCTTAAAAAGCTAACCTGTTGTTGTTCTATTATTTCTAGAGTCCCATACTGTTATCAGATTTCTAAACTCCATACCTCCTCAGCATATTTTCATGGCTGCAGATCTTCATAGCACAAACTCCTTCTCTCAGCTCAGGACTCCTCCAAGGCTCTCCCTGACTGGCTAACCCACCCCCTTTTATCCCAGTTATCTTCATTGGTCACAGCTGCAGCCCAATTAAGGACATCACAGCTGCAGCCCATTAAGGACAACCAGGACCTCCTGGGGCAAAGCCTCTATACAGATATTCAAATACAGATATTCAAGTACAATACATTTCCTCTAATATATAACCTTTTTAATAACAAATATAGTATGTCAAGAAAGTGACGCATAATTCAGCTTAAACATAATGAATCTAAGGTTAGGCAAAACCCTGACCCTAGGCATAACCTTAACCCTAGGATGAGCAATATAAGCAGCCCTGGGTAAGGTTGGTTCAAAGGAGAAAGCTGTGGAGGAAGCTATGTTGTGGCAGTTCTTTGTTCCCCTTGGCATGCCTTTTGTAGCTTCAATGTGCCTGGAGCTCTGGGCTTTGTGGTTTTTGGAACCCTAACCCTAGGTGTAACCCTAACCCTAGGCATAATCCTAACCTTAGGTGAGTGAGCAAAAGGTGTATGGGGGTGAGGCTGGTGCCAAGCAGAAAGGTTGTGGCAGTTCTGTGCTCCCCTTGGCATGCCTTGAATCGATTTGATAATTTAGGGAAAATGGTTTTGAATTGCTGGGTGAAGGTAGGAAGCATTTGTATCTCTTAACTGGAAATCATGAAATTGGAATCATGCAAAGTTGGGCATTGTGTGCACTACAGATGCCTTTAATTGTAATTTAAAAAACTAGGTTCAAATAAACTTACCTTTCTTTTTTTCTCACTTCAAGCAAATATCTCTACTAGGGTTAATGCTTACAGCTTTAAGATTTATTTCGATAAGGTAGGTAAATCATTCTCCAGATGTGTGAACTTCTCATTATTGATTACAAAGAGAAGTGATTGCCTCAGACTTATGCTTTTGATTGCCAGATACAAATCAGTTCAAATGAATTCTATCCAAAGGAAAGAAATTCAAGATCTTTTATTCCAAAAAGCTAACCAACTTATCCTCATGTGGCAAAAGCAAATTCTTCTCTTATATTCTTGTTGTACGTCTACACATTGGTAAGGTCAGTCTAAATGACAGACTGGGCTAAATTTCCATCAGCAGTGTATTGCTGGACACAAACACAGCATCCCTTCTCTGCAAGTTATATTACCATAGGAAATTCAGGCATTATTTCTCTGTATATTATTTGTCTTTTCCTTCTTCCTAACAGATATTTTATTTTAACTGTCTTTAGGGTGAGATTCTCAAACAGTGTACCTCTGTAGTGTTTGAAGAAAGAAGAGGATTGTAACCTGACTGAAAATTGAAACTCTTTCCATTCTGATTTGTGTGGTTTGTTTTTGGGGTTCTAGAAATGTAGACACTTTGACAAATCTGTAACTCTACCAAAAGAAAGAGAATTTTTAATATTTGCACTTTAAGTTATGGCAAGTGTTCCCAGAGTAAAAAGAGTGGATATGAAATCTAAGCAAATTAATTAAAGTTCTTTTAGGAAAATGATATACATCTCTCTAGAGAGATATTTTGATATGGTTTATACAAACCCATCCTGCAATTTTAAAATAAGCAACTTCATTTTGATGGTAATTTAAAATTTATTAGCATACTTTGAGAGTAAATACTTTGCTGGAAACAATGTTCAGTAGCAAAATACATTACTGGGTTTGCCACGTGCTAACCTGGAAACTCCTCACAGGAGACACATTTTCTCATCATTAAAGGAGAAATTAACAAGTCGGTAATTAGCACCTTGAACTTCATTAGTGTATAGCTCACCAACAACATACCTCAGTATCTGTGGGTCAGAAGACAGCCACTGTAGAACAACATCCTCTTCTTAAGACCATTTTAAGTGAAAATGTATTCATCCTTGTAACAACACTCACCTTCTCTATTTACATACACAAGGTTAGTTCCCAAGACTATTTCCATCTGGTCAGAGAGCACAGATCTGTCTTTTGTAGGGCAGAAAACAAAAACGATTATTGGAGGAATTCCTAGGACAAATACTGCATATTCTTCAAACTAATTTGGAGAACGACTAAGTTGTAGTACAGTGGAGATTGGGGGGAGTAGGGCAAGAAAGTGAAAATAGTAAGTGAAATAGAGAGAGAAAATGGCGGAGAGAAAATGGTATTGAGAAATGGAGAGAAAGAAGTAATGGAAAAAGAAAGAAGGAGAGAAAGATGTAAGGGAAGGAAGGAAGTGGCGGAAGGAAGGAAGTGGCGGAAGGAAGGAAGTGGCGGAAGGAAGTGGTGGAAGGAAGGAAGTGGCGGAAGGAAGGAAGTGGCGGAAGGAAGGAAGTGGCGGAAGGAAGTGGTGGAAGGAAGTGGCGGAAGGAAGGAAGGAAGTGGCGGAAGGAAGTGGCGAAGGAAGGAAGGAAGGAAGGAAGGAAGGAAGGAAGGAAGGAAGTGGCGGAAGGAAGGAAGGAAGGAAGGAAGGAAGGAAGGAAGTGGCGGAAGGAAGGAAGTGGCGGAAGGAAGTGGCGGAAGGAAGGAAGTGGCGGAAGGAAGGAAGTGGCGGAAGGAAGTGGTGGAAGGAAGTGGCGGAAGGAAGGAAGGAAGTGGCGGAAGGAAGTGGCGGAAGGAAGTGGCGGAAGGAAGGAAGGAAGGAAGGAAGGAAGGAAGGAAGGAAGGAAGGAAGGAAGGAAGGAAGGAAGGAAGGAAAAAGAGAAAGGAGAAAAAGAAAAAGTTAAGATGAAGGTTGAGGAAGAGGAATAAGAAAAAGAAGAGGAAGAAAATAAAGAAAAGCAGATTATACAATGCCCTGTAGAGTTTGTTTAGAGGTTGAATTGTTTTCATTTGCTGATAATCATGAAAGAATAATTTCTAATTGTACTGTTTAATAATGTTTTTCAGATTTAAGCTTTTTTTTTTTTGTTTAATTTATTTCTATTAGTGAAGTCCATAGCAAGTGGATGTCAATTTGTCACTTTGTCACTTTGTCAATTAAGTGTACACATATTTTAGTCTTAATTTTAAAAGATTTTAATGATTGTGTGGCATGTACTATATGCAGGACAACAACATTTTACTTAATGCAATTCAAGGAAGTTTTGAGGAGTTGCTTATTCTGATTTGTTCAAGTTTTTTGCTATCTGATCATGGGGTTTGGTGTAATTTTTATTCAAGAAGAAATCTGTTCTATTTGTACAGGACAATGCCATGAAAGTTGGGTTTCCAATTTCTTAATTAGGACATAATTCTCAGAAGACCTCCATATTCATGTATAATTCTGTAATCAAATAGCAGGTAAGGTCCATTGAGAAGTTTAAGATTTTTCTCATTATAGTTTTATTAAAAGTTGTAAATATTGATTGTTATTTCAGATGAGAAAAAGGGAGAAGGATCTGTTACTAAAAACAGTCTGTAGAAAAATACAATTGCAAATTCCATCACTAAGACTCTGGCTATGTTAATAAATAAAATAGTCCAGGGACTCTTTGGACCTCAGGCTGATTGGCACAGCAGAGTAGTTTTCTTTGCAGCTAAACTCTCTTTCCTTCCTAAATAGATCAGCTATGCTTAAACTGCTGTGGGGAATAATCCTTGGCTCAGTTTTGACTGGGAGAAAGTTGCTGATCTTAGGCACTCTGCTGGCAATTTTGCAGTATAGGTAACTACATGCCAGTGATCAGCCCCTCAACACATCCTGTTATGTTGTAGTGCGTTTTTATATTTTGTAATACTTTGAAGTAGTTTTGTTTTGTATTCCCATATTTTTCCCAAATGGTTTATCCCAGACTGTACTCCCCTCCCTTTACCTGTGTTATTCCTCTCCCGGGATGAGATCATCTCCAAACCCCCACCCTGGCTCTCTGTCAATCACTCAGCATCCCATCCCTCCATCCAGAAGTTTTGGTCCAAGTCGTCGAGTGATTAGCCAGAGGCCAGGGGTCAGCCCCCCAAGCCCTGCCCCATACGCTGTCCTAAATGTCCATCCCCCAGTACCCATCCCTTAGGGTCACTTATTGGTTCGTAAAATGTTGTCTGCTTTCGGTTTCCACCTCCCTTTAAATGTAACCTTAGCACAGCTCCCGGGGCTCTCGGCAGGAGGCCCCCTGAGGTGCAGGAGCTCCTTTGGGATCCTAATAAAACCTTGGATTGACCCCTGCTAAGAGTCGGCCCTTTCTCTTCTACCGATGTCTCTGGTGTCTCTTGTGCTGCACAGGCGACCAGCCCAGGTGCCCTCAGCACCCTCGGGGCACAGAGAGTGTCTCCCTGCCAGCCCAGGTGCCCTCAGTACCCTCGGGGCACAGAGAGTGTCTGCCCCCAGCCCAGGTGCCCTCAGTACCCTCGGGGCACAGAGAGTGTCTGCCCACCAGCCCAGGTGCCCTCAGCACCCTCGGGGCACAGAGAGTGTCTGCCCCCAGCCCAGGTGCCCTCAGTACCCTCGGGGCACACACAGAGAGTGTCTCCCTGCCAGCCCAGGTGCCCTCAGCACCCTCGGGGCACACACAGAGAGTGTCTCCCTGCCAGCCCAGGTGCCCTCAGCACCCTCGGGGCACACACAGAGAGTGTCTCCCTGCCAGCCCAGGTGCCCTCAGCACCCTCGGGGCACAGAGAGTGTCTCCCTGCCAGCCCAGGTGCCCTCAGCACCCTCGGGGCACACACAGAGAGTGTCTGCCCCCAGCCCAGGTCCCCTCAGCACCCTCGGGGCACACACAGAGAGTGTCTGCCCCCAGCCCAGGTCCCCTCAGCACCCTCGGGGCACACACAGAGAGTGTCTCCCTGCTGTCAGCCCAGGTGCCCTCAGCACCCTTGGGGCACAGAGAGTGTCTCCCCGCTGTCGGCCGTGTCAGGGCTGCCCTCCCCGGTGTCTGCCGACTCGGGACTGGCCCAGGGTTCCTGAGAGGCTCGCAGAGAGACAGAGACACTGTTTGATTAACTCCTACAGGAATGTCCCAAAGGCACAGATTGCTTGGCTCACAGTACTTGGAGCAGATGATTACTCACAGTGACATCTATCTACAAGGCTGAATAGGGTGGGTCTGGACCCATGTAAGTTTGGATCCTGGCAGAGTTGGCAAGTCTACTAGGACACTTAGATGAACTTATGTATTTTATTCATATTCAAAATAAAGTTATGAGTGCATTTACCCTATTTCTTTATGCAGACATAAGGAACATTTTTTTTTTTTCTCCAGTGTAAATATACCTGTGTTAAATAGTGTTTTGATGTCTAAGGTTGTTAAAAACCTAAGCCAGATCTTTCACTAATTGTTATGCCAATAATTGTGACTAAAGCAAATGGGACAAACCTGGTCCCTGGATCATCCAAGAATCTACCTGTTAAACAGTCCATAATCCTTCTTCAGATTTTCTATTCAATAAATAGTGTAAAAAAAAAGAAAAAAATTAAAGAAGATGTATTTGTGTATATTACCTTGCAACTACCTCTGTGTGGTTTCCACTCCATTAAATTTCTTCATGCAATTCAGAAATTCTCCTCATTTCTTCAAACTAATCTGGGTGAAACTTTGACATTGATGAAGACATCTGTTCTGTTTCGGCCCAGTTTTCCTAGATGGTGTCTAGAAAAGTACAAAAGGATTTTTAGTCTCCCAAAAGATTTATTAGATTGAGAAATATAAGAAAATATTCAGCTTATTCAGAAACAGGTTTAGAGATTGATGAAGTTTGGCAATAATGTTTGATGAATTCAACAGAAACAATAGATGGAAAAAAATTTGAAAGGCTGAAAACAGAAGTTATGAAATTCACACAATAGTTTCAGTAACAATTTGTTAATAACAAGATAATGAAAACATTGCAATAACTTGCTAAGGAATATGGGAAAATACTTAATGTTTAAAATGCATTTTCAAAACCTTATGTTGTAAACTTTTCTCGGGATGAGGTTGCAGCAGCCAACATGAGTTAGGCCTGGTTTAGTATAGTGTTAGTGAATTAACACAGGAAAGGGAAGTAGTCTCGGTTTAAGGATAGAGGAGCATCTCTGATCTGCACAACCCGTCAGTCACTGAGAAAGCTGCAAACATATGGAGAACCTCCCAGGGGCACAGAGTTAGGGCACCAGAGATGGCAACAGCCAGGTCTTATGCACGACTGGCTGATCAGGCATCTCTTTTTCTCTACTTTATCAGACCAGTGTTGGTATCCAGTAAGAGGATAAAAAAGAGGCCTGGGCACACTATGGCCCAGCTCCAGGATCACACAATGCTTGCCGGGGACTTCAATGCCAACTTGCCAAACCTTCACTGTTCTCTAACTCCCAAACAAGTCCTAAAAGAGTGCATTTATCTGTGGTTAAAATGCATTGGTATCCAAGTTTCTGCACCGTCCTTTGGTGTCAGAAGTAAGGTAGTGATTACATGAATCACAGATGGCTTTGGGAAAGGGAGCAAGAAAGACTAATATCTGGTCCCTTCACAGGAGGATGAAAAATACTCTTAACACAGCATTTGACCCAAATACATGCCCCTGTTGGAAGGGGAATGTAGAAAACTTTGGATTCTGGAGAAAATTATGTTCAGGAAAGTTTCAGACTTTATAAAGAAAATAGGAAAAATTGTGAAACATTTAGTGTGGATTTGTATTTTTGCATACGAGATTTAAGTGGAAAAAACCCAAATCCTGAAAGAATAGAAGAATGATCCAGAAAAAAAGGAAGTTAATTAAAAAAAGCTTATAACCTGCTAAAGAGAAATTGATGTCTGTGCGTCAAGGATGTGATATAGAGCAAAATATGCACAGAGAGCAGTGGTGGAGCTGGCTTGCCCCAAAATAAGAGGGGCTGCCAAGTGAAAAAGGCTGTGTTCTTGTTTTCCTGATGTTGCCACAGGCATTTGCTCCTGATTGAGTCCTGGAACATTTGAATGGAGATATCTGATCTTGCTTTTTCTTCTCCTCCTCCTCCAAGGACAAGAGGGTTTGCTGGGTCTAGAGAAAGGGAAGTCCCCATCACAAAGGGGACTTTGTGTGGGACAGTCCCCATTAAACAAAGGTAGGAATGACCCAGATGTATTTGCACCATCAGCTGGCTGAGGCACATAACTCTGGGGACAGGGCAAGGTGTCCAGGTTGCTACAATGCAGCCTGGGTGGCCTGTCACAATGGCATGTCACCATCTGGCCCTGCATCCTAGCAGGTTGTGAGAGCCAAAGGGGAAATGATCACATGGTTACTGAAGTGCTGGGAAATCATCTAATTTATAAAACTGCATGATTAAATGCTCTGGTGTTCAGTTCTATTTAGTCTCTATACTCTCATTGGTCCTGAACTGTGACAGATGTGTCAGGGCTGTACATCTAATTTTTTCAGCAGTTCATTGTGATGCTGCAGCAGAGCATAGATGTAAAGCTCTTACCACTTCCAACCATTATAAGGATTTTTGGCTTTAGCTACAGATTAAAAACAAACCATTATGTTCATGACATGACTGTCTTTTCTGAAGAGCTGGTGAAGCAGAATGGCCATTTTACTCTCTTCTACCCTTTGGTAAAAATTTATTCCAGTGCACTGAACTTTCTCAGATAAGCAGCAGTTTGAATTGGGATCTCTCCAAAGGCAAATGTCAGAAATAAAACTCTCACAGAACTATGGAAACAGATCTAAAGTCACAAACAGACTGATTGAACTAGGCACACAGCTTTTGCCTGAAGTGAGACAAGGTAACTCCATCTCAATATTCTTTGCTTAGTTGCCTCAGCTGCATAAAAGTTGCCTTCAGGTATATGAAATCTGGAACTCAATATTAATGAGCTTCTTTATTTCAAATGAGAGTTATTTTCAATAACCTAGTGTTATTGAAATCATAAGATTATTCACTCATCACAGAGCATTCATCTTCCTATGTCTGTATGCTGAATTTGGAACAGACAGCTAACAACTGTGACAGGAAATCCCAAGTTGCTCTTAGGAATGCAGAATTTAGGTCACATCATGTTTTGGGCCCAAATCAGTGGAGCTCACCTCGGGCCAGGTCAGGGCTGTGGTGGATCTGGAGTCTGGCATGCCTACAACATCACTAAGGAATGGTACCTCTGAACCTGGGCTGAGCTGAAATGGGGCGCCTGGGCCAATGGACAAGGATCGGGAAGTGGCCCACAGGGAGCACAGGACTAGTCAGAACAAGGGCCCATAGTAGCATTCAGACAAAGCCCTGAAATTTTCATTAATGAAAGTTGTGTATGCAGAACAAATATGGAATAATAGACATTTAGAGGAAACTCAAACTGTTTCAGGGTGGGATCTAGGATTCATAGAATCATTAAAGCTGGAAAAGATCCCTAAGAGCATTAAGTCCAATCATTAGGCTATCTCTGCCACAACCATCACTAAACCATGTTCCTATGCACATCTACAGGCATCAAATCATCATTGAACTGATTTTGTCTGATGTTTATGTTTTCCCAGATGTATTTCATCATCTCATACAGATTTGTTTTTTTTGAATTTTGTTGCTGGGATTTTTTTCCCCACAGAATTATAATAGAGTTAGTAGTGGAGGAGTTTTGTTTGGGTTTTTTTTCCTTCTTTGGTTCTTCTTTTTTTTTTGGGGGGGGGGGGGTATCTGTTTGTTTTTGTTTTATTTTTCTGGTTGACTTTGCTGCTTTTATTATTTTTCCATAGCACTTCATTCACTGACAGTCATGCTCCTATTTGTTCTTCAGCAGAACTTAGGAGCATGTTTTGTAGTGCCATAGTCATAAAAACAAAGGTTAGTACTTCAGTGGAAACATGACAAAAACATGGACAATGTGGAGATGAACCTCACAACACTGAAAGCATTAAACACTGATTGCAATGGCATGCCAATATAAAGTATAAATGGCTCACAGATTTGTGCTGAGTGCCTACTTATCAAGGAAGTTTGTCGGTAGAAGTAAGGATATTTGTGTCCACAGAAGCTCTACTTTCCAATTTAATTCTATTGATTAATAGGTTTATCTACTTCCTTATTACCTGTAGGCATTAGATAATGTGAATTTAAAAAACAGAGCAGAGTAGGACTCTGTAGCCACATTCACGTATTGTGCAATTTATAGTATCTTCAAGGAAGACCACGTGTCAGAATCAATACAGGAAGAACAACTCCGCCAGAAAAACTCTGGGAGCAATTGTGGTTGAAAGAAGAGTAATTCCTTCTGTGACTTTGAAGACCAGAGAGGAAATACGGATATAATTCCCTAAATTATAATTTTAACCTTTTCCCAACAAGCTTTGAAATCTGACAGAGACAAGATGGGTTGATAAGAGATATCACTTTGCAGAAACCAGTGACAATTTCATGACACACTTGAGATTTAAAAACCTCTTGCACAAGAAAAAACAAATATTCACATTTTTCCTGATCTTCATTTGATGAAACAAGGTGTTCAGTAAAGCCCTCTTCTCTCTCAACAGTCAAAGCAAGGGCATTTGTACAAAACTTTAAGGGATGCACAAAACTACATAATCTTTGTCTGTAAACGGTATATCAGGTGTTGCATAATGTCAGCTGCTTTAAAATTAGACCTTTTATTTCTATTTGAAGCTAAATGAATCACAGAAAATAATTCAATTGAAAACACATCAAAATCAAATACAGAATGGATTTTGCCTGCAAGTAGCACATAGCTCATTCCATATTTTAAATTATGTCCACAAAGGAAATTAGTAACCATCATATTCTATAGCCATGACAACAGTCATACTGTCCTTTTTGATTTATTAATTTATCTGATTATGTTAAAAAGTACTAGAAGTTAATCCATGTTGTAACTGAGTACCAGACCTTCCCAATTCCATTGCTCTGATGGCCAAAGTTTTAAGACATTATTACCAGGTGCATAGATTTCTCAAATAGGTAAGAACATGTGAATTCTGAATTCATGTTTTATGGTGTTGAAAAGTTGCTGCTTTAGACATTACTGAGATTATTTAATAACAACTACTCAATAGAGTAATTTTAGAGATTATTTAATAGAGAATATTTAATAACAATTAATAATAGAGATTATTTAATAATAGAGATTATTTAATAGAGATTATTTAATAACAATTAGTATCTTCAGAGAAGATTTTTAAGACTTCCAAGAAAGTTTGGTTATGGCAAAAGTAGCCCAAGCAAACAAAAAACTCTTTGCCCACTAAAATAGCCTGTGGTATTTGATCTTCACTTGAACAGTAAATCTTCAGTCATTTAGGAAATTCAAGGCCATTTTAAGGTGTAGTTCTGCCTAAAACAGAATCTGAAATACAGCTGATGAATGGCACTCTGGTAGTGCTTATTTCTCCTCTTAGACTATAAAAGGGCAACTGCTTGTGACCTTGACAGTAAACTTTAGACCTTTACAGTGAGTTTAATCCCACCCAAGAAAATTCACTCTTTTACTGATGAGATACATAATCATGGCCGTGCCACATGCATCTTTTTTGGTTAAACAACGTAGACTCAAAATGCTGAGGCACGAGATGAGAACGGCAGTCAGGTAACCCAACATCCATTTTACACATTATAGGTAATATAACACTGGCAACAGGAAAAAGTAGGGTAAAAAAGTGAAACAATAGAGTTGTTCTGTATTCCTCCTTAGTATTGTTTTTGAGATTTTTAGGACCATGCAAAGAACAAAATATATGAAATATCTTATTAACTAGTAATGAAAGCATTCACTTGAAAAGGGAACTGTTGTCTGTTCCAGGTAGATCTTAATCATTTACATTAAATATTCACTGTATAAAATCCTAACAGACATTAGAGTAAGCTGTCTTCCATAAGATACTGATTCATTATAGCCTTTAATAATAATTTTTAATTTTTGTGGTAGTTTTCCTTGAACATCTGTATTTTTCCAGAGTCCCTTTTAAAATCTGGACTTCATCACTATGAAATATCCTAACATATGTCTCAGAATATTCACTTTCAATATAAAATATCGTAGTTTGTCATGACTTACACAGGAAATATGCATCTTCCTAATTAATCCCAATCCAAATTTTCCACTTTTTCTAACCACCTTCTATCTCCTGCAGCATCATTAATGCACCATAGACCACCTGATCTCTCTTGGCCTTCCCATAAAAAACTGCCCTTTCTCTGATTCATCACTGCCAGAATTCCTTCAGTGTTGCTAATTTACACATATGCCATTTGGCACTCAGCAAGACCTATCAGAATTTCTAATTTATTGGATGCCCTCTATTCTTCACTTGGCTCCCTCTCCTCAAATAATAACATGTTCTCTGTTATTATCTTACAGCCACAATGCAGAACACACTGACAAGAGCTTACGAAAAAATAAAGAGAGGAAATGGAATAAAGAACCTTGTTGTGTTGTGTACTAATCTGCTATTTTTCATCTCTCCTCCCAGACCTCCTACCCTGTTTAATCAAGTCTCTTATGCCTGTGTTCTCTGTTTTTTATGACTCTGGCTTACTTTAATAATTGTGTGAATTTTCGGTGTATTTTCCTCAAATAATAACTATTTTTAGTTTTCAGATGAATAAAAGGCTAGTTTAAATATATGAAGCTCTTGATGTTCTCTTCCACGTCAGGAACATGTGTCGTCCAGGTAAGCATATGCTCTCTAAGATTTCACACCTGCCAAAGGCTCATTTACCAGCAGTATACTTTGCATCTTTCTTATACATTAACATGTGGTCTCAGTTGTGGCAATACCAGTTGAGGGAATGTCTTTTACTATCCCTGGCAAAGATACAATCACCAGGGTCAGTGATTTCTTATGTCCTGGTAAAACATACGCTAGTGTTCACAAACAGGACTTTATTATTAGAGACAAAGGCTAACTGTCTCATAATCTATTTTTAAGATAAGCTGCCATAAGCAGCCCTTTAAATGGAAGGAAGTCCATGAATAATGGCTTGTCATCTGAACAGGAGCCAATAGTTATGTACTCAGGAATGACCTTAGTATGTTAATCCATTTTCAAGTAAAGCTGCACAGTCACCTATCTGGGCTGCCTCCAAAGCTGACCCATTTAATTTTCTTCCTGGGAGACATATCCACGTTCCACCTTCTCCTCCAGACCAGAGTGAATAGTTACTTGCCTGGGAGGCACTGTACCAAGTTTGATGAATTACCTCACAGGCTGACCCAAACCTATTCCTGTCTGGAAGGCACTGTCTTTCTATTGACCTAATTATTAAACAGACTGTAACAGTTACATATCCTAAGATGTGTAATGTAAATTATATCTAAAACTGACTGTCTGTAGCTTTAGATTAATAATTCATATTTAAAGTCATCTTGATTTTTAAAAGTAGCAGTGACTTTTCCATCTGAAAAATATTAGAACATTCACTTAACTCTTGTGAATAATTTTTTTTAATTGCTCATTTTTCTGATCTTTATACTTCAAAATGTAGAAAAATGGGAATTTGTATTTCAGGTTTTCAAGGTGATTGTGAAGCTCAATTTATGATCTTAAATTTCATTTTAATCTTTATTTAAAAGATGTTCTAAGTGCAAAATAGTGATAGTATTTCTGAAATCTGTTCTGGAGTTCACAAAGCTCTTAAAAAAAGAGCCATATACATGACATCTAAGATTTATAGGTGAACATTGTCAATGACTACAGAAGAACACACAGGTGAATTTGATAATGGATTAATAATATTATTTAATATCAAATTATATGTTAAAAAAAAGGCAAGTAAAAAATTTTCATGGTAGTAAGACTAAAAGAATAATAGACAGTATGAATAAAACTAAAACTGGAAAAATCATGAGTTGAGAACCTTCAATGATTATAACTTAGCATCAAAATGCTAAAATCCCTTACTTAAGAAGTTTTATCTCCACCATTATCACAGTAAGAGAAACATGTTTTATCTGCACAATTTTTCAGAAGAAAAAAACAGCAGAGAAAACACAGCAAGAAATAGATTGCTAAAATCAACCTCTAAATTATTGATAAAGCATTATTTAAATTGCTGTGATGACCCCAGCTTCATTTCACATAGAAGCTGAATGCTCCTCCCAAGACAAAAAATGGAAAATTTTCTCTTTTGGGCGTATTTGGATTTCTCTGTTTCTGCAGATGTGTGTCAGAGAAGTTGGTCAAGCAAATTAAAAAGTGCAGAATAATGTAGTCCAACCAATTAAAATGTGTACTGCTATTTTTAATGGTTTTTAGACTCATCTGACCTTTTCCCTGCACTACTCAGAGATATCTGCATAAATATTTTCTTCCAGTTTTTTATTTAGAAAGGGTATGCTTTTGAAATAAGTGTTTAAGCGATACGATTTCCCAATGTGGTCAATCAGACATTAGTACTTGCACATGTGCAGTAGGAAGAGCTGTAGAGGGATTTAGAGACATGATAACACAGCCAACCTTCAAAGTAAATAATTCATTTTCAAGGTTAGGGCTGTGAATAGCATTACAGAACACAACAGAGAGATCAGAGAAGGCCTCTGAATGCAAGAAATAAAAGAGAGGAGGCCCAAGTCACACAAGACTGTCTATGACAGAGCTGCAGGCTGTCTGTCTGAGATCCATAAATAAGATACATTCTGCACCATGGACAGTCTCAAGGAAAACTGCTCCATCTTCTTTCTCCATACTGTGGCTTGGTTTGAAGAGTGCTCAGTCATCATTGTGACAGAAATTAGGTGCAAAATCTACCCAAATAATTGACTTCTTTGCCCTGGCTGGGAACTAGTTTTCTCCTTTTTTTTTTTTTTTGACACTCCAACCCTCCCAAATCTAAAAGTTTTCTGTCCTGTCATGTGAATCTGGGTGAAAATCCTTGTGGTGTTTTCTACTACCTCATCATGCTATCTCAAACTCTGAAAATATATCACAGCTTTGTATGCAAATTAGCATTCATTTTCAGTCATTCCCATATTGAAAGAGGTAGGAACACCCTGCTTCTCTGTTTAAAGTAAAAATTAAGGCATTTCATACATTGTGAATTGTGCTTTATCCTTACTATTACTTCCAGTGCTGTTACCACTAGAATTCTTCTCTAAACTGTGCCAGTGGTTTTATAAACTTTCAGAAAATCAAATGAAACACATCAAACAGTTTTCCCAGTCATATAAACTTAGTAAAAAGGCAAACCAGCTTGAGTCTTTTGCTCTTAACAAAGTTTACGAGGAAAGAAAAAGAAAAAAAGAAGAAACAAAAAAAATAGCAGAATGTCCAGACTGCTTTGTCTATGGAATCAAATGTCTAAAGATAGAGATTTCTGTTTTCTAATGAACAGAACTGCTGAATAATTAGAATTTCTGTCCCACAAAATTCTTTATATTTAACAGGCATCATTTTACTTTGAGTCAGCATATATAGCTGAAAATGTAGCTGTTCCCCTGGAAGCAAAATTTTCAGAAATAATTAAGTTACTTATTGTATTCCCCCATTCTTCTACTATGGAGTACAGATCAGAAGGGGTTTTCTCTTTATTTTTTTCCCGTTTTTTCCTTTTTTTTTAAGCATAGGAAGACAAAAAATATTTTAAAATTATTTAATATATCAGAGTTGCAGACTTTCAGAAAACATATTTAAATATGAGAAAAATATATTAAACTTAGTCTTACTGCTTAAATTAAATGCACTTATTGGCTGTGTATCATGGATTTCATGCTCTCTCCTTCTTTTAAGTCTTCCAACTGAAAAATGTCAGAGAGGATCTTGGTTTTTTGAATAGTGAAAAGGTGAGTTCTATAATTTTGCACATGTTTGTATTTAAAAATGTTTCTCGGATATTTTTTATACTATAATTAAAGAAATAATATAAATGCATGAGGAAAATGATGGAATGAAAAAAAAATCCACCCTAAAATCTCAAGTCAGCTTGAAAGATCCGTGTTAAAAATGTGCTTCTGTTAAGATGTGGCTAAAAAGCAAACAGCCTGGTGAATTTAAAAAAAAAATCTTCTTTAACTTGTGCTTTAAAGCCCTAAGGGCTCTACTTACAATGTGTCACCTTATCACTCATTCTTGAAGTGCTTTACTGCTTAATCATGTAATACTCACATCTTGAACAATATCTGAGAGAATGAAGAACCTCTGTCTTCTTCAAATCTCACTAGAGCATTATGTGTGATAGAATAGAAGGTTTGGTCAATATGCTTTTGCTTTTTTACTCCTTGATAAATTCTGTAAAACTTACTGCAAAATTCTGAAAGTGGTAGTTAGAAAACTCTCCTCCACTAGGATTTTTCTCAGCCCACTTTTAAACATGATCCATAATTTGATCAAATGCTCTTGGGCACTATTAAATAGTAATAATGAACTTCACCTAAAGCCCTTAGTAATTTTGTTCCACATTTCCTTCTCTAATTATCCACTATTCCCTATTTATTATTGCTTCATTCCCTGCCTTGAGGCCTTCTAAAAATACTAAGAATGATAAATTAAACAATACATTTTGGCACCAAGTTAACCAGTGGGGAGGGTTATAATTTAATGGGATGTCTTCTAAATTAATTATTTTTGAATTATTTAATTGCGGCTTCTAAACAAAATTTCTTACTCAAAGTGTGATACTGAAAGCCAAATTATCTTCCTATATTCTTTAGCAAAAGGAAAAGTAAAATATTAAAAACCATACATGTTTAAATTAAATTCACAAGGTGTCACAGATCGATAGATAACTTCTATTTTCTTTTATATTTTTGGAAATCAGCGGTGATTTGTCCCCAGAGTCATGACAGTATTTTTCAAGGTAATCTCACAAGTGTAATCACTAGGCAAATGCCACACTGGAGTTAATGTGTTTTTTCCCCCATCTTTAAGTGAAAATAGTCATTGGCTTTTATATGGCATCCTTATACTTTTCCTTCAGAATCAAATTTAAATAAAGCTCTGATTTTATTTTTAATCTTAGAACTCTCTGTTCGCTCCCTGTTTTTTACAGGTTTGTTATTCATTCCTGATATAATTTCACTTGTTCTTAATGAACAAATGAAATTATTCCAGGAATTAATAACAAATTCTAAAATAATTAGTTTCTAAAATAATTTCAGTTTCTAAAATAATTTTTTTATTCTTTTGAGAAATATAACATTTGGGGGAATGCTAAGTAGGTGGTAGCATTTGTGTGTGTTATCTCACAAGTTTACATGGATTAATAAAGATTTTGCTGAGACACAGCAAAGAAAATTTATCAGTATCTATATGCATACTCTACACACTTTTCTGCATTGATACTGAAAATTCTTATTTGGGAAATAATTAAGCATGTTATGCAGCTTGTCACTTCTCTGGGATTGACAAAAGGAAAAGAAAATCAGGTCATGTGATCCATTTAACATGATTCCCTACATTTTGAAAGACTGTGTGCTTTCCTAAATAAAGGAGGGCCATATAGTTGTTGCACTTAGTAGCCATGTGGAAACTGGAGTTTTATTCCTCATCCCGTTAATTATTTTCTCTGATTCAACATAAAATTTTTAATACCATTGTGTACACAATTTCCATGGATACACTGTTCTATTTCAGACTTGTTTGTTTTCCTGCTATTTTTGGTGCAATGGCTATAAAGTGCCAGAGTGATACTTCAGTATTTATCACCCTATCAAAAACTGGTGCAGAGAAAAAAAAAGAAAACATCCCAGTCACTCAGAAATTCCAGATAAGTTTAGTGTAAATTTGTTAATTCTCAAGTAGCCACAACAGAGAAGAATACACTCTGCTTTCACCATGTAAACAGAAATTTGCTGAAGCTTTTGTTGGCATATTTTTTTAACATCTATTAAGTGGCGTTGTTCCTTCAAATCCATCTTATAGCTATTTTTGTTTCTCCGTACTAGCCTTGGGCATATCTGCAGAAGCATCCAGATTTACTTTAAGATATTAACTATCTTTAAATTAAGAAGGCATAATTTACGGAATATATTTGATGAGTGATAGAACAAAAAAAAAAAACCTCCAAAAAAGTGTGGAAGATCATATGAGCTAAAATTCAGCATCTTACCATTTTATTTATGTCTTCATCCCTCCCAGACCCATATTTGTCCCTTTTAACTTACCAGGATACTTCAGAATACATTGCTTCCAGTCACTCATTCATGTACTGGACGTGAGGCAGAGAAACCCTCTGACCCAGCTTTTGTCAGGTAATATGCCACTTTTCTAACTCAAGACTAAGCTATGAGCAGTGGTGTCTGTAGCAGCTCTCTTCCTGGCACAAGAGAAAGATGATGATAAAGTGACATGAGCTATACTTGCCTAGAGGATCCCAAGCTGTTAAGCAAGGTAGCAAATTAAAGCATCTGAATCTTCAGTATCCTGAATTTTTTCCGTGTATTATCTGAAGCAAGGTAAGAGTCCATGGACCAGAGTTTTCCTTACTTTTCTGGCAATTCTGCTCCAGCCTACTCTGAATTGCTGTCTGAATCTCTTAGAGGAATTTGGGTCCAAGAAGGAGAGTCAAAAGCCTGACAATCTGTTGATATAAAAATGTCCATGTATTTGTGCTGCTCCTTGGTGCAAGACCTCATCATTACACAGTGTTTAGTCTTGGGGCTAAAATGGAAAGTGTGGTAGATTGCATAGGTGTTTAGGGTACAAAGACTAAGTATTGGATGATTGTTGGATATGCAGCAGTGAAGAAGACAAGATATTTGCATTACCTCATTTTCTGATTTTAAATTAACTATGGACAACATCCATGTCCTCTTGGAACAGCATTCTGAAGAGTAGAACAGAGACAGTGAAAGGAATAGAGCAACCTGTGATCTTTTGGCATATGATGAGGTTAGGAAATTCCTGAGACCAGTGTACTTTCTTGCATTAAAAAAGATCCAAGCCTTAGAATTGAGGAAATTTTCTAAAGTACCAAAAGATGACTGTGTCCCATTCTGTGGTTCACAGATTCATAGACTGAAGTAGAAGATCTGCCTTGTGAAAATGCAGAGGCATAAGTTTATTTTTATTTAATTTGACTCATAAATACACCTGCACTTTTCTCTGTTTGAAGAATTGTTCTGTTCTAGAATCTTATTTTCTGTTTCAAGCACATCATTGATCTAAATTCTGGAAGCAAATGGGAAGACAGGCTTACTAGAACAACTTCATAAACCAACCATTTTCCTGTGTTTCTCTGATCTCTGTGAGCCACTTAGAGGCAGTGGGTTGATGAGTATCTTTTCTTCTGTTGTTAAACTTGATCATCCAGGACATAATTAGCAATAAAGATGTTCCAAATTGCAGATCTTCCAAGTCCAGCTGATAAAATGTAGACATAATGGCCTCAATCTCTTTAATAAGCCTCCTTAATGGATCTACCTTATTTTACAATCTGGAAGCTGTTAATCATATAGGTGTATGATATATGCAGGTGATTTTGCTTTCCTTTAGCCATCTTTTTCTATAAATATTTAACACATTTATAGCAATGAAATAACTTGCTTGATGAAAGTATGCAGTCATGTATACTGACAGTGGCATGAAATCTTGACTACTGACAATAAAAATATCTCATTTTCAGAAGACCAATAAAATCTATCTAAAGACTAAATTACAATAATTATATTGGATGAAATTAATATGTTAATAAGGTGAGAAAATAAACTAGGAAAAGTGTTTTAAACAATGGGGGAACATTTTTTCTATATTTTTGTATTGTTATTTCACCATTTTGCATTGGACAAAACTGTGGGAAAAATGTTTCAAAGCTTATTTATCCATTTACTAGTAAGCTGGATAAGCAAGCATGAACAAGGATGTGTTTATTAGGGAAAAATCTTGTTTCCACAAAATGATAATCCCCAAATATTCAGTAAATTCTACAAAATCTGAAATAGCCATGTAAGTTTTGAACATGGAAACATAATATGGTTTTAAATAGCTGCACAGAAGAGTCACCATTTGGTACTTACAGATAGCTATGACTGAGTAGCTCTGATCATTTTGAAAATATATTTATAATTTTCTTAGCTAATTCTTTTGAAATAGTATCCAAAAAAATACTGGGTTCTCTTCTATTTATTTTGCAAACATCATAAAATATTTTTGTTCAAGTAATCTGTCCTTTTTTTCCCAATGGACCTTTTTGCAAGGGCATGTACTGACAGGACAATGGGGAATGGCTTCAGACTGAAAGAGGGTAAGTTTACATTAGATACTGGGAAAAAATCCTTTACTGTGAGGGTGGTGAGGCACTAGCATAAGTTGGCCATAGAAGCTGTGGATGCCTCACCCCTGGCTGTGGTCAAGGTCAGGTTGGATGGGGCTCTGAGCAAACTGATCTAGTGGAAATTGTCCCTATCCATTGTAGATTCCCTACAATCAAAACTATTTGATTATTACATAATTTAGTATTAAAATAACCTGGAGTTCATAAATAGAAATGCAACATATATTCAAAGTATTTTACCTACTTCTATGAAGCTTTGTGTCTGTAAGTAAAACCACGTTCTCTTCCTTCAATCCGTACCATAATGTTTCTGATTATCTAAATAAAAATTTTAACCTGTATTTTGATGCTTTTTCACACTGATTTAAGAGAATACATATGTAATTGTTTTTGCTAATGTGCTAACCAGTCAAATGAGCTAATACTACTAAAATAAATATGTGGAATTTGTCTTTAATAGAAGAAGATTAAAAAGTACTGCCATTCATAGCTGTTTTGAAATAAAGATCAGAGTGATTCTAGTATAATCTATATTCCCAAATCTTTCTTACAGTGTGCACATGATTTTACTAGTAGCTCTATCAACGCAAATTTGAATTTTTTTCCTTTAATTTCAGTGTGAGGTTCATGAGTAGAAGCCTGCTATGTTTTCTGTTCTATTTCTGCATTTTTCATTATCCCACTGTCATGTACCTGACACCCTGAAGCAAATGTACAGAGTGATCTGTTCTACTCACAGTTATTCAGAGCTAAGTACTTTAGTTATTTTAAGTGAATGCAAAGACTGAAGTAGCATTTTGAGCCTCAATGTGAATTTTTCAACTAAATATAGCGATCACTTAATGTATATTCTTCATTGAGCTTCTTATTTATTTTGTACAAAAATGGTATTAAAGTCCTTTGATCACTTTAAAAGTCTCTACGTTAAGTTCATAAAAATGTTAAAATTTATAAAAATGTTAGAAACATCATGAGGAATTAGATAATTTTTTTTGGTGTACTGGTGGAAGGTAAATCAGTTGGATGCTTTTTCAGAATACGTAATGTAATCAATTTTGACTTAAGTGTCATATGCACAAAAATAGATGCTTATAAACTAGTATTAGCAAATATTTCTTTCACGGAGAAAGAGCCAGATCTTCAGACATTTTCTGCCTTTTCTGTCTTGACAAAAACAAGCATTAGAATTCCTGTTATTCCAGAAATGTAAAATCGGCATGCAGAAAATTCTGGCATGTATAATTACCCTGGAGTTCTTAAGCAAGAATATGCATTTAAGCATTTAAGGCCCAAAAAGTACATGTATGTGAAGTGATTCTAACATATCTGCTTAGTGAATTCCACAGTCCAAACTTGCTGTAGACTTCAGGCATAAAGTGGGGGACAAAATAAATCATACTGAAATTGGGTTTTTTTCCTACACAATAGCTACAGCAAAAACTAGTAGATATCTGCTCCTTGTAGACTATTCCTATCCCAAATATTTCTATTTCACTGAGTATTTGTTTTAATTAAAATCTAATTCTGTAACCTTGCTAATTTTTTTCAGAGAACTCCTCGTACTTTTTTAGAAATAAGACTAAGAAAGATGTTAAGTTAGAAAACTACATCAAAATTCCAAATTCTTGGAAGTAGTATTCTTAGAGAATATATTCCTCTTAGATCAACTTGCAGATCAGGGGGAAAGGATCAAATTTGTTTTCCATCTGTACTTTACAGCTGGGAAGGTGATTCCCTTCAATGCTTAAGGAAGTCCTGAGTTTTCTTAAAGCTTAGAAAGCATGGGCTTCTCACAGCGCTGCACCTCCAGCTCAGATCAACAGCAGCCAACTTTAGCCAAACCCTGAACCCAAAGCCAGGGAGCTGGCTGGTACAGTAGGAATTGTGCTGAAGGCCTCTCTATCAGAAGAGCTGGCATATTTTGACTCCTTCATTATCACTGAAAATCTTAATAGCACTCTGCTCTGTAGGCTGCCCTAGAGACACCTCTTTTCTATCTGAACTTGTACCAGGATTACCCTATGGTGTTTTCTTCAGCCTTTGTACTGTGACATGTAAGGCAGTTGAGGTGTAGGGGAAAAGCAAAGTTAAATTGTTTCTTTGTCCTCCTTTCTGCCATAAGGACCTTGGGAAGTCATAGCTGGTCTCTGAAGTTTAATTTCTTCATCAGTAAATTGGAATGAGCTCTAGTTCTTCCTAAGCAAAGAGTTTTTGTTCCCTGGCTGAAAAAGAAGCAACAGACAGTAATTAGGTATTATGGAAATATTAAAGAGCTTAATAGCAAGCACTCCTACGTGTAGTAGACAGAGAGTTCTCTTGTACATATTTGTAAAAAAGGTATAGTGTTATGATTTCTAGAATCACCAAGTGAACCTGTTATTGACATGTTTCTATCTTCATTGTATGATTTGAAAACATCTTTTTCCTTTAGTGCTGCTACCTTGAGGGAGATGGAGAAAAAAAGCAATAGAATAAGGTTGATTGTAAATCACTGATTACTCAGAGAGTCAGACCTCTTGCAGGGCTCTGCTGTGGAGAAGACCACAGTAGTATTGTTTTATTACCTCTGCTTTCAAGATAACATGCTATGATTACTAATGTTAAAAGCAAACAATGAACAAGAGATGGGGTGCAGGTATACAATAGCCAAAAATAGAATGTGGTTGTCAGCTGGTATTTCCATCTTTTATAGAATAACTAGGTCTAATCTATAAGCTATTAATTTTGTTAAAAATGGTGTACATTCACATTGTGGTGCATGGATTCCAATTTTCTGAGCTGCTCCTAAACTAGACCATTTTTTTCATTAGGCATGTATAGTGTCCTGAAACTAGAAAACTCCTAAGTTCTCTTTTAGAGGATACTTAAACAACAATGTAGAAACATTATAGTTCAAAAATTCCTAAAACACCCTCAAAAAACCCAAAACCTGAAGTTTCAGCATATGTCACATAATGATGGTCATGGCTAGCTGGCTATGTGGCAGGATAAGATATATTATCATAAAAAGTAGGTAACAAAACAAAGTATTAAAGGAAAGCAAACTATTTCACTATGAACATACAGTACCTTAGACTGGACAGTCATCTGATCTCATCTCCTGCAATATATTAGGTGAGGGTGCTCAGGACCTTCTACTGCTGAATTTTTAACACTTCCAAAAATTAAGATATTCCAAACTCTTTGGAGAACTTCTTCCAGTGTTTGACTGTCCTCACTGTGAATTCGTACATACAATTTCCATTTTGGCAGCTGTCAATTTCCATGGTCTGTAAACTTTGTACTTTGCAGCTTGGACAATATTCTGGCACTCTACTTTCTCTAACAAATAAAAGTAGATGAATGCAGCAAACAAATTGTCTCTCAACATTCTCTTTTTCATGTTGAATAAACCAAACTTCCTCAGTCTTTCTGTATTTCTTATGTTCCTCCTGTCACTTCATTTCTCAGTTTTTCAATCCTTCTCCTGAAACCCCAAACCAGAAACATTTTTTCAAGTGCAGCCTCGAAAATGCCCTGCAGGGGAGCAAAGCTGCTTCCAACTGTCTGCTGGCTATGCTTGTCCTAATTCAGACCAGTAAAACTTTACCCTTCACTAATACAGAATGCTGATTCATGCTCAACTGGTGGACAACTAGGCCCACCAGATCCATTCATGCAAAATTACTCCCCATCCAGTCAGCATCCACCCACATTGTGGCACTGTCTTACTACATCCCAAGCACAGCAGATTTTGTTTGTATAGGATGAATTTCATGATGTTTCTGCCAGCCAATTTCTCCAGCTCCTGGAGTTCTCTCTGAATGACTGTATATTAACTATTTCCCAAATTTGCTTTCTTCTGCAAATTCACTAAGTCCTTGTTGTGGATAGAGTGGCATACTTCACTTTTAAGAGATAAATAGTGGTATGTTTATTGATACAGAACAGGAATTTAACTATCTTTGATAGTAAATGCAACAGTGATTCAACAAGATTCAACAGCAAGGTACTTATTTACTGCATCGAGTACAGTCAAGTAAAACCCTCAGGAAGACAATTTTGATGAGGCATGAGATTCAAAAAGGATCTCCTTGGGTTCTAAACTCCATTCTGAGAGGAGTTTAGGTGTGACTGGATCCACATAGACAAGACAATATGGATCACCAGGCTTGGTCAGTGGTTTGTGCCTAAAGGACTACATGTGCACAAGCAATCCTTTCTATTACTCAGCTGAGATTTCAGATTGAGTGCGCTCATTCTAAGTTACTTACCGACTGTCTGATGAGATTAGGATTCCCTCAGACTCCAGGAGTAACCTTGTGAGGTACTGCTGTGCAAGGGGAGATCCTGGTGCACAGAACACTGCTGTGCAGGAGATCTCTGTAGGCCCTGAACTGTCCACTCTTTATGGAGTAAGATGACTGACTTATAAGGCCTTTTTGCAAGGCCGACATTTTTTGAGTTGGCACATACTTGACTATCCCTCAGCTGTTGAGCAAGATTTATGTCCCTTAGGTGCTGAGCAAGATTTATGGCCCTTTATTGGATTACCTGTATGCCAGATGCAGCCATCATTCAAACATTGGAGGCTACTGCTCAAGGAGAAAAAGTGAGAGTGGGTACCACATTATCACAGTCATTAACAAAGATCTCAAACAGGATGAACCTGAGCAATAATCCCAAATGAGCAACACATAAAAATATGCTTTTGAACAGTTGATGACTTATAAGCAAGTTTTTTATCAGTCCAGTGAGTCTTACCTACCTTTTCTCTATCTCTTTAGGCCACTTCTTTTCAGTTATACTGTAGAGATTTTATAGCTGACCCTGCTGCTCTTGCCCATTCAGCCCACTCAGTTAACATGGTGTAGAAGACAATCATACCAAACAGGCGTGATTTGCCCATAGTGAATCCATCCTAGCTATTTCCAACCACTTTTTTCCTTGGAAATATATTCCAAAAAGATTTGCTGCATTTTCTTCACAGACAGCCTGTATTACCTTGGCTCTTCATTCCAGTTTAGAAGACGGGCATAATAATTGTCTTTTTCCGTGCCACAGGGAACTCCTTTGACAGATACAACCCTTTGAAGATAACAGACAGGGACCTTGAAATGGCATCTGACAGGTCCCTCAGAATCCTTGAATGTTTGTACAGTTTGTTAACATGGTCCCTAACTTGATATTTTCCTGCTGTTAAGTTGTACTTCATTTAGTAGACATGGGAGGCCTGACAGCAGACATTGCAAGTACAAAGTGATACAAATGAGAAAATTAGTATCTTTGCCTTTTAATTTACTGTCATCAGCAATTCACTGGCTCAGTAATAGTGAGACTACATCATCTTTGGTTTCTGTTCTGGTTGTTCCCAATGTACTAACAAAACCTTTCTTGTTGACTTTCACATTACCAGTTTCAACTATAAGCTTTAGTTTACTTAATTTCCTAATTCCATCCATGCATCTCTTGTCAAATTCCTATTATTTTTTTTTTCCTCCTGGTATGAAATTTCTATTTCCTCCTTCCATACTCTTTCTATTTGCATCTGAGTACAATCAGGATATTTTATCCATGGCCTTATGTCAAGCCAATCTAATTACATGGACCATCCTTGTGCTTTGAAGAGTTTCTCCTCTGCAATAACCAGCTATCTTGAGATTTGGGGAGTTTCTTTTTTTTTTTTCTTTTTTTTTTTTTTTTCCATTTGAAACAGCATCCAAGGGATTCTTTTTATCAATTACCTAAATGAGCAAAAGGCTTGTCTTCTAGATCCCATGCCTCGACTATACCTTCTCTTTTTCTCATTTTCCTGAGGACACAGGAAATCATCTGACAGCACTTGAAATGAAGGTTGTTGTTTACCAATCACACGGCTCAGTTTTATTGAGAAGCAGTAGTTCTGGCAGATGACTCCTCACCTTCTGTCCATACAGTATTGGCAATCAAAACACCAGAATTCTCCTGGTTTGCTTGTGTTCAGCCATATCCAGAAGATGTTGGAGTAGTTGAAGTCCTTTGCAATAACTTTGTATTGGCAACCATGAGACTTGCTCATCTGTTTTGAAGCATTAATGAAAAACTGTTTGTTAAGGAGGTCAGTAGCCAACACCTGCATCATATTCTGTCTGTTTCTCAAATGCAGTTTCAAAGGTGACTGATCAGCCTTTTGTATCTTCTATAACACAGCTCTATAGGTTTAGGTAATTTACTGACATAAAGAACAGTATCCCTTTGTTTTCTTTGACTCTTTTTCCAATATGAACCTATGAAAACATGCCCCACATTCCACGAGCACCTGACTGTAAATTTAGCAAGATTTGTAATAACATTAGAACTAACTTTGTTCCTAAATTATCCATCTGCCACAAAATCTGTTTGTCTCTCCTGTTTTCCTTTTAACTACTGTAACTTCCATTACCATTCTGCATTTGCTGGGATTAAGTCAGGTTTTATCTCTGAAGATAAATCCAATTAGCTCCATCATGTACTTCCTGAGAATAAGAATATAATTAATATATTTTCTGTAACTTGTTAATTCATCCAGAGTTCTGGGGTTTTGGTTTGGCTTTTTTTGTGTGTGTGTGGTTTTTTTTCTGTGTTTTTTTTTCTTTTTTTATTTTTTCTTGTTCACATATTCACATCCTCAGACAATTATGCCTCAATAGCATAGTATGTTACAACACTTAGCAGTCTTTTTACTACAACTTATCAGCAAAAATGCATTAGACTTCAATTATTGCTGTGTTCAGGCTTGCATTTCAACTATCCTTTAAACAAGAATTGTACATTTTAATTTATATTTGTGTATAAATGAAGAATAAGCTGTTACACCATAACTTCATGCATGTAAATTAATTACATGCTTATTATCTGAAAGAAAAATAATGTGAAAATACCAATCCTCTTGAGTCTTTGAAAACTTCTAACTGAAGCCCCTTTAAAAACACATGTATTTCTTGTTTTCATTGTTTTCTGAAGTGATCTCTGCATGTTTTGATACATCCAACTTGACTTTCCAAGGCAATTTGTATGTGTGATGCATCAGCCAACACAGCTAGGGGACCATTCCCAATCAACAATTTGGATGTTGACATTTTTTAGAGGATAAAAGAGTTTAAAAGAATCAACACAATCTAGTCTGTACCAGTTGGCCTCAGGGACAAATATGGACTATGTACATTTTCTCTCTTGATATACTCACATATAGCGGACAGTCCATTTTTACTTATCACACGTACTGAGTTTTAATTTCAGTAATTCTTTATCATGTATTGTAAAAAGTCTAAAGATACTTTATAAATACAGAGTAGGGATTCAGTTTTTCATGTGAGAGGAATCACTCACATAAGTAGAAATACAACATAAATACAAATAAATTACAATGGCACTCCAGATAAATAATTGTTCTCACTACTTTTCTGTCACATTGATTTACAAGGCTTCTTCTTCTAGCCTTAGGTTTAAGGACATCTCAATTATAGTCAGTTTAGAACAATAACTTGATTTTGAGACTTAATTACAACTATCTTCTTAAAGTGCTTTTTAAAATCACATGTATTATGATGTAGAGTACTGATTGGTGTCATGGAGTCTCGGGTCGGCTGTCTGTTCTCTGCCCCGAGATGCGTGGGATGGTTCTGCGGCAGCCCACGCTCTGAAGAATGAGTCTGGACTCCACTTTTTCGGTCTTCAGGCTGTTTATTATTTCTTATCTACAAAATTTTCTTTCTGCCCAGCCAAGGTCTGCTCAGCACAGCAGCCACAAGCACTCTCCACCGCCCCTGAGGCAGTGTCGTCTTTTTATACTACAAACTACGAATAACATATTTACTTTTAATTCCTAATACCTATCACCTATGTTAGACAGTGCATCTCCATTCTAAACCAATCCCCAAGTGCCAACATCACAGCAAAAAATGGAGAACAATAAGAAGGACTAGACACGCCCTGATTCCTCCATCTTGTCCCCATAACCCCTACACCAAAAATCCTAAAATCTACATTTTCACCCTGTGAACACCTTGTTATTACACCATTCAAACCTGTGTGGCTTTCACATCCCCATGCCAAGCTGGCAATTTGCTGGAAGGATCAAAATCAAGCCACCAGGTGCTCCGGGCAGCATGCCAGGGTCTACAAGCCCCCCGACAGGGTTCTCAGCAACTCTGGACATCTGGGGGGATGTGCTGAGTTCCCACAATGGAGAGGTTTAATTGCCTTGATTGAAAGATGATTAACTGGATCGGGGATACTCTTTAGCCATTCAGATCACAATTTTCTTCCAAGTCATTACATATTTTCCTTTTGTCAATTCAATGTTCCCATTCAATTTATGAAATTGTACAGGCAGTCACATATTATAAATTGAATATATATTTACAATCTATTCTATCCTTAAATCCAAATGTTTTAAACTAGACTGGTGGTTAAAAAGACTGAAATGAATTAAAGATGTCAGGATGGGTGTGTTATGCTTTTATTTTAATTGGAAACCTATTGGAATGGCTACAAAGAAGAGATCCAGAAATGAGGGAAATTAGGTGCTAGCTTCTCTGATCTAAGACATATGGACATGAAACTACACATTAAATTGTACCTGCCTAAAACAGAACCTTCCTATTCCTATTCTCATGTCTGCTTAACACTTAATTGTTTTTATACTTTGTAAAGCTGTATAGACTAGACTAATGAGTTCTCAAACTAGACTGTGTCTAGTTTGAGAATTCATTAATAGTCCATGTAGCTGCATTGCCTGGCTCATTGGAGAGAGAGTATAAATTTTCCTTTCATTATCTTTTTTTTTTTCCATATACATATATTGTGTGATGCAGGTCAGCAGTGTAAGATTATAGGATCCCCTTAGACTTCCTGAAAATAACACAGGAGATAGAAAAACTATATAACGTGATTTGTATTGGTTATTTTTTTCCAGTAGAATGAAATTTTAATCCAGTCTCATGACTCTTCTAAAAAAAATTTGTGTTTGGCAATATTATTAATTTTAAATAAAATATTTGGTTATTTCTTAATTACAGAGAGTCAAAAATAGGTAAAGATCTTGACCTTCAGCACGAATCCTGTTAAAGCACTCTTTATAACCAGTTAGGCACTTAACACAGATGAAATACCAGCAGATTGTATCACAACTACTACTGCTATCTATGACATTTTACTGAGCAAGTTTCTGATTGCCAAATGGAGGAGCAGTGGAACTGAGAGTGCTGCAGAAGGTACAGTACTAACCATATCAACTCAAGGCAGAAAAAAGAGAGATAAAAGTCAGAGGTAGATAATGCTATCTTATTAATTGGTGTGTTACAGGAAGATCTAGGAGGCAGTCCATGCTCCCTGAAGAGTTTTCTAAAACTTGAATGGTTTTAAAAAACATAGGCTGCAGAAAAAGGTTTTAATAGGAGTTTGATATGACATCATTTGTAATTCCACCAGCATACATGTATAAACACTTACATACTTTTAAGATGCAAGCATTCAGTAATTCAGAGCAAATTTAACACAAGTATACACAATGAAGTTCTACCCTACATAGTGGCAGTGTGGACTTCTATCTTTAATAGAAAGGTTATATCGATTCAAACCCTACCAAAAAGTGTCATTTGGCAGAATATGATAAATATATGGTATATGTTAACTCAAAATCATATCCTTATTCTTTTAAGCACAAAACTGGAGGCTACATAAGACTCTGCCAGTGTTGTTCCCTGTTCTCACCCTCTCTGCCTCTTCTACCCTGAGCCACCTAACTGTTCTGCAATTTGCATTTTTATTCCAGATTTGGAGCTTCCCTTAACAATCATCTATGGCCCATGTACATATGCAAAAATGAATGTTAAAAATTATCTTGTCTATTTTGAATAATTGCCTGCATATATTTAAAGAAAATGCAAAGATCGCAGCAATGACACCAGGGTTCTTTTGGTCAGAAAATCTGTTTATGGCTATCTAATCCTGGCAGAGATATTTTAAACCTTCATTGCAGGAGAGGAAGAGGTTAAGTATTAAAACCCAATTTCTTAAACTTTGACATCCATATTGGCAAAAACATTATCACACAAAGATCTAAAGTTGCTTCTTTACCTCTGTAAAATGCAGATAAATATGCTTTGCTGCTCTGTGAAAGCACAGCAAAATATCTGGATAGACATACAAACAACTTATGGAGTATTTTTGTGTTATAACTTTTTCTAAATGATATCTTAGTATATGTTGAACCTGTCCAAGAGTATAATAATTTCTAGCAATACAGCTAGAAGTGTATTTTTCATGTTTAATGTAAGGAAACTTAACACTGTAAAGAGTGGTTTATCAGTGAAAGGCAAGCTTCCACTTCCTTGAAAAAAGGACCTTAAACCTCAACTCATGTCAGAAACACTCAGAATCAGGAAAATTAACTATTATTCTTACTCACGTAGTCTGTGACCTGAAAGGATATTTTCATTGCTTTAACAAGCAAAGAAATAGCCTGTCTTTTGGTTTATGCTTCCACCTGAATTTTTCACTTCATCCTTCACCTGTATGTCTACAGGATAGAAAGGAAACTGATAGCATTTCAGATTAGAATTGAAAAATACAAAATGTACAAAAAATTCTTTAGATAGATATGTCACAATATGATAACCATAAGAAAGAATAACATGGGCTTCATACTGCTGTACCTTTCCTTATGTTTCATCACATTTTATTGAAGCAGTTTCACATTTGAAAATTCCTACATGGTAGAGGAATGCCCTGAAGATTTTACCTCCAGAGTTTGAAATAACTTTAGAATATATACATATAGTTCTCTGTGTTATAACTGAAAATCTAGCCAGAAATATCTGTGGTAATGAAATCAGCAGTCATTATAAGGTGTTGTCTGTCTACATTTTGACACTGCTTTCTTAACTTTGGCCTTTTATAGATGTTGAATTACTACTCCTATGTGCATAAACTCTGACAAATCAGTGGAGAAAGTGCTCCACTTGTGAGTATTTTGCTTTGTTCATCTTTTGATTCAGAGTTTTAAACATGATGATGAGTTTTCCTTAAAAAAATTATTTATTCCTGAGACAGAAACTTTAACAATAGGGTTCTTACTCTGGAAAAAAAAAAAAGGTAACCATCAGAAACATCCACATTTGCTATCTCTCCATTCCAGTAAGACTAGAATTATTTACAGAAACTATTGGAAGGACTATGAGAAACCACCTGCTCCACATAAAACTGGGATAATTCCTTCTTTTTGTAGGTTGCCTGCTGAGTTGCTTCCTTGGTCTTTCCTCCATGGGTATGCAATTTGCATGCTAGTATTAATAACAGCAGTCTTATTTTGAACAATTTTGTCATCTACAGCTACTGGAGTTAATGGGACTGTTTATATGCCCAAAAGCATTACAGTGTTGAATCAGGGTCTTTATGATGAATTCTATTGATTAAGCAAGAAGTGATGACATATATCATTGCAGAGGAATTTCTCATGATTGTTCTCCCAGTGCAAACTGTCATCTCCAAATGTTACAGTAGTACCTGTTCACTGGAAAAAGACTGACTCTTTACCTAGAATTTCTTAACATCAATTATTTGCTGAAATTATGATAGGAAAATTATATTTCTTTTCTCTTCAAAACAGAAACTCCAACAAATACTTCCCCTTCAAAATCAAAATTTTTCCCAAAAGGAATCCTGCATTCCACAAAGATTTGTCTCAAAACTAATTACCAATGAGGCTTATGCACATAAACCCCTCCAAAGTATCATGGTAAAGAAATAAGATATTCACACTTGCATGGCATTAGAAGTTTAGTAAGCAAGCCTAAAGCAGAATGTTTTCCTCTGGGAAGTGGTTGTAGATCAAAGGAAAGGCTAATATTTACTTTTTCTAAAATATATTACATCAGAATTTTAATGCATGACAATTTTAGTTGTGGACTGTTTAATTTCCTAATTTTTTGTCTTTTTTTTGTTCCTACCTTTGTAGTTTGGAAAGATTAATCTTCATCTCTCAGCAGCTGGCTATTGAGACTGAAAAATGAATCAGAATGAGAATAGTGGCTGGAGCAGATAATCTAGCTAAAAATGTTATGTATACTAGCTTGGATTGTAGACAATGTGTTGCATTCATTTTATTTTCTGGACTGAGAGAACAATAAGATTCTTCAATGAACAGTGCAAAATTGTGATGCATAATGTAAATAGGTCAGCAAGTTGGATACAGCTGGCAATAAAAATAAACAAACACAAAAAGAATAATTCAGTCTGAGTTCCTTGTTAAAATTTCAATTGCAAGCTTTTAAATTAACAAACACAAATTATTTTTTCTCCAGGAGGCAAAAGGAAAAAAAAACCCAAAACCTCAAAACTAAGTGGAAGCTTTACAGAAAGTATCAATGTTAAGTTGCTTTATCTGAATTACAAACAAGCAAATTGCTTTTTTAAGAGTCTTTCCAATGTGTATTTCTTACAAAATATTGACTGTATGATAATTTTTAGAAAACATTGACTGTATATTCATTAGAACTGAGCCAAATTCTCATAATCTTACAGTGAAGTCAAAGGTCCCCAGCAAAGGAAGGATATCAACCTGTTGGAATGAGTCCAAAGAAGGGCCGCTGCTTTGATCAGAGGGATGGAACAACTTTTCTATGAGGAAAAGCTGAGGGAATTGAGATTGTTCACCCTGGAAAAGAGAAGGCTTCAAAGTGACCTAATTGCAGCCTTTCAGTACCTGAGGGAGCCAGAAGAAAGATGGAGAGAGACTTTTACAAGGACATATAGTGACAGAAGTAGTGGAAATAGCTTCAGACTGAGACAGAATAGTTTTAAGCTAGATTTTAGGAAGAAATTCTTTACTATAAGGTTTAATGAGGCACAGGAACAGGTGGCTACCACTATATAAGTTGTGGCTACCACATCCCTGAGAGTGTTCAAAGTCAGGATGGATGAGGCTTTGAGCAACCTGGTCTAGTCAAAGGTATCCCTGCCCACTGCAGGTTGGAACCAGACAATTTTTAAGGGCCCTTCCAACTCAAGCCATTCCATAAATCTGTGATTCTGATACTTAAATTATATTCATGGAATAAAGAATATTCACTGTTTAAACAGAGAACTGGAGAAAGTAACATTTTCCAGCCTCAGTGACTCTGTGATTCTGAAACTGTTATCCGGCAAATCTTGCTTGCAACACTTCTTGTCCCATTCAGTGCCTCTTGTTCTGTTTATTTGTTTGTTTGCTTGCTTATTGCAAACATTTAGAAGACAGATTTTGTTCTGTACAAACATTTCAAAAAGAGCTTTAATTAATAGAAGTGCATAGACTGATGTGCAAATGAGCGTTCTTGTGTTTGATTACACATTCTTAAGTGCAATTATGGGCATTCACTTCAAAAGTGCTATCATAGCCCTCCATAATGTATATTCATGTCCACTGGTACAACTCCTATTTCAAACCTTTGAGCTGATCTAATCAGCCCAAATTTAAAAACAAATTTTTCTTCCTACACATGAAGCCCATTATCATTACCAGAATCCAATCCTTAAACCTATAAATCTATAAATTATACATCAAACTGCAGTCTAGTCATGTTCTCCTCCAACTTGCCTTCACTTCAAAATATTGCTTACACTGTGGTGTAAACACCGGCTGTTGGCTATCACCTTTCTCTATTAATATGAACAAATGACCCTTAATAAATCTCAATAAATTACAATAAATCTCACAAGTCCAAAAGAAGCTGAACACCAATAAAAGTTTTCCAGATAAATATTAAGCCATACAGTTAGTGATTAAATCCCAATTTCAATTAGAGTGAAATGAAAGAAGCAAAAAAGGAATCCAGTCCACCTAATACAGACATGTAATAAATAATTGTATTTTGTGCCCTCTTTAAACCAGTGTGCCTAAAAGTTGTGCGATTCATAAGCACAATAAATGAAGGTTCCTCCCAAATGGCCATGGGGCAGTGTGTTCTGTAGGGGTGAAAACTGTGTCTGACCCCACTAATTTTAACCTTAAAATCAGAAAAAGTTATGGAAACTTTTTGAAAACCTAAGGTAAGATGAAATTCACTTCTTTAAAAAAAAAAAGATTTCGGAGTTTGTCTCTATAAGCTTCCTTCACAGTCAGTAGAAAGAAGTAGCTCCTTTTATAGAGCAATTAATCTAATTCTGAGACAAGAAACTGTAATAGGTCAGATGGGACACGTTTAAGGATTCATGGGACTGCTCTGTTGTACAGTTCTATGGCTGTAAAGAGAAACTAGGAAGTCATCTTAGATTAGATGGCTAGACAGCAAAAGTTAGGTAAGAATAATCTTACCCTTAGTACCTATTGGTTTATATGCTTCCCACATAATTCCAAAGCCTGATACAATAAATACAGCCTGAAAATGGTGGCTAAAGTCTATATTTTTTCCAATACTGATTTAAATTTTAGATGATGCTTATGCTATTTTTTAAGCAAGAGCAGGTCATTAAAATTATTGAAGGAGAAAACAATAAGAGTTGCAAACTACAAAGATTTATCCCCACACCTCTCTAGAGTGCACCATTCATTATAACTGCCTTAGCAAGAGAGGCATAAAATTGCTGAGTTGCAGCTCTGACCTATGCTGGTAAGAGCAATGTACAACTCTCATGCTGCTTAATTCACTTTAGTTAGAGACTTACTCCTCTTGGTCTGAGAATTTTAATAAGGAGACTATGGGATGGAAATACAGAAATAATGTTAAAATAAAAGGGAGCAGTTAATAAAGTCTGAATGGATAGATAAGCAAGTACTGGTGAACTTGTGACTTTGTTTTTAGTGACTTGCTGCAAAATTTAAATAACAGTTTAACATATACCATTCAAATAAAATGCCTGGTGAATAAGATTACAAGAGACTTTTCTTACCCTTGCATTTAATTTTTATTTTATTTCTCATCCTGATTAGAACAAATTCTTTAATAATCAAGGCATCACAATGAGCCAAGAGTATGCTGTAATATTGATGGTTTGAGAACACTGCTAAAAAAGACTTCTACAAGAAGTGGGCATAATTCCCTTTTAAAATTCAAGACTGATTTGCTGACCATAAGGGGTATTACTAGAGTTCACCATGTTACATGAAGTATGTCAAAGAATTGTCCCTATACACACTGAATAAATAGAACTCTTATTGGATATTTTCCTTGGGTGGATGTAGATAAAAAATTTATGATAATACTGTGTTGTTATCTTATATGCAAAAGTTCCATACCTTCTCAGTGATTTCTCATGGGCAGTCCTTTGCAGCACTGACTCCACCTCCCTCACAGCATAGCCAAGAACTCCAGCTCTCTCCTCACCTAGCTAACCCACTCTTTTATAGCAGTCATCATCTTATTTCACACAGCTGTGGCCTGTCAAGGGCAGGCCTGTTCCTAATCTTTGCTGATTAGTACAGCTGCAACTCCTCAGGTATGAGATTACCTTCTGCACTATTCTCTTACATTCTATCCCTCCACAATACCATTCTCGAGAAAACAAAAACAAGCATTTTACTGAGCTTTTTCAGACATTTGGAAATTCACTCCGTTTATGGAAGGCTGGTGCCAAATTTACTATGAAAAGTACTTGATTTTCCTTAATCAAACTCTGAAAAGTGTCACTGCTTCCTGAAAAATTAGAAGCATATATAATGGTTATTGTCTTTCTTAGAAAATATAATGCATACCCTATATAGGTCTCTTGTCTCTAAATATCTCTGTATATGTCAGGACCATAAAGGAGCAATAGGTTTTAATGCCCCTGCCCAGCCTCACCAAGGACCTCTCTACACCCTACCCACAGACTCAGGATCTCCAGCTCAGCTTAGCCCAGGGCTACTCGCCCCAGCACCAGCATTGTCACAGGAGTGCTGGTCTCCAGCTGTGCCACAGCCTTGCCCTGTCTCATCACCGAATCCCTTGACCTGAACTTCAACTCCTGGGCTGAGTTGCTGGCCTAACCCCTGCAACCACTGTCACTATAGACCTGGTCACTACAAAGAGCTGGCCTCAACTCTGACCTATGGATTGGCTTTCCAACTTGACCCCAGCCCTGCCTCCTCACTATGACATCCCCCTATGATCCAGACACTTCTTTGGCTCTGACCATCCTCTCTCAGTTTACCCTGCTCACCTCACTGGGTCCTGTGAGACAGTGTCTGCTGGCCTTGGGATCTTCCCCTGGGTGCCTGGTTAAGCTTTTCTGGCATCATATCAGCAGTATTGATCATATTAGGATGAAGGAATTTTGTGTTGGCTTTCAAGAAGCATTAAGAAACAAAGGATTGCCTTACATCCTTGTGGGGGCACCACCTGGAATTCCAGAGTTAAATAGCCCCAAGAGTTGCAGGGGAACATTCAAAACAAAGCTTGAAAATGACATGAAATAAAATGCCTTAGAGTCCAGTTATGCTATTTTTTTCTGATAAATGGATAAATAAATGACAATTTCCAGATGGTCAAATCCTCTTTGCAAATATTCTTGTCCCAGTGTCAAAAAATAACATATCTATAATTGTTGTTCATAGTCTAAAAGAAAATCCCTAAATATCCCTAAACAAATACAAGATGAAAACAAACAATGCTAAAGTGGACATATTGATTTTATTCAAAATTCAGAGAAAAATCAGACTGGAAATATGACCTTATATTTTTCTGAATGTTTTCTACAGTAATATATGAGCAATACAAGATCTGAAAATTTTCACCAAGTGAAGTTCCAGAAAGCCACAGACCAAAGAAATACATTTTAATTTTTTTTCATATAGAATTAGCATTCACCTCCTCTGAGATCTGCTGTATGCATCCTCTTTATGGGTAAATAGACCTTAAAGATAGTTTCTGTTTTCTGTTACCCTGGAAAAAGCACATCTATATCTACAATCTAGCCATTAAGAAGCCATAACATATAGAAAGTGGTATCCACCTATAAAAGAAATAAAATTTAGGATTGAGGCACAATAATATGTTCTAGACAAGCAGATTTTTGGGGTTTGTGTTATTTTTTATCTACTTGGACAAGCTCATCTAGGGAAATATAAACTTCCTGCACTTTCTACTTTTAGAAAATACAGAGAGAATTGATTCAGGTCATAAAAGTCAGTGCATTAAGAGCATTAACCAAGAAAAGAACTCTTGGAGATTTATAAATTAATGTCTGCCCTACTGACCATTAAAAACCATGAACCTTGCTTTTATCCTGTTTATAAGGTTGCTGTGAGGTTGAACAGAACAAAGTTGACATATCTGTAATCTCCACCAGTCTACTAATCTCTCACCCTACTTCCATCCGAGCATTAACCTGTGACATGACTTGAGATGAGGCTCTCATCAGTGCCAAATGTCTGGCAGGTACAGAACATCTATTGTATAAAAGTGAATAAAGGTTTATAATTTTTAATACAAGTCCTGCAACTTTTGTATTTATATTCCATATGTTAATGTGGGCAATCTTTTGACTCATAGTGTTGAGCTCAAATACATTTTCTTCTGAGCTCCTGAATTCCTAAAAGATTAAACCAAAAGGGATTTGTCCATCACAGCAAATTACATATTTTATATGATAGACAAAGAGAATTTACTAGGATATACTGGCTTTTAAAAGCTTTTGCCTCTGTAAATCAGGTTTTCTGGTTTTGAGAATAATGTAATATAGGATAACTGATAAAATATTGCCATTTGTTCCTATTAGTATATAAAGCAAAATGTAATTGCCATAAACCATAAAATACAATTATAATTTTAAACCCCTAGTGGCTTCTTTCACAATTCCTTTGACTTTATTGCTTTTATTATTCAACAAAGTTTGGAGTGGAATGGAAATTCTGGATGAAATGCTGTAGACCAGTGCCCTTCAAATCCCAGTGACAGTGGAGTTGAAAATGAGGGGCAGGGGGAACACAGGGCTGGGGGACATGGGGCAGGACAGATAACAAAACTACACCTTCCAGACATGTGTTCACTTATTAAAGACCTGCATTCAGTGGGGGAAACTCCTCTCCAGATCATGACCCTCACTGGTAGGTGCAGTGAACCACCTAAAGAAAAGCAGTTACTTTAGATAAATTAATGCAGCATAGAACTCAGGAGAGGGATATTGAAGGCAATGAAGGAATAGATGTTGGTGAGCTGTAAATGAACATGTAAAATAAAATTGCATAGGAAAGGGTGTGATCTATTTTCTTTGTGACCTGTGCTAGGAAGCAAGTCTGAAAGATGCCAGTAATTGTATTTTTGTACGTGGAATAAGACTTGTTTTATTATCAGAAGGTGAAATTAATCAGGAAGGAAAAAAAGTGAGTCCAGAACAATGACAACAAAATTGAGTTTTACTCTTCTCCCTGCCAATTTTGTCATTGACTTTGTAATTAAAGCTTTAAGATTTTCCTGCTTTATTTGTCTAGATTTCTTTAGAAGAGAGTAAAAAAAAGAGGTGGACTTAAAATGCAAAGTTCATTCTCTCCTGCTACATGCACTAGAACTGTATATTCAGGACAAAATGTTTTGTTTGAGTTATCTCAGGCTTCACCAAACTTCAATAAATCCAAGGCCCAGTACAGCAAAAGTCTGCACCTGGACCTTAATATCTGAATCTGTGACTTTTGTGTAGCATCTTTCTCTCCATGCAGTGAGAAAAGTTACTTTAGGAAAAATGCAGCCAGCACTCTCTTTGGGTCTATCTCAGCTTGGAACATTGTCAGCAGCTTGAATGGAGGCCACTCTGATGGTTGCCTTCTTCTGGAACCTAGCAGCCCAAGGAAATAATACCAAAGGTGGATTGTAGCACAACAATTTTCTTTTTCATCTTATACATCTGGTCTGCTTAACCTGTTTGTTGGGGTACTTGGCCGAGTACTTAACATATATATGAGAGAGTTCATCTAAGGTTTCTGGATGCAGACACTCATGCCTGTAACAACTTCATAATTGTGAAAACACCACTGCCTTTCCCTAGCAAGCCTGATCTTAGCTTTTTCTAGAGCTTCTAATTCTTCTGTAACATAGATTTACAGATTGTGCCAACTAAACTCTAAATTTATTTATTCTTTTGGGAAATGTATCAACATAAGTTAAGGAACACAGACTTTGAAAGGCTGTCAAAGAATTTGCATCTTATTTTATACAGGACAAAAATAAGACTATATGTACTAAATATACAATGCCTATTCATGTCACAACACTTAAACTAATTTCTGTCTACTGTTGAACTACTATTTTGCATAATAGGAAATCATCTTCTTTTGGGGTTTTTTGATTATTTTTATTTTCTTCTTTTCTGACTTGCATCACAAAATGCAATTTTTCTCCCTGATCCCTACCCTCCCTTCTGTCTGTAACAACATTCCTTTCATTCCATTTCTGTAAAAGCAAATTATGAGTGATGTGTTTCATAATTTCCAGGACTTTTATCAAAGAAAGTCCTTGCTAGTTCATCCTTCCTATGTGAACTTACTGGTTTATGTGATTTGGCCTCTTCATTTTTCCTTGATAAAGCTAATAAGGTGCCAGTGTATGTCTACATGAAAGACCTGTGAAGGCCACAGGTATCAGGGCTGCACAATTGTCCATTAGATGTGTATTTCTTACATAAAGTACCTCCAAACAGAAAACAACCTCACTAGAACAAATAGTTAAACTAAGAAACACTATATTTAATAATGTTGGGGTTTTTGGCAAATCACATTTGATGAAGTTTAAATTTATTTTTAATTTTAGAGAAGGCGCTGTTTAACAAAGTAACATATCCTCCAATATTTCTTACTTGGTACTGCTTTCAGGATTGGATTGCCTATAACTTTTGTTAGCGTTCAAAAACACATAATCATACAAGCGATTATATGCGGTGCTTTTTATTAAGAGCTCTGGGTGCCAGGAGTATTCAACTCAAATCTGACTCCGACCATACATTGGAGGTGAACGTGTTTTATATTCTATCATTACATAACTTTCATGTTAATTATTAAACTTATATTGTTCTATTATATACAGATTTCAGCTAAACATAGCCCCCCTTGAAATTTCCAACATAGTTTCTCATGATTCTTCTTATGGTTATATAATAATTATATTTAATTACTAAAAAATCATCACATCTAACAATTATATCTTTTATCATACTGCTTACGCAGGTGCAGTGATCTGAGAAAACACAAAGCCTAATATTTTCAAAGACTATTTTTAACATTTCCCAGGGCTCTACTATCAACTTGAGTTTTCTTTTACCCTTAAATAGGAGATGTTCATAATTGGCATTAAAATTTGAACCTGTCCAAACAAGAAAAGCATTGAAGAGCGGCAACAGGAACACACCAGAATACAGGTGATAATTACTATAAACCAGAAAAAAAGAGTAGAGGAAGAAAAGCTCGCACAGGCCCAGAAACAACACTATTCTCTTGACTCATTTTCAATAGGTTATATTCAATCTAGATGCAATATTCTGTCATATTCTAAAACAGAAGTGGTTCTGCCCCCCCAAAAATAAATCAGTTCTTTAAAATGGAGATCCAGAAGAGTGAAAGAAGGTTATGATGCCTAAAGCATTGTATTTTTGCATTTTTATGTGTAAGTCAGTGGTACTGTTCAGTCAACAGAATTAAGGGAAAAAAAACAACACTATAGTTTTGCACATTTAGCAGTTTTCACTTAAGTCAGTACCAGCTGTCCTTGGAGAAGATGAATCTTCTGCAGAATGTGATGTTATAAGATGTAGTGCTGTTTCAAGGTCTTTGAAACAAAAGGAAAAACTTCTCCTTTCTTTTTAGAAAAAAAAAACACTGCAATGACCTTAACTTCCCTTCACCTTCATGTTTTAACATAGGAAAAAACTATAATTTCCCTAATAATAGTGCTACTTCCAGACTCCATTATAGATATTATAAAAAAGGTAATCATTCTATAGTACTTGGACCTTACACTTATTTCTAAAGACCTCCTGTACAATTAGTCTCAACACCATTATATATTTTGATGTCTCTTCTGACAGTGAAGGGAAAGCTGCATTTTATTTCACAAGTCTGATGATCACCTCTGGTTTTAGTTTGTTAATTTTGTCTCATAAACCCCACAGTTATCTGACTGTCCAAATGCCTTTGAGTGCATCATGAGTGGTCTCAAATATAAGAAAAGAGGAATACATGACTGTTCTTGGATTGTCATTGTTACCTACAAGGACCCACACTTCACAGACATCCTGTCCAATCATACTCAGCAAATCAGTTCAGAAACTCACATCTGAAATTGATGGCAAGTACCTGATTCAAAGTAGGCTTTCTCCTAAGTTGCAGCCATCATAATAAATTAAATCATATTATGCTGTGTCACATTGACATACTAGGTGCTACTTAAGTCCAAATCGACAACAATCACAGCCTTTCCCTCATCCACCAAATTGGTCACACTGTCATGGAAGAAGATCAGGTTAGTCAAGCAGAACCTGCCTTTCATAAACCCTTGCTGGCTGGGTCTGATCCCTTGATTGTTCTGCGTGTGTTACATGATGGTCCTTAGGTTGGTCTGCTCCGTGATGTTCCCTGACAGAGGTCAGACTGACAGGCCTGCAGTTCCCTGGGTCCTCTTTCTAGTCTTCCCTGTGGGTGGGTTTGCTAACTTCCAGTCAGTTGTGATCTGGCTGGCTATCCATGACTGTGACTGTGGTCACAAGGGTTTTCAGGATGAAGAAGAGATGAGAATGTTGACTCCATGATCAGAAGGCTTGATTTATTATTTTATGATATATGTTACATAAGGACTATATTAAAAAGCAATAGAAAGGAAAAGGTTTCTTCAGCAGCTAGCTAAGCTAAGAATAGAAAAGAATGAATAACAAAGATCTGTGTCTCAGACAGAGCAAGAGCCAGCTCTGCCATGAGTGGTCAAGAAATCCAAACACCCACAGGAGACCAATCACGGCTCTACCTGTTGCATTCCACAGCAGCAGATAACCATTGTTTACTTTGGTTACTGAAACTGCAACTTCTCACAAGGAAAAATCCTAAGAAAGGATTTTTCATGAAAGATGTCTGCAACACATGACAGCTGATAAATAGTGAAAAGTGGCTTGTCAAGCTCTTCTGACAGCTCCTTCAGTACCCAGATGGTGGCTCCCATCCAGCCTCACAGATCTGTGTCTCTCATTGCAGTAGCAGATCCCTGACCATTTACCTTTGGATTCACCTTCTGCCTCTAATTTCCCACACTTGTTTGTGCTCAGCTCCTGCTGGTCTTCCTCTTTCATTTGTCCAGTTTCCTCCTGCTGAGTTTCAGTGGAAGAATCCTGGTCTAAGCTCTCACCCGTGATGGCCATAGGAAATATGCCAATTGGAAAATTTTGTTCTTCTATTTTTCTAGAGTCCCATAATGATATTATCAGACTTCTAAAGTCCATACCTCTTTGGTGTATTCTCATGGCTGCAGATCTTCACTGACTCCTTCTTCTGCATGTTGTTCTCTGTCAGTTCAGGGCTCCTCCAAGGCTCTCCCTGACTGGCTAACCCACCCTCTTTTATCCCAGGTATCCTCACTGGTCACAGCCACAGCCCATCAAGGACAACCAGGACCTCTGGGGCAAAGCCTCTATACAGATATTCAAATACATTTCCTCTACTATTATTTCCCCCTTTTCTTTTACTTAACAGTTGTACAGATGTTCAAGTACAATACATACATTTTCCCATGACTCACAGGCCATATACACACACACAGCTCCTTGCTCAAAGGCCATACACACACACACAGCTCCTTGCTCAAAGGCCATACTCTTTCACAGCTCCTTGACCCAAAGGCTATGTTCTGTCACAGCTCTCGGCTGCCACAGCTCTCAGCTGTCTTATCTTCTGTTAACTATCACACCAGGGTCACCACTTGTTGTTGTTTTATTTCTCTAGAGTCTCATAATGATACTATCAGACTTCTAAAGTCCATACCTCTTTGGTGTATTCTCATGGCTGCAGATCTTCACTGACTCCTTCTTCTGCATGCTGTTCTCTCTCAGGTCAGGGCTCCTCCAAGGCTCTCCCTGACTGGCTAACCCACCCCCTTTTTATCCCAGTCATCTTTATTGGTCACAGCTGCAGCCCAATTAAGGACATTGCAGCTGCAGCCCATCAAGGGCAACCAGGACCTCTGGGGCAAAGCCTCTATACAGATATTCAAATACATTTCCTCTACTATAGGAATATTGTAATATTCCTTTTGTTTCTCTATCCATTACACCAATTCCTCTGATCCTCCCTCATATTTGTGTTTACCCCGATTAGCCATTTATCACAGTACGTAGGTAAGTAGTAGTGTGTAAGGTATAGAACAAAAACACCTTCCTCATACACCGTCCTTGAGAAGATGAGTAGCAAAACACCACCTGCAGATTGTTTCTACTTTACAAGTTATCACATCCTTACAACTCCCTAAAAATTTGCACAAGCCACTGTGAGAAACACTTGCCATTTCTGTCTCTCTGTCCCATGGCATCCACACCTAATCAGTCCCTTTTTTACCTAAAACACATATTTTTAAAGAAGAGACATCTAATCTTACTTGAGAAAGTACTACTGATATAAAATTCACTACAGCTATTGATCAGTAAACTTTTCATTCACATTTCATAAATCACTAACTCAAATGATAAAAATTATATATTTTTCTAGATGGGTCTATACTGTTACTTTATTGCCTATTTTTATGTAAAAACTGCAGTGACACAGCCCAAGATCAGAAAGGAAATTTCTGATTCTGAATTATTCTCTACCAATGAGATTAAATTTAAAAATTATTTTGAACCCTGTTGACTAGAGTCTCAAATATTGGAACAACTTGAGTACCTCAAAGCAATTTTGTGAAGTATACAAGATTGAAGAAAAAATGGTTTATTACTAACCTTCCTTGACTTCAAGAGTTGGATATCTAGATCCTTGTTCACCTGCAACAAGATTCTAGTCTTCTGTGAGAAAAGAATTTAGCTAAAGAGCCAGTAAGATATGAAAAAAAAAAGGTAGCTGTGTAAAACTTATTTTCAACATTCTAAAAGTAAGATACATGTAGAAGGCATTAAAATACTACGGCACTTATGAAATGTATACAAAAATAAGACTATTAGCAATAACTATATTAAGAACATGTGCATGCATTTCCTGAATCAGGGTTATATGTTTATAGATATTAAAATTTCTTCACATCAATTTTCAAATAAAATTAAAATCTCTTCTCATGCCCTTCATGTATTACTCCAATTATACTGATGCCTTGTGAAGGCTGACCGAGGTCAGAGACTAGGGGGAGTCAAAGTAGGGGTTTATTAGAAGGTCTCAATGGATACACCTTGGCAGCACAAGAGCCCAGCAAGGGCCACACCCAAAATGAACCCAAAATGGTCACAAAATGGATGACCAGTTGTGGGGGTGTCTCACTTTTATAAGTTCTGGGCCATTAGCATATTGCTGTTAATTGTCCAGCTTATAGATTTAGGTTATGAAGTCCATCCTTCTTGTTTTTCTCTCCTCATTCCACCATTGTTTATGCTCTTGGGCCTGAAATTCATATCAGTTGTCCTTGGTCCCCAGCTAGAGAAGGAATTGTTTTGTCTAGCTACTCTGTGAAAAGAGCTTACTATCCCCTAATATGAAGCTCAGAAATACACACTAAAGCAGTACAGAATCTGAAAAATATAAAAGCTAAAACCAGAGGTATCAATACTCTGTTCATCTACCAAGTCTTCTTTTTGTCTTCACTTATATACATACAAAACCAAAATTCTATATGCCTATAGGTAAGTATTTTTAACTACTGATCTGTAACTAGCAAATTTGAGAGGAAGAAAAACATCAGAAAATAAATGCAGTAGGAATTTTTTAGTTGAATAAAGAAGAAAAATACAAATTAGTAACTCCTATTCCTTATAAATCTACACTGGAAGAGACACTAACAGATCTAAGCTATAATGTAATACATTTGGCAGAATTCAGATATCCAGCAGGCATGCATACTATTACAGACATGGCGCAGACATGGCATATTTTATTGTTGAAAGTGACATATGTGAAAGTAGTAAGGGAAAGGCTTAGAGTTATTTACAGTGGAAGATGGACGTGAAGGACACAGATGTGTAGAAAACCAGGTTTCATTAACTCTATTCTTTGCAGAACAAACCCTGCAATTGAAGAACTACTCCCATGAAATAAATAGGAATAATAGATAGTACTAATCACATGAAAAAATCCACCAAAATCCTTTTCTACTTCTGAGTTTTCCTGTGATGAAAAAGACAGCTGTGTGTTGAAGTACCTTAGACATAAAGTCAAAGAGCATTTTGATAGCTGCAGTCACTTGAAATACAATTCTCATAATAAGCGGACTTTTTTTTTCAGGATACAGAGACCTCAAAAGAAAGAATATAATCAGGCAGAAGTAGAGAAGCATCAGAAGGAGAAAGATCAAGCAGCTACATAAAGTAAGCTGAAGTTGCTTATTTGATTGTAGTTCTCCGATCTGCAAATTCAGCTGTTCTCATAATAAAATACTTAAAAAGAAATTAACATATTGTCTATTTTTTATTTAAAAAATTAACAAGCTAATGGAATTTTTATAAGATAATATTTGAAAACAGGTGATTTATTTTCTAGTAGGGTAGAGGAGGAGCTTGATCCAGAATTCAAATCAAAACAGGTGATAAAGATGAATTAAGTAATGAAATCATCAATTGCTATTATCTATACTACCACTGGGATCAGATTAAGAATATAGAATTACTGTCATTTCTTATTTACCTTTCTTTTAAATTAGAAATATCTTCTGTATTCAAGTGATTCTACTGTTGATAATATTAATGAAATTATTAATTTTTCTCAGTATACAGAATTTTAAAGTGACAAAGAGGATCAGAATTTGTCTGTCACTGAACATCACATCATCTGTCAGCCACATGTTGCCCAAGGAAATAGGCAAGCTGTTAGCCTGTTACTAATTTTAGTTTGTCTTTATTTAGCCTGGGTTGTTCTCTTGGGTCACTAATTAAAGTTTATGTACTATAATTCAAAATAAAAAGTTCTTTTTCTTCCTGAAAATATCTGCTATAATGATCAAAACATTTATTATTTAGAGTGCAAAGTGTTGCATTTTTGCCTTTACAGAAACAGAGAAAAGCACAATATTTTGTAATTTTGATTGATCTGACATTTCCCATCATAATTACTGTTGTAAAATAGTATTTCTTGATAAGATTGTATTTATGTGCTCCCAAAAACTTTGGAAAAATTATCAGCTGTGGGGGTGAATTTTTCACTAAGAGCAAAATGAAGAAAAACACAATGTTGAATTCCATGAAGACTAAATTACAGCTTCACACTGTTTTCAAACTGCTATTCAAAAAGCCATTTTGAGACACAGTGGCAAATTGACCAACATACAATTGAAGGCAGACTTGACATTGAATGCAAATATTTTCAACTCTTTTCTTGGTTGTACTACTTTTTGTTCTGGTAACCAACAGCATAATTTAAGAAGCTCATATGAATTTTAGTGAAAAGCTATTGCTAACTTTTTTCTCCTTCTTTTAAGCCCTGATTGCAAATCACAGGATAACTTAAGTCTGAAGGAACCTCAGGAGGTCATCTGATCCAACCTCAATAAGACTTGTCACCTTCAACTGTTCAAATAGAACAGAGGATCAGGTGTAGCATTCCATACAGAACGCCATGTGATAACATTGTTAACACAAACCCTGCAACTCCTAATGTAATAAAAAAATCTATGCATAATGATCACACCCCAAATATTCTCAGTCAGAAACATGGTGATACATATTTGCTACCAATTGGAATTATTTGACTCTTTTCCAGTATACAGATTTACACAGACTTTTTGACATGAATTTACAACATTGTTTAAGTCTTCTATCGAAACTATATATCTGGAGTAAAAGGCTAAAGTAAATAGATTACCATAAAGTTTATTAATCTGACCTCTTGGTGAGCCCAGGTCCTCTCTTGTCAAGTTTATTAAAAATGTCCTTAAGGTACTGCTATTCTCTGAGGTGAGTACAAAGGAGAACTTGGCAAAAGTTCCCAGAGGGTTCAAAAATAAATTTACTGGTAAACTTTAGAACATCAAGAATTTGGCAAAATTTAAAACAAGTATTCAGTCAAAATAAAGAATTTCACAAAGCTTTGATTTAGCAAACTCTACCGATTTGACCTAAATTACCCATATTTCAAGAAGAGGAAATTAGGAGTAGAAAATAAGTGAAAGAAAGAAAGAGAGAAAACTACTGCCTTTGATCATAGAGTAGTCTCAGCTGTCATACAAACCAAGGACAAGAGGGACATGACCCCTTGCATCTCAGGGCAATGAGCTTTACCTGCACTGATCTCCTGTGGCCACATCCACCACTCCTATTACCCCCAGTTGGGGTTTCTGGTCATCCAGCTACTCTGGGGCTGGACTGGGGCTCAAGGGAAAGAGTGTGGGGCATTACTTCTACTTTGCCAGGTGTGCCAGTGACTGACAACCATTCTGGGCTGGACTAGAGGCTACAGAGGGGTAGGGTGTGGAGCAATGCATGTCCCACTTTCTGTAGAATTTGCGTTGCTCCTCCTTACTCCATTTCATTTTTTTTCTGAGCCAGTAATCATTTTGTCTAGCCTCACACCTCTACTTCATACTCTCATTCTTACTCATCTTCTCATACATGGTAACTGGAGAAGGAGGAGGAGTTAGGGTTGTTATTTGTGTACTAATCTGTACTACCATTGAGAGACCACAGTCATTGATGGGAAAGTCAGCATTTTTTCAGGCAATACCTCTGTCTAGAACAAGATAGTTTTCCTAATGTCTCTGAAGACCCTAAAACATAAAACCATAAAAAGAATAACCATGGAATCCTAGAATACATTGGATATCCCTTGAAAGGGACTCTCAAGGATTATTGAGTCCAACTCTGGACCCTATACAACATCATTCTCAAGTGCCACACCATGTGCCTGAGAGCTTTGTCCAAATGCTTCTTGAGCTCTGTCAGGCTGGTGCTTCCCTGGGGAGGCTGTTCCAGTGCCCAACAACCCTCTGGCTGAAGAACCTTTTCCTGTTATCCAACCTGAATCTCCTCTGACACAACCTCAGGCCATTCCCTTGGGTTCTGTCACTGTCACCACAGAGCAGAGATCATCACCTGCACCTCCTCTTCCCCTCACAAGGAAGGTGTAACTACAAAAGGAGGGCTCCCCTCAGTCTCCTCCAGGCTGAACAGACCAAATGAACTCAGCTGCTTCTCAAACAGCTTTCCCTCAAGGCCCTTCACCATCCTCACCAATATCAAAACAAATAATATTACTCTATTTTAGACCCAAAGAGCATTTTACTCTTGTATTTTTTACATAAAGCTGATGGTTGGGTTTTGGTTTTTTTAAATACCAGGGAATTAAAATGCTATATATATGCTTTAGAGTTTAAATACTAAGAAAATAACAATATGGGACACAATCATCAATTCTATGAATTTCAGGAAAACCACATGACTAAATGCTTTACTGGAACTTAGTTACATCCAGCCAGTGAAATAGGAATTAATTAACCTGGCTATTTTGTTTTTTTCTGGAGTTTTTAATCATGTTTGTTCACTTGTGTGAAGCCTTCAATCCATGATTCAGAAAAATTTTTTTTTCACACTGGCCCATATGATATGCTTGAACTCCAGCTTAAATGGGGATTTACTTGTGCATATCCTTTCATGACTTCTTAGTCTTTTATTAGACTCATTAGCATCATATCCTAAATTAATAATACCATGTGAGGGTTTGTTTAGGTTTTTGGGGGTTTTTTCCTGAGAGATATTTTTAATGTAATTGATCTGATGCACAGATAATATTTAATTAAATATATCACAGACATCTTTTTGTGAAAATCTTTTCTTTAGGATTTTCCTGCTGAAGCTGAGAAGTTTCAGCAACAAATGTAAACAATTATTATCTGCTGCTGTGGAATGCAACAGGTCCACCTGTGATTGGCCCCTCTTGGATGTTTATAATTAATGGCCAATCAAGACGGAGCCATCTCAGACAGAGTCCAAGAGAGCTGCCTTTGTAATCATTCTTTTCTTTTCTATTCTTAGCTTAGCAGCCTTCTGAAGGAACCTTTTCCTTCCTTTTCTTTTTAGTATAGTTATAATGTAACATATATATAATAAAATAATAAATCAAGCCTTCTGATCATGGAGTCAACATTCTCGTCTCTCTCTTCACGTGCAAACCCCTGTGACCACTACCACAGAAATATATTGAATTTCAACAAAATAATTTGCATTCCTTTTTAAGAGCTATGACTTGAATTTACTTAACCACTTACATGAAATTTGAAATAGTGGAACCACTGGAAACTAGTGCTAATCTTTTGGCAGAAGTAGCCTTTTTAATAGGTCACTATTAAAGAGAAAAGAAAGGAATAAAATTGTATTGATTATAGACAAACAGTGAACACAAATTAATATTACATTCTGTTGAATTTGAAAAAACAAATTATGTAGATATTAGTTTTGGGGTTTCAGTGGATTTGAGAATAAGGAAAATATGTAGCATGACTAAGAAATATCCAGAAGTTTGCACCCCCTAAATACATAAAAGATATTTTAAAAGCTGAAAAAAAACCAGAAAACCCATCCAGTATTCTCTCTGGGATCTTCAGTCATTTTTCTGGTTCCTATTTTACCAATTCCAACCACAGCCATCCAAAAACTCTGTGTACCATAGTTCTGCAAAATGAAAATTACAGAGATGTAGAAAATTCTCTTATATGGGAGCTAATTTTCACACAGAGAATATTCTTCATATTTTTAACAAATTTCCTGTCACTTTTTATCAAAATCTCTTTTGGACAATGGTATAGGAAGAAAGTACAAGCTTTACTCTAGAGAACCATATTCTAAGGATAAAGAAATGGTGTGCATGATTCCTACGCATAAGGACAAAGTAGGTGACTTTCTCAGATTAATTTTTAGGTGATTCTACAAAGTAAGGAAAAGAGAAATACCCACAAATGAGTTTATTTTGTTTCTCTCCATAAACAGATGTATTTTCTTTGCTTTGTTTAACATGTTTCTTTGAAAGATCTCCACTGGGGATTAAGGAGACTATCACATTAGTGTGATCTTTGATTAGTCAGGCTTTTTTTTCCTCTTCTGCAGTCATAAAATCACAAAACATAAGAAAATCTGAAGCTAATGATTTTGAATCAATTCTAGAGGGAAGGATGGAATGCATAAAGGAAGGGAGCACACCTCCAAAAATATCTTTACAAAGGTTTGTCATCCTTAAGTTGATATCCTGTGAAATAAAGTGTTTCATTAACTCTCTTGTAATATGGCTCAACTATTTTACAAAGTCATAAATTAGTGGTTATAGCTGGAAACTTCTGAAAAACTGGTGTTTTGACCAATTTTCTGACTATTTAAAATTTTACTTGGCCAAGGAATATCTTTCAGGGAAGTCTTGCATATTTAAAAATATGTTTTCTCTATGGATTGCTGTTAGAAAAAAGGGAAAAGTGAGCAACTTAATATTTTTTCTAATTATATTTATGTTCATGCAGTTCTCTCTAAGAGATTCAGATGAATGAAAAGCCAAGAATTTGAAAGAATACTAGAACATACATAAATGTGCAGGAATCTTTGCTATGTCTTCTTGAGCTGATGTACTTGAATTCTGAGCAAAACTGAGGATTTTTTTTTTTTCCAATTCATGATTGCACCTAGAACCCATAGATTAAATCATGAATGGAGTAGATCCCTAAGGCAAAAAGAACTAATTGTGAGAATGGCCCAGATTAGATTTTACATAAGTACTAATTGAAAACACATTAGGAGACTAATGGAATATCATAATTCATGCAGATATCTTTCAGAATCCAAAAATTCATTAGCTTATTTTCTTAAACTTGCTGAAGATCCTTGATACTGCTGTAAAAAGGTATAGTATTATTTCAGGTCCTACAGAAGTTCCCTAAAAGACAACAAGAATCTTTAAGCCTGAAGTCAAGGACTGCACCGCTGTATGACATTGGACTTGTACACAAATAAGGAGAAGGCTGGTTTTCTGGGGAAGATTTTTTTTTCAGTAATAGGAAATCAAGGAGGAATGGAAATTATGTCTGTAATTAACCTCTACTGGTTGTTATTGCGTAGTGTCTCCTCACTTTTGCTTTAACAAGAACAGTGACTTAAACGAGTAAAAACAAAACCCCAAGAACACAAGAACACAAGTAAAATATCTCTCCCAGATATACTTCTGAATACTGAAAAGCGAGTGAATAAGATGTGAAACCCACTAATTCTATTGCTTTATGCTTTAATGGAAATGTTTAAAGGAACAGCAAATTCAGTAAACACACTATAGAAAAAGTAACATACAAAAAGAAACTAAATGGTGAAAGTAGATAATAGAATATGGTTGTTCAAGATAAGTCAAAGCTAAAAAGTAAATTATTTAGGTAACTTACTAAAAGCTTCATTTGTAAAGCTTAGTAGTTCTCAGAACAGTCTATGTAAGTGTATGTTTTCAGTGCAGACTTGTACCAAAAGGTTTTACTTCAGCTTTTCTTTGCATGTGTCACTCCTAGCAGTTACACTACCACCATGTTTGTTATAAGACCTGTGTCATTTATTTAATATATTTACTGCTCTGGAAAGATCTTGTCTCTTTCCAGGCTATGTTTTTATATTAATCAGCTGCTCTCAAAAAGAATACTTTTTTTTTTTGGTTTCCATCTAGACTTCTACAAACTACCACTTCAAAGGGAATAAGAAGCAAAAGAGACATCAAGGATCAAATTTAACGGTGTAAATCAAAGGAGAGAAAAGATAGGAAGAAGGGCTCAAGATTGTCCCTAAGGGTTCTTCAGAACAGCTGCCAGGTCAGCTGTAGGAAAAAATTATTTTCATAATATAAAGTCCGAATAATTTACTTATAAACACAGAACATAATTAAAATTTAAAAAAGGAACTGATATAGTTGGTGGGCAAATATTAAATGTAAACTACATCATAAACTACATACATAGATGTAGTAAACTACATCTAGCTAAAAAGAGTTTGTTTTTTTCATATTCTATTATTTTTTCACAAGACTAAGCTTCACAATAACTTCATTTTCTACATGTTTAAGCAATAAAGAAATCTAGGATAAATTATGGAATTTAGCTGGGTATTTGCCTCTTGAAAAAAAAGTTGTGCACATAATGTGTAATCTTGATGCAGTATACACAGGAGTGTAATTGGGTTTTGTTTATCCAATATGTATGCCAATACGTGGACAGCACAACAGTCTATTGTATTTGCTGGCAGGTAAATTTCTCATTTAGTGAGAAGATAGCTCTTCTAAAAAAGCAAACACAGAACTTAATTGATAGTGAATGTTTAATTCATTTTCATAAAAATCAATAGTGTTTCTCAAGGGGATAAAGGTGAATTAATTCATTTATCTAGATCTTTAAAGCTGATGCATAGTAAATATGAGGCGTTTAACAAAGGTTAAAGAGTGCTTGTTGATAGGCCTTCAAAATAGCAACATTATTTTGATTTGTTTGGTTTCTTAACACCAGGAGGATTATTTATATTAAATTATCACTATATCATTCCACACTTAAATGGGTGCTTCTTCATGTCATATTCCTAAGTAAATTCATAACACATGAAGCACAATCAAAACAGAAAAAACCCACATTTTTTAATGAACATGAGTGAATTCAATTGTTTTGATATGACAACCATTTAAAATATATATAGGGTACTAAATGCCAGTAAAAATATCACCAATGTAAAGAAACAGACCCCACTTTTACAAGCTTATTAGACTTCCTGTGCCTTGAGCATTTTACAGTCTCAGTAATAATAAAAAGAATGAAGGATGGGAAAAAGGGTAGATGTCTGACAATTGCAGGGCTTTCATACTAATCCATTATTATTTATTCTATTTTCTATTCCCTCCTTTGATGATTCCATCACATGGGGCTTGGGGTGGGCTGTTTTGGTTTGCTTTTTCTCCACAATCTTTACTGTCTGCTACAAATCTCAAAATTTAAAGAGTCATAAATCAGCCAAGCAAATAAAGAAACAAACTTTGGAAAGAAATAAGGCTGTTTTGGTGGATTTAAATTTTGTTTAAAAATATGTACAAAATTTAAATGCATTGAGACTTATAATTCACAAATTTGTTTGCACAAGCATAAATCTCCCCTGCAGGACATTTCTGGAGTTCCCTGTTGATAAAATTGGTACTGAAGAATTGTAAAATTATCACCAGGAGAGGAGATGACCTTGTTGAGACTGAAGAGCTGAAGATATAACAATTAAGATACAATTTCTCTTCATATTTATAATAAAATAAAATGAATGCCTCAGTCACTGGCATTTCTTTTATTATAAAACATCATTTGATCTGCTTTCCTTTGAGATAAGGATCTAACAACTTATTAACAATGGTCATCCAAATCCTAGTTTTGAACAACAGTAAGTGCCATTGCATTTCTAACTTGTCTGCTTCCTCCAAAACTGGCAAAACGGAAACAGAACTATCGGTTCAGATAGGTTCAGCCGCACGTTTACAAGACACACAAATTCAGCTTCCCCATATATAAGGATTTAGTCACTCACTCGCACTGGGATTTCTCTGCTGATGGACATTTGCAACTACAAAGTTGCTTTAAAGGCTATTGATTATAACAAGGCTTGTGTCTTATTTTTATCAAGAATTGCCAGGAACCTTTGAGTATGAGAAGACTAAATTTCACCAGTTGAAAATGCACTGAGAGGTGGCATAGCTACAAGACCTTAACGGAACTCGGGAATCAAGAACAAAACCATATACCCCAGTTCTGTCCTTCTGTACAACACTGCAAACTAGAGGAACCTTGGAGTGTTTTACATTCAGCCTGGTAAATTGGGTATGATGCCATTTAGTCAGTTTTATGATGATTGATCCAAACATAATGGCCAGTCAATAAGATATCCAGGAATAGATTGCAAGTTGTATATGAAGGTCTAGTCAAGGTCTCACTTTTAGCATGCAGCTACTATAATAGCATGAGGTAAGCAAAAGTCTGAATCAATTGCAAATTAAGTATGTGCTATATCTAATACAAATAAAGGAAGCTATAGGCAAATCCAACCAAATAGCAAATGCGATAGAGTTTATTTATCTATGCTTATGTATCAGCTACATTAAAGAGGGTAAAAGAGTGCAGCTGGATGCTGTTAAAGAGTAGTTAGCTATCTGATATGTTATCTTATCTTTTGCTATTAACTACACAGACAGCTTCAAGATATCTTGTTTATATGCCCATACTTTTATTCACAATATGTAGCCTTGGCTGGTGTTTTTTTATCACTGCAGTAAAATGGTCTGCATGTGGTTTTACTTAGAAATTTTCCCCCCTAAAGAATGCTATTATTGCAGCTGTTCCAGGGGGAGAAAAAAAAAGTGAAAAGTTTTAATCAGCTTCCAACCCAAATAATAAACAAAAAAGCATGCAATAGTAAACAGATACAGCCATAGATTACAAAAAGTGCTTTCCTTATTTTGTTTTAATTTTTAAAGTAAATGAGAAATTAACTCACCTTCATTTGGTGAGTGTTGATTCATTCTGATAAATATTTCTAATGAAGTTGATGTTTGGGTGAAACATTTATTCTCAGTGGCTTCTGCTGGAAGCTAATTATCAGCCACCACATAATAAATCATTTCAGTTTCTATAAATAAATATGTTAAAATCAGGTGCAGTATAATAGTAAAACTGTTACATCACTTAAAAAGCTGCACTTAGATATACAAGAAATCAAGAGTGGGTTCATGATGTATACAGATCTACACTGCATCACTCAGTCCCATACAGAGATATGCAAGCTAGCCCAGCACAAGACAGATCTGGAACAAGAAGCAGCACTGTTGTGCCAACATTGTGCTGTGCCAGAGCCAAATAATCCTGTTAGGAGACTGTGCTGCTGCCAAGACCCAAGTGTATATCTCTATCCGATACTGCACAGTTTGTTATATACATACTAGGTTGTTTGGACATTCATTACATGGAACTGCATTGCATAGTGCAGGAATACACAGATATCCTTATTTACCATGCAAAACACAATGGGCCTTGATAGGCAGCATTCAGCATTTATTCCCCTACTGTTATGGAAACAACTTACATTTTCAAAACTCATTATCTGGCAACAGGATTTCACAGTATCTAAAATTAAGATTCTTCTAACTCTACTCAAAGAAATGCTGACACTATTCCAGGATAGAGGGGCTTTTTTGTACTTCAAAAGTGCAACAGAGGTTCATGTAAATCTATGGAAGTAAAAGTCAAACCAGGTAACCTTCCAAACCTTGGAACTTCTGGCAGCCTATCCATGACAACATAGATGGTGGAGTAAGTGTGCTATGAAATACTAGATAAGTATTCAGAGGATAATGTCTGCTGCATTATGGTCTCAAGGTGAAAAAGTTACATTTGTTCAAGGAAATTAGGAGGGTAAGGCAGCTATTCTTGTATGCTGCCTTTAGTTTCTAAGCTGACTGTTTTCAAGAGACCTCATGTTTGCCTACACAAGCTGTAGTTGCACATTTAAACACCAATGTGCTTGTACAGAGGTGTGAATCATGTGCATGCCTTAATTATAAAATTAGCCCTGTCCTTGTTAATAAGGAAACATTTGCTTCTTTGAATCAGAAAGCAACAAAAAAAGTAATTTAACTGAGTTCTTGTCTGCTCTGAATATGTCTTCTACTCTGAATGTTCTCTTTTCCATAGGATGTTGATTCTGCATGTTGTTGATCCCTCAAGCTATTAAACTGTGTACTACTGTTGTCTCTAGATATGCATATTAGAACACATTCTACATGTACACTTTAAAAAGATCATGTTAGACAGGAGACCAAGCACCATTAAGCTAAAATATCATCAAATGCAATGTAGAGTATGCATGACTTGAGTTTGAATTCAGCCCCTTTCTTGCTGTTATTGAAAATGCACCAGAAACTTCCATGTTTGATGGAAGGAAATAAGGTACAGTTTTTCTTTGGACTTCATCCACATCCCAGAATGAATATAGTTTTATACCTGTACCACTGCAATAATAACTGTAGAGGTTTGACATCAGTTAAAGGAAACTAAGGCAATAACAAGGTAGATGCTATCTGAGTGTCAAAAAGGATCCAGATCACTTTCATGGTGGAGCCATCTGCAGCTCTGTTTAATATTTTTCCAGCTGTTTCATTATGGTCTGCAGTATTTAAATGTTCAAAAAGCAAAATTTGCCCAGTTCTATAGACTGACAAAATACTATTATTGCTCAAATTGCAATAAGATAGAACACTCTTTATATATACACCAAGTTTTATGACCCTGTGCCCGATTATTTTCTTAAGCCACTTTGCCTACACACAGTGTGAAACATGTGATGTATTTTTACAATAATAAGAATAGTGGTCTAAATTGTGTAATTAGGTACACTACAAAGACCAATACCTGATTGAGTCACCTTAGAAAGTGACTAAATTCTAATTGAAGACAATGTTTATATTAAAAATCTTGGTAAAACATTTATTGTAAATTTTTAATTTGTTTGTTCTCCGACTATCAAATCTTATCTCCTTTCAGAAAAGTACCAGGAAAAGTAGATTTCACTGCACTTTAGTCTTTTCTTAATAAAATATTTCCACTTGTCAGACTTTTACCTCACTTTTATGATTTCTCTAAGGTAAGGAATCTAAATAAAAGAGCTAGTACATTATCAAATGTGGTTAATTGGAAAAAACCCTATTTTTTTCTGTGTCTGGTTGTATAGGGGAAATATAGACTAGGGAACCAGAAAATAAGCTTCGAAAACTTTTTTAATGCAATGACCCTTCATTTCCAAGTGTCTGTTCTATCTCAGTTTGCTTCCCCATAGTTTTTAAATCAATATTGATCTTGGAGCTTTGTAGAAACCCATGCTGATAACACTGCAATTACTGTCTTTTCTCCTTAATTCCTTCAAGCAACTGGAACTTTAACATTTTCAAATAGTATGTGAGTAGCCCCATCACAACAAGCAGATGTTTAGAACATGTTGACATTTCTGGAGAAGAACCTTAGATTCTCCAACTACTCAGGGATGTAGTAGCTATTACATATGTCAGTGCCTATTTTACATCAGTAGAGAAAATGTGGCTGTCTAGGGTAAAGGAAAGAAGCCAGTTATTAAAAAAAAAAGAAAGAAAGCCAGGTATAAAACAATATATAAATCAAATATACTTCAGTACAGAGAGATATATCAAGTAATAACTTATTTGTTTGCAGCATATACTGTATTCCTAAGCACATGTTTTTTCTGGGTTTATTTGTAGTCAATAACCATTCAAAAGATCCCAATAATCTGGGGCAAAGAAAGGATAGATGTTGCAGACTACCTTGCTCAAATATGTGATTTTCTTGGTGGGGGAGTGGACAGAGTGGGAAATGGAGTTAGAGCTTAATAGATAACTGTTTTCCTATTTCAAAGTATTATGGAGATGTGAACATTTAGGCTTCCCATTAAATGTATAGGAACCTTGAAAATCATAAATGGCGCTTCTCTCTTTGGAAATGATAGAGTTAGTCAAGCAAATGTTTTGAATTTTTTTTTTTAATTTGTTAATTATAATCAATATGTTAAAAGATGGCTTTCTCAAGATGAACAGTTTTCTTTTATCCAAGATGTTAAAATATGCTGCTTCAATAATTTAAAACTGTTTTTAAAAATGTTTTTCAAATGGAAAATTCATTTAAGCAATCTTTTCTTCATAAGTTGTTACAATTTCAATACAAAAATATATGTAGGAAGAGGGAAGGTGGAAAGTTTTTTTAAAAACATGACAAATTTTGCAATCTGTTTTCTATAATCATTGCTAGTCTGCATCTCTGCAGTGCGTGAAGGAACATTTTCAGAGGCAGGTGAAAGATGACATTATGATTAAGGCATGAGTCTGTGACTCAGAAGACTAGTGAACATGAGAGTTTAGCTACACGGTTCCACTGAGATATTTGGTAATTCAGTTCCTCTCTATTGCAGTCAGCTCTTCTCTTTGAAACAGGTGTACCTTGCAGAGCTATTGTAAGAGTAAAGGTATTAACATCAAGCTGCTGAGGTGATAAAGGTTCTGTAAGTGCCCACATAAAAATAGTGAATGTATTTGGACTGCAGTTTATTCAACAATTAATGAAAAGGTGTATTTCCTTGAACATGATTATGGTGGAACTATTCTATGCAGTGACTCATTATTATAATATATTATTTATGAAATAATCACTTTCATCTTTAAAGTGAAACAGTCCCTGCAAATTTGTTGTTGTGTCCTTAGCTCTCCTGTTAAGGACTATTTGGAGGAGTATTTTAAACATCCCAATACTTGAGCTTCTTTAGAATTTAGAAAAAATATAGAGATCCTGCAAAATCTTTCAAGTACAGCAATTATATGCACAATCAATACCATTGTGTGATTTGGATGGATATATAGATCAGCAGTATTCCACCTCCCTTAGAATTCAAGGTTCTCAAAAGATCAATTTTATATTTACCTTTCCATATAGATAAAAAATACCTATGATGTATAAATATAAGTTAAACATATAATTAGACATTGAAAGCATCAAAGAGGTGATTTGAAAATAAAAAATACATTCTAAGTATCTTATGCTAAATATTGTCAATTCTAAACCATTCTGCATTTAACTGACTGAAGATAGGAGTAGTACTGACCAGGTCTTGTCCCATCACAACATAGGTTATTTTATTTTGAAAACTCTTCTGCTGCTTCCAGATATGATATTGAGATACAAAACCAAAAGTAGCTACCAATTAAAAAATAAAAGTAGGCATCTAATATGAGGACCAAAAAAATGTAGATTTTTGGCACCAAGATTTGAAAATTAATGTTATTACTGAAATAAGATTTAAGAAGATGGCTTAGTGTCACAACTTCAGTCTCCTTATTAAGTAAACTGGAAATTTGAAATATGCCATTTAAATCTAGGTCCTATATCTTGCAAAGAAATATGAATAAAATACACATCTGTAGATCAATCTTTATTAAAACAGAACGCAGAACCATAGTTTTTCTAAATTTGTTTTCCTAAAGTACTCCATATTTCCTAACAAATCTATATAGAAGAGAAAGCAAAAAAGCAAGAATACAAACCAGTGGGAACACAAACAAGCAAGAGAAAGCAAGAAAACAATACAGGGAAGCAAAAAATTACTTGCTCATGTCCACAGAAATTTATTTTCAAAGCAACATAAATTTTAAAATTTCAATTCCAAAAAACTTCCTGATTTTTACTTTGCTCCATTTTTCATGTCAAGAATGATCTGTCCATGGCTTATATAAAATAGTCACAATATTTAATAATTTTAATGTAGAACATTTAATTAATGCTTTTAAAATATACTTTGGAGCTTTTCTACTTTAAAAAAAAAGGCAAATTAGGTGAAGAAAATTTTAAAAAGCCAAATTTTCAATGTAAGAAAATATTATTGTTAAAGTCCTGGAAACAATCTTTTTTTTAACATTTAAGCTATGTGGTTTATTTAAAGAGATTTCTTTGAAAACTATACCATCAAGCATTTTAAGTCTAGTGTAGCTGAAAAGTTTATTTTTTACATTCCAATCAACAAATTTTGTTCTTGTTAGCATTTGTAACTATACATTCTGCATGCATTACTGACTTAATTTTTTCATTTCCTAGCTTTTTTCCTATTTTCAAAATTTTTCATTAAGGTATTTTTTCAAGTAATTGATGATATTCCTCTTTTCAAAGCTGCTATAAACTTCTTTCCTTGTTACTATTGATTTATTCTAATCATGCTTGATTTGTTTTCCCTGGTAAGAAATATTTTTCTGCCTTCAGAACAGGCATTAAGAAAGACACATATGATTAGCAGTATACCATAGCAATTAAAATGCCATTTTTTAAACATAACCAACTTGACTCACCCACTAAGCCAGAAGCTTTTTTTCTACTCCCCCCCAGTCCTATGCTGTTGAATTCTAATTTGTTGCAGTTGCCATAAACAGCATTTAGGAATTCAGTCAGTGTCTAGGGTGGAAATCAGACTGCTATGTCTCCTTTAGCTCATGCCCTGTTAGATGCCCTCTTAACAGGCACTTATGTATGGCTGTTACCTTGAGCTTTGAAAATGATGAGGCAGAGAAAGGATTGTAGAAGTGAATTTAGTTTCTCTTTTATGTTCTAACATTTGTGGTGTACATCAGCATTGGAAGTTATAGATAGCGCCAACAAAATTCACCATCAAGGACTGAGCATAGCCCATGGGTACACCACCAGTCAAAAGTATAAACTCCTATGTGTGCTAAAATAGTCATGCATTGTTTCTTACATTCAGACTTACTTATTTGTTCTGCTTACCCTTCACTGTCATCTTTTGTGTGTAACATGCAATATGACCTGAAAGTTAAGGCTTATTGCCACACTTTAAATTTTGTTCTATTTATTCTAAATAATTTTATGTTGTTCCATTATGAACACCAATACTTTGGAGTCAGTGCAAATAAAAATGTGTTTTCCCCACAGTTTTCCAATGATTAAAAGAGATAGTAGTAGCTTTTAATTTCTGCATGTAAGCATTTCTTAATTCTACAAGGCTGGGAGAACATAGAATTTTATGATCCTTAGAGGTCCCTTCTGTCCCTAACCATTCTGTGATTCTGTGATTCTCTAATTCCTTCTCATAGAAACAATCTGCTTTTTGGGTCACAATATTTCCCCTAATCCTTGGGCTCGCTGTCTTCCCTAATTCCACAGGGGAACACTCTGCAGAAAGTGTGACTGGGTTAATTTGTACATTATCAAGAATTCTCTTGCTTTAGAGAGGCTAGATGTGACCCAGAGACCACATGAATATCAGATAGATTGTAAAACTTGAGCCACGTAAATGGTGACATTTATGGCTGTGTTTAATGTATTTCATGAGGCAGAAACATTAAACTCATCCCTGTATCTCAGCACTTTTCTCTTTCCATAGATTCCAAAGTGAAACCTGCCATCAAATATTAAAAAAATAAATTTTTCTTGCAAACGTAACAAATTACCCTTAACTGGAATGATCAAAGCTGGGTACACTTGCATGGTTTCTCTGCTGAAATTATTTATTCAATAAAATCCACAAACTCATAACCAAGGGCTCTGATACTTAAATTTTCTTCATTAAGCATTGCATTTTATGCCCTAAAAATGTTTTCAGCTGAATTTGTATAAAATGACTACACATATGTGGCTAGTTAAGTAGATCTAGTTTGAAAAAACAACAAAAGCCACAACATTCCCTGTGGTGATCAGCAAATAGTTATTAAAGGCTTGTCTTCTGCTAGAAAAAGACATTTTTAATGGAATTTAATGTCATATTTAATCAAAGTTTAAAAAATTCCAAAATACATTGGTTTTAAGTTTACATTTTTCTCTCAACTTGCATAAATCTTGATTTTACTCCCACTCCCTTCATTGTCTACTGCCTTGACAAATTAGTTTTGGTTTTTTGGATAGTTCCTCCAGGTTCTAACTTTCTTATTCTGTCCTCGGACCATTAACTTCAGACTCTTCTCAAACCAGTTCCCTTTCTCAAACTGATATCCTAACCAACTGCTTCAGCCTTACACTTCATGTTTTTTTTCTCTCATCTTCTGAGAGAAAGTATGGCCTAGTAGTAGTCAGCAATACTCTTTCAGTTATTGCTCTCTGTGACAACATGCTCCAAGTTTGTGTCATTGAATTAGACAAAAATGGTTACTTTCAGAGGTAACAATTTTGGGGGTTTATCCAAAATGCTATTATTTAGATTAGAAACAGAGAATAATAAAGGTGGTAAAATAACTCCAAGCTCATCAAGTCAAACTTTGGCTGAATGCCACCCTGTCATCTAGAACATAGCACAAAGACAAAACTAAGCATTAAGCATGGCACTTCCAATCATTTCTTGAATGCTTCCAGATGACTCGATCATTTCCCTGGGCATTATTCCAATGTTTAATCACTCTTTCAGTGATTTTTTTTTTCCTAATATCAAATCTGTATATTTCCCTGGTGTAACTTGAGTCCATTTCCTCTTGTCACTTGTTATCTTAGAGAAGAGGCTGACCTTAACCTTCCAACAAACTCCTTTCAGGTAGTTGTAGAGAGCAATAAGGTCACTTCTGAGCCTCCTCTTCTCCAGGCTAAACAACCCTAGTCCCCTCAGGTGTTCCTTGTAAGACTTGGTCAAGGACTGTGCAAGCCCTTGACCAGTTTTGTTGGCCTCCTCTGGACCTGATCCAGCATCTCTATATTTTTCTTGTGGTGAGAGGCCCAGAACTTAACACAGGACTTGAGGTGTGGCCTCCCCAATGCCCAGTACAGCAGGACAATGACTTTCCTAGTCCTGCTGGACACACCATTGCTGATGCAGGCCAGGGTGCCATTGGCCTTCTATCTCTCCTGGCTCATATTCAACCTCGGTTAACTAGCACCACCAGGTTCTATTCTGCCAGGCAGCATTCCAGCAGCTGTTTCCCCAAGTCTATAGCCTTATATGGGGTTGTTGTGACTCAAGTTTAAGACCCAGCTGCTCACCTTATTGAACTCGATACTTGTTGGCCTTGACCTGTTAATCCAGAGTGTCCAGATCCCTCTGCAGAGATTTTTCTACTCCCCAGCAGATCAACACTGTCACCCAACCAGGTGTTGTCTGCAAAAAACTGAGGGTAAACTTCATACAGTTGACCATTCAATGATTTTGAGTCAAAAGCTAATCAGGAAGTACCTCGTCTCTGCTGTGTTCCCACGGATCTGTTTCTATGCATGTAACCACCATGCATAAATTTCTCATTTGTAATTGGGGATTGTAATGCCCCATATTTCACAAATGTGTTGTTATGGTAATTGAATTAAAAGGAAAACTTAGATGGGTAAAAGGAGAGTCAAGTAGGTATCCTAAATTTAAAAAAAAAAAAAAAATTAAAGCAGATTTATTTCTCCAGATAAGGACATGGGGTTAACAGATGGAAATGGCAAGGAAAGGAGAGAAACAGATACCTCATCATGTGAACAAAAGAAATGCTGATTCAGGAAAGAAATTGTTTCAGAAAACTAGGTGGGCATCTTAGGCTAGCCCCTACGGCAAAACTAATTTGCCTGGGTGATACTTGCACAGCAGAAAATGCAACCTGATGTTGACCTTGTCAGTATTGCAGTCACAGTGTTTTACAAGGAAAAAAAATCCTTGACATATGGATTTCAATAGAATGAAAACACATGGTATCCTTTCACATAGTCCAATTTTCTTCTTTTTCTGCACAAACTAGGCATGAGAAACAAAGGGGATTTCCATTTTTCAGTTTTCTGCTTTCTTGATAAGAGTGGAGAATCAATGAATACACTTTTACAATGTTTTTTCAAGGTTTTTATATAGCAGAGGCTTAGTCAACTTTTATCAGAGCAAAGTAACCTCCCACACATATTTTTTAGTCTTGTAAAGTAGGGACGCAAATTTTTGCCTTTTCTTATTGCTGCACTATAATTTTAAAATAGAAGAAACAGAAAAAAGCAAACAACAAAAATAGCATCAACAAAACACATAAAACCCCCCAAAACCTACAAATAAAACAGCAAAAAAGTCCCCAGAATCCTCAAGAATCTTGAGGATAAAGTTGCAGTACCCTGACAGCACTACCACTATGGCGAAACTGACTGCAAAGTAAAACATTATTCCTCCACAGGATACTGAAAAAGATAAGAATTCTTCTTTCAAATGAGGCAGAGATAGTAAAAGATAGTAAGTCCCATTCAACTGCAGTCCCTTTGTTCTTCCTGTGTTCGCTTCTCCATCAGAAACCTTTTCAAAATTTCTCATATGAGAATATGTATTTCAGACCATGACACTAAGAGTCATTGTGTAAGCTCTTGGGGGAATTTAGAAATACACCAAGTGCAGATTTGCTCCCATTTCTCACACACCCATGCTTTGAGGGTCAAGAATTGCAAATGGGAAATAGCTGAAGAAACCTAACTTTGTACTCCAAATAGGATGGTATTGTCCCTAGATATGACAAGACAGATCCTTGTATCCACATCAGCTTATAGGGTTGGAAGAGAGAAACACAATGTTTTTCTGCATGATTATGCCTATAAGCATAATTATTCTTCTGAAATTTTTTATACTGGTCTACAAAACTGGTAATCACACCATTTTATCACTATTAGGCATTAGGTTTGTGTTGCAAGGAATGCAGGGGTTGTTTCTGTGAAAAGTCATCAGAAGCTTCCCCTATATCTGAAATAGCCAAAATGCCATCTGGCTTCGAGGCTGAGCCCATCAGTAATGGTGGCAGCACCTCTGCGATGATAGTTAGAAAAACAGAAGTGTTAACAATTGAAGAAAAAAGAACAGCCTGAAGAGAGTGTGAATATAACAACCCTGCAGACATCAAGGATAGTGAAACAGAAGGGAGAGAAGGTGCTCCAGGTGCCTGATGAGAGACTCCCCTGGTGTGGTGAAGACCATGGTGAAACAGACTCTGCAGCCCATGGAAGACCATGAGGGAGCAGATATCCATCTGCAGCCCATGGAGGATTCCATGTTAGAGCAAATGGATACCTGAAGAAAGCTGTGACCTGATGGGAAGCCCACACTGGAGTAGATTCCCAGCAGGACCTCTGGCCCTGTGGAGGAAGGAGGGCACACTGGAATAGGTGTGCTGGAAGTTCCCTGAGAGGGACCCATGGTAGAACAGTTAATGGAGAAGTGAAGGACCCGGGTTGGAAACTTCAGGGAGGACTATCTCCCATGGGAGGGACCCAACAGTGGGGTGGAAGAAGGATTTGAGGAGTCCTCCCCTAGAGGAGAAAGGAGTGGAAGAGACTGATGATGAACTGACCGCAACTGTGATGAACTGATTGCAACCTCCAGTTCCCATCCCCCTGTACCACTGGGACAGAGCAGATAGAGAAATCAGGAGTGAAGTTGAATTCAAGAAGAAAGGAGGGTTGGGAGAAAGTGATCTAATATTTACCTTTTATTTTTCATTACTTTTATTTTGTTTGGTGATAAAATTAAACTAATTTCCCCAAGGCAAGTGTGTTTTGCCTGTGACAGTGATTGATGAGGGATCTCTCCTAGTCCTTAGCCCATGAGCCTTTTGTTAGGTTTTCTGTCCCCTGTCCAGCTGAAGAGGGGAGTCACAAAGTGGCTTTGATGGGCACCAGATTGAGCCAAGGTTAATCCAGCACACTGTGTCAACATGTTCAGGGTCAATGAACAGAAAAATCACTCTGAAACCAGTATTCCTTATAGAAATGAAATTAAAACTGCCCATACTTACATAAACTTCTATGCTTGCCCCTGAGCTCCTTTATGTTGGTCACCTGGGTTTACTTACGGTTTTGTACTTAAAGCTTTAAGTTTACAGCAGAATTAAAACACAGCATGAGATACAAATGACTTTATGTGGAAAGAATTATTTGTCCACATCTCAGATTAAATAGTATATGTTGATCACCAAAGAGGTGCAGCAAGTCTTACTTTTAGCTTTAAGGGAGTTGATTTGACCCAATTTTATTTAGTTACTTACTAAATTATCCAGATCATTTACCTGTTTAAAGAGCTTGTTTCCTTGGATAAAATTCCGCTGGCTTAATTTTGCATTTAAAAAAGCTTAAAACTTCCAAAAGGTCACTTGTATCATTCTACGATAACTATTCAAAATAGAACATCTATATCATGCTTCAGTCATGATTACTTTTCTTCATTGACTTAAAGTGGACATTTGATGACTTAGTGACACTTTAATGGTTAACTTTTAGACTTCTGAAGCTAGGTAAGATGAATAGCATGTACAGTATATAACCAATGCATTTTACAATGAATGCATACTAAATAGGTGTATTATCAATCCAATCCAACCCAAATTGCAATAACATAGGTGGTATGTCTTATAGTATCATGGTTCTCTGAATTAATTTTTAAGTTCTGTCTTTGATTATTACACTCTTTTTCTACCCAGTGGTATATATCTTGTTCATTCAACTAGCTCCTGTGAACTTCCTCTTTCCCAACCTTCCCTACATCTTCAACCATCACTTTACTGAACATCTACAGGCCACTTTTGATCCTTATACAACTTCCATGACATGTCTGTGAGTCTATCAGTGCTCTAACTTTACCAAATTCCTTGTTCTTTTTTACCTGTCCCCATGGTCCCTCTTCACTTCTTTTCACTTTACGTGGTTTGACAGGAAGTAGGTTTTCTGGGATATGCTGTGGTCACACCAATGGGGTTCAGATTTGAATATTGGCACCTGGTGTGGCCATTGGGACATTGGATCCGCCTCTGAGAACACAGGGGTTAAAAGCAGAGCACTCCCCTGGGAAGCTCTCTTGGGTTTCTGGCAGGAAAAGAGTTTGGATCTCTCCTCCTCCCTGTGCTAGCTGCTGGCTGGACAGGGCGAGGGGAAAGCCATGTGGCCGGGAGAGGTAGGCCTGAGCCTGGGGGTGGAAGGGTGGAAGAGAGAGAGAGAGACACCCGGAGCCATTGGGCAGCCCCCCCTGAGAGACAGAGTACAGCCTGTGCTTGTGACTGTGTTACCTTGAAACTTGATAAACATGTGCCAGCAGCACAGCTGAGAAAGAAAAGAAGAAGGAGGTGTAGTGAGAAAGTGTCCGGCTGCTTATGAGAGCTTTTAACCCCTTTTTAGACAATGAAAACTTTACAGAACATTAACCCTTCCTAGAAGAGAGACAGAGTAGAAGATGAAAAAAGAAATGAGCAAGTGTGATGAAAGTCTGAGCCAGTGAGAGATGTTGGAAGAATAGAGAAAACTCTTAAGTAGGAAGAAATAATGGAGTAGCTTTTGCTAGACTCTTTTTGTATAGTCATGAACAGAACCATGTTCCTTGTGACACAGAAACTGCATCCGGGGGAGGCAATGCCTCAGAACCAAGAGGGTTCAGTGTTAGTACCCCTCAGCCCCAGGGGGTGAAATTTGGAGGGGACAGGTATCCCAAAGTTGAGACTGCACTCTTTTTGAATCAAGACAAAGCATCCTTAAAAAACAACCCTAGAAGCAGCTCTAGTCCACGTTCAGTAGTGAGAGCACTAAACATGAAAAGAAGAAGTCACCATAGCCCAAAAAAGACTCTTCTCCTCTTAACGAATTGAAAATTGATTATCTACAGAGTGGTGACAAACCAAGAGCCAGTGATTTGAAGGATAGACGTATAAGAAACTCGGTGAGGGAAGGAGGAAATGTATTTGTAAAGTTTCCATTTTTCCTGTGTGTTCCTTTTTATATATAGTTCTAGAGTAGTTAATAAAGTTTTGATTTCTAAGAGGGAGCCTGCTTTGCTTATTCCTAGTCACATCTAACAGCAAAAACCAAAGAGAGTGTATTTTCATAAGAGCACTAACATTGTGCCAGCATCAAACCATGACATCACTTAATCTGTGTCTCTCAGTCATAAGGCTCAAGTGGAGAGCACACAGGTAACTTGAGAGACATCTTCCTTATTTTACCAAGTGCCCTGTTGTAGGGGGTAGCTTCAGGCACTGTATGAAATAGGCTTCCCAGTGGGAGGTGGGAAAAACCTATCATTGCATTTGAACCTTCAAACAATTGAGTGGTGCTGCAATCTTGAGCAAGGTTTAAGTCTGCAGTCATTTAAATGGTGTCCGTGTCAGGGAGTTCACTTGAACAACTCTGTCCAAGAATAAGAGCGTTCAAGAGTACATTTTGCTTAAACATACAGGTTTTTATTTCAGTGACTAATGTCACTACTTAGTGAAACTGTGTGCACAAATTTCAATTTTATTACATGCAACATAAAACAAAAAAAACCCAAAAAAAACAGAAGACCAAATCTGTATCAAACGTTTATGTTTTAAAAGGTATTAAAAGATACCTTGGTTTTTTTCAGCTGCCATCTTGTAAAGCAACAAACATCCAAAGCAGAAAGTTTCTACTGAAGGGCATACCACATGAAAAAGTCTGCTATAGTTGCTGGAGCTTTTGCCTTGCATATGCCAAAAACATTCTTCTGACACTTGAAAAAGAATGGAACTCCTGATATCTACTGGATTATGGAGGAAAAAGGAGTGCCCAAAACCCACAAAAGTAGCAATATTTGAATTCAAATGTCTGATAGTTTTGTACTAGGTAAAAAAGATATATCAGTCACAATATTTAGTAAATATTATGCTCTGATGAGAGAGGCAACAGACCCATTTTATTGACTTAATGGTGGATGACAGTAGTCTTAAATTGGGCATTTGACCATTACAAAAATTTAATTAACATGAACCCAATATTTTCACTGTTAGTATGACTTATTTTTCACACAGAACTTCCTCCTAACAAAACCCCAACCCCAAACAAAAAAAACCTAAACATCACTAACTTGTTTTTTAAGAAATTTTGAAGGGTATTTTCCTTATATGTTTTTGAAGTAGGAATATTTATTGAGTCTACTTCTAGGAACATTATATAAAAATACATATTTCCTTTTTTAATGACTTGCTTATTTTTTTGTTTCCATTTATGGATATGGAACTTAGGATCTTCTATTCCTACATCTTCTTCTGCATCCATGTCTTATCCTGTCAGTATTAAATTACTTCTTCCATTCACCATTTTTTCAGCCTAAATTCTTAGTTATTACAATGGGTTTATCCATGGGTTTTTCAATACATTTCTTTCTCTGTTTGAGCTGAGGAGAATGAAATTTTCTCTAGTTCTTTCTATTGTTACTGAATATATGGGTTACATCCATGAATTTTTAAATTCCTAAAAGCTCATTATGCTGAATGGTTTTCGTGCTTTATTTGAATGCAGCCATGCTATTGGTCATACTGATAGGCAGATATTTATAAAGCATTAATTCTAAGACTTGAAAAAAGAAAATAACTTATATGTTAAAAAAATCAACTATTGTATTCCTGTATTTTTCTTCAATCTCAGATGATTTCAGATTACATTTGAGAAAGTTTCATTTGAGAAAGTTTTTGTTATATTCTTAAACAATTTAATTTAATAGCTACATCTCTGCACAATTGGTTTAGCTAAATTATACCTTAAACCTGGAATGAAATTTAAAGGCTTAAATATGTGAATTCTAAACCACACAAGAAGTAAAAAAAAAAAAAGAGAGGTGTGAGGAAAATTAAGAAGCTTGTCATTCTTCTTCTTCCTCCTTGTAAAGCTAGCAAATTTTTTAAGTTAATGGTAGTTCAGCTGGATGAAATCAATCTGCCAATCATAGAAACAAAATAGTTTAAGGGCTTTCTTTATAGAATCTAACATTATTCTTGAAACTCTCCAATGATCCTTGTTGACTTGTTTTACTTTTAAGATTTTTTTCCCCTTTTTATTTTCATCAGATTTAGCTCTGAGTTTAACCTCATCTTAGCAAAGCAAAATTTCAGAGTAACACTGGAACTCAAAAGGATACAGAGAAGAATAGTTTTGCTGGGTTTTTTTTGGTTTTTGTTTTTTTTTTTTCCCCTGTAATCATAATTGTATTTCATATTACAAGTTCTTATTTTGGTGCCTTTTTACCTATACTGGTATTTCCCAGGGTCAAGGCAGAATATCAGTTATTTAGAGTAATCATCTGAACTGACATGTTGAAATATTTTTTCATGAAAAATCACTTATCATAAAAACAGCGGCAGATTTTAAAATAAGACTCCTGTCATTAACCTTCCTGTTGCCCTTGTCTCCAAATATTCTTCCAAGTGTTTTTACAATTAATTTTAAATCATTAAATGATATACGTTCTTTTTTCACTAAAATTTCAGATGCCAGAAAAGCTTTCTATCTACATCTTTAAGCTGTCCCAAATTTATTTTCTTTGTTAATATGCAGTCTCACACTTTATAGGTTAAATCTGTAACTAGTGCTATATCCAGCAGAGAAGGCAGTCATAGGAAGATTTTGATTCCCCCACCTGCAATTCTTTCCTCATCTTCTTAGTCTCATGTTTTGATAAACTTCAGTATTCAGACAAAAGGGCTGTTAAATATCTGCTTCATATTAGTAATTTTGATTTTCTTTGTTCTTTTGTTTCTCAAAGTTCCATTGTAATTTTTCTTTTAACATATCTCTGAAGTATCTCTTTCTTCTGAGGATTATGGCAAACACTAATCCAACTTGGGTATTGAAAATGACCTAATATATCAGTTTGGAATTCTTCCAGCTGAAGAAAATCTTATTCTTCTAGTCTCTATATATTTCTTTTCAGAATGTTATCTGTCACAAAAGAGGCCTTTGATCCACCAGTTAGAGCTGCATTTTTGTTTTGCTTGGTGATTTTTGCAGATAATTTTATCATTTATTCTGTTGTCATTTTTCCCATGTAGTATGCCGCAGCCAGTAGGTGTATATAAAAACACCTAGCTATCCTCTCTGTGTCAGTGTTGTGTACTTGTAGCTGGTCAGATTTAATGGAAATGAGTTTTGTCATACACAACCCAAATATTTTCAAAGTAAAGGAACTTTTCAGAGGCTTGATAGCAAACAAACCAAACCAAAACAAACCAAAAATTGTCTGAAGGTTTGTAGAATCACAGTAAGAATCACAGAATGGTTTGAGTTGGAAGGGATCTTAAAGGTCCCTATCCCATCTGCCTGGGATAGGGACATCTTTCAAAAGATCACATTCAACATGGCCTTCAACACCTCCAGAGATGGGGCGTCCACAACTTTGGGCAACCCATTCCAGCACCTCACAACTCTCATCATAAAAATGTCTTCCCTGTATCCAGTATAAATCTACCCAGTTTCTTACTAAAACCACTGAAAGAGAGCTGTTCTGCCATCTGGTTTTCATGTGACAACAAAACCTTATGTCATAAACTTGGATTTTCAGTTTGTATCTATGCTCGTCTTCATACATATAAATTTTTGTGTCATATAATCAGTTAAGCAGGAAAGCAGATACCTGTTTCACCACCAAGATTTTGCTTTAGGTGATAGTCACCAGATTTGCTACTGCTTAACTGATTTAGATCAGCAATTTTCAGGCAACATCACCTCTCTAACAATTCACTACTTTCATACATGGTCTCATATGTTTCCTCTAGGTAGAGTTAACTTGGATGCATAAGGCCTTAGGCTGCTTCTGCAGAACCTCAAATTTAGGTGTATTCCCCACAGGCATTATCTCTTTTATTCTTCAGGCAAAATTATTTATTATTATTATTATTATTATTATTACTATTATTATTATTGTTGTTTTTATTTTTATTTATTTATTTATTTATTACTACTCCATGTACATTACAAGAACAAATTGGGTGGAGAGGAGATGGCTACTTTTGGTTTGGTCTTGTCTTATTTCACAAGGCAACTGTTGACTCTTTACAGATACCATGTTTGGATCACCTGAAGATCCCATACCAGTAATGGCTAGAACCCCCAGGTTTCAGATAGACATGGAGAGACATGGATATTTCTATTTTCAGATAGAAAGTTCTTCATGTCTAGACAACTGCAGGACAGTTTGTCCATGAGAATGGTTTGTCCATTGATGATGAAAGATTTAAGCCCTAATTCACCTTTTGTTTGTTTAGCTCTTCACTGACTTTGGTGTCTGCAAAATTGTTTCTCTCTCCTATTCTCACTCCTCTCTCTACGAGCTGTTGAAAGACAGATTTTACCCTTAAATATTTTGTTACAGAGGCACTGAGTGATTCAGATTTGGCCAGTGGCAAGTTCATCTTAGAGCTACCTGGAGCTGGCTTTCTCCAAGATAGAGGCAGCTTCTGTTCTCTTCTCCTAGGTGCCACCTCTGCAGGACCTCCACTACTAACACTTTGACAGGTAAACACCATATCCACCTACCCATGTGCCAACAAACCTCACCTCTATCCTGGGAAGATGATGGAGCAAATCTTCTAAAAGCTATTATCTGGCACCTGAAAAAAGTAAGGTGATTGCAAACAGTCACCATAGATTTACCAAGAAAAAATTGTGCTTCAGTAACAGCACAGTCTTTTGTGATCAGACTTCAGTGACATGGATAAGCATTGGCTGGCAATCAGAATTCAGAGGCCGTAATCAGCAGCTACAAAGTCCAGCTGGAGGCCACTTAACAGGTGTTTCCCTTGAGTATCAATAATGGGGCCAAACTTCTTATTAATCCTGTGTGTCCTAAGTGTATTCCAGGGGGGAAACACCAAATTTTGCAGAGTAGTCAATATGGGAGGGCATGAAAGGGACCTGAGCAGGCTAGAAAATGGACTTACAGAAACCTTGTGAAATTTAATAAGGATAGACATTAAGTCATACATTTGGGATGTACTAACTCTATGCACTTGTACAGCAAGTGGGTGACATGTTTTCAGTGAGGACAATACAATATATTTGATGAATGCAATTTTTTACAGGCTGATGAAGTTCAAAGAAGCTGTTAGAAAATAAAAAATGGAAATACAATGGGAAAATCAGAGAAATACTAGGTCATTACTCATAAAGGGAAAATATCAGAAGTAATTCCCTAAAGTATTTTGTTTATTTAGTTTCTGAGGTTAAATGGTGAGGCATTTAATTAAATCAATTAAAAGAAAAAAAGGGTTTTTCTTTTTTATTGATTCTAAGCAGTAAGAAAACATCCTAAATTATCTCATTCATAAAGATGTTAAATTGGCTGTCCAATTAGTTATAGAGCAAATATCTAGACAGAAGAACATCAGCATGGGTTTGGCCAGGGATAATGTTATTTAGCTGTGCATTTGATATATGGTTACTGATACCACTTTTTTCTTTCCCTGGAGTATCAAGAGTGATTAACAAAGGAGGCAGGATGCAGGTTTCATTATTGATTACATTGTCTCCAACTTTGCACACAGATTTCTTTTTCCCAGTTTATAATAGCAATAATTACCTTATTAAAAGAATTTAAGTAGGATTAATGTAATTGAATGGCTAGGCTTGATAAGCCTTTTCAACTAAGATTTTGGTTGCCAACTCATCTCCAAGAAATGCTCTAACTTTCTTTTTTGTGAATATTTAGGTTCATCTTCTAGATTGGTTAAAAAATGGCCATACAACTTCTGCCAGCACCTTCATTTAAACAGGGCAAAAAAATGACAGAGACTGATCTCAAACACATTTTACCACTAGCCCCTGTTTCCTGACTATTCACAAAAATGCTATTTCCCAAGGTAATATGTATAATTTACCATGAGGAAATGATAAAATTTTCCTTCCACTTCTCAAATAAGTAATTTTCTGTTTAAATAGAGCTGAAAGCAAAGTTGGACTAATACTATTGAAAGAAAAAAGAATTGTTGCATTTTCCGGAAAATAAGGGGTCATTCATGCAGAATCCAGCTCAAACATTCAAAGAGGAAGCAAGGGGAAGATGGATATATTTCCTTAAGGATATTATTGATAGGAACCAGTGCTGAGCAAGAGGAAGCTTCACAAGGATGAAATTCTAGAAGAACATGTCTTACTCTGCTACTCTGCTTTAAACCTGCAGGTAATTGTTCTATAAATACATATAGAATCATAGAATATCCTAAGTTAGAAGGGAGCCACAAGGATCATCAAAACCCAACTCCTGGTGCTCTGACCAATTTTACCAGGCATAGTTGGTTGGTTTTTTTTGCCTTAGCTACAAAAGACCCCTGCTTAGCCAAGCCAGGCTTCTCCCTCAACTGCTTGACTTCTGGTGTTTTGGAATTGCCTATTCCTGTGTCCTCTGGAGGTGGTGCTTAAAATGACTGGCACTGATGGACGCCAGAACCTTCAAAAGCACTTTCCCAGGGGTCTTTACTCAGTAGTTCCCTGAGCAGCCCAGAGTCCGCTTTCTTCATATCTAGGCTTGAAGCTTTGCTGGCACTTTTCCTCCTGTCAACAGAGATTTTAAATTCATTTGCTTCATAGTCACTCTGCTCAAGACAGCCAGGAAACACCTCTTCACTCATGAGACCCCCCTCTGTTAAGAAGCAACAAATCAAGGAGGCTATTTTCCCTTGTCAGCTTCCTGTACAAAGTTTTCATACAAGTTTTTTTGGAACCTTCTGGACCTGTTTGTGTGAGCTCTGTTAACAGCTGTTAACATTCAGCAAATTGAAGGCCCCTGTAAGGACAAGGGCAGTTGATTTTGATGTGTCTCTTACTCCTTCAAAGACTAACATTGACCTCATTGTCCTGGCTCAGTTATCTGTAGGAGACTCCTGTATATATTGAGCTCCTGTATAGATAGAATTTGTGATTTCATGGAAAAATATATGTTCAATCTCAGATTTAGGTTATTTATTTTTAACAGAGCATGTCTTTTGTTCTTTTTATACATAAAACCTCAGATCTCAGAAAAAAAAAACAAAAACAGAAACAATGCATGTGAATATATTCCATTATGAATATCAATAAGTTTTGGATTATTCTAGTTTATTAGTCATTAAAACAGTATAACATTTTTCAACTAATATAGTTGGATTAGAAAAAAAAAAAGAAAGGACAGAAACACTTATTCTATTTCATTCCAGGGGCAGATAAGAAAGCAATACAGTTCTGTAGTTGCCTCCAAAGAAAGCTGCAATATTCACTCTTCCCAAGCAAATAAAGATTGGGTACAACATAATTACTGACTTGTATGACAGCTATGTGGCATGAGGGGTCTGAGTATTAACTGCAAGGAGTAAATATAGTCAAAATTTCAAAACTGAAAAAAAATTCTTGGAAGGATATACGCATCTCCTTGTTCTGTTTGCTAGCTGATCACACACATTGCTAAAATAGGAAATTATGAGTTGTAGACTGAGCTCTTTGAAGAGTGCAGAGGCTTCCACCATGCTTTCTTTTCCATGGAAACTAGGGCAGGGTAGAAAAGATTGTCCCCTCAGATCTCATTCTGTATACAATCAAGAGTCAGTAAACCAAAGAGTGAAATAGACAAGCATAAAACTGTCCATCCAGTAAGCAGGTGGAACTGAGCACTGGGAAAGAAACTTGAAATGAAAGGAAGGAGAAAGAATCATGAAAATTAAATAGAAGTGATCTTTAAAATAAATAAATGCAATATAAAAATAATTTGAAAAACAAAGCTCAGAAAAGCAGACTATCATTTTTTGAACTCTGACATAATCTTCCTAAATTTTGCAATTTTTCTAGGTCTGCTTAGCTTTTTTCATTAATAACTTAGTTTGAACGTAGATATTGACTAAGTAGTACTGTTTAGTGACTTCTAAACCCCATTATGCAAAGTTCTGTCAGAGATCTTCCTCTGAATAGTTAGGAAATTGTAAAAGTTGCCACATTATTTGACTAAATGCGCTGCTTGATAGAGGTGGTACATCCTGCCTCAGCAATTCATGGTTGGCTCACTTCTCTCATGTTATATGTAAATAGTTTTAAAACAGCAGCTGGACCAATGAAAAATAGGTAATAAACAATGAAGTGTGTATGAGGAAAGGCACTAGAAAAAGTTATTAAGCTATTTTTAATACTTCAATATAACTGTGTTCACTTCCCTGTTCTGTTTTTTTCTTCCAGACCTTCCTAGGAACAGCTGCAGCCTGAAGTGAAAGGGCATCACAGGTGGCCCCTCCTGCTGTGTCAGTCAGAGCAAGAGGTGACCAGAACTCCATTCCATCAATTGATGAATAAAAATATGCAAGTAGAGCTCCCCACAAGATAGGTACATTCTTGTCCATTCTTCCCCGTTGTTTTATTGTTTTGGTTTTTTTTTTTGGTTTTTTTTTTTTTTTTTGGTTTTTTTTTTTTTTAATGGGATTTGCTCTTAATATAGATTTTGGCGTTGACTTTTGGGAACCAGACCTAAGAAAGATAATGGGGAGTTGGGTGAAAGAGAGATAATCCTTCATTATCTCCTCCATGAATACCTGCAGCTGGGAGTTTAGTCTATTTGTATTAATTGTAACTTACAATGTCATGTTGTCTTTGAACTCCATTAACTTACATTTTACTTTGAGGGGTTTGTTCACTTAACTAAATATGGAATTATATTGCTATATTTTATCCCTTTGCAAATTAGTTATATTTCTGGTAATAAGGTGAAAGCTTAAGCACTAACATGACCATTAATGCAAGAAATGTTTTTGCACAGGTAGATATTATTTTCATGGAGAATAGTCAGATAAGTATGGATAAGTACTTTGGTACACAAAATTCCCAAAGATATAAATCACAGAAAAAAGGAGGAATTAATTTGGCTAAACATACACATTAAGACTGTCTGCACCTGAGCTAATCACTTCAGGCTCCCTAGAAGTCAAAGAAGAGAAACAAGCACTTCTAGGTCACAATTCTTCTTATCCTAAAATAGGCATCTGAAGTAGGTCAGATGAACTGCGCCCTGAGAGTGCCTATTATTCTCTACCAACTATAAAGAGAGCCCTGGCTTATTAATTCAGATTCAATGTAGATGTTTAAGGAAGATGAGATGAGTCCCATTCAGGGAATCCAGAACGACTATTCAGAGACCAATAGCAAGAAGTGATAATTCTTGTTTTCCAGATCTATACAGGATACAAGATAATAACATACATCTAAACACTGATTTTTAGGTTCTTCAGTCATTTAGGTATTTCGGAATATTTAATCTTATTTCATGCCTTATTTTCTTTCGGCTTAGAGAAACTACTATCAACTTTTTACTACTGTATTTCAGTCTAATGATCCATGACTCATATTCTCTATCACTAAGAAAGATGAAAGCTTTCCTCAACCTTAACAGACTTTTATGAACAAAAACTTAACAAAGCAAAGAAATTCACCTTTTCATCTATTAGAAAAGTCCTGTACTACCAATAGCTTGGGAAATATAACAATAAGGACAGATCTGCTACTAGGCTCACTAGTATAGCTTGATTTCAGCAGGAGTGCTATGAACATTTTGTCAAATGAATATCCGAGTTTCAAATCAAGCCAAAAATGCCTTGGATTTTCTCTTCCAAATTTATGTGGAGAAATAATGGAGTCCAAATATATTTCTCCTCCATAACTGTGACTCTCTTTCAGCAGTGAAAATACTGCCTTATTTAAGAAGATTTTGGTTCAAATGAGAGAACAAAACAGTAGCTAACATAAAAGGATTTTTAATGAAAAATATTTTGAAGCTGATATACCAATATCTTAACTAATAATTCAGACCATTATCCACTTAAAGTATATATGGATAGTTTATAATGCCTCTAATCAGTAAATAAGTAAATTTTACAGTGTCATTGAAAAATTTCTGATCTAAAAGGTTATTTTTGAGTCTCTATTTATCATAGCAACGAAAGTATTCCATTACATTTTATCACTGTCAATGTGGGTATATTATGTTCATCTCAAAAAGAAAATCTAAATGAAAAAGAAACCTAACTCATAAATTTTATCATTTTTCAAGTTATTTGTTGGAGAGGAACTGAAATAGTAGTTTCAGATAACATTTTTTTCCTAGTCTTTGGTATCCCAAATAAGAGAAAGAGCAATGAGGATAATAGAAGAAATATTAATAGGATTTATAGCCCATTGAATTATCAGGATGCCTTCAACCGACTTTGGGCTTTTCATCAGATTCTAAAGTAAAGAAATTCATTGAATTACTTTGAGTACTTGGAGCTTGGTAACAAAAGGAGTTTGAGAAAAAAAGAAGGAATGCTGTAGCTTTTGAGATTTCTTCTAGTTCTGTCATTCTACATAAGGATACTTGTAACAAGCAAGATACATCTAAGCAGAAAGTAATAATGAGATAAATGTTATTTAACTTCTATCATCTTAAAATCTTGCTACCATCTAAAAATTAAGCATTTAAGTAGTTTATAAAGTCTTCTTCTACACAAAATAAGAACCTCTACAAATTATTGTGAAATACAGAACTTCTACACCGATTTTAGGTTAATTTCACTCTGGTTGGTGATTCTATTTACTGACCATAAATGAAATTTAGACATCTAATGAATAAAAATTACTAGCTTCTAAAGAGCTAGAGTTTTTTGTACCGCACCCATCCTGAAACCCTTGAAACCTTGAAAAAAATATAATATTAACACTTGTGTGTGTGTATTCTGGTGGGAGAAACCACCAGCAAGAAATCCTTTTGTCAAGAGGAGAGAAAAAAATATCTCCTTCACTTCATTTAGTGAATTCAATAAGTAGTACTGTTATTTAAGCTACCTAAATATACATTTGTTTAGCAATGTATTTCGGGTATTTCATACTTGAATCCTTTGGAATTTTGGTTTGATTGGGTTTTGGTGGGTTTTTTTTTAAGATATCCCTACAGTAAGAGTTTTCTTAATGCTGAACTTTCTTGTGTGGATTACTTTGGTTCTGAGTAGATTAAAGCCCAGATTTCAGCCTTTGCCTCCATGGAGGCATAATGGAGATTTAACAGACTTTGTTTCATAACTTAGAGCTGCTTTTTATGAACATATTAATCTCATACCTTAACCTTTCACCATTTATCCTAACTGAAATGTTACAGGAGTATTGTGGTCCTTAATACAGGAGTATTAAGTGGTTTACTGGAAACCGACATAAAATAAAAAGAAAACATGTGTATGTAATGGAACACATCGATGCAGAGTAGCACCCACATGGAAGTTTTATCTTCATTCCAAGTGCTTGAAATAATGCAAGGATGTATTCTGTCCCATGATGCTGGTGTTCTAATGAAGTTGGGGTATGTAATTCGCACCATGACACCTTGTCTGTGCATATTCTCTACTCAGGGCTGCTGAGGCCACACATACGTTCAGTTCTGAGCTCCTTAGTCCAAGAGAAGCATGGATATACTGGAGAAAGGAGAGAAATGGGCTGCAAAAAACATTAAGGGACTGGAGCACCTGACATATGAAGAAAGCCTGAGAGAAGCTGTGACTCCCTAATCTGAAGAAAAGAAGGCTTGGGGGTAATCTTACCAACGTGCTTGAAGGGATGGTGTGAAGTTAGAGCCAGGATCTCTTCAGTGATGCCCAGTGAGAGGACCTGAGGCAATAGACTGTCACTGAAATACACAAAGTTCCACCTGAACATCAGGTGTTCCTTTCACAGGAAACATCTGTGAAAAAATAACTGAGGTCAGGGTGGTTGAGCATTGGCACAGACTGCCCCAGGAGGCTGTGGACTTGTTCCAAAGCCCATCTGGACATTGCTCTGGGCAGCCTCATCTAGGTGGTCCTGCTTGAGCAGGGTGGCGGGACCTCAAACCTCCAGAGCTTCCTTCCAACCTCAGCCCTTTGATACTGATATCAAAACCAATGCATTGTAACTGTGCTGAGCCAATATAATGAGACTCAAACTTTGTCAGGAAAGCTAGTTTATTTGTACTGCTCTAATTATACAGCACTGTGGTCTCTCACTCTGTAAATAGTATAATAGGAGCTATCTGAGCTGTCTGAGCTATAGCATCACAGCAAAATGCTTTTTTTTTAAGTCAAACACAGATTATCAGGACCACAGATTTATATCCAAGTATTTTAATTTGACACAACACACCCATAGAGAAAATTACAGAATAAAATTGGATACTGTTAGCTAGACAGCAGATTGTTACTTTTAGGTGTTATTAAAAGAAGTGAATAAGCAGTTGGCAGAGTTATCAGATCATCTGTTTGCATGTCTGTTTCTCCTTCTCTCCTTCTGTTTAACTAAAATGTCTGTACAGTCTAGCATACCAGTCACTGGAAATTGTGCCGTTTGTCCAACAGAAATATTTTTATATGAAAATTGACCATTTTTTATTCCCTATTTTACTTAGTCTCAAGTGTCCATCCTTTTTCCATATCTGAAAAAATAGATTGAAATTTAATCCCAACAGTGTATTAGACTTTGACAAATTTCTACTCTATAAGAAGAAGTAGACATCTGTAAGTTCCTGAAAGATTTCATATAATTTCTTGAAGGGATGTAAGTGGAATTCCAAGGTTTCTTTTGGAAAAGCTGCATTTAGGACATGCTTGTGGAATACATACTTTCATTGTTTTACTTGTGCTCAGCCAACAACACAAATTACAAATGCTAAACTGTCAAAGACTCTCCCATCTAAGGCACCTCTCCAGATCAGTCTAAATCTATGTCCATGAGGAAGAACAGTGCATGGAGACAAGGCTAGATTAGAAAACAGACTGAGAAACAAATTTGATTAACACATCTAAGGCTTAAATTTTAGGGGGTTGATCTTATCCTCCTGTTGCTACAGTTTTAGTCTAGGAAAGTTTACCTTCTAAATAATCAAGATTGTGATGCTCTGTCTCTAATATTTAAATCTTGGGTTTAGTAGCAGTCTTCATTTGGAAGTGGGTTACAGTTTCAGAAATTTGAGGTGCCTGTTGCCAGATCCTTAATCTGTAAAATGAGTTTGTATTACTAGCAGGAACCTAGGGGGGAAAAATGAAATCATTGACTGATCAGTAATCTTAAAATATAGAACAATAAAAATATTTTTTCATTTTTCCAAATTAATTTTAGAGAATAATTCTATAGATATTAAAGCACAAGAATTTATCTTTATTTTTATTTTGCTTTCTTTTATTCCTTAGTCTTCTATTACTCCCCCACTGTTAAAACAAAAAGTATGTAATCTATTTGAAAGGTAGCAAGAATTTCCATCACTTAAGCAAACTGCTTGGGGGAGAAGTACCAAGGTTACCCAATAATTTGAACAAAAATAAGCTACCAGCTAGTGGGGAGGGTAGAAAATATGAAAATTCTTCAAAGGAAGCAGAGAATGAATCTTCATATTTTGAACAAAATGAATGAAGCATATATTCACATCTTCAGAGTATCCTGTTCAAAGGCTATTGAAAATGTCTCTTTCTTTTAAACCTGTCCAACTCCTCTCCACAGGATATAATTTAATCGTAGTACATACGTATATATTGTGCATTCCCATCTATGTGGGCTGGAATATCACACTATGCATTCTGAAACAGAAATGTGCTTTTTTATTTTTTTGAACAATCACATCACTTATGTTACTGACAGTGCAAAGAATGTGCTTCAGTCATTGAATATTTAAGTTCTTCAAAATCCATGGATTAATGAAGACAGTATGTCCATCCAAGTGAACAATTGCTTCATGGGGAGCCTGTGCATCTCAAATTAGTTAATTTTTGGACTTTAAATTGGCCCCTGTTCCTGTTGTTTAAAGCCAGCAAAAAGTAGCACTGGCAGGAAAGCTGTCTGCCAGAAAAGGGCATTTTCAAAGTCACACAGCATGAACATCTTCTTGTCAAGACCCATTACAAGAAAGAAGTAAGTGGCATTTCAAAGGAATTGTGAAGAGGGGTGTGGGGGTGAGGTTGGTGTTTGGGTTTTTTTTTGGTTGTTTTTTTTTAATATTATTTGTAACCATCTGGGTATGAAGTACCTGCTACCTACTCTGAGAATATTGGGGCATCTCTCTGTGACAAGAAAACAGAGGTATGTTTGGAATAAGGAAATCTAAGTATTATATTTCTTACTTTCTTTCACGTCTTTTAAATTTTGTTTTAAATTACTCCTTTAAATTTTGATGCAGACATTTCACTTGTATTGCATTACATTAGGTTAAACATATTCTGTGATGTGACATAATTTGATGTGACTTGACCAAACCAGATGAAAATGTCTTGTTGTATTGCTTATTCAAAGAGAAAAAACTGTCTGTATTTTAATTTGCTTTTAAAGCTATTCAAAAATTATTTATGAAAAGTTAAATAGGTCCTCTTATATGTCAATTTCTTATAGTCCTGTGACAGAAAAAGTAGCAAGTCTACTCTAAGGTTCAGATGTAGACATTAAAAACAATCAAAATCACTGACAATATTTATAAAGTTTGAATTTCCACTTAGTTCATAGGCATTCTATAGGATATTGCATTATTTCTACTTGTGCAACTATTTTTTAAGTTAATAATCAGTGCCCATTTTAAGAAGGCTTTTAACTGACAAAAAATTTTGCAAATACAAATTCCAAGTTGGAGTTTTTGTGGCAATATCAATTCCTATATAAAGATCTTTGCACATATTTTTCTGCCCATTTTATTTAAGTGCAGAGTTAGAATTGTAATCTTCCTTCTAGCTCTGGAAAACTCTGTTATGAGTCTGCTGTTAGAGTTTTTGCTCATAGATCTTCTTAGCAAGTAGGAAGGTGTTTTACAAATTCCCACAGGCCCATGTACTTTTCTGTCTAACATTTTAAATCATCCATCAATACATTTGAGAAGAAAAATGCTGAAAAATTGAGGAGAGGAATCAGTAGCTGACACCTTACTGATAATTAGCAGTATTGTTTCCTGGTCTTTTAATATGTGGGTCCTTGATCATCAAAACAATTGTAGTTTCTATCCTTGTGGCTATCCAGAGACCAGGACTGCAGTTGCTAGTATTTCTTCAGACAGTTTGATGGAAACACAGGGTTTTTATGAGGCATGCTGGCAATAAATAGTGATTTATAAATGCCCTGTTATTCCATCTACTGCCAGATATGGACATGGTCCTTCAGCTGCTCACTTTGAAAGGTAATTTGGAAGAAAAACACATCCTAGTTCTGTGTATCTGCAGACCCACATCTGTCTACATGGATAGGTAAAAACAGATGACTGTCTGATAAAGGCATGTTGTTCAGCTCTAGTAAGGGCAATTTACAACTTTGTAGTGAAATTCTTTGGATTTCCTCGGTATTCATATAGTCTGAATTTGCTGCCATTAACTACAGCACTGCACTGTGAGGAAGACACAAATCTTTGAATCTTCAAGTTATGTACAAGCAGAGGAATTCAGGTTTGTCTTCACCCATCCATGCAGATCTGTTTTCCAAAGGCCAAAATGCAGGAGGGAATACGGCCTTTACAGTGCATGGAGAAGTTTATAACGCATGAGGATATAGGGGGAAAAGTCAACATCCAGGAGATTTCAGAAATTCTTTGTATATCACAAAGAAGTACTCTGAGAGTCCCTAGGCTGGAAAGTCATGAATGGTTGATTACCCAGTTAGAAGTTTTTCCAGAGTGTATATCCAAAGGGGTGTTACTGAGTGATGTGGACTGAAAGATGTGGTTTGGATGACTAGACCGCCATGTTCCTGATTGCTTTACTGTGATGAAATTCAACCATGTAGCCTCATAATACAGTATTGCCAGTGTTAGTAACAGGCCATAGACTTTGTCCTGAGTCTATCCAGGCTCAGGAAAAAGGCTTGTCAAGTCTGTTCTGAGTGTGTTTCTCTTGACCTGTCTCCAGCCCTTACCTGATTTCACTTTGGAAGCATCTCTCTAACTATGGGTTAACCAATTATAATCTGGTTTACTGCTGTTTATATTTGTGTGGTACTGTAGTTTGATATATAGGTAGCAAGCATTTTTTCCAGGTAGAAAGAGATATTTCTGCCTGGAAGGACAGTAGAGGTTTTCAGAATCAGAGGCACAGGATGCAGCACAGACAGTGCAACTGTGTGGTGATAAGGAATGGTGACAAGATGGTGAGATTGTGTAGAAAAAGCTCATTTGCACCCACAAAGGAGGACAGAGACAACAGTGGATTGGTGAGCTAAAATTCTGGTCTAGTTTCTCCGAGGTTCACCACAGGAGTCATCACCCTGTTAAAGGCCTACCTCCACAGGATCAGAGGATCACAGGGACACAGGGAGGCAGGAATCCAAATTACATGCTCCTGAGGAGCACCCTGCCCAGGCTCATCCCACTCAGCCTCACTACTGTTGGAGCTGGGGATGTGGAGCAGGGGAAATCAGCTCCAACAGCCTTACCTCTTTCAAGCTGCCAAATCTGAGTTTCCCCTAGTACTGGAGACCCCACATCTATAATCAGCTCAGTAATGATTACTTAAAAAGTAACACAGGTCTAGAGCTGGACAAACTTGTTTTAGGGGTAACAAAAGACACATAGAAACATTATCTGACATATATAAAAGGCATCACGCAAAGTAAACTTGGATGAAGTCTGGAGCTTCAGATCACTGAAGAAAAGAAAGTTGTAAAAGGCCCTAAATGTGGAAAAGAATACAAAAATGAATGGTGGAATAGAAAATCATCAGCATGAGCACCATATTCCTTCCAACAAAGAGACTTCAGATGTTGGCAACATGATAACGCCCTCACCACCATGAATACCATGTTGAAACTACTGACCACAAAGTCAGTGTGTTTGATTGAATTTCAGAGAACCCGAGTGATTGAAAAAAAAAAGAAAAACTGGTAAAAGTGTTTCTGGTTGAAGAAGGCATTTGAACATGTCCAAGGAGGGAGCCTCCATGACAATCTGTGCCAACGCTCAGTCAACCTGACCTTACTTTTTTTCACAGTGGAAAATGTTTCCTGATGTTCAGGTAGAACTTCCTGTATTATAGTGAGAGTCCATTGTCTCTGGTCCTCTCAGTGGGCATCACTGAAAGCTGTGTTGCCCTTCCACCTAATGGTAGACTTTACCTATCTTAGATTATCATGAAGGGCCACCCCTGCAGCCCACACCTCAAAGACCTTACCACCTAAAGGTAATAAAAGTATTCATGTGATTGAGGATTTGTGGCTTTTTCTTGATGCCAACAGAAGTTGAGTTATTAGTTAAAGCAGTAATTTACAAACCCCAAAAGAGGAGAAGCTAAAGGCACACACATTCAAAAAATAATCTCTTGAGTAAAGAGAATATGATATTTTTTGATTTCACTATGTTTAATTATCACAAGAGTGGTATGGTTATAAGTGTCCCTAAGGAGTTGTGATTCCATTGTGCTCCATGTAGACACAGGACTATAAGCTTTGGATTTACATGGGTTTCAATCTGAAAATTTGCTGACCTAGAATGAAATACATCAATTCGTATTTCATTTCATTTCAAAGCTCATATGTGAAACTCAGTGGCACAGCAAGCCCTCTAATACCATTGGATATTACAATTTGATCTTTAAAAGTTGGTGTTTAACTGACCAAGAGATCTTTCCATGACAAAAAAGAATTTACAGTTATATCAAAGACACAACAAAAATCACCCATGTTAATTGTATGTAGAAGGGAAATAATAATTTGAATGAATGTGACTAAAATGCTTCAATAAAGCCTTTTTCTGATAGTAGAAACTCAGATGTGTTAAAACTTGAGAAGCAGGTGTGCAAAGTGCCTTTTTTCATCCGAATGGTGGGAAACTCTGGTAACTGCTGACCCATGGAGAGTGTTAAGAATTATTTTACTGTAGGCTGCAGGTAGCTGCTTCTGAAATACAGCATTTCTTTAAGGTGAATATAACGGAATTTGACATGCATAAAAAATGAGTAAACAGTATGTATGTAGCATGCATCACTGTGACATTCATACAGTCTGGGTTTGGCAACAGTTTGGTTTTGTAGGCTACTTTTGACATTTAAACAGAAGCGAAGAATCTTTCTGGAAGAAGCTGTGTTTGCTCACCAGGTATGAATATAGAGATGTATTTATATCGTAGCAAAGGCCATTCTCGGGCAAAAAATTCTGTAGAATTTTTGTTGGAGGTGACATGTTGCAGTTGAGGTATTTTGAGGAAAAATAGCTTGAATACCACCTGAGAAAAATATATTTTGGTCTAATGATGAATGTTCCAATTATATGAACATGACCTTCACTTGGCATAAATCATCTGAAGCTCCCTTGACTCTGTTTTATCATTTCCATTTCACGTTTTTATGATGTTTATTTATCAGTATATTACACCTTCTGCTTTGTATTGAGGGATCTGGCAAATTTTTGGTACTTTGGGAATTTTCTGCTTCTGGAAATGGTGTTCAAATTTACATTTATAATGCATACTACTGGGAAAGAAGCCTCCCCCCCAAAAAACCACAAACAAACTGTTCTACTTAAACCACTTTTTTTTTTTCCTTAAGTTGAGATGAGGCATGGGTTGTTTGTTTTCTATTTCTATTTTTTTTTCTCTAGTAATATAGTAATGTTTGCAACCTCCTGGAAATGGACTTTGAGGGGCTAAAGCTTTTTACAACTGTGTAATAGATATAAAGATCAGACTCCAAGAATTTAAAAAAAAATCATAATTCAATAAACCAGCTGTCATGGTTTGACACTGGCACAATGCCAGTGCCCCCATGAAGATACCCTCTCCCTGGTTTCTGCTGTGAGATGTGACCAGGAATAAGCAAGGCAGGCTCCTACTTAGGAAAGAAAAGAAAACAGAACTTTATTAACTACTCTACAACTACAAATAAAAAGGAACACACAGGGAAATGAAAACCTCACAAATGCATTTTCTTCTCCCCCCACCAAATTTCCAACACAATACATTTATTCCTCAAATCACCAACTCTCGGTCCAGCACCACCTTTTAGACAATCAATCCTCAGTTCATCAAGAGGAGAGGAGTCCTTCTTGTACCATGGGCTTCCCCTGGAAACACAGCTGAAGCCTCGTGTGTTTCTGTGTCACTCGTGGCACTGCCCGGAGTACATCTGCCGTCGTGACTTCTTCCTTTCATGTCCAGTGCTCTCACCACTGAACACAGACCAGAGCTGCTTCTAGGGTTGTCTTTTTTAAGGATGCTCTGTCCCGATCCAAAAAAGGCACAGTCTCACCTTTGGGACACCTGTCCCCACAATCTCTCCTTTGGGACACCTGTCCCCCCCATATTTTTTCACCCCCTGGGGCCGAGGGGCACCAACACTGAACCCTCTTGGTTCTGTGGCCATTGCCTCCCCCTAGAATGCAGTCTCTGTGTCACAAGGAACATGGGTCTGTCCATGGCTGTACAAAAAGAGTCCAGCAAAAGCCACTCCATCATCTCTTCTCACTAGGATTCTTCTCTACTCTTCTACTATCTCTTGCTCGCCCAGACCTCTCTCATACTTGCACATTTCCTTCCTCATCTTCCACTCTATCTTCCAGGAGAGGTCAATGATCTGTAAAGTTCTCATTCTCCAAAAAGGGGTTAAAAGCTCCTACAAGCGGCCGGCTGAACCCCCCTCTTCTTCTCCGTCCCAGCCATGCTGCCGGCACAGGCCCATGTTTATCAAGCTTCAAGGTTACAGTCCCAGGCAGCGGCTCTCTCTCTCTCTCTCTCTCTCTCTCTGTGTCTCTCAGGGGGGGCTGCCCGATGGCTCCCGGTGTCTCTCTCTCTTTCTCTCTTCCACCCTTCCACCCCCGGGGTCAGGCCTACCTCTCTTGGCCTCATGGCTTTCCCCTCCCCCTGCCCAGCCAGCAGCTGGGCCGGGGGAGAGACCCGAACTCTTTCCCGCCGGAAACCCAAGAGAACCCTCCCAGGGGAGAGCTCTGCTTTTAACCCCGTGTTCTCAGAGGCGTGTCCATGTCCCAATGGCCAGGTTAAATGCCAATATTAAAGCCTGAATATCCATTGGCCAAAAACACAGCATCCCAAAAAACACATTTCCTGTCAAACTACCACACCAGCTCTGCATTAATTAGCATGTTGCTGCATTCATATAAATCGCCTCCACATGTGCAATGAATGCTAAGATCCATATTGCATTTAGGTAGGAAGGTTTTTGTGGCATGGACTGCAGAGGTGGCCCTTCATGATTATCTAAGATAGATAAAGTCCATCATTGCTTGGAAGGTCAGCACAGCTTCTAGCACCTGGGGAATTTTGGGTCTTGCTCATTAAGGCATTCGCTGTATGTGCTGGCTGGGCGTGCCTAGTTTTCTTGATGAAAGAAGTTTAGGACTGTTGGTCTCTACATCTTTTCTGTTTTCCAGCCTTGAAGGTAGAAGAAATAGTCCTTTTTTGTCTGTGTATGTACATGGATGGATGGATGGATGGATGGATAGATGTTCTTTGGGGTTCTGTTCAAATTGCTTTATTTTCTTTAGTTTTGCCCATGATGACTATGGGCAAAACTAAAGAAAATAAAGCAATTTGAACAGAACCCCAAAGATTTGGGGTTCTGTTTTTTGCCCATGGGTTTGGATATTCTATCTATCCTTTTCCTCATTCTATGACTCCAAAAACTATTCTAGATTTTCTTTTTTCTTCTGCTTAAATGTAAGAAGACCCTTTCCAGAGGCATAAAGCATATGTCTGTTGGGCATTTCTAGTTCTTTTATGTGGTCTTTTGAGAGATTTCATCACATGCTTCCTCAAGTCCTCTGCTGCTCCAATGGGTAGCACACCTTATGAGACGAAAATTTTGGAAGAGTTTTCGCTCAATAATGGATAATTTTTTTCCCTCTTGCTCTTTTTAGATGCAACATACCTCTAATTTATCTGGTTCTTCTAGGAATACAGCTTAATATATTGAGTTATAATTATTCCTCTTAATTCTTCTTCACTTTTTTGTCAATGTGCTCACTAACAGCATCTTTTCTTGCTTTGCAGTAGCCAGCCTAGTAGCCAGTTCCAAGGAAGTCACTTGTGATTTGGGGATTTCTGTGGTGACCACAGTGAATGTTCACAGGGTAATAATACTTCAGGGGAGGGTCAGACCTAACACTTATGCCCAGAACAAGTTGTGCATCTTTCAAAAAACCATCAGTTCACTAACATTTGTGCTATGTATTTGTAGATCATGTGTGAAACTCTGTTTTCAGCTTACTTCTGTATTGTCCTGAAAAGAGATACATGATTTACAGGTTTCATTTTCCCCTGAAATAGCATACTTCTGAATTTTCTGCAGAATAGTTAGAGGATTCACTGGAGTCTGAGTAAACAATCTGAGTTAAAGAAAAACTGCATAGAACTCAAGCATTGTAAATAGGGTAATTCAAACAAGAAAGTTTTCTGAGACAGCTTTATTTTGGGGTGTGAATTTTAAATTCAGAGTGAAAGTGTGTCCACATCTCCTTTGTTTTTCCTCCACATTTTTTTACTTGGGTTCTAAACAACCAGCTCCCTATGCAGATGTGTGAGTTGCTTTCCTGAATTTTGGTCATCAGTGAGACCTGAGAAGTGTGAGAGAGGTTTTCTGTGCTCTGTGGCTGGAGTCGATCAGCACTGTATAATTGCTGGTGCTGCATTGGGCAGCAACAACACAAACAAGCCTGTTTAGCTGTCGTAGCTTCATTCTTTGTCAGCTCACCTACAAGAGGAGATAACCATGCTCATGACTGGGCTTATACATTAGCTCCAAGCCAGAATTCATACTGAAGGATCCTTTGTGTGGAAGAAACATATGTGTAATCAGGTATATGCTTCTCTCTTTAGCTTTTTATATGCAATTGTGTGTGTAAATATGGTCTTTTTATCCATGTTTTACTCCTGATTCAGGCAGTCTCTGCCCAGTGGGCTCTGTGCAGGAACCTGATTGCCTCAATTTGAGTGGTGACTTCTTCAACAGTTGGCTAGATTTTTGTATGATGATTTGACTCTACAAAATCTGCAACTCCACAGATTCAGACCAGAGGTATTGTTGACATCCTGTGATGTCCTGTCATACAGGTGAGTCAGACAAGAATGTATTTGAGAAACTGTTGGTGAATATTACAGGGAACATCTGCATGTGTTCAGGAGCTTGTAGGCATTGAGTTTGCAACGGGTTTGCAAATGTTCATGCAACCAGGTGAGTAAAACAAAATATTTTTTAAAATAAACACATACTAACATACATGCACAAGTATTTCTTATCTGTCCATTGTAAGTATATGTTTTAGTTGAGCATCCGAAAACATGCATCTATTCAATGAGCAACACTATCTAACTCTCACACATTATTGGAATCAGAATAACTATCTCAATATTAGAAAGCATTGTGGTTACTAATAAAAGTGTTGTTTGAAAGAGAAGTATAATCTGAGTTCTGTATTTTCTGGCTGCCTCTTTCTCTGCAGGTTATCTGATCTCATAAGGGAGCTGAAGTTCTTGCTGGAGGCTGTGTTGGAGGCTGCCTCACACATTGCCACTGATGGTCCTGAAATTCCCTTTCCCTTTCCTGTCAACATCTGGGACATAAAAGGAGATACTCCCAGCATAGACACCACTACTACTTAAGCCCAACAATTATGCTCTGGTCTGCTGCTTTGAAACTCAAAGAAACAAACAAATAAACCAGCTTTAGGGACAGAAGGGGAAGGTTTCCTCAGTTTATTTTTTTAACAGCAGTAGAGTAAAAAGAAACATAGCTCTACCAAATGGATTTAGAAAGCCAGAGGCTATAGCAGGTGATGGCAAAATTCAGAATCAATCATTTTTTGTATTGCATTTAGCATTGAATTTCATACATTTATAATCATCCTCTCTTCAGTACCAGCATCTTGCCCAGTATTGATATTCTGGCAGGTATTATAAATTAAGCACGATAACCCCACTATTCAATGTCTACAGAAAATACAAAATTGTTAAAGATGGACATATAATTTATGAGATTTTTTTTCTTTACTGAGTTCATGGGGTTTCATTTTTTCTTATTTTCATTGTCACTTTATATGTTCGACAACTTTGCTTTACAGAACACGACTTTATTTGCTTCTAGGAAATTACATTAAAGATTTTACTCAGCGAAAGCTAGTGAAAATAATGGGGAACAGAATATTGTTGTATATTATTTATTCATTTCAGATCAAGTAGCATTTAATATGTGCTTGTGTTTACATAATAAATTCTACCACCTCAAGAAAATAAAGGGGATTATTTTACTTCAAAATTTTAGACTATTGCTAACAGGACAAACAGACCCAATTCAAATCTTTTTCAAATGTTTTCCCCAGCAGATCAAATTTTTTAGATACAATCCATAAATAAAAAACTTAACTGTGAAATTTTTCAGAATATGTACTGAGTGATACCCCCAGTTTTAGTGGTTTAAACCAAGAAAAAAAAATTATTTCAAATTTACATTTATGTGCTTATTTGGCTCTATTTTATTGTGAGTATGGTATGTTTATTGTAAAATACACTTGCATGTTGCTTCAGGTATAAAGATTATATAAAACATGTATGTGTGTGGACCTACTGCCCCCACCAGACTCTTATATGTTGAAACAAGATGGACCACCTTCAGGTATAGTATTGGTGAGGGTGGAGATATTAATCCCAAGATTTAAGTTTATAGGATATTTACTAGAGATGTCTTTCAAAAGATGAATAATTTGACACTGTTAACTTGTGCTCTTTCTAAACTGTGTTTTCATTTCTGTGCTGGAGTGTACTGTAGAATTGCATTCTCTGGTACTCAAGGATGTCAGTAAAAGTCATGAAAGGTAAATGTCTGTAAATTACTTTCAGAGTCATGTCTAACATATGTTTTATCTCTCCTTCAGCTGATTTTTTTATTTTGCTTTCCTTCTCAGTTAAGGTGAAGTGTCTACTCTTAGGAATATTTTAGTCAAAGGCATAACCTTTACTCATCTCTATTTTTCCCCTTCTTTCAGACAGGCAACTGCAAGGCATAATTGTTAGAGAAGCAGAAATTTCAAATCCTCACATGGTTCATTAAATAGCTAACATTCTGTTCTTATGTATGAAGAACAATGTTTTAAAAATAATTTAATTGTCTAAGCCAGATAAAATTTATTCAGCATAACAGCTGTATCATACAATTTTACAGAAATGGCAAGATATAACAATGCTATTGAAAGTAAATGAAACCCTTTGTTATATATATATATATATATATATTTTTTTTTTTAAACAGGAATATAAGGCTTCCCATTAAATTATGCTTATCTTGAAATGCAGAAGCTTAGCATAGGGGCTAAGACACAGATAACTAGGCCTGCTACAATGTTAATCTTCACTCCACTCAGTGGACATTGCCATACATTTTTGACCTTTTATCTCTCACTCAAGATGTACATTTGATGTTTAATTATACCCTTTATTGTCAACAGCTGCTAAAGAAGTAGAAAATGAGTATTAAAGCCTTCTTTAAAAAAAAGTAAATTCAATATCGAACAGAGTTCCGTAATAATATTATGTCCATCCTGTGCAACACAAGTTGAAAGCAAACATAGATTCCAATGAGCTATGTACTTGACAACAGCCTCTTAAATTTTAATGTGTATTTTTTGTGCCAATCTATCTAAAAGGTGTAAATATGTACTATCTGTCTTTCCACACCTAACCCATACAGCTCAGTACTCAGGAGTTCTTAGTGCACATCAGCAGTGACAAGAGTTATTGACTGAATATTCATGGGATTCCTTTCATTTTAATAGACTTTCTCATTCTGTGTCACTGTAATCTTTTCCCTTTCATAGGACTTTTTACAATGGAGAATCCCTCGACATATGTTATTCCTTCTTGATTTTCAAACATATGTTGGGCAAAGTTGTAAGGCTCATAAAACAATAGTTGTTCCTGTCCTGAGCAATTGCCAGGCTGCAGATTTCCCATGAATAAAATATTACATTTTTAAGTACTGAAAAAATAAAAAACCAACCTCACTATAGAAGAATCCCACAACAGACAGTTAGCAAGTATGCAGCTCACTCAGATGTGGCTATTACAGAGCAGTCACCTAAATTTATCATGCTTTTACTGCTGCTTTCTGAGTTAATCCAATTGCTATTCCAGAACAAGTGGAAGCACTAGAACTTTGTGCACCTGAGAGGGGCTGCCAACAACCTTAAATATCAGTAAAAAAAGCTGAAACACTGACCTCTATATTCCCCGGTGCTTCAGAATGTAATTAGGGGTGAAATCTTGCACACAGGATCCTGTTGCAAAACTGTCGCTCACCTCATGGGTGTTGTGTTTGATTCAAGGCTATGATTTGTGCCTTCCCTTCTTTGTAAATATTAATTTTATAGTAGAACCTGAATATGAATAGTTTCCTTTTAATTTTCTTCATAATTACTCAGAAACTCTGCCATCCTTACCCTGCCTTGACATGTCTTTGCTCAGACACTCCATACTCCTGTTCATTGGAACACTGAGATGGGTGCTGTGAATCCCTGTCAGTGCCATGAGACACCACAGATAGCAGAGTTGACATTGGCACACTCTTTTAAAGCAGTTTTCTATTTATAAACTACACATCAGTGGCTACAAAGCTCACTCAAAACCCCTGTGAGCTCCAGGCAGAGACCTTTTCTTTTTACAAACAGCCCTGTGTTCTGCTCAGAAAACCGATGGTGTCAAAAGCAAATGCAGAAATCATCCTGCATCTTCCACCTGACATCAGTATTCCTCACAGCTAAATTCAGTTTTAGCTCCAAAAGATTACATTTTGCTATTGTCCCTCTTTGTTCAGTACAAGCACACAGCAATTATCTCGCTTCCTATCTCTGTCTGTTTTACTGAAAGAGACAAGGATTTCTTCTTTTTTCCATCAAAATTGAAATGTAAATATTACTATTGAAAGCAACAAATGAAAACTTTGAGGATGAAAAATGACTGTTATCCACTAACATTTCAGTGATTCCAAATATAGGATTGTGACCTTTCCAAATTACAGGTTTTACATTATAATACAAGACGTTTTCAAAAAGAAAATAATTTTAATACTATTAGTCTAAAATAAATGTGTGCCTTCATATAATCAAAGGAAAGAGTGGGTGTATTTTGCCCCTGCTCTATAAATCAGAAAAAAAAGTGTGAGGATACACATCAAAAGCTGGAGATATCCTTAAGCTTCATGAAACCTGTACATTTGTAGTGTTTTACACATATTCCTGTAGTGTCTTAGAACAGGCCTGCTTCTGTACAGTTGCAGTAACTGCATTTACAGGGGCTTATTTTTATTCATAGCTAGATAAAAAATAAATATATATACATTCCCTGAATCAAAGTGAATTAAAAGGAAATGACATGCAAGGGGGAAGGTAGCTCAGATTTCTCATCAGCAGTCCAATCATGAGTGACCCACAGGCAACTTGAGACCTGCCCACACAATTACTCATGGAGTCTGCTTAGAAAAAGGCATCGCTGCCAGGAAAGTCTTTGTTACCTTGAATCCAAGTTTAGTGATGACCACCTATAATAGGAATTGGAGGGAGGAATGCAAAGTGCAAAGCACTGCATTAAACTGACACTATATATCATTTCTGGGCAGGCTGTACATTTTTATGTGATGCATTTTATAGACATAGAGAAATTTATGCAACTAAGTATGACCAACAGGGTAATTCCCAGTCTGGTTTCTCTTTTCAGTTGTGCCAGTCTCACTGAAGTTAACAGAGCTGCCTCAGTATGAGAGACAAAACTTTTTGAGTGTGCTGGATGAGAGTGGTACTTTCTCTCTCGTACCATGCTAGAGGCACACTAAACACTGTGAACTTCCAAGTAATGAAAAGCTGTGAGATCAAAGCACAACTACTTCTGTAGCCACCATGGCTAAAGTGACCACGGTTTAAGTGACTTCAAAAGCTTTAGGTGAGGAATGACTTCAGCATTTGAACTTAACCTAGAGTGATACTTCAGCAATATATAAAGGAGGTTTTTCTGCTGACTATCCTTCTGCTAGGGACAGATGTAATCAGTGTTCAACCGTTAGAAGGGAGGTATTTATTAGTATTTTTTTACTGGAATAAATCCATGTTGGGATGTGTGTAAGGTAGGATTCAAGTAATTTCCAAAATCATACAAAGTTCTTTCACCGATTTCAACAAAAGAAGGTTGTGTGTGAAGAAAACCTGAATGTTTTTATTGTTTAGTAGTTGGCTTTTAATGAAGTAAATACAAAATAACAACATGAACAGCATAAAAAGGATTAAAAATAATACAAAATAAATAAAATCTTTTCAGCCTAAAAATATCTCTGTACCTGAAATAAACTTTTACTTCTAGTTATTTCCCTGAGAAAAATATCACATTAGCTAACTCTGATAGCACTGTTTTATGATTAAATGAAATTATTCTTTCCACTTATTTGACAGCTGATCTGAAATAATTGATTCACTCATTCATTTGCACATACACAGAGTGCTGTTTTTGAAGAGACTGTCTTAATGTATTTTAGTAGAACATTGTTACATATCCACATGTGATATTCAGCATGAACATTGACTAATGTTACTTTACAATATATTGCATATTAAAAAAGCAACATTCCAGGTTGGTAGGAAAATCCAGAAGAAAGGAATCAGCCTGATTAAATGATTGAGCTGGAAGATGGCCTCTTCTCACCACATCATGTTTTCCAACTTTTTGCTATCTAATCATTTTCTTCAAGTGACAGACAGATATTTTTCTGCTATTTATTCCACCACCAAACAACTTCTAAAAAAACAGAGTTCCTATATGGCAAATCAGTGCCAAAATAATAATTTTTTAATTAATCTGAAAAATGCGGGATGCTTATGTATTGCTGTTTACTATACTGATTGAGTTTCATGTAATATTAAGAGTTTCTACTAATTAGTTCAATTATTACTGAACATACTCAGGGTTATCTCTCTAAAGAATCTGTGAAGTCACCTTTTTTACTATTCTGCCATAATACTGAAAGATGTTAAAGTTATGCACTTGAAGAAGGACATTACAACATCAGTGCTTTTTAATAGTTAACAATTTTATAAAAGCTGAGATCTTTAGCTGGATAGATTTGCAAACTCTGAGAATTTCCACTAAAATTAACTTTTACCTTTCAATTGACAAATCTCTCTTGATTATTTCCCAGCAGTCTTGGGAAACCACAGAGGTCCCAGCTGACTGGAGGCTGGCAAATATTGTCCTGATTGGCAAGAAGGGCAAGAAGGAGGATCCTGGAAACTGCAGGCCTGCCAGTCTCTCACTTCAGTGCCAGGCAAAGTTATGGAGATTATCCTGGAAGATAAACACCTGTAAGGTGTTGAAAAACACTTGTAAGACAACAGGCTCATTGGTTCATGAGAGAAAAGTCCTGCTTATCGAAACTAACTTCCTTTTATGACAATGAAATTCACCTGATTGATTAAGGGAAGACAGTTGATGTGATATTTTTGGATTTCAGTAACGTTTTTGATGAAGTCTCTCAGAGGATCCTGTTGGACAAGCTGTCCAGCTCACAGCTGGACAAACACATCTGGATAAACGCATCATGCAATGGGTGAGCAACTGGCTCACAGGTTGGGCACAAAGGGTTGTAGTGAATGGGGTGACATCAGAGTGGTGACCTGTCACTAGTGGGGTTCCACAGGGCTCCATCCTTGGCCCTGTGCTCTTCAACATCTTCATAAATGACTTGGACACAGGACTGGAAGGGATGCTAAGCAAGTTCTCAGATGACACAAAACTGGGAAGAGCTGTTGACTCCCTTGAGGACAGGGAGGCCCTGCAGAGAGGCCTTGACAAATCACAGGGCTGGGCAATCATCACCCATTTGAAGTCCAACAAGGGCAAGTGCCGGATTCTGCACCTGGGATGGGGCAACCCTGGATGTACAGACAGACTGGGGAATGAGAGGCTGGAGAGCAGTGCCATGGAAAGGGACCTGGGTCTCCTGGTCAATGACAAGTTGAACTTGAGTCAGCAGTGCCCTGGCAGCCAGGACAGCCAGCCCTGTCCTGGGGGCATCAGACACAGCATGACCAGCTGGGCAAGGGAGGGGATTGTCCTGTTCTGCTCTGAGCTGGGGCAGCCTCAGCTCAAACACAACTTCTTTGTGAGGGAAAAAGGAGGGGGAGACACTGATCTCTTCTCTGTTGTGCCCAGGGACAGGACCTGGGAGAATGGCCTGAAGTTGTGGTAGTGGAGGTTTAGGTTGGATATCAGGAAAAGGTTCTTCATCCAGAGGGTGCTTGGGCACTGGAACAGTTCCCCAGGGAAGTGGTCACAGCACCAGCCTGACAGAGCTCAAGAAGCATTTGGACAACACTCTCAGGAACATGGTGTGACTCTTGGGGATGGTGCTGTGCAGGACCAGGAGCTGGAAGGGATGATCCTTGAGGGTCCCTTCCAATCCTCCTGTGATTCTGTGATCATTTGATCCCCAAACATGTGATCCCCAGAATGAAATTGGCTAATAGTAAGCTTTCTTTAGGGATGCACTTCTGCAAAGGCAAATATATAAGTCCCTGCATATTAGAGTATTATATGTGGAGGAAAGAAAAGGGATTGTTGTGTGGACATTCTTCTCTGTTCAAGTGAAAGCACTTGTTGGGCTGAGATAGTAAAGTTATCCCAAATTGGTGAGACAAAGCAAAGTCCTCATTCAAACTAATATCAAACTCCTATAGACTCAGACTCACTATTGTGTTTAAGAAAGGGAATTCAGGAAACTCACAATATCGTGTCCAAGAAAAATGTATAGGCTTGGGCAATTTCTTTGAAAACTGTAGGTAATGATATGAGAACTACTGTAATAAGTGAAATGAAAAGAATACATAAAAATGATGATCTACTGTCTAATTTTGATGTATGGCGACTTCGCAGCTTATTTTTCAAGACTGACTCATTTACTCATTCTGAACACATAGAAGAGGTTTCAATAAAAAGTAAATGTAGCCATTTGATTTTGAACTCTGGTCTCCTTTGCCCTTCATTGCAAAGAGCTTCTTCCAGCTTTCTTAAGCGAATTACTGCTAAATTCAAAAGGTTTTCAGTAATATTGAAAGAGGGGTGGTCATTTTTCAAGCCCAAGTTTGTCATTATTGCTTTGAGTGTGAAATTTTTCAGAATCTTACACACAGCATGAATTATAATTTCAGAAAATCATGAAAAAAAGAAAATCCTCAGTGTTACTGAGAAAACCTCTGGGATCTCAGATGTCAGTTTGAGGAGAGAGATTGCTCTACGTATAAATTCATCTCTCCCAGAACTGACATCCAAGGTCCCAGAGCCTTTTCCATATTGCTAAAGAATTTTTTCATGCAATTCCAGCAATGCAGTGCATTCAATTCTTCACAAGAAATATTCAGCTATTTATATTGCAGACAGTCAGATATCTTGCTGACTCTAATAATATTAGAGCTCTTGGGAGCAGAGGTACCAAAATACCATATTGTTATAACTTTTCAATAATATTTCATAAATTAAAATCTACTATATATTTTGAAAGAAAAATATCATCTGGGAAAAGCAAACAAAATAATCCTAACAACATCAAAACCATAAGTCAATGAAGTATAATCTGTTAAAAATGCTGGATGTTCACATTTTAATATTGTGTGTGTGTGTGTGTGTGTGTGTGTGTATGTGTGTGTGTGTCTTTCGTGAGCATAAGGTAGAAGAAGTGCAAACTAGTATCTGTTCTGGGCTATCAGTCTCACTTTGGTGTTACAGCAACTTCCTCTGTGTACTGAAAACACTCTATGATTTCGGGGGAGGGGAAGGGAGAAGAAAAAAAAGAAGAAAAAAAGAAGAAAAAAAATTTAAAAATCAAAAAAGAAAAGAAAAAATAAAAAAATGAAGATAAGAAAAAGTAAGAAAATTCAAAAAGAAAAAAGAAAAGAAGAAAAAGAAAAAAAAAGGGTGAAGAAGAGAAAAGAAAAAAGGAAAAAGAAAAAAAGAAAGAAAAGAAGAAACAGTAAGAAAGGAAAATGGAGGGTAGGAGGGAGGGAAAAGCCTTCATTTGCTTCATTTTCAGATGGTCCTCTGAAAAGCTGTATGAATGGCCCTAAGGACACGAATCTGTGCAGTACAGCAAATTCCAGCTGAGGTCAGGGAACTTCATGGAGACTAAAACATCTGTTGTTGTGTAGTCGGGTGGGTAACTAGGATTTCAACTGAGAGGAATTCTAAAGGCAGCTGAGATTTTGCTAACTATTATTTTTATACATTTTCAGCTGAAGTTTTGGAAGCTTAAGGGATCCAAATAATCATTATCAATATATATTTCAATATATATTCCAGGATTAGAATTTTTGAAAGATAGGCTTGCCTGACTAAGGTAGTTTTGTTCTGAAATTATGCTTTTTGGGACATTTTTTCTTTTGCCTGCCTTTTAGAATCACATGGCCTTATTCCAGTCATTGTCATGACTGCAGCACAATAGCTGCATCAGCCATCATTTTTAAGCAGATGCATGATTTCTGGCTGAACTGCAAAAATACTTGTTATTGTTGACAACCACTTAACATCCAGAACAAATAGCTTTTCACACTGAAAACAAAAATATTAATTGATTTTAGATACAGTTATGTTTTTTAACAGCAGATTGGACAGCTCTGCAGTCTGGGAAGCAGCTAAATTATCTTTTGTTTTCTTTGTACCAGACATGCATAAAAATTTGGGAAGTGTATTTTATCTGTCACTTATGCTAGCAGCAGACTAAATTTGCCCATATCTGGCTTCATGCCCTAAAAATAAAGTTTCTCTCCCTTTAAGCTCTGTCTTGTTTGGATTGTAATCACACAAAGGATAAAAGGGTAAGGAGTCTGTAGGGTTCTTATTTAGGTATAAGTTGAGTGCATTCCCCCCTTCACCCCTCTAAAATCCCTGAAAGAAAGAAGAGGAAGCATATTGCACCTGCACAGTGCAATATTTCCCTGACTGGATTTCCCTGAATACCACAGAGATCCCAGCAGTGGGCAAGTGGCAATCTGAGCTCAGCAAGAAAGGGATACAGAGTCATAGAATTATTTGGGTTGGAAGGGATCTTGAAAAAGATCTAGTTCCAGCCATAGGCAGAGAAGCCACCCAATAGATCAAGTTGCTCAGGGGCCCATCCAACCTGGCCTTGAACACTTCCAAGTTTGAAACATGTGCATCATCTCTAGGCCATCTGTTCCAGTGCCTCAACACCTTTAGAGCAAAGAATCTCTCTTTTAATTTAAAACTGTTCCTGCTTTTCCTATCACTATCTGCTGTGTAAAAAGTTACTCTCCCTCCTTTTTATCAGTCCCTTTAAGTACTGGAAGGCTGCAATGAGATCACTTTAGAGTTTTCTCTTCTCCATGCTGAGCAATTCCCTCCTGTCATAGCCTGTCTTCATAGCCCTGTGGTCAACTTCCACCCCTCTGACCAAGTTGCTGTCCCTCAAGAGGTAACAGATCCTCATCTTTATTTTGCTGACAACTCCAGAGCTGGACATATTACTCTCTGGTAGACTCTCACCAGAGCAGAGAAACAAAATCACCTCTCTCAACCTGCTGGTCACCCCTCTTCTGATGCAGCCCAGCAGGCAGTTTTCCTTCTTGGCTGCAAGCACACACTGCTGGCCCAAGTCCAGCTTTTTATTCAGAAACCATGAGTCCTTCTTCACAGGACTGTTTTTCAATGAGTTCTTCTCCCAGTCTATACTCATATCTAAAATTGCTGTGATCCAGGTGCAGCACCATGCTCTTGGACTTGTTGAACTCTATGAGGTTTCTCTGAGCCCAGTTCTCACGATAGTCCAGTTCTCCCTGGATGGCATCACATCCTGTTTTTCCAACCTCACAGCTCTCTGTTTTGTGACATCCGCAAACTTGCTGAGGGTTCACTTGATGCCACTCTCTATGTCATTGATGAAGACATTGAAGAGCACCAGTCCCAAGACTGAGCCCTGGTAGACTTGAGCACCTGATGAGGGACACCAATTATCATCAGCCAATGGACAAAGGACATTGACCACAATTCTTTTGCTCCATCCATCCATCCATCCATCCATCCATCCATCCATCCATCCATCCATCCATCCATCCATCCATCCGTCCATCCATCCATCCCCTTATCCACAGAATAGTCCACCTTTCAAACCCATATCTCTCCAATTTAGAGATAAAGATGTTGTGTAGGACTGTGTTAAAATCCTTACAGAAGTCCATGTAGCTGACATCACTCTGTCTTCCCTTGTAAACTTCTGCAGTCACTCCCTCACAGAAGGTCACCAGATTGGTCAAGCATGATTTGCTCTTACTCAAGCCAGGCTGGCTGTCTCTGATCACCTTTGTGTCTTGCATATGCTCCAGCATTGCTTCCATGAGGATCCTATCCTAACACAAAAAGAGTTACAAAAGTTATACAAAGACGGCCATTTCTTTAACATGTAAGATTTAAATGTTCTCTCTTCTCATCAAGCTACTATCTCCTTGTTGATTGTCGCAGACATCTTTTGTGAAAAATCTTTTCTTAAGATTTTTCTCCCTTCTGAGAAGCTGAGGCCTCAAAAACAAGATGTAAACAATAGCTATCTGCTGCTGTAGAATGCAACAGGTAGATCCGTGATTGGTCTCCTGTAGATGTTTAGATTTGGTGACCAGTCACAGCAGAGCTAGCTCTCGCTCTCTCTCTGAGCCAGCTGCCTTTGTTATCATTCTTTTCTATTCTATTCTTAGCTAGCTTCTGAAAAAACCTTTTCTTCTATTTCTTTTTAGTATAGTTATAATATAATATATATATATATATTATAAAATAATAAATCAAGCCTTCTGAACATAGAATCAACATTCTCATCTCTCCCCTCATTCAAGAACTCCTGTGACCACTGTCACAGTTGATGATTATCAATTCTTCGTTATATTATAGTCCTGTAGGCAGAATAGAATTACTTTTTTACCTGATCCAAGATTTTACCCTAGCCACAGCCTCATACATCTGCTGCATCTGGTTCTGGGCTCTTTGTAGCATCTGCAAGCTGTACATAGGCATCCCTTGAAACTTTTCGCATGATGGTTAAGTAGTGGTGATACAAATGAAATGCTTTATTTGGGACACCATATGGTGGAGGGGATGGCTGTAAAATAGCTACATGGCAAGAGAAATTCATCCATTTCATAGAGACCTACTCACAGCCTAAAAATATCTTACTTAGGTAAGACATACAGCCTCTGTTCTGCCACTCTTCTGTTCAGCCACCCTTCTGCCTAGAGATTTGAAAAACCCCTCAAAGAGTAATGCAGTTGTTAAAAAAAAGGTAATTAATATTTTATAGGAGTGACACCATTAAAAGGCTTTAACTGTTCCTTTTCCTCATCTGTAGAGGATTGCTTGTTTTAGCTTTTCTCAAAATTCTCTAAAACTCTTCAAAATTTCTTCAGCTGGAGATCAACTTCTCTGTATCAGTTTTCTCTAAGCAGAAGTCTCAGAGTCTGCATGCAACTGTGGAGACACCCATTAAAGATTATAGAAGAATATGCAAGGGAAAAATCCCAACAAACCAAAGCCAATTAGGTCTAATTTATATGTTGCTTTCAGCATTCACAGAAACGCAGCAAACTAGAGGAAAATAATTATTTTTTTTGTTTCTTTAGCTATGAGTGTAGGTGTGTAGGAGAATGCCATGTCAAAGTTTTGCTTTTCCAACTTAAAGGTGTACAAAAGGTTAACAAGCAGACATAAAAAAAAAAAAAAAAACCAAAAAAAAAAACCCAAAAAAACCCCCAAAAGGAACAGAGAAGCATAGACGGGGGAAAAAAATTTAAATCAGGAGAAAATGAAAAGTTACAAGGCAGCCACTTTCAAAGACATAAAGGAGGAGCAGCAGAGGTACAACTGAGAGAAGTAGAATCCAAAGGCCCATGAAGACAAAAGCAATAACAATGGTCATGGCTTCAGGCTCATCCCTTTTCCACGGTTTTAATAATCTAACCTCTCTGGAGTATATATCCATCATCTTTCAGTACCTCCAAGACAGCAAACATTGAGGGAACTAGTGTTTTACTGAGGAAATAAAAGCAGTATATAAAAAATTTAAACCTACATTTTGCTATTTAGGATATAAAGTAAATGATTAGAATTTATTAATTAATCTGGGCTTTCATAAACCACCAATGTATTTGAACAGATTGTTTTCACTCTTTTTTAGAAGAATAAGTAGCATGCAGACATTTTAATAACCTCATGTCTCAAGTGTATGTATTTCTAGTAGCTGCAAGAGGCATGATTCATCTGTCGACCACTTAATTTTCTAACTTGAAGGATGGTAAACTAAACAGAAGGCGAGAAATGTATGATGAGAAATAAAGAGGTCGTTCTATTTTTAAGAACTTAGCCTGCATCTCATGGCTTTACTTGTTAAATGTTCTCATCCTTGATAAAATTATAGGCTACCTGTTGTCAAGCAGAAATTAAGATCATATGAGTAAGTATAATCAGGTAAAATGTAACCAGGCAGCTGACCTGATTCTTGCATCTTCATAGCTCATACGATTAAAGCATAACAAGCTGAAAAGTACAGGGATCACAGTTACATAGATCAATCTTCACTTAGGATTGTTACTTTGACGTGATCCAAGTAAATTCTTTTTACGATTTAAGGATGTGGTTGCCACTTATGGTGGTTAAGTGTAATCTAATTTGATTCAATATATTACAATATAACTTTCTTTCCAGGTTCTTTTCTGAAGATTCAGGAAGTTTTACACTTTTATGTTTCTGCTTACTGGGAACCTCTTTCTAAAACTTATTAAAGCAGTAAATTGAGTGGGGGAGAAAGGTTACCAGTTTTCCTTCTTCAAAAGTATCAGACAAATGCTATTATAAATAAATTTAAATATTCTGCATCTCTTACATCTGACCTACCAAGAAGGTCAATAAAGTCCTACACCTAGTTTGTCTTTCTGAAGGCTTGCCATCTCCTCTTGACTAGACTCTCAAATGCATGGCTGGTAGGTCAATATGAAATAAACCCAAACCCAGATAGCATCAAAGCAGATCTCTTTGAGCTTTTCCTCTGAGGTAAGAACATTAAAATGAATGACAAAGTTTAGAATTTAAAATTTAGTTTAAAAATTAAATTAACTGATACCATATTTTTTTGAAATAAAGAAACCACAGGATGATATATAATATAAATAGAAAATAGAAACAATAATATAAATGGAAATAATTTATTAAGAAATCTTTCTCAGAGAAACCTTTAATCAAAGCTGACTACCTGGAACTAGTGAAGCTTATATAAATATCCAAATTTCTCAGCACAGGATAAATTAAAATATAAAGATTAGACAATCTCTTAGGAAGCGGGCTGTTATGTCATGACTTTTCCCTTTTTCCAGTAGAAAAAGTAGTATGCTCTTTTCTCTAATTCTCTGATGGCCATAGTGCTCAGTTTGTACTGATGAAAACTGTCTATAAAGAAGAAAAAATTAAAGATCCCATACTATTGCATTTAGCATGACTAATCAAATAAGATACATGAATTTACCCTTTGCAAACTGCACTGCACATATAAATTCAATTGATGACTGTGGTGAACAGTTTGTGAATTATATCATGATTAATGGAAACTGGGAAATTTCAATCCATGCTCTTGCCAGAGATATGAAATAGTGTGTGCAGTTGTATATGGCTTCCTGGCTGAAGGCTTGACACTTAGGCAAATAAATGAGTCTGGCAAGCATCTGGCCACTGCCTTTACAAAGGAGCCCGCACATGTCTTTGCAAGTGAAATTACCTGCAAGAGAAGCACGTAAAATCTGTTGATTAGCTCATAAATTTGTACTCTCCCTTTATCTGCCCACCTAAGTCAGGGAGATACACAGATAGATTTAAGCTGGGGAGGCTTACATCCTTCTCTTTAAATTCTGAGTTTTCTAAGCTCTCTAGTAGGAAGTACTGTCCAGGCTGCTCCTTATTTCAGTCTGCTACTTAATTACATTACTTTGTTGAGAAAATGATAATATTTAGTGCATCTCCTTTCACTGAAAATCCCCACTCTAATGTTTGAGTGTTTTTCAAATAATATCAGCAATATAAGTTCACACAGCCCATGAAATCTCTCTCTCTCATTTTAAGACAAAATTCTGCTTGGGGTAAGTGAGAAGACAGCATAAAAGAGCACGCAAAAGAAAAAGGAGTACTGTCAATGCTTTTTCTCAATTACAATCAAAGTCCAGCTGTATCTCACTTCCCCTATTGTTAATCTTTGGTCAGTCTCTGAGTCCTTTCTCCCCCTGCAGACTTATTCTTTCTTAACTCTCTCATGTTTGTCTCCGTTAAGTCTTAACACTTTATAGCTAGAAGCTTTTTCTTCATGGCCTCTCCCCATGATATCACTCCATTACGTGAGTCCCACACTGGCTTCTGACTTCCTTCCACAATCACTCTTGAAATCCTTTTTCTTGTCTTCAAGGCCCTATTCCTGCCTATTTCTCTCCCATGTCTCTCTTATTTTGATGCCTGTGTGTATCTTATACTCTTTCAACCCAGAAGCATGACTTTCTCTAGCTCAGCTGTGCAATCTGTGCTGAAATATCATACACACATCCCCCATATTTCAGCTTCTGGGATTTGGTAGAGAGCATAAAAAAAAAAAAGGAAAAAAACATGCAGTGCTCAACATTGCCATAATCAAACTTCAGATAAAAACATGTAGTAATTGGCTTTATCATAATAAAATTGAATAGAGCTCCTGGCAGTATTTTAACTTCAAGATAACAAACCACATAAAAGTAGTGATGGCAAAGACTAGGAGACTGAAACCTACTATTGTTTGTCAGCATATAGACCTTCGTCTCAAGCAAGCTTAATGATGTATCAATCTCCCATATAAGTTGAAGTTGTTTTCTGAAGTTGTTTCCTAAAATTGATGAAAATGGGACTAATACTGCTCATCATTTACACTGGATCTTTAAAGAACCAAAAGGCTTCCCTTATCTTTGAGACCTGTTGAGGTGGTCTTTGGCCTGGATTAGATATTTATTGTCCTGCCAGACCAGAAAGACGCCCACAAAACCACTCAGTAAAGCTGTAGAAAAATCACATATCTTTACAAAATGTAATAGGGGAACCCCCAGAATTAAAGCAACAGGGCATGAAAAATATTAAATAGAAAATATAGGCTTTCAAAAATATTTTTGAAGTGGACACATTACTAAAAGTAGTTCCTCTAAAATGAATAAATAATTTTAATTTCCTGTTCAAAATCTGTGAAAAGAGGTAGAACTCATAAAACTTCAGTTTTTGAAATTCCAGCCTGTAAACAATCTAATCTGAAATTCAAGTGCCCCATACAAACTTTTCCAAAATCTCCATGGGCATCAGGACAGTGAGGATGTAATATCAACCAGTGATGGAAATTCCACTGAAAACAAATGGTTTGTTGAAGATATTGAAGATACAAACCTTGACTTTGTTGAAGTCAGCAACAAAGTAACCATAAATTTCTCAAGGGCCACAATTTCAAACTGAATTTTTGTAAGAAATGTGACCATGAAGATAAGAAAATTGTCAGAATTTTGCACTGAACATGCTATATATATATCACATATATATATTCTCAGGTAAGTGCATACACAAATTTCTTTCAGCATTTGAAGAGCTAAAAAAATATACAGGGGAAGTAGAAAGATGATACATAAAAAACAATCTAAAGTCTCATATCTCTATGTCTGTTCTACTATATTTTTTCAAAGCTCAACAATAAACTATGGAAAAACAACTCAAACATTTGAAATTAATATTTTCTATTTATTCTTTTTTTACTGTTTATTCCCCTAAAGCTGCCTTCCTTTGGAAAGGACATAGAGGCCTTGCTGAAAAGCACTGTGTTCTATTTTACTTTTTTCAGCAAAAACTTGAAAAAACACATGCAGATAGATCTTAAAAGCCTTCTTCAGAGAAAGGTTGACCCTGAAGACAAAGGCCATTTTAAATGGAATAAAAGGTTTTTAAACAAGCCTATGGATATTGATCAACTCTCTTTATAAACCTCTTGTAGTGAAGAAGGGCCAATATGCTGCCTTGTTTAGTGCTAATACAAGCTCTGTCCAAAATGCAGAAGTAACCCAGGAAGGTGATAAGGGATTGCACAGTCTAATTGACAGAGTGATGAAGTCCTCTTATTTTTCCATTGTTTCATCTCTATCCAGGCAATGGATGACTGAATAAGAGCCTTCAGCATGCTGGTGTCCTGGCAAGGGAAGCTTTCTTCCCAGGACAGTAGGAAGGCACACCTCACTCTGACAATCTGACTTTGCTCAGACCTTTCTGCATGTGTCTGCTGCTGTGTGCTTCCTCAGGCACCTGGAGAAGGAAGCAAACCGGACCTTTCATAAACATTGCTGTCCTCATTGCCCATCCCGTGAAGCAGAAAGCAACACCCAGAAAACAGGCTGGTCCCAAGCTATCCCTGGAATGTTCAGTCCTCATGTAGCTGGTACAGGCAGCTGAACCTGGGAGCTGACAGCTCTGGGGTCCCACACTGTGTACATGGGTCCACTCCATTCCCTCTACTAACATTTCCCTTAAAAATGGGAAATATTTATATGTGGTGAGGGCATTTATCTTCAAGGGCAGACTCAGAGATCTGCTTTCTTGAAATTAAAGTACCTGTAGTAATTAACAACTTTTGCTGCTACTGAACTCTAGTGGGATGGAATTGTGAGCCTGAGAAGATTTTAGATGTCATTACCAATCCCTTGTGTCATCATTCTTTCAGTTACTCATTGAAACACTCTTTCAAGAAAACACACTTGCAGGAATAATTGAACTGTGCCTTACACTCAAATTCAATACAACTTTTCCTTCAGTTGCTTTTTGTGATTCATGGCAAGGAAAGATTCAAAAAAGTTAAGAATACAGAAAATTTCTTTTTGTTTCAGAATTGAAGAGACTAATACCTTGAAATGATCTGCTGCAGCACTTCCTGAAGATCAGATTTCAGTTGTCCTTGAGAGGTGATGGAATTGGAAATGTTCAGAGTAACAATTCATAATAAACTGCTTTGGAAACAAATGTGACAGTAACAATTTTAATGAAAAGGAGTAAGGCTAGAAAACTCAGGTTATGTTTTCAAAGTCTCTGAAGCCTCCAAATGAGATATTTGCTGCCTCAATAATAAATGTAAGACCTACACTTTGCAAAGAAAATGGAACAAGTAAAAAATTATGATTGACCTGACAGGAATCAAAAGGCAAAATCATGAACTGCTTATGCAGAGAACTTATCCCACTGTACAATGCAAGATTTTTGCCATCACATATTTCTTCTTCTAGTTCTATTTTTGAATATTGATGTTGTTTTATTTTTTTATCTCCCCCTTGAACTTTAACTCTTATGGACAGAGACTTTCATTTCCATTCCTGTATAATCAGTGTCTTGCTCATTAGGGACATGGTACAACATTGCAGATTTTAAATGTTCGCAACAGAACAAGAGAGAACCTATAAAAATTACACAGCCTGGAAGTTATTGTGTTGCTGTTTCATGCAACGAAGAGACTCTTTGCTGATTTCATTATTCCTGTTGTAAACCTTTCAACCTCTATGAGATATGTGTTCATTTTGTATTACTGCTATTATTGCTAATATTCTTGTTTTACTCCCTTGCAGTCATTGTTACTGTTGTTGCTGCTACTACTGTCAGTATAATTCATGTATTTAATATTATTGATGATATTTGTCCCAAATCAGTGACCAAAATAGTGAGCTAATAATTGCTTCAGACTCTGCTTGAAAAAGGTAGTAGAAAAAAATTTCAAAAGTTAACTTTAAAAAGACAAGCAAACCATAAAAGCATCAAAAATTCAATTAATGCCTTAGTCCTATGAATGTCTTTATAGGACTGTGATTCTCTGGACGAAAGATAGGGTACTATATTTGGGTCTCAGTGGTCCAGAAAAGAGAATAGAGAAGAAAATGAGGGAAAGGATGAAATATAAGCTAGAAAGCCATATATGAAACGATAAAAAGCCAACCAAATCTTACATATCTATGGCTGACCTTGTTTTACCTCTGATATTCTCTTGAAAGTAATGAAAACAAATCTTCTTCCATGAGATGCAGTTTCATAATTTGCAGAGGCCACAACCCTCTACTAAGGATAGATACTGCTAAGGATCTTCTCAAAACATAACTCAGGTTTTGTCCAGTTGAACATTTAATTGTATAAACAGTAAGTAAAAGAGCTCCTATTCTGACCTGATATTGTTAGCATTTTCATTTCTCAGTATTAAGAAACATGAATTCAAAACATTAATGAAGTTAAGGAAAAGAAAAACAATCCAGTAACTTCAATGGTTTTTGAGACAGTAAATATTTATCTCAGAGAGTGATTCCTATTTGGATGATCTCTGTAACTACACAGCTATTGCTTTAAAAAGCAGTAACAAGTGTCTTCAAAAAATTTAAATTGACAATGCATAAATACTTTAATAACCACTTCCACATTACAAAACTGAGTAGAATCAGAGTACAGCATATGAAAAACACTGCATCAATATACCTATAGTGGGTTGATCATCACTGGACGTCAAGTGCCCATTAAAGGTGTTCTATCAGTCCCCCCCTCAGCTGGGCAGGAGAGAAAAATTACAATGAAAGGCTCATGGATGAAGTTAAGGTCAGAGAGAGGTCTCTCACCAATTACCATCACAGGCAAAACAGACCTTACATGAGGAAATTTGTTTAATTTATTAGCAATGAATTCAGAGTAGTGTAATGAGAAACAAAAATTAAATCTTAAAACACCTTCCCTTTATCATTCCCTTCTTCTTGGGTTTCCTTCAACTTCATTCTCAATTTGTCTACTTTGTCTGCCCCAGTGGCATAGGGGGATGGAAAAGGGGATTGCAGTCAGTTTATCACACATTGTCTTTGCTGCTCCTTCTTCCTCAGGGGAGGGCTCCTCACTCTCTTCCCCTTCTCCGGTGTGGGGTCCTTCCCATGGAAGACAGTTCTCCACGAATTTCCCCAGGGCGAGTGGTTCCCACTGGCTGCAGTTTTTCACATACCACTCCATCATGGGTCCCTTCCACAGGGTCAGAATTCCTTCCAGCAAACCTACTCCTCTGTGAACTCCTCTCTGCATGGGTCCACAGGTCCTGCCAGAAGCCTGCTCAAGAACAAGCTTCCATGAAGTCACAACCTCCTTTGGGCATCTATCCACCACCTGCTATGGTGTGGTGGATCCTCCACAAGTTGCAGATGGATCTCTGCTTTCTGTGGACTTTCATGGGCTGCATGGGAACAGCCAGACTCACTATCATCTGCTCCAAGACCTGCAGGGAAATCTCAGCTCCAGCACCTGGAACACCTCCTCTCTGCCCTTCCTCATTGACCTTGGCGACTGCAGGGCTATTTCTCTCATGTGTTCACTCCTCTTTTCTGGCTGCTCCATTTTGTCACAAGATTTTTCCCCCTTTCTTATCTTTTCCCCATTTGTTCTTCCAGATGTGTTACCAACATTGGCCAGCAGTGAGTTTGTCTTGAAGTCAACTGGCATTGACTCTGTGGAACATGAGGGAAGCTTCTGGCAGCTCTTCACAGAACCCATGTGTTATCTCCCTGTGCTACCAAAACCTTGTCATGAAAAGCCAGTGCAATATCTCTGAGATGAATGCATGAAAACAGCATAACTACTGATAGTTCTTGTTTGAAAAATAGTGAGTTATTTTCCAAGAAGAAAAAGAAAAGCTAATAATTTCTTATCAAGTCCTTGATTATATAGAGCTGGCAGAGACGGTACAAAGTCAAAAGTAGTAATGTCTTTTCTGAAGAGTTAAAATTTTTCACACATATATTCCTCATAACTTTACCTGGCTGTATGTGTGCACAACTGAGCTCACCTGCACTATCTAAAAAATTTCCCACCATCAGTCCTCATTCCTTTCAGCTGTATGGGAAACTTGGCATTAAATCATATGAATAATGAATGAAGAAATCATTGACGCAAGTAAGAGTGGCTGGTAAGGAAGCAAATAAAGGAATCCCACTCTGAGTATTTTATTAGCAAAACAAAAATCAGAGAAGATACAAAAAAAGAAAAACACTCCATCTAACACTTGACATCAGAGAATTGTTACCTTTTATCTTAAATTTTAACATTTAATGCATTTGAATTGCATTTTTTAATAATTTTGCTAATGCACAGGGATCCTGAAATGCATGTGTAAGTCAAAAAGCTCTTCATTGGCCTGAGTCTTGCTCAAATAATTCATTGCCTATCACAGATAGATCTTCTTTCTCCAGGCATTTTCTGAATTTCTTCTGCTTTCCTGCTCTGTCAACACACATTTTTTATCTACAGTGACTGGTCTCCATCCTGTCGAGTGCCACTCACCAAACTCTAGACCTTTGCCAGCATGAGGTAATGTTACTTCCTACACTCCCTCACATATTGTTCCTTGTCGCTTTTGAAGAACACTGCCAACCACACAGTATGAGTAATAAACATCAGAGTGCACTCTTGCATGTCTCAGTTACCACCTCTTGGTTCATTTCACTGCCACCTTACAAAATCAATAAATTAAAAGCAACAAAAACAAAACAAATCCCTAAAACCCAGAACTAGACATAATCTTCTTTTTTTCTTTTTCCTGAGTCTTCTGAAATAGAAAAACAATTTATCAACCCTTGAAGTAATTCCTATGGGTTAAAAAAACATCAATGAAAACTGTGTCCACCAGAGGAAGCCATATGTGTCATATATATATTCCTATGAACCATTGTTTCTGCACAAATTAAAGATAAATGAACAGTGGGTTATCCCATAATATTTTTTCACTCAGTTACTGTAATTCATGTTAATATTTAATGATAATTTCCCTCATGTCTGGTAAGCAAAGGAAACCATCTTGGACTGCCCACAATTTGCTTGTGCTTCCAGAGTAGAGTGAAAAAGATAATGCAGTGATACTGAATTTAGTTATATCAGTGGCTGATTTAACTAAAAGGGTTAGCACAATATTAAAAGTTCTGAAGAAGGCAAGCATTATGGCAACTCAAACCTTTCTACTTAGAAATACACAGGTGGGGGAAAAACATCTCTTGTTCTAGGGAATACAGAAACAATAAAAGAAACACCATCTATTTCCAAGCTCTATCAATATCTCCAAAAAGACGTTGCATCTGTCTACCTATCCATGCTAATGTAACTGTGTAGGAATAACTCACGGTAGAGATAAAAGCTTTGAGAATGTCCAGTAAAGGAGCTCTTAATCAAGATGTTTAATATCTTAGAGAAAGTTGGTTTTTTTTGAATGAAAATAACTTTCATTTTCTAACCAAACAAGAAAAAAGAAGGAGTATAGTAAAAAAAGTTTGCAAAACTGTTCTAAGTTTGCTATAAATATAACTGTATAGTTATGACTAGAAACAACTATATTTTTAAAAATGAGTTGTCCTTTTGTCCCTGCATAATGTAGAAAGTAAGAAAATATGAAGTAATTTTTGACCACCCTGAGTACTCCGTATTTCTAACACTACCAATCTTTATGAGGAATATCATTTTTTTCTTCCAAATGATAAAGAAATTATGTGTGCTCAATATTTGCAATGTACTATAGTCTTTCACACTAAATTTACTTGCATATTCACCACTAATATCACCCATGAAGCTGAATAGTTGACCAATCAATGAAAGACTTTATGTTATATAATCCCTAATTTGGTAATAATGAATATCTGTGACAAAATCTGAAAGTAAAATTCACTGTTAGTGAATTATTGAGAGCCTCTACTTCAATGTATAGTTAAAGTTGCATTCACAGTAATCGGTGTGTGAAACTTAAAGCCATTAAATATGGCCAAGAAAACTACCAGGCTTCATCACGGGTTTCAGAGAGGTGTTTTTTTTGTTCAATGGAGATTGAAGAAGCCAGGATCGCATATCTTCCTGTTTATTCTGTGATTTAGCCAAAGTTTAAAACTTCTACAAGGAAAATCTTTCTTTCCTATTTGCTGCACCCTAATTTTTGACAATTTCAGGACTTAAACTTCTCATCAAATACTACCAATCCTTTGTAGCACATAAAAATGCTGAGCAGTGGATGCTGACATTATCCCTTGAATTTTATGCAGCACAAGTGCATCTCATCAGACAAGATATTTCTATTATTTAGATGAAGTTTGTGTACTGAGTCCAGCTGGGAAGGCCTGCCAGTTAAGGTGGAGGAATATAAAAGTGCGCTAACATATATCATGTTTCATGGTGAGATGAAATGCAACTTTGGAAACAGGTTTGACATTTGAGATTTTCCTGTGTTGGAAAGGTAGAATTTGTTGCAGACACGAAAATGCTCAGTATGTGCATCTGGAGGAAGCTGTGCACAGTTTTCTGAAGCACCCCTGGCAGCTGATAATGGAGAGCTGTTGGCAGTGTTTAGAGAGGCAGATGCTTACCTGTGCTCCTACAGTGTGCAGTCTTGGCTTGATGACAAGGTGAGAAGAAGGACAAGCCATCACAGAGTGGGGGCAATTGGCAGCTGGTACCCTGATGGGGAAGGGTAAACGGGTCACCTAGGGCTTCTTACTCATCTGTAGCAGAATCATCAATCTGTGCCAGAAATATGTACTTTTCAGGAGATAAAACAATTTGCTATACAGGAGAATGGACAGAAATTAAAAAGTTGATAAATTTAATAAGAAATAAACAAATTGTTTGCAGCTTAGCATGTGATATATTGCAGACTGAAAAATATAATCTCTACCATAAAATTGCATCCAGGCAATGTGCATTATTGTGTACTAAATAAATGCAGGGCTTGCTGAGACAAATAGCAGGTGTCACACTGGCAGTGTTCAATGTCAACTGGATGCTGCTGAAACTCTGTAGAGGGCACTCCCCTAAAAAGTGCTTCTTCATACCTTTCTCTTGTTCAAGCTGCAGGGCAGGTTGTCTTATTTCCCCATCTTATGAAAACAGATTATAGTTCACGAGTTGTTCATCATGACTCACTGATAGTGCGGAAGGTCAAAACCAGGAATGTGTTCAGGAAGCCAGAAAACAAAGAATCCATTTACACACAAACCTCCCCCCCCAAACAGACAATAAGAAAAAATAAATAGACCACCAAAACCCTTTTGTCTTAGCAGTGTTATTTTATGTTATCTTGCTGTGGTTGGATGTTTTTCCATCAAAGATACTACAGCAGAACATGATACTCTGAAGTTGAAAGATCAGTGGCAAAGAACATACAGGGCATACAAGCATATTTAGTTCATGCTTAGTCAGCCAATTTAATCAGGAGTTCATTGTCAATTTTAATAGTGGCAAAAAGTTTTTTTAAAACATTTTAAAAAACTCAGAGTACTAAATACTGAAGTATCTTATGATTGACATTTATTTAAAACTCAATGATAGTGGAAACTTTAGGCAGGAAGAACACGAGGTATCACTTTTCTTGTCCTTGGCTGAAGATGAAACCTCATCAGGCACTGGTATTCAACATGTGTTTAAATTTGAGAATGGCCAATCATGGATAGTGAGACAGATGTCATTTAAATAAATGAACAAAGAGCTAGTGATGCACGGGTTGCATAACATGTGACAGAACAATATCCATATTTGTCCATATTTGCCATATCCATAGGATTGTTCCCTACCCTCCTCACTGGAAAAAGGGGTCCAGGTGTTTTGATCAAAAGACTAGAGTCTTTAGGCACATCATAAACAATTGAGTCAAAAAATTTGATTTTTTGGTCAAGTTTTGCTGAAAATAATTTTCATCAAAAGACATTTACTAATTTGCTCTCAGTAAGCAAACTTTTATTGAAATTCAGTGTACTTTCCAAGCTAAGCAGTGTTTTCAATCACATTCACTGAGAATTATGTATTCTGGTACCTTAAAACATTCTGAGGTCATTCATATTGGCCAATGGATCAATGAATTATAGAGGTTTTTCTCCTAGTAAAATTAAAGCATGGCATCTGACGAAGCATTTAGTGAACTTGCCCATATTTTGTGTCATCATCTGAATAAAGTGTCTACAAATAGATGAAATTTACCCCCTGGAGAGATGAAGCACCTTGCCGTTAATGAAAATAAGAGCAAAATTTCTAGATGAAAAATCCAATTATTCCCCTCTGTATAATGGCTGTGGACATCCCAAAGCAGCACTATAGGTATTATAAGCATTCACATAAACTTATGATTGGACTGGTGTGGGCAGCATTTACTCCTGTCAGTTAACATGACATGAAAGCTTGTTCAGACTTACAGTCAGAATAACTCAGATCTGTATGACTTTACAAAACCTGTTCCAATGGAAAACACAGTCCATTACAGGAAATGTTAATGATCAAAAATTACAGGTCATGTAGTTTTTTGGACATCTACTCCAGATTTTCCAAGTGATCCTCAGAGGTTTTATTTCCATTTAGCCAGTGTCTTTTTATAACCATTATTTTTTATTTTTTACCTTTCCATGGTAATAACTCACTGAATGAGTCAAAGCTAGCTTTGATCAAAATGATGAGGTATTCATCACTTGTGAAGATGACTTAATCCCATAATAATACCTAACACAGAACCAAAAATGTACTAAATATGAGAATTTTTTTCTACAGACTTCTGCCTCATTTTCCCTTAATCAATTTTGATCAGCATCTTTTTCTTACACTACTTTGAAAGAAAGCTTAGACTGTAATGTTGCCAAGGCTGCATCTAGAAATGTACCTAAGACTGTCTAATGGAATTGCATCAAACAGACAAAGATGTGGAGGGGTGTCTTTCTTGTTTATGTTCCAGAGCAAATCATGACATTATAAGAAAAGGATTAGCAGAGAAATATATATATTTTCTTACTTTGGATAAGTGCAAAAATAGGTTCCTCTGTTTGGGAAGATCAACCTGGACATTCATACCAAAGAAGAAATAAAAAAATATTTCAATGCATGACATGTTTAAGGTATTCTTGAAAGGGAGATTTTTACACTCTATCCATTATATTATTTTTTATTTGGCATAGCTGTTCTCGCATTTAAATTTTCTCCACCTCTCAATGCTCAGTCCATATCATATAACTGTTTTCTGGAAAGTTCTGGAATTTTTAAGTGGGAACAATGATGTCAATCATCTCTTCTAAAAATGCAGTCATTTTTAGTAACTTCAAGAATTTACCATTTCTTCATTAAACATATTCCTTGTAAGGACCAATACTTCTCTAAATTGCATTCTCCTATTGTAAGTTTTTGAAGAGGAATAAAAAAGGAAAATTAACCCACACATTGTTAACAATCATGGAAAAGGAGCATCAAGTTTCACTGAAGAATTGTTCCTCATCATAGTTACAGTAATATCTCATCTGCATTTCATATTAGTTCTTTCAAGCTTATAGAGATCAGGTAGCTTCCACACTATAAGTATATGTCATAATCATCTCAGATTCCTGATGCCCCTAAACCTCTCGTTGAGATTCAGCACAAGTATGGGTGTAAGACAACCATGATTTTTAAAGTTAGAGAGCTATTCAATATCTTTAGTATTTTGCACAAATTTCACATTCTGTTTCAAGTTACCTTCTAATATGCAAAGTGAAAAGTGTCAGTATTTTTGAGGGTCATTCACATGTCCAAAACATAAGGGTAGATATGTATGCAGTGCCTTCACATAAGCTGGCCTTTCTTGCTAATTACTGCACTATGCTTGATCTCAAAATCATATACCTCTTGTCTTACACCACTGCTTATGACATAAAACAGGACTACCATGGCTTGGCTTTTCACTGCCACACATGAAATCCCTCTATAATTAATTAGTGTTGTTATAGCAACACCTTTTATGACATTGCTTGACACTCAAGGGAGGGAGTGACACAGGGGTGAACTGTATGAGAAATCATGTAGTAAATTTCATTCTTGAACTCCCTGACTACATTTTTTCTCTTTTTTTTTTTTTTTGCTAAAATGAGTTTCCTCCTCAAATTTGTTCCCTGCTGTATTGAAGCCACTGAGCAGTCAAATCTCAATGTTAATCTTATATTGGTCTTGCTCATGTGAATCCTGGGAGGAACATGCTAAAACCTGCTGTCAAAAAGTACAACCAGAGGATGTCTTTTTATTTCAAAGTAGTTGCTTTTTATATTATTTTTGTTTCCAGAGATTACAATCAAGTATAGAAAGTTCTTGTTGTATTTCATTGTCAGTAAGGGATATCACTCACTTAAATGGACAGTATTAAAGAGGTTTTCTTTGAAAATAGAGCTTCAGTCCTAGAAAAACTCTCCACTATGCATCACTTACTGCTATGGAAAACTTTGTAACTCTCATTATTAATTAGAAGTAACTAAAATGTTGAATTAAAAAAAGAAAAAAGGAAAAAAAGTTGAAGGACAAGCTTCATACCAGTTTTGCTAAAGTAGGTCCCATCCCTTTATTGAGGAATGATACACAACACTGAGCTTTGCTTTTAGGCGTCAAATAGAACTTCGCGTGAGGGAACATTCTCCAGCTATCATGACTCTGCGTATTTATTACCCATATATATGTGAATGATCTCTCCAACATTGTAAAAGCCTCAGCAGTGACTCAGCTGTAGGTGCAGTTCTGTTGGGACACAACAGGCTCCTGTCACCACAACCCAGGTGGGTTGCCCAAAAGTTTGCTGCTAACACAGCAGTTTCTACACTGCTAGAACAGACACTTCCTGTACTGCCCCATTCCCTGTCTCTTCCCCACATCCCACCACAAACACACAGTTTATCAGCTTGTTCTTTCTTTCCTCCTGGAGCCAACACACTCAGGCAGCAGACATTGCCAGATCTTTGATCAAGATGACCAATTTGGATGTTGCTCATCTTCTCCCAAAAGGAGTGGTTAGGAGCTTCTGCTGCTGCATCTGCAGCATGGAGCCCTATGGGTTTCATTCTGTGATGCTCTTGAGCCATTAGTGAGACAACACAGCAAAATGAGAGATGAAAAAAATCCTAAAACAAATGGTCAATAAGAATCAAAAAAAGATCCAATGTTTTGCAACACATTAAATACACACATTATAAGTAATTAACACTGTTGTTGTGTTATTATTACTATTATTATTAAATATTATATTTAATACAAAAGTATCTTCTTTCATAAGGGATAAGGTAAAAGAAGTATATATCCCATAGTTCACAGTCTAGAAGCAAACACTCATAAAGTTCTTAAATGATTTTTGGAACTAATTCCCCATGTCATTAAAATCTTAAAAAATAAAGAAGGTGCCACTTCAATACTTAAGAGAGAGAGAAAATAAGCATGTTTCTTCAGAGAGGCCAGGAAAGTCTAATCCAAAATGTTAAATAATTTCTTGAAAACAGGGATTCATACTCACAGTAACTGTTAGTCTGTAGATTCTTTTATTCCTTCTTTCTGGCCAAATGAATCCAAGTCTGAATTTTGGCACGGCCTCTACATAGAAAAGGATAAGCTGATCTTCCCACCTGCTGTGCTATCTAGTGGTGTAAATCTGCTTCACTAAGCTGAGAAATGGAAATACAAAGCCTGTCAGGGACAATGGGGAACAAAGAAGCCTGTTGAAATTTCTGATCAGTATATAAAAACTAAGAGTTTCTTTCTCTTCCAGCAGTGATTCAAAGGAAAGTGGAAAGTGTTAAATAACAAGACAGTTGGAAAGATGTCAGTTCTATGTCTTCTGTATTATGCACATTCTGAGATTGTCTCCAAAAATCAGCTCCAGTGGGATTTAGGTAGAGGAATATCTAATTTCTGCATTTCAAGAAAACTCAAATGCTGAACTAAAATGTGTGAGGATTTAGGAACCTCTGGGTATGTATTTCTGGTCTCCAGAAAACTTTGCATTTGATTAACAGCACGCCTATGGAGATTGTTCAGGGCTTTTCTGTACCATACTCTTCCTTACAGGTATCTGCAGACTAAGTCCCACTTCACATTACTCAGTCCTTCTTTCAATATGGCTTTTAGGCATTTTGAAAATTTCATGTTATATGCCAAAAGCTGACAAGAAAAGAAAAAAGAAAAAACTAATTGAATGGAAGTGGAAAGGCAAACTAACAAAACTGTTTAGCAAAAATGTCTCATTGCTCTTTTCTTCCACCTTCAACAGTTTTGCTGGAAAGGAAATTACTATAAGCAGGGCTGAGATCCTGATTACATTTGATATTCAAATGGGCATCAGACATTTATCTTTCTGTACCAATATTGCATTCACCAGTGTGTTGTCACCCTAAGTGCTGACAAAGATGTGTGCTGGAAACCAATTAGCAAACTACAGATCTATTACAATAATATCATAAAAATAAATTCCTTTTCTAGTCTGAACTTCCTTTCTCCAGTGGGAAAAAAAAAGTATACAGTGATACAAGCAGCCATTTTTTGGCTGTGTAGTTCATTAATGGAACTAGATCAACTATTTTTTCCTTAGATTGTATTAAAATGTCTCAATTAAAATTAGCCTTATTTAATATTCTGTAAATACTACATAACATAGGAGATGTCAATGGCAATTATTCTTTTGAATGCCACTAAATGCTAAAATGGAGAGTAACTGCCATGTCTGTGATCCCTTGAAATGTGAGAATAAGTATGTAGGGGAGCACCACAGATAAGAAGAAATGGCAAACAGGATGATAGGAATTGTAGGTTAGCATGGTAATTTTCTTACTTCCTCAAAATTTGATATAAATTATTATGTATTTAAGAAAAATTGTAAGCTTGGCATATCACTATGACACAGAAATATGTATATCAATGTTTTAAGTTAAAAGAAAAACCCACAAACAAACAAACAAAAACAAAAAAACCCCATCAAGCAAACAAAAAACCCCAACAACAAAATAAATTTTAAAACAATAAATAAAAACATGAAAACTGAAGAACTTCTGAGTTTGAACTCTGTCAATAAAGCACACACAGATTCTAGATAGTAGAAGTAGAGTTTTGTGCCTGAGAGGAAAAAATTTGTATTTTCCACTAAAGCACATTTTAAGTTTTTCTTTTAACTCTTAATTTTAATTTTTTCTTCAAAAGAATCTTCATGTGTACATTGCTAAAAAAAGCAAACTAGCAGGATATTTTGTACAGTTTTTTTCCTTGAGCTTGTCTACTTCAACAAACCAAACACAGCATCAGGAGTTAAAGATTTCTACGCAAAGATTTCTACGCAAAGATGAATTTGTCTGAAATTATTCATAACAACAAGCAGTACAGAAACAAGACTTTATGTGACCTAGGCATTTCAAGGTTGAAAATGAGTGATGTTGCTTTTAATGAGATCCAGAAAGATCTTCCATTGCTTCTCTTTAGAACACACCACTAAGAATTTACAGGGATTAAGGTCACCTGCAGCTGACTGATTCCATCCCCATGACTTCCTACAAAGCCAAGAGAAGATGGTCACCTCTGCAGAGAACGTTGTTCTCACCTAAGCCTTTTTATCCTTGGTCTTCATAACATTAGTGTGGTCCACCTCTCTTATGACTCACTGTGGGAAGGATGCTTTCAAGATTTCTCAAATGTTCCTACCCTTTTCCATTTTGGGGCCTTTTACACTTTAGATTCTGAAACTGAAACAATATTCTTATTCAAATTCAGCAAGTCCACTGTTGTTCTGTTCCTGTTCTCTCTAATTATAACATCTTCCAAATTTCTTGGAAGTACAGTATCCTTTCTTCATTCCTTATAATTTCTTTGGTGTAAAAGAAGGAAATTCATGGTTGAATAAACATTCAACTAAATTATTTTTAGACATTTGGAAAGAGAAATCCTACTTCACATGTAAGGTTACTAAAAAGTACTAAAAAGAGTATTTGAATTTTGATATTATTGTTTTCTTCTCATAAGTGCTTTTCAATCTTGAAGAAGGATTAAATGAGGTGTATGTTCAAAAAAAAATCACAAGGCTTTGGTTTCATTGTGAGTATCTGAGAGATTTTGAATGGGTCAAATTCACACAATGAATAATCCTATTAAATTAATACCTGAAACCAAGTGGAAATATACCTGGCTATTACTATGCTACTATATTCCCATAGTATTCTGTTACTAGCCCAAACTGAACAGAAGACTTCATCAGGTGGTAAAACTTGGGACTACTCTCTAAAGCAGTTGCCTGCCAAGTGGGATATGTGCACTCACCGGGGTGTGCAAGACAATCCATTGCGGTGTGGGAACAAAGGGTATTTTGTACCATTAATAAGTCAAATTAATTAAAATTTTAAAACCAATATTTGTTTCATTTGCATCTTTATCATAACTGATTTTAACATACATTTTTCCATATGTTTTATAATTTACATAAGATGGGTTTATTTTGGAACCTGCTAAACCAGGTGTGTGATACAAGGGGAGAAACCCAAGCTTCACCTCAGAGAGGCCACTTCTGAGGCTCACTCTCCTGCTGCCAAAACCTTACTGGGTAAACATAAGACATTTGTGTATAATTTATAAATAAGCAAATATATATATATATTCTGAGGATTAATACTATGTTGTTGTTTTTTTACTGTTAGAGGTGTGCAATCAAAATATTGAGAGACCACTGCTCTACTAGAGTTGTTAGTTATACTGTTTTCACACACTGCCTGGTCATCTTGAAGCTTGAGCTGATCATTCCTACCTCTGCATAGGTGATGTAGGTACCACTCTGAAACCTTCATCTATTTCTCAGTCAGGCAAATTAAGCTAAAAGGTGTTCAAAAAGACCCTCTTTCTTTTCATTGACTACCAATGCACCTGCAGGATGATTAGTTCTGATGTTGACAGTAGAAGTCTAAAGCTCTCTTAGTCCTGCTCGAATCTACCTGCGTGAATATACGTAGAGCATACTCTGTGCAGAGACTGATTCTTCTACACGTGTTAAGAGAGATAAGCATGTTCTGATGCTTTCATTTGTGACATACAGTATTCAGACCGACTTTCAAGAATTTATAATAAATAAAATTTCTCTGATGGAAGTCTTACTAGTTCCTTCCTTCAGATTAATTTAGTTTAATTAAATGAATCCCCTAACAAAGCTGGTCCTTATTGGGTCACTGTTTTTTCTACTTTTTTCATTACAAATATTTTAGTAGTAAGAAAAGGAGTGGGGCACTGAGTAAAACCAGAAGGAAATAATTATTTTTTTTATTAATACAGTAATTTTAAATGCCTTATCCACAAAGGACTAATCAGCATACTCTCTGTCATGACCAGATATCTGTAGTAAAGAAATTAATGAAACACCTACCAGGATTTAGTGAACATTATTGATTCAGTACAATTCTAAAATTGTTTACATATTATCTGAGAAGTAGCAGTGCAAGGGCAGTTATATGAACATTGCTGATATTTTTCTCTACATACTAAATGGGCACAGGCAGGCATGTAAGTAGAATACATTTCAGTTCACCATAACATCATGCTGCCTTTTCATAAAAATATATATCTTTAATATTAGCTCTGCAAAACACTTCATATTTATTTGATTTTTTTTTATTTTTATAGTGGCTGATCACTGGCTTCTGAAAAGACTTGTTAGGAGTTGTAAGTTGTTCTGTAAAGGAAATGAATATCATAATTTGTTTCTTTAGTGTTATTTGCTTAGCACTTGTATTTCCTACCCATTTTCTCTCTTTGAGGAATCAAAAGAATATAACTGAAGAATTTTATATACAGCCTTTTTTTTTTTCATTGTCTTTCAAACTGGAATTAGAAATATAAGATATTCTAGGGATTCAGGGAACAGCATGCTGAACTGATCTAGCATGCTGAGCTGGTTTAGCATTCATGGCAAACACTTGATTTCTTACATTTAAAATAGCTTTTTGTTTTAGCAGTTTGATGTAAGAAGCTGTCTCTGTCACCACTGGCTGTTCACTAGCATGTCTATGTCCAATGAGCCAAACCATCAAAACTATAAATGCTCTGTCATATAAGAGTAACTAGTTTTAAGGGAAATCATGATAAAATATTGTCCTAAAGGTAGGCCATTTACTGAGATTCGGATAAAATGCCTGAAGCCTGAGACTGAAGACTATTATTACACAATAAAAGTAACAACTCTCTCCAGGGGAAATATTTTTATACAGCTATAGCTCAGAAAAGTCACCACCTCCTTTATTACAATTTTCTCTTTCTTTCTTTTAAAATGAATGGTGTAAATCTTTCCTGGACAATTCTCTTAAACAGGCTTGGTTGAATTATTCATTCTGAGTAATATTTGTTGTCAATTTAGACTTTATTTTATTCACCAGCTTCTGCAAGCTGATCTGGAAATGAAAGCTTGGCCTGAGTGAAGTCAGTGAGAAATTTGCTATGTACTTCAAAAAAGGCCAAACTTCATCTTTTTTATGTATGATATGCTCAAATTTTAAAATCCTGTTGATGTATATGAGACTTTGAGAAGGTACAGAATTTGAGTTTAACCCTTAATTAGAGGGGGTTTCAGTGTGTTTTCTCTTTTAAAAAATTCCAAAATTATATTAGTTTGTTTACTCTAAAGTAATGAAAATATTAGGGGATGACTCACACAGACAAGTCTTCAGCCCACTATCACACAAACACATTCAAGCCAAAGGTGATAAAATACTAGAGAAAAAAAATGTTAAAAGCTTTTTGCAGGTTAAAACCAACTCTCCAGATTTTATGTTGATGCCTAAATTGCTATTATGTGAATTTTTCACAATTCTTTAAATTTTAGCAGACAGCAAAAAAAGGTCAAATTTAAAAGCAAAGATAAACAGTAAAAGGAATGTTATCATTAACAGCAAACAAAAGCTAGTGATTTTAATGCACCATTATCTAGCATGAAAAAACCCTTAACATCCAAACCACACAATTGATTAGGAAGAAACATCACAGCCCAAAACAGAGGGGATTACCAACACCGTTAGTAATTACCATTAGGGAAGTTGATGTAAGCTAGGCTATGCTTGAGATACAGTTTTAACCTCATGTCCCCTGAGACAAGAAAAGGCAAAGAGGACAGAAGGCAGGACATCAACTCAGGGTGTCAGAGAAGAGCAGTGATAATTCTTCTCCTTAATGAGACCATGATGGTATGAATACAAACTTAAAGTTATCTAGAATCTGTTGTCATACAGGATACTTCTAGTAATAATAATAACAATCCTCTCCTCCACTCCCTAAAGAAATCCCAAACAACTTCTTTTTAAGTGGATATGCAAAATTTCAGTAGGTGAAATTTCAACTGTAAAAAGTCAGTTTTAATTTTCTAAAAGATCTCTAACTTAATCCTTAATCAGTTTTCTTAGGACATTATGTGTCAGCAACAGTCATATGAGCCATCACAAGTACTGTTTCACCAATTTATTCCTTAAAAAGCATCCAAAGCTCTTACGGTTTTGTGTTTCTTTTCATGATGCAGTGAAAATGTATGTTTTGAAATATCACACTGAATAAATGTAAATGGAAGAACTATGCCTCAACATCTGCTTATCATAAGCAATATTTGTAATTAGATAGATTAGTAAAATTTATTGTATTATTTTTTAATTTTGTAAGCATTCATTTTCAGATTTATTTTTATTTTTAAAAACTCCAAAACAACAGCAAAGAAATCTATCTGCAACCAGTGTTATTCTTTATAAAGATATATATAAATTCACAAAAGTAGATAATTTCTTGTGTGAAAGTCTTTCTTTGACATTAAAGGCCATGTTAAAAGTACTTGTGAATGGTGAGTTTAAAATTAAAGAAGCCCGAGAAAAGATCTTTTTTTCTTTTCCCTTAAATGATGAGTTATTACTGAAGCAAATAAAATACTACTGACATTTAATTTTTTAAGGAATGGATGATTAGTGGATCTGTTCTTCCCTTTCGATTGTTTCAGATAAGGGCAGATTCAGTGCAACATTATTTGGCAAAGCAATGATGTTTGTAAAAAGGAAGTCCACCTTTGGACTTCAGAGCATAACTGGGTGTGTGATCCAACTGAAGATCACTTGAACCTGAACATCTTGACTGCTGGTGCAGTGACATTTTTCCAGCATTCAGCATAAGGAGAAACCTATTAATGATAGAAATCTTAAGAGAAATCTGGTGGTTGCTGAAAATAAATCTCAGTATGATCTTGAAAACCTCATATTTGATGATGGAAGCATTTGGGGCATGCTGCTTAAATGAGCATAAGTTCATTCAGCCTGTTTAGCTGCCACTTTTCAATTTAGCCATATGGGAGGTTTCCAGTCGAGACATTTAATAGACCTAACAACTTGCTGTTCTGGAGAAATTTGATTACAGTGAATACAGCTCTGGCATGCTTCTTACATAGCTGGCAAGGATATGAAACATAGGAAAGCTGTCAGAGGCTGAACTTTTCATCTTGGCTTATCACCTCACAACCATCAGGATTACATAAGTGGATACTGTTTTACTTCTGTGGTCCTACTTCACTCAGTCAAGTTGCTATTATAGACACAAAATACTCTACATTCTGAAGTGAAAAATTAAGTTCTTGTCTTTGAAGATAATGGTTTATTTACCACTGTCATATGAAAAATAACATGGTATATATATCATGACATGATACACACTTATGTAAAAGCTGGAGGAAATATTTTGGACTAAAAAAAACACCAAAAAATAAAACAAACCTGGCTTCACACAGAAATTTTCAAGATCTGAGTATTTTGTTTAATTATTTTGCATATCATAACATATTTTTTTAATTATTCTGGCTTTGTGTTTCTTCATATGTTCATTAGTGACTACCCAATTACCTCATACAGTATCTAAAAAGGGTCAGTATTTTACAGGTAGGAACAAATTATTTGATCTTCCTTTGGTAAGCCTATTCATAAAGTGAGAAAAGTAGGTATCCTTTCTGTCTTTAAGGTATAAAGTAAGGTATTTACTAAGTTATTTTAATTTTCACATGAATAGTTCTCAATTAATTCTTTCAATTGACCTTTTGATACTTTATCATCTTCAGTCCTACATTGTTTGCAATATTTTGGCATTGTTTATGGTTCTGACAGTCAAATTCAATTAAGAAAAATCAGACGTAAACAGGGAAATACACAGACATAAAGCTTAGGCTTAATCTGTAGAACTCTAGCAATTTATCAAGTAACAGTTCTAAAAGAATTGACAGCAGGATCAGTTCTGATACTGACAGTTCCACTGTCATCAAACAGCCACATTCTTCTCCATTGTCATTTTTAATTATTATTTGGATATTACAAAGAGAAAGTGACAAAGTTCTGTGGCATTTTAGGAGCAGCTGCTCCTGGCATCCTTCTCTCTTCACTTTTGTGTTGGGTTTTTTGCCTTTTTTCTTTCTTTCTTTTTACCTTTTTTTTTTTTTTTTTACATTGCCTATTTATTTCTCCATAATATTCTGTCATATTTTTTCAGCTGTAAGATGAATATTTTCTTCCTGGGGTCAAAAAATATTTTTTATTCATTATACACTTAAAAAAATCCCACCAAAGCAACAATACCCAATTCAACATCAGAAGTGTACTTCTTATTTTAGGACAAAGAATGATCCAGAAATAACTTTAAAATTGAAATTCATGACATACAGCTTTAGCTGAGAACTAGCTGGTGTGAGGCTGAGTTGACTGGGTAAGGCCAACTTGGTAGTCAGCAATAAATAGGCATCTCTAGAGGGCAATTCATCCCATTAACTTAAATGTCTTGTAATGTCTGTTAATTGCTCTGTCCTAGAGGCTTTTTCCCAAAGACTAAAGAAGCTCCTGCAAACGGTCCATTCACTAATTTTACTCAAGGTATGATACCTTCAAAAAATTATTGACAAGCTAAGAGAAGAAGAAATAAAGGACAGACAAGAGGAAATGCATTTTTAAGGCAGACTAGGGGAGGCATTTTCTGTTGATTTTTAAATACACTCTAATTTTTTGATTATTCTTGTGAGAAAAAAGGTTCAGAGAATACTGGCACTTAATTAGTACTTTAGGAAAGTGATTTTATAAGATATCTTCACACCATTACTGCTTCTGCAAAAAAAATGTTTTCTGCAAACAAATAATATGAGAAAATGAGCTGCATTCTTGATTGGGTTATTTTTTTATTTGTTTACATCCTCTTATCCCCTTACGACACCTACATACATTTAACCTCACAGAGACACTCAGGGCAAAACAGGAAAGATTTAGGCATTTCCAGTGTTTAATTAAAATGGAAAAACACTTCCAGCATAGAGGGCAGAACATCTAATATACTTGTATATACATCTGGCCTGAGGAATTGTAGCTAAACATAAATTATTCCATTGTATCAAAGAGTTTTTCATTTAGATGCAAGTGAGGGCCATGAGGGGCTATATTATTGCTGCAGTTCCTAAGACATCACTAAAAGCAGAAGAAAATTATGTTGGCAAACTGTGGATTAAGGATGGGTGAGCCAATTTCAGAAAACAATTTGCGTCTACCCTGGAGAGAGAAACCCTAGAGGAAGTTTATTAAGGCTGAAGCATTTAGGGGACTTAAATATACATTTTTCTCCTTATTTAGTATGCTTTCCAGCATGATAGAAAAAAAATCTTTTCTTCTCTCATGAGGGGAAGAAACAAATTTTGTCTAATTAATTTGTTAATTAATGCTTCTTATTGACAACATCATATTCCTGGTCATGCATCATTTTATATCATTATTTTTATCTAAGACAAAAAGAGAAAGGAATTCTACAGGGGCCAAAAGTATGAAATGTTAATAAATATTTTTGTTTGAGAACATAATTTATAAAAAAGGAGGAAAGTAAAATAGGTTGTTCTGTCTTGTTATGTGTAAAAAAGGTCCAGTAATTACATGAACTACTATAATCCAGACATTTCTTTTTGTAAGTGACTGAATGCATTAATTCCTGAAAAAACAGTGGAATCCTATGATATAGTGAAAGGTAGTAAAGGCAAGTAGAGAATCTTGAGATATCTTCTGCATATTTTTGCAGCACCATCACTGTCATATAATATTTAGGCAGTATTGGAATTTTGGGGAATGCCTTGTTTCTGTCCATACCACAGCCTCAGAAAAACACAGCTGTCTAGACCATTGTAATCATGACCATCTAAATTACTCTCCTCCCCCTTAAAAACCCAGTAGCAAAGGAAGTCAGAAGTCCTGGGCAATGGGATTTCATTGGCCCTTAATCAGAACTCTACACTGTGTGAAGTTTTTATATATTTTAAATTACTTTGAAAGTAAAAATTAAGTCTATGTTTTCCAAAGCTTGAAAGTGCCAAAATACATAGGTGTGGTCTACTCAGACATTCTGAAAAAAGCTGCTCACACCTGAAATTGTATAAGAACCTAGAGAAGAAAGAACGAGTGCTGTAATTGTGGAAGGTCCAATGAATGAGGTAAGTGAGAAGTAAAAGAGGATTGTGTTGAAAACATCTGTGGTAAAAGCCAGAGGGACATTTACCATTTATCTATGACTTATTGCAGGTAAAACTTATAGACACTGAAACAATTATAGGGCTATGAAGAGTCCATGATTAAGGATGTAAATTTTAAAGGGCTTTACAGACCATAGAAGCAGGCTTTTGCAACAGAAACAGGAAAAGGCACAATGTACGTTTTTTGAAGGCAGAGCTTGATCAATCTACACAATAAGCTATGTGATGCTGTTACCTGTTTTTACCAGGGCCCTGGGGCTGATGACTCATATTGACTTTTCTAGACATTTACTTAGTCTTACTTAGAAAATACACTCGCCCACTCTGTTCCTCTTTGTGATTTACTGGAGGACTGGACAGTCCGTGAGTATTTATCTTCTTTGATTGTTCACTATATCACAGCAAAAGGATTTTAAAGTGTCAGCTTTTTAGTTGATGCAGAAAGGTAAAAAAATACATTGCACCCCTTTTAAGTGGCAATTAAGTAAAGGTCCAAGAAGAGGTTGACAGGATAATATTGTAAAAGTTAAACAAATCTTGAAATAACCACTTGAATACATAATATCATAAAAAAAAATAGAGAGTCTTAAAGCTTTCATTGTAAAAGAAGTCTAGGATAAGCTTTAATCTTATTGCTGCATGCATCTTCCAAATACGCTCTTTATCTTCTTTTACACCCCTCTGTTAACTTACAGCTCAAATACCCATTAGCAGTAAGTTAAGGGTTAGGAAGGTCCAAGTGACACCGAGGAATTCCTCCAGGAATTAAAGCACCAAGAGATTCGTGAAAGACCTTTCCCCACAGGACACTCAGCACTGCAGATCACACTTCACCTACTGACAGCTAGGTGTAGTTGCTGTGGCATATGGACTCTGTTTTGTAAAACGTGCAGTATGGAAAAATGTAAAATGAAAAATAAAATAAAAAAAACCCAAAGCAACAAGCAAACAAACAAAAAAACCCACCAAAAAACCAAAACCAACGAAGAAAAAAAAAATTCACCACAAAACAAAGAAAAAAAAGAACAAAGACGAAATAGGCAAAACTATCAAAACCCTCCACCACAAAACAATCAAAACCAACCAAAAAAGAACAAAAAAGACAACAAAAAACAAACCCTAAAAAAAAAGAACAAGCAACCAGAGAAAGACTGAACATAAGTTTTGTGAGTCTGAGTATTCTACTGTGGCTAGAATCTCTCACCTTACCATCTGTTTTTTGGGGTTTTTTTTTCATTTCCTACCTTCTTGTGTTATGGCACTTTTTTCATACAACAGCACAGTTGTAGAGAAGTGGCAAAATATTCCCAAAATATTGCTGCAGACAGGCAAAAGAGATTAATTTAGTTTTCCTTTGAGATACAGTGAGACTGAGAAAAAATAAGCACTGTACTACACACTATTACACTGTAGTACTGTGTAGTATGAACATTTATTTTAAAGGCTCACATAAATTCCCGAGAGAGGCCAGAGAGGAAGAAACCTAAGATATGTCTGTGGAGATGTCTGAGCTCTGTAGAGATTACAGTGAAATCAAGCAGATGTATTATAAATCTTCTGAAGTTAGAAACTGTTCTGGTAATATATTTATTTCTTTAAATTTATTTCTAAACATCTGCATCTTCTTTCTGTTTTGTATACCTCTACCTTCTTCAGACATGTAAAAATTTTCTGCTACAAGAAGAAAAGCTTGAAGTCAAACATAGGTTATGAATGTAAAAAGAAGAAATTTTTGTCGGTAAAGCAGTAGTTTGAAATTTAGCTTTCCTCTCATTAGAAATTGAAACAAACAAGAAAATGTTGAAATCTACCATTACAGGGTGATGACTGCATCAGGCTGCTTGGCTGTTGAACATGAATGCGGTAGTCCTTGAGATCCAGATGGGAGATAACTGCTCCTATGCTTCAGGAATACAATGCCAACAACAGACTAATATTCACAATAACTTCTATGGGCTTCATGAGAATAGCCTGTGTGACTGGCTGACTTGGAAGCTGAGTTATGCTGGACTTGGCAAGCTGGTGACAAATGACAGAAATTTGCTTGGCAGGAACTGCTTGTAAACGTACATTGATTGGATATTTGGCTTTAGCTGTTTGGTCATTGTCTAATGCTCTGATTTCCTTAAACTGTGGCAAAACCATACTTGTCCCTTTGACAGCACTTCAAATACTTGATGCTCATTTACTTGCAAAGTCTTTCTTCTTCTTGAGGGTAGAGGATTCTACTTCTCATGCCTGTCCCCATAGACATGTCAGGGTAAAACCAGGAAGGCTGGGGACAGCTGAGGCCCAGTCTGTTACAATTGGATTTATCCCAGATGTCTCTCACTTTGAATGAATGAGACTAATGGGTTCAAGAATAAAGCCAGCTCCATTGTGACAATTCTCCAACAGCCAAAACCAGACAGAGAAATGAGGAAAAAGTTTCTGCAATTTCTGGAGATGGGAGCATCTACCCTATGAAAGCAGGAACTGCCATTCACTCTTCCATAATTAGCATCTCCACTGTAGAGTTATTGGCATTAGGAAAGCTGTTATTTGCCCCTGAAATCTGAAGGAGCTGCAGTATAAAACTCCTGAATGTCTGTTAAGTAACTTGTTAAAAAAAAGAAAAAAGAAAAAGGATATAGTAATAAAAATAATTTAGTAAATTTCAGATTAGTCTATTTAATTTAATAAATGTCAAATTTATAGAAAATTTAATAAATGTCAAATATATAGAAATTACAGATAACTGTACAATTAGTAGAGGAATACAAAATAAAGCAGAAGTATGGACACGAGGAGAAGGGAACAAAAGAGCTATCTTTCAGGAGGAAATTATTTTTCAGAAATTTATTAGAATTATTTTAAAGTACTCAAGAAACATGATGAGGGTATTCATGTGGATTTAGTGCACTTGGATTTTCAAAAGCTTTCTAGAGATCTTTTATAATAAGCTTTTAAAGAAATTAAGCTGTCTCAAAATAAAAGGAAAAATCCTGTCAAGCACTAAGCAATGGTTAAGTGAGAGAAAATAAATTATAAGAACAAGCTGTTATTTCATCAATGAAGGGTGACAGCCAGTGTCAGGTACCTGGGCTGTTATTTGCATTGCTCAGAGTATTCTAAATGGTTGGGATAATAAAGGAACAAACTTTGCTGATAATAAAAAATTTGCATGAGGGAAAATGCATTTCTGATTGGAAAGTTACAACTGGACATCACAACACTTACTGACTAGGTTTTTAGAAGGAAAAATAAATTGCATATCTGTACAATCAAGGTAGCAGTTATGAAGAAGAAATCACCACTCACATAAATTTAATGCTACTTATTTGCCATTTGAGATCATAAGTTGCCAAAGATAACTAATAAAGTTGGGCCAGAGATGTTCAAGTATCTGATGCAGACATTTTGGGATATGATAATGGTGCTTCCCTGGAGCAGACACAAATAATATGGTATAAACAAGGATAAAACATGAGAAAATAATAAGATGCACATAGATAAAAGAAGAATTAGGAAGTCCATTGAAAGTGAGAGATTCTAGGGGGAATTCCTGCTATGTGAGGACAAGAGAAAACAAGTACTGTAACCCTCAGTACTTATTTATTTGTCACCAGAAATGGTTGTGAAATCTGACAGTAAAAATTAATTTTAAAAGGGATTAGACAAATTAATGAGGCAGAGGACAATAAATGTCTTTTGAAGACAACAATTTGAATACAATTCTCAAGCTAGGCAGACCTTAAGAGATAATTGTTGGAAGCTGAGAAGGTATGCCCGGGAGAGATTATATATTATCTAGGTTTTAGTTTAAGATAAAAATAAAACTGCCAGCTAAATTAGCAAAACGGCATCTATATTCTAATGTAATAAGGTGTCTAAGCGAACTTCCCCTTTTTATTTTTGCACCCAAAAAATCACTGCAAAAATTGCACTATATAAATCATATCTGTCCCTTCATTTGCAATAATAAATGTGAACTCCTGACCAAAAACAAGTTCTAAAATCTGTGGTTTATAGTCAAAATAAGTAGATAAAAATGCAATATATTAAACTGAGACCTAGAGATACCTACATTGATCATGTTTTGTTCATTGTAAGAAAACTCCTGCTGTCATAAATTTTTTATAAAATGTGTTAAAAATATATGGTTGAGATATACATGAGTCATAGTGTTTATGGAACCATGGTACTTACAGAATTTTTATTTGATTTACACCATTGCTCCATTTTGAGTTGATAGCTAAAAATTACCTTTGAAAAGAAGGAAAATTTCAAGTTAATTCCTTGCAGCAATGCAAAATTTTTAGGTTTCACTTAGGTCTAAATATTTTTCTACAAATTCTTTAATTAATGTGAAGAACCCTCTATAGTAAAAAAAAACATAATATTTATTTTATATTTGGCAAAAATAATAAATTAATATAATAGATGAATTACTTTCTGAAATATTATTTAATTTCTTAGGTTTCAAGAACTGTCAACATATTGAAAAGTGGTTTTTATCACAGTCTTCCAGTAAAAATTCTTTTTCTCTAAGTTTGTTTCTAAATTTAAAAATTCCCAGTTGTTAGTCTTAGTAATTTGATTAATTATATACAATTAATCCCATATTATAATAATTATATGTCCAGCTCTATGCATAATTATACTTGTAAATATGTATTACAATAATAATATATATTAATAACTACATATCTGATTATATGTTATATATTATAAATGTACTAAAGAAATCTCTTCCCCTCCAAGAAAATTTAGAAAGTGAACTTAGGATCACATTGATTTTACATTTATAGCAGATTTAGTGGTTTGATCTTAAATAGTTCAGCTCCTCTTAAAAAATTCTGAAAACTCTAATACCAGCAGAAGCACTGTTTTAATTTGTGTTCTCTGCAGGATCATACTGAACATTCAGGTAATTTTGATATGTCAATGCTTTTGAGATACTTACTGAAAATGTGCCATCATCTAAAACGTTTGCATTTACTTGAAAAATATTATGTTCTTAGAGAACTAATTTAGATACAGGCTCATTTTTCCAACAGAAATCTGCCTAAAATATGTTTCTTGAAAATTCATATTTAGAAGACAAGCATAAAACAAGTAATTATTTGTAGTGTGATACAATACTCAGAATATATGCACACTCTCTTACGAGGAACACTTATATAATTAGTCAAAACAATTAGGCAATGTGATTTTTTCTCAGATGGCTTCAGAGGCAGATGTCTGAACATCACTACATTTTGATGTGGAATGATTTTTTTCTGGGATATTTGAGACCTGTCTGCAATGTTCCAACATAGGGCAGAACTCATGTTCCTCAAAGTAGGAGACCTGTTCCTCAGAGAAGGCTTGCAAACTGATGTGCAGCTGGGACAGGCCTACCTTAGGAAAGTCCAGTGAAGATCGTTCAAGCCATGAACACTAATACATTTGGAAAACCAGGTAATTTCTTCCTGCTTTTAAAATAGAAAGCTTGTAGATAGCAGAAGGAAAACATGGTGGAATTTGGGCTAATACCTTGCCTCTTCAGAGACAAGAGATGGCAAGAGGGAATATGATCAGCAGTACATCTCAACCTGACCTTACATGGGCTCCTTACCTTGAGAGAGTCCATGAAGACCATCATCCTTGCCTACTGTGTTTTTTCAAAGCATCATCCCTTGTCTCTTTGTCTTCCTGATGAGTAAGCATTTTGGTTTTGCTTTAGTCAATAGATATTTCCATTTATGAGGATGTAAATTTTTCATGGATATTGCAATATACAGAAAAAAACAATGTGTTTTGTACATCATCAGGAGTGCCTGTGACTCCCTTCAGTGCATACCTACATTTTCAACTCCAACTTGATATAAGTAACATGGCATTTTTGCAGGACTGATTTTAATTTCAGGAAAAGCACTTTTGACAATGAAATTGTTATTTTAATTCCATTTTAATGAGGAAATAAATCAATTTTCTTATCAGTGCTTGCCAACAAACACACTCACACACATGCATGTTTATACATACAGACCTATTGACATGCATATAGCTATGTAGAAGCTGGTAAAAGTTATATATTAAATATGTAACTTGTTCCTTATATGAATGTACTGTTCCAAATGAAATTTCTATTCTTTCACATTATACTTTTTATAATGCAAGGATATCAGTATTTTTAACTGTAGCTCGATATCATAGAACTTGTCATTGTGGTGAACTTTCCTGGTGAGTGAATTAACATTTTCCAAAATACACTTTGATTACTGTTTTGTGAACGATGGAAACATAAGCCAAACACACCTTATTTTCTTTTTGCTTCCCCTGATGTAAACAAACAGTTTAAATGAAATAATTTCACTGTATTTTAAGTGTGATCATCTCCTCTGGTAATTACAAAGACACAACCCATATTGTCATGTACCACAGCTAAGAAAACTATTAGGAATTCAAGATGAAGGGCATGACTTTCACCTCAGTTTCAGCTTGGAAGTTAGAGAATGAGAGAAAAACTGACTTGAAAATACAGGTATGCTAAGGATCTTACACCTCACCAGCTCAAATGCAAAACCTGTTTAAGGATTGTAGGAGAATTATTTTCACATTTGTTTTCTAAACATTTTTTTGTTTGCAGTTTCTGTCAGACTTTTCTGATATCTATATATTCCATTTAATATTGTTTCCTTTTTATCTACCTGCATTCATGACATGTTTAAAGGGTAGATATTTTTATAGCTCTATGTGAAATGTGCAAAAATGTTTCGAAAAGCCATAAAAAAGCCATTTCTAAAGGATTCATTTTTCTTCTTTAATTACGCATTAATTGTCTCATAATATTTGATAATCTTGTTGCTTAAGAGACACTGTGCAAACAGTGGAGCCCAGAGACTATAGAAACTCTATTAGTGTTCATTACCATAGTGCATCTCCTAGAAGTCTAAAGAAGACATCTGGATTAAAGCTAGGAAATGACTCAATGCAGATCACAAATCAGACCAGCAGAGCAGTGTTTATGAATTCTCATGTACACAGAATATCTATTATGTTAATACTGAAATACATTTAAGGCAACACAACTTCAAACACATACTTCAATGACTCATTTAGGAAAGAAAAAGGAAAGTGAAAGAAACATAAAATTTTAAAATCACTTTAATATAACTTGGGACAACAAACTATTATGCTATAGCCAGAACTGCCACTATGGAGCAGAATTAGTGATGTATGTCTTCCCTAGTTGTTCATTGTCATACTTAAAACCATTTCTAATTCTCTTAAACTTAACTTTAAAATTATATGGTTTGCAATGACTGGTGATGAGGGATTATTGTAGAATTCCTTTTTTTTTTAGTCTTAGAAAGTGAATGCATAGGAAATCTGATCATCGTTTTATTTTTTTTAGCTAGAAAAATTACTGGTATAGCGCCTTGCATACACTAGGGAGGCATATTTGTTTCTCAAGCTGACTATAAAAATTTACTCTAAGAGGTATTAAAAACCTCTAAATTTTTAGGCCCCTCTGGTCCTGAAAAAACCTCACTATCCATGGTGATTAGAAAAATAAGAATAAAAAAATCAACACTTATTGGCTTTTTTTGTGTCACAGTGGTTGGTGGTGGAGGGCACTTTTTCAGAGGAAAATAACCTGTTTCACAACAACAAAAACACCTTTTAACACTTAAGTCTGGAAAAAGCAAATTCTGATAAAATCTAGCCATTTTACAGAAAAACTACATTAGTAGTACAATTACTAAGTGCTTGGGCTTCAGAGAGCATGATTACAACTGAAGATACTAAGTACAGAAATCCAAACTGTGAACCACCGAAGCATAGCCTGCAAAATAAAAGTACTTACTTTTTTCCCTCTTTTTCTCACTGCATGTGTATTTCCCAGTGTGTGCACTACACACTTCCTTAAGGCACTGTTAAAGTTGCTTCAGGGATAATGTTTGTGGGCCACCAGGACCTATGTTAAATTCACTATGCAAACTCAGTTTGAAAGGCATGAGGCACCTTCACCACAGATTTCAAAGTGAATTAGCATTATAAATACAGTATAGGCTTTAAATCTTCCTTTTAGGTGAATATGACAGATGTGTAAGCCATTTCTACAGTAAGTCTACTCTGAATAATTTGAAGTGCTCAGGAGATAAAATTTGGGGTCATAGAAGGATGTATAATAGCTAAAGGAAATGTATAAAGAAAATCTGTCTATATCCTTTAGTCATTTTACACATTAAAAATTTTACTAATACATTGTTTATGATTTAGGCTTACACTTATAATAAGTTCCTTGGAAATCAATACTTACATCAATACTTACTATGACTTACATACTGCCAGGTTTTCACTCTAAGCATTCTATCTTATGACATTTTGTTTGGAACTCTTCCCAATGTTTGGAGCATCCAGATGGTGATTACACAGAGGGATCAAATTTTAATCCGATATACTTCAATGATTCTTCATAAGAAACAATGTGAGATACACAGAAATAGCATCGTGGGTCATCTTGATGTTTAGTTTCCTAAGTTCAGTTTCTGGTATTATCATCCTGGCTGTCCCAGTTCAGAATCTTTTCATTATTATGCAATTTCAAAAAAACCAAAACCAAACAAACAAAAAACCACAAAACCACAAAAAACCCACAAACAAACAAGCAAAATCTTAAACATCCAAACACACAATTATAACAGGTTTATAAGGAGCTAAATGAAAATCAGCTGGCAAATACAGGTAAGTTAAGTTCTTGAATATTGATTGTGCTGGAAAAACTAACACAGTATGAGGATATATACAGATATCAACATTCATGTTATCTCAAGCTTCACATATAAATAGGAAAACATGCTTTACAGTTTCATTTGCTTTAACTATTGTTTGGGTTTTATTGGAATAGGATCCCAATATTACCGGGTGGAACGTGCCTGGGCTCTTCTGGCCCTTGCTGCTTGACCAGAGGCAGCAACTCTGGTGTTTTCACCTCAGAGACACCCCTGGCTGGCTGGATGTTGCAGCTAGGCACTTGGAACAAATCCAGGCAAGCAGGAATTCAGTTTTTACCTCTAATGGAAAGGCTTTAGGCGAGGTGAAGAGGAAAAGAAGCCGGATTCTGCCAGAGGGTTAATCCAGAGTTTTATTCCATGGTCACAGATCTCCGAATCTTGGTAACAGCTCCAACAGAAATCACGACCACATGGTCCCATGTCTTTTTAAGCCCGGGGAAAGGGGGAGGGGAAGGCGTAGGTATGCCATCAACCAGGTGGGAGGGAGGGAGTCTCAGAGGACAATGACACCTAGACAGGCCAATGACCCCAGGGCATCTTGTGAACTTCACCAACCAGACAACACAGTTTTCAGAATAGGTCCCAACCAGCCCGAGAGTCCCCAGCCTTTGAACAGTCCACTCAGCCAGTTGTCAGTTTCTCTCTTGATGTCTGAGGGCTTTTGCCGAGGTAGTCCATACATGCTTTGGGCTGAGGGACTATCCAGGAGATCGCGGGTGGGATGATCACGAGTAGGACGAGGAGCTTGGTCTCACGGCGTCTCGAGACTACACACGAACCGTGGGATCTAAACTGGTACGAGGAAACTTAAGACAAACGTATTACAAACAATTCCAGAAAGGAGGCTTAAATGGAATTTCCTCCAGAGAACGCGTGCGGCATTTCCTTCTCCAGGCAGCATTGGCAACCTGGGGCGCTTCTGTCGATTTCTCTGATACCTTGGGAACATAGGGCCTTACCCATTTGGAAGGAACCCACTTTAACCCAGAGGGGGTGGACACACAGGCGTATCCATGTCCCCAAGTAACCAATTTGTAAGGTCCCACCATCTGCAACAGGTTTAACTCAAGAACACATTGAGAATTTTCACTGTGAAAAGCTATATTTGCATTTTCATTCTCTAACTAATAAAACTATGCGATTCTGTGTTTTTTCGGGCTACTTCATCTTATGATTCTACTAAGATAGATGAGAAGTTTTGTAAAATTCAACTTTTGCCTGCCTAGTGTAAGCCAGTCTTGACACAAAGTCAATGCAAGCAGAAGAGGGATCATCACATTTAACCCAGAAGCCTTAAAGAGACAGGGTAAATTTCCCTTTGGTGATGTCCAGCCCCCTATTAACTATGAATAATTCTGAGATTAATTCCATTTTGAGTACATAATGATGAAGATAGATGTTCACTAGAAGTTTTCAAATTTGTAAAATTATTTGATGTCCAAACCTCCAGTGAAAACAATAAAACAAATAATTTAATCTGATAATATAAACTACAAACCTGATCTTTGTCTTTAAATACCCAAATGTCTTCTGATATCTACATTCTAACTTTCCCAATACTGTTTTTTCTTGATCTCCATTAATTTTTATTTACAGACAATGAATTGTCTTTGTCTTACCCCTCACTAGAGAACTAAATTTTATTTTGTTAGAATATTAAATTACCTGCTGAGGTACATTTTTGAAATACAGTATTGACTGAGATATTTGAAATTCACACCACCGATTAGTTATGCAATTCAGATTTTGCTTTTGGCAATTGAGCATTCAGGCTGAAGGTATCTTTCATGAATTTTATCACTAGTAAAGCTTGATCACTGCAATATTTACAGGAAGTAAGCACAAAGCAGGCACAAAAACAATTGAAGTGAACCCACTCAAGAAGAGGAATTCATATTCTTGCAAATGCTTTACAGTGTTCTCCCACCTTTGTTTGGTACAAACAAAAGGGAGTATCTGAAGGTGAGTTATACATTTTTTATTGGATTAAGAATGAAGCACAAAGTACATGAAGTATGCTACAGGAAATTTTCAGTGACACAGGGGAAGTCACACTCCCACCTTTTTTATTTTCAGTGGCAATCTGGAGCTAAAAATCAGTGACAGGCTTTTGGAAAGCTTCCCTAAAACACATAAGCTGTTCATGTTTCTGAAGTAGGAAAAAAACACATTAAATAGCTATGTTTGTCAGATAAACTTTTTGTTTGCTTCTTTGACAGTGATTGATAATACTGAGCCATTTTGTCCTATTCAGTGTCATCAGCATTATTTATATTGCAGTTGACAGTATTATGCCTTTCTAGGTACACAACAAAATATCATTTTCTCAAAGCACACAGTGCCTTACAAGCTGAAAAAACCTGACACTTGAACAGCTTGAACTCAGATGGTGAATGAAAATTCTGGAAAAGATTTTTGGTCCAATATGGATTAAATTTGGGACCTCAGCAGTGGAAAATCCTGGTTCTTTTTCCTTAGCTACAGGAGCCAGCCAACTAAGGAGAAAACAATCTATTACTTGCCCTAACACAATATGTTTCAACAGAACAGCAATTTTCTTGCTACCTTTTCCTACCTCGAGATAATAGACTAGTCTTATGTTTTCTTCAGCTCCCAATTTGAAAGAAGTTTAAAAAATGCCTTTCAGTATCTTTCAATCAGGCCTCAGCCTTCTTGTCATTCAGATCCTGCTTTATGTAACCTTCTGAAATACTTTTGTAGCAATCTCTAGAGAGATGTCATGTTAAGGACTATTATCAATGGAGTTGACAATTCTTCCTCAAGTGTGAACACTTGAATGGTGATAGAAAGGAGGCCTGTTTTAGTTTACCTTGTGACTTAAACACAATCTAACTGTTTTCTTGTTGTATGTCAGCCACAAAATTTCATGCAATGACACCTCTAGCAGTGTCAACTTCACCATTTCATGTTGACAAGTTAGGTGTGTCAAGAGATACTCTTCTGATTCAGTTTGAATGACTTCTAAAGTCCCACTGAAACAGAATGGAAATCCCCATTCTCCCAGTGAGTTGTGATATTTGAATAAATCAGCTCTGTGAGCTGTTTTAGTGAAAATTGAAATAATTTATCTGATGTAACGAGCTTTACACTGGAGAACTGTAGAAGCACTCAGGATCCACTGGGGAAGTAGTGACTTGTGAATGAAGTATTAATTTCATGAAAGACTCAACTTTGAATGGAAGATCTCATCTAATTATATCTTTACTCATCTGTTCAACATAAGGGCTTAACACATTTAGAGAAAGGAAAAATAGCACATTTGCCATAGGCAAAAAAGGAAATAAAAGTACATATAGCACAGGTTCTGCAACATATAAGATGTATACTATGTGTCATAATGTTACAAAATTCAAAAGCTTTTTTTTCACCCCTGAAAATAATTAGATTTCTGACACAATGAAAATAATGCTTCTAAATTACTTGAAGTTATAGCCCAAGTGTGGAAAGAAAGGAGAGTAATTTTGTGGTTGGCTTGGATAGATGAAAGTGGGCGGTATGAAACAACATGTACATTCTGCTTTGGAGAACAATACAAACACATCAGCAATTTCAAAGAACACCAAAGGAAGTAAAAAAAGTGAGAAGCAACATAAAGATGCAGTTCCAGCAAAGAAATAGAGAAATTACTTAAAACTTTGGACTAGAAACTTGTTAAGTATACATTATGATAGTCTAGTAACAGTCCAAGTGCAATTTTTGTGGGGAAGCAGACATTAGCTAAACCAATTGGAAAATAAAATAAGACAATTCTGAAGTTCACACACATTGTCAAAGAACTACAGGTAAATAAGTATCACACATCACATAAATCATGACAGTTCTTCATATGTGAGCATTTTTAGTCCTTGAAAAACATAATGTATTTTCATGTCATTTTTACTCTTCCAATTGTGCTACAGCTAATTGAATTACATTGCATTTGTTTCAGGCTTGCAACATACACATAAGCAATTCCTGCACTGCAGCTGGTGATCAGTAACTTTAAAAACCAAAACAATTTGACTATGGATCCACGGTCTATAAAGACAGGAAAGAAAACCAGTAAAGGGAAGGAAAAGTAAAAGAAATGACAAAAGAATTATGAAAGAAAAAAAAAGGTGTGCTTTCTTTTATTAACCTATTCTTTATTTTTTTTTAATTCTGTTTGTGATAAATTAAAGCCACTGACATAGCTGTTGACCTTGTTAAAATCTTCTGGTACATGGATCTGAAGGGGAAG